>NC_143060.1:40317500-41567500 GCF_052426305.1 Pelodiscus sinensis
CAGCTCAACATTATTTTGACATTGTCAAAATAACTGCTTGTAGTTACACATGGATTATGTTTTTTGGAATAATGTGAATTATTGTAACGTCTTCTCCAATTTCTCCACATCTTTCTTGAAATGAGGTGGCCAAGAACTGGGCACAATACTCCAACTGAGGTCTAATCAGTGCAGCGTAGAGAGGAAGAATGACTTCTTGTATCTTGCTCACAACATGCCTGTTAAAGCATCCCAGAATCATGGCTGGTTTTTTTAGGGTTATTTGGGTTTTTTTTTGCAACACTGTTTACTCATATTTAACTTGTCGTGTACTAAGACTCCTAGATCCCTTTCTGCAGTACTCCTTCCTAGACAGTCATTTCCTGTTCCGTATGTGTGAAATTGATTGTTCCTTCCTAATTGGAGTACTTTGCATTTGTTCTGATTACACTTCATCCTGTTTACCTCAGACAATTTCTCTGGTTTGTCCAGATCATTTCAAATTTTGACCCTATCCTCCAAAGCACTTGCAACCTCTCCCAGCTTGGCATCATCTGCAAACTTATTAAGCGTACTCTCTTTGCCAATATCTAAATTGTTGATGAAGATACTGAACAGAACTGGTCCCAAAACAGATCCTTGTGGAATCTCACTTGTTATTCTCTTCCAGCATGACTCTGAACCATTAATAACTACTCTCTGAGAACGGATATCCAGCTAATTATGCACCTACCTTATAGTAGTCCCATCTAGGTTGTATTTCCTTATTTTTTTGATAAGAAGCTAATTCAAGACCGGGTCAAATGCCTTATTAAAATCTAGGTATGCCGCATACGCCACTTCTCCCTGATCCAGAAGATTTGTTAGCCTGTCAAAGAAAGCTATGGTTTGACATGATTTGTTCTCTACAAGACCATGTTGGCTGTTAACTATCACCTTATTATCTTCCAGATGTTTGCAGTTGAATTCCTTAATTATTTTCCCTGTTATCTTCCCTGGCCCAGAACTTAAACTGAGTGGTCTGTGGTTACCCGAGGTGGTCTTATTTCCATTTTTATAGATGGGCTCTGTATTTTCCCATTTTCAGTCTCTCCCAACTTACATGACTTTTAAAAGATGACAGCTAGAGGCTCAGATACCTCCTCTATCAGCTCCTTGAATATTCTAGGATGCATTTCATCAGGCCTTGGAGACTTAAAGATGTCCACATTTTCTAAGTAATTTTTAACTTGTTCTTTTTTATTTTAACTTCTAAGCCTACCCCATTTTCACTAGCATTCTCTGTGTTAGGCATCCCATCACCATCAAGCTTCCTGGTGAAAACCAAAACAAATAAGTCGTGAAGCACCTCTGCCATTTTCAAGTTTCCTGTTATTGTTTCACCCTCTTCATTGAGCAACAGGCCTACCTTGTCCTTGGTCTTCCTCTGGAAGAAAGACTAACACATTGCCACCTGCCTCCATCATCAGCAGGCTGGGTTTTACCAGTTTTATGGAAGAAATTGAAGGAAAACAAAGGTGATGGCAATATAGATTTTGCAGTGCAAGAGAATGTTCAAAGGTGTTGGAAAGGTGAGATATTTTCAATATTACTCAAATTTCCATATAGAGGATACACCAAAATGTGCTGAGTAAATTAGGTATTTGTTTATAATATATTCTAAGACAACTGACAAGCTGCTAAAGAAAAGGGGAGAAGACAATACACGTCGATAATGCTAACTGAAGTAGAATGTAAAGTATAAACTGAGTGGAATGGAAAAAAATGGCACTGAAAGGAAATGGAAATTTTTTAAAGCTAGATTAATGAATGCTTCAAGGCTGTTTGTGCCATCTGGCACTAAGAGCAATAAAAGGCCAATATGGAAGAATGAGTAAGTTTGAAAAGTAATCAAGAATAAGGACTAGACATATGAAAGAAAAAAAGCATCTGTTAAAAAGAGTGAATGGAAATTACATCCATCTACTTCTCCAAGATTTAGAAATAACAGGCTCAGACACATACACTCACTGATAACATGCTGCACTGTGAACGACATCCTGCAATAGTCCAAAGTTTTCAGAAAGCATAAATTCTGTGTGCATGATAATTCTTCTGCCCTCTTGTTAAGTGAAAGAATATACCCAGGCTGTAGCAGGAATCACTGATTACATGATATATTGCATCCGTTCTAACCACTTATCATAATCAGGTCTATTAGAAGAGACAATACTGTCATAGCAACATGAATATGCAAGTCATCTCCAAGGCTTAGGACCATAAACAACAGTCTGCATATTTAAAACTTTTGGCATTGGTTTGATTTAACTAAATGGGAAAGTTGTGGGACTGTGGCCACATCACACAGCACTAGATCATAGAACTGCCTGGTGGCCGTTTAGCTCTTAACTGACTTATGACTTCCCAAATGGCCTACAGCTAGTTCCTCTGTGCAGCCATACTAACGGTCACAGCTAATGCAGGCATGTGTTTGTATAAAACAGAAATATAACACAAATGTCAGATCTAAAAATCTAGCATCTGCTGAGGATACTTTCATGATACTTTAACCTTTTTAGTAGTACAGAACATTTTCCCATCTTGATTGGGGTATACAATATTCCCTAAAACTTCCTTTATATTATGCTTTCTGCCTTGATTATCCAGTTGGAATTTATTATAAAAATTTGCTTTGCTTCTTATTGCTTCTTTCGAATGACACCACCTTCTTTTCTTTTACACCTCTAAAAAAATGAAAAGAAACATCTTTGTAATTTTATCCTTCCATATTTGTTTGGAGAATAGATGTTTTTGAAAATGCATTTTACTGTTGACAAAGATCTGAGCTCCAAGTCCATGTGCTGGTTGTGACATAATGTCATATTTGTAATATCTGATGAGAAAGAGATGCAGCTATCAGAAGCTAAGGTTGCAGGGAGGGGAACCATTAAGCTAAAGCACTATGCAAAAATTCAGATGTATGAAAAGGGGAATGAAGAGAATGAAAATTCTGTTGGCATTTTCTTTTGTATTGGTTTGCACTAAAAATGTTCTTTATATTGAAACTACAGAACTGACAGTGAACACATTAGGTGAAATTCTTCACAGTTCAGATAGTGAGTACACAGCCTTAAAGACCACTGAAACCTTGTCTTGCATAATTCCATGAGAACTGCCATCCTGGATCAGCCCAATGGTCCATCTACCCAAGTACCCCATTGTCCAGCACTGGGTGGTGCCAGGAGATTCAAAGAGAATTAAGACAATGGCAATTTATCACACAATCCATCCCCTGTTGTCTAATCCCAGTATCTGGCAGTCACTGGTTAAGAGACATCCAGAACATGAGGTTGCATCCCTGACCATCTTGTCCAATTGCATTGATGGATCTGTGCAACTTTTTTTGAACCCAGTTGTACTTTTGGCCTTCACAACATACTGGGCAATGAGTTCCAGAGGTTGCTTGTGCATTGTGTAAGAACTATTTCTGTATGTTCCATATGCTGCCTATTAATTTCATTGGGTGATCCCTGGGTCTTATGTGAAGGAGTACATAACACTTCCCATGCTTTGTTTTCTTGTAGTGGCTTGTCCAAAGAAGTTAATAAGTCTCTGAGCTCATGGAGAGAGCCCTTTTTGCTTAAAATACAGATGCTCATTACATTTTAACTTGAGGTTCAAAGTTCAGTCCTTGCAAACCATCTGGACAGTTGCAATATTACAAGTACATAACATTTCACAACCTCACATAGAGCACCCCTTGTTATGAAGTCCATGGTTGGGACTGAACTTTGGTTCTAAAAGCATGAGACTCTGCTCCTTGGAGACAGTAGCAGATTCTTCAACTTCTATTCATTGCCTGGTCACTAGAAGGCAACAAAGGGCCACACTAGGTTAGAATGGGTACAGTTTCCATTAAACTTTAAGAGTAGCTTTTGGGCCTTATTCAGGTCCTTGTGGAGTGGGCTCAATTTCACTCATTGACCATAACAAGTACACAACTTAAGCTTGAGTTCCCCTGGTGACCATGCTGCTTTCCTTTCCAGTGGATCATGAAAAGAGAGCATTGTAATAGGTCTTCATCTGTGTTTGGGTTTAAGCAGAACAGAGACTCCACGTGTGCTGCTGTGATGGGCAGTCAGCGGCCCGCACGCCGAACGGCCCAAACCGCCGGGAGGCGAGCGGAGTCGCGGGCCAAACCCCCCTGCGCCGCGGGACAGCAGGAGAATGGCAGCGGGGCCAGACCCTGTCACCTTGCCTGCGCCGGCGGGAGGCTACTGGCTCCTCCCCTGGGAGGGCTCAGAGAGGGGCTGTTGCGGGGAGTGAGAGCCATGAGGCAGCTGGGTAAGCCGCCAAACCGCCAGAAGTGGGGGGCTCCCGGACCACTTCCAGCCCGGCGGGCCATTTTAAAAAGTTCGCCGGCAGAGCGAGAGGGCGCGGCCTCCTCTCGGGGAGGGAGAGGCGAACCAGGGCCCAGGATGGACCAGGTGCACGTCCAAGACCACGGCGGTCAGCGAGTCCCAGGTCGGAGGACAATCAGGACAGACCCCGCCACTCACAAAGGGAGCAACTCGGCCGGGACCGGACCCTCGGAGACAGACAGCCCCATGGGACTTGGATGGAACAACCCCAAACCCGGACCCCAGAATCCCGGTAGGTCATGGGAAACAGCAGGGGTGCTCAAGAGACTAGGGGAAGGGAGGAAGCAGCCCCGGGCAGGAGCCTTCTGGCATCCATGGGCAGACGTGTTACAGGAGGAAACATCCCCTGTCTGCCATGCAGGGGCGACAGCGAGCCCCTGCACTTAGGGCCCCGGGCTGGGACCCAGAGAGAGGGTAGACCCGGGTCCCCCTCCCTCAAACCCCTTGAGCACCCGACCCCTTTCAGAGCCAGAATGCACCCAGACGTGCGAACAGCAGCGGCCGGACAGCAGGGCCAGCCAGGGTATTGCCCCTCTGAGGGGCAAGACTTGGGGCGCAAGCCCCCTCCTTTTCCGCTAAGGCGGGATATAGGCACTGGATCTGCTGAACCCTCCTCTCTGGCCCTGCAGGGAGGGGCGATCACACCCACCATCCGGGACGTATGACCGGGAATCCTGGCTACGGGGCAGGGGGGAGGACGAAGGGGTTTGCTGAGCCTCCCTACCCGCCCGGTAGGGGGTAATCGCACCCCACTGATCTCCCACAGCTGCCAAACATGACACAATGAGTGATACAGACTTAAAATGAAGGAAATGCAAACAACAAAAATCCCCTTGAGGAGACTTGAAATGACATGCGATTCTGTCTGCTAACGTAAATAACTATTACTTTAATCTCAGCTTTTTATTCAAATAGGCTATGTCTACACTCGCAGCTTCTTGAACAAGAAATATGCAAATGAGGCTAAGCATGGAATATCGCAGAGCCATCTCTTTTGCAAAAATGGTGTCTCATTAGGTATGCAAATGAGGCTCAGCAATATTCCACGCTTAGCCTCATTTGCATATTTCTCATGCAAGAAGCTGCGAGTGTAGACATAGCCATAGTGTATATGACAGAGAAAGAAAGAGGTCCCCAAATGTTGTGGGAACACAGGTAATGCAGCTTAAACTGAGTGATATTTCTTAAAATGATATTAGATATGTAGCCGTGTTAGTCTAATCTAGCTGAAACAAAAAACAGGACTATGTAGCACTTTAAAGACTAACAAGATGGTTTATTAGGTGATAAGCTTTCATAGGCCAGACCCACTTCCTCAGATCAAATTGTGGAAGAAAATTGGCATGACCATATATACCAAAGGGATACATGGTCATGCCAATTTTCTTCCACAATTTGATCTGAGGAAGTGGGTCTGGCCCACGAAAGCTCATCGTCTAATAAACCATCTTGTTAGTCTTTAAAATGCTACATAGTCCTGTTTTTTGTTTCCTTAAAATGAGTTTTACTTAAAAGAATGTTTTTCATCATTTCATAGATAGATAAATAGGAAGGAAGAAAGGAAAATTGGTTTCAGCATTACTTCCAACATTATCAAATTACATATTTACCTGTTATTGTTACATGTTTACCTGTTATTTCAATGGGTATAGGACAGCACACTTTACTAATGCCAGATTCCTGGATGAGAAAGCTACCTCTGGCTTTAGAGAAGATAAGTAATGTACAATATCCATGCTGTATGTGTCTGACAAGCTGACGAGGAATTTTAGAATCAAACATATTGTTCATCTTTTTTTCCCCCAAGTAAAATGTAAAATGCCTGAAATGTATTTGTTGTAAATAAACAACCTGTCATCCCCAGGTTTGCTGTAGGGACGTTGTCAGAGAGACAGTTACATAACTTTCAAATATGAAAGTACTTGCAACAGCTGCCAATATAAGATCTTCAACCCTTGTTCTTTCCCTAAAGCAGGTAAAAATGGGAAAGTTCCTACAAAATCCTCTCCATTGGTAGAGCACTAGTAGTCTTCAGTCTTAAAATTCTCCCTCTTATGCATCAGATTCCTTAGTCAATAAAACTGTATATCTGTTTTTTAAAGAAATCCAAAAGGACTTGCTGGAAGAAAAGAGGAATAGCATACCTCCATGTCTTTATACTTCTGGTTTTGCTAATTCTACCAGAAAACAATTGGATAGTTGCCAACAAGATCCAAAAAGATATGTCACATCCTACTTAACAGCAGTACAGCGTATTGACAAATTGCAAAGCCTTGGTTTATATGCAGTGTTGTTTCCCACTGGGATTATGTTCAAGCCTTCTGGCTGAAACAGGAGCAAAAGGCATTTAGGGTTTTGTTTTGCTAAAATGAGCATGTTACTCTCATCACATTAGGCCTATTTTTAGAATGTTTGAGCCTGAAATCTTTAAGATGTCAGCTGGCACTGTGCAGATAGTGCTAAGAAAGCAACAGTCACTGCTTCTTTAAGCAACAGTAGCAGAATAGGATGTAGCAACACACAATTTAGCAGAACAGTTGGCTAATCGAAGCAATTCTCTTCTTCTGATGCAATTTCATGACTAAAGAAATGTTTTCTACCAAACCAGCAGCTTTCTGTGCTATATTAAACTACAGCAAGTTTCTCTGCAGTTAGTGCATTTACTGTTCAGATTTCCCAACTGTGAAAATTTAAATAAATTAATATAAAAATGCTTAAAAATAAGCATTCATCAAAATAACAAAATCAAATTCTGCCAAGCCTATATATGCTCTGTTGAGTCCCTAAATGATGAAATTCATAAGGCACATGGGGACACCAGCTGATCTCATATTCCTACCATTTTAGTTGGCCTGATATGTTTTCTGTAGTTTGTTTGTAATCATGGAATGCACAAGACATACAGTGACAGCATCTGGACTCACTTCTATTCAGCTTGTACAAATGTTTATTTTTAACAATATATATTAAAGGGAAATAATGTTACTAAATTTTCAGTTGCAATTTGCTTTGCTATTTGTTGCTTCCTCCTAATTCTTCTACTTTCCAGGATCCTTGGAATTGTAGCAGTGTATTTGTCAGTCCATTTTCATATTCTGCTAGTAGGAAGCTTTCTGCACTCCAACAAGTACTTAATTTTGGCAATCCTGTAGCATGTCAACAGAAGGCAGAAGCAATACATGTTACGGACAGATAATGCCCACCTCCATTAGCATAAAAAAGAGCAATGAGAGTACTGCCATATATGATGTGGGAGGCAAAGGAGAAGATGTAGGAGATGGAAAATCAGAGCCTGTTCTTACAGATATAGATAATGGATTGATTTAGGCACATTAACACATATGCCATTGTAATCCATGTACCTAATAGGAAGATATCTCTTTAAGGGGTCATAGTGGATCACAAAATAAATATGAGTCAACAGCGTGATATTGTTGCAAAAAAAAAAGAGCAAACATGATTCTGGGATGCATTAACAGGAATGTTGCGAGTAAGACACGAGAAGTCATTCTTCCACTCTACTCTGCACTGATTAGGCCTCAATTGGAGTATTGCATCCAGTTCTGGGCACCACATGTCCCACTCAGAGAAGACTGAGGGAGACATAATAGTGTTTTTTAGGAAAAAACTTTGTAAATATCAGGGTGGTTAAACACTGGAATAAATTGCTTAGGGAGGATGTGGAATTTCCATCACTGGAGATATTTAAGAGCAGGTTAGACAGATGTCTATCAGGGATGATATAGACCTAGCTTGGTCCTACCATGAGGGTGGGGGACTGGACTTGATGATCTCTCATGGCCCCTTCCAGTTCCAGTATTCTATGAGTCTAAGAGACCCCTTGAGGGGAGATAAGAGAGAGTTGTTACTGGGTCAGTGTTGCTAGGCAGAGTTAGCACTACACATCCAGAAGCTTCTGGAATTGGATGTAGTAGTTTTGGGCGTTTGCTCTAATAGGTTCTGTCTCTGTTGCTGGGCTCAGACTCCATGAGCAAGCAGGCAGGGCAGCTGCTTTTCTAAGGGCCTTATGGTCTGTGTGAGCTGGGAGAGGCTGAGCCAGGGGCAAAAAGTGGGCTGTTGTGTCTCACTGTGAAGCATGTTGCAGCAGGTAACAATGATGTTAACCCTCTAGCAGGGAACACTGTCAATGTTAATTATAGCAAGAGAAAACTAGGAGGGAAAAAAACTTCTTCTGTTTTAATTATGCAAATGTTTTAGCCAAACAGTTCTAGTTAACCCATTACAAAGATAGCTTCCCCAATTATCACCCCTAATATCATTATCTCATAAACACTAACCTCTCCCTCTCACTCCCCTTCTGTTCTAAAATCTGATTTGTCAATTTTATATGTGTTCACTTTTTTTTTGTATTGTATCCCTTTGGTATATATGGTCATGCCAATTTTCTTCCACAATTTGATCTGATGAAGTTGGTCTGGCCCTCGAAAGCTCATCACCTAATAAACCATCTTGTTAGTCTTTAAAGTGCTGCATAGTCCTGTCTTTTGTTTCTCAGATCGTGTGATTCTTCAGCTCTTCTTTAGTAACTAGCCAATTAGCCCGCCATAAGACGGGATTTTCAGGTCTCTCCTCCACGTCCTCTTCCCTTTCTATCTCAGTCTTCTCTCCTGAGCCTCCGGTCTCTCGCTCCTTCTCTCTCTCTCTCTCCCCTCCTCCTCCTGCCTCCCCCTCTGTCTCTCAGCTCTCCTCCGCCTTCTGCCTCTCTCTCCGTCTCTCTCTTTCTCTTCTCCTTCCCCTCTTGCCTCTCACTCTCTTTTCGCTCTCCTCTGTCTCTGTCGGAGATGCACGCTCATCAAGGCCCCACCCCCTGGGTGTGTATGTCACCATCCTGCCCTCCTTCACCTCCCGAGAGGGAGGAGGAAGGGCAATACCTAGGTCATGGTTGGTTACTTTTAACATAACCCTGTTTCTACTGAGATACCCAACTGCCAGGCACCCTTAGATAAAAGATATCCTGAAAACGAAGGCAAACATTTCTGTGATTTATTATAAAAGAAAAACTGAAGACATGAAGAGCCATTATCAAAATGACAGAGACACATGGGCTGAAATTCCAAATTCAATGATGTAAGTACGTATATGGCTTCCTCTTCCAATGAAACCTCCACTATCATTAGAACCCTACCAAATTTCCAGCCCAGAAAAATACATCACAGACCTTGAAATCTGGTCTCCCCAGTAAAATCTGGCAATTGTAGGAGGGTCATGGTATGGTCACCCTTCTGTAGTGCCTTCAGAGCAGTGGCTGCTGGTTGGGCACCCAGCTTTGAAGGCAGCACTGCCACAAGCAGCAGCTCAGAAGTGAAGGTGCTGTGCACTTTTTGAGGGAGGGCAGGGATGGCATAATGGGTGGGCAGCTTGGTCAGGGATGGCACTGCAGTCACCCCCCCCCTCCCCCCCCACAGCCAGTCACAGGATGTTTTAATACCAAAGTGCTTGGGAGAAGGAAGGCTTGGGGTATGCTGGCCATGGCCATGTAACAGGCTCTAGCTGCTAGCTGTGACTGGGCTGCAAAGGGAGGGGCCACTCAGACCTACCTCTGGTGGAAGCACAGAAGCTAAGGGTGGCAATACTATAACAGGCTCATGGTTTTGCTGCTTTTAGAGCTGGGCTCCCAACCACAGCCAACATTCTACAGCTGCAGTGTCGCCACCACCAGCAGTGCAGAGGTCAGGGTTCTAATACTATGACCTCCGTAGTAAAACCGCTTCCCCCCACTCTTTTTTTAATGTCAGGACCATCACAGTTACACCACCATGAAACCTTAGATTTAAATATCTGAAAATGAAATTTAAGATTTCAAAAAGAAAGCTAAGACTATAATTTAATGATAGATGTTGAGATTCAAAAAGCTAAGCCTCATGACCATTAACGCCAGCATTGTCATCACCACATGTAAAAACATGCAAATAGAAATCCTTAAATCAAACCCTAAGTTCTCAAGCAGTGTTCTTCTTACTTTGCCTAACTGTAAATTATTATTATAAATGGAGAGCTTTATCCATTTATTAGTGTGTGTGGTGAAATCAATGTTTACAGATTCAATTGTTATCAATAAATGTCTTAAGTAGAGCAGCAGAACTGGTTTCTACATGTTAGGCATCTTATCTTTAAACTATACAAGTCAGATTTGCTGCACTGAAGTGTTCTGTGCTATGATCAAAACAGGCTCATCAAGAGTTCATGAAATTGCATTTGAAAATAATTGAAATTTTACAGTCATCTAATGTGTTTTACTGGGAACACTACTGGTCTAACTAATATATTTTCAAGGAGGGTCATGATTGATGGTTAGGTATGGAAACCTCAGGCCAACATGGTACCATACAATTCTTTAAAAAAAAAAAAAACCAAAAAACCGTAGGATAGAGAAGTAGATAAATGAGGTGGTAGAAAGCCATTAGTGGGTGTGTTTACTGACCTGCTAGTGCAGTAAGACCAGCCTTTCCTACTGCACATTGTGGATGAGGATGAATTAAATATTGTGGCAGTACATCATGGAATACTAGTGCATCCTATAATAATGGAGACAGTCTATCAATGTCAACTTTTAAATTACTCAATATAGCTTATTTACTTATAGACTATGAATAACTACTGTCCCACATCCCTTATCTAAAAATTTTGTACCTATAAATGAAAAACAATATTTAAAAATACAGTACAGAACAAATACAGTACAAAATATGCCACTTCGTTTGTTTATCCAGTGTCAGTTTACAATGAAAACACCTGATACATTTAACCTGAATATGTGACTGGAATAAATCCTGAGGAGGGAGAGAGTAAGAGACCGGTTACAAGCTGATACATAATATTCAGGGAAAAAAATCTCAACATAAGAGTCTCATAGTAATCTTATATAAAATCTGCAGGCTCACTACCATGCAAAAATATAAACAGTGATGCTTTCACTTAAAACTGCACATAGAGCAATTTTAGAGGATGGGTCCTAAACAGTTAAAGTAAGAAGGGCAATGCACGTAACAGGATGGTGCACACATTTGAGATGCTACAGTTAAAACAACTGATGTTTTAATTAAGATTATTGTCAATAGTGTAAGTTGCATTGTGGCGACTAAGTCTGTTTTCACTTACATGTGTCTTTTTTCTAGATTCTCAGTTTATCTGAATAATTATATGATCTGTTCTCTGTTTTACTTGAACAGTTCTCTCTGCCACTGTTCCTTAAGCAGTGTTAAGATTACTATGCTTTATTTAAAGTAAGAGATTAAATGGACCTTCAGTTTATTGACCAAATAAAGGGAAAGTATAGGGTTAAACATAATATACAGATAACATTACAGGGATTTTTTGAATAAGTTGGGCAGCCTACACCATTGTTAGTGTATAGGCACTACATGGAAGCACGAAAATGCAAGGCTTTGCATGTTTTGCTTGTTGTAACAGATCTACCAACACTGCTATTCTGGATATGTAACTAGCATTATTTGCCAAAACTCAGTCTTCAGTTGAAAACACTTTTGGGATCGCCACCACTATAAAAGAACTCTATAGAGGTGAAGATCAGCATTAACGGAAAGCTAGATTGCCTTTACAATGGGGAGGTTTGATATGATTGTGAAAAGCGATAAGTGGAAAAAGAAGATTGAGTGCATGGTGTTAAAGACAAGTCAGGTTCTCGATTACACACTAGAGAAATTGTTGGAAAATTCATTCATCTGAAATATGTCCCGTTATGCGACCAAGGGCAGTTAGCTAACTTGATTATATGAATTCTGGTCATGTAAGCTAAAAGGCTGAAATCTATACAGGTATTCAGGTGCTGCACCCACGGTTGTGATACCTAAATGATTTAGGAGCCTAAATTTCATTTTTAAAATATATTTAGGCACTTACAAGCCAAAAGCTCATTGACAACCATAAGCTTATCAATGTATAAATACCTTTAAAAATTTGGATCAAGATGTCTATAATACAGCTTACATTTTTCCACAAGTTTCCCCAAATAAAATCGTAAAGTAGAAAAATATGTACATTGCTTGTTAGGCTAGTCCCCCCTTCTTCTTTATTCCTCATTCCATAGGTGCTGGAAGTGGTGTTGCACAGGTTTCCCATATATTCAAGATTTATTGTTTGGTTTAAATTACTCACAGCACCCTCAGTATAAAAACTGTCCCAGCACCTCTGCCGGATTCATCTTGATATGTACTCTTCCAGCATACTATCTCCATGTCTGGCGATGCACAAGGAATGTTTGGGAGCAGGATATAGACTCTGCTTGGTTTCAGTGCTCTGCAGTATGGATATATACCAGTGACCAGAATTTCTATATTTTGTCATTTCCTTTATCCTAGATACATTGTAAATCTCTCAAGACATTCAAGAACTTCATATCAACCACTAGATTCCACATAAGTCAGGAAAATATCCAAATAAACTTTTAATTATGATACAATACTTATTACAGTAAAAATTGGCATTTTTTCTTTTCAAAAGCAGAAGCACCAGTCTTACATGTAACATATGGTATGAATTATGTCTTAAGTGAAATACAGCATAATACAATGAGCAAACAGCATTTTAGTACAGAATATAATTTTAAAAAAAATTTACACACTGAAATCTGCTCAGATGGAAAACAATGTCATGCTGAATTAAAAACTCAGATTTTAAAAATCCAAACAAATCAGAATATGATGTACTGCTGAACGAATACATGAATAATCAAAATAACTAGCCAAAAAGGCTACAGAGGGCATTGTCATACAAACATGACTAGTGTTCAAATTCCTCCCCTTCCCAGCCTCCCTTAAATAAATACATAAATAATGGTGCAATGCTTTTGTTCAAAAGTAAAGTGAACTGTTATATTTAAGAAGCATTCTTCAAATGTTGATGTAGTTTTAATGTTGTAAAAATCAAGTTATACATCAGACAATTTTTACTCTCTTATTTTCAACACACTTCAGTTATTATGAGTGGACTGTGAAAAGAGATGATGTCCAATGTAGTGAATATACCTCAGCTTCATCATCATGTGATTTCTGCAAAGGCCGTGATGTGGTTCTATAAGTTTAAAAAAAAATAAAAAACACATAGTTAGATAGCATTAATCATCATGACTAAAATTATTCCTATTTTGGGGTCTGAAACAAACTTGTGCTTGGGGAGTTTTGTAGAATAATGTAAATGTAAGTATTTCTAATTGCTGTGCTGTCCATTCCGTCCCATAGCAAATCTTTATTTAAATATTGCAAAAATTATATGCATAAGTACAGTGAATAAAGTACCTCAGTGTTATAGTTCTACCACATTTTAGCTTTTAATGTATTTTTCATTTAATAACAATGTGAATAATTAAATTAGTTGTAGTTTTATTACTGTCTTATTTATAATTAAAAGCTAAATGTCTGAGAATGAAAACCTGACAGCTGATAGTATTCTGCTTTACTGTTAATGCAATTTTAATGCTGCATTTCTTTTTAAGTTTAATTGCTCCCTGTGAGCCAGATGGCATGGAATGAAGTAGTGAAATGCTAGAATTCACTAGTTGATCGAACATATTAAAAACTACTAATTCAGAACCACTGCAGCATCATTTGCAATGCTCTGTTGGTTCCTTCAACAAGTGTATTCTTTAGGGCTATATCTACACAGCAGGCTTCTTGCACAAGAACAGTCATTCTTGTGCAAAAACGTGGAGCATCTACAGTGCACGTGCAGTGAATTTACAGTAAAGTGTTGGAACAGAGGGCTTTTTGGCAAGAGTTATTCCTCTCTCCATGAGGAATAAGCCCTCTTGCACAAGAAGACAGTGTGGACAGGCAACAGGGGTTTCTTGCGCAAGAAACCCCTATGGCTAAAATGGCCATCAGAGCTTTCTTGTGCAAGATAGAGTCCACATTGCCATGGACACTCTTGCGCCAAAGCACATGGCAGTGTGGACGCGCTCATGCGCAAGAACTTTTGCTCAAGAACTCTTGCGCAAAACAGTTCTTGCATAAGAAGCCTGAAGTGTAGACGTAACCTAGACGTGTGTGTATTTGTAACAGATTTGACTTCACTTTTTCTTAAAACACTATACAGGTGTCCAAAATAATTCATTGTTATGCTCCAGTTGGAGACTGTTCAGTCAAATACTTATGCAGGTGGACAACTTGATACATGTGAGTCTCAGGCTATATGTCTACACTACAGAGTTTTTTTCAGAAAAACAGCCATTCTTCCAAAACATCTTCACTTACGTCCACACTGCAATTGCGTTCTCTCCAAAAACAATCAAAAGAACGGGGGGGGGGACGGACGCGAGGGTTCTGATACTGGTAAACCTCTTTCTACGAGGAAGAAGCCTTTTTCTGAAAGAGCTCTTTCAGAAAAAGGAGTGTGTGGACGGGGAAGAAGGAGTTCTTTTGAAAGAAGAGGAAAGAGGAAAAAGCACAGGTGCCCTGGTGGCCACTCCGTTCATAGTAATCACAGTGTAAATGCGAGATAGTTTCCATTCAGTGTGGACGCTATCTTTCGAAAAAGCAGATCTCTTTTCTGATGCTTTTTGGCAGTGTGGATGCTCTCTTTCAGAATAAGGTTTTTTGGAAGATCTCTTCTGGAAAGACTTATTCTGAAAGAAGCCTGCAGTCTAGACATATCCTCATTCACACACCTTCTAAAGTGTGTGCATTTGGCCTGAGTGGTGGGATTCTGCAAAGCATTGAAATCTCTCTCTGTAGTACCAAGTGTTCTCAACTCCTATTGTATTCAATAAACAATCTCTTTTCTATGGAATTTTTAAAGCCACCCCTGTGAAATATGTTTTAAACAGACAAAATGAAGTAGTCCTGTTGATAAAGGGCCCTATGTATCTCCTCCCATGTGAAAATACACCAAGAAAAAATTAATGTAGAAGCACTGCAGATTTTGGTGTATTGCTGTAGGATCACATCTCTCCTTTGCCACTTGCTCAAATCCCCAGCCATAGGACCACATGTAATGTGGAGTCAGGCCAAGGTAAGGAAAATAGGTAAAGGATATGAATGACTCTGTATAGTCCTTGCCCTTCTGCCACTTAGTCTCACTTTTCTCAGTGCTCCTTCAAGTGTCATCTCCCTTTGCCAGTAACATTCCTGTCTTCCCAATTGCTCTCTGGTTGTAAGGTAGTTTTGTGACTCATATGATACGTTCAGAGCTCACATTCAGGTAATTCATATTGGACCATGCCATCATTATTTATTACAAGGAATTTAATCAGTGCAGGAGAGGAAAGGTGCTACTTAAAGTGCAGATTTCTTAGCTCTTCCTTTAGACAACTCTCCTATGGGAATAAGAGTATTTTACAGAAGAGAATGCAGTAGTTACCCATCAGGGATGGAGAGATGGAACATCCTACCCCATTACACCCTATTCCCCTATGTCTTTAACCCTAATCATTCTGGTATGTTTGTTCCTGGCCCCAGAGCACAGCAAAGGGACATAACTATTTTTTATTTGGGGGGGGAGGGGGTGGAGAGAGAGAGTTTTACCTAGTATAGATTTAAAAACATATTGGAATAAAAAAAAAGCTTTTGTATTAGCACAACTGTGGGTTTCTATAAAGTCTCCAAAACATAACACAAGGGCTTTAAAAATGAAAATTGATTAAATGTCTGCTAGCAAACTACTTTCTCTAATGATCATTTTGATTATTTCAGAACTTGAAGTGAAGAGGTTTTCAGAGTTTAACAGAATTAATACTTCAGAGAGATTTCTACACTGTATTCAACAAAAGCAATATAAAATTAGATTTCCTAAATGGAGAATAACATATTCAGATGAAGCAAAGGGAATTATTTACTTAGCCAAATTCTGCTTTCAATTATGTTTGTGGCACCGCACTGAACCCAAAGCAGTTCCAGGGGATTATGAAATTTTGCCCACTGCATTTGTATTTGACACCTATTAGGACCTGAAAAATGATACTGTCAATGTAAATCTGATTGCTGTCTAAAAATTGTTTATCTATTGTTATACAAAACACTTAATTGAAAGAGCTTAGAGAAAGAAATATTTGCTCTTTTTACATTAGGTAACATTTCGAGAAAATGGGACATAGGAACGTTTAAACATTTTACTGTTAGTGTACTTGACCCTTTAATATTCAGTTTCTCCTGTTGTTTATATGGATTTTTCAAAAAGCAACAGAGAAAAGGAAACATTGTAAAGAACACATTCTGGCAGAGGCACTGCAGGGAAAGAGCTAAGATCATTGTTTTGAAATTGGATTTATTGTCTCAGTGCTTGTCCACAGAAGTATCCAGTGAAGGGATTAGTGGATCCAGATTGGTAGTCAACATGGAGTTTTTCCTGGGGGTAATGGAGGAAGCAGAAGTTATGGCTTTCCAAAGCCATAGATACTTGGGATCTCCAAGAAAGGGAACACACAGTCCTGTAGATAACTGATCCACCTTTACCACTCCTCTGCTAGTTTGGATACTGTGCATAATCCCCCTTTCTGAGGGATGTGTGTGCATGAGAGAGCAAGATAGAGAATGCGGAGTCCAGGTTTAATACTGTTTCAATGGTAGTAGTTCTGAATGGAAACCTACTACGTAAGAAAGAGAGAATGCCATTGACAGTGGTTTCATCCTCCTACCTCTAAAATCCAGCAGGTCACCAAATTCTTAGATCATTCCCTGAGGAGAATCTGTGTGGTCTTATGGCAAAAGGGTATCCTACTACAGAGGAATTCCTGCACAAGATCCTCAGCAAGGTCTGCTAACTTAGGATTCCCTCCAATTAGGGAAAGGTTGACCTTGTGAACATCCTTAAAACATGCCCAGTTATTTTCAGTGGAGTTCACAAGATGACATTTTAAATGGATTAAAATTAATCATTTGCTATGCAGTGCCTGATTGGAACTGATGCATATAAGTGTGGCACAGTTCATGGTTCCATATAGTCTTCTCAGACAGATTCTGAGGAAGGATGGTATTTAGAGAAAGAACAATCTCCCTCTAAAGTAAGTGACTCTTCAGTTGCTTTACTATGCCCCTGTACTTCAGGTTAGTTTTATTATTAAAGACTAGAGGACTGAGCCCATTGCGCTCTATGCTCACCAGTCCCCCTCTCTCTGGCAGCTTTCACAGCCAGAGCGTGTGAGAGTGTGATGACATCATTCTGTCACCTGACAGGAAAAACTTTTTATATAGAGAAAGACATAATTCAGGGTATGAAATTTGCAACAATGCCAGCCAATAAAGGCACACGGATGCAGTAGACAAGCAAAAATCCATGCATGAAAGCTCAAATCTCAAACTCCATGAAACAGTTATACCATTCAGTGCTCAAAAGAACTAGAATACAGTTGGGTTCTGTTAAATTTCAGCAGCTTTCTATATTGGTACACTGTTTTCTGGTATTTTTAATTGACAGTATGAAGTTTAAAATCTTTTCTTTCTGCTTCTACAAACACGTTGTGCTTTGTAGTAATTCCTTCAAATCAATAAAAATTAGAGAAGTGAAATGCTAAAAGCTACACCTTGAGTGCAGGTTTTTTTGGGGGAAAAAGTCCATGTTTTGTAACATGTTTGTATTTATTTAATTTTGATGTATAAAGTGCATGTTGTACATGAAAAATTTAGTATCCTCTTACTTATATTTTGTACTTTCCTTTACTGATTTCACATTTTAGAGTAGGATATAATCTTCCCTGTTGTATAAAAACAATTATTACTATAGCTGTGCCTGTGAACCATAACCATAGCCATTTATGCAACAACTTTTTGTCCAAGACATTTTAAAAATCATTCATATATTGCTAGCAGGGTGAAGTTTAGATTAAAGCTAACAGAAAAATTTAAGGAGTGATTCAGAAAAAATTCTGTAGTTGCAGAAATTTAGCTCTTCTATATTTAAGTTCCAACACAAAAGAATGTCTCCTGGTTCTATAGGAAAGAGAGACATTTTTAGAGAATGAAGGAAGTGTTCCTTTAATGAAATGCTATTTTTTCCAAAGTTCTAAACCTGCACAGAAGGCTAGCATACGTTAGATCTGCTTTTGCCTTAACTAGACACTCCATAACACTAGCGCGCTTTTGCACCCATACGTTTATTGCCTTATGTGAAGATGTTCGAAGCGGTTCATTCGTGTTATCCAGGAGAAGAACCTAACGAGGTGTGCTTTGAAGGAGTTTTGTTGTAAAGGGTCTTCTTGACTGTTATCAATAGCAGAATTCTGTAATACCTACAATATGTATTTTTACAGAAATCACATTAAACATATTTTCACATTTCTTTTGTTCAACTGCTCTCTCACTTGTACTACTTACTAAAACTTGAATACTCTGATAATATAGTTTGCATTTGAAATAAAACTATTTTATATACATTGACATTGCCTGGAAATAGATGTTTATTTAATAGGAGAAAAGGTCTGTTGGGACCAGCTATCCAGATACTTGATTTCAGTAAAATTGGGAGCTTAACTGTTTTTTTGAGCACTCTCTTCTGCGTTTACTATACATATTGTTGACATACTGAGTGTTTAAGATATAGCCAGATGGCTACAACAAATCAGCAAAATTTCTCATACAAAAAGTAAACCCATGCATTCTGTTTGGATAGCACGCAAGTGAGCACAGATCTGTCCATGTGTTCAAATACGCATTGCATGTATGGCTACCCACATGGACCTCATCGCCACAGCATTTGAGCATCTTCCAATTAAATAATATAAACACTTCACACTAGCATTCTAAGGAGCAATGTGTTCTGCCCTAATGTTAAAACAGCTGTGTTGCCCGTGCTGGAGCAGGAATGCAATGACCCTTCCAGGGGAGACAGTACCCATAGCATCTGAGCATCAAAAAGACCAGATATCTTTATTTCAGTACTACAGTTACCTCCATGCATCCACAGACTTGCCAGACCATTAATAGCCAGTCCTTACCATTAAGTGGCATTAGACTCAATTCAGCTTGCTAAGAAATATTCCAGTTAAGTGTATAGAATCATAGAATCATAGGACTGGAAGGGACCTCGAGAGGTCATCGAGTCCAGCCCCCCGCCCTCAAGGCAGGACCAAGCTCCGTCTACACCATCCCTGACAGATGTCTATCTAATCTGTTCTTAAATATCTCCAGAGAGGGAGATTCCACCACCTCCCTTGGCAATTTATTCCAATATTTGACCACCCTGACAGTTAGGAATTTTTTCCTAATGTCCAATCTAAACCTCCCTTGCTGCACTTTAAGCCCATTACTCCTTGTCCTGTCTTCAGAAACCAAGAGGAACAAATTTTCTCCTTCCTCCTTGTGACACCCTTTTAGATATTTGAAAACCGCTATCATGTCCCCCCTTAATCTTCTTTTTTCCAAACTAAACAAGCCCAGTTCATGAAGCCTGGCTTCATAGGTAATGTTCTCTAGACCTTTAATCATTCTTGTTGCTTTTCTCTGTACCCTTTCCAATTTCTCCACATCTTTCTTGAAATGTGGCACCCAGAACTGGACACAGTACTGCAGCTGAGGCCTAACTAGTGCAGAGTAGAGCGGCAGAATGACTTCATGATTTTTGCTTACAACACACCTGTTGATACAACCTAGAATCATATTTGCTTTTTTTGCAACAGCATCACACTGTTGACTCATATTCAACTTGTGGTCCACTATGACCCCCAGATCCCTTTCCACCATGCTCCTTCCTAGACAGTCGCTTCCCATCTTGTATGTATGGAACTGATTGTTCCTTCCTAAGTGGAGCACTTTGCATTTCTCTTTATTAAACTTCATCCTGTTTACCTCTGACCATTTCTCTAACTTGCTAAGGTCATTTTGAATTATGTCCCTATCCTCCAAAGAAGTCGCAACCCCACCCAGTTTGGTAATCATCTGCAAACTTAATAAGCGTACTCTCTATCCCAATATCTACATCATTGATGAAGATATTGAACAGTACGGGTCCCAAAACAGACCCTTGTGGAACTCCACTTGTTATCCCTTTCCAGCAGGATTTAGCACCGTTAACAACAACTCTCCGACTACGGTTATCCAGCCAATTGTGCACCCACCTTATCGTGGCCCTATCTAAGTTATATTTGCCTAGTTTATCAATAAGAATATCATGCGAGACCGTATCAAATGCCTTACTAAAGTCTAGGTATATGACATCCACTGCTTCTCCCTTATCCACAAGGCTCGTTATCCTATCAAAGAAAGCTATCAGATTAGTTTGGCATAACTTGTTCTTCACAAACCCATGCTGGCTATTCCCTATCACTTTATTACCTTCTAAGTGTTTGCATATGATTTCCTTAATTACCTGCTCCATTATCTTCCCTGGGACAGACGTTAAACTGACCGGTCTGTAGTTTCCTGGGTTGTTCTTATTCCCCTTTTTATAGATGGGCACAATATTTGCCCTTTTCCAGTCTTTTGGTATCTCCCCTGTCTTCCATGATTTTTCAAAGATCATAGCTAAAGGCTCAGATACCTCCTCTATCAGCTCCTTGAGTATCCTGGGATGCATTTCATCAGGACCTGGTGACTTGCTGACATCTAACTTTCCTTTAACTTGTTCTTTGTGTATGCTATCTTCTAAACTTACCCTCTCTCTGCTTGTATTCACTACGTTAGGCACACCTCCAGACTTCTCGGTGAAGACCGAAACAAAGAAGTCATTGAGCATCTCCGCCATTTCCAAGTTTCCTGTTACTGCTTCTCCCTCCTCACTGAGCAGTGGGCCTGCCCTGTCCTTGGTCTTCCTCTTGCTTTTAATGTATTTATCAAAGGTATTCTTGTTTGCCTTTATGCCTGTAGCTAGTTTGATCTCATTTTGTGCCTTTGCCTTTCTAATCTTGCCCCTGCATTCCCGTGTTGCTTGCTTATTCATCCTTTGTTATTTGTCCTAGTTTCCATTTTTTATATGACTCCTTTTTTATTTTGAGATCATGCAAGATCTCTTTGTTAAGCCAAGCTGGTCTTTTGCCATATTTTCTATCTTTCCTACACAGAGGAATTGTTTGCTTTTGGGCCCTTAACAACGTCCCTTTGAAATACTCCCAACTCTCCTCAGTTGTTTTTCCCTTCAGTCTTGCTTCCCATGGGACCTTACCTACAAGTTCTCTGAGCTTATCAAAATCTGCCTTCCTGAAATCCATTACCTCAATTGTGCTGGTCTCCCTTCTACCTTTCCTTAAGATCATGAACTCTATTATTTCATGATCACTGTCCCCTATACTGTCTTCCACTTTCAAGTTCTCAACTAGTTCCTCCCTATTTGTTAAAATCAAACCCAGAACAGCTTCTCCTCTGGTAGCTTTTTCAACCTTCTGAAACAGAAAGTTGTCTCCAATGCAGTCCAGATTTAAGTGCACCTTATGTTCTCTAGTATTTGGCCCCCATTGGGAGACGATGGAATGCAACACAGCCCTATGGGAGCTCATGGGGAGAGGATGAAATATGTCAGTCCTTTCTCCCATTCCCTTTTTTGTGCCCATGTTGGTGATAACAAGGAGCATTCACCGTGCACATGAGTGCATGAGCTAGAACTGTACTTGTCCTAGCAGAAGTGGTTGCAGTGGAGAAGGACCTGAGTGTCCACCTCCTTTGGCCACCCAGCAATGTGCTTGGTGCCATCTAACTGTATGCAAAGAGTATTGCATCACAGCTATAAGTACTGATCGGGGCACTCCCAGGCATAGTATATTTTCTTCATTTATGGAAAGAGATTAAGATACAATTCTAGGATGGATAAGTAAACACCCATTCTGCTGGGGCAAAAAATGAAGTCAGGTTTCAGCAAAAGAGTGACTCCATTTTAGTTTGTTTGTTTTTTAATTTAAGAGAAACAGAATAGTTGAAATGCCTTGGTCCATGGAAACATGATCCTCTCAGAGTTCTAGTCAGGCAAGTAGTGATTTGCTATCATTAAGTTATCCTAACTATTTCAATAGAAGCATATAAACTGATAATAAGGAAAAGAGATTTAAATAAGCCACATTCCAATAAATGCAAAGTCAGGATTTAGATTCATGATAGTCAAATTTGGTATATGCTCATCAATAGCACAGGGAAGAAAAAAAGCATCATTCATGCCAGCTTTCGAGCTTGCCCTTGTCTCCAGAGAAGACAATATTATAAGAGGTTAGGTAGAAAACAAAGAATGATAAAAATAAATAGCTAGAGACTGGGGTTTAAACTAAATTAATTTTACACATATCCCTACTATTTATAATTAATTGTGAATTACTATTTGATTGTTTCTCTGGATCCTATCCAGAAGTGTAGGTTGCTCAAAAAATCTTTATCACACCACTGAAAATCCAAACAGTGCAAATACAAGACTTTAGTTCATCAATTATTTTCTAATTACAAATCTTCTGAAAAAAAGATAAATGCTTTTCCCACTGCCAAAATCATC
Source organism: Pelodiscus sinensis (assembly GCF_052426305.1). Taxonomy (NCBI): domain Eukaryota; kingdom Metazoa; phylum Chordata; order Testudines; family Trionychidae; genus Pelodiscus; species Pelodiscus sinensis. The sequence goes on from NC_143060.1 coordinate 40,340,252, forward strand.
TTTCAGTCATCAGCCTCTCTACCTTGGGACACCTAATATGCCTAAGTGCTGAGAAGACTAATGGAAAACACCTGCTGGTATCCCCCCTGATTAAACTCAGAGTGAATCATTGATCTCAGTTGAGAGAGTATAAGTAGGAGCCAAAGGCAGTCTCTCATGTTACAGGGTCCATCCCAAATCACTCACAAATAGTGGACACATTCTATCAGGCAGGACGAAGCCACTATGCAGGCAGACATATCCACTGACTTCACTCAATCTATCATCATCAAATCAATCTTGTCTGCATTAAGACTCAGACAGATATTATTATCCTTCAGGAGATGGGAGGGAATGAAGAAGAAAATACTCGCTTGCTTCCATGAAATCTTCACTCCAGAATGGGTGGGATGGAGAGAAAGGCTTCAGTTGCTAAGCTGGATTTCTAGTCAATAGGTCAGCTCTGCACAGATTCAAAATGCATGACCTATGAAGGCTCCTGCCCTGTCTCTCTGGCTTTCAGCCCAGGAGAGCACATAAATAAGGGATGTTTTCTTTTAATAATACAGTCTGTTCTAGGCCAGCCAATATCTTATTTTGTTTACTGAATAAATACAATCAAAATGATCCATTCATCAACTAAAATGCTTGTTAAGGCAAATGAGACTGTGACCTCCTTATGACAAAAGCTCAACGTAACTGACTTAGACACATGTGGTTATAAAAGGCATATTACATAATTCTGAGAAGCAATCTGCTTTCTCTTCCAAGGAAATGAACAAGAAACTGAAGTCTCATGCAATAATCTTTAGTGGTGGAAAAATCCCATTCTCAAATAATGGGCATAGGATATGAATTGATTAAAAACGCATCTTTTTCTTATGCCTTAATACAAAGCACATAATACTAGTTTGTACTAAAGTGAACTTGTTTACCATCTTCAAATGAGAAGAGATTTTAATAAGTAATGACAGGAAAGCTCATTCTAAAAATTAGATTTACTTTAAAATTTGCATTAGTAGTTCAAACTTTCCTTTAGGTAAAAGGTCTGAAGTATTAATGAACTTAGTTACTGCTCTGATATAGCCGAGCCTAACATTTATATAACAGCATATTTGCAAAAATTTTAGAACTTTAAAAATTAAAGAGATTTTTAGAACTTTAAAAAGTGCAAGATTAAATGAACTTTAAATACAATACAATAGTTACTCATGCCAAGCTTTTTGATTTATCCCAGGATTTTGTCATTAATTAATGCCAATCTAAAGGCTTATTTATTTTGGCAAGAGATCACAACTTTTTTCCAGTTACTGTACCACTGGTGTTTGAACCATTTTATCCTACGTGATCATCACTCTCATTCAGAAGTTAGCTCTGATCTTCCAGTCTTTACAGAAGCAAAGATATTATTTTTTAACCTGGTCTTGCAAAGGTAACATACCCAGAATTTTCATTTACTTAAATGGAGATTCTGTACATATGGTAAAAGTTGTATGGGAATACAAGACCAGCACTACACCCGGGAACCTCTTCAGCTCTACACAGGTATCAACCCATTGGTTGAACTGCTTTTGTGTATGTAAGCCCTTGATGCAGCTGCATAGCAACTCTGTACGCACTCTGCTCCAACTGCTCCTCCTTCTACCCACTCTCAGACTGAATACCCAGTCAATTAAAAGATCCTCATCTCAAAGCTCTTCACTGCCAGCACCCTAACACCAGCACTCAGCCCTAAATCTGTGGGATGGAACCTGAGAAGTGGACTAGTTTCCAATGTAGTCAAACCATAAAGGACATAAATGGTAGATGAAAGTAGCACATGCTTCCCCTCTTCCCATTTACTCCAGGTCATTTCATAGTCACATTGTACATGACCTGATGTGTCTGCAGCACCACTAGTCATGGCTGCAAGAAGGGCAAATGGCCATAATCCAGTCTAGAGCTTGGCTGACTTCACACATTTCCCAAAACACAATTGCTAGAAGGGCCTCACAGGGAAGCCTCATGTGTCTCATAATATGTCTTTCCCCTTCTTCCAGAACATAAACACACCTTAATAACAGCATTTCCTGCCTCGCACTCTATTGAGGCAGTCTGAGGTACAGGATACAAGCATCAATGTTCAGCCAATCTAGAAAAGTTAGTCAAGTCACCACCACATTTCGGTATTTAAAATAAAACCACCTGGATGGACATTACCTTTTCTAACGGACTTTCTACTCGTGGGATGCTGATCATTGGCATCTGGGACAGATTATCCATATGAGAATTGTCATGTTCTGGTTGTCTTCCTCTAAAATTATTTACCACACATACAACCTAAAAAGGTCAGAAGGTAGTTAGAATAATGAACAAACATTTTACTTATATGAGACTGAGATTGAACTCCTTACTCAGACAACATTCCTACTGACTTTAATTTAGTTCACAGATGTTTCTGTGTTCCTACCATAAGCTGTTACTAAAGATACCCAGTTTGTCCTACCATATCTCACCCTCTAAATACTAATTCTTTTCGAACTAGCCTGAGTTTAATGGACATTTTACTGAAGTAATAAAAGTCAGGAGTGGGCCCTTTACACCAGAAGCAATGGCATAGTAACTCTAGCAAAGTTTACATTACAAATTTGACTAAATTAACCAGACTGACTGAAAGAATCATGTGAGTGTGTTAGTCAAACTTATGCTAATACGAAATCCTTAATATTTCCAAGATGATATAGTTTTAAACAATATATTGTTACATACATGATCATAGTACAAGTACAACTATTATTCCATGATGTGGAATAATAAATAGTCAATTATAGTAATTTAAATTTCAAACTAAGTACATGTTCAAATCAAGTTTTATCAAATAAATGCACAAAAAGTACAGCAATAACACTGAACTATAACAATTAGCAAATACTGAAGATCATGATAGTGTTTCTAACAGAGCATAATTTAAATGCTTATCATCTGGCACTATCAAGCACCACCATGAACATTCACAAACACTTTCTCAAGCAATGACTATACAAATTAGTTGAGTTTTATTTTATTAATTGCTTGTATAGCTTATTCTCAACATGTTTATTCACTTGGCTTTTCAAAATGTATTGCTGGACTTGTACAGAGTAGAAACTGATTTTAGTGACAACTGACTCGTTTGAAATACATTTTTCAAAATGTTAAATAATGTTTCTTCAAGTTACTTGAGTTTAAATTAAATGTCTTGATAACAATTTATTTATGTAATGCCATGCATTTTTTTCACATAACATTTATGGCAGAATATAATTTCTTTAAATAAATACTTAGTCAAATTGAGGTATTTCTACAATTAATATCCGAATATAAGAATGATACTTACAGAAGTCTGCATGCCTCATTTTCCCTTCCCCAGAAACAGCTAATGAATAATCACATATTTAAACACCATGATTTTGATTGTTTCTACTAAGAACTCATTATAGAACTGGGGGGTTTACCAATGTACCGTCTCCAAAATCTAATTAAATATGATGTCCCTACCAATTTTATATCAACTCCTGGAAGTATGAGAAGCTAGTACTTGTTTCTTTGTAAAACTCTTGAGGTGTCAGCAGGATAGAAAGCTAGCTTAAACAGCATGTGAGGAATTCTCCTACAGTAAACTGTTTAGTGCAAAACCCACCTGTTCCTAGCTCTATCGGGTAGGAGGTCTATGTGGCTAAGTATCTAACATTCCCTCCCTTTGTTGTGAGCAACAGGACCAAACCTGGAAGGATTTGAGTGGGGAGAGAGCATAATTTAAAGAAGCCTTAAGGATGCTCTCAAATGTGCCTCCCCAGAATCCCAAGGATCATACCCAAAATATTTCTTAGGGGAAAATAAATATAAACTTTTGGGATTGTGAATTAAGTATTAGTGAATGGTGTCAGAGAGACAGAGCTATAGGGAGTTTCAATATTGATCAGCACCTGTGTCTTTTCACAACTTTCAACTCTCTCGAGATTGTCAATAAAAGTGTTAAAGGATGGTGGAGGTTTTATGATGTCGACACAGGTCCACATGAACTGAGACTGCAGATCTGGATACCATAATAAAGTTGCATCAATTCCAAAATTCTCTCCAAAAGCAAAAATGAACCTTTTTACATGAAGTAAACAAACCAGGTACCATTTGCAGCATCACTAATGGCTATACTTGCAATGTCAGAAAACTGTACACTAAATCATCCTTTGTTGGTTTCTATAGGATTTAAAGTTAAATGAATTTATTTATTCTTGTAAATCACATAAATTTCAATTAAATATGAGTACAATGTAAATTTACCAGGTTGTTTGGTTTCATTTTACCACAAAGAGCAACTGATATATTATACTAATGCAGAACTTTAATATTACACAGTGAAAATGAAAATTGGATGTCTTTCTAAAAGAAATATCTTAGCTCAACAAGTTAGGGGCTTGATATATGAACTATGGCATGAAATTCTATGCTCTCTGTTCTAAAAATTCTATCCATCTAGGAAAACTGATATTTTAATTATAAAGCTGAGGCCTGCCTCAAAAGTCTGGCATTTTAGTTTCCTGTAAAAGAATCTGAAGTATTGGTACTCCAATTAACATAAAATTACACATGGAATTATTTAATCTGATGTAGACATTTGTCCACATGAACTGAGGGTGTGTCTAGACTACAGAGTTTTGTCGACAAAAGTGGACTTTTGTCGACAAAACTATACCTGCGTCTACACTACCGCTGAGTTCTGTCGACATAATGTCAACAGAACTCAGCAGTTTTGTGGACGCTGGTAAACCTCATTTTACGAGGCATAACGCCTTCTGTCGACAGAGTTTCTGTCGGCAGAAGGTGTTATTGCATGTAAACTGTCCTTTGCGTCTACACTACCATGTCGACAAAGCAGCTTGCTTTGTCGACAGAACTGAATGTACTGTAGACGCTCTTTGTCGACAGAAGTTTTGTCGACAGATACTGTCGACAAAACTTCTGTCGACAAAAGCCTGTAGTCTAGACGTATCCTGAGGCTACAGATCTTGGTGTCAAAACATAGGGGCATACAATTTCAGAAGAAAAAAGGCATTTTGTTCTATGCAATATACAAAATAGACACCTAAACTGCTACATCACTAAGCTAAGAAATCTAGGATGCAGTGAGGTAGAGGAGAATTTTGACATTGACTTAATGGGGTTAACATTTTACCTTTTGTGTCTCTGTCACCAACATCCAAACACACACACACACATATTATGTGCACTTACCAAAAACACTGCTATTGATATTCCAATTATAAATCCTGCTATCACATCTGACCAGTGATTTCGATACTCGGCTACTCTGTTGATACCAGTAAGAAATGCCAAACACATTAAGCCTAAGCACAGAACAGGTTTTGCAAGCCTTGTTCCTCTGGCTTTTATTGTGTTGGTAATGTACATCTGAAAATTAGAAAAAATGAAACATAAGACTATAACCTCAAAGGGAAATCTTTAATTTGGTTTGAAAAAGACAACTATGCATACTTTGTTTTTTGTATAGAAAAAAACCGAGGGCTCATTATGCAGTACAAACCAATTTCATATTCTTCTTTTCCAGGGATTAGATGGGTACAACCTTTACTTGGGATTCAGAACTACAGAAATTAAAAATAAGAGTGGCACAAGACATGCTTATTAAAAACCTTATATAATGCAGTCAAATGTTCATTTCCCTTTTTAGTTTGCCTGTTTTGCTTTACATTCTCTCTCTCTCTCTCTTTTTTTGTTGCTAACTCTAAAAATAAAGTTAAATGGAAACAAATTAATCTCCAGTTAATTTAAAAACCAAAAAGAAAATTCTTGCAGTGTTATAACATAATCTTCAGATTTCACATTGTGAAATAGGGCGGCAGCATTTTAACAATAAGCAAGGTCCCTTTCCATACAATACAGCATATTATCTCTACAATAAAGCGACCTCCCCCCTCCTTCCCAGGATTATGACTGAAGTCCCAGAATGAATACAAAATCCTACCCACAAGACACCTGCTGTTCACAGTTTGGCCTAGCACAGAAAAGAAATCCTCTTCTAACTGCTGGCATCAACTGGCTCAACTCTGTGCATAACAATAGTGAGGAGGAAGAGAGAGTCTTCTATAAATCTGGCCTGGGAATGAATTTCTGACTGCAAGGCTGTTAAAACTAAAGCTGAGCAAATGAGATTTAAGGGATTTCACAGGTCACTCACATCTCCATGCTGTGCTCCAGTACCATACAAGGAGGACCTGGCTGACTCACCCCCAGAGCAGGTTTCCCTCTAATCTGTGCACCTGTGCGGCCATGCACACCACATTTTAGGCCTGTGCTCCTCACCTGCAGAACCACACAGCAGCACTCACCACCACTCACTTTCCTGCTGGAGGGAAGGTGAGTGGTGGCAGTGGCTCTCTGGCAGGGCCACTTGATGGTGGGCAGGCTGCCCTGCTCCTGTTTGCTGTGGTTGGAGCCAGGGTGCGTTGAGGCTGTTCCTCACCAGCTACGGTTCCATCTATGGCAGGCAGGACGCTATGGCCTTGCTGGTGGGGCCGTGTGGCTGGGGGCAGTTGCTTGGGCAGCCTTGGCTGGGGCTGGATCCACCTCCCCAAGCCCCCATCCTGTGCTCCTCCTTGCCCCTGAATCCTGCAACCCCTGTCCTGAGCCCACCCCCTTATCTCCCACCTCCTGCCCTGATTCCTGTACCACAGGTTCATGCACCTTGTTAATTATCCCTTGGTTTAATATTTTTCCTTGTATAACAATTTTGTGTGTATGTTAGTACCTGGCCGGTGCCTCAGGGGTGCAGGTCCAAATAAGTGCACATGATGTCAATGTGGGTGCACAAGACAAAACTCACTCTGCTCAGGGATGGGAAATCTTAGAGGAACACTGCCCCTGAGATAGCTCTAGCCTTATTCTAGTGAAATTTCCAAGGCATGCAGAGGAAAACCAGTCTCTTAAACATGTTAGGTGTCAAGGTAGCCGAGGGTATGTCTACACTACCACCCTAGTTCGAACTAGGGTGGTTAATGTAGGCAACCGAAGTTGCAAATGAAGCCTGGGATTTAAATATCCCGGGCTTCATTTGCATCTTGCCGGGCGCCGCCATTTTTAAAGCCCCTGTAGTTCGGACTCCGTGCCCGCGGCTACACGCGGCACGGAGTAGGTAGTTTGAATTAGGCTCTCTTACCGTGGAGGAGTAACGGTAGTTCGAATTAGAAAGCCTAATTCGAACTACCTACTCCGTGCCACGTGTAGCCGCGGGCACGGAGTCCGAACTACCGGGGCTTTAAAAATGGCAGCGCCCAGCAAGATGCAAATGAAGCCTGGGATATTTAAATCCCGGGCTTCATTTGCAACTTCGGTTGCCTACATTAACCACCCTAGTTCGAACTAGGGTGGTAGTGTAGACATACCCCAAGTCATGTAATTTTATTGCAAATCATGTGATACTTGGTATTTGTGGAGTCATGGGATTAGGATAGATTCTCAACATCCATTAAAAATAATGGAAAGTATTTAGCCCTCATGATGGTGAAAACAATCTTGAAAATATGAATATTTAAACACTCAAAAAACAGGAGGCAAATAGGAAAAAACCCCAAGTGTATCATTTTTAAAATCTCACATTTTTTAAGATCATCTCATATTTTAAGTAGCTGACTCATGATATTTGAATACCTGGTGCTCCCAATACCGGGAGGATGCTTGTCCTGTAAGTTCCTGACCTCTCAATGCAATTGTCTGTATCTCACATACCTGTTAGCAATTTTAAAGAGGGAGATTTGTCCATTTGCTCATTGCATAATCTGAAGGTCCATGGGGATTTACCCATAACATTGAGATTTATACCATATCACAATCACCACCACTACAGTGAGGACTAATTTTTGAAAATAAAAAGACAGCAGGAAGTTTCTGTAATCCTGGATGGATAGTTTACCTACACTTCTTAGAAGCAGACTGCGGACAATTAGTGACAATAAATCCTATAGTGTGACTAGACCATCTGAAAGTTGAAGCATTTATATTCAACAGCAACTTTGCATGCCAAACACCTCCCATCACCTACTTATCTCTAAGGGTATGTCTACACTACAGCACTAATTCGAACTAAGCTAATTCGAACTAACGCGTCTAGAACTAAAAACTAGTTCGAATTAGCATTTTGCTAATTCGAACTAGCATGTCCACATTAAGTGGACCCTGAACCGGGCTTAAGGATGGCCGGAAGTAGTGCCGGCAGGGCATCAGAGGAGGACTTAGAGCGTGGAGATGCTGTCTCAGGCTAGCCGAGGGCTGCGCTTAAAGGGTCCCGACCCCCACCCCGGACAGACAGTTCTCAGGGGTGCCCCGCTTGCAAAGCAGTCCTGGCTTGGAGTGCCCGGAGTACCCACACTGGGCACATCACAGCACTTGGCCATCAGCCCAGCTGCACTTGCCGCAGGCTGCCATCTGTGGAGAGGGGGCAATTGGGGGGCTGCAGGAGAGCTTCCACCCCCAGAAGCCCACAGAGCCAGCCCAGTCCTCCCCATCGGGGGCGCGTACCCCATTCCTCCCTCACCTCCTTCCACTTACCCTTCCCTAGCCCCTTTTCTTGATGTACAAAATAAAGGACAATTGTGTTCAAAAATGGAATCTGTCTTTATTGAACAAAACTGGGGGAGACTGGGAAAAGGAGGTGGGAGAGGGGAAGAGAGAGGCTGGGAGTGGGGAGGGCAACTAAAATGATCAGAGGTTGGGAACAGGTCCCATATGAAGAGAGGCTAAAGAAACTGGGACTTTTCAGCTTAGAAAAGAGGAGATGGAGGGGGGACAGGATAGAGGTCTCTAAAAGCAGGAGTTGGGTGGAGAGGGTGCATACAGAAAAGTTCTTCATTAGTTCCCATAAAGAAGGACTAGAGGACACCAAAGGAAAGGAATGGGTAGCAGGCTTCAAACTAGTAACAGAAAGTTGTTCTTCACAAAGCAAAGAGTCAACCTGTGGAACTCCTTGCTGCAGGAGGCTGTGAAGGCTAGAACTAGAACAGAGTTTAAAGGGAAGTGAGATCAAGTCAAGGAGGCTGGGTCCATGGAGTGGTATTAGCCAGGGGGTAGGAGTGTTGTCCCTGGCCAAGGTTTGTGGAAGGCTGGAGAGGGATGGCACAAGACAAATGGCTTGGTCACTGTCTTCGGTCCATCCCCTCCAGGGTCCCTAGGGTTGGCCGTTGTCGGCAGACAGGCTACTGGGCTAGATGGACCTTTGGTCTGACCCAAGACGGCCATTGTAAGCTCAGAGCTCAGGGTCAGGGGTCTCAATGGACCCCCTTGATTTTCATGCACACTTGCTCCTGGGTGGCCAGGCTGGCAGCTCTCCTGCCCTAGCTGGCCACTTTCCTGTGCCTAGTGCGGAGATCGTGGACGAGGTCCACGATGTCTGCACTAGCCCAGGCGGGTGCCTGCCTCTTGGGGTCCCGGGAAAACTCCCGGGAGCCGCCAGCCTGGTCCCAGGAAGAGGGGGAGGGCTGGGGGGCATCGGGTGGGTGGCTCGATCCGTGTCAGGTGCAGGGTCTCCTGGCTGGGTGCTGGCAGGCTTGCACCTGGCATGGGCACCGTAGCCAGCCCATGCCTCTTTAAGGTCTCCGGGGCTGGGAGGGGGGCATACAAGTTTCCCTGGTGTTGGCCAGAGTGGCCACCAGGGAAACCTGGGGAGGGCTAGCCTCCCACTAGTTTGAATTAAGGGTCTACACAGCCCTTAATTCGAATTAGTAAATTCGAACTAAGCTTAATCCTGATGGAATGAGGATTACCTAGTTCGAACTAAGCACTCCGTTAGTTCGAATTAAATTCGAACTAACGGAGCACTAGTGTAGCACCTATGAAAGTTAGTTCGAACTAATGGACGTTAGTTCGAACTAACTTTGTAGTGTAGACATACCCTAAGTGACATTGTCAGTGTACACACCAAGTGCAGTTGTAATGCCAACAGCTGGAACCAAGCCTGGGACCTCTGGAGCTTAGTGGACGAGCTAAAAGCCAGTTGGCTCTCAGCTAAGGCTGTAGAGTATATTCATTCTTTCTCTTGCTAAGTAGTCAAGTGCCTCTACATGGGACAGTATACCACATCCAGCAGATATACGAATTACAGAGTCACACTGCAATGGTATGAACGGTGATTGTTAGGATACAGCCAGTCTAGGCCAGTGGCTAATGACACCTAGCCATGAATGGCCTGGGCACAAAGAGCTCCAGCATTGAGTGTGCAGGAGATCCTAGACCTCATTGCTGTGTAGGGAGAGGAAACTGTTTAGGCAGATCTATGAATCAGTAAAAAAAAAAAAACCAAAAAACTCGCTGATATTCCCGACAAGGTCGCACAGAGCATGGTAGAAAAAAGATACGCAAGGGATGCCCAGCAGTGCCACACAAAAATAAAGGAGCTCAGTCAGCCATACCAGAAGACGAAGGAGGCAAACGGATGATCAGGGTCAGTGCTGCAAATATGTCGCTTCTACGAGCAGCTGTACGGGATTCTAGGGGGGAACTGACCAGTTTCCCAGCCCAGTCTGTTGATTCCCCCCAAGAGACTCTTCAGGTAGTAGCCTCGGGCAACAGCGGGGAGGACAGTGTGGATGAGGAGTACGAGACTGGTCAGCAAGCGAGCAGAGCATCTGATCACACCAACAGCCAGGACCTTTTTATAACTTTGCAACCAATTGCCTGCTCCCAGGATGTCTCGCTGCTGGGCCCTGATGATGGGGAGGACACTTCTGGTGAGTTCACATTTTTAATCATGCTACAAGTGGGTTAAGGCAGAGGCAGAGTGGGAATTCTCTCACAGAGGTATTCTTTCATCCTTCTTAGAGAGTTTCCGGGGAAGCCTGCCTTATTCTGTCCTCCTTAGTAGGATACCTTTCCACGCCAAGCTAAGGGCATCATTTCAGGAGGCGAGGAGAGGCAGAAGTCATGAGTACCGGGATGCTGTTTGCTTTTCTCCTTATTCCCCTGACTATCAGGGAGCGAGGGGATAATCCACGGCTTCTGGGCATGCCTATCACTCCTGGCTAGTGAAGAGAGGAGTAATTCACAAAATCCATGTACTTTCTCCTTGCTCCTAGATAGGGGAATGGGAAGGAAAGCAAGCCATGGCCCTCTATGCACAGCTTCTGCCTCCCTCCTGCACTCCCAAAATGGCACCCTTGTGCCAAGCCAGCAGCAAGTGGTCTGACATCATTGCAACACAAAGCATTGTAGCATAAGTTCCAGGTGTATGGCCACATTAACTCAGTGTTTGCTCCCTGTCACTGTGTGTGATTCAGAGAAGACTGGTAGCACATATGGCAACCTGGATGAAGCAGGGGAAGTGAAATATGTAACTGATACCACTGGCAGCATGCCTCCATTTGCTCATTCCCAATGAAAGATAGTTTGAGCCCCTGCTCTGCTGCCATGCTCAGAATCCCTTCCCCTCCCACCTGCAGGTTCCTCAGTGTCTGCATGAAACCCTGTCCTTCCAATGCTCCCATGCCCTTTCCTGCCCACAGAGTCCTCTGGGAAGGGAACATTGCACTCTCCTGACAAATGGGGAAGAGGAGGTGACGAACACACAGTCACTCTGGGAGCCCCTCCCTGCCCTGCTGCCATGCCACTGTGGTCACCCTTTGCAAATGCAGACACTTGCCTTGCTGCGGAAGCTGCTATTTGCAAGCATTGTGTTGCAAACCTGCTTCAAACACAATGTGGTTTGAGTTATCCAGTGACTCTCTCTTTTAGACTTACTGGGTATTTTAGCACTGTGCAATCATTGCAATTCATACCATGTAACACAGGTCGCCTTCCCCCTGGGATCAAGGAAGAGAGCAATATCTTAAGTGCAACAAGAATTCAAGCATAGCTTAGACCAGTGGTAGGCAACTCAGCCCACTGGAACTGCACCTGGAGCCCACGAACCCTCTGTCTGGCTCCCCTCCCCCATATGCCTCTTGTGCACTGGGGAACTGGAGCCCCACACTTCCTACTCCTCCCTCTCCATCCCTGCACTTCTGGAGCACACCAAATCCACTGATTTGTGCTCTGTCTCTGCTCCTTCCCCTCCCTCCCAGAGCTGGAATGCCATGAATCAGCTGTTTGTGGCTGTTCAAGCTCTGGGAGGGAGGGCAGAGGAGGAGTGGGCATGGAGTGCGAATCAGGTGATTTGCGGCATTCTAACAGGTCTGAGAGGGAGGGGAAGAAGTAGAAAGTGCAGGGCTCCAGTGTCCCAGTGCACAAAAGGTGCATGGGGGAAGAGAGCAGACAGAAAGTATCTGGGCTGCAGGTGGCTGCAGACTGCTGTGACCCACTGAGATGAAGGAAGGCCACATATGCAGCCCACCACTAATCTGGTTGCCCATCGCTAGCTTAGACAGATTTGACAAGAATGGAAGGAGGCTACCCTGATTCAACTCTGCACCATAGGGTATCACGTCAAAATGACTACTAAGCAAATATGAACTAAATAAATGGCTTTTCCAAAGGCACGTGATGGTGATGCATACCAACTGCCTGTGATCTATGCTTATTGCTTCAGTACATAATCTTAACTCTAACTCAGGAGCCAAAATATTATAGTCTAAGGAGACAATTCAGCCAAGTCCCCTTAAATCCATTCCAGATTGAGCACTCTGTGAGCGGCATTCAGTGGTGCTTAGAACTCCTCAACTCTTTAGTCAGGCAGAACACCCTCTTGAACAAAATAGGAGTGTGGCCTGAGTCAGAAAGCACTGCAGGATCAGGCTCTGTATATGTCCTTGTCCTCCTTGGCTAATTAACAATAAGTTCCCGCTACTGAGCCTACTGAGAGCCTCAATCAAAATGGTAATGCACCCTCACATTCTTCACAAGGGTAACTTAAGAGTTCTCCCAATATGGTCCCCATTTGACCTTGTCTTTATCACACAGGCTGATTTTACAGATAATGAATCAGGAAATGGGCCCTGTCTCTAGACTCTCTCCTCCGCAGTGGGGCATTTCAAATGTATAGTGTTCTCAGTAGACACTAGAAACAAAGAATTACAGCCATCCATCTCTAACACGGATTTCCTGAACTTTTGGAGGAATACGTTCTAATATTTAACTCAATCAAAGATTAGCCTGGCAGTGTACATACACAACATAATAAAATACACTTTCTATTCTTTTTCCTGAAGCAAAGTGACATTAAACAAATAAGTTAAACAAAACAATACACACTGAAAGAGTACAGATTTTTTTCCTATGGTTTATAAAAATGTTAATTTTCATAAATATTAAATTCATCTCCACAAAGGAAAAACAGCTCAGTGTATTAAACCTGTGCTTTTATTAGTGAGGCTGAAGGATGTTGGATGAATAAAGTTGCTTACTGAAAAAGTATTTAATTTTATTTCAAGGACAAAAATGTGCAGAAATCAAAAATAATTTGTAAAGTAATTAACATAGCAAAAAGGCCAATAACCAAATCAGATTATGCATGTAATATCAAGGTACGTGTCCTGTAATGATCCATCAGAGAACTATTATAGATAGCACTGTTCTATCTCTCTCTCTCTCTTTCTGAATCAGTTCCTTGTTAAATCCTGATCAGTAGTACTCTTGCTATTGCTAATCTTGTTTTCCTGGACATGTAGCTAGCAGTGTTGGGATAAGAAGCTGTTATGCACATAGGGGCATAAGATCAGTAAGAAGGTGACTTCTCACATGGTGTGATGGTTTTGAGACACGGTGGCAAGTTATAAAAAGATAACCTACCTCTTACAAAACCATAATGCCTTTCTGTAGCCAAATTGTTATTAATATGCATCTTTTTTAAAAGAAAAGACCTTTGTATATATTATTTTTCCCCAAACATATTATACATTTGATATGTTCAAAAATTGATTGTAACCATCCATACCACAATTCATACCTACTGCCACTAGAGGTCAGAATGATCATCATCTTCTTTGCTATGCCTTACACAAAGAAAACTATTAAATGGAATCCTCTTTACGACTATGTCTTTAAAGACTTAAGCAGAAAAATGACCACACATATTGGTTAAGATTTTAACAGGAAAATTTCCAGGTAAGAGTGTGACAACACTATCCAAGATGAAACAAAATATAGGTTTTATATATTCTGTACATACACATTATGGGGTAAATGAAACAATCTAGAAACATATGAATAAATTTTAAAAAACCATGTGGATCCATGGATCATTTTGAGAAACACTGGTCTATCCAATAGTCATTGGGCCAAATTCAATCCTGGAGTAAATCTAAGGGTATACACTAGCCCCCTGTTTCGGAATAGGAAAGCTAAAGTAGGCATTCGGAATTGCAAATCAGGCCTGGGATTTAAATATCCCACGCTTGATTTGAATCTTCCCAGCCAGTCGCCATTTTTGAAATTTACAAATCCAGACTAACTGTCCGTGTTTACACGCGGCAGGGACCTGGTATTTCGAATTACAGCCCTATTCTGAACTACCTGGTAAACCTCCTTGCAGGAGGAATAACTGGTAGTTCGGAATAGGGCTTTAATTCGAAATATCGGGTCCCTGCTGCGTGTAGATGCGGGCAGTTAGTCCGGACTTGTAAATTTCAAAAATGGCGACCGGCCAGGAAGATGCAAATCAAGCGCGGGATATTTAAATCCTGGGCTTGATTTGCAATTCTGAATGCCTACACTAGCATTCCTATTCCGAAATAGGAATAGTGTAGACATACCGTAACTGCGTCCTTAGGGAAAATAGAAAATATATCTGTTTTCCACTCTTCTGAGCCTTACCATAAACAAAAGAATTTCAAGAAAGAATTGCAAAAAAGAACTAGATAAATTAATGGAAGTTAGATCCATCAATGGCTATTAGACAGGATGGGTAGGGACGGTATCCCTGGCCTTTGTTTGTCAGAAGCTGGGAATGGGTGACAGGATAGGGATCACTTGATGATTACCTGTTCTGTTCATTCCCTCTGGGGCCACTGTTGAAAGACTGAGCTAGATGGACCTTTTAGTCTGACTCAGTATAGCCGTTCTTACGTGAGACCTATAGAAAATTCCTCGGTTCTTCTGTTACCACACCCAATCTTATACTTCTTCCATAGCATTGCAAATACCAGATTTTAGTTAGGGATGTAAATGACCAATCAACTATTGACTACTAGCCAATAAGCATATGCTTATCAGGTAGTCAAATAGGCTATGTCTAGACTGCAAGCCTCTTTCGAAAGAGGGTTTTTCGAAAGATACTTTCGAAAAAGCCTCTTTCGAAAAAGAGCGTCTAGACTGCAAGCAGAACTTTCGAAAAAGCAAGCCGCTTTTTCGAAAGAAAGCAGCGAGTGAGTCTGGATGCTCTCTTTCTAAAAAGCCCTGTTGGCATTCAAGAACGCCTTTTTTCGAAAGAGCACTTTCGAAAAAAGGCATTCTTCCTCGTGAAATGAGGTTTACCGCCGTCGAAAGAAAAGCTGCATTCTTTCGATTTAATTTCGAAAGAACGCGGCTGTAGTCTAGATGCAAGTGAAGTTTTTCCGAAAAAAGGCTACTTTTTTCGAAAAAAACCCTGAGTCTGGACACAGCCATAGTGACTCAACTAGTTGCTTCCTCCTCCCCTCTCCTCTCCTACTGCCTCTATCAGAGAGAGGCAGAAAGGAGGGGGAAGGAGCCAGTGCTGGGGGGAGCTGGCTTAAAAGCTGGTTCCCCTCAACACTATCTCCATGGCGGGGGGCAGTGGTGGCAGAGGCACAGCGGGGAAACGGCATGAGCAGGGAATGAAGCAGTCCTCGCTCATGCCGTCCCAACAACTGCATCCTCTCAGCTGCGCAGGTGGCTCTTGTACATTTCAAAGGGAGAGGTGCAGCAGATAAGAACCTGCATGAGCTGGGACTGCTTCGGTCCCCCGTGCGCGGGTTCCCCACTGCACCTCTTCCTTTGAAATGTACAAGAACCGCAGGCAGCTAGTGTACATTTCAAAGGCAGAGGTGCAGTGGGATAGCGAGCACCCTCCTTACTGACTAGTCGATTAGTTGATTATTCAAAATTTAACATCCCTAGTTTTAGTAGAAATGTTATTTCTCCACATTACTAGTGCTCAGAGTAAAGAGAGAATTCTGGGCACTTTTCTGTGGAAGGTGCTGCATAATACAAAGTACAATTTCCTAGAACTTGTACTAATCAATTATTCAGAGCTCAGGACTTTCTGACACATACAGCAGTACTAAATTCTCAATTCTCAATTTAGTCTCCTATGTTTTAATTACTGAATCATGACTTCTCTAAGAATACAAGCAATGCTGAAATCCATTAGATAAATACACCAACCTTGACATGACTCTAACTTCACAGTCCCAACAAACCACCGGAGCTTCCTCTAATCCTCCATTCAGGCAAAAACTTGTGCTAGGATAGCGGTCTCCAACCTTTTTACACCCAAGATCACTTTTTAAATGACAGAACAAGCCAAGATCTACCGCCCCGCCCCTTCTTTGAAGCCCCCCCCTCTGTTCTCCTCCTCTCCATCATTTGCTACCTCCCATCCTTACACTGCTGTTTCCCTCCCCCCAATTCTTCTGTAGGAAGAAGTTTTTCCAACATTTGGCCTGTCTAGACTTGACCAAATGTCAGAAAAAACCCTTCTTTTGGAAGCCCCCTTATTCCTCGCGGAAAGAGGAATATAGGGGTGACCGAAAGATCATGCTTGCTCTTCCACTAAAAGAAGTGGAAGAACAAATGCATCCCTGGATGCAGAAAAGTTTTTCTGCGGTATCTCTGGAATCCTGAAAAACTCCTGCAGTCTAGACGTACCCTCACCGAGCTGCTGCGTGGGGCCGCAACGGCCGCTAGAGCCACTTGCTCCAGCGGAGCCCAAACAGCGGTTTGCACTGGCACCGCTTGCTCCCGCACGACGTCCCAGCTGTGCAGCACAGAACACAGCTGAGGGCCATGGTGGGAGGCAAAGGGCGTGATAGAAGCCCCAGGTCCTGCCCCCTAGCTGTGTAAGTCACTGCCCCGCCCCCTTCGCCTCCCGCCATGGCACTCGGCTCTGCACCGCTCAGCCGGTGCAAACCGCCATTTGGGCTCCGTCAGTGAGAGGCAGGAGGAGGAGAAGAAGAGAAAAGGAGAGTGAGGCAGGAGGAGGAGAAGAAGAGAGAAAGTGAGGCAGGAGGAGGAGAAGACAAAAAGGAGAGTGAGGCAGGAGGAGGAGGAGAGAGAGAGACAGATGTGGAGGAGAGACCTGAAAAGCACTATTCGCTAGTTTTTTAAATAATGAACACTTAACATTGATATGTGAAACGTGTAATGAAGTAATGTGAATACGCAATGGGTGACAGATTGAAACTGATTTGCGCACGTGCTACTACCTGTTAGTAAAAAAACTCCATTTTTTACAGATAAATAAAAATTTTATAAGGGTAAATTTGCCAACAACCCCAAATTATAAAATGACTAGCAGAGCGAGAGACGCAGGTAGAAAATATTTGTCAGGAAGTCAAAAATTAAAGAAGAAAAGAAAACTTGAAGAATGTAATCTCAGTCTAAAAGGTACTATGCAAAAATTTGTTCAAAAGACAAAAAAATTAGATGAAGAACCACAACAGTCCTAATCATTGTCACTGTCATCACATTCAGATGCAGTAGAAGTAGATTCTGTGGAATTATCCACTTACTCCAACTTCAATTGCGACAACAGAACAAAATCTGCCATTAACATCAACATTCACTTCGTCTTCAATGGCACCAGATCTGCCAGATGACCCATTAACTGCAATAACATCAAGGTTATTAGACAAACTAAAGCAAAATCATCTGCTTTTTTTAGAAGAATCCGCAATAGCTGAAGTCAACATTAGTAACAAAGATCTTGCCGAAATTGATTCCAAGTATTCAGAAGAGCTTTCATCAGAAGATGATAATGGTGAGTTAGAATATGCCCCGAAAAGAAGTTTTACCGACCCTGCAAAATGGGCAACTATTCTAACTGATAAAGTCAGGTTGTTGATTGCTGAGCAAGGAACCGTAAATAAAAAGTTTTAAATTTCCTAGAGATGAACAAAACAGATCTTTTTCAGCAAATCATTACTCCGGATTATTAAACAATGGAGAAATGATGGAAAGAATGTGGTTAGTTTATTCTTTACTTCAAGATACTGTGTACTGCTTTAGCTGAAAATTGTTTGCGCCAATTCCAATTGCCCTTGTTACTGGCGGTTTCAATGACTGGAAACATTTGGCTGAAAGATTAAAAGAACATGAAAATTCATAGAATCATCGTGAAGGAATGATTAAATGGACAGATCTACAAAAACGTTTGAAGAATAAAGTAACTATCGATAAGATGACGCAAAACATGATAGAAAAAGAGAAACAAAGACTTATTGCAGTTTTCAAACGTATAGTTGAAATAATTATATTTATGGCGAGTCGAAATGTATCATTCAGAGGAAAAACCAAAAAACTTTTTCAATCCCATAATGGAAATTTTGGGGGAATAATTGAATTATTAGCTAAATTTGACCCAGTGATGGCAGAACATGTATACCATTTAACAGAAAAGGATACTTGAAACCATTTTTTGAGTCACTTAATTCAAAATGAATTAATTATATCAATATCTGAAAAAGTTAAGAAACACGTAATTGATGAAGTAAAACGGGCAAAATGTTATTCTATAATATTAGATTGTACTCCTGAAGTCAGTCACCAAGAACAATTATCGATGATAATCAGATTTGTGAATATAGAAAATCAAGATTTTAAAATAGATGAAAAGTTTATCAATTTTTTAGTTGTTGATGATACAACAAGAAGAGGGTTAGCAGAAAGATTAAAAAATGAACTCCAAGATCTAGGATTAGATTTAAAGGACTGTCGAGGACAAGTTTATGACAACGGGGCTAATATGAAGGGTAAAAATGTAGGAGTGCAGGCTTTAATTTTATAAGAAAATCGAAGAGCCTTCTATGTACCCTATGCTTGTCACAATTTGAATTTAGTGTTGGGAGATATTGCAAAATCGTCCACGCAAATGGTGACATTTTTCGAGATACTACAAAGGATTTACACAATTTTTGCGGTGTCAACAGCAAGATGGGATGTATTTAAAAGACATGCTCCTCTACTTTCACCAAAACCACTTTCAGAAACTAGATGGGAGTGCCGTATTGGAAGCATTAAAGCAATTCGATTTCAAACAACTTGATTGGACAATGCTTTAAGTGCACTTTTAAATACGGTAATGGATCACAAACTTAAATGTGAAGTACTTGCTGTCAGAAAGCATCTAAGAACATATGAATTTTTAACCAGCCTTGTTATTTGGTATGATGTATTACTTAAAGTAAATACTACCAGAAAAATTCTGCAGAAAACAAAATATAGAAATGGATATTGCTTTAAATCATTTGAAGTATCTTGTATCATATTTGGAGGAATGCAGATCTTCAGAATTCCAAAGTGCATTAACTACAGCCAAAGAGATGTGTGATGAATTGAACATCAATCCAACATTTCAGGAAAAACGTCTAAAAAATAAAACGAATAGTTTTCATACAAGGGAAATGATGAACCTATTGAAAATGCAGAGGAATCATACCAAATAAACTACTTTTTGATAATTGTTGATTCTGCTCTTGTTTCTATGAAGAAATAATTCGAGTGGTACGAAAATCACAAAAATGTATTTGGTTTTCTACATGATATGAAAAGCATCAAAGAAATGGATAAGGACACACTAAAAAACATTGTATGGATCTTCATGTCAATCTACAAGATGGTGACTCCTGTGACATTGAAGGTTTAGATCTTTATGAAGAGTTGCAGAACTTTTGTAGAATTATTCCAGACAGTTGTATTACAGTTCATGATTGTTTGAAAATAATTTGTTCGAACAATATGGAAGACATATATCCTAATATTTATATCACTCTTAGGATACTTCTAACTAGTCCAGTGACAGTAGCTTCGGCAGAGAGAAGTTTCTCTAAATTGAAACTAATAAAGAATTACTTAAGATCTACTATGAGCCAGGAGTGTTTTGTAGGTCTTTTGATTATATCGATTGAAAACGACCTGTGTAAAGAAATGGACTTTAATGACATAATTGAAGCATGCACTGCCAAAAGAGCTAGACAGCTATAATAGACTAAAATACAAATGAAAATATTTAATTATTAATGCAGAATTTTGTTTAAGAATGACATAATATAATTCAAATAAAAATTTTCCAACTAAATTAAGTTTCTATCGAATTTACCCAATTCACATTTAATATGAAAATAGCCATCAATTTGAGCATTTGACGCCTTTTTTCTATTTTTTCTCCAAAGGGGGGCCCTGCAAAATTGTGCTGCCCTGGGCCCCGCAAAACTTTCATCCGCTCCTGGCAGGGCCAAACCCTCTTTCCTACGGCGCGGCGTGGCCAATCCCACCCCCCTGCGGCGGGGCGAAATCCCCGCGGGCACCTGCCCCGGGGCCAAACCCCCTCTCCTGCAGCACAGTGTGGCACAGTCAGTCCCCCCCCCCCACTGCAGCATGGTCAACCCCCCCGGGCGCCTGCCCCAGGGCCACACACCCCTCCTGTGTCCTGGCTTGACCAACCCCACCTCCTCCCCTGACAGCGCAGCCAACCCTTGCAGGCGCCTGCCCCAGGCTAAACCCCAAGGCTGACCCCCGCTCCCACGGCGCAGGGAAATCCCTGCGCTCAACTCACCCCTCCAGCGCCGGCAGCGCAGGGAAGCCGCCGCACTCCTCCTCCAGGGCTGATGCCTCCTCCCCCAGCACGCAATAGAGCCGTGGGAGGGGAGTAGCCTGCGCACTTCCGGAACCTGCGGAAGTGACGCGGGCTTCAGACAGGCCTTCTGTCCACCCCGGGGGAAGCCGGCAGTACATTAGAGGTAGGTAGTGGGGTTTCTCGGGGGTGGGGGCAAAATGGGGGGTGGAGATGCCCGAATGCCTCGTGATTGACTGGTCAAGGCCTTGCCATCGACCAGTCGATCGCGATCAATGGGTTGGTGATCACAGTGCTAGGAGGTGGACCTTCCCACATTCTTTAAATACCCAACAAACTGGGCTCCTGGCCATAGAGGAGAGTGAGTTCCAGAGCAGTGGGTCCTTGACAGAAATGCTCTGCTATGAGCCCTGAGACATGTAAATCTGAGGGCTGGTGCGCCTCATCTGTTCTCAACAGGAGGGTAATAACACAAGGAGAGGGACATCCCTAATATAACCAGGAACACTGCCTTTGTATATTAAAACTAACAACTTGAAGTCCACCCAAAAGAAACTGAAAGGTAATTCAGACAATGGAGCACAGGTGATATCTATTCAGTGGGAGACACACCAATAGTTTAGTTGGCAGACACATTGTGCATTCAATAAAGACACCAAGTGGTCTTCAGGTACAGTCTGAACCTCAGCTGAAGTACCATTGAAGTCATTCAGCCTGAAGGTGACAGAGGCATCTAATAGATGAGACAAGATCAGTATTAAAGGGGAAAGATTTTAATCAATGCTCATTGTTGGAAATAAATTCCGTGGGTGAATATTGCTGCTCCTTGACTTCTAAGAGCAGCCAAAGACAATGATTCCAAAGGCCCCTTGTGTTGTACACCTTACTAACAAAAGATGGGCAGCCCCATCTCTCTTTCGCTATGTACTGGGAATACCATCACATATTTCCCACAGACTATCATCATTGCTCTGTCTTGTCTGGACTGAGTTTCAGCCAAGTAGCTATTATCCAGATACCATTAAGTAGACAGAGGGAACACTAAGAGACTATGCCCTCTGGATCTCTTAAGAGATATACTGAGGTGAGTGTCATCATCATCATCCTGATGGCAATAGAACCCAAACTGTCCCATGGTCTCCTCCTATGGCGTATTACATGCAAGGATGATAATCTCACAGGACAGAGCATAAAATGCCCAACATTAGGGTTCCAGAGAAAAAAAATGGAGTTCCTTCATTATACCAAATTCTATCCCTGCCTAGATCACAGCCATGCCTAAATTTCATACTCAATGGTATCAAATGCAATCAACAGATCAAAAAGTTTTGTCTAGCATTTGGAAGGCAAATAAAATGTCCATAGATGGCTCCTTACCATATCCAGTTAGAAATGGATCTAGGAGATCTTTAGCACTCTTGATATTGCCAGATTTACTGCACTGTAATCCCAACCTGCATTTATTCATTAATAATAATAAACAGAACAAAACCAAAAATGATCTGAATATTTTTCAGACATGTAAATCCAAAATCTTTTAATCTCACAAATGGAATTAAAATCTCTTTCAAGGTATAACTTGCAAAGATCAGTGCCCACATTTTCAAAGTAGAGTAACAATTGTTAGCCACAATACTCATGAAAGCCTAAGAATGATCCTAATCTACTGCTTTGAATTTGTACCCAAAAGACTCATGGATTCTTTTTTGTGTATTCAGTTATCAATATATTCATGTTTTTTTCATAACTGATGTATTTTAATATACTCCCAACTTAATGAGACCAGGTTAAGTTTTAGCTTATTCTACTATGTTGTATTTGTTTGCATGTCAAAATTCTGTTGATACTTTATTCTGTTTAACAAGCAGACAATGGTTACCTGACACATCCCATTGTGTTAGTAGGGAACATTTCCTGTTCGGAATTGGTTCTAATGATTTTCAGTAGAACCTCAGTATTACAAACATCTCAGTAATGGAACTTTACTATGAGGAAGGAAAATGCTTCTTTTCCTTTATTTTTAGAGGTTATATTTAACAGAGTATTGTATTTGCCTTTGCCCCCCTTCCCTCTGGTGCTGCCTGATTGCATACTTCCGATTGTAAATGTGGTGTGTGATTGACTGCTCAGTTCATAACTCTGGTCTTCACAACTCTGAAGTTCTACTCTACTGAGCCAGATGACTCATCACAACTGGCTATTAAGGTTGGGGAATGACTCTGGAGAAGACTGTGGGCTGAGCAATCTTTAAAGAGGAGTCCCCAGGAGTAACCATGCATGGGTAAAAGGTTTGGACTGGATTTTGTGTTGTTTCATTTAGAGTTTTGTTTTCATTTAGGGTTTTGGTATGGGGGAGGGGAAAATGCTAGGAAAAGGTAAGCTGAATCACTGCAGTCATCTGTGCTTGGAGTAGTGTGAGGAAGACAGTTCATGTTGCTAGTCACCAACATTTCAGTTGCTAAGGCCTTCTGGAGAAGTCCCTAGTAAAGAAAAGGTTCAAATATCAGAAACAAAATAGTTTGAGAAGGCTGAGCTTTCAGCAGAAGGGAAATTCAGAGTTGCCATAGCATCCACCCACATGCAAAAACAAAACAAAAAAAGCCACACTCTGCAAAGGAGTTAGCCAAAAAAAGAACCTATTGTTAACAAGCCAATCTGCTCAGATATTATGGTGACAGAGGCCATAGATGTTTGTCAATAGACCAATACAGAAGATAGCACAAACAGGGCTCCTGAGTTCAGGTGTAAAAACACTGCGTGGTAAAAATCACACCAATCCTGCTTAAGGTGAAATCACTGGCATAGTTCCTTCCCTGCTTATTTCCTAAAATGTATTTAGTGCATAGTAGGCTGACATGCAAAGGGAGTGACAACTGGGATTCTGCAACAACTTCCAAACAATACGTCCTGTAACAGTCAAGGAGCATGTTTGCCCCAGAAAGGGAAGAGTTGCACTCAGTACTCCAGTAATGCTAATGCGCACGTCAGCCTGGGTGAGGCCTGCAGTCTGTGCATCCTTGGACTCACCCTGGTACCCAAGTTCTAATGGAGTCCCAGACAAATTAAAACTTCTTCCCTGTTGAATAATTCTGTGGAAGGTCAGCTGAGTGGGTACATATAAATCTGAGGAACAGGCATCCGAAATAATGGGACACTGCACTTCTTACCTTTACATGTACTAAACTGGGCTTTCTAGCGGTACCAGTGCACACCACAAAACTTGTAGAAAATGAATGATGAAAGCAGGAAATATACATTTTAAGGGACAACTTTCTCCCTATTCTGTACAATGTACTTATAAATGTGTCATGAATTAGAGCAGAAGTGGGTAAAATCAAGCCGGGTCCAACCCACCAAGCATTTCTCGCTGGCCAGCCCAGCTGATTAGCAGGGCATGCACACTTACAGCTAGCAGTGTACGTTTAGCTGCCCCTTCACTATCTTGCTCAGTCCTGCAGCCCAGTTGCTCCCAGGATTCTCCTGTTAGCTGTGCAGAGGGGAGGGGAAAGGGAAGTGTGGAAGTCAGGGTGTTCCCCGTCCCTGTACCCTATCTGTGCACAGTAGAGGTTGGGGAGAGGGAGACACACAGCAGAGCTGCTCCAGTCTGAAGCATGGTGACTCAAAAAATGAAGTACGTGATTCAGAGGAGTTCCTGTCTTAAGACGTAGTGTATTTTTTCTAAGATTTCAGTACTCCTGCTCTCTCATACACACGTTTCCCCCCCAATACTCCATCTCTGCAGGGTGCAGGAGAGTGGAGATAACAGAGCAGGACAGCTTACCCAGCAGCAGCAAGTACACACATTCTCTGTGGCACTGTGATACACACCCACTTTGTGCCACATTGTCCCTGTGGCACAAACACACAGTCACTGTCACACACACACACACACACAGCCACACACACACACACAGCCACACACACTCTTCCAGTCTCTGTGCCACGTACACTCAATCTGTGTCACAAAGTCGGTCTGTCTCTCTCTCTCTCTCTCACACACACACACACACACACACACACTTTCTCTCTCTCTGTAGCTTCCAGATCCACCACTTTTGCCTGAAGCTCCGCCCCTTCTGGGGGGGGGGGGCTGAAGCTGGCATGTGACCACATACCAAAATTCATGAAATGCCCACCCCATGAAAATGAATGCCCACCCGTGACTTAGGGAGTGAACTGCATCATGATCATTCAGTGGATACTAATTCAGAATTCAATTCATGTCATTATTTTATAGCATTGTAGTATAATTAACTATATTGATGTATACTTAACTATATTGATGTATACTATGTCAGTGTTTCTCAACCAGTGGTATGAGTACCCTCAGTGGTACTTGAGAGAAGTCTGGGGTGGGGTGGGGTGGGGTGGAGTGGAGTGGGAGGGGGAGTTTCATCAACACAACTGAAATTGGGAGAAAACTGAATTTTTGTTTTAAGTTTTACAGTAATTGTGGAAGAACTTTGTACATGTGACAAATAGGGGTGGTGAGGCATGTATTTTCCCCCTTCCGCTATATCTGATGAGCCAGAAGCAAGCCTCTAGAAACACATACATTTAAGATAAGCGGTGGTGCTATTGTAGCAAAAACAAGTTATAGATAAGGGTAGGGAAAAGAGCAGGAACACATCACAATCTTGTTTACCCAGATGTACTGATCATGTAAACAAGGTCAAAGGACAAGTAGTACCAGATCGATAGTTAACAGCTGAACATACATTAACAAGTAATATGAAACCCCTGTAAATTTCCAAACTGCAAAATAAGGTAGAGACATTGTATGTAAAGCTGCACCACAGTATAGCAATTTGGACTTCACTGATGGACTCTGGTACCGGTGCCTCGGAAGCCTAGATGACTTCCCACTCGTCCACAGCTGAAACGGGGTCCCCAGCTTGCAGAAGGGACATAAGATGCCATTTTTCCTATCATGTTGTTCTTTTAGGGTATATCTAGACTGCATCCCTCTGTCAGCAGATTTAAATATCCCATGTCTAATTTGCATAAAAATGGCCACCACATTTTGCTGAATCAGCACTTTGTCGGCAAAAAGCAGCAGTCTAGAAGGGAATCTGTTGAAAAAGCCTTTTTCGCCAGATCCCTTCTGCCTCCTGCAAGGAGGTTTACAGGATCTGTCGAAAAAGGCTTTCTAGACATACCCTTAGTTAAGGGGTACAGTTGAAATCTATCAGGAAATAAACTGCTGGTGTTTGACAGATACTTGTGCAGCGTGTTTTGTACTTAAAGAACCCAATGTCGTACCTGAGAATTACTCTTGCCGGCAACAAATGCTTTATTATTTTTGTACTTTTTACACCCAAAAATTTCATCGCCCACCAGGCTATGATTAAGTTGTTTAAACAAATGTGTTACAATGGTAGAAAAAAATTGTGGGTGTCTGAAAACTAGGTACTGGGAGTACTCAATTTTTTTTAAAAGGGGGTACTTCTTTTAAAAAAGGAGTACAGGCAGTCCCCGGGTTACGTACAAGATAGGGACTGTAGGTTTGTTCTTAAGTTGAATTTGTATGTAAGTCGGAACTGGTTCATATTGTAGGGGAAACTCTAGCCAAACATTTCTCCAGAGCTCAGTTTTATTCTCCCACATCTCACTTCCCTCAGTCCTTTATTCTCAAGCTGAGGTGTCTGCTGAGAAAAGCCGCTCCACGTCTCCCTGGTCTGCTGGGGGGGGCGGGGGCGCTAGCTTCGCGTCTCCCTAGTCTGCTGGGGGGAAGCAGCTAGTGCGGGGTTGCCTCACCCCGTTTGTAAGTAGGGATCCGATGTAAGTCAGATCCATGTAACCCGGGGACTGCCTGTACTTTATTTTAAAAAGTTGAGAAACACTGTATTATGCAAAGTACATGATACCTATGGGATGCATTCATTTCTGCAGCTATAGAGAGAACTCACAACATGAAATAAACCCCCATTTATTTAGTTTTCTGACCTTGTCACATGCACCCTTGCACACCAACTGTACTAGAAATATCTGAAGCACTCCAATCGTTAATCAGTTTTCCTTCACAACCACCAGTTTTTCTTCTTAATAAACCCTACAACAACAAATGTTTTCTTCTTTCTCCAATCAAAAGCATAGGAATTGAAAATGACATAGGTCTAAGGACCAAGACTTGAATTATTCATGTCATGGCCACTGAGGGTTTGCAAACTCTCAGAGCAACAACAAAATGATCTATACACTTAGAAATCTGAAAGCATTATAATAAATGGAATAAGGTATTTGTACTTTCTTCTGATGACTCACTAGATATTGGACCTTGAAATCTTGACTTTTAAGAAAACGGTTTAGAATTGTTTGGCTTTTAAATACATTAGTGTTATTTTTTCCTTTTGCTCTGCAGTGGCTGTAGCAGCTAGTTTTCTTTAGTTGCCATGACTCATGGTTAAAGTGGAAATCCAGTTTTACAGATGGCTAAGACATATCAGAGCAATTAAAATGAAAAAGTCCAATTATTTTATAAAATATCTTGAAGCAAATACAGAAATAAGTTTCAAAGAATGAAAAGATGCTTCAAGTACATCCCCAAAACAGGAGAGAGAGCTGAAGAGGAGTGTTGCTCTTACCCACAGGCATGATGGAGGCTGTTTTATTATTTGCCTCCCTACTTATTTGCAGATAGCACTCTCTTTGTGGGGATGCTGATCAATGCTCCTAGAATACTCAAGGAAGGAACTTTCTGTAAATGCTCATTTAGTGCCAGAAACACAAATGTGTTGTCTGTAGGCCCCTAACAGTTTCTAGGAATACAAGAAGGTACTCTAGGAACAATGTTTTCAGTGTTCTGGGATCAGTGGACATAAAGGACTGCCAGCCAGTAGGAATTTAGTTGATAAATATCAATTGTCAACTCACTCAAGGTTTTCTAAATATAAATAAGCTTGAAAAACAAACATCTCTGAAGCAAAAATTGCTTCATTTGAAGGTAATAGTTTATCAAATGATGAGGACCACAGAGCTATCTATACATTTGCCTTGGTTCTCAACTTAGATGAGACCAGGAGGTTGTAAATTAAGGCCCTGAGGGTGACTATATTAAGAAGAAAACTGTGGATTTGGCTCTGAATGGGAAGTGTGCTCTGTACGCTGCTCCCTATAATTTTAAACTGCAATGTTGGAATCAGCCCCATTGCTACTTCCTCCTCCACTCCCCTTCTGCCACCACTTCTACAGCCCCTGGAGCAGCTCTGGTGTGATCCAGATTGACTGGGAGCAGCTCCTGTCCCAGTTCCCCTGCTGTCACAGGGAAGGGAGGAAAGAATAGTTCTGGCTCTTTCATTCCCTGCTTCCCTGGCCAAGAGAGGAAGAGAAGGACTCATCTGGCTTCTCCTGAAGCTAGTGGAACTCCTGGCAAAGGATGTCTCCTCACCCTCAGTCAGCCACCCAGGGAGGCTCAGGAGAGGTGTAAAGAGGAAAAGATGAGATGAGAAAGCAGCATTTGCAAATACCTGACATGCTACGCCATCCCCTGGACAGGTGAGAAGAGCCATTGGCTGCTCTAATTTCCACTAGCTGACATGTGTCTCCAATAGGCTGCTAACCAGAGAGGGACAGCCAGAGCACAATGAGCTGCCATCCCACTCTCACCCTCCCAATGCACCCCTGCAGCCAGGGGGGTGTCGGGAGGAGGCACAGGAGATGGCTATGGTGATTCCATGGGAATCCCCAGCAAGGAATTTACAGATGCCTTCCCTTTGCATTACCACCTGTGTGGCATAAAAGGAGCAGGACAGGAGATTAAATATACTCCAAAGTGATGTCTATGGCTGCTTTGTCTTTCTGAAAGATATCTGGCCTTCAGGCTGGCCATCACTAGATTAGATGTGCACACACAAATCCATAGTGTGTCCACTGAATTCAAAGGAGTTAGTCATGATTTACATCAATACGAATGCAAATTTTGGGCCAATGAGGTTCTCTTTGATGACTTTTGTTCTAATCCATTACTTAAGGGTGAACAGAAATGCCTTTTTAAAACAAACACACTCATAAACCTGATCTCTCCTCAATTTTCCCTCATATTATCCCTACATCTAGAGCCCACAAAAGTAGTATTCATGTAACTGACAGCAGAATTTGGCCTCATGTAATTATTCAAGTTCTCAAAGGAATCTCAATACTTTACAAAATATTTCAAGTCTAAATTTTAATGGATGAAAAGTCTCAGATATATTACTTGTTATTATTTATTTTACATTCAAAAAAGTAATAAAATATCTCAGACTGCTTATATACAGACTGTATTCAAGATACAATGAAATTAAATGGCACAATGTACTTACGGCGAGATATGTAGCTGCATATACACTTAGAGCTGCTTCTTTGGATGGAAACGTTTTTCTGGCTTTCATAATAAGATCTGGATTTCCAGTACAGGCATGTGCACCACTGACGAACTGTGTGAACTGCTGACATCCAAGTGCTGTATAATTGGGTTTACAAAGTGCAAGAAAATGTGGTGCAAGATTCCCCGTTACTACTTGTCCAGCATTTACAAAGATATCTGTAGCAAACAGTCCAAATGCATAGATTCCTAAACAGGAAAACAAAGTTAATTTCCTGCTCCAGTACAATATATTGTAGCTCTATTATTTATTATTATATTTAACATAAGAATGGCCATACAGGATCAGACCAGTGGTCCATCTGGAGTAATATTTCATCAGATGTTTCTGAGGGTATGTCTACACTACCCCCCTAGTTTGAACTGGGGGGGGGGGGTAATGTAGTCATACGGAGTTGCAAATGAAGCCCGGGATTTGAATTTCCCGGGCTTCATTTGCATAAAGCCAGCCGGCGCCATTTTTAAATGCCGGCTAGGTCGGACCCCGTGCTGCGCGGCTACACGCAGCACGGACTAGCTAGTTCGGATTAGGCTTCCTATCCGAACTAGCTGTACGCCTCGTGGAACGTACATGGGGAACGAGGTGTACAGCTAGTTCGGATTAGCACAGGGTCCGACCTAGCCGGCATTTAAAAATGGCGCCGGCCGGCTTTATGCAAATGAAGCCCGGGAAATTCAAATCCTGGGCTTCATTTGCAACTCCGTATGACTACATTACCCCCCCTAGTTCGAACTAGGGGGGTAGTGTAGACATACCCTGAGGGAGTGAACAAAACAGGGCAATTATCAAGTGATCCATCCTATCAGGCAGTCCCAGAATTAGGAAGCCATGAGCTTATGGACACCCAAAGCATGAAGTTCCATCTGGACCATTTTAGCTAATAGCCATGGCTGGGCCTATCGTTCATGAACTTATCTAATTCTTTTTCAGATCCACTCAGATTTTTGGCCTTTACCACATCCCCTAGAAATTAATTCCATGGGACAGTTTTGTGCAGTGTGAAGAAGTACTTCTGTTTGTTTTAAACTTCCTGCCTATTAATTTCATTAGATTCTGATGTCACGTGAAGGGTAAAATAACATTTTCTTAATCACTTTTTCCATATTCTTCATGATTTTATAGAGCTCTATCAACCCCCTCCCCCATCCCCCACCATTAGCTCGTTTCTGAGCTTAACAATTCCACAGTCTTTTGAATCTCTGCTCACATGGTAGCTGTTGCATATACTTAATAGCTCCTGCCATTCAATACACCTCAAAGCACCTCACCCCTATTAAGTGTCAAATGGTGGCATAAAGCATGTAGTGGGGTAACTAGCAGGACTTGCGCCTCAAGCACAAGGTCTGTAATTTGTCTGGTCCATAAGCAGCAGTGCAAGGGACTGTGGACAGGTGCTTTCAGCTTTCTAGCCACACATATTTTGAACAAGCTTTTCCTTTCCCCCCTCAACTGCTTAAACTAGCTGAAATGGTGAATTATTTGATATAACTGTGCACAAGCCAGCTTTGCTATCTATCATTTCTGTGTGTGGCATGTTTACCAGAACATCAGTTTAGTATGGTAAAGATCTATATTTAAGAAATTATTTATGCTGAAGGATTTAACATGAAACAGACATCAGGAAAGTATCAGCCTTGTTTTATTAGTGTGGAAATACATGTATCTGATTATTCAAAGGAAAAGCAGATTTGCTACTATTTAACATACATGTTACATTTCTTACCATTCCTGCTGGGAACAGTAGCTAGCACTAGCAAGGACAGTCTAGAAACTAGAACACCAGCCAAAGACGTAGCATATTTGTAGGTTCCATTTCTAGCCCAGCCACAGATTTCCTAAGCAAGTCTAAACCACTCTATGCCCCATTTGTTCCCCATGTACAGATGGGGACAATATTACCTCTTAATCTGTCAGAGTGTTTTGACAATAAATGTGTTAATGACGGTGAGCACCTGGATGGAGGGAGCTGCAGAAGTACCTACACTACTAACAGTTGCTCTTCTTTTAGACATTGCAGCAAAGCTTAGAACCAAAATGATTTATGAGGTGGCTGTTACTGAACACATATAACATTCATTTGGATTTCTAGAAATCACTGAAATGTAGATTATTCCTGGGTCTGCATGGGAAGACTCCCTCAGGCCCCAGAAGCACACAGCTCCCAAATGGGCAGAAAGGACACATGGCTTTAGGGCCAGTGAGAGGGTGGGACCAAAGAACAGTTTTCTCCTTCCTTCTCTGTCTTATTGCTCCTTGCTTCTGCACACTTGAGGGTTCATTGAATGAGCAGGAGTGCACTCACAGGCTACACACATCCCTACACAAAGTAACCAAGTGGTGGTAGCTCCTTGCCCTATCTCTTCTCATCCTCCTAGATCCACACAAAGCCCCAGCATAGTTTTGTCCTTAATGATTTCCACAAGCCCAATAGTATTGCTGCAGGTTGCACCTGCATAAACTAGGACCAGACAGCTCCCGGGTCAGGAGCTCAATGACAGGGGGGAGCCCTGCAGGGCTGATGGCAGTGGGGCTGGAGCCAGCAGCAGCCCCAAGGCAGGGAGGTGCGATGGCAGAGGCCAGTCAGGGGCCAAGGGTGCCGGACTAGGGAGGTCCAACCTACAGTCCAAACCTGTGAACTGGCTGGAATGAGTCTCTAATGAAAGATAGCAATGCCACAGAAATGTTCAGGCTGTAAAGTATGGCACAGCTATGTGCTCCTCTTACACAATAGAGCCATAAGGGAGGGCTTGAGCATCCCTAAGGCTTCACCTCCTGCTCTGGACTGCGTCTGAGAGTCTCCACTGAGCCTTGCTATGGCATCGCCGCATTTATCCAAAGGTTACAAGAAGTGACGTTTGGAAACGATTTTATGGATGTTGTAAGTGGTATTTTCCCCAGTGAAAGTTTATGCTGCACAGAGTGGTAACAGTGAGACCTGGCCCTACTGAAGTCTGTGGGAGAGCTGGCATTGACATCAGTGAAGCCAGAGCTCCAGCGTACATGTGTACAATGGCAATACAGGCTTTGACTCAGCAAAGCTCCTAAGCACGTGCTTCGCTTTAAACAATATAATTAAGTCTCAGTGATGTCAAGTTGGACACATGTACATGATGTGCTGGTAGCCAAGCCAAAGACCCTAAGAGCCAAGCTACCTCTGTATTCCCTGTTGGTAGTGGGCCTGGTCAGCCAATCTACCCTGCTGCAGGTCTGCTGACCATGTCTCTACTTTCACTAGGCCAGAGTGTAATTTTTAATTAAGGAGGTGCCAGGGCTCAAGCAATTTTTTTTATATTCATAACTGATGCAGCAAGCCCAGAGGTGCTGGCGCTATGAACTGCCAACCCTCGAAGTGACAGAGCTCAGCATAAATCAAGGACAGCCTGCACCCAATTCTTGCTATCTGTGCTGCTGCTAATAATGGCTAATCACCCAACACTCCCACTTACTGCACAAAAGAGCAGTGCTAAGCCTACAGAGGAGTCCATACACGGGGAAGAAACCCAAGATATATGTAAGTGCTATATGTGAAACATTTGATGTTACATAAAGTTTTTCCTCCTTTGAAAACTTATGATACTATTTGCATTCATTAAACCATGAAAGCATTAACTTTGCTCATACCAAGGAATCGGATGGTTCTGCGCACCAGCGGATTTATATAACAACAGTCTCCAGTTAATATGGTTTTTTCCTGGTTTTCAAAATCCCTTGTTGCTAACTGTAGGCAAAACACTGCAGTTTCTCCAACGATTATCTAAGGAGGGAAACAAAAGGGAAAGGCATGGCACATCAGAGTTCAGCAAATATAAATACTAATGATGTGGAGATGATTGTTTGTTTGGAGGGAGAGTTCAGACAGGTCAAGACAAACAACAGAAACCCACATAAGTGAGTCAAGTCCTGCACAGTTCATCGCTTGTGAAGGAAATAGATTGTATAGCTCGCTTAAGTTTATTTGCATAAAAAGAGGATAACTTTTTATAAGACTTGGAACTTATACCCACAACCCACTTTGCAGGGGAAAAACATGTTTAGTCAAAAGTCATTGACTACATAATACCTGAAAGGTGCATAAAAGCATCAGGGGTGAAGGGCTGATGCTGTGAGGTGCAGAATGCTCAAATCCTATTGATTGCAAAGGGCACTCAGCACCTTACAGCAGTGGGCCCTAAACCATTTGATCACAGAGGAGATACTCACTCTAAAACTTCTGTCCACATCAGGGACTGTTTGGCCACCATAGGTACTTCTGGGACTACGCTAGCATATATTGCTAAGTGAGATTGTCAAGTTCAATATTAGCTTTGTTCATCACACTTCAACAAAATGCCCTTGCTGAGATCTGAACACTCGCTGGATTCTGTTTCACACTGTACATTCTTTACATCAAAGTGGATTCATATTTGAAATGCTTTTAGACCTCGCGCTTTTCAGCTCTGTAAGAATGGAATCATTTGGAAACACTAAGCAAATGCCAATCTGAAATTTCAAGTAACCGTTAGAGTGTACATCATTTTAACATATGGTTACACACTGCCCTTGAATTGCATGTGCCAATGCATGATAGTTGTGACAGGGTCAGGCCAGAGGGCTACCGGAGAATGATAGAAGGGAAATATATTAGCCCTAGATTAAATAGGTCCTTGTTCCCAGGGTAAACTAACAAGGGCTGATCCAGAACCTGAAGTAACCTGTCTTGGGGAATCGTATCTGCAGTTTCTTAGTAAGTGGGGGAAGCAGACTTGAAGTGGTTGCCTGAACTGAACCCTCATGGGAATGTGGGATTCCCTGTGAGAGTCTTCCTGGAACTGATCAAGGCCTGCAAGCTGCCTCCCCCACTTATTAAGAAATGGATCTACTATTCCCCAAGACAGCTTCCTGCTGGTTCTGGATCAGCCCCTGTTAGTTTACCCTGGGAGCAGGAAGCTATTTAATTTAAGGCTGATATAGTTCCCTTATATTGCTCTCCTGTAGCCCTCCGGCCTGACCCTGTCACATAGTATAAAGCTCAGCTAAAACAAATGTGTATACAGAACTGAATTTTTGTATACAGAGTACTGAAGTTTAACAGCATGTACAGTGTTGTGTGGTAAAGGTGATCTAGTGAATGAAGTATAGGGTTAAGGCACTGTATATTAACTTGCCAGGGTTCAGTTCACTATGTGATCTTAGACAAACCATTTTGCCTGTTTGCCCTCAGTTAACCCATCTACATGAAGAGACTATCATGCCCATTTACACAGCACTTTGAGAACTCTAGATGTAAAGTGGTACCTTGCTATTAGTGAGTACCTTGCTATTAAATTCTGGCCAGAGAGCAAATCTTATGCAAATAAACAATGCTGTATTGTGTCCCAAATGTTGTAAAATATTCACATAACAGGAAATAATTAACCTTTTTAAAACCACAAAGTGTGTGTGCTTTATGAGCTATAATTTTCACAACGGCATCATACCACGATACATAAGAAACGGCAGGTAAATGCAATGAGCAAGTTGCAGACATCAGACTAAAGGTCATGTTATCTGACTCAGTTATTATTTAGATTCCAGCAGAAAATGTTTTGCTACATTGGGAGATGGACTACTCACCCACACTGTGGAGAAAATGGCTTGTCAGTAATAGTGTAGTCCAAATAACAAACAACAAAAACTCAGGGAGGTTATCTGGTTGGAATGGAGGGCTCAGAGACACGGAACGTTGATTTCTCTGACTGTAGTCATAAGCCAGTCTAACTGCATACTTTTAAAATTAAACACAGCAAATCCAGTACACAAACTACCAAACTTCCTTCCTCTCCACTTTCTTTCCTCTTTCTATACTCCTTTTATCAAGTTATGATTCAGAAACAGTTAAGTACATGTGTGAAGTTTAACTCAACCTTGAATCTGAGTTCATCAAAACAATGGTAACGGTAACAAGAGCTCAGCTTAACAACTCCTACAGCTTTCATGATAAAAAGCTTTAAATATGTGATGCAACGGCTGAAACCTCTTAAGATTTGTTATATGCTTCACAGATTTCTCCCCACCCACATGGAGAATAAAAAAAATTAGGATTTAATATTAGACATTTTGGACCAGATTCTTCCCATTACACCTATACCACTCTAAAGTGTCTCAGTGGAATTTCTCAAAATATCCACATTGTAATTAAAAGAAGAATCTGGCCCCCTTAATATGAATTCCGTACATGTACATGCCATAATACAGAGCGCTGGTGCTTGCAAACTCAAAGCAGCTTAGCATCTCTGAATCTGCTGATCCATATTTCTCTCTCCTATGAGTTTCCCTTCTTGGTTTACAGAGAAGCTGGGGCTTTCAATGGGACAAGCAGGCTTTCCAAGTAACTCCCATTTCCAGGTAGGAGAGGAGCCCTTGTCCATGACTTTTCAGCTCATCTGCAATGGTTGTATCAGAGTCCTGACAGGCAGCAGTGACAGGTCTTCTGCACCTCCTAGCTCTGTAGTAGGCCAGGCAAACACAAGTGCCACTCACAGTATATTTATACAATAGTGTTCTGCCTCTGAGGTGAAATAAGTTATGCTGGTGTTGAATGGCCAGGATGTTTGGGAATGCTGCTGTAAGCAGAGCTGTTGATGTGCCTTAGCTATAATGAACAATGAGTGGAATAAGGCATTGTGCACAACATGCAATCATTAGTATTCCTGCAAGACTCGAGTGTTGATGGATTTCTCCCAGAGTTTGATGATTTAGCTCTTCAGTCAGCTCTGATAAATTGTTCTTCTCTCCCCACAGCCTTTTTCATGGGCACAACTCTGCTCAGAATTCAGCCTCCATTGTTGCTAGAAGGTGAATTACCCCTGAGTCTCACAGCAGATCCTGAGCCAGATTCTGTTTCCTATTCCAGCACATATCCCTCACCCCTACACCTCCATGGATAGTCATCTCTACAGGGCATAGGGCCCATCACCTCTCCTCTACCCTGCCCCTTTGCTATGGTTTGACCACCCAGTATGGACTAAGCAGGAGCAACCACTGCAATCTGTCCAGAACAGAGGCTGCTACAGTAACCAGGTTTGCATTTGGGAGATGTTGCAATGGGAGGGAAATTTTATTTCAAATTTATTGAATTAAATGTGATTTCCTCTGCACTTATTTCAATAAATCCCCAAACAATTATTTTCCTTAATATTATTCAAAGCCCAAAATGAAAAATTCCGTTAGATAAATTAGTAAACAATTAATCGGTTATCCATGGTAGCATTGATACACTTATAGGAATACAAACATACTGATAATCATGAAAAAATGACAGATAGGAGCAGTATTCATTAGTGTGCACTATGCTTGTTAGCTGGGACCACTAAAGTAAAGAGCACACACAAGAATTCAAAGGGCATGGATGGAGTCTGCAATTATTATAGTTTTGTTGAGAATGAATGCCAGATTTAAGAGACTGTTGAGATGGAATTACAATATATAAGGTCTCAGGAAAGCAAGATATGAATTTTCCAAACAGAAGTAATTTTACACTGTATGAGTTGCAGTAACTTTCTTATTTGAAGAAAATGAATTACTACCTTTCTAACATTCCTCACATTAAATAAAATACTGACTATATATAGGTCTTTAAAAATCTTTAAGTTGTAATTTACCATGTGATTTATAGTAAGGTTAGCAGGAGAAAGATGGTGTAAGTGGCTAGGGAACAAGTCTAGAACTTGTGGCACCCATGTGTCAGCCACTTCTCTATCACAGCCTCTCTCTATGATCTTGGGCAAGTCACCTGGACTCTGTGCCTTAGTTTCCTATTTGTAAAACTGGGATTGTGATCACTTCCTTCCTCACAGGAGTACTGTAATTAAAGGATTGTGACATGCTCAGATACTATCATGACAGTCATTAAGATAGAATGCAGAGGATATGCACATTACATTTTACGTTGCAAACTTCATTATGAGTACTAAAATCTCCACAGAGAAGCAGAGTCAGACATACAGAATCAGACACACACAAAATAGAGCACAAAATGCTAAACTATAGGCAAAGTTGTCTGCCCTACACTTAACCCTCTCCATGGCAAATATCTTTCCTATAGTTTGATCCATGCTACACCCAGTTCTTAAAATTGAGAGGAGGGAAGTCTAACAGTATTACTATTCTAAAAATATACCTTAATACCTTGTTTGTTTTCATGGCTATTATGCACTGGTTCCACAGATTCAACAGCATTTTACAATGTAAGCCCTTTTTCTGTTAATTTTTCAGGGTGACTGTAGCATTTAGCACATATTTCCTAGATTGGCTCTCATTGCCAAAATCATTTCAGTTTTTTCTGCATTAGTCATCGTATGATACTACCTCCTGAACAATCCAAATCTTCTCTAATAGGGTTGCACTAGTGCTTATCTTCTTTCAGTTTTAGCATCATGTATACATTTTGGTTATGTCTAGACTACATCCCTCTGTCGGCAGAGGGATATAAATGAAGCACTTTGAAATATCCCGTGCTTCATTTGCATAATCACGTAATGGCACTCTTTCAAAAAAACACGATTTCAAAATTGAAACCGTAGTCTAGACGTGGGTCTTTCAAAAATGGGGCACTTTTTTAAAAGATCCTCTAAACCTCAGGATCATTCAAAAAAGAACCCTGTTTTCGAAAGAACCGCATCTAGACTGCGGTTTCCATTTTGAATTCACATTTTTTCGAAAAAGCACCATTACGTGATTATGCAAATGAAGCACAGGATATTTAAATCCCAGCTTCATTTGCACTTTCAAAGTGCTTATTTTACATCCCTCTGCCGACAGCGGGATGTAGTCTAGATGTAACCTTAGAGATCTATTTTGTATATCACCTAACCATTTATATGGTA
Organism: Pelodiscus sinensis; assembly: GCF_052426305.1. Taxonomy (NCBI): domain Eukaryota; kingdom Metazoa; phylum Chordata; order Testudines; family Trionychidae; genus Pelodiscus; species Pelodiscus sinensis. The sequence goes on from NC_143060.1 coordinate 40,378,141, forward strand.
TATTCCAAACAACAGACACCCTAAAGTCTGAACCCTTTTCCAATTTGAAATATCACTATACACCTTTGATCTAGAATAGCTGTGACCTCAGTAGTTTGTCAAAGTACAGGATAAAGAAGTACCCTTCTTCTAATTACATAAACATGCACCCTTTGTCTGCTGTGAACAGTTGGAAGCTGAAAATATCCATATAGGTTAGATCCATGTATTCTAGAAAAGATTTTTCATGGACCTCACCTCTTATTCACAGTTGGTTCTTTCATTCACGATTTAATAGTATTTCAGGGTAAGTCTAGACTACAAGCCTCTTTCGAAAGAGGATTTTTGAAAGATTCTTTCAAAAGAGAGCGTCTAGATGCAATCACTTCTTTCGAAAAAGCAAGCCGCTTTTTTGAAAGAGAGCGCCCAGGCAGTCTGGATGCTCTTTCGAAAAAGCCCTGATTGCATCAAGAATGCTTTTTTTCAAAAAAGCACTTTCGAAAAAAGGCATTCTTCCTTGTAAAATGAGGTTTATCACTGTCAAAAAAAACGCCGAGTTCTTTCGATTTAATTTTGAAAGAACGCAGCGGCAGCTAGACGCAAGGGAATTTTTTTTTCAAAAAAGGCTGCTTTTTTCAAAAAAAAAAAACCTGTTGTCTAATCTTTTTTATCTGAGGGTGTGTCAAGACATTTATGCAGATAAGAATATCTAATTACAATACTAAGAGATCAGAAGGAAACCATTTTAAGAACAGATTCTCCTGTTACTGCCCACTTTAGAATTTACTGAACCTTTCGATAAAGTATCAGATAGTAGCCACTGTATGTGAGAGGATACTAGACTATACTGACCACTGTTTCAATTCACTATGTCATTTCTTATGTTTACTAGACAATTAGCCTGTCATAAGATGGGATTTTCAGGTCTCTCCTCCATGTCAGTCTTTTCTCCTGAGCCTCCAGTCTCTCGCTCCGTGTCTCTTTCTCTCTCTCTCCTCCTCCTGCCTCCCCCCTCTCTCTCAGCTCTTCTCCGCCTTCTGCCTATCTCTCCGTCTCTCTCTTTCTCTTCTCCCCCTTCTGCTCTCACTCTCTCTCCGCTCTCCTCTGTCTCCGTCAGGGATGCACACTCGTCCAGGCCCCGCCCCCGGCCGTGTACGTCACCGCCCCGTCCCCCTTCACCTCCCGCCGTAGCACTCGGCTGACTTTTACGCCGCTCAGCCAGGCTTTTGCAGGGGAGCAAACAGAGCAAGCGACCGTTTGGGCTCCCCCGCGGTGGCCCAGCTGGGCGGCGCAAAAGTCAGCCGAGCGCCATGGCAGGAGGCGAAGGGGGATGTGAATGGGGGGGGCAGGGTGGTGACATACACGGCCAGGCCCCGCCCCCTTCCCCTCCCGCCATGACTCCTGTGCCTCTCAGCCGGGCCGCCGCAGGGGAGCAAGCAGCGCAAGTGGCCATTTGGGCCCCACGCTCCCCACGAAGCATGGGGGTGCTGCATGGGGACCACAGCACCCAAACGTCCACTTGCGCTGCTTGCTCCCCCGTGGCAGCCCTGCTGAGCAGCGCAGAAGTCAGCCAAGCACCAAGGTAGGAGGTGAAGAACGTGACTCAGGCAACAGCGCCGCCCAGAGGGAACAACCAGCATTTCAGGCAACAGCGCCACCCAGAGGGAACAGCCAGCATTTCAGGCAACAGCACCGCCCAGAGGGAACAGCCAGCATTTCGGCGTTACAGACTCTCAGACACTGGTCTACTATATATATGATGTTTCAATTACAGCAATTGCTCATGTGAAAAAATAATTCTAGAAAAATATTTATATAAGTGACACATTCTTTAATTCGATAAATGTTATGTCCGTCTTGAACATATCAATGATACGGTCTACTTTTGCTCCTCTTTTCATTCCTCTCTCCTACCAGTCCTGTTTGTCTCAGCTGGAAACAATGTGCCTGATTCAAAACATACTAAAGTTACTAGGAGCCTTTCCATTAACTTCAATAGGACCACACCTAATGACAGACAGCACCACACGGTCTGTGAAGAGCTAGCTGCCCAACGGAACGCGTTCCCCAAATTGGTATGGTCCGTAGGCCACTGCGGAAGAATCACAGCCCTGAGTCAACAAGTCCTGCTTTTCTTCCAGAAGAAATTAATTTGTGAGTTGAAAAAATCTTAGTGAAGATGGAGAGGAATGTTCACTATAGCAAGATTTTGTGGAAGAAACTTCTGTAAAATGTGGGTTTCATCCAGCAGGCTCTCCCTGTTGGTTTCAATAAGAGTTCTCTCTCAGAAAGGGCTGCAGAGTTGAGGGGTTTTGTCTTGCTGTTGCTTTTCTTTCTTTAGCTTAAAATAAAAACAAGATAGCACTGCATTTTTGGCCAGCATTCACCTTCCAGTGATATCGATATTCACCTTTAAGTGACAGCAGCATCCTAAAGATCATGCAAAATCTAGCAGCACAAACGGTGGTGCTGACTGATTTTGCAGACCAGCTCCACAATCTCCTTTAAAATAAAATTGGCTTATGAGGTGACAGCCCTGGCAGAAAAAGTGGCAATATTACCAACAGTAGCAATTTCAAGTTCATTATGCAGAGCTTTTCCTCTAGGCCATTTTCTTTGTGGTTTCCTCATTCTTATTGCTTGTTTAAACTGACTCAGAAAGCCATTGTTTGTTTCACCTAAGCACATTTCCTATTGTAAATATGACCAAAAGTTTTGAGGAAAACAACAACAAAAAATTCTTCTGAAGGAAATGTTATCTGTTGTCCATTACACAGAGAATAACCCTCCTGCCTTTCAGCATGTAGAAATGCTATCACGCCGAGTAACCACTCAGTTGTGAAAAGATGCAAAAAAAAAAAAAAAAAAAAAAAAGACAACAATTTAACAGTAAGAGTGTGTCTGCACAGCACAGTTACGTTGAAATAAGCTATTTTGAATTGTTTAGAAATAGCTTAATTCAAAATAGCAAATGCACACTACAGGGAAGCCTCAAAATTAGTCTGAGGCAGGCTGCCCTAATGTGGATGCACTATCTTGATTACTCCCCAGGAAGCACTGGGGAGTATTACTTTCAATGGCCCCGGGAAGGAGCTATTTCAAAATAGCAGCAGTGGAGCGTCCACCTTACCACGATTTTGAAATAGCTATTTCAAAAGAGGTGTTATTCCTCATGCAGAGAGGTTTACTGATTTCAAAATAAGTCATCCATTATTTCAAATTCATTTCAAAATAATGGAATTGCTGTGTAGACACACCGTAAATGAGCAGCAAGAAAAACTCAGAAAATATCCTTAATTTTCAATGTGGTTCCTTATCCAGATTTAGGAAAGGGTGTGTGTGTGTGTGTGTCAGTTCAATGGACTTAAAGTTACCATGGGAAAAATATTAGTATATGCAATTCGATTTATAAATATTAGCAGCTTTAGCACAAGTTTTATAATGTAGAAAAATGTAGGTTGTATATCAGTCAGTAAATTAGCTATTTCTAATGGTTAGAAATGTTCTTTATTTCACTTTCTGATATATGGTATGGTTAATCATTATATAAAAACAGTAAAAGTTATTCACTCTCCATAAATGTTACTCTGGCTCATAGGTGAAAAGTGCATATTAATCAGACACTTTAGAAACAGAGGTCTTCAAGGGAATGCTATGAGAAAGCACTTTATAGAATACGAGTGACTAGCTTTGTCACTCATCCCTCAGCCTCTGAATTACAATAATTTGGTATACTGTTACATTTCAGTGGTACAAAACAGAATGTTTTGAGGTGCATTGTGGCTAAAAGCTTTCTTGTACTGAGCTTTTGTACTTATCTGTGAGAACCCTTCTACCCTCTCTTGAATGTTTACATGGCCCCAGAGGTGAGTTCTCCATATAACATACTATGTTGCGAACATAGGAAATGCATCATCTGCGACCAGCACTCAGACAAATAAAAGACTGGTTTTGGATATGATTATAGGAATTTAGATTTAGGCTATTTCTAAAGCAGTTACGAGAAACTCCTTTCATAAGGGTACCTCCAGTCTTGACCAGCTATGTACACAGATTTTGAGGTGATCATGCATAGGGGGAGGTGCACAATAAGCCCTTGTGTGCAAGGAACTGCCGTGGAGAGATTCTGCCTGTCTGAGGAATAATCTCTTAGCGCCACCTCCTCCAACTCTATAGTTTTGCACTATCCCCCCTACTCAAGGCTCTGAGTTAAAAGGCAAAGTCTAGTCCTCTGGATTGTTGTGTCACAGAAAGGCAGCATCCAACAGTCTGTTATACATGGAAACTCCTTGGATGAATAGGAAATGGATAAAACACTGGAATCACTATGGAGATGCTCTTAGCATTGCTATTTTGGGGACCCAACAGGCTGCTCCTTTAAAATTATGTCACTGGTACCATTGCATGTTGCTGGGACAAGGGGAACATTCTGGAATGTCACATTACAGACAGAAGAGGCAGTAGATTTCAAACACAATTCTCTCTATAAATAGAGCTGGTGAAGAAGGTGAACAGTGGCAATGATGGCCAGTGGTCATTACCACTTAGTGCAAGTGGGACTCAGAGAAAGGCATGAAATATATTGCTACACCAAGTTAACATGAGGACATTGGGAAACATGGTGATTGAAAGCAGAAGCAAACAGTTGTTTGTGCCTAATAAAGTGCATTGGTGACATTGTTCTAGACATGCTTAACTATGCAAACCGATCAGCCATGTAATATTAGCAAGCTGCAGGCTAAAACGCTGTTTAGCAATTGGCAACTGAAGGGCTAATTTCTCCTCCGGGCTCACAGATGTCTCAGAGTTGTCCACATTCAATCAAGTGTGAACACACCTCATCCTGGATGTAAAATATCAGTAAATACATTGGATTAGTAGCTTAGGCTTTTAAAAAGGTTCCTAATATTTGTAAAGCAAGGTCAGTTTGTGTAAGGTCCCACCATTATTTTTCTCAGGAGAAGGTAAATGCCATGCAGCATTGCTGGAGCACACTTTGGGTCTTATCCTCAGCCCACTGAAGTCAACGGCAAAGCATTCAGTAAAGTAACTGATGCAGGATCTTCCCCTTTACCTATTGGGCCAGATCCTGGCCCCTGATACACCCCCTTTATGCTGATTTGGCTGTGCAGAACAGCCATCAGCTTTTGTATCACATGACAATAGTTTGTCTCCTTATGTCTCTTGCACATGATGTATTAATCATAAAGCATATGATTTAGGTTATTTTCCCCCAAATGTATTTCTAATAGCTGTATTCCTTTCTATTTCCATAAGCCTCAGTTGAGCTACACATCTGTAACCCCATATTTATAATTAAACTGAAATGGTAAAATTCAGTATACACTGTGCCTAAGCAATCTTATCATACAAAGACATAGAATAACTATGTCTCTGAAAGTCCTGATCATAAATTAACTAGGGAGTTTGTGGCTTGACTGCTGCACCCTGCTCTTTGTGTTTATGGTTTGGTGGAAGATAAAAGTCTGAATCTCCTACCTTTCAACCTGTCCTCATTCAAATTAGGTTCTCCGTAGTCCAACTGACACTGAACAGAAATTGTAGATTGACAACTTTCTCTCTCCCTAAATGTACCTCTCTGTGCAATCAATCTCTGTGCAATGTTTTGGATAATGGTACTTCCTGCTTCATAGTGCCTTGATTTGCAGCATGTCAGAAACTAATTTCAATAACTCTGCAGAAGTTTGGACTTAGGCTATCTTCCACTCTTTCTAATCCTCCAATTTTCTCAAGAACAGAGGAAAAACAAAAGCATTTCTGAGATTCCTGAAAACCCCTGACCTGCCATACTTTAAAATATATTGTAAAAAATAGAGATGATCCTCTCCCTCTACTCCCATTCCCAAACATTTCCCTCATGTTTGGAGACGTTGCTCTTATTCTGAGTATCATTATAGTGTGCATGATTGTCAATCACTAGAGTGTTTAATAGAGCGGGTCTTGTGCCACTAGTGATTTACGTGGGAACTGGCAAGTCTCTGGTGTGATCATCTCTGGATGGAATTGCTGCCTGAACTTGTATACATTTCCCAGATTTTGGGCTAATCATATAGTTTTTATTCAAGCCATTGAGATTAAAGGATCACATCCTGTACCATGTATCATTATCAACACACGGTGGTCTAGTATTGGAATTAAATGCTACTGCTCAAGAAACTGATGTTTGTCACTAACGTTGCTTTGGCTTTTCATGCCAGACAAATGGATTTGAGAAGTCAATATTAGTACTTCCTCTTGGCTCCTATCGGTCACCATTAATCATTATTTGAGCCATGATTCCAAAGAAACTGAAATAAAACTAACAACAACAAATAGTCACCATTTTGCAAAACTTTTTCTTTATCTTCTAAACAATGTAACTGCTTCCTTTGATGCCACACCTGTAGCACTAAACTAATTATTAGGGACCCTGTACAAAACTCTACCCCTTCACATGTATCTTTAGACTACTAACTACCAGCCCAATCGCTCTAACTTTTTCCTGTTTAAGTTAGTGATAAAGCTCCCAATGAGTTCAACTGGAGGAGGATTGGCACCTAAATCCTTTTGCAATTAGGAATGAGATCAAATAAATGTGGGGTTGAACCATGAACTCTAAAAGTGAATGCTGCCCTAGAACTACCTGAACTAACGCCAGTAAAGTTGATAAAGGGCTAAGTGTCAACTTACGGGGAAGGAGTACAATGTTCACATAAATCAAATAGAAGAGACCTGACAAAAATGAGAGATTTGCTCATTATCATTGTAATTATCTTACAGTATTTACTTATGGCCCTCAAAATTCTAAGTAATTACTGTATAAGGATGAAATATAGCTAGAGATGAATTAAAGACACACTAATTTCCCTAATGGAGAAATACCCGATGGCATGGAATTATTAAACTAAATTCAACTTAATTTTATCTTCTGTACTTTGAGCATACGTATAGCATGTCTTCTGGGCCTCCGATTTGGTTACTGATGATTTCAGAAGTAAAATCCTGACCCAATTTAAGATTATATCTCGAGCACAAAATCAACAGTAAAATTCTGAATAACCAAACACTGAAATACAGATTACTTTTATTATTTCTAATGTGTGCAAAAGACAGAAGAGTATCCTGATGAGGGAATGAGATATCAATCTTTATTGAATGTTTGACACATATAGAAGGAGCCGAGGTAAAAATCCTGGCCACACAGAAGTCAAGAGCAGATCTTTCATTGACTTAAATTAGGTTAAGATTTTACCTTAGAAATCATCAGTAACCAAATCTGAGGCCTAGAAGAGATGCTATAAGTATGTATTAATAAGCAGGGACAGAGCTAGAAAACAACAAACTACAGGTTGAACCTCTCTCATCCAGAATTCTCTGGTCTAGAAACATCCGTAATCTGTAATTGTTTTAGTTAGCCAGGTGTCCACTTTTCATGGATGTGGCCAAGTTTTCTGTGGTCCCATAAAGTTTGTTTACAACCACCATTCCTGGCTCTCAGTGTTCTATGCTGTTATTTAGCTCTAATTTATCTCTAAGCATATGTCTACATTACAAAGAAAAGTCAGAAAAAGATACGCAAATTGCTGCTTTTCTTCCGAAATAGGCTTTTCCGACATTTGGCCCATCTACTCAGGGTCAAAAGTCAGAAAAAAAAAACTCCTCTCTTTCAGAACATCCCTTCTTCCTCATAGAATGAGGTTTATAGGGATGCCAATAAAACGCGTCTGCTTTTCCCAAATTGTTTGGAATTATGAAGTGCAGAGATAGCCTAATGTACACTAACAACCCAGCAAATAGTGGAAGTGTTGGTAATGCTGCTATACAATATTGACTTCCTGTGATCCAGAAAATTCTTTGGTTCAGGAGGGTTCCCCTTATTTAGGCAGCCCAAAAATAACAGGTTAAGTAGTAGTGGTAGCTATTGATAAGCACAGAGACAACAGTGTAAGACCATGTCCTGAAGTCCTTTACTCCCCTCAACACTTGAAGGGCTCTAATTTCACTGTGTCCAATTACTTCTCACTGAGAATGTTGCTACAATAAATGAGTTTACTGAAGTGATGTTTATTAGAGATAAAATTTTAATGAAGGTTTAGAAATGGGAGCAAATAGTTATTTATATAACTTAATCATTAGAGGTTTTAATGGCTACTATGTAGTTAACTAATCCATACAAGTCTTTTCATAGTATAGTACATGCCAGCAGCATAAATTCCTTTGGTATTTAGGAGTACATGAAAACAGCATGGCTCAACATAGGATTTTTTGTTCATAGAACCAAGAAACCAAAATGGTGTATCTACACTAGGCTTTTTTTAGCCAACCCTTCCCCCCCCCCCCCCCCCCAAATTATAGTGTTGTTAGCTGTACTGGATGGTAGGAATGGCAAGAAAGGTAGATTAGACTGGGCTCCAGATGAAAGTGGCATTTCTTTTACAAGGAACATACCATTATTTTATAACTAAATGCCTAATGTAACTAGACATAATTGGATGTGTCACATGTCTTGGGAAAAACAAGAGTTGAACTGAGGCACATATTTTAATGAAGACCGGACTATATCTGTATTAAAATATTAGGGATTGAAAAATTGTGAAACTGATAGGCTTCAATGCCGACTTTACTGTGGCTTTTTGTTATTCCTCTCTGTGAAGATAATAAACAGTATGTAGTTAAAATATGTAATTGCTATGTGAGTTTACACTCATTAAATTTAAAAATCAGTATTTGGGCCAATATCTCATACTTTAGTCAGCCAGAGCTCTCTTTGGAAACAGGAGTTCCAGGTGTGGTGGGAATGCAGAGTTGTGGTGCTGGATATTTATACAAGTTTAGCAATGCTGTTTGAACTTCTCTAGTCCAGGACTTTCTGGTCTGGCAACATCCGTGGTCCGGCATCCTCAGGGACCCTGTGGGTGCTTCAGGGTTGGAGCACTCAGGGGAAAAACCATGGCGGCAGTACCATGCATGTTGCCAGAGCAGAGAGCTATGGCAGCAGGGAGCCCAACAACAGTGGGACTGGCTGGGGCCAGAAGTGAGGTTGGGCCGGCAGCCAGGAGCCTGGTGGTAGGGAGCTTGGCTTGGGCCAGGAGCAGAGACTGATGACTAGGTCCAGTGGCCAGCAGGGGAGCCCAGCAGCTGGGAGTAGGGCTGCACTGACCTCCCCTGGTCCAGCAAATTCTCTGGTTCAGGACTGGCCAGGTCCCAAAGGTGCCAGACTAGGGAGGTGAACCTGTATTAGGATTTTTTCAGATGCTTAGCTGTACAGGAGTGGTATTGTCATATGCCTGACACTTTGAATAGCACAAATTACCAAAGATTTACTTCTTTGTTGGTATTAAAGCTTTGTCAGTCTTTTCCATCTGGGTGACTATATGGCTCTTTCATTGTCCTTGGTTTTCACTGTTTCCACAGGACAGATTCTATCACGTTCTACCTGTTTCTTGAGTTTTTTGCTACATTTCCTGATGCACAACCTGAATCTTCTCCTCTTCTAGTCATCTTGTGCATCACAGTCTAATATTACAAACAAGAGATGAGAAAACTTCCCTCACCCTCTCAAAGAATTACAAATACATTTAGCTAGAATTATAAACATATTTAGCAAACTGTGACAAACTATGCAGCTGCCCAGGGAATTGAGAAAGAGGGGTATGGAAGGGAAAGCATCCACAAGCCCACTTCTTTCCTTTCCGCAAATATAAGATGTAGGAGGGCAGGAAAGTGGACAGAGTCTTGGCTCCCCGCTTCCTTCCCACACAAATCCCTAATCAACACAGCTGAGCCAATGCATCAGAGGAAGTATCTGTGCCAGATGGGAACAGGGAACCAGCAACCAAATTGTGACTCTCAATCTGGTTAGCTCCAAGAAGAGCAAAGCTACTAGATGCCCTTTATTTTGAGCTCAAGGAAAAGCCACCATTACTCTTTTTTTCCTAGGTTAGGGCTCAAACAAAACCACATTTTACCTTTTAGGGAGATATGTGAAATATTATTCTAATTGCAAAACCATCCAAATTCCTCCCTGCTCCATTTCTTCTGACTTGAGTGAAGCTACAGAGGAGATAAATGAACCAAATATTTCCATGCTATAAGCACAGGAGGGTGCTGCTTGCTGTCAAGGAAATGACACAACCTATATATTTCTATACAAAAATGCTGTTTTGAAAATTAGAATATATACTCATTTTCCTAGTTCCTAAGACTTATCCTATGATATTGCAATCCATAAATTATTGGACCAACTTCAGCCGGTGAGAGACAATTTTTCAAGTTAACACAGAGCTTTTGGTCTTTGAGCTCTGTGTAAGCTAGAAAGCTCATCTTTCTTGCCAACAGCAGCTGGCCCAATACATGATATTACCTCACCCGCCTTGTCTCTCTAGTATCCTGGGATCAACACAACTACAACACAGCATACAATCCATCAATGGCATTTACTGCATTCTATTTATTTGTTATGGTTTCACATAAATATAGTTATTTTCCTCTCACCTCCAAGAAGATGGTTTGAGGAGTTGATTCCACAAGAGATAATCCTGTCTTATTCAGAATGTGAAAGACTTCAATATCATCCAAACGATGGCAGTAAAGATCAAAAACTTTGATGGTTTTATTTTTAATTATATATACAAAGAAACAGCTCTTTAATTGCACATAATTAAGTAATAAAGAGAGTAATAAGCATACACGCCTGTGTATTTTCCTGTACCGGGGCCTTAGTTGCTATAGATGTGTAATACAAATCCTTATTACAATACAAGACAACTATATATGCAAATGAAGTTCCACGTATTGATTCCAACATCATTCTTGAATAAAAAGTGACAGGCAACTAGCTGATTAAAGAAAATGTTCAGAATATTATTCAGAGTTTGAGTGACAATGAAATCATGAGTCAGATTCCTTTAGTAACTGCATGCCACCCACATGCCTAACACCACCAAAATGGTGTTTGAGAATGTTACATAGAGAAGGAAAAATAATCAGCAAAGCACATTAATGGACTGGTTTCAGTTTTTGAAAGCTAGTATGTTATAATCTCTATCAAAACTCCGAATTAAACCTTTGTTAACAAGGTTTACTTTCAATCAACCAAACTCCCCAAACAACAAAAAATCCCAAGACACTAATAAAGATCAACTACTGTAATTTATAATGGAGGAAGACGCTCAAAATAGAACCAATTTAAAATTATACTATACATTGCTTATGGCAAGTGAAATTCATATGACCATGAAATCATATGAAACAGCATGTATATATGGGACCAGGACCTACATTTTTAAATGTACTCACTTATCAGACAAATAGACTAAATGAAATTAAAATAATCAAATTTCATAGTCATTTTCAACTGTAGATCTCAGAGTACTTTTCAAAGGAAAATCAGTCTTATTCCTGTGTTACAGACATGGAAACTCAGCCACAAAAAGGATGAAGTGACTTTTTTAAAGTAACGCAGAGAGTTACTGATAGCCAGGAACAGAGTTCTGATCTACTGACTCCCCATCTGACGTCTTACGTACCAGACCAGGCTGCATCTACATAACTAAATATTAAAGGCTGGGTTACAAAAAATGTTCACAGAGTTTATTCATTTTTAGAACAAGATATCCCATGGAACTTCTGGGGAAATGGCCTATTAGCCTCAGCTACACTTTATATACATCCTAAACAGATATTCCTATGAAATCAGCGTCAGCGACATATGTCAAAATTTCAAACATATCATAGTTTTCAGTGCAAAAAAACAGAATTATAAGTAGCTTTTGCTATTAGTTTTGGCTGTCATTTATTGCATATCATATGGCCATATAAATCCTCAATCCTGTATTATGTGCAATGAATAACAGTTATTTAGCATGGTAAGTAGTTTTCATTCTCCATTATAGATTTAAAATAATGTGCCATGTGATTTAGGGATTTATACACAGGATTATTTGAACTCACAACATTCTCTCTTAACCATAAGTGAATCATTTAAGGACAAACAAGCATTCAGCTGTTGAAAACAGATTCTGGAGCCAATGCATGGATTAAAATACATGACCCAAAGGTGGCTCACGTGCCTTAGTGCTGCATTCAGTAAGCATAGTAGGTATTGTGAATTCCATTTTGATATACTTACTTATCTTTTGTGGTGTAATGGTGATTTACATTCCAACAAAATGGCAACAGGAGGAGAAAACAAATACCACTGAATGGCTCCCAACAAGAAAGGTTAAGGTTCAGATTTGTATCCTGGATGTACAGATTACAATGCCACTGGCCTTTTGTTTTACTATGTGAGAGCAGAATGAGACTCTAAAACAATGTATTTGCCCTGGTATCTGTGCTGACAGTCCAAAAGGTATAACACTGTCTGGTTAATAAATAAGTACCAACTTAACTTAGATCTAGTTAGAAAGACTTTATGCTACAGAATTGTAAACAAACAAAAACAAATTTGTAATGCAACTTTTCCTTCACACAAACTGATGTGGTATACGTTTCCTCTTTGCTTTATCATCAGGTGCCAAAAAGAAAAAAAAGAGACTTTCTAAAGCTACTTTTCGCACAAATAGTGAGATAACATGTTATATGTATAATTTGTGGAAATTAGCTTCTTGTGAAAGGGTAAGAATGATGAAGGGGGGAAAATTACACAAAAGAAATTAAAACCAAGATGGCTGGTTCAAATGGAATCCTGAAAGCACTTTGGAGAAAATTAGTGTGAAAATGGAAACATGTTTTTCCCTTACAGAACACTATAAAGGTGAAAGTACTGTGGAAACATAAGGGTTTGGCGATGACTGGATGAAACATTTGTAAATAGAAAAGACAATTTCAGCAAATTAAATAGAGCAGTCATTCATTGCATTTGTTTAAGTATTAAATTTAGCATATGGAAATTAAATTCATATCCCAAGATTAGATTTTGGTATTAAGCAGGGTATAAAGATGCTGGGGCCTTTCGGGAGTGATTCGATTAGCTGGTGAGAAAAGAGAGCTTTATTGGCTAGCTTTTCATATCAAGTATTATTAACAACTGTCAAAAGTACCATCTAAGTCATACCTGTAAATCAGCTTTAGCCAATAAAAGATGTTTAAAAACTGCTAGATAGGTCACACATCAGGAAAGTTGATTTTGCTCATTGTACGTGTGAAAATACATTTCCATTTGATATGAAAGTGGAGATTTCAAATTCAGGGTTTATTTAGGAACTGGGTATCCAACTCCAATGTGTTATATGACTATTTATTTGTGGAACAGCACTCAGATGTGTTCACATATTATAGTGATGGGTGATGACTGCCAAGTGTAAAATCCATTCAACAGAACAGTCAGATTTTTCCAAACTTTCTGGCATGATACCTTCAAAAGACTATTTGGAGGACTCTCAGTAATGAACATCTTGCCACACAAAAGATTATCCTTTCAGGGCATCAGAAATTGGTAACTTCTCACCCTGCTAGAAGGATCTATGCCTTCCTGCTTCAATTATCCAATTTCCTTGATTTCTTGTCAGGAGAGATCAAATGAAAGAAGTATTGGGACCGCATAGGAATCATTAAAGGTATGTTACACAGCAACTTGACATCTGGCACTGCCCTATGTCAAACAACTCAGGCTTATGGGGATCGAATTGTGGGATGTTTCATTGCTGTGTAGACTCCTGGGATGGGACTGACACCTTAGTCCTAGGATCTTGTGATGGGAGGATCCAAGAGCTTGGGCTCCAGCTAAAGCTCACTAGACTACATGGTAATTAATTAATATTGCAACCCAAGCTCCGTGAGCCTGAATCAGCGGGCATGGGTCAACTGGGGGTATCTAGTTGCAGTGCAGCATACCCTTAGACATCTGCTTTGGAATCATGGTGAAGCAGGTCTGAAGAATATTTCACCAGTGCTTTTAAAAAGATCTATGGAGGAGGAAGTTCACATGGGTCAAGTCTAATCCTGGAAAGGATCCAAGGAAGATTAATTGCACCTCAGAATGAAGCAGGTAGCACTTATATAGCAGAAAGACTCAAAGGAGGCAACTACATACATAACAGAATGGTGAATATGAATCCTAATAGAAGGTCACTGTGTCTGCACAAAAAGATGACATCAAATGAGGCTTCTGTATGTTTTCAAGAATTGAAAAAGATCTGATTCTCTCCATTCTGACCAACTTATTGAATACTAAGGTGGATAGCTGGATAGGGATGTAATAGTGTAGTCGATTATCTGATTACCCAATAAGTGAAAGCTTATCAGTTAAGGCATCAGACTACTCTCATTTCCCCCTCACTGCCTGCCAATAATTTTTTTGCAGGCTGGCCAGCAGCCTGGCTCAGTCCCAGCTTGCACTGGGTCTGAGACATACCTCTGCTGTGGCTCTGCATTTAAAGTGTATTAAGAGTCAGGTAGGCAGGCAGCCCAGCTCAGTTCCAGTTCATGCTGGGTCCAGGAGCTCAGACCCCCCGCTGGACAGGGGAACTAAACCAACAATTAGGTGACTAGCGTACTAAAGTAACAAGAATATGTTGAACACTTGCAGGTGACACAAGAGCAGTCCCAAGAGCAATAGCCTGAGGAATCAATCTTAAGTGTAAGGAGGAGACTGTAGGAGACTGGAGCAGTTTCAAAAGAGGCATCAACAGGATGAGTACAACTGTATGCGTATGACTCTCATATCCACACAGTAGTTGTGCCTCTGGAATCACAGATGCGCATATGGCTTTTTACAGAAACAGTCTTAGCACTGTACAGCGCCCATGCATTGACCCATAGCTTTCAACCCATCTTAACTAAATTCGTAGTCACAGGTCTGATCAACTCAGGCAAACTCTAGGGGCAAATGTGCCACGGAAAGACCAGAGATCTATGAAAGCTGTGGTGATACATCCTTCCCATGCAGGAAAGTTAATATACACTTATTGGTTTACCAAGACCTGAACCAAGAACACATTGTTCTCCTTTCTCTCTCTCCTTGAGAACGTGTTCTCAGTTCAGGCCTTGGTAAACCACAAGCATATATTAACTTCCCCACATAGGCAAACAATTAGGGAAACTTTTGGGAAAGAGAGAGCGTATACAGGAAGGATGGGCTCCACCTAGACCAAAATGGAACAAGATTGCTGGCACTAAATATTAAAAAGGTGGTAGAGAAGTTTTAAACGAAGGGCTGGAGGAAAGCCAACGGGTGCGGAGGAACACAAGGATCAGGCAGAGACATCTTTTAGGGAAAGGTCTATTAATAGAGATACTCTATGATCAAGTAAAGAGGAGAAGATAGAAGATGATAAAGTATGGCTAAGATCAGATGTGAAACAATCAAATGAAATAGAGTCTAACACTTCAGGACATGGCAGACAGATAAATAGTGAGAAATTTTTAAAGTGTTTATACACAAATGACAGAAGTCTAAATAATAAGATGGGTGAACTAGAGTGCCTTGTATTAAAGAAGGATATTGATATAATAGGCATCACAGAAACTTGGTGGAATGAGGACAATCAATGGGACACAGTCATACCATGGTACAAAATACATCAGAAGGACAGAATAAGTCGTGCTGGTGGGGGAGTGGCACTATATGTGAAAGAAAATGTAGAATCTGATGAAGTAAAAATTTTAAATAAAGCAAAATTTTCCATAGAATCTATATGGTAGTAAATTCATGCCCTAATAATAATAATATAGCAGTAGGGATATATTATTGACAACCTGACCAGATTAGTGATAGTGAATATGAAATGCTAAGGGAAATTAGAGAGTCTATCAAAATAAAAAACCCAATAATAATGGGTGATTTCAACTATCCCCCTATTGACTGAGTACATGTCACCTCAGTACAGGTTGTAGAGATAAAATGTCTTAATTCCTTAAATGACTGCTTCTTGGAGCAGCTGGTTCTGGAACCCACAAGGGGAGAGGCAATTCTTGATTTAGTCCTAAGTGGAGCACAGGATCTGGTCCCGGGGCAGATATAATTGGACGGCTTAGAAATAGTGATCATAATGTAAATAAAATTTAACAACTCTATCATGGGAAAAACACATCAACAGCCCAACACAATGGCATTAATTTCAGAAAGGGGAAACACAAAAAAGATGAGTTTAGTTAAACAGGAATTAAAAGGTACTGTGACAAAAGTAAAATCCCTGCAAGCTGTACGGAAACTTTTCAAAGACACCATAATAGAGACACAACTTCAGTGTATACCCCAAATAAAAAACACAGTAAGAGAACAAAAAAAGTGCCACTGTGGTTTAATCAAGTAAAAGAAGCAGTGAGAGATAAAAAGGCATAGTTTAAAAAGAGGAAGTTAAATCCTAGTGAGGAAAATAGAAAGGAACATAAATTCTGTAAAATTAAGTGTAAAAATATAATAAGAAAAGCCAAAAAGGAGTTTAAAGAGCAGCTAGCTAAAAATTTAAAAAGTAATAGCAAAAGGTTTTTTAAAAGTTCATCAGAAGCACAAAGCCTGCTAAACAAGCAGTGGGACCCCTGTATGATTGAGATGCTAAAAGAGCACTCAAAGATGATAAAGTCATTGCAGAAAAGCTAAATGAATTCTTTGCTTCGGTCTTCACAGCTGAGAATGCCAGGGAGATTTCCAAACCTGGCCCATTCTTTTTAGGTGACAAATCTGAGAAATTGTACCAGATTGAGGTATCATTAGAGGTGGTTCTGAAACAAATTGATGAACTTAAGAGTAACAAGTTACCGGGACCAGATGGCATTCACTCAAGAGTTCTGAAAGAACTGAAATGTGAAATTGTAGAATTATTAACTGTGGTTTGTAATCTATTCTTTAGCTTCTGTATCTAATGACTGGAAGATAGCTAATGTGATGCCAATATTTAAAAAGGGCTCTAGAGGTAATCCTGGCAATTACAGACCAGTAAGTGTAACATCAGTACTAAGCAAATTAGTTTAAAACTATAGTAAAGAATAAAATTGTCAGACACATTGAGGGAGTCAACACACATGTGGACAAGGGGGATCCGATAGATATAGCGTACTTAGATTTCCAGAAAGCCTTTGATGAGGTCCCTCACCAAAGGCTCTTAAGTAAAGTAAGTTTTCATGGGATAAGAGGGAAGGTCCTCTCATGGACTGATAACTGGTTAAAAGACAGGAAATAAAAAGTAGGAATAAATGGTAAATTTTCAAAATGGAAAGAGGTAACTAGTGTTGTCCCCCAAGGGACCGATCCTATTCAACCTATTTATAAATGGTCTGGAGAAAGGCATAAAGAGTGAGGTGGCAAAATTTGCAGATGATACTAAGCTGCTCAAAACAGTTAAGACCAAAGCAGACTGTGAAGAGCTTCAAAAAGATCTCACAAAACTAAGTAATTGGGAAACAAAATGGCAAATGAAATTTAATGTTGACAAATGTAAAGTAATGCACATTGAAAAAAATAATCCCAACTATACGTACAATATGATGGGGACTAATTTAGCTACAACTACTCAAGAAAGAGATCCTGGAGTCATTGTGGATAATTCTCTGAAAATATCCACTCAGTGTGTAGCGGCAGTCAAAAAAGCCAACAGAGTGTTAGGAATAATTAAAAAAGGATACAGAATAAGACAGAAAATATCTTATTACCTCTATAAAAAACCATGTTATGCCCACATCTTGAATACTGCCTACAGATGTGGTCGCCTCATCTCAAAAAAGATAGATTGGCATTGGAAAAGGTTCAGAAAAGCGCAACAAAAATGATTAGGAGTTTGGAACAGGCCCCATATGAAGAGAGCTTAAAAAGACTAGGACTTTTCAGCTTAGAAAAGAGGTGACTAAGGGGGGATATGAGGTCTATAAAATCACGCCTGGTGTGAAAGAGTGAATAAGGAAAAATTATTTACTTATTCCCATAACATAAGAACTAGGAGTCACCAAATGAAATTAATAGATAGCAAGGTTAAAAACAAACAAAAGGAAGTTTTTCCTCACATGGCGGACAAATGGCCCATGGAACTCCTAGCCACAGGAGGTTGTGAAGACCATGACATTAACAGGGTTCAAGAAAGAACCAGATAAATTCATGGAGGTTAGGTCCATCAAAGGACATTAGCCAGGAAGGGTAGGAATGGTGTTCCTACCCTCTGTAAGAGGCTGGGACTGGGTGATGGGAGAGGGATTGCTTGATGATTCCCTGTTCTGTTCTCTCCCTCTAGGGCATGTGGCACTGGTCTCTGTGGATACTGGGCTAGATGGACCTTTGGTCTGACCCAGAATGGCTGTTTTTATATTCTAACATTGGTCAGTTGCGGAAGAACTTTGTACGTACTAGTTTAGGGGTGGTGAGGCCTGCATTCTTTCCCCCCTTTCCCATTTCCCCCCCTTTTTCCCTACTACTGATGAGCCAGAAGCAAGCCTTTAGGTACATACGCCATTGTAGCAAGAATGAATTGTAGATAAGGGCGGGAACAAAACAATTCTGTTTACCCTAACGTACTGATCATGTAAACAGGACCAAAGAACAAGTAGATCCAGATCAGAACCAGATTGATAACTAACAGCTAAGCCCTACATCAGCACATAATGAGTAACCCCTGGAAATTTCCAAACTGCCAAACAAGGCAGGAAAACTGTATTTAAGGCTCCCTCAGAGCCTAGCAAATCAAACCTCACCGATGGGCTTTGGGTACCAGTGCCTCGCAAGCTGAGACAACCTCCCACTTTGTCTGCAGCCTACCCGAGGTTCCAGGCTTGCAGGAAGGGACATAAGCTATGCCGCTTCTTTGTTATATTGTTCTTCCATTCATGAGGCATAGCTGTTAGCTGTCAAGAAATAATAAACTACTTGTGTTTGACAGATACCTGTGTGGCATATTTTGTACCTTGGGAACCCAGTGTTGGACCTGAGACTTACTCTGGCTGGCTACACTCCCCCATCATTCATTCCAAGCTTCGGGTAGTCAGAGGTTAGACAAACCAAGGACATAGAGATGCAACCCTGACAATCTTAGCTAATAGTCATTAATGGACCTATCCTTCATGAAGTGATCTAGTTCTTTTTTTGAACCTTGTTATAGGCTGTATTTTTTTTAACTTCACAACATCCCCTAACAAGGAATTCCACAGGTTGACTGAGCATTTTATGAAGTACTTGGGATTTTTTTTGTTTTGTTTTAAATCTGCTGCCTATTAATGCCATTGGGTGACCCAGTGTTCTTGTATTATTTGAAGGAGTAACAATTTCTTATTAACTTTCTCCACACCATTCATGATTTTATAGATCTCTATCATGTCTCCCCCTTGTCATCTCTTGTCCCATCTAAATAACCTTATATGGATACTTCACCTTTCACCTCAATTGCCTTTTTTGCCCTTCTGTTAGCATGTTTTGACTGATGCTGTATGCTGAGTGTATATATTCAGAGAACTATCCACAAAGAACTCTCTCTTTCTTGAGGGCTAACAGTTAATTTAGAGAGCATCTTTTTGTATATATGCTTGGGATTATGGTTTCTAATATGCAGTACATATGATGCAGAAGTCCTTGCTCCAAAATAGCAGTGAGATGGGAGTTCGTGCATCTATAGATTAGCCTTAAAACTATCTGACTTGGACATCAGTTACTTCTTTAGATTGCACCAATGAAAAAGTTCATGCAGGCTACCAAAACAAAAACCAACAATAAATTATCTCTAAATGGATCGCATTTTTCAATGATATTAAGAGGATAATGCTAAAATACAAATTACTAACTAATTGATTTACAGAGAAAATATGAATATGCTATGAATCTGCCTAAACAAACAAAACCGTGAATGTTTTAAGTACTATAATCATCTCCTTATTACTTGGATATAAAAACAACCAATATTAGCATGATGTAACTTAGTGTTTACACAATGTATTAATGAAAATGTGTCATCTCCTTCTGTCTTATGTAAAGCAGTCAGTATACATTATAGTCCTGATCATCCATTCCTTTACACTGATTATATGCTTAAATAATTTTGTCAAGTTCAATCATACACACTAGTATGTGGCTCCACTAAAATCATACTTTTGTTCATTTCATCATTTTGACCTTTGCAAACTACTATTAAGGTCTACCGGAAAGAAATGGAGCAGAACAGATCATTTTGTAGCTTTTGAAAACACATGAGCAACTAGCAGAGAATTCTACAAATCATTTCCACTGGAAGCTAAAGGAGTAGACTGACGTATATTTCTCAAACGGCATCTGTCATAACAAGTCTAAAAAAGTCACCAGCCTGCTGAGCAAAAAATGGCAATTTGGGAAAAGGTTTAAATAGCACTGAACACAAAACTTATCATTTCTATGCTTCTTTTTTCATACTGTTAAATAGACTCAATTGAGACCATATTTATTTTCACTTTACTTTTGACTTCAAGTTATAAAGAAGGATTTAATAATTCCTTAGGACAGAAGTATCATTCTGGATGTTATTTTCTTAAACCAGCAAAAATAAGGAGTCTCAGCTAAAGCTGCTACTTCATACTCAACTCACATTAAAGGTCAGGAGGATAAGCCAAACCTATGAATTCTACTGACAGCATATTGGAGTCGCAGATCCTTTGAACTTGACATGTCATCAAAGCCATTTAAATTCTTCTGCTGAAATGTGTTAGTGTGTTCTAAAAAGAAATGCCTTAATATTTCCCAGTATAAACAGTATACCTGCTTGTACAAGGTTTTCTTGTATAGGTCATGACTTTATATCTATAAGGAAAAACCAGAAGTGGGAAAAGCTCACAAATAATATTGCAATCTACAATTAATAGAATGGATCCTGATCTCAATATAGCACCTCACACACTTTGCTTTCTTATAATATATCCTGAGAAGATGAAATTCATGCCTCCCTGCAAGAAATCCACATGAAACAGGCATAGTATGGAAGTCTCACTGGCAATGCTATTTTCTCTAACCCACAATCAGGGTGTTAAACTATACCCCAGTTCCTACACGGGTGCTGCTCTGTTCAATGGGAAGCAATAGCAGTCACAACCCCTTTCTCTCCATAGAGCTTTCTAGTCACTTGATGTGTGTACAGGTGGGTGATTAATAGCTTTTTATTTAATTTAACAGGTCTTTCGTGGAAGTTCTCATCAGCAGCAACGTGGTCTGTATAAAATATTATGCAAATTACAGTATCTACTATGATCGTTTGCATCACAACTCATCCGGTTCAAAACAAATATACATTACATGCTCCTCCCTGAACTGTCTCTTTCCACTACACAGAGTCTGCAGGAATTTGGAAAGAGAAAAATCCCAGGGAAGCTCACTGAATCTCCACTTAGTGCAATTGCCCCAAGTTTGATACACAGAGACTTTCACCCTCATCTATTAAGAGAAGCTCTGCCAGCCTAACACACAAAAGCCTAAGGCCTCCTCCGTCAAAAGCAGCCATCCTGCCCACTAAATCAGAGACACAGTAGCTCCTCCCCAACACTCCTTAAAGTGCACTTCCCTGACTTCAGTCTGAAATGTTCTCCCATAACAAGAACAACCTTCTACCCAGAAATACCTTAATTTTCCCTCTGTTGGTTCCACAGAGTTCTCCAGCTCATCTGGTACCACAGTGGGTCAGAGAGCTTTTCCTGATGTACTTCCATCAGTCTAGGCTATAATTCTTGATCAGCTTGAGTAAAAATAATGAAAATTTAAGGAGGAAAAATATGCTTATCAAAGCTGATTGGAAAATGGGAGCGAAAACATTGCAAGGATTGGTACCCTTTCCCCTCCTGCACACACACACAATTTTCATCAAATTACTGTTTTTGTCAAGTTTCTAACCAGCTCCAATATTTAGCATGAATGAGAATATTGTTTGGATTTTGTTTCCCATTTATAACTTTGCAAGTAACAAGATTTTTTTTTAAAAACACTTCCCTATGCAAATCATTTTTTCATATCAAACAAACATTTTTAAAAAGTTAATATCTTTGTTTGTGGAAATAGATCTTGCTCTTCAGCCTACATTTTCAGCTAGGTATGAAGAGACTTAGCCAAGCGACAGATTTTTTAGATCTTCCCTGCATTTCATTTTTAAAGACAGACTAGTTTGTTTGCACATCAGTATGCAGATGAACGACAAAGGCAGAAAGCAATGCTTAGTATAGTAGCAGACTCAAACTCATCCTTAGGAGAATTCAGTCAGTGGAGTTCCACTTTTGACTCTGGTCAACAGGTTTGGATTTGGAAAGAATAAACAGCTTTACTTCTTCCACCACAAAGAAACAAGTTACATCAACCAAGTAAATTAAAGAGCTTCATCAATAATATGCACAATGAGGCTGGTAGTGTGTACTAAAACACATCCCACGAAAATCCAGTGAGTTCAATAGGATCATGCAAGCTGTAGCAAAGCAGAATTTAACCAATGGCTTGCCCAATATATTTTCTTTATTAAATTCATTTAGTGTTTGCTGAAGATGCCATCATGGCATCCCTAAAGGCTGAAGTCTTCTGTTTATCCAAGGGAAAGGGTACAGCATAGGCAACTGCAATGCAAGCTTCCTTGCCCTAACCTGCCAACATGTCTCAACCCTTTTCTAGCAGTGACTGTACTGGGGCGCGGGATGGGGAGGGAGAGGGGAGAGAAAGAGTGTAGTGGTGAATAGGTTGAACCTCTCTAGCCTGGCACTCTCTGGTCAGGCAACAGCTGTGGTTCAGCATGATTTTAGTTAGCCAGATGTCCACTTATAATGGGTGTAGCCAAGTTTTCCACGGTGAAAAAGTTTGTTTACAGCCACCAATCCTGGCTCTTGGTGTTCACATCTAATTTATCCCAAATGTCTTCTAAGAGCCCAGTAAGCAGTGGAAGTGCTGGTAATGCTGCTAGGCAATATTGACCTGAAAATTCTCTGGTTTGTCACTGACCAGGTCCTGAGGGTGCTGCACTAGAGAGGTTCAGCCTGTAGTGCTAAATAAAGAAGTGTCTAAATCAACATAAATTAAACTCCATATTACCCAAATGAGAAGTGGGTAAACTCTATTTATGTGTTTAACCTCCAAAACTCTACCAATTAAATCCGAAACTTACTGTGCTGAGACAGTCATTGACATGGGTGCCAACTGATAAAAATTGTGATGATTTTTGTGTGCGTGATGTAGACATATAACAATTAGAAAATGGAAACCACCTAGGCTGTCAGACCTTAATAATTTTTGCTCACTACCACCTTGGACAATAGCCAATCCTACTACTGTACAAACTTTGGAACCATCAAACTGCTGTGAAAGTTAGAGTTTAAAACATAACACAACAACACACACATTTGGGCATTGAAAACAGCAAAAGAATAATCCAAACATACAAAACTCCCCTCCCCCCCAACTTAAAAATAATATAATTGGTTCCTTTAGTAACAGTTGTTAAAATCAAAATTAATTCTGGAACAAAAACCTATGCAATATATTTTACCACAGGATGCATTTCAATCCCTAGAAAACAAAGGACCAGATACATCAGAATGACACTCATCCAACCCCATTGACTTCAATATGAGAGCAGAATTTGTCCCAAAGGGTTTGAATTGGAGGATTTGACAGAAACAGAAGCATCATGGTGATACGGTGGTAAAATGAAATTAGATTTTAGGGATTACTGACAGAACTTCTAGATGAGAAAGCAATTTATTCTCAAATGTGTTTTAAAGATAATTTGCTGAAGGGGAATACATTTGTAAAATAAACAATTTTAATCTCCAGAGCTCTTTTTCTTGTTTGACAAGCTTCTTCAGCTCGTGTTGTGGAAACAACAGCAGCAAGTGCCAGCGTGCCCCACAATCGCAAATGGTTAAATACTCCCCTGGCTGATCCTCTCAATCTTCCCTGCTCAATATGATCAGGGATTATTAAAATGATGCCAATGTCCCTATCATCTGACAGTGTGCAGCTTGTACCTTCAGCCACTTAAAGGCCGGTGTTTTATTATGTGTTCATTTATATGCTTCTAAACAAAGAACACCCCTGAAAATAATCTTATATTGAGAAAATAATCTTATATTGAGAAAACCACACCAAAGTAACAAGTGCTTGGGTTTATTTTTCAGTAAAGGGAAAACCATCTAGCCTAGTTTGCATGTCAACTTTCAGAAAATAAAATACATAGAAATACATCTTTTTATTACTAGTAGATTAGCATGTGGACGTTAGCAGCATTGGCCGTCAGGATGCATCCCAGGGATGGGTGACTAACCCACAGGCTTTGGGAAAATAACTAAGCACATACACTAGCTAATAAATGGATTTAAGCCTTCAGGGGAGAAAGAGGCAGGTTAAGAAACCCGTGCATCAATGAACTTCGGAGGCAGACATTGGGAAATGGCCCCGGGGCGCTGGGGCTCGGGGGCCCCGGGTTTAGAGGGCCTGCTGGGGAGACTTGCAGCCCCAACACACGGGCATTCGGGAAGCAGCAGGCTCCTTCCTAGAAGGGAGCAAAAGGTAAAGATCCCCGGTCGCTCCTCCCCAAGAAATCGGCTCTCTCCGGCGCCCAGCCGCGGGAAATGGTGGCCGCGGATCCCTTCCAGCCAAGGGAATGCCCCGTTACCCTGATCTCGGTAAAGCCCCCGGGCTGCGCCAAGCCCGCAGCCGTCCCTCAGCGGTGCCCTCGGGGATGCCCTGCCACGAAGTTCATTCACTGGCGTGCTCCGGCTGGGCAGCGCAGCCCCAGGGCCGGGCGCCGGAGCGCGGGGAGAAGCGGCTCGTGCTTACCACCAGCACCGGGACCCCCGCGGCCAGCGCGTAGAGGAGCGCCGGGGGCACGGCGCTGCTGTCCTCCGGGCCCGGGTAGGGCTTGCGGTAGGCGCCCTCGTAGCAGAAGAAGCCCTGCACGTTGACCGAGAAGGTGTCCGTGTACTCGAAGTAATACGCCAGCATCACGGTCCCTGCCATGATCACCATCTGGAAGTAAAGCATGCTGGTGAGCGCGCAGGGCACTGGCAGGCGCTCCGGCTCCGGCGGCCGCGGCAGCCCCCCTTCCCCGGCTGCGCGCTCCGCCCGCTCCCCGGCGGCATCCACCGGGGGAGGAGGCGGCTAGTCCCAGCCAGCGGCGGCGCCCGGGCGCAGGTTGGTTAGTTCCGGGCACCGGCTCGGCCCATGGGCAGGCGGCGGCGGCTAGAGCCGGGCAGCTGCACCAGCCCGGCCCGGGCACAAGCCCATGCCCAGGGGCTGCCGCTGCCAGGCGGCTCAGTCCGGACACAGGCTCGTGCGCCGCGGGAGCAGGCGGCAGCGACGCCCGGGCAGCAGCGCCAGCTCCGCTCGGGAACGTGCAGGGGGGGCGGCGGGGCTCCTCCCGGGAGCAGCCCCGGCCGCCGAAGCGGGGGAAGCCCGGCTGGGAAGCGGATCCGAGAGTCCCCCCTCTCCAGTGGCGGGAGGGCCGCAGCGTCGGAGCCAAGCCCGCCCCCGGGCAGGTGCCTGACGCCTCTGCCCAGCGCCAGCCTCCCCCGCCAGGGGGGCGGGAATCCCACAGTCACTCTGAGCTCAGTCCGCACGAGCCCGGTTCCGGGCTGCCAAATCCGCCAGCGCAACTCCCCCAGCTTTAGGATTCGGGTTCTTTGTCCAAACAGCTGGAGCCATAATTCCCGCTGCTGAGCTGCCTCGTGCACAGCCCGTGCCGCCTCCGCCGCCTCCACGCTAGCTGCTTGCTAGACTTGGCGGTGCGGAGCTCTCCTCCAAGCCAGCCTTGCCAGCCAGTGGAAACGCGCGCGCTGCCAGACTCCTCTTGCTCGGCGGCTGCTTCCACCTCGCTTTCCAAAATGCTGCGCGAGGGTTCCGAGGACTTGAGCAACCAGCGGCGCCCCCCCAAGCCCCTGCCCCAAACTTTGCCCTACTGCAGGTTGTTTGCGCCTCGGACACACTGATGCTGTCTCCCCTGTGCCAACGCAGTGGGTGCAGCTCGCGATAAGCAGGCAGTGGGCACCTCCCTAGAGCTCCCTCCAGGCAGCCCCACCTGCAGCACTCCAGGGGGTAATGAGAAAGGCAGAACGGACCCAAAGTTCCCCAAAGAGCTTATTTTCACCACTAGGCTCATCGAATTTTAATTTAGTTAACAAGGTTGGATTCTAAGGGTAGTCTACACAGCAGTTACTTCAAAATAATATAGTGCACAGCTACACAGCAAGCTGTTATTTCAAGATAATGTCCAGATGGAGGACTTTTTACTCCAACTCCTATAACCCTCATTTCACAAAGAGTAAGGAAAGTGGAAGGAAGAATGCTCTTCTTTCCACTTCCCACTGTGTGGACAGCACCAAAAGCCAAATTAAGCTATTTCGACTTCAGCTAAGTAATTGATGCAGCTGAAGTTACATATCTTAATTCAACTTTTGCCCTGCTGTGTAGACATGCCCTACAAGGCTGATCCCAAATCCACTGAAGTCAGCATCCTCTTTCAATTGTGTTTAGTGAGACTCTGGTCACATCCTAAGCTCACACTTTTATTACTCTCCTTTCTATGTGAAAATTTAATTCCTAGGATAAATATTTAGTGAGGTGAGCATTAAGAATTTGTTTTTTTATAAATTCTCAGACAACTACAATATATTTGGCAACCCTACAATAATAATATTATTTTACAGCAGAGCAGTGGTGAAATGATTTTCTTCTGTTCTTTAAATGCTTTATATGTTTACTTCATATAACTTGCTCGAGTATGCAAATAGGATCTTAGCTGAAAGAGGACAATGTGTATTTAATTTGATAAACTGAAGAAAAAAACAAATAATTCATCCTTTTGAGAAATCACTTCTAAGATAAAAATGGAAAAAGGAGTCTTCTAATTAAAAATGCAAGATTAAACAACAAATGGTGAATACTTTTATGCTTCAATATATTCTTCAAAAATTTATGCTTTGATATTAAAACCCCCCAAAAATAAATACAGAGAAGTAGCTTTAAGGTTGAGCCACAAAAGGATAAAAGCCAAAGACTGTAGTCAAAAAGCTAAAATGGTCTTTTACAAGCCCATATGGTTTACTTTAAATTCATTTTAAACTCTACTTGGCTTTGCTACTGCAATCAATTAGGGTGTGTCTAGACTACAGCATTTTGTCGACAAAAGTGGACTTTTGTCGACAAAACTAAACCTGCGTCTACACTACCGCTGAGTTCTGTCGACATAACATCGACAGAACTCAGCAGTTTTGTTGACGCTGGTAAACCTCATTTTACGAGGAATAACGCCTTTTGTCGACAGTTCTGTCGACAGATGCATTATTGCATCTAAACTGTCCTTTGCATCCACACTGTTATGTCGACAAAGCAGCTTGCTTTGTCGACAGAACTGAATGTAGTCTAGACGCTCTTTGTTGACAGAAGCTTTGTCGACAGTATCTGTCAACAAAACTTCTGTCGACAAAACCCTGTAGTCTGGACTCACTTATTTCATTTCTCTGTTAACTTGGGCTTATTGATCTTTTCCTGCTCGCTGTACTTGAGTCTTGAAAAATTGATTTACTTCCTGGGTTCAGGAGCATTTACTTAGTGTTATCATGGCCTTGCAAGATGATATTGGTCTATATGCACTCATTTTTAACCACTGCATGAAATATTTTCTTTTATCTCTGTAGATGAAACGAAATCTGTTTTTGTTCATTTTGAACTTATTCTCCAAAAGACGCCTTAAAATAATTCATATGTTGTTACAGATTTTATTAGCTTGCTAGATAAACCGTTAATGTGTACAGAAGCTTCAGGGGGTAGGCAAGTTAGTCTGTACAGGATAAATTTAAAAAACAACAAATGGTCTGGTAGTACTTTATAGACTAACAAAACATACAGATGGTATCATGAGCTTTCATGGGCACACTTATTCAGATGACAGGAGTTTTGAGTTTAGGATGACTAGAGTTTTGAGTTTAGGATCTGCACATTCTAAACTCAAAACTCCGGTCATCTGAAGAAGTGGGCTGTGCCCACGAAAACTCATGTTAATATATAATGAGACATCTAGTGGTCAACTCTGCTCTGCCCAGATAGTTTTACTTTCCTTAGTGCTTCTGCTAGCAGTCACTAAAAGTGACCTATCTGTATCAAAATCTCTCAATGTTAAGGGTGGTGTTAGTTCACTAAAAATATACATAACTATTGTAACAGGGCCTGATCAATGCCCTTTAAAATCAGTGGAAAGACTCCTGCTGATTGATAGACATTGCCTCCAGCCCCTAGTTTCCACTATATTTCACTCAAAAAACAACGAGGAGTCCTATGGCATCTTAAAGACTAACAGATTCATTTGGGCATAAGCTCTTGTTGGCTAAGGCCACTGTGGGTCTTTGCCTGAAAAAGCTTATGCCCAAATAAATCTGTTAGTCTTTAAGATGCCACAGGAATGTTTTTGCAGATGCCAACTCACATGGCTACCCATCTGATACCTGTATTTCACTGGGAGTGCCATAAGAAAGGTGGCAACATTTGATGTTTAATGTATGAGCATATAATGTAGTTCTCTGTAAAAAGAGTTTGGGCTTTTACTAATATAAAATGTTTCTTTACAAATCTACTATTGTTAAAGAAAATTTTATTTTGTGGTTTCTAGTTATTACAGCATCGGTGAACATCCTACATTCTGGAATACTTGCTGTGCAGCAAATTCTTTTCCTGTGCAAAAAGAAGTGCCATTATACATATTCATTAAGGAGCAGGAAATGGTCTTTCTTGTGCTGATAAAATAAATGCTGTTTGAAGGTAGTCATCAATAGCAAAAGAGTGATGCATGTTTAAACACCAAGCAGTTGCTGTGTCTTCATTGTTGATATGAGAGATCTGCTGTTTTTAAGTGCAACATAGGACCATTTAAAGAAAAACTTATAGTGAAGAGACTTTACTGTTTCTCTTTCGCTCTATAATGCAGTCAAATCTTAGCTGGGCACTCTAAAGTAGGAGGTTTCCAGGCATATTTAAATATATTGTACAGCAGACTGAAATATATCTGATTCACCATATTAAATCCTATAATTTTTTTCATTTGAGTTTGGTTGTCTCAATCTAGTCCCCAGTACATCACGCACACAAAAACATCATTACATAATTAGTGTCATATTGGTTAGCTCACCAGAAAAACCAGGTCCAAACTTGCCCCTATGGAAATGGAGAATGATCTATCTGACCCAATCAAGCAAACCTGGATTTTAATGGAAATCTTATCAAATGAATTAGTAATGTATTAATAGGTTTACAGAGCAAGGGTCTGATCCTGTACCCTTAAAAAGTCAAACTGGAGTTTAACATAATTGTCACTATGATAACTCTTCTATGGGGGTTGTGATTCTAAAAAATGAAGAAATTATGTAGAAAAATCTAGATTTTTTAATTGAGAATAATTGTTTGTGATCTAAGAAAGTTTTATTAATTAAATCAATGCCAGTAGAAAATCGTAAATGTTTAAATGGAATAGTAATAACCACATATGCCTGTAGATCTTAATATTGAAATCCTCATGTAGGATGAGATCCTTTATAGAATAATATTTTGCAAAAAGTGTAACAAGGTTTGTGTTACTGCTGCCCTTGCTATAGCTATTTTAAGGATTCATAGAGAATTTGGTTCTGTGGGATTATCAATCCAGCCTCTTTGACAAGCCCCAAATCAATTTCAAAGGCATGAATTTTTTAAATTACAAGAGGATAAGCAAGCATCCAGAACCTAATTTAAAAATAGCCACCTTTAAAATATTTTATGCACAAAAGTGTAAAACATAAAATAACTTCTAGGCAAAGATTCTGAAAGCAAAATTTCAGACCTGAATGAATATTTATCACTGTTATAAAATTCTGAAAACATGATTTATAATAGAAATGGTGACAAACAACCTTAACTATGGCAGAACAAACATAATGAAAACGTCACAGCAAGTGTGCAGAACTATAGATACTCATGCTTGTTGAGTGTGTTCTCCTGCTAAACCGGAAGCATCTTAAAAATGAGTGAAATACATTTCTGATTAAAATCACTCAGGCTACTTATTTTAATGTCAAAAGTCTTGCTTCTTATCATTCAGCATAATCTGGAAAAGCAGAATACCCCAGCAGTGGCGTGGCTACTGCTGCATGTTTCTGGAAGAGTACAGGAGTTCAATATCAATATACAGGGATATTCCTCTGGCTGAATAAGTACTCAATTTCCATTGAAATCATACTGGAGTTGGGGATTTTTATGTTTGATGTTTGGACTCCACAATTCCATTGTTTCAAAAGATATTGTACAAGCTACTTTTTTTAAGAAGCATGTTGATTTATTTGCATATTGTGAAATGATTGCTTGGACAGTCCAAGGTATTAGGTATATTTTTAAATATCTTTGAGTTTAATTAACAAATCTAGTGTTGTACTTAGACACAAATATATAATGACTTTTTTTCAATTAAATTCAAGAAAGGATTCTAGAATCTTAGTGTAATAAGATCTCCCATTAATTGCGGTCTCTTCCTCTCATTAGACCCTGTATGGTACAGGTTACTTGTATGCTCTTTCAGTTGTTGTAAACCCAGGCACAGTGCCACCTTAAGTCCACATGGAAGTTATAGTGTTGTCAATTAAATTACCTGAAGAAGCAAGGATTGCTTACATGAGTAAAGGCCCAATGATTTAATGTACCGTATATTCCGGCGTACAAGACGTCCTCTGATGTTAAAAAACATCCCCCAAAAATCAGGGGTCGTCTTGTACGCCGGGTATACATCCCAGGCGCGCCTGGGATGCCCCGCCGCCAGAGCCCCTCTGCGGCTTTGAAAGTCTCGGGGGAAGCCGGCGGGGGGGCATCCCAGGCGCGCCTGGGCTGCTCCCCCGCCGGAGCCCCTCCGCGGCTTTGAAAGCCTTGGGGGAAGCCAGCGGGGGGGCATCCCAGGCGCGCCTGGGATGCCCGGCCACCGGCTTCCCCCGAGGCTTTCAAAGCCGCAGAGGGGCTCTGGCGGGGGAGCAGCCCAGGCGCGCCTGGGATGCCCCCCCACCAGCTTCCCCCGAGGCTTTCAAAGCTGCTGCGGCTTTGCTCCCGGTGCCTCTGGTCTGCTGGGGACCATCTCCAGCAGACCAGGGACACCGGGAGCAAAGGAGGCGGAGGGGCGCTGGGGTATAAGATGAAACCCTATCTTTTAATTAAAGATAGGGGGTCGTCTTATACACCCAGTCGCCCTATACGCCGGAAAATACGGTAATATCTGAAATTTAACCCACAATTCTAAAAGAGTATTAGCTATGATTTACCTCTAGAACTAGGGATGTTACAATGTAGCTTGAAACAGATACAGCAATAAAGTTAAAAAATGCTTGGGGATTATTTTTGGAATGAATGTCAGGCTCCACAAGAATCAAATAATGCCAAATGTTTGGTTTTTCATATTCATTCACACACTTCCATTTATGCATGCATACTGTACACACAAATCTCATACAGCAGTAGTTTTATTCTGTTGACTTATCAAATAAAACCACAGCTACGCATTAAATTATGGGTGTAACATTATTGGGTAGGCCATTAAATATGCAAACATTTATTAAATCAAACAAACACAATCAAACACAATCCCCAATGATTAATGCAATCTGCTATATTCTTCACTTACAGCATTCCTTTGATTTATACTAGTAATATGCAGTGGCAAGTTGGCAGAGAAAGGATCAATAGTTTCACCAAGTGCTGCAAATGGCATAAAAAGTAAATTGGTCCAATTGCCCATCTAACTATAGATAAAATGTGGGTGTCAAAACCTGTGTCAGATAATATCTTATTCAAGAATAGTCTCATTAATTTAAATGAAATATAGTAGTTCAATTAAAGAGCCTTATTGATTCTTGTTTGTTTCCATAAATAGAACTGAAGCTGCACAGTCTTGTAATATTTTGAAATAGTGATCATCAGACTGGGATATTGCTTCAATTGAAGACTTAAATTCATTCAGTGCCTCAAAGCTTCTGAAAATGTTTCCTAACTGCAAAATGTTTCCTAACTGCCATTAATGCTACAAAAGATGGTAAAGAAATAAAGCCAATAACTTATTAACATGAACTGTGGTGAGTCAGAAAGGATGAACAAGCTATTGTAACTACATCCACCCTAGTATCCCTGATAGGACATTGAGTGGTGTCCTTACTCATATTTACTGCTACATCATATATATAGTAGCCCAATGTCTGTGACTCTGTAATGCTGAAATGCTGGCTATTCCCTCTGAGCGGCGCTGTTGCCTCCCTGGCTGTTCCCTCTGGGCAGTGCTGTTGCCTGAGTCATGTCCTCCGCCTCCCGCCATGGTGCTCGGCTGACTTCTGCGCCACTCAGTGGGGCCGCCGTGGGGGAGCAAGTGGCGCAAGCGACCATTTGGGCACTGCAGTCCCCATGTAGCATGAGGGTGCTGCATGGGGAGCATGGGGCCCAAACGGCTGTTTGTGCTGCTTGCTGCCCCACGGCAGCATGGCTGAGTGGCGCAGAAGTCAGCCAAATGCTATGGCAGGAGGGGAAGGGGGCGGGGCAGCGATGTATATGGCCAGGGGGTGGGGACTGGCCGTGTACGTCACCACCCTGACCCCCCTTCACCTCCCACCATGGCACTCGGCTGACTTCTGCGCCGCTCAGCCGGGCTGCCATGGGGGAGCTCAAATGGCCACTTGCTCCACTTGTTGCCCTGTGGCGGCCCGGCTGAGCAGTGCAGAAGTCAGCCAAGCCCCACAGTGGGAGGCAAACAGGGGTGGGGCGGTGACATGTGGCGTGACAGTGGCTCCAGGCCCCGCCCCCTGTCCGTGAACATCACCACCCCACCCTCCTTCATCTCCCGCCATGGCACTTGGCTGACTCCTGCGCCACTCAGCCGGGCCGCCGTGGGGGAGCAAGTGGCGCAAGCAATGGTTTGGGATCTGCACTCCCTATGCAGCATGGGGAGCACAGAGCCCAAATAGCCATTTGGATTCTGCGGTCCCCTGAGTGAGAGGCAGGAGGGGGAGGAGAAGGGAAAGAGAGAGACAGAAAGAGAGGCAGGAGGCAGAGGAGAGCTGAGAGAGATGTGGGGGGAGGCAGTAGGAGGAGGAAAGAGAGAGAGACACGGAGCGAGAGACCAGAGGCTCAGGAGAGGAGACCAGCGTGGAGGAGAGACCTGAAAATCCTGTCTTATGATGGGCTAATTGGCTAGTTGTAAATAAATCCACTAGTCCAAATTCCTTCCTCAGAAATGTACATTTGAACTCACTCCACTGACATCGGTACTAAAAATATTCAGGGCAGAGTGTAGGGACCTGATCAGGATGGGGAGGATAGTGGGAATTGATATCAAAATATCTTGCTGTAGGCGATTTTTTTGTCTTCCACCCCATTTCTGCTAAAAATAAATTTCAGGGCCCAATTTTAAACATAGTGATGCTCACACAAGGTGGTTTACACCCTTGTACAGAGGATTTTCAAATCCACATACTGCTTAAGCCTTGAGTTGGAATAGGCCTCTCAGGACCCATGCAGAGGGGTTAATTTTGCTCACAGGCTCCCTCAACTGCTATTAGAACTATGCATGCGTGCATGAAAGAATAATTTCCCCTCATTCTAAATATATACTCCTGTTTAGCACTTTATATGCCAGAGAGACAGAACCTGCCAACCTTATTCCTGTTCCAGTGCCATATTTCCATTCTATGCTAAGCCAATCCTTTTCTAGGGAACATTTCTTGGAGTACAGTACAGGAAAGAAGGCAAAGCACACAAACTGCAGAGGCTCCTTTCCTTTGGCAGGAGATGAAAAAAAAACCTGATAAAAGCTCATAATTTATCCAGTGTTATTGAGTCAGGAATTCCTGCAAATAAGCAGAATTAATGTTTATTTTTAGACAAATCTTGATGGGCCTTGGGTCACGGTGTGATTCTCATGGGGATTACATTAGAAATTAAGGAGGAACAATCCTGACAGTCATCTGAAAATAAAGGCTCTATCCTGTTTGAATCATGATGTACAACTATTTTAGCTGTAGTGGAATAAGAAGAAAATAATGATTCTGGGTCCTGTTATTTTCTTTTAAACGTGGTGAGTGAATTTGATGTAAATCAAATTGAGGAAGAAGTAGCTTTGACAGAAACCCTGGCATTATGCAGGCAAACATTGTGCAAGCATTTCCCTCACACAGCCCAATCTCCTGTCTCTACTCACCAAGAAGTTCATAGTGTTTGATAAGAGATACCTTTAACTGTTAACCAACAGAGTAATTTGAATTGTTCAATGAGGTAAGTTGGTAGATCTGATCCAGGCCTGATTTAAGTGTTGGTCCAGTAAACACAAGATGAATAAATACACTCACATGAGTAGTTCCATTGACCTACAACCCAAATCAACTCCCACTTATATCCAGGAGTCAAATTCTCATAGAATATTTCCTGAAACCTACCATGCCCCCGCCCATCCCCAGGTGGCACCAGTTCTCAGGGTTTCATCTCCATATTGGAGCTCAAGACTTTGGCCTCCTGAAGGGGTGCCAGGAGCTCAGGACTTCAGTAATTGGCCCCATAGGCTCCCTGAAACTGGCTTGTGGCTCACCAGAGGCTGGAGTCAAGGTCTGAAAATATTTACCTTAGGACAGCTCCAGTTTAATTTAAACCTTGTTTATGTCCATGAAAAAAAACACCCCAAAAATTATTGCTGTTTTCATTGGGAGCTGGATTGGCTCTTAGTTATGAAATCATGTACTTGAGAAATCATATTCTTAATGAGGAAGATATAAGGAAGAATATTTTTTAAGAATTGGAACATATGATGGGATCAACTGTTTGTGGTTCAGTTCCCAGAGCAATGTATAGTTTTAGACAAATCACTACATTTCCCACCCTCCATCAGTTCATCTGTGAAATGGGAATAACAGAATTTATGAATCACACAGGCTATAAAGCAATATTATTTCAAACTAATGCTAGTTATTTCATATGTTTAATATATTCCATATATTATTTTATAATAACATAGTCCGCATCTACACAGCCAGCAGTTATTTAGACAGAAGGTCAAAATACTGTCAAGCTGGAGGACTTCTTACTCAGACTCCTGTAAACCTAATTTGATGAGGAGTAAGGGAAGTCAGAAGAAGAGTGCTTCATTTCAAAATAAGTGCTGGGTAGACTGCACCAAAACTTGAAATAAGCTTTTTCAAAATAAGCTATGCAATTGAAGTAGCTTAATTTGCATAGCTTATTTTGAGATAAGCCCTGCTCCCTTAGGGTATGTCTACACTACTGCATTATTTCAAAAGAGGAGGTTACTCACCTCCTGTAACTGACGTTCTTCGAGATGAGTGTCCCTGGAGGTGCTCCACATCAGGTGTAGAGCATCCCAGTGCCTCTGGACGGAGTTTCTTCAGCAGTGCCTTAGCAAGGGCTGCACGTGCGCAGCATGCAAAGGGTAGTGGAGCACCCCCAGGGACGCTCATCTGGAAGAACATCAGTTACAGGAGGTGAGTTACCTCCTTTTCTCCTTCAAGAGGCATCTCTAGGGGTGCTCAGCATCAGGTGACTACAAGCAGAGCCCAAGGCAAGAGAGTAGTGTTTTGCAAAAGTGTGATTAGTGGACCACGTTGCTGCTGCACAAATGTCCTCCAGTGGAACTTTCCTGGGGTATGTGATCAAGATTTCCACTGCCCTCGTAGAGTGTGCTCAGATTGTAGCAGGTGGAAGTAAGTCAACAAGTGAGTAGCAGGTATTAATGCACTCTGCGATCCAACGGGATAGTCTTTGAGATGATATTTTGTCCCCATGTTATGGTTTGCGATAGGAACAAACAGGTGTGGGGAGAATCTGAATGATTTTGTTCTGTCAATATAGAAAGAGAGAGCTCTTTTGACGTCGAGAGTGTGCATCTGTGCTTCAAAGGTGTTGAAATGGGGCTTTGGGAAAAACACAGACAGGTGTATTGTTTGATTGATATGAAAGGCTGTGCGGCCCTTAGGTAAAAATTTGGGGTCTGTCTTTAAGAAAAATAGTGAATGGTGGACCGGACATGAGAGCAGCCAGTTCGCTTACTCTGCATGCTGAGGTGATAGCCACTAGGAATGCTCTTTTAAGTGGAGTAAGGAGCATGTGGCCACAGGTTCAAAGGGTGGTTTTGTTAATGTTATCAGGACCAGGTGGAGATCCCATGGTTCTTGTGGGGGGTGACATGTCAAGGTATAGAGCTTGCAGACCCTTCAGAAACCATTTAATTGTGGGGTGTGCAAATAAAGTGGTGTCATCCAGTGGCGCATAGTTGCTAGGTGCACTCTGACTGAAGCTAAGGAGAGATGAGACAGCTTTAGGTGCAGAAAGTATTCCAGAATTACCAGGAGTGGGGCTATTTGCAGCAGTATGTTGCGCTCACTGGCCCAGTGTGTAAAACGCATCCATTTACTAATATATGTTTTCCTTATTGCAGGAGCTCTGCTGTGAAAGAGAACTTCCTGGACTTGTTGGGAGCATTGGAGTTCTATGCCAGTGAACTATTGAGGTGCCACGCTTTTAGATAGAGCATCAGGAGTTGAGGGTGAGATGTCCTGATTTGCAAGTGATAGAGGATATGAGGTACTTGCGGTAATGTGATTGGATGATTCTGTGTCATCTGAGTAGTAGGGGAAACCAAGGTTGTCGTGGAGCTATGAAGATGATCTTTGCTTTGTCCCTCCGTATCTTTATGATGACTCTGTTGAGGGGAAAGGGAGGGAATGCATATAGCAGGGGTGCATTCCATGTCAGAATCAGAGCATCTCCTAGGGAGTGTTTGCCCATGCCCGCTCTGGAGCAATACATGGTGCATTTTCTGTTGGATCTGGTGGCAAACAGATCTATTCAGGGGTGGCCCCATTGGCTGAATATTTCTCGTAAGATTGTATGGTCCATCTCCCATTTGTGTTCCTGAGGGAGGGCTCTGCTTAGGGCATCAGCTGTTGTATTGAGAGCCCCAGGTATATGGCATGCAGATAATTGGATATTCCATACTCTTGCCCAGTTCCAAAGGGCTATGGCTTCTTGCACAGGGCCTGTGACCGTGCTCCGCCTTGTCGGTTTACATAGAACATGCATGCTGTGTTTTCAGTGAAGATACACATGTGTATCCCTTTCGCTTGAGGGAGCAGTTTTTGACACACTAGGTGGACAGCTGTGAGTTCTAAGATATTTATATGCAGAGCTTGCTCCACAGAAGACCACAGTCCTTGAACTGTTCTTCCTTCCATGTGAGCGTCCCAGCCTGTGAGTGAGGAATCCGTGGTGATGACCATTATGGGCTCTGTGGATTGGGAGGGCATGCCTATAGTTAGGTTGGACATCTCTGTCCACCATTTTAATGATGACTTGACTGATGGAGGCATAGTTAGCCTCTTTGTCAGTGAATGAATGTTTGTTTTGTATTGGGTTAGGAACCAGCCTTGGAGACACCTCATAAATAGTCTTGTGTTGGGTACCACCGGGTTGCAGAAAGCCATATGGCCTAGAAGTTGGAGGCAGGCGAGTGCGGTGGCTGTAGGCATGTCCTGGGGGGATAATGCCAGGTGCCTGATGTGAGTAGCTCTGTCAGGAGGGAGGGAGGCTTTGGCTGTCTCAGAGTTGAGGTGTGCCCCAATAAATTGGATGGTCTGCAAGGGTGTAAGCATTGATTTGGGGTGGTTCACTAGAAGTCCTAGAGAGTGAAAACAGTCTAGCACCATGTGACTATGCTGGTGGCACTCTTGTCTGGACCTTGCTTTTACTAGGCTGTCATCCAGGTAGGGGTGTATGGTAATTCCTTGTCTCCTTAGGTCGGCAGTGACTGTCACTAGGATTTTGGAAAATACTTTCAGAGCTGTAGAGAATCTGAAGGGTAGGACCGTGTATTGAAAATGGTTTGAATCTGAAGTAAAACAGAGAAAACGACATGAGATGATCTGATAGAAATATGAAAAAAGGCATTTTGTAAGTCGAGAGAGGAAAACTAATCACCTGTCTCCAGAGCTGGAATGATTATATTTAGGGTAACCATCTGAAACCTCTGCATCTTTATGAAGCTATTTAGGTATCTGAGGTCTAGGATAGGTCTCCACCAGCTAGTCTTCTTTTCTATTAGAAAATAATGAGAATAGAATCCTGTTCTGTGGAATTGTGATGGAACAGGTTCTATGGCTCCTAGTTGTAACAGGTGATCTATCTCTTGTAAGATGATCTTGTGATATGGGCCCCAAAAGAGGGATGGGATAGGAGGTTGGGGGGGGGGGGAAGAAAGGGGATGATGTACCCCTGGGAGATAGTTTAAAGAATCCATTTATCTGAGGTAATTAATTCCCATTGGTGAAGGAAGGGGAGTAAACCAAGAGGCTGAGGAGTTGCACCAAGAGGCCCACCGCATAGTAACAGCTGTAGCCATCGATCTTGTGGCTGTGTCTGCTGCGTCGAGCGCCGCTTGTAGCACTATACGTGAAATTGTCTGTCCTTCAGAGACAATGGCCTTAACATGTCCGTTTTTGCTCTCTGGCAGATCATCAATAAATGTGTTCATTTTCATACAATTGTTGTAGTTGTATTTACTAAGTAGGGCTGAATAGTTTGCTACCCTCAGCTGGAGTGTGGCTGAAGCGTATACTCTTTTGCCAAATGCATCTAATCTTTTGTTCTCCTTGTCAGATGGGGTTGAGCGATTTTGTTGCTTGTTTCTCTTCTGTGCAGCATCCACCACAAGGGAATTGGGGGGGGGGGAGGAGAATATGTGAAGAGAAAGTCATATCCTTTGGGTGGCACAAAATACTTCCGGTCTGCCTTCCTGCTAGTAGGGGGAATCGACGCAGGTGTTTGCCATAAGGTTTTTGCAGGTTGGAGAATGACTGGGTTGATAGGGAGAGCAATTTTAGAGAATGAACTGGACTGTAAGATGTTTGTGAGCTCATGGGGAGCATCTTGTACCTCCTCCACAGGAATGTTTAGGTCTTGTGCTACCCATTTGAATAAATCTTGAAAAGAGGAGACGTCCTCTGAATTATTACTGGAGGGAGGTAACATTGCTTCTCCTATATCCGCTAGTGATGATATGTGAGCCAAAGAACCCGTGGCTGACCTGGGGGAGTATTGGCTGTCATTATCACTCCTCATTTCTCTGTGAGGAGATTCAGTGGAGCGTGAGAGAGGCTTCTCTATAGCTGTGTCTACACTGCACCCCTTTTCCGGAAAAGGGATGCAGATTAGACCAGTCGGAATTGCAAATCTGCGGGGGGTTTAAATATCCCCCGCGGCATTTGCATTTACATGGCTGCCGCTTTTTTCCGGCTTGGGGATAAGCTGGAGAAAAGAGCCAGTCTAGACACGATTCTCCGGAAAATAAGCCCTTTTCCGGAGGATTTCTTATTCTTTCTTACTTTGAAAGTAGGAATAAGAAATCCTCCGGAAAAGGGCTTATTTTCTGGAGAATCGCGTCTAGACTGGCGCTTTTCTCCGGCTTATCCCCAAGCCGGAAAAAAGCGGCAGCCATGTAAATGCAAATGCCGCGGGGGATATTTAAACCCCTCGCGGATTTGCAATTCCGACTGGTCTAATCTGCATCCCTTTTCCAGAAAAGGGGTGCAG
Organism: Pelodiscus sinensis; assembly: GCF_052426305.1. NCBI lineage: Eukaryota > Metazoa > Chordata > Testudines > Trionychidae > Pelodiscus > Pelodiscus sinensis. The sequence goes on from NC_143060.1 coordinate 40,417,604, forward strand.
TGTAGACACAGCCTATATGTTTAATCTTGCATAATCTCTTTCTGTGCTGATGTGGTGGATGGTTCCACATGTGCCACTGTGGGGCGTATGCCCATGGGGCCATTTGTGCTATGAGAATGTCTGGTTGCATGTAACTGTGTGTCCCCAGTGCCCCTTGTGATTGAGGGGACAGCTGTGGTGAGAACACTTCAAATTCATCCCCCTCTTTGTTTGAGAGGGGGGGGATTGCGGATGTGAGTTGTCAGAGAGTAGTGACTGAATATATCTATTTTCACTCAATATAGGGGAGTGAAGAGTTGAGTCTTTACTGTCCCTGTAAGTGGTCACGGGAGTTTGTGAGGTGGAGGGCTGCGCTAACTGAGAGGATCCCGTATTTACCTCAGAGGTGAGAGGGAGAGCTGTAGCCCCTTATTGTTGAAAGGAGGGGGCAGTATTCACAGAATGCTCTATCCCCTCTTTGGGTGCCATCATGAGAGGCTGAGGTACCGGTGTATCTGTCATTGTGTCAGAGTTACCGGATTTGCTGAGGCTGGCACAGAATGGCACCTTGCCTCTGTATGTGCAGTGTTTGAAGTGCTTTCAGGCTTATTATGCTGTTCGTCCAAAGTACCTGGGTGGTCAAATGTGCTCAGATGGTTCTTGTCTGAGTGGTCTGACTTTTTTACCTCAGAATGCCTCTTGGTGGGTTACCGAGGTAGTAAGCTTGCCCTTCTTTTAGAGGGCTTAGAATTATCCTTGTTAGGTTTTGAGCTCTGCCCAGAGGCATTTCGTTTGCTGTTATCATTGTGGAGCATTTTCAGATTAAGCTCCTTCTCTCTGTGAGACCTGGGTTTAATTTTGACACAGTGGGGGTAAGCTTTGTGAGCGTGACAGCTCCCCAAACATTTCCGGCAGGAGTCATGCCCATCTGAGGCAGACATCGCGCCCTTGCAGAGCGCACAGTGTTTGAAGCCATGAGAGCTCATACCAACTTGTAGGCTGTAGTGGCAGTTCAAACCCCGCGTTGTTTTTTTTAAATACTACTACTATTGTATTCTAACTAACAAACAGTAAAAACCTTAACAAGAACTACTAACTATGACTAAAACTAACTATTTTAACGAACAAGGTATGCTGAGGAGAGGAGAGCACTGCTGTGTTCCAGCCACAGCCGGGGCCGGTAGAAAGGAACTGAAGGGAGATGGGGGCCACGCCTGCACATAGCTAGTGAGGGAGCCTGTGCGCTTTGCGCATGCACAACCCCTGCTGAGGCACTGCTGAAGAAACTTCATCCAGAGGCGCTCTACACCTGATGTAGAGCACCCCCAGGGATGCTTCTCGAAGGAGAATAAAATATTTCGAAATAATGCGTCTACACACAAAATGCATTTCGAAATAGTGTTTTGCTATTTTGAAATAGCACGTCCACACTGATTGGACGTTGAATTCCATTTAAGGCCAGCCAGAACAGGTTCTGGCAGGGCATCAGGTCAGGAGTTAGCTTGTGTGGCTGCTGCCTGAGGCTATCTGAGGCTCGTGCTTAAAGGGACCTCCCTGGACAGCCGGTTCTCAGGTTTCCCTGCTTGCCTGCCTACCTTGCTGAAGGACAGCAAAGTGTTTTTTCTCTGCGTGCTCTGGTTGCCCTCACTCAAAAGCACTCTCCAACATGGAGCCGAAGCTACCCCTGGGCACTCTGCAGCTCATGGACATGTTGCTGCCAGTCTTGCAGCACTTTCTGCAGGCTTCCTCATAGGCTCTGCAACATCCCAACCCCGAGGCCATCTTCCAGATCCTCCTGTGGTATGTGGCGGAGCGGCTGCAGGACCTGGACACTGGCGTGCCCCGTCGCATCTGGCATCTGGACACCAGTACCAACTGGTGGGACCACATAGTCCTGGAGCACTGGAATGGCTCACCCTGACTCTGAGGCGACAAGACACGCATATGAGGCCTGCCATTCCCCCTCCACAAGCATGTTGCCATTGCCCTCTGGAAGCTCTCCATGCCGAACAGCTACTGATCTGTGGGGAACCAGTTCGGCGTGGGGAGATCCACTATCGGTGCCATGCTCATGCAGGTATGGCAATATCCGGCGCCTGTGCCAGGAGGGGCGGGGGTGGAAGGAGGGAATGGGATGCCCTAGGGAAAGGGGGGTTCAAGTCCTCAGTGGTTCAAGTCCTTCCCCGGGAGGTTTTGTTCTGTACTGCCTACACTAAGGACTGCCTGTGGTGGCCAGGATTGCAGGGGGAGTTGCTCCTGGGGAGTGGGGCAGTGGCAGGGAGGGGACACTCTCAGGTGCCCTGGCACCCCAGTGACTCTCAGTTTTATGTGTCCCTGTGCAGATGGTCAGGGCCATCAACAGAGTCCTGCTCCACAGAATCATCCACCTCACTGATGTCGACGCAGTCATCAAGGGGTTTGGTACCATGGGCTTCCCCAACTGCGAGGGGAGCCATCGACGGGACACATGATCCATGCCCTAGACCACCAGGCCTCCATGTTTATAAACCATAAGGGATACTTCTTGGTCATCCTACAGGCTGTGACTAACCACCAGGGCCACTTTGGGGACATTAATTTTGGCTGGTCAGGCAAAGCACATGACGCACGTGTGTACCGCAACTCCTCCATGTGCCTGAGGCTGCACATGGGACCTTCTTTCCCAACCACCACTGCAGGGTCAGGGATGTGACCCTGCCAGCCTGCCTGGTGGGGGATGCAGCCTATCTTCTCCAGCCCTGGCTCATGAAGCTCTACACAGGACACCTCAACCCTTCCTGATATGCCTTCATGCCAGGCTCAGCAGGGTCCACATCATGGTTGAGGGTGCCTTCTGGCAGCTGAAGGTAAGGTTTAGGTGCCTCCTCACCTGCCTGGACCTTGCACAATGGACTGTTCCGCATGTGGTGGCAGCATGCTGTGTGCTGCACAATGTGTGTGAGCGGAAGGGAGAGGCCTTCCTGACAGGCTGGGTGGTGGAGGCAGAGTGCATGGCCAGCCTGTACGCACAGCCCCACACAGCTGCCATCCGGGAGGCCCATCAGGGAGCTGTCCACATCCGGGAGGCCCTCAGGAGAGCTTCTACCCGAAGGAGCCCTAACAGTGCTCCCTGATCTGCCCCGGTGGGAGCTTGCGCCTCATTCCTCCCTCGCGTCCCTCCGCTTACCTCTTCCTAACCTCGCTTCCTGATGGAAAATAAAGACGTGTTTTGATTAAACCAAACTCTGTTTATTCAACAAAACTGCGGGCCGGGGGGAATGAAACTTGGGGGGAGACTGGGGAAAGAAGGTGGGAGAGGGGAGGGAGAAACATGGGAGAAGGGAGCTGGAAGGGTGAGGAGAGGCTCAGGGCTCAGGGTTGGAGTGGTGCTGGTCCCACTGGCATTGTGACCCAGGGGCCTCGGCATCCCTGGGTGGGGGGTGGGGAAAGGGTGGAGGATGTGGAGGGAGAAGCAGGAGGGGAAGGAGTGGGAGGAGGAGTGATCACTGGGGAGGCAGCGGAAGCTGGAGTGGGAGGAGGAAGCAAGCTCTGCACCAGAGTCTGCAGATGGGCACAGATGGCATGGCCCTGGGCAAGCTGCTCCTGCCAGCTCTCCCACTGAGCTGCAGGTCTTCCTCCACCCAGTGGTCAAGGGTGCGGTGCAGGGCTCGTAGTGCCCCGAGGTGCTGCCACTGGTATTCCTCCAGAGGACAGGCATGCCTGCAGAGCCCTCAGGTGCGGGAGGATGTCCCAGCCAGTGTGGTGCACCCTCCACTCACAGCTGGTATGGCTGTGGAGAACCAAGAGAAGTGGTCAGTTATCCCTGGGGACACAGTGCGTGAAGCCCAGCCTCCTTCTGCAAGGCAAGGATGACAGTTCTCCGCACCATCAGGGATAGGATCCAGAGTGATCCGGACAGATTAGAGGATTGGGCCAAAAGAAATCTAATGAGGTTCCCAACAAGGACAAGTGTAGAGTCCTGAACTTGGGACAGAAGAATCCCAAGCATTGTTACAAGCTGGGGACCGAATGGCTAAGTAGCAGTTCTGCAGAAAAGGACCTGGGGATTACAGTAGCTGGATATGAGTCAACAGTGTGCCCTTGCAGCAAAGAAGGCTAATGGAATATTAGGGTGCATTAGGAGGAGCATTGCCAGCAGATCCAGAGAAGTGATTATTCCTCGGCTCTGGTGAGGCCACATCGAGAATATTGTGTCCATTTCTGCCCCCCCCCCCCCCCCCCCGCTATAGAAAGGATGTGGACGCATTAGAGAGTGTCTAGCAGAGGGTGACCAAAATGGTTAAGGGGCTGGAGCGCATGACCTATCAAGACTGAGGGATTTGGGTTTGTTTAGTCTGCAAAAGAGAAGAATGAGGGGGGATTTGATAGCAGCCTTCAACTTCCTGAAGGGAGATTCCAAAGAGAATGGAGAGAGGCTGTTCATAGTAGTGACTGATGGCAGAACAAGGAGCAATGGTCTCAAGTTACAGTGGGAGAGGTCTAGATTGGATATTAGGAAAAGCTATTTTACTAGGAGGGTGGTGAAGCACTGGAATGGGTTACCTAGGGAGGTGGTGGAATCTCCATCTCTAGAGGTGTTTAAGTCTTGGCTTGACAAAGCCCTGGCTGGGTTGATTTAGTTGGGATTGGTCCTGCCTTGGGCAGAGGGCTGAACTTGATGACCTCCTGAGGTCTCTTCCAGCTCTATGATTCTATGATCAGAGCCAATGTGCTTGAACAGAGGCCATGGGATATCCTGCTATCCCCAGGAGCGGGAGCTGCCCCGAAACTGCACCCATGCTCCTGTGCTGTATATCAGTGTGGGTGTGTGTGAAGGGGAGATATCCTCTGCCTCTTTGTAGAGGGGGCTTGTGGAGGGAGGCCATCCTGCTGTGTCCCACCCCAGGGTCAGGAGTATGTCGTGTCTCTCCACACAGCCTTGTGGCTAACAGGCCAAGGCCCCTGTGTGGCAGCCAGCTGGGGCCATGTGCCCAGGAGTGGCACAGCACATGCTTGCATGTGCATAAGTTGCTGCGTGGCCAGCAAGGCCCAGGTGCGCAGTCCCTGGTCCTCCACCCTCCATCCACCCCCCTGGATAAGGGGACAGTGATGGCACTCACATAATGTTCCCTTCCTGGCTTTGGATGACACCTGGGACAAGCCATAGGGATGATGCTGGCCTCCTCTGGCTCCTGGCCCTCCTTCTTCTCCGTGCTGTCATCAAGGCCCCCACCGAGGACAACATCATCTGGCTCTGCCCCGGAGTCGATGGCCACCTGGGGGAACGGACTGTCCCAGTCCCCATGATGTGGTCCAGGGCATCGAAGTAGGGGCAGCTGTCTGATTCTGCCCCGGGTCAGGAGCTGCCCTCTGGCATAGGCCTGTCACAGTTCTTTAAGTTTCATCTGCACCTGTTCCTGGGTGCGGATGTGGCTTCTTTCCGCCATGCTGGCAGCCATACGGCCATAGACAAGTACATTCCTGTGTCTAATGTGGAGATCTTGGAGGTTGGTGTCATCCCCCCAAACCTCAATAAGGTCCATGACCTCCGCACTACACCAGGAAGGTGCCCGTCTCTTCCAGCCCATGGCAGGCTCTTGGGAGCTGGAGGACTGCTCCCAGGGAGTGGTGGAGGGCTGGCGGGTACCGGCTGGCCGACGCATTTTGGGGCCACTGTGTCAGCGCAGCAACAGAATGGCTTAGGGCAGGCAGGCCTGGTGCTAGCTGCAAAAGCTCTGGGCAGACTCTAGACCTTTAAGAGCTCTGGGGGGAGAGAGAAGAGTTTTCCTGGTGTATGCCAGAGTGGCCAGCAGGGCACCCTGGGAAGGGTTGGAGGCCCCCTATTTTGAAATAGCCCCTATTCCCCGTCTACGCAGTGCCTATTATGAAATAGCTATTTCAGAATAGGCGCTGTTCCTCATTGAATGATGTTTACGTATTTAGAAATAATCCCTCCACTATTTCAAAATAATTTCAAAATAGGAGTTTGGTTGTGTAGACACTAGCAAAGTTATTTCAAAATAACTTTGCTGTGTAGACATACCCTTAGTGATTATGAGGCTAATAATAATTGGTATTGCATTAGCTCTTAGAGGTCCCATTGTGCTAGACTTAACAAGATACACTCTGCCCTAAAAAGCTTAAGGGGTTTTATAATCTAAGCATATGAGGACAGACAGCAGTTGGAAGTAAAACAAATGGGAGGGAGGACAGGATAACAGAGAAGTGCTTGAGTTTGATATAACGTGTAGCAGTCACAGCACATCAAGTACTTAGCCATGGTGCACATGGCAAAAGTGATTAATTTTTGTAAAACGATTTGCTATCCTCAGATGGAAGTGGAAGTGAAAAGTATTATTGTGTGCAAGTTCACAGTAGGATGGAATAATACATTTGGAAAAGCACAAAGACCTTTATAAAATAGGGGCTATACATATTCCAAAAAATTACAGCCCGTACTTGCATACCCACTCTTAAACTCCTACCATAAAAATAAAAAACAGGATTCTATTAGTCAATGTGTAAGCCAGCATTATGTCTAACAGTTTAAGCTACTTCCCAGAAATCAGAATACTGTAGTTATATATCTTGGATATTTGAGTGTCATAATGGTAATGTTATCTGATGTAAGAACTATAAATTAGAAAATTAATTAGAAAATTATTGCCACTGCTGTAAAATCATTGTCATCATTGGCGGATTGGCATTCTATTACTATCACAAAAATGTAACTGAGTTTAAGATTGCAAATTACATTGTATTTGGCAAACTTTAGCTCACTTTTTGGCACAACTATTTAGATAAAAATTACATGTGCAACCTCAATAATTAAGAACAAGCTTCCAAGTCTCATCACCCTAATAGCATTTCCTTAGGCAAAGGAACAAATGGCCAGGGAACATTAGTAGTAGCACTGAACACTGCTGAATCAATAGCTAATACCATCAGAGTTCTGCTTTTTTAATAGTGCAACATGTAACTGAAAAATTACTCTGAACTGCACTATATATATATTACATGATATATGTCTAAATGCCTAAATGCTTAGGATTTATAACACATTCCTGAATTAGTTCAGACATTTGCAGAATGTATAATGGTCATATGTTCAAATCCATGAAACTCCAATTACAGTATACCAATTTGGATCTGGTCATGTTGATATTTATCTAAAGACTCCTAAAGAGTTTTATTTGCAGATCATTCATAATAAATAGTGATAATAATAATAATACACTGACTATTTAAGCATCTTTTATTATAACAGTGATCATAAATTTACTGTATCTGTCATAACATCAAGGTTATAAGCTTAGATTTTTATCAAATTGAAAATCTATGCTGATGTTAATGGAGTAAGTATTCAATTCATCTAGTCACCTCAATGTGATGATTATCTTTTTACTTAGGGTATGTCTACACTACAGCGTTAATTTGAACTAACTTTGTTCGAATTAGTTAATTCGAACTAAGCTAATTCGAACTAACGCATCTAGAACTAAAAACTAGTCCGAATTAGCGTTTTGCTAATTCAAACTAGAGCGTCCATATTAAGTGGACCCTGAAGCGGGGTTAAGGATGGCCGGAAGCAGTGCCGGTAGGGCATCAGAGGAGGACTTAGAGCGTGGAGATGCTGTCTCAGGCTAGCCGAGGGCTGTGCTTAAAGGGTCCCAACCCCCACCCCGGACAGACAGTTCTCAGGGGTGTCCCGCTTGCAAAGCAGTCCTGGCTTGGATTGCCCGGAGTACTCACACAGGGCACATCACAACACTCGGCCATCAGACCAGCTGCACTTGCCGCAGGCTGCCATCTGGGGAGAGGGGGCAATTGGGGGGCTGCAGGAGAGCTTCCACCCCCAGAAGCCCGCAGAGCCAGCCCAGTCCTCCCCATCGGGGGCGCGTACCCCATTCCTCCCTCACCTCCTTCCACTTACCCTTCCCTAGCCCCTCTTCTTGATGTACAAAATAAAGGACAATTGTGTTGAAAAATGGACTCTGTCTTTATTGAACAAAACTGGGGGAGACTGGGAAAAGGAGGTGGGAGAGGGGAAGAGAGAGGCTGGGAGAGGGGAGGGCAACTACAATGATCAGGGGTTGGGAACAGGTCCCATATGAAGAGAGGCTAAAGAGACTGGGAATTTTCAGCTTAGAAAAGAGGAGACGAAAGGGGGACAGGATAGAGGTCTCTAAAAGCAGGAGTTGGGTGGAGAGGGTGCATACAGAAAAGTTCTTCATTAGTTCCCATAAAGAAGGACTAGAGGACACCAAAGGAAAGGAATAGGTAGCAGGCTTCAAACTAGTAACAGAAAGTTGTTCTTCTCAGAGAGTCAACCTGTGCAACTCCTTGCTGCAGGAGGCTGTGAAGGCTAGAACTAGAACAGAGTTTAAAGGGAAGTGAGATCAAGTCATGGAGGTTGGGTCCATGGAGTGGTATTAGCTAGGGGGTAAGAGTGGTGTCCCTGCCCAAGGTTTGTGGAAGGCTGGAGAAGGATGGCACGAGACAAATGGCTTGGTCACTGTCTTCGGTCCATCCCCTCCAGGGTCCCTAGGGTTGGCCGCTGTCAGCAGACAGGCTACTGGGCTAGATGGACCTTTGGTCTGACCCAGGACGGCCATTGTAAGCTCAGGGCTCAGGGTCGGGAGTCTCAGTGGACCCCCTTGATTTTCATGCACACCTGCTCCTGAGTGGCCAGGCTGGCAGCTCTCCTACCCAAGCCGGCCACTTTCCTGTGCCTAGTGCGGAGATCGTGGACGAGGTCCATGATGTCTGCACTAGCCCAGGTGGGTGCCCGCCTCTTGTGGTCCCGGGCAAGCTCCCGGGAGCCGCCAGCCTGGTCCCGGGAAGAGGGGGAGGGCTGGGGGGCATCGGGTGGGTGGCTCGATCCGTGCCAGGTGCAGGGTCTGCTGGCTGGGTGCTGGCAGGCTTGCACCTGGCATGGGCACCGTAGCCATCCTGTGCCCCTTTAAGGGGTCCGGGGCCGGGAGGGGGGCATTAGAGTTTCCCTGGTGTTGGCCAGAGTGGCCACCAGGGAAACCTGGGGAGGGCTAGCCTCCCACTAGTTCGAATTAAGGGGCTACACACCCCTTAATTCGAACTAGCTAGTTCGAACTAGGCTTAATCCTCGTGGAATGAGGATTACCTAGTTCGAACTAAGCGCTCCGTTAGTTTGAATTAAATTCGAACTAACGGAGCGCTAGTGTAGCGCCTATGAAAGTTAGTTCGAACTAACGTCCGTTAGTTTGAACTAACTTAGTAGTGTAGACATACCCTTAGTGGTTAGTCAATCGTAGGAACTTATTAACTCAGTTCCCAGCACCTCTGTACATATGGGCTGTGTCTACATTGGCACCCTTTTCTGGAAAAGGGATACTAATGAGACACTTTGGAATTGCAAATGCCGCAGGGATTTAAATATCCCCCGCGGCATTTGGATGAACATGGCTGCCGCTTTTTTCCAGCTCGGGGCTTTGCCAGAGAAAAGCTCCAGTCTAGACAGGATCTTTCGGAAAATAAAGCCTTTTCCGGAAGATAAGAACATAAGAACGGCCGTACTGGGTCAGACCAAAGCTCCATCTAGCCCAGTATCCTGTCTGCCGACAGTGGCCAGCACCAGGTGCCCCAGAGAGGGTGAACCGAAGACAATGATCAAGCGATTTGTCTCCTGCCATCCCTCTCCAGCCTCTGACAAACAGAGGCCAAGGACACCATTTTATCCCCTGGCTAATAGCCTTTTATGGACCTAACCTCCATGAATTTATCCAGCTTCTCTTTAAACTCTATTATAGTCCTAGCCTTCACAGCATCCTCTGGCAAGGAGTTCCACAGGTTGACAACACGCTGTGTGAAGAAGAACTTTCTTTTATTAGTTTTAAACCTGCTACCCATTAATTTCATTTGGTGTCCTCTAGTTCTTCTATTATGGGAACTAATAAATAACTTTTCTTTATCAGCCCTCTCCACAACATTCATGATTTTATAGACCTCTATCATATCCCCCCTCAGTCTCCTCTTTTCTAAACTGAAAAGTCCCAGTCGCTTTAACCTCTCCTCATATGAGACCCGTTCCAAACCCCTAATCATTTTAGTTGCCCTTTTCTGAACCCTTTCCAAGGCCAAAATATCTTTTTTGAGGTGAGGAGACCACATCTGTACACAGTATTCAAGATGTGGGCGTACCATAGTTTTATACAGGGGCAGTAAGATATTCTGGGTCTTATTTTCTATCCCTTTCCTAATAATTCCTAGCATCCTATTTGCCTTTTTGACCGCCGCTGCACTCTGTGTGGAAGTTTTCAGAGAACTGTCCACGATAACTCCAAGATCTCTTTCCTGATTTGTCGTAGCCAAATTAGCCCCCATCATACTGTATGTATAGTTGGGGTTATTTTTCCCGATGTGCATTACTTTACACTTATCCACATTAAATTTCATTTGCCACTTTGTTGCCCAATCACTCAGTTTGGTGAGATCTTCTTGGAGTCCCTCACAGTCTGCTTCTGTCTTGACTATCCTAAACAGTTTGGTATCATCTGCAAACTTTACTACCTCACTGCTTACCCCTTTCTCCAGATCATTTATGAATAAGTTGAAAAGGATTGGTCCCAGGACTGACTCTTGAGGTACACCACTAGTTACCCCTCTCCAATCTGAAAATTTACCATTTATTCCTACCCTTTGTTTCCTGTCTTTTAATCAGTTCTCAATCCAAGAAAGGACCTTCCCTTTTATCCCATGGCCATGTAATTTACACAAGAGCCTTTGGTAAGGGACCTTGTCAAAGGCTTTCTGAAAATCCAAGTATACTATATCTACTGGATCCTCCTTGTCCGCATGTTTGTTAACCCCTTCGAAGAACTCTAACAGATTAGTAAAACAGGATTTCCCTTTACAGAAACCATGTTGACTTTTGTCCAACAAATTATGTTCTTCTACATGCTTCACAATTTTTCCTCTTAAAATCAGGAATAAGGGATCTTACGGAAAAGGCTTTATTTTCCGAAAGATCCCATCTAGACTGGTGCTTTTCTCGGGCAAAGCCCTGAGCCAGAAAAAAGCAGCAGCCATGTTCATGCAAATGCCACGGGAGATATTTAAATCCCCTGCAGCATTTGCAATTCCAACTTGTCTCATTAGCATCCCTTTTCCGGAAAAGAGTGCCAATGTAGACACAGCCCTGATGAACTCTTGGGTCTAAGATTTTGTAATCTCTAATCTTGTGAAAAGAGAGATGAAAATAAACAACTTTGGCCCAGTGTGCTGTAACTAAGGAGAGAATGCATTATAAGGAAATCCAGGCTAAAACTATCAGTGCAGGGGAAAGAATTTTTGAATGATCACACTTTCAGAACCAAATGCTCCACTCTTTTCAAGACAAGCATAAGGAGAAGCTGGAAGTTAAATTCAGCATGGGATAAGAAAGCAGTAAGAGACAGATGATAATATGATAAAATGAATAAATATTAATAACTTGAGGATACTTCATGGTAACTCAGTATAACTGGTATCTTGAACTACTACTAATTTTCACGGCCTCCAATGCCATATGATCAACCTATATTAGAGAGTGTTTTTCATTTAACCAAATTCTGTGCTAAATAAATTCTGATGCTGAAGGGAAAGGAGTTTATTAGATTAGGATGTCATAATAATTGAATTAATAGTCCCCATTTTCAAATGATTATATACAGAAATGTGCCTTTGCTTGGTTATTATAAATCTCTCCGTTCTGAATGGCTACTTCCCTTGGAATGCCCTCTGCATGATGGTACCCAATTTTGTTACCTGAAGTTAAATTTAATGTCAAAAGGAATAACTATTAACCCATTTGTGTAAATGCTCTCACAAGAAATTGTACTTGCATGTGTGTGTGTGATATAAAACCTTGAATTAGTTGAGGTTACAGAATGAAGAAAAAGGTTAGAAGTTGAAATGATGATGGTTGGTTGATGGGGAAGTGCAGAAAGACAATTGAAGGGGAATCCTGGTATCTGTAGATTACACAAAATCATATATATAGTAGCCCAATGTCTGTGAGTCTGTAACGCCAAAATGCTGGCTGTTCCCGCTGCGGGGCGGTGTTGCTGAAATGCTGGCTGTTCCTTCTAGGTGGTCCGTGCTGCATGGGAAGTGCGGAGGCCAAACGGCCGCTTGTGCCACTTGCTCCCCTGCGGCGGCCCAGCTGAGCGGTGCAGAAGTCAGCCGAGTGCCACAGTGGGAGGCGAAGGGGGGAGAGGCAGTGACGTGCGGCATGACAGCGTCTCCAGGCCCTGCCCCCTGGCTGTGAATGTCACCGCCCCGCCCCCCTTCACCTCCTGCCGTGGCGCTCGGCTGAATTCTGCGCTCCTCAGCCAGGCCGCCGCGTGGGGGCAAGTGGCGCAAGTGACCGTTTGGGCTCCACACCCCTCACGCAGCACGGGGAGTGCGGCACCCAAACGGCCATTTGGGCTCCACGGTCCCCTGATTGAGAGGCAGGAGGGGGAGGAGAAGAGAAAGAGAGAGACAGAGAGAGAGGCAGGAGGTGGAGGAGAGCTGAGAGAGAGAGGGGGAGGCAGTAGGAAGAAGAGAGAGAGAGAGAGAGAGAGAGAGAAGGAGCGAGAGACCAGAGGCTCTGGAGAGAAGACCGACGTGGAGGAGAGACCTGAAAATCCCATCTTATGACGGGCTAATTGGCTAGTTACTGTAGAATGAGAAGAGTCCCAGAGAGATCTAAAAACTGGCTGACTGGGCAACAAAATGATAGGTGAAATTCAATACTGATAAATGCAGAGTAATGCAAATTGGAAAAACAATCCCAAATATACATAACACATGATGGTTACAGCTGTTACAATTCAACCTGTTACAATTTAAGAAATAGATCTTGGAGTCATTTTGGACAGTTTTCTGAAAACGTCCACTCATTATGCAGCAGCAGTCAAAACAAAACAAACTAAAACAAAACCCCTATCGGAATGCTAGAAAGCATCAGGAAAGGGAAAGATAATATCACAGAAAATATCATAATCTCATGGTATACCCGCATCTTGAATACTGCACACAGATCTGGTTGCACATCTCAAAAGAGAGACATTGGAATTGGGAAAGGTACAGAAAAGGACAACATGATTAGGGGATATGGAACAGCTTCCACGTGGAGAGAAATTAAAAAGACTGGGACTTCTAATCTTGCAAAAGAGATGACTAACGGATACAATAGCAGTCTATAAAATCTTGATGGTGTGAAGAATGTGAGTAGGGAAATGTTATTTACTTTTTCACACAACAAGAACTAGAGGTCACCCAATAAAATTAATAAGCAGCAGGTTTAAACAAAGAAAAGGAAGCATTTCTTCACACAAAGGACAAGTAACATGTGCAAATCCTTGACAGGGAATATTGTGAAATCCAAAAATCTGACAGAGTTAAAAAAAGAACTAAAAAAAGTTCATGCAGGATAGGTCCATCAATGGCTATTAGCTGAGATGTGGTGGGATTGAACAATCTCTTTTTGACAGAAACTGGAAGTGGATGACAGAGGAGGATCAATTGATGATTACCTGTTCTGTTCATTCCCTCTGAAGCACCTGGCATTGGCCATAGTTGGAAGACAGAATACTTGGCTAGGTGGATGACTGGTCTGTTCCAGTATGGCCATTCTTGTGCTTTCTTTTCTTATATTCTTATCTTAAAGTATTGAACTAGAGAATGCTTATTTTTCCTTACTAAACACTAATATATCATAGAGATATAGCACTTTGGTGATGAAAGGAACTATGGCTATTTATTTTTGACAGTCACAGCCAAAACTTTTTTGCCAGTGTGCCCAAAAGGTACTGATACAACTTGCTCGTATGGTCTTCTGTTGACTTTGGAAGGAACAGTAGCACCAAGCACTATTTTGCCTACATTAACCCAACAACAAATATCATTTTTAACCTTCTACCCAATGAATTGCTTATGTCAAAATGAATGTGGTATAGGAGACTTGTACATCTTAAATACATATACTCTCACAGGTAGAAGCATTTTAAAATACAACATGCTTATTTTGGGGGGTTTGTCCCATAAGAACTCTGTTAACTACTTACACATGAAAATAAAATGGGAGAGCTGACTATCATACATAAAGACTACAGAACCATATTCTCCTTATTAAGCCCTCATGAAATGACCTTTGGAAAATAAAGTTTAGCAGTTGCTAAAAGATATGAGTGTCTTGGGAGGCCGTATATTGTCATGGTGTTAACCTTATTTCATAAAGTCAGTGTTGGTTTTCAGCATGCTGAGGAGTTTCTTGATATCAAGTAGGAAAGAACCAAATTGGATTTAACCAAATTATTTAGCTTGTTAGATATCCTAATGGCCAGTTATTTAATTTCACTGGAAAGGCACATTCAGGTCTGACACAGCATGCTCTCTGATCTAATGGTCTATCAGCTTAGCATAAGCAGAATTGTGCATATGGAAGAAAATGCAGAATAATCCTGTTTGTGAGGAAAACAGACGATAATGTAACCAGAAGGCTAGAAAAGACTGGTTTGAGCTAGCAGAAAACCTGTACTGACAGGAAAAGAGATTTTATAAGGAAATTAAAGGCTAATACATATGCATAAAAAAGAACACAAAAAGTTATATATAGCCACTAGAACAAAAAATTGGGGAAGCTGTGAACTGCCTGGGATGACACCAGACTCTTACAAAATATGCTTCCCACTTGTGAGTAACTGGGTATTTTGCATTACTGATAAAGCTTTGTTAATTTGATCTATTGAGGAATGAATTTATATACAGCAATATTTAAAATTTCGGTTAGTAAAGAGTGATACCAGGAGAAACAGACATGAGCCGTCTGGTATTAGCTGTGGATCTCTAATAAATGCATACATCTGTGTGTGAGATCTCATCCTATTCATGCACTTACACTTAATAACTTTGCACCTTTGACTTTGCAGCTTACAGCTCCAGGGACAACAGTAATGATAATGGGGACATTGGGAAACTCTTGTCATATACCATTCCCTTAAAGGCAAAGAGAGGCTTAGAATGATAAATGTTTATGATTGTTCCTATATATCAATTTAAACCACTGTCACTAGTTTCTATTGAATGCCAGATTTATATAATGTCTTGAATAGGTGCTTCCAGCTAAACCTGTCAAATGGTTTCTTTGTGTTCAAGAGAAATATTGACAACAGGGGTGTTTTAAAGAAATACAAAGTAACCAGATTTATAAGCCACTCCTACAGTTTCCAGGATAAAATCTTCCATCTTTACTTGACTAGAAATATTAAGAAGTTACTTCAAGAGTGTGTAGCTCACAGAGAGGAAAGTTGGAGTTCTTTCTCCCTCCAGGGAGAACGACCAGCTGAGTTAAAGTAAACTACTACTCAGGTTCTCTTTATCATGAAGTTTCTTCATTAAGTTCCTCTCAGTGCAAAATGTTTGAAAAGTAATAGTGGGGGGAAGGGTTGGGAAGGTTCAAAACCTGGAAAACTGGCTCTACCCTCTAGAACTCAGGGGCATTAAGGAGGAGTTGACCCCTGGATTTCTGCTTCCCCAGAAATACAGCCACCAAGGGAGACTTACTCTTATTGGTCATACTCTTATTGGTTTCTCCTTTTAATATGCCCAAGTACCTTGGGAAAAGGTGTGGGGAGGGGAGACCAAATGCTGGTTCCATTAGTATTAAGAATTGTTTTCCTCTTGGACATCCACCAGTAGTTCAGAAGAAATCCAATGGCAGTTAGCTCACTGTTGGCCATGTTTGAGAGATGACTGCCCTTCTCCTAAGTCTCATCAGTTATACATAGCATGTTCTCTGTCAAATCCTTATTTTTAAAGCAATTAATTAAAATTAATTAATTTTAAACACAAACAGGAGAGTTACTTAGGACAATTGCTCTAAAAATAAAAAAACATTTATGGAATGATTTTGCTTTATTGCTCTTTTCCATTTTCAAACCAATGGCAGCATCCCAGTGCTTTTCTTATCCAAAGACATTAGAAAAGTGATTAGCACAACTGCCATTTTTCATCAGCATCAGTTCTTTTCCTGTTTCAGGTGCATTGTTCTCATTAAATAATTAGTGCTGAAATTTTTGGATATTTATCTCCATATTAGATGCATTTGGAAGCTTAATTTTTCAGTTCATTGCCAAAAATAATTTGTTGATACTTCTAACATTGAAACCTAAAACGTCATTATATATGGCTATGTTTTCTAATAAAGTCATAGTTGGATAAGAACAATACAAACAGAAGATTTATTGCCTTCTACAACTTTTTAAATGCAGAATCTGTACTGAAATAATTTATTGAAATTCATAGTGAATCATTTTACTTTCCCCTCTTCCCTTTTAAACAAACACTATCCAGCAATAACTTTAAATAATGCAGATTGCAAATCAATCTAGGCAATTAGTGCAGCATCAGCATATGGCACTGTTGTACAAAAGACTTGGGTTAAAATAAAACTGGCTATGGGCTATTGCTTTCATCTCAAGAAAGGAGGAGTTATTACCATGTAGGAGCAATAGTCAATTCCTAAAAATGCATTTCTCTGAGTTGTCCTTATTAAATGTTCCACATAGCAGTTGCAAATAGGATGTTTGAAGGCCCAGTAATAAAATTCCTTTGGTGAACAGTTTTTCAATTAGATCAGTCATGTGATCTGCCTGAGCTGTTCATCATTGCTTCTGTGATCCCATCAGAACTCATCAGCCAGATAAGGTTGGGTCAAGTTAGTATTTGGATGCAAAGATGTTTAAGAAATACTCAGCTGCTACAGAAAGCGTTGTTGGAGATTCAATAATCCAGCACGGTGATAAGGGGCATTAGAGGTGTTACCGTTCATATGAAATGAAGACGCTCATCAGTTAAAAATTGTGTTTGTCTATCTGTGTCTGTGTAATAAGTAAGATTTCCCCTAAATTCTAATTCCTGTATTTTCAAGCAGATAAACTAATCCCCATTTTTCCCAGTCCTGCTCAGTAATGTTGTAATTTGTCTAAAGGCAACCAGTGCATGTCAGTGATGTGTATTTATAAAAGAGCTTCATACTAATAAGCTTCTTTGTTTACCAATGTCACTAATAAAGTGCTGCTCCTCACTCACTGTGATGGGATACTGATAGCAGCTATGTAGGTACTCATGGGGGGGGGGGAGAAAAGAAACTTGAGAGAGTTTTTGAGCAGTAAATTTTAAATACCTTTCCTAGACAGAAAATAAATATTGAAAAGTCCAAAGGGTAAAGAATAAGATTGACTTTATACTGTTGAGTCAGCTGTAACTTATTCTAGCCATTTTGTTGCTCATCTTTGAGGAAACTTATGATTCCTTGGGAAATGATTGCATAAAGAGCTCTGCAGAGTACAGAACCAATGAACAAATATATATCATGTCAAGGTGTCTTGAAGAACATTAAAAAAAGACTTTCTGGCTACACAACAATATCCAGAAGATCAAATGAGTAATCCCATCAACATGATGAAATAGAGCATAGGGTTCTATTCTGAGAAATCTATTTTTGAAGTGCACAGAAAATAAGATTTTAATGAAATTTGGATAGGACGTTACAGAATGTAGATTCTAGACTAGATTATATACATTAAAGAAAAAAAGTTTAGCAACTTTTGAAGGTATGAGTGCAAGGTGGAAAAGTAATTTATCTATCTCCAGATATTTTGCACTGTTACCTCTCAAAAACAGATGAAAGCTAGAAACCTCACATTTGGCTTGTTTGGTACCTGTTCAGTATTTTTAATGGCATGAACACATAAGCCCCAAATCTCTGAAAGTATTAGGGCTTTAAATCTGGTAATTTTATGCACGTGCTTTGGAATAGTTAGAATAGTGTTTCCAGAAGGCACTTTGGACAGCTGTGGCACAAGACCCTATTTAAGGACATTTAGATTAAGGAGGAATATTTAAGGATCTCTCAGATATGGACTGTTAATTTAAGGATATGTGTTGTAAGGATGCATACTTCATTAAATGCTAAGTTAAAGCAGACTCCAGTGACAATGACAGAGATAAGCAAGCTTCACTTACAAACTCATAAAGATGCATTTGTTACCTCCAAAAGTCAAATAGGGTCAGAGCTCCCATAAATTCTGTAGGATTGTTGCCGATTCTGCAGAGCATCTAAGCTATCAAAAATACTGCAGCTTCAGGGCCATTCAGGGAACTGTTGAGTTCTATTTGTTAAATTAGTGGAGCTTGTATATTCTATAACCCTAACGGTTCTGGTCCAAAGTATTTTTGAACTTTATCAGCAAAGTCAGAAGAGCCTGTAAGCTCCAAAAGACATGCAGTTTGGGATTTTTCCCTAAGGGGGGAAAAAAAACAACAGGCCCCAGGAAAGTTATACTGAATAATTTATCAATATAACCTTAATATTGAGAAATCAAGCACCTCAAAGTCAAATGCCTGATTCTCCTCTGACTGCTCTGATTTGTTAGCTTTGCAACCCCACTAATTTCCTGATTTACACCTGTTTGTCTGGAGGATAACCAGGCACAGGAAGATCCTTAAGTTATTTTTTTTCCACAAATTCAGCAGAGTCTTAATTCAGAATTTCCTTTTCATGTTTTCCTTGAGAAGGGTTCTTACTTGGATTATTAAGACATCAATAGCCCTATGATGAAAATGATTGAGTTAGCATTGCAGGAGAAACCTTAACTTCTTGGAATTGCAGGTCTATGTTTGAGTTCTCAGATTCATACTTGCATTAACATTTTTTCTGGTAGAAGAATAGACCATAACCCTGCTTGTCTTCCAGAGGAGAGAGTATTAAACACTGTTGATATTTTATTTGTAAACTGCAAGTATTGACTAGACATGATTTAGTATCCCTTTCCAGAGAACCTTCAGGCATTTTTTAAATTTTTCCCTCTTAGTTTGCAAATAACCAAGTATATAAAATACTAAAAAGACAGAGTGGAGTGTTGCCCTATCAGAAAGTTTGGTTTGGGATCAGACTTTCAGAAAGAGAGATCTTACTCCATTTTGTAGCACCACCTGCAACTCTCTCAAGTTATGCCTTAAATTTAAAGCTTTATAAGCACCTGTCTTTCTTTTCTTCCTGATTCTAGCTGCTCCCCATGAAAAAAAAAATCACAGGTTAGTGAAATGGTGACAAGAGTGCTAGCTCCTTTCCTTCCAGGCAACTTTACCTAGAGTCAACTCAATAGAAACTAAATAGAGTAGTGATTATTAATCTCCAGAACATCCTGATATGACTGATCCTGCAGCTTTTTCTTCTCTGGCTTTAGGAAGCAGGTCTTTATATAAGCTCAGCTGGACTTAAACAGGCTCAGCTGAACCTACTTGAAAACCAGCTGGGAGAGACTCTATCCCCTGCTTGTGTCCTCTAGCTGTGAATTAACCCTGCAAACCTCAGATACTGATGAAATGAGTAAGATTTGCTTGTAGGAAATTCCTGGGATGGAATGTGGCAGGGCATTAGGTTTCCCAGCTCTCACAGGGGGCACTAAAAGACATGTAATCACATAAGGTGATGTATATTTGTCTCTAATGATATGTGTATTTTAGCAGCCAAGAAATCACTGGCTCATCACCTTTCAGGGAAGGAGATTTTCTGACAGATTTATACACTGATTAGGTTCATTGCAGAATAAACTGTTGAAATAAAACTGGATGAAGCTTCATCCAAGTCAATTAGTTGTTAGTGTGCTCTTGGGGACAAAACTTCCCCTTACTATGCATCCCAGGCAAATGAGCTTTGCACAGAGTTAGGACTTCAGAGATCAGAGGAACAAGGTGCTATTTTGTGAAAAGCTTCATGTAGCAGCCCCCATGATTTCTCTGCCCTCCTGCTTTGCTGGAGTTTGGCTGGTTGATCTGCAACCACTAGTTTCCTAAGCACCTCTGCAGTCTGAGTAAATATATCATTATGCCCTATCATGTCTTCTGTGACTGTGATTGAATAAATTTCCTCCCCTGTAAAAATGAGGCAAGCAAAATGGGGTTTCAGAATGAAGGTTGAAGCAGTTAGCAAACCTTTTCATCAGCCCACTCAGTTCTACATTAGGAACTCAAAGATTACATATTTCTCCTATCTGTTACTTAAGAAAAAGTTGCATCTGTTCAACATGTGCATAGGCCTTTGATAATTAATAGTAATAACAATAATAAAACAGTATTTATACAGTATAGATATTTATAATAATGCTTTTTATTCAAGCATCTCAAAGACCATAGCAAAAGTAGGTCATCTGCAGTAGCCACATTTTACATATGAGGAGACAGAGGCGAGACAGAAAGATTAGGTGCTTTCCTCCCATTTCCCACACAGAGAATCTAAAACAAGCTCAAGGTCTCCTGACCCTTTTTCTACAGCTCTAACTACTGGACCATGCTGATTCCATGTTGTAGATTCTAGATTGCAAACTGAACAAATAGTATCAGGATATTAACCCAGTTTTTGGATCTCCAAACACTTTGGCTATGTCTACACTGCAGGCTTCTTGCTCAAGAACTTTTTATGCAAATGTTCTTGTGCAAAAGTTCTTGCGCAAGAGTGCATCCACATTGCCATGTGCTTTTGAGTAAAAGATGTGCTTTGCACAAGATTGTCTATGGCAGTGTGGACGCTCTCTTGCACAAGAAAGTTCTGATGGCCATTTTAGCCATAGGGGTTCTTGCGCAAGAAACCTCTCTTCCCATCCACACTGGCCTTTCTGTGCAAGAGCTCCTGAGCAAAAAAGGCTTATTCCTCATGGGGAGAGGAATACTCTTGCACAAAAAGCCCTCTCTTCTGATGATTTACTGTAAACTTTCTTGCGCAAGAATGGGCTTGTAGTGTGGACGCTCCACAAGTTTTCGTGCAAGAATGGTCATTCTTGTGCAAGAAGCCTGCAGTGTAGACATAGCCTTTGAGATTGGACAGTCTGGAAGTCTTGCAACATAACACAACAAAGGAAAGCCAATGGATCTGTAAGGATGTGTGTCACCGCAGAGCATAAATAGTACCTGAAAGCAGTGTATGTAAATTGCCAGGTTACAAAACTCATTGAAATTATGACAGAAATGATACAAACAATGAAGTCATTTCCTGTCCAAACAGAAGTAACATAAAATGTGCTGATAAAAGAGAAAAGGAATATAGCTGGGAGAAGAAAAGAGGGACTTAGAAACTTGTACAGGGAAGGCTGTTTAAATTAGAGCTTTCATTTCAGAAATACTTATATGTTTGGTGTATTGCTACAGTCTCCCTCCAACAGATGATGTTGTGCACTATTTATCTGTGGTACTTCTATGGGCCTATCAGAGCACCTGGCAATCATCCATGCATTCATCCTCACAACACCACTGTGAGGGAGGGAGGTAGTATTATCCCCCTTTTGCAGATGGGAAACTGAGTCACAGAGAAACTAGGTGACTTGCCCAAGATCACATGAGAAGTTTGCAATGGACCAGGGAATTGAACCCAAGTGGCTGAATCCCAAACAAGGACCTTAGCCTGTGGCCCTCTCTTGGATGTAAGAATGTACAATATTCATTGTAACAATATTCATATTAATCAGAACACATTCTATCTCAATTTACATTTCCTGAGCCCCAATGATTGCAGTGTGTATATGTTAATCAGGCTAGAATTTTGTCTTTTTATACCAGTGTTTTCTGTTTTACCCTGTCATAGCTCTCACAGACATTATAGCATCCGAGCAGGTAAAGATTTTTCCCAACTGAAATGCTTGGCTGATGGTGATGCTTACATAAGTACACTCTGAGGGACAAACAGACTAAAAGCCATCTCTAGCTAATGACACAGAGATGAAATTGCAGGGTGCATGAGCAGAGACAGAGTGTACTATTCAAAGTACACCAGATCATTGCTCTACAGGCATGGAACTGCACTAGGAATGAGCAGCCCTGCTCATTTGCTCTTCAGAGAAACATGGAGAGAAATTGTGAATTTCAATAGGACAACTTGATTTAATAAGGGAAACAGAAGAGAGAAAACAAAAGAAAAAACATTTTCTTGCCATGTCCTTGTTAAGGAGATTTAGCTATGGCATGAGCTTAAAAAGGACTCTGTAAAAAAGATGGGAGCAAATTCTCTGCTAGTGTAAATGGACATAGCTCAGGTGGTCTTGATATAGCTTTAATCATTTCTACTAGCAGGTAATTTGTCCCCTAAAGACTTTGGGATCTTCTAAACAGCAACATTTTCTGATTTCCATATTATAAATATAAGTCATATAAGATGGGCTAGACCACAGAGGTGAGACTAAGCCAACATTTCAAAATGGATGAGGTGTTACTTTGTAGTAATCTGGTGCTCCAACATTGCATGATTTGCTGTGAAGACAGTCTCTGACTGCCCAGGAGAATAAATGTGAAATGCCTTAAATATTGACATAATTATTACATATATATTAGAAGACTTACCTGACATGGTTCAGGTTCTTCAGAGCAGGAGGCTGTTGGTGTGGATGGTGCAGGAGTCAGGTCAGAGAGTTGGGTAGTGGGGGGTTCAGGACAGGGAACAGGGTTGCAGGAGACAGGGCAGGAGGCTAGGAGGTATGGGGGGGGCTCAGGTCAGGAGGTCGGGTGTGAGGAGGATCAGGGCAGGTGGTAGGAGTGCAGGAGTCAGGGCACAGTGGGTGAGGGGCTCCGGCCAGGGGGTTGGAAGGTGTGGGGGGCCCAGGGCAAGGGGATACAGGATTCAGGATGGGGTAAAGGGCTGGGAAATCTGGAGTGTCTCCACAGGGCCAGCCATGGTGGATTCTCCTGGGGATGGGGGGAGGAGACTGTGGTGCCCAGCCCCAGCCACTGGCTCCTCGAGGGGAACTAGGGCTACAGTGCCCCGTCAGTGCTTCTCAGGGGAGGGTGGCAGGCCAGGGTGGTGCTGGCCGAAGTCAGCCTCCAGCTTTGGGGGAGGAGGGAGATGGGGCTCCCCTACTTGTCCCTGGCCTGCAGCTTCTCATGGGGGAATGACTCCATTGCTTGGCCCTGGTTTGCAATTCCTCTCGGGCAGCAGGGCTGCTGGCTGGTGGAGTCCTCTTTTCCCCACCCCTGTTCAGTGCTGTTTCTGAAGGTTGGGAGGGGGAGGGGTTTGGGGCACCTGAGCTAGTGGCTGGAAACATGGAGAGCCCTGGCCCCAGCTGGACACTCTCTTCTTGGTGCAACCAACCCCTGTGGTCACTCTGCAGCATAACTGTCCCTCCTATCAGCCCCGTCCTTTTCTATATTATGGAAAATAATTGAATTCCAGACACATCCCATTTTCCTGGCACAACAAACCCTGACCTTGCTTTACATTAGGATAAGAGGAAGTTGCATACCAACTCCTTAGCTCTTAAGGTATATCTACACTACAGAGTTTTGTCGGAAAAAAGGCCATTTTTCTGACAAAACTTGAGGAACATCCACACTGCAATTGCATTCTTCCACAAGAAAATCGAAAGAAAGGGGTTTTTCTGGCACTGGTAATAATCCTCATTCTATGAGGAAGAAGCCTTTTTGCGAAAGAGCTCTTTTCCAAAAAGGTGTGTATGGATGGGAAAGAGGGATTTCTTTCGGAAAAAAAGGAAAAAAAGCACAGGTGCCCTGGTGGCCACTTCGTCCATAGCAATCACAGCTTACATGTGAGAGAGCATCCATTCAGTCTGGACGCTCTCTTTCGAAAAAGCAGATCACTTTTTCAATGCACTTTTGCAGTGTGGACGCTCTCTTTCGGAAGAGATCGCCGAAGAACTTCTTCCAAAAGAAGCCTGCAGTCTAGACGTAGCCTTAGACTGTGTCTACATTGGCATCCCTTTCCGGAAAAGGGATGCTAATGAGACACTTCGGAATTGCAAATCCCCGGGGGATTTAAATATCCCCCGCGGCATTTGCATTTACATGGCTGCCGCTTTTTTCTGGCTTGGGGATAAGCCGGAGAAAAGCGCCAGTCTAGACGCGATTCTCTGGAAAATAAGCCCTTTTCTGGAGGATTTCTTATTCCTACTTTCAAGGGCTTATTTTCCGGAGAATCGCGTCTAGACTGGTGCTTTTCTCCGGCTTATCCCCAAGCCGGAAAAAAGCGGCAGCCATGTAAATGCAAATGCCGCAGGGGATATTTAAATCCCCCGCGGATTTGTAATTCCGAAGTGTCTCATTAACATCCCTTTTCCGGAAAGGGATGCCAATGTAGACACAGCCTTAGTGTTTAGGAGGAGTTCTAGAACAAATGGATTCATTATGAATTTATTCTGTGATGGCCCTAATTCCTATCTCTGCCACTGATACACTGTATGATTTTGAACAAGTCAACTTAACCTTTCAGCACCTCAGTTTCCCATCTTTAAAGTGGGGATGATATCTACCATTCCATTTGTACGGTGCTTTGAGATCAATGGATGAAGAGAGCTATAGAAGTACTGGGTATTATTACATTAGCCAGGGGAAGCTTCCATCATCAGTGGTGTGCTGGTCTTATTGAGAGGTATTTTAGTTTCCAAGATATGTGATCAACTTCAAATGGAAAGTGCCAATGTGCAGGACCCCATTGTTTCACTTTCATTCTAAAAATGAAACAAAAAATCGCAGTGATGGTGCTAAATGTTACTGATACACATTATTGAATATCCTGTATTAGCTGGCAGAGTACTTTGATAAATGTAAGTATGTTCCTCTGGTGAGAGCTCTTCCTTTGGAAAATATCGCAGGTAACTTTTCAATTTATCTTAAATGTTTCCTTACCTCGACTAATATGAAACATGGTAAAACTGCGTAGCTTCTCCGAGTCTGATGCCTGCTGTTTGAAATCATGTTCTCCTGTGAAGGAAGTAAAGCATATTGTGTACATCCAGGAAGATTAAAGAAGCTTAGAATCATAGAAATCTAAGGTTAGATGGGACTTTGGGAAGTCATTGAGTCCAGCGTTCTGCACCATGCAGGACCAAGTGAATCTCGACCATTCTTGACAGGTGTTTGTTCAACCTGTTTTTAAAAGCTTTCAATCATGATAACTCCATGACTTCCCTTGGAAGCCTAATCCAGAGTTTAGCTACTTTTATAGTTAGAAAGATTTTTCTAATCTCTAACCTAATCCTCCCTGAGTACAGATTAATCCGATTACTTCTTGTCCTACCTTCAGTGGACACACACAGAACATGGTCCTCTTTGTAACAGTCCTTAACATACTGGGAGACTGTTATCAGATTCCTCCACCCACATCAGCCTGCTTTCCCTGACACTACCCATGCCCAGTTTTTTTAACCTTTCCTCAGAGGTTAAATTATAAAAGGCTTTTTATAATTTTATGGCTCTCCTCTGGACTCCTTTCAATTTGTCCACATCTTTTCTAAATTGTGGTGCCCAGAATTGTTCACAGCACTCCAACCAGAGCCCTACTAGTGCTGAGTAAGGAGGAAGAAATTTACTGTACAGTACACTACAGAATCGTATTAGCCTTTTTTGCAGTTGCGCACACTGATGGCTTATATTCAGTTTGTGATCTACTATCACCTCCAGATTCTTTTCAGCAGTATAACTACCTAGACAGTTATTGCCCATTTTATAGTAATGAATTTGATTTTTTCCATCCAATCTGAAGTACTTTGCACTTGTATTTATTAAATTTCATCTTGCTCAACTCAGACCAAATCTCCCATTTGTCAAGGTCCTTTTAAATCTGTCCTCCAAGGAGCTTGCAACACTTTCCAGTTTGGTGTCACCCACAAAATGCATAAGCATATTCTCTACTCCATTATCCTATTTATTAATGAAAACATTGAATAGTAATGGACCCAGGACTCCCCCACCCTTGTGGGACCCCATTTCAGAAAATTATTTTAACCATCTAATGGTAATTTCATCTAGACCACATTTCCCTAGTTTGCTCAGGAGAATGACATGTGGAACTGTGTCAAAAACCTCAGGTAATATCACATCTGCTTCCCACCTCCATTCAGTAGGTTAATAACCTTATCAAAGAAGAACATTAAGTTGGTTTGGCATGATTTGTTCTTGACAAATCCATGCTGGCTATTTCTTATAACTCTATTAGTTTCCAGGTGCTAAACTGATTGTTTAATAATTTGTTCCAGTATCTTTCTAGTATTGAAGTTACACTAACTGGTCTATCATTCTCTGGGTACTTCTTTTTCCTCTTTTTAAGATAGGTACTATATTTGTCCTTCTTCAGTTTTATGGGACCTCTCCTGTCCTTAAGGCAATTCCTAATCTCCCTGAGAATGCTTAAGGTAGCTCCTTAAATAGTGTAGCATGAATCTCATCAGGATCTGTCAACTTGAATATCTCTAACTTACCTATACAGACTTTAACCTGTTGTTGCCTTATTTTGGCTTGCATTCCCTGCCACTTCCTTCATCTTTCTCTCACTCCAAGTGTATTTAGAGCCTCTTTGTATTGCCTTTAATGTCCTTTGAAAATTGTAACTCATTTTGTGCCTTAACCTTTCTGATTTTGTCCTTACACACTTGTGGTTTGTTCTATTCCTCTTTACCAATCTGACCATATTTCCACTTTTTGTAGGATTCCTTTTTTATTTTCAGGTCATTAAAGAGCTCCTGATGGAGACCTATTGGTCTTTTACTATTCTTCCTAACTTCCCTTTGCATCAGAATAGGTTGTAGTTGTGTCTTTAATCTTGTCTCCTTGAGGAACTGCAGGCTCTCCTGAACTCCTTTTTACCTTAGGCTACATCTACACCGCAAGGTTTTTGTGCAAAAATGACAATTTTTGCCCAAAAATCTGTGGAGCGTCCACACCTCAAATGCACTTTTGCACAAGTAAATCAGCAGTAAAACGGCAGAACAGAGGGCTTTTGCTGGTGTAGATAAACCTCCTTCTATGAGACCTAACTCCCTTTTGCGCTAAAGCTATTGACCAAAAAGGCAAGTGTGGATGCT
Organism: Pelodiscus sinensis; assembly: GCF_052426305.1. Lineage (NCBI taxonomy): Eukaryota > Metazoa > Chordata > Testudines > Trionychidae > Pelodiscus > Pelodiscus sinensis. Next base: position 40,444,423 of record NC_143060.1, read on the forward strand.
CCAGAGAGGTTTCTTGTGCATGGAGGAAAAAGCACAGGTGCTCTGATGGATGTTCTGTGAATGGCTATCACAGCTTTCTTGCGCAAGAGCATTCATGCAGTGTGGATGCTCTCTTGTGCAAAAGCACATCACTTTTGCAATGCGCGTTGAGGTGTGGACGTGTTTTTGTGCAAGAACTTTTCCACAAAAGACTTCTTGCACAAAAGCCTTGCAGTGTAGACATAGCCTTAGGCTTTGTCTACACTACGCACTTTGCCGGAAGACGCAATGCAAATGAAGTGCTGATTAGCATTTTGTCTCACTTTATTAGCATAATCCATTCCGAGCCATTTTTGTGCAAGGGGTTTTTGCGCAGAGACAAGCAATGTAGACGTTTCCTTTTTGCCCAAGATCCCTCTCTTGCAAAAACCCCTTGAGCAAAAAAGACTCGGAATAGATTATGCAAATAAAGTGCAACAATATGCTAATCAACGCTTCATTTGCATCGCCTTTTCCGGAAAAAACCATAGTGTAGACAAAGCCTTAGATTTTCGTTCCCATAGGACGTTGTCTAGCAGTTCTGAGTGTAAAGTATTCTTTTTAAAAATCCATTATCTTTATACTGCTGCTATCATGCCTTCTTTTCTTGAGATTCATGACTCCTTCCTGATCACTGTCACCCAAACTGCCTTTCACCTTTTTATTCACTTTCAATTCTTCCTAGTTGGTCAGAATCAAGTATAAAAAATGGTTGTCTGCCTGCTTATTTCTTCACTTTCTGGAACAAAAAGTTGCCCTGATATATTCTGAGAACTTAGTGGAAATATTGACATTGGAAAGAACTGTTTGCTTGCACCAGACTGAATGCAAACTGGTTTACATATGACAAAATAATAAAAAGTGTGAATGATATCTTATTTCATTATTTCAGTGCACTCAGTGTGTAGATGTGAATTCTGGAATAAAATTGATTCAAGTTTACTTCAGTAAGGTTGGCTTGTTACTGGCCTGTGCTAAATTTAATGCAGCCATGTTTATTCCAGAATAAGATCGTGTCTATTTACATCTACAATCAATTTAGTTAAATCTTTACAAGTCTGTGTTCTGAGCAGTCCTAGTAATCCATCTCTGTTCAGCAAATCACATAACCCTGTATTATAGTCCTATTGATAGCAATGCAATTTCAGCACATGCTTAAAGTTTAGTGCATACATAAGTGCTTTTCTAAATAGCGGTGGACTTAAATTCCATGCTTAAACACTTTGCTAAAATTCCATGCTTAAGCACTTGAGTCTGACAAAATACAATCTGAACTTATAAGATGCTCAGTATCTCCCATTCATTTCCTTGGAAGTTGCAGTTGCTATGCCTCTTGATGGGTCAAGCCCAATTTTTGCTGACTCTGAACAGGGTCCATCTTCCAACTTTTCTGGCCTGTCCGGGTTTATAGGAGCTTCCTGAAGAGGGGAAGGTCAGATGCAAAACAGCTATTGAGAACTACCAGAAAAAGAAATGCCATCCTTCCTTACCTTAAAAAGAACTCAAAGGATACAACCAAATAATAGTCAGGATTTGTGGCAGGAAGGCTAGGAATTAAAACTCGCTCATATGCAGCACAGGCTTGTACTAAAAAGGGCTCAGGGAATCTGCCTTGAAAATATATCTTCATTCTCATTTCTCTTTTTATCTCTCCCACACACACACCTGGCATTGGTCTTTCAGACTGTTTACTCTCCTCTTTTTCCATTGTCTCCTGTCCCTGTTGTTTTCATTATCCTTTTTTAACCTCCTATCATCACCTTCTATAGTTCTCCTTGTGCCTCTTGCTCTTCTTTGCTCACTCAGGCTATGTCTACACTCGGGGCTTCTTGCGCAAGTGATATGCAAATGAGGCTAAGCATGGAATATCGCCAAGCCTCATTTGCATACCTATTGAGCCACCATTTTTTTCAGAAGAGGCTCTTGCACAAGAAGAAGCGTCTACACTGCCCCTTCTTGTGCAAGAAAAACCCTCTTGCGCAACGCCGTTCTTCCTGAAAAGTAATAGGTGTAACAGCGTTACGCAAGATGGTTTTTCTTGCGCAAGAAGGGGCAGTGTAGACGCTTCTTCTTGCTCAAGAGCCTCTTCTGAAAAAAATGGTGGCTCATCAGGTATGCAAATGAGGCTCAGCGATATTCCACGCTTAGCTTCATTTGCATATTACTTGTGCAAGAAGCTGCGAGTGTAGACATAGCCTCATTGTCTCATTCCCCATTGTTGTCTTGTGTTCCTTTCTTTCCTCCCTTGCTTTCTCCCATGTTTTGTTGCTTCCCTCCATCCCCCATTATCCTATGCATCAATTCTCTTTTGTTCTTCCCATAAAAACATAAGAATGGCCATATGGGTCAGACCAAAGACCCATCTAGTCCAGTATCCTGTTTTCCAACAGTGGCCAATGCCAGATGCCCCAAAGGGAGTGAACAGAACAGGGAACCATCAAATGATCCCTCTCCTGTCATCCATTTCCAGCCTCTGACAAACAGAGGCTAGGGACACCATTCCTACATATCCTGGCTAATAAGTATTGATAACCCTAACCTCCATGAATGTATCTAGTTCTTTTTTGAACCCTGTTAAAGTCATGGTCTTCACAACATCCTCTGGAAAAAATCATGACTCTATCAGGACTCAAACCTGGAACTTGTGAATCCCTTCACCTGATAGATGGCCAAAGCGCTATCCATTGTGCCACAAAACCGTGTTCTCTCTTTTGCCTTATTCTGCTTCTCCATGTATCTCTCCCTGCACCTTACCTCCTCTCTCACTCTTCCATGTTTCTCAGATCTGTCTTTGCACCCTCTCCAGTTTAGAGCATTAATAAGAAAAAGAAACATGTCCGCTGGTTCTTTTCCTTTATGATCTGCCTACATCCTGTACTCCAATTCTGCATACTTCTTGCTGAGTTAGGGACTAAAGGATGTGAAAGGCATAGCACTGAATAAATTAGTCACCCAGTCACTGCCAAGCAACATCAGAAAAACAAATTCCAGTGGATGGGTAAAGCCTCCACAGTCTGGTTCCCAGAAGTGCACGGTACCTTTTGGCTCCCGATGTTAGCTGGGGTAGGGAGAATCCAGTGATGTGCATACAAGCAGTTGCCCTGTTCTGTGCTGTATTGCTAGTACTGTTCTGGCTGGGAGTGGAAGCTCACATTGAGACCCTGTCATTCTGGGCTTTTTTAGAATAGCATTTGATTGTATTAAACACAGTAAAGGTTGTTTGCCTTCGGCTCATGTTTAAGTAGTGAACAAGAAAATGCGTTATAAAAAAAGGAGCATGACACATGTTACCTGAATTCTGTCTCTGGTTATTAATGACTGAGCAAATTTACGAGCCAAGGAAAAATGACAGATCCATTATATATCAATTTACTTATATCCATCCAAGGTCAAATCCTGAAGTCTGTATTTCTTCCCTCCTTACATAGCCAAAATGCCATTGACTCATTCCTCCAAAAAAAAAATCACATTGTTGTATAATGCAAGCTATTAACAGTGCCTATGAAAACAGGCATACACAACTGAACTGTGTTAGGACTAAGGGGTCAGCTCATTAAAGAGAGAGGGCAGAATAGCTATTATTTATTATTTACTGAGTGCAGACAGTATGCTGAAGAGAAGAAAAGAGAAGAAAGCAAAATCCCAGTGCTGAGGAGCTTGCGAGGCCAGCTCATGGTTGGGGAGATTCACTGAGGATGGGGACAGGAACACCCCCAGATCCCATTTCACTTAGCCTGCTGCAGAGGGAACAGCTTCATGATGCTTGCTTGTGCTCCCTAGATACAAAGGATGGTTGTTTAGAAGTGACAGCTCTCAGTTCCCTAAAGGGAGCATGATGGAGTAGTGTGTGTTAGCAGGGTGGGGGGCAAGTTTCAAGTGTTACTACCTTTAGAAGTACTCACAATCATGAGTCACTTTATCATCACGTTTCTCGGGCTAGTCAATTTCTAAAATGGCAACCGTCCGGGAACATGCAAATCAAGCGCGGGATACAGGCAGTCCCCGGGTTCATAGAATCATAGAATCATAGGACTGGAAGGGACCTCGAGAGGTCATCGAGTCCAGCCCCCCGCCCTCAAGGCAGGACCAAGCTCCACCTACACCATCCACCATCCCTGACAGATGTCTATCTAACCTGTTCTTAAATATCTCCAGAGAGGGAGATTCCACCACCTCCCTTGGCAATTTATTCCAATATTTGACCACCCTGACAGTTAGGAATTTTTTCCTAATGTCCAATCTAAACCTCCCCTGCTGCACTTTAAGCCCATTACTCCTTGTCCTGTCCTCAGAAACCAAGAGGAACAAATTTTCTCCTTCCTCCTTGTGACACCCTTTTAGATATTTGAAAACCGCTATCATGTCCCCCCTTAATCTTCTTTTTTCCAAACTAAACAAGCCCAGTTCATGAAGCCTGGCTTCATAGGTCATGTTCTCTAAACCTTTAATCATTCTTGTCGCTCTTCTCTGTACCCTTTCCAATTTCTCCACATCTTTCTTGAAATGTGTTACGTACAAGATAGGGACTGTAGGTTTGTTCTTAAGTTGAATCTGTATGTAAGTCGGTACTGGTGTCCAGATTCAGCCGCTGCTGAAACTGATCAGTTTCAACAGCAGCTGAATCTGGACGCCAGTTCTGACTTACATACAGATTCAACTTAAGAACCCCAGGCATCCCCAAGTCAGCTGCTGCTGAAACTGATCAGCGGCTGATTCCAGGAATCCCGGGGCAGGGGCTTCCTGTAGTCATCCACTGGTCAGTTTCAGCAGCGGCTGACTTGGGGACGCCTGGGGCAGAGCAGCTGGGGTGCTGCTGGGTTGGTCCAGTAGCACCGCCGCTCCTCGGCGCTACTGGACCAACCCAGCAGCACCTAAGCTGCTCTGCCCCAGGCGTCCTGATTCAGCCACTGCTGAATCTGACCAGCAGTGGCTGAATCAGGACGCCTGGGGCAGAACAGCTGGGGTGCTGCCCGGTTGGTCCAGTAGCGCCCAGAGCGGCGCTACGGGACCAAGTGGCAGCACCCCAGCTGCTGTACCACAGGTGTCCGGAGCAAAGCCACAGAGCACGGGGGCAGCGGGACAGCCCAGACGCGCCGTGGCTGTCCTGCTGCCCTCGGGCTCCGTGGCTTTGCTCTGCTTTGCTCCCCGTCCCCCTGGTCTGCAGACAGCTGTCAGCTGACCACGCGCTCCGCGGCTTGGCTCTGCTTGGCTCTGCTTTGCCCTCCCCCCCGTCCCCCTGGTCTGTAGACCAGGGGGACGGAGGGGGGAGGGCAAAGCAGAGCCAAGCCTCGGAGCGCGTGGGCAGCGGACAGCCCTGTCCGCTGCCCATGTGTTCCGCCGCTTTGCTTCCTCTCCCTGGTCTGCTGGAGACCAGGGAGAGGAACGGCCCCGTTCGTAACTGCGGATCCGACGTAAGTCGGATCCGCGTAACTCGGGGACTGCCTGTATTTAAATCCCGGGCTTGATTTGCAATTCCGGTCGCACTCATTAGCCTGCCTAGATCAATCTAGGGGGCTAGTGTAAACGTACCCTAACACAGCCAGCCTGTCATGCAGTCGGACACCTCCTATAGACAACCACCTAACCTCAGGATGATTCTTACCAACAACCACAGGACATACCACACTAATACCAACTCTGGAACTTTCCCTTGCAACAAATCCCGTTGCCAGCTTTGTCCACATATTTACTCTGCTGACACCATTATTGGACCTACCCATTTTAGTTATAAGATCAAGAACACATATTCCTGCTCATCCAGAAATATAATTTATGCCATCATGTGCCAACAGTGTCCGTCTGCTATGTATATTGGACAAACTTCTCAGACACTTGGCCAAAGAATCAATGCACACAAAACAAACATCAGACAGTTTCACAAAGAAAAAACAGTTTCTTGCCATTTCAACCAGAATGGGCATTGTCTCAAGGACCTGATTACCTGCAGCCTTCTTCCAAGAGATTTTTACACAAGACTTCAAAGAGAAACCTCTGAACTGTCATTCATGCTTAAATATGACACTTTACAAATGGCTTAATTTTGACACCTTAACAAAGATGCTAATTATCTTACCCATTACAAAGATAGCTTCCCCAATTATCACCTCTAATATAATTATCTCATACATTAACCTCCCCCTCTTCATTCCCCCTCTGTTCTAAAATCTGATTTGTCTCTTTTATCTGTGTTCACTTTTTTTGATTGTATCCCTTTGGTATATATGGTCATGCCAATTTTCTTCCACAATTTGATCTGAGGGAGTGGGTCTGGATCACGAAAGCTCATTATCCTATAAACCATCTTGTTAGTCTTTAAAGTGCTGCATAGTCCTGTTTTTTGTTTCACCTCCTCTGGGCTACATCAGCCCTGTTTTTGACTTGCATGTTTAACAATAGATGTACCTTCAAAAAGGGTCTCTTTATGGTCTCCTTACAGTATCTTCTGTGGGTATCTCGTGAGCTCCTGCTCACGAGATACCCACAGAAATACCAGATCCTCTGTTCTCAAAAGAAGAGTATGTACTAGTTTGTCAGTTGTGCCTTATACTTTGCTCCAGTGATACTCACAGCACTTGAGTTTAGTTATTAAACTAAAAGAAATGTATTTAAGGAAGAATGGAAATTCAAACAAAATCCATGTGAAAGAAACAAATGGATACACATAAAAGAAAATCATAACACACTTACTAGAGACTAAACTAACAAGTTAGCCTCCAGCTTAAATAATCTGGTATTACCCAAAGTTCTCTCTGGTATTTTCAACCAAGCCTGACTGAGATCCCTTTTTCAAAAAGCAAATTTGCTGTATGGTTTACTTCTTAGGTGAAGTATGCTTGGGTGTCTATTTGCACACCTAAATATACCAAAACAGGCCTTTAATGTTCACTTCAGGCGGGGGTTCCCCTCCTCTCTGCTGTTTACCTCTTTCTGATAGCTTCCTTCTCAAATCTCCACTAGCTTTTCATTAGCATTGGACTTGAGATTTCTTGTAAACCTTTGTGCACCATTTTTATGCACCCTTTGTGCCCTCTTGTAATTATCACAATGAGGCCCCTGAGAATGAATATGAAGATTAAAAGTGGTCCCCATAAGTTGTGTTGAAATTTGTCATGAAACTATGAATATGTAAAAATATGAATAGCCACTATAGTAAAAGAGGCTATGTCTACACATCAATGAACCTTGGGCTCTCCTATGCAAATTGTGCTCCAGAAGAGGGTTTTCTGAAATTTGGCCTGTCTACTCTGGGCCAAATTTTGGAAAAGCCTCCCCTTTCAGAAGAGCCCTTCTTCCTCATAGGAGGAGGAAGACAGGGCTTCCAAAAGAGCGCATCTGCTCTTCCGCAAAAATGTGGAAGAGCAGACACATTCCCTGGAATCAGTGGAGTTTCCAAGAAAAAACCCTAGGCTACGTCTGACTGGCATGATTTTCCAGAAATGCTTTTAACGGAAAAGTTTTGCGTTAAAAGCATTTTCGGAACAGAGTGTCTAGATTGGCACGGATGCTTTTCTGCAAAAGCAATTTTTGCGGAAAAGTGTCCGTGCCAATCTAGACGTGCTTTTCCACAAAAAAGCCCCGATCACCATTTTCACGATTGGGGCTTTTTTGCAGAAAACAAAGCTGAGCTGTCTACTCTGGTCCTTTTGCGCAAAAGTTTTGCGCAAAAGGACTTTTGCCCGAACGGGAGCAGCATAGTATTTCCACAAGAACACTGACAATTTTACATGAGATCGTCAGTGCTTTTGCGGAAATTCAAGCGGCCAGTGTAGACAGCGGGCAAGTTTTTCCGGAAAAGCGGCTGATTTTCCAGAAAAACTGGCCAGTCTAGACACAGCCCCATAGTGTAGACATAGCCAGAGAAAAACTGCTATGACTGCCATTACTGAGGTATTTGCATTGTTACCCAGAAGAAGGCCTACATTTTTAAAGCTATATAGGCATCTGTCTCCTATTGTTTTCATGCCTACTGCAAGCATTGGTCATTTATGTTTTTCCCTACTTATCCTTCCAGCATTTTTTAAAACAAAAATAAAAATGGAATCACTGCCAATGTAGACAGCCTTGATTTGGCTCTTCATTATGGTCTAAGTTCTCCTTGAATTGTCTGTTACACCAATGCAAAGTGGGTATAAAATCATACCAAATCATCATCATCATCATCATCATAATAAAAAGGCTTGCATTCTGCCATAGGTCTCCTAAATCTGAGATTCTATAGAAGGATACAACTGGCATATTCCATTCCACACATTCACCATTCACAAGTCTCTTAACTTCACTCAGGCCAGAGGCAAACTAGATGTGAATAATTCACAGGATGTAAAGATTAATGTTCTGAACTAATCAAATGTACTTAAATATAAGCAAAATTCATTAGGGTTATGTGTAGCTTTTATACACCCTAGAATGATGAGAATGTAATTCCTTGCCTGAAGATAGACATAAAATGTAATTGGGGAATAGTAAATGTACCAGGAAAATAGGAGAACAAGGTCATTGTGCTATGAAGGGGAAAAAATCCTTATAACAGGAAAATGTCTTTAAGTGCCAAACCTGGCAAGTCTTACCAGAGGCACTGAGGAATGGGAAACTACATGCATTTTTAATTAAGAAAAAGGGTGTGGATATGTTTCCCCAAGATACAAACCCAAATATTATAAAGGAAGAAATCCACACCACAATCTTAATGCATGATCAGGCTACATAGGCCTGACTTCAAGAGAAGTACAGAGTAGTTGGGAGCTGAAACATACGCCACCAACCAAGGGCAAGTGAGTCCACACGAATTGTACAGAGTGTGTTGGGACAACGGGCTCTGAGTAAACCTGATTCCTTGCTGGCCTGGCCTCTCCCCTTCTGTACCAGTTTCTGCTTGGCTAGCACAAATATTTTTTTCTGCAAAGTGCAATCATTCCCCCCACCCCAGTGTTGCAGCTTTTTTTTTTCCATTGTTTAAGTGGTGCAGAGCCTTGAGTTTGCGCTCTTTAACACAGGTGAATTTCATCCCAAAATGTCTTTGTCTTATTTTATACCAATCCTTCAGCTAGAAGTAAGAGATTCCCTTTATACAAGGAGACAGAGAGCTAAATTAAACAGAATTATGCTGAGTGAAAACCTCCAGATGAATAGGAGAGTCCAAGGACACCTCTAGAGACAGAGAGCTGAACTCTAAGCAGCTGTGAAGCCACATGTCATATCTGACAGACCAGATTTATTCAAAGACAAATCCACTCCCACTTTCATTCTCTTTAGAATTCAGTTTACAAAGCTTTAGGCTTTAGGTTTGCATTAGTATTGGGCCAAAAAAAATATACTAAAGCTTTTTCCTATTTTTCTGCAATCTTTATTATTAGAGAGACCAGCTAGCATGATCTATAGATAAACTGGCATTCAACTTCTTTTGTCAATGAAAGTTACCTAAAACATGGAGATTATTCTATGTACTTTTCAATGCAGGGCCAGATCCTCAGTCAGTGAAAAACTGTGTGACATCATCGATTTATACTAGCTAAGGTCTATTGAGTAATATCTATCTGAAACAAAATTAAGTTAAGAGGATTATAGAAAATAACTGAGTTGAACAAGTTAAAATTATTTTTTCTTTTGGGCTTTTTACTTCGTTGTTGTTTTGCTTATTACTAAATACAATGGACTTAGTTTTCTGCAGACCAGGAAAACTACATGTTCAGTAACTGTAAAATTTACTGGACAACAAATCTTCCATTATCTGATGTTGAGCATATAAATTCATCTCTATCTATCACTTATGCTACTCTATTTTCTAGGGGTTTGTCTTCACTGCAGTGTTAGCTTGAGGCACAACTCCAAGGTTACCTTTAACTTGACTTCTGTCCACACACAAAAATTGCTAACTCCTGTTGAGTGCTGTTTTAAACTCAAACTAGCTGGCCAGTCAGGACATGTCTACTCTGGAGCTGGGAATGTGTCCATCAACCCGAATAAATAGACTACCATTATCTTAGCTTGAGCCAGTGCACTAAAAATAGCAGTCTGGATGTTGCAATATGGGTAATGGCCTAGGTTAGCTGTCTGAGTCTAAGTCCATCCGTCTCCCTCAATCCAAGCTTGATTGGATACTGCAACCTCCTATGCATGCCACAGTGTCTATACTGCTATTTTTAGCATGGTACCTTGAGCAGGATGAGTATAAATCTGTCTGTCTGGGAGTTATACTCCCAGTTGCAGGGTAAACATAATCTCAATGGGGTGTGGGGTATGGGTTAAAGCACAAGTGCTGCTAACAGTCAAGCTACTAATGCAATGGAGACTCAGCTGCTAATCCAAACACTCTGTGTAGCTCAAGTATTGTTTTACAGTGTGAGAACTCTCATGAGAGGAATTAACTCAAGCATAGATAATTCAAGCTTACACTGCAGTGACGACAACTTTAACTTATAATTATTCCCCTTAACGTCAATGGGACCGCTCATATGCTTGCAGTTCCACATGAGCTTAAGTGGTTTCCTAGACTGGGGTCACATTTACTGCTTGCAGTTCATTATGGATTCTCCACCACCACCATTTCTTTTATTTTGCAAGTGGTAGCGGGTTTCCCCCCCCCCCGATTTTGCAACTGGTTATTTCACAAAGCCAATTCCTCATTGTACAATCTTCAGATATATCAGATAAGGCAAGTAAATGGTGATCATAGGTCATGAGCTGGGGTCAGTTCTCAACTCTTTACACTCTAGTTCAAAGACAAGTTTCAGAGAGGTAGCAGTGTTAGTCTGTATCTGCAAGAACAACTTAGGCCATGTCTAAGGAGATTATTTCAAATTAACTATATTCGACTTCTGGACACCCAATTTTACAAAGCATTGAATGTAGTCCAACGCGGGCTCCGTTAATGTGGACATGCTACCTTGGACTCAGAGCCCCAGGAGGCCAGTTAGTTCAAATTAGTGGCACCAGAGCATCCACACTAACGTTATTTCAAACTTACAAGTTTGGGAATAGCATAATTCCTCATGAAAAGCAGGAATACAGAGTTCAATTTCTGCGGCCCCTTATTTCGGATAAAGGGCTTGGTAGTGTGACTGCTTTGCTTACAAATTCAACCTTGGGGGGGTTGTTTTGAGGAGTAATGTTAGTTCCAACCAAGGGGTTTGGTTCGAACTAACGTGTCCCAGCACGCACTTTCACTTTTGAAACAGCTGTTGAGTGGAGTAACGCGCTGGCGAGATCATGCTAATGAAGCACAGGATATTTAAATCCCCGCTTCATTAGCAACTTCGGTTGCCTACATTTGCATCCCTAGTTCGAACTAGGGAGCAAGTGTAGATGTACCCTTAGGCTATGTCTAGACTGCAAGCCTCTTTCGAAAGAGGCTTTTTTGAAAGTATCTTTCGAAAAAGCCTCTTTCGAAAAAGAGCGTCTAGACTGCAAGCAGTACTTTCGAAAAAGCAAGCCGCTTTTTCGAAAGAAAGTAGCGAGTGAGTCTGGATGCTCTCTTTCTAAAAAGCCCTGTTGGCATTCAAGAATGCCTTTTTTCGAAAGAGCACTTTCGAAAAAAGGCGTTCTTCCTCGTGAAATGAGGTTTACCACCGTCGAAAGAAAAGCCGCGTTCTTTCGATTTAATTTCAAAAGAACGCGGCTGCAGTCTAGACTACTTTTTTCGAAAAAACCCCTGAGTCTGGACACAGCCTTAGAGACTAACAGATGTATTAAGGAATAAGCGTTAGCTGTAAGAAATTTAAGTAAATTTCAACCCTGAAAAGAAGGGAATACTCATTAAGTATAGAACCAGTGTTAATGAGGCCAATTCAGTCAGGGTGAATGTGGCTCATTCACAAAAAGTCCAGCCACATGGAAGTTTCTGTGGAAGGTTGCTTTTTATGAGAATTTCCAGTTTTGAGAGCTCATTTTTGATCTTCTGTTTGCAGGAAAGGATGCTGATTTATATCTGTTTGTATCTGCATGGACATTACCCCTCTGAAACTTGACAACATACAAGACACTGAATTTAGCCATATGAAGTAGAAATCCATCAACTTCATGAAGAAACTTATACAGATACAAACAGATATCATCTTCCTCTCTAAGTGCAAAGAAAAGGACATTATGCCCAATGGACTGAATGTGAAAAATTCATTACAATCAACCTACTACACAAACTATAGTGATTTATATCATATATTCTTAAAGAAACTAAGGAATCACCTAATTAAAAACCTTTACAGCAAATACTTGATAAGTATTCCCTTCTTTTTTAATACTAGTGATATGTGTAGAGTATATGTAGGTTTGTGTATATATATCCCTAGTATATATATCCATGCCTCTGTAATTTGTATTTTCCACTCCAATTCATCTGATAAAGTGGGTTTTACCCATGAAAGCTTATGCCTTAGTCTCTAAGGCGCCAAAGGGCTTTTTGTTGTTTTTTCTAGTTCCATGTGAGGAAAAGCACTGGCTACCTGCACCATCCTAACTGTCTAAGAATTCTTGATACAATAACATTTTAAATCAAAGAAAATAGTGTTTGATTACTCCTGGAAACAATGTCTGAAAAGTAAATGTAGCACAATATCAGTTTTTTTCTTTGATGTTGTGTTACTCTACTCCTGTGTCAGTTTAATAAATTGCTCTTGGCAGTATAAATCTATTGTCTCCTGTTTCCTTTGACAAAAGGCAATTTGTATACACTCTATAAATGTTTTATGAGTGGAAACTTCATCACATTTTGACATACTGTAAAATAACAATATAAATGTGCCAAAGGACACATCATTCTGATATTGCTGTAATTTGCAGGGTTCTTATCCAAGTAACAAATATTTTAGTAGTCTAAAACAATTAATAAAAATGTACCATGTATTGAATTATTAAGCAAAAATCCCTATTATTTTCAAAGGGGATTTCTGTTTGGAAATCAGCAGCAGAACTTATATTTATATAAGTATAAATATAACCAGTATATTTTTTACTGGTTTCTGATTAAAAAGTAAGTCCTAGTCACATCAAAACAATATCATGATCCAGTTTGGGAGGCATGAATAAGAATGTCAGAATCTGGCTCTTTAATCTTTGGAAAATATATTCTTCCTCTACAATGGTGACTTTGGGAAAATATTTCATTGTAATGTGTAGCATGCATGTAGCTGAGTGTTCTCTTCATCTTATGTGTGCACATCACCATAGGTACTATAGAAACTCAATGACTTTGTGCTTACTGAACACAATTCAGAGCTTTTCAAAACTACAACATACCACGGAGGAATTAAAACTCTAATGGATATACCAACAGCCAACTAAAGCGGGTTTCTTCACTGAGACATTCTATTGACCTTATTATTACTAGCTATTTGCCTCCCTTCCTATCCACTAAATATACATGGTTGGTGTAGCCTACAAACTTATTTTCTCAAAGTGCTGGGGAGCCTGCAGTGTCTCCTGGGTTTGCTGCTAGACACAATCATTGCAATGTTTAAAATGTAAATTAGCTTTAAGACAACACTGCCTGACAGTGAAATCTTTTAGATGGTGGCATTGTTTTATCAGGGAAATGGCGAAAATTCCATGTGAATGGCACAAGACCTGATCTCTAATAATGAATATATACTGGGCTCAGGGAAGGTTTTCTATATGCAAGTTTGCTGAGTTTAATAGCAGAGCTGTTAGGAATCTAGCAGGAAGGTAATATGGCAGGGGACATTAAGAAACAGTATCTGAGCTAGGAGCTGGGAAGATGCTATCTAAAGGCACCAGCAAATTTTAAGACTTGTTTTGCTCAGGCTGGGAGCCAAAAGATGAAAAGGACACGGAACAGTTAAAAAGTCATTCTTCAAAGAGAAGGGGGAGACAGTTGTCATGGGCTGTTTGGAAGAACAGGTTGACAGAATGCAAACCCTGTCTGGCTTATTATTACATGGATAGACATTCATGTGGACTGTTTATTGTTTTAAAAATTCATACTTCCTGTAGTTTGCCTCATTCCCACTAATAATATTAAACAATGCTTTGGTTTGAGAAAACAGCCTGGTTATCTTTATTATCCTCTGGTTACAAGCTCTTGAAAGTTAAGTTTTCTAGTGCCATTTGGGTCTGCTGAGTACAGTATCCTATATTATTAGATTCGTCCTGATGTTGTATGTACTGTAAGATTGATCAAAGCCAGGATGGTATTCTGATATGGATCTAGTCAGCTAAAGGAGCAAGGGACTCCCTGAGTAGGAAAATCACAAAATTCCATTTGAAAGAGATGAAGCTATAGGGCTTAGCACCTGAGGGATGCTATCAGAGACCAACAGGGTTCAAAGGAGCACTAGCCTGGTAACCATGACACTCCGTTATTTGATGTATGTAAAATTAGGCAGGACAAAAGAAACCCTAAAAAATTGGAAGGGACAATCTTGTACAGGCAAGTGGGTGAAACAGACTAGTTTATATGTCTTTTCCATCTCTAATTTCTATGTTTACAGTTAGGATGAATACACAGAGTCACTTTGCAAGCACTGTTTTTTTTTTTTTTTCTGATTTCCACAGGCAAGTGATGTGCTGCTGAAGGAGATAGTAAACTGATCCATTCCAGTCTTTCTTAGCTGTGTCTCATAAGCAGTGATAGCATATGCTAGAAAAAGGGATGCAATTATACAATCACAATGCCTAATAGGAGCTAACAAATGAGATTTTTATAAATTGATTTTTATTTAAGATGACACTTTCCTCATGGAAAAAGGGTTGAAAATAAAGGTCTCCCTTTTTCTTTCCATCCCTCTTCCTTTTATGACAAAGGCTATGTCTGGACTGCAGACTTCTTTCGGAAGAAGCTTTTCTGGATGAGATCTTCCAAAAAAACTTCTTTCGAAAGAGAGGGTCCACACTGCAAAAGCGTGACGAAAAAGCAATGTGCTTTTTCGAAAGATAGCATCCACACTGACTGGAAGCTATTTTGCATTTAAGTTGTGATTACTATGGACTGACTGGCCACTAGGGCACCTGTGCTTTTTCCTGGATTCCTCTTTTTTGGAATCCCCCCCCCCCAAAAAAAAAACCTCTCCCCTGTCCACACATGCCTATTTCTGGAAGAGCTCTTTTGGAAGAAGGCTTCTTTCTCATAGAAAGATATTTACCAATGTTGGGGAAACCCCTGCATTCTTTCGACTTTCTGTCAAAAGAACGCAATTACAGTGTGGACATAAGTGTAGTTTTTCCGGAAAAACTCTGCAGTGTAGACATACCCAAAGTCTTCAAAAAAATCTTTAAGAGAAACATCTTCTCCCCCACCTCCCAGTCATACTCTCCACAATTTTTTTTTCAAACTGCAATTAACCCTTCATATACAAAAAGAAGAAAGTACTGAATCTATTCCCCTACCTGACTAAATCGTCATTCAGATTTACAATACCATCTTGGATTTGATCAATCTTACATTATACAGAAGATCAGAAGAAATCTTGTAAAATAGTGTACTGTATTTCTAAGTCTTTTTTTCTGGAGGAGTCACTTATGCTGTGGATATTGAAGAATGCATTTGACTGATCAGCAGAAGAACTATATACATTAGGAATGAATTTCCCTATGAACTTCCCACTATTTTGAGGGGGGAGGTTAGGATCTCCCCCTTGTTCCAACAAGGTTCCATCACAAAATTTTGCTGGTACAGCCATTAAATTGCTCTTTCCTCTGATATTGATGCCAGCACTGATCTGTGGAAGGAGATTTTAAAGTAAAGAGACAGCTAATACCATCCATTAGATGGTAGAATCATATCCACAGCCTGCAGAGCACTTTCAAACAGCTAAGGGAATGGAGATGAAGTCAGTTCCCTAACACAAATTTTTCATATCATAACTGCATGTGCTGCAAAGCAGATATCAAACCAAGCGTTAGAAAATCAAAGGTCGGAAGGAGGTTCACACATTTTTTTCACATTAGATTCAGAAAAGGATGAGAAGTTTGTGGATTAAAATGTGTATTCTTTCACTGGTGAAATGATTGGATTTTTTTTTTTTACTGGAGCAAATGTGTGCCAAGTTCTCCAAACCTCTATTTGTGCTATAAAAAGTTGCAAAGCAAAAATGGGAAAGATTGTCTTTTCACTATATCTGGAAGGACTCAGTAATACTAAGCTCATGATTTGCTAGAACAAAATAATTGAATGTCCACCAGTAAGAATGTTCTACATCCAATTTCCAAGTACACTGATGCAGTAGTCAAAATTGTACAGAGGGAAAAAAGTGATACCTTAGGATAGCCAGACCCAGAAACTTTTTAAGGCTTTATAAATTAAAATCCATAGTTTCAACAGCATCCAGAAGCAAACTGGAATGCCAGTGAAATCTACATAGTATGTTAACACTACCCATGACTTACACCATCAAATAAAGCGGCGAGGAGTCTTGTGGCACCTTTAGATCTGCAATTGTGTATCCAGGGAGATTGAAGTGATCCCCTACAGGTTTTTGTATATTGCCATTCCTAATATCTGATTTGTGTCCATTGTGTTCTCCCTGGACACACAATTGCAGATCTAAAGGTAGCCATCCTGCAGCAAAAAAAACTTCAGGACCAGACTTCAAAGAGAAACTGCTGAGTTACAGTTCATCTTTAAGTTTGACACAATCAACTCAGGATTAAACAAAGACTGTGAATGGCTCGCTAACTACAAAAGCAGCTTCTCCTCTCTTGGAATTCTCTTGGAAGCTACTAGAAGTGGGCCTCATCCTCCCTGATTGGATCCACCTCCTCATCTCCAACCTGATTCTGGCCTGCATATTTATACCTGCCTCTGGAAATTTCCACTACATGCATCTGACGAAGTGGGTCTTTGCCCATGAAAGCTTATGCTCCAACACTTCAGTTAGTCTATAAGGTGCCAAGGACTCCTCGCCACTTTTGCAGATTCAGACTAACACGGCTACCCCACTGATACTTGACACCATCAAATAAGGTGAAGAGCTTTGTTCTGCACTTCCTGGAGTTTTTGGGCAACCTTCAAGTGTAAATTCATGTGAAGTGCATTGTAGTATTTTGATCATAATAGAAGTCACAAAGGCATGAAAAAGGTCCACATTAGAGATGAAAATTGAAACCTACTTGCCAAACGCAGATGGAAGAAAGCAAAAGGGGTCTGAAGTGTAGGTTAAGAATATGTTAACTGTAAACCTCATTGACAAACTCTGGATACTCCTATCCTTCAATACTCAGTGTAGCTAGTCTTCTTGCTTGGTGTCTCTCCTCCAGTCTCACATCTTGTCTGGCCTGAATCTTAGCCAACTAAATCTTACAGCACCCCAGTCTCAGACTTGCAGTGAGAAAGCCAAGTGGATTAAAAGAAACTGTAAAGTAGAGCTACTTGTTATAAGCACATTGGTGAGGCAGCAGCCCAAATCATCTCCCCCATGGCATCCCATATACTCTGAACACAAAAGGGAGTCACGCAACAAAAATCTCTCTCCCATCCTTTGTTAGAATTCTGACAATTATGCATTTTTAATGACATGAAATACTAAGTAGTGTTTTCCTTCTTTGGTTTTAAAATAAAGGGAGTTTTTAAAAGACTAAAACAGAGTGAATCTGTATTGAAAGACAATCTTATTATCATGAAGGAGGAAAAAAGATAACTCTACTATTAATTAATAATTAGAAATCTTTCTTTCTTAGATCTTTAACTATTTAGAGATTAGTATGGGGAGGATCTAAAAGCCTGTCAAACACTGAAATAACACCTCTCACAAGAGTTGAATGTTATAAAACAAGTGTCATCATATAGCACACAGAATTAGGCCCTGGACAGGATGCCTTATAAAAACTAAGAAATACATTTATGTTAAGAAAATGAGGGAGAATGCACTTTATCTGCAATCAGGCAAATTGATATGGAATTAACCTGTACAAACATTTCATTTGTGAAATCCAGGCAAATCTTAATCCTATAGTTGTACTTAATCTATCCCACTGGAGCTGGGGAATGAAACCCTGGTATTGCAGCAAAATCACATCAGACACAGAAGTGAGACAAAGATGTTCTACAGGCAGCACTTGCAATGTAGGAGGTATTTTTTAAAAGGAGGTTTAAAAAAATCAGTCAGGTAACAAAAAGCTTGTCTACAGGAGGAAATTGCCTGATTAGCTATTGCAGAATAAGAGTGTCCACATGGAGAGCTACTCCACAATAGCTCTTCAGAACAATTTCTACATGTAGACACAACCTAGGTTTTCATATAAAGCTCAACACACCTAAACAAATAACTTCCAACTAATACTTAATTCTGGGCATATAGCTTGTTTTTCTGTTTGTAGAAGACTTGACATCATATCCTCACATATATTTATTATTCACATTTTAATTTCTAATGACTAATAGTGAGTATTCAAATTTTGAGATTTGTTGCTGATTTGTGAGGAGAGAGAAAAATTGTACTTTATTGTTCATTATATGATTTGATGAGTTTTGAGTATGTCCTTTGTATGAGATTTGAAATTGCTACGTGTGGATATTATGCCAGAAAAACTAAATTGTTCTAACATTCACAAAAAAGAGAAACCAAAGTAATAATTCAAATATCCCTACTGGCAGTTCAGTATTGTTAACCTAGCTTTATACTCTACAATCACAATTAATAATACATGCATGCATGCGTGTATACCTGAATTTATTAATAATTTTGACTAATGAAGAAGTTAACAAGAAATTCTCAAGTTGTCTTGGACTGTTGGTCTACAGGACACTTCACAGTGATTTATGGGGAGTTGGGTGATAACATGTTACTGGTTCCTCTGCCTGGCTTTTGTCTGCAACATTTCTGTAATCAGGGGCTAAAAATAAACTGAGTACTTTCCCAAAATGACCATATAAGCAACTGCAGTTGCCACAAGGATATGACACAAATAGGAATGAAGATAATCCGTGCATTTTCAAATTAGGACACAGAACACAGCACCCTAATCTCGAAATAAGATATGCAATTTGCATTATGCAAATTGCATATCTTATTTCAAAACTATTTCAAAATAGCTTATTTTGAAAATTGGCACGTCTACAGAGTGCCAAATTTCAAAATAACGCAGTATTTCGAGCTATCCCTTATCTCTCGTGCAACAAAGTTTACTGAGATGATGAAATAGCGCGCCCATTATTTCGAAAAATATGTCTAAATAATGGGCAGCTTGTGTAGACGCTTGTGTAAATCAGCCGCTTTTCCGGAATAAGCTGCGAGCTGTCTACACTGGCCCTTGAATTTCCGGAAAAGCAACGATGCTCTACTGTACAAAATCAGCCACTATTCCGGAAAAACTATTCTGCTCCCGCTCGGGCATAAGTCCTTATTCCGGAACACTGTTCCGGAAAAAGGCCAGTGTAGACAGCCCAGTAGTCTTTTCTGGAAAAAAGCCCCGATCGTGAAAATGGCGATCGGGGCTCTTTTCCAGAAAAGCACGTCTGCATTGGATACAGACGCTTTTCCGGAAAAAGGGCTTTTCCGGAAAAGCAGCCTGCCAATGTAGACACTCCTTTTCCGGAAAAACTGAAAACGGAATAGTATTCTGTTTTAAGCATTTCCGGAAATTCATGCCAGTGTAGACACAGCCGTACACTATACCAGCTCCTATTCACAAGATCAATCATACAATGTACATCTGTCGGATTAGCATTTAAGCAGCCCTATAAATAACACAGCATATTCCGCAGTCTTCCTTATTTTGCTAGTTAAATAGAATGCATGCTACACACTTAATATTTGTGCCATTTAACTAGTATGCCAGTTAGTACCTTTACAATATTATGCAATTATAGGCAGTAACTAGGTCCATGATGTTGTGTGCTAGCAGATCTCACTGCTCTAACAAAAATTTGGATGGAGTTTAGGGACTGATCCTAGTTCCTCAGCTAGGATGGACTTTAGGGACTAGTACTTATTCACTGAGTAGCCATGGCACAAGTGAGGGTTTGCAGGAACACACCTCCAGATTGTAAGCCTCTCAGGGCAATGACCTATTTCAGTGCTTATAAGGTATTTCTAATAACTCCCCTCCTGCATGAGCAGCAGGATTACTGTAACTGGAAAGGTCTAATACTCCACTGCAGTCAGGCATGCCACTTTCCCAGTTTCCCCTCCTCCAGAGCATCTGGGAATAATATCCTGCTTATTGTATATCACCTTCCTGATTCTCAGGAGGATGCCTACACTTCTAACTTAGACTATGGTGGACACTGCCAATGTGTTTTCATCCGGTTTTGAGGAGGAACATCCCTTCAGCTAGCTCCACCCCCCACTTCCACTCCACTCTCGAAAAGAACTTTCACAGACACTCTAATGCCCAGAGCTACAGTGTTGACTGGAAGTTGCATCACCACAGATCCTTCATAAAAAGGCAGGAAGTTGGTCCTGGAGGGAGCCAGCTTTGTCCTTTTTACAGGCCATTACCTGAGTGCAGTATGTATGATGTTACTTGAGTAGCTGTGTAATGAGTCCAGGACAGCAACATGGCCAACCCTCTGATCCAGAAGAGGAAATGCCCTCTAAGGCCCCTTGGTGGGCAAGTCCAGCCTCACCTAGCCCTGTGCACAGGAAGCCAGAGGGAGGGACTAGGACTATGAGAGTTGAAAACTCAGTCAGAGCCCAGCAGCTGACCAGGACAGATGCTTGGCTCCAGCTCCTGCAGTGAAGGGCTCAGCTGCACTGCCTCTGACCAGATGATTGGGTTGGCCACCAGGATCCCTGCCAACCCCTGATCCCAGGCCCAGACTGCTGAGACCCTGGCTGGCAGTTGAAGACATGCCAATCTCTCTGGGAACCTTGTCTGGCCCAGATGTTTGGTCCAGCCCTCCTGGGTCCCTGCCTGAGCCGGAACACATGGATACCCTGCCAGCCCCTCTGCTACCTGAAGACCCCCCAGGACCAGCGTGGGAGCCTGGTATGCCCTCAGGGGGAACTGGGAAGCAGCCCAGGGACAGCAGCTGAGGAGATAGAGGTCAGGAGGGCAGCGCATTGCGGCCTGGATCCCCACTGACCCTTGACCTAGTTGGCATGTAACAACCCGGATCCCTGCCAACCCAGTGGCTGCAATGCTGCCACTATCAGGACCCTGGGCTGGGACGCAGGTGGCAGGTTCCCCCTATGGGGAAAAACCCCCTGCGCTTGTTGGCTCTCCAGGAGTGAGGCGACCCGACCGGAGCTGCTGAACCACTTGTGATAGACACTTGTCGTCCTGACCCAACTGTGAACTATTGAACTATTTGTATTATCCCCTTGTCTGTCTGCCCGCCCTGACCCGGGGCTGGGCCTTATAAACTCCCACTCGGACAACAGCTAGGCCGAGGCATGTTGAACAAACTTGTGGGTACTCTAGGGAGTCAACGTGGCCTCCCACTGACAGTAGACCATGTACAAGCTGTATTAGGTTTTTGCAGTACTGGTTTCTTTCATTTCTGTTTTAAAATCAAAACCAGTGAATTGCAGATAAAAAACCAGTGCTGGGCAAATGTAAAAAAATTAAAAAATAACAAGTATTTCAAAAACCTCCATATGGATTTAGCTTCAGCAATGTTCATACACATTTTTATTGATTTTTATGAGCATGTGAGCAAAATTTTTTTAATATGAAATAGTCACAAAGTTCATTTCAGGACCATGCCTATCAGATGCCAATAGTTGAATTCAGACCCAGCTCATTACCCTCAGCTAAGTTAGCAAATTAACCCAGTCTCTTCATTGGCTGATTACTCCAGCAGGCACATTCTTAAGCTCTACAGCAGCAGGCAGTCCTTTGCTCAATAATGTGCCATGTTTACAGCTGTGTTTCTGGTCCCACTTCCTGTTCTCAGCTTACTTGCAGTCCTGATTCTCTGCTCTGGCTGATACTCTTGGCTCCTTCTTCCTGGGGCAGAGTGCTAGTTCACTGTCTGGTCATGCTATTTGGCTTTAGCCTTTGGCTCCTGTTCTCTAACTAAATCCTTGGACTTGACAACTTGGCTCCTGACTGGGCTCTGAACACTAGGCTTTTCCAGTCATTTGACCTGGTTCTTCTCTTCATGTCTGACCAGTAGACAAGACTGCTGGAGGCCCAGTCCTTAACAATACACAAGATTGATTGAAACGTGTATAGTTTTCAGATTGGGAGAAAGAAGAAGTCCATTATAAAGGAGAGAGAAGTTGGACAGAGAACAAACTGGATGTCATGTCAATTGGGTGACCAAACACACAGCTGGAACATTGAATATGGTATACTCACAGATTCATGGATCACAAGCAATCCAGAGGCTGATATCTGTTTGTATAAAATCCTTAGTAAGCAATTTTTCAGAATGAATGAATTGGTAGAAACTTGCAAACTGTTTGCAGACTGCTGACATGAAGAAGGGCTAAATTCACCAGATCAGTTGTTCCTTCTGAATGGTTCACCCAACTTCAGGGAAAATAATAGAATATCAGTTCTAGTATAATAATAGAATATCAGTTCTGAGTCATCAGAATGAAAACCTAAGCTTTCACTTTTTAGTAAACAGAAAAAATAATACAAAATCAGTACTTGTTTTGGTCACAGTGCCTGAAGTGACTGTTGCCATGGGTACATAGAAACATGCCCATTAGAGGTTGAAATCTGGTCCGGCTTCTTTCCAATATTTTGTTAAGCAACACAGTTTGAATCATTGAATTCTTGAAAAGAAACCACATTATTTGCTATTACAGTGCTGAAGCTTCAAACTAACCTCAGTCCAGAGATAATTTTGAGCTCAGTGGGGAGAATAACACTAAGCTCCTGTAGGATTCCCCCTATCTTCAGGACAGGTGGGAGTGTAGGGTTTTGGAAGTGTAAGTGTAACTGAGACTATTGCATGCTGACCAACTTGTCTCAGTGTTTCCTTCTGCTCCCCCATCTGTCTCCACCCATTGTGTCTTGTTCTATATTTAGATTGCAAACTCCTTGAAGCAGATAAGCTATTTCTGTTCTCTGTCTGAACAATCACTTATGGTTCAAGACCAGAGATTCTAAGTGCCACTGCAATACTGTAATGAATTTTAAAGTGTGTGCTTGGCCCTGCACAAATATGGAAGACGACACAAGGCAACATTCTACTAATGCTGTTGCAAATCCAGAGTAACATCCCTGGCACTCATGGGCATAGGAACTGTTCCTTGCTAGGGATATTAAAACAGTTAACCAGTTAAACAAGGGTGCTTAACCAATTAACTGTTTGGACTCAGCTACTGACAACTGACCCACTGCTGCCATGAGGTCGTGCTACCCAGCTCACTGGCCCCTCTGTAGCCGGAACTGCTCTGGCCTGGCATGGCTTGCCACTGCCAGAATTCTCTGCCAATGGTCGGTTAACAATTAATCATACCAGTAAGCATCATGCTTACCAGTATGCTTACCAGTGAACCATTTAACATCTTGAATCCCGGCTAGCACCACTTGAAGCACAAGCAACTCTAAAAGGGGCATGGAGAGGAAGAGACTGGGCATCGTCCTCACCTTCCTGAGCACTAGCCAAGTGAGCTTACTGATAAAGAATGGAGTGTGCACAGTCGGCTCCTGAGAGGTAGTGTGCTTCTCAAGAGTACCAGGAGGCACTGAGTGCCTTTGCATCACTTCAGTCATAAGAGTCTTCCTAAAAGGCACAATCAGATCCTTGCATTTTGATTCATACCTAATTTTTAGTTAGTAGATTAAGGCTTGGTCTGCACACCTGTACATGTTCACTATTTACCCCACCCCAAAGAATATGGGTGGGTGTTTAGTGTGGAATGAGCTTTGGCTTCCCCACTCCTCCCATTTAATGACAAAATAGATGAACCTGCCCTTAGAAGAAAGAGAGAAAGTGTTCCTCAAAGGGATGTCTGAACTACGGTGCCTCCTGTGCCTATTTCTAGAGCAATGGAATTTACATACCATCCCTTGTTCAGAGTTGTGCCTAAGCTCAGTAGGTCCTAAAGTGATTTCTAAGAAAATTGAAGTAATTCACAAGTGTTTAAAAAAAAGGGAGTTCAAAACACACCTTGGAAAAGTGAAGAACTGTAAACCACCATTTGGAGTAGAATGCATTCATTCTTAATTGATTTTGCCAGAGGACTTTTATTCTGTACAGTACATCTAACTTTGTATAAAAAGCATGTGGCTCTGACAGCATTTTTTATGAGTATTATTGCACATTTTTAAATCATTGTATTATTTACATCTAAGATGTTGGGGGTTTTTAATAAAAACTAGGAAGTGTCTACATATTGTTGATGTAAAGTCTAGTATTCTTGCTTTCAAAGATAGGCATTTTCATCTATCACTACTGTCAAGTGATTTAAGATCAAAAGCAAGTAAGTACTGCTATTGGAACATCCTAAGTTATTAAAAAACACCATTTAGTTATTCTCTTTCTTCCACTTTGAAGAACTCTGTTTTCCTTTTCCTTCCCCCCCAATTCACAGATTTCAGGCATTTGGGTCAAATGAACCTTTCATCTGTCTGAAATCTGTTGGAAAGACAATTTGCAAATGCCTCTAATGTTTTCTTATGGCGTTTATGGGTTTATCTGTGAAAAAAGAATGCTTTGTTCTAAGGCTTTTTTAACAGTAGCATTCATTAACATTACAGTAATGCCCAAAATGTGCAACACACTGTTCAGGGCAAGACCTGGGACTTCCTATTTGTCCATGGAAGCTGCAGTCTAAAATAAATAAAGAATTAGAATTCAAAAGACTAGGATTTAAATATCATATTGGTCATGTTAACCGAGGCATAAGTTTAGCGGCATGTATTTCAAATGTGTGTTTTAGCTTAGCTATCAACAAACATTAAAATGATGCTGGTGCTTGAAAATGTGCAATGACCTACATCCATCAAAATAAACCATAGAAAACTTCAGCACTCACACTAATAAAGAGGTAAATGGGGGGAAAGAGGTTTTTGAGAAAGAACTAGCTGAACTCTACTCATAACGTTGCTCATGATAGTGACAGGTTTGCTAGGCTAGAAATGATCAATGGTCACCGCATCTGTAAATTCATCAGAAATGCTACAAACTACAAAACAAAAAGACACTTCGAAGACTCTGATTTGCCACTCATGCTGATGTAAATCAGGTGTAACTCCAATGATGTTAGCAATATCACTCTAGCATAAAATAGTGAAAAGGGAGACACGAATCAGGCCCGTTGCACTCTAATATGAGGATAATTATCTGTGATATCTGTGATACCCAGTTCAGCCCCCACCTTCGGTTTTTTGAAGATTTGAAGGTAGGGAGATTATGAGCCATATTCTCCAAAGTGCCTCTGGCAGACTGCTAAATGCCTTCTTTCTACTTCTGATGATAGCAACAGGAGTAAAAGGAATTTAGTCCATTACTGGATTGGGCCTTATATGATTTATGACATTCACCTAGGCTATGCCTACACTGCACGACTATTTTGGGATATCGGAGGTATCCCAAAATAGCTATCCCGCATCCAAGGAATGTGCCCGTGATTTCAAAATATTTCTCAAAATAATGGACGCACTATTTTGCCATCTCTGTAAGCCTTGCTGCACGAAGAATAAGGGATGGCTCAAAATAGCGCTTTATATTGAAATTTGGCACCATGGAGACATGCCAAATTTTGAAATAGCCTATTTCAGAAAAAAAAATCAAAATAAGAAACGTAATTTGGGTATCTTATTTTGAGTTTAGGGTGCAGTGTAGATACACCCCGAGGCTACGTCTAGACTGGCCACAAATTCTGGAGAAGGGATGCAAATCAGGTAAGTCAGCAGAGGGAAATCCGTGGGGGATTTAAATATCCCCCGCGGATTTAAACAAACATGTCCGCTGCTTTTTTTCTGGCTTGGGGAAAAGCCGGAAAAAAAGCATCTAGACTGGCGCGATCCTCCGGAATAAAGCCCTTTTCCGGAGAATCTTTTATTCCTACCTGAAAGGAAAGTAGGAATAAGAGATCCTCCGGAAAAGGGCTTTATTCCAGAGGATCGCACCAGTCTAGATGCTTTTTTTCCGTCTTTTCCACAAGCCGGAAAAAAAACGGCGGACATGTTTGTTTAAATCCGCGGGGGATATTTAAATCCCCCACGGATTTCCCTCTGCTGACTTACCTGATTTGCATCCCTTTTCCGGAATTTGTGGCCAGTCTAGACGTAGCCCTAGTGAATCAATGTCAGAGTTGACTAACACCTAAGCATTAACAGATGACAGTGCTTCACTCGCTGCTTCTTTAAACCATTTGAAAGGCCTACTATTCTCCTCAGAGCTTTCTTTCTGGACATAGTGGTGGTGACCACCCCTTCTGTACATAAAGCAAACATTGGTTATGCTTTCCCCGGCTAACTGAAAAAAAATCACCGTATATTTATAGTTGCACTCTTCTGTAAAAGGGAGAAGAGAGTTTCACTTTATTCCCTCAGAAATCTTTACCTCAAGCTGCACTTGCAATTCTTATTAACTTCCATGGTAGGCATGTGCATGGATAGAAAGCAGCATATAGTCTTTATAGAGCAAGCAAAAATGCATAGCTGACACGGAGGAAAAGTCAGTTTAATGTGTTATATAATGGAAAAATTGTTCACTCAACCTTCACCATTATTATACATTGCAGAATTATGGCAAGCTATAGTTTTCGCATAATCTGGTACACTGCTCATAATTCACCACACAGAACTTTGTTAAATATTATCCTTTTCAAGGGATTTAAAACACCTCAGAGTCATGATCTGCCTTGAATTTTGCTGCTTGCTACTGATTTATGTTTCTATCTAGCTTCACATGAAAGAATTTCATGGACTGGAAGCAAAATATGCTATGAAACAATGAATGAATTCAGCTGTTTCAGATAGCCAACTTCACTTTCTAGATTTTTTATATGTTTTCCTTAAAATAGTGGCTAGTACAGAGGATTGGATACTACCATGAACACATTACAAAGAGTTAGGAGGAAAGAAATTGTCATTAAAAAGGAGCATTTTGTGAATAGATTTTTTTCAAGGCATGTGGCAGTAACAGGAGATTCTGAAATTGGAATCTGACCACTCAAATTTAAGGAATAGTGTCAGGTATGATAGCTGAAGAACTTAAGAAAAGAACTTGCTAGTTCTTGTCACAGACTTTTTTTTATTTTGTGCACTAGACCAGTGAAACTGCTGGCCAAGGTAAACAAGAAAATTCAGTAGTAGTAATAAGGTATAGTCTTGCACTCATTCTAATATTAATTTCAACAAAAAAGGAACATGACTTATGTCCCTACAAATATGAAGAGAATTTTTCAGTTTGAGTGCTACTTCCTGAAGAGTTCTGTACCATTTTCTTGGGTGTTTTGGCACAATTAATTTGGTAAATATTTGTGAGCACTTTCCAAATATTTGCAGCATAAATCCTTGGAATGTAATTTATATGTTTTAAATTCAGATGTCCTTAAGTCTGTTCATGTCAATGGCTTATAGCATTGCTGGTTATGAAAGCACCATTTGAGGAAATTAAGGGTGCCATGGATACAGCACATCCTTTAAAAAAAAAACAGTGAATTTAGAAGTGAGCTTGCACAGTGACAAATTCAGGTATTGCAATATTTTTCCTTTCATTGCTTCAGATTCTGGTCTCCAATTATATGATTTTCTGTTCTCAGTGAATAGAGGGCAGCATAGGTGCTGACTCTCTGGGAGCTCTGTTGCTGGAGAACCCACAGGGCAAAATTAGCAGCACTAACCTCCCCCATTCTTCCCCTGCCTCTTGCACACCAGCACCTCATGTTTACAAACTCCTCTGCCCTCCTTCCTAGAGCTTCCTGAGTGCTGTAAACAGCTGGTTCATGACATTCAAGTACCAGGATGGAAGGAGAGGAATGAAGATGGGACATGCTGCAGGGAGGAGGTGGAGAAGAAGCAGGCTGGGGTTGGAGCAGGGGTGGGAAGAGGCAAAGCAGAGATAGGGATCTGGAATAAATTGCCTAGGGAGGTTGTGGAATCTTAATCACTGGAGATATTTAAGAACATGTTAGAGAGCCATCTATCAGGGATGATATAGATGGTGATTGGTCCTGCCACAAGGACAGAGACTGGACTTAATGTCCTCTCGAGATCCCTTCCAGTTCTTGTAGTCTATTCTATGGGCTACTGTGAGACTGTCAAATCTGCTCTTTGTGGTGTCTTCCCATAAAATAGTGTCAAATTCAAAGTCTTGGTCCTTATCCTTAATGCTTAATGATCTGGGCCCAGTATACCTAAAAGATAATTTAAAACTCCTGTACACAGGTCATTGGTTGACCATCCTGCTCCTCAAGCACATGGAACTTTCGGCCAGAAGGATAAACGGCTTGCTTCTGTGGGAGACAAAGCTTTCTCTGAGACCTGTCCCTGCCTATGGAAAGAACTCCCATAGGAACTAAGGACCATCACAAATATCATCATCTTCCATTCCAAAACATCCTTCTCTGACCTTACTTTTCCCAGTATAAATACCTATCAGTATGAGGGTAATATAATCTCCTTTTAAAAGAGAACAGAATTATATGGATGGGTATACATCAGAATTAACTCTACTGGACTTCATTAAAGATATTCTTCATTCCCAGTGATGTGACAGGGATAAGAATCTACCCATCTTGTCTAAAAAATGTCTAAAAAATGGATGCAATCCTCCTGTTTTCTCTGGGTAAAGGTGAAGGACTCCTGAATGTAATCTGCTGCGGGTCTCAATGCATAATGTCTCACAATTACTGTGTGAATAAATGAGATAGGTGGGTGAGGTAATCTGTTTATTGGAATAACATCTATTGGGGAAAGAGATGCATGTTTAAGCTCCACAAAGCTCTTAGGATTGGAAAAGGAAAGACTTTGAAGCCTCATCTCTTACAGCAACAGAAATAGGTCCAATAAAAGATATTACCTTACCCTCTCTTATCTTGGGACCACATAGCTACAACACTGCAAACAACTGTGAATTGATGTAAGTAAAATATAATACATAGGTTGGATGGGTACTTCGGTATCTAATGAAACTGAAAGGAATTTTATATACAGTATAAATATACGCTGAAGGAAAGTTTTAAAATCAAATGAAACAGGATAGGAGGTTAATGCACTTGCTTTATCTCTAGAGCTCTGGATGCAAATCATTGCTGTTGTTATAAATAGGAATGAATTTGGTGGTCTCATTAAACTACTCCTGAGCAAACATTGAGCCACATCCCTAAAGCACTATATGGATCAACAATATTTGTAATCTGTGATGGAGTGACCCAGAACTGAGGGTGTTGAAGAAATGCATTGGGCTGGGCTGGGTTCAGAAGCTTGAATGGTACTACCATGCATCATGCTAGATTCTCGCACTCAAACTCTAAAGCACCAAATGTACGTAAGATCTCAGGGTATGTCTACACTACAAAGTTAGTTTGAACTAACTTTCATAGGCGCTACACTAGCGCTCTGTTAGTTCGAATTTAATTCAAACTAACGGAGCGCTTAGTTCGAACTAGGAAAACCTCATTTTACGAGGATTAAGCCTAGTTCGAACTAGGTAGTTCGAATTAAGGGGTGTGTAGCCCCTTAATTCAAACTAGTGGGAGGCTAGCCCTCCCCAGCTTTCCCTGGTGGCCACTCTGGCCAACACCAGGGAAACTCTTCTCCCCCCCCTCCCGGCCCCGGACCCCTTAAAGGGGCACGGGCTGGCTACGGTGCCCATGCCAGGTACAAGCCTGCCAGCACCCAGCCAGCAGACCCTGCACCTGGCACGGATCGAGCCACCCACCCGATGCCCCCCAGCCCTCCCCCTCTTCCTGGGACCAGGCTGGCGGCTCCCGGGAGCTTGCCCGGGACCGCAAGAGGTGGGCACCCACCTGGGCTAGTGCAGACATCATGGACCTCGTCCACGATCTCCGCACTAGGCACAGGAAAGTGGCCATCTAGGGCAGGAGAGCTGCCAGCCTCGCCACCCAGGAGCAGGTGTGCAAGAGAATCAAGGGGGTCCAGTGAGACCCCCGACCCTGAGCCCTGAGCTTACAATGGCCGTCCTGGGTCAGACCAAAGGTCCATCTAGCCCAGTAGCCTGTCTGCCGACAGCGGCCAACCCTAGGGACCCTGGAGGGGATGGACCGAAGACAGTGACCAAGCCATTTGTCTCGTGCCATCCTTCTCCAGCCTTCCACAAACCTTGGGCAGGGACACCACTCCTACCCCCTGGATAATACCACTCCATGGACCCAGCCTCCATGACTTGATCTCACTTCCCTTTAAACTCTGTTCTAGTTCTAGCCTTCACAGCCTCCTGCAGCAAGGAGTTCCACAGGTTGACTCTGCTTTGTGAAGAACAACTTTTTGTTACTAGTTTGAAGCCTGCTACCCATTCCTTTCCTTTGGTGTCCTCTAGTCCTTCTTTATGGGAACTAATGAAGAACTTTTCTGTATGCACCCTCTCCACCCAACTTCTGCTTTTAGAGACTTCTATCCTGTCCCCCCTCCGTCTCCTCTTTTCTAAGCTGAAAAGTCCCAGTCTCTTTAGCCTCTCTTCATATGGGACCTGTTCCCAACCCCTGATCATTTTAGTTGCCCTCCTCTCTCCCAGCCTCTCTCTTCCACTCTCCCACCTCCTTTTCCCAGTCTCCCCCAGTTTTGTTCAATAAAGACAGATTCCATTTTGTACATCAAGAAGAGGGGCTAGGGAAGGGTAAGTGGAAGGAGGTGAGGGAGCAATGGGGCACGAGCCCCCGATGGGGAGGAATGGGCTGGCTCTGCGGGCTTCTGGGGGTGGAAGCTCTCCTGCAGCTCCCCAATTGTCCCCTCTCCCCAGATGGCAGTCTGCGGCAAGTGCAGCCGGTCTGATGGCCGAGTGGTGTGATGTGCCCAGTGTGGGTAGTCCGAGCAACCCAAGCCAGGACTGCTTTGCAAGTGGGGCACCCCTGCGAACTGTCTGTCCGGGGCGGGGTCGGGACCCTTTAAGCACAGCCCTCGGCTAGCCTGAGAAAGCATCTCCACGCTCTAAGTTCTTCTCTGATGCCCTGCCGGCACTGCTTCCGGCCATCCTTAAGCCCGGTTCAGGGTCCACTTAATGTGGACATGCTAGTTGGAATTAGCAAAACGCTAATTCGAACTTGATTTTTAGTCTGAATCCGTTAGTTCGAATTAGCTTAGTTCGAATTAACGTTGTAGTGTAGACATACCCTCAGAGTGTTAAAATCCATGTGTTTTAGAATCCAGTTTTGCTTGAGATGAAAATGATATTGTAGATTTACAAGTTGATACTATATTCTTGTTATATAACTGATTAATGCTTGAATGTTATGAATTGTGTACAGAGATAACTCACACATATTTTTTAGATTTGATTGCACATATTATAGTAGATATCACCACTGGAAAATAAATCATCTGCCTAATTGTCTTTTCCCCCAATATGGAGCTAGAATAGGAAGAAAATTGTCCATTGGATAGACTACCCCCTCTTGTTCAGAGACAGTCTTGGAGGAAAAATTCTGTGAGATTTTACACTGATACCTCATTTCAGTGGGTAGTATTAATTTTAGTCCCAAAATTATTTAAGTCTCATCTTCACCCTAAATTAATGCTGCTATGATAGATGCAGTGGCATCAATTTAGTGGATCTAGCAAAGATGTGGTAAATAGATGGCCTACTATAGCCTATTGATTTTAGTACTTCACCTTAACGAGAGGTAGAAGCCATGTCAACAAGAGAGCATCTCCTGGTGACATAGCATGGTATACAAACTACAGTAAGTCCAGCTATAGCTACATCGACTTAAATTATGTAACATACCTAATTTAGATAGACTTAGCTTGTTGGGTACAATGTAGTGTCTCTTTTCTCTTAATGTTGAAAATTATTTACATCAGAGAAAGAATCACAGATGAGAGATTCTAGTATTAGTTACTTAAACCAACGTGATGAATCCCACTACATTTTAAGTTTTTTGCATGGACAGTTTCTTTGTGTAAATCATTTGGGATGTCTGTGCCCCACATTTGGATCTTGGCAGGTGGAAAAGTTTGCTGATACCCTGTACAAACTTTTCAGATTCAGCTGACTTGCACAGGCTGTCAATTATTTGGTGCTTAATCTGGTGGGTACAGTTAAGGAATACTGTTATATGCCTTAGCAATGCAATTCTAAGTATGCAGAAGCCAACACACATATTTTCTATTAGCAAATACTAACTATCTATCTTAAGGTCTTTTACTGACACACATCACCGTAGTATTTTTGACCTAGATCCTCAAAGATATTTAGATAACAACCATTAAAATCAATGGGATTTAGGTAAGTGCCTAAACACCTTTGAGGTTATGATTCTTATTGCCTTCCTGTAAATCAATAGCAATAGACAAGTGCCTAGTGGACTACTTCTCCCTTTTTGGGTATGTCTACACTGTGGAGTTTTTCTGAGAAAACAGCCATTTTTCTGGGAAAATTACACTTATGTCCACACTGCTATTGCGTTCTTCCAACAGTGGCAAACCTCTGTCTACAAGGAAGAAGCATTTTTCCTAGGAAGCTTTTTCAGAAAAAGTTGTGTATGGATGGGAAAGAGAGGGTTTTTTTGCACGATGAGGCCTCCAGGTGCTCTGGTGCCACTCAGTCCATAGTAATCACAACTTAAATGCGAGATTGCGTCCATTCAATGTGGATACTATCTTTTGAAAAAGCACATTGCTTTTTCATTGTGCTTTTGCTGTGTAGATGCTCTCTTTTGAAAAAAGGTTTTATGGAAGATCTCTTCTGGTCTCTTCCAGAAAACCTTTTTCCTAAAGAAGCTTGCAGTCTAGACATAGCCTTTGAGGCAAAATCTTCTTGCTTCTGTTTTTTGGGGGTGTAGGGGAGGGAGAAGACAGGCTAGGGGGTAATGAAATATGACTACATTTTCTTTTCCCATTAGAATGTGAAATATATTTATTATGTCTATAAAATTATTTATATACTAAGTCCTGATCACCTTATTCATGTAAGTTGTCAAACTGACTTCAGTGCAACTTCTTGCATAGGTAAAGGCAGAGAGAACTAGAGCCTACATTTACAGTTTTGTTTGTTTTTTCTTAGTTTGGGAAGAATTCCTACAATAGCGAAATATAGAAATTTAGGAACACAAGAATCACTATAGTGGAACAGATCAGAGATCATTCTAGTCCAATGTCTGCTCCGAACAATTGCTGCTGCTTCAGAAGGCATTAAATCCTAATAATGCACTAATTGACAGAAGGAAAGATTTCTTCCCAAACCCAGCTGGTGATCAGCTTATGCCCTGAAGCTTACACATTCTTGACATCATTTTTGTATGCAAAGCATATCCAGGCTTTTTCAGAAAATGTACATGACATTCTATATGGAAAACAATCATTCCCTTCCCTCCTGAACTTCATGTAACATTTCTACTGCAGAAAATATCCGCTGGCATCATTTGCAAATCACGTGTGAGCAGAGAGTTTTGTTGTACATGAATAGAGAAACCTAGAAGTGTATGAAAAAGTAAAAAATAAGAAACCTGTAAATTTACTGAACATTTCATTTAAAAAATCCACAAATTGCTTGCAGTGGTCTTTTCTCCTACTCTATTAAGCCTTTAACATCACACACTCGATACCGTTTGAATATTGCCAGCTTTGTACTGATTCAGCCCATTAAATGAGCTGTTAGAAATCAGATTCCATTTTTCCAAAGGAACTGCATCTATTTTTTGCTACAGCTGTGCAGTGCTCATCTCCTTATTTACATAACATGATTCATCACTCATTTAATTCAAAAAGTGTTTTCTGAATGCCAGTGCAAATAGATTTGTGCCAGATTTTAAAAAGACAGAGCTTCGTCTGTGTCCTTCACACTAAGATTTCTTAAGGCACAGCAAATGTTCATATTAAACTGTGCTCAGTAAAGCAGTTTTTCCCCTTATTTAGTCTTCTCAAATACTAATCTAATTTAAACTGTCTATCAATCTAGTTGAGTTTTTCTAATATGCTTATCACCTCAGTGCATTAAATAGCATATTGGAACATATTTATATAACCTTAGAAATTAAGATAATTTCTTCATTAAACAGGGAAGAGGATCATATGGAATACAACTCATTGTATCACATTAATTTGAGGGGGTTTAGTATTGTATCAGATATATCTACCATATTATTCTGTTAATTCAAGATTAACAGAATTAAATTCACAGCAACAATTCTTAATGTGTGTGCCTGTATAGCTAATCAGTTTATGAACTGGGATGAAATGGAATTTTCTGCAATATTTCAATGAAGGCTACGTGTGCCTCGGTTTCCCCTATGTGGTGCAAGGCTCCCAAACTGATAGAAAGGGTTGCTTGCTCTCTGCAGAGGCACAGAGACATAGATGTTAATGAGTTCTACTTCTCTGGACCTTAGGTCCCATATCAGTGGAACATCTGAGAAGACAACAACAAATCCAAATACTACGACTTTGAGACTAGCATCCAATGTCCATAGATCTCTTAGTAGAAAGCCAAATAGCATAACTAGGAGTTGCCACTGGGATTGTAAGGCCAGGCCTACACTAGACCCAGCTGGTCATCTTAAGGTATGCAACTCCAGCTACATAAAATATGTAGCTGGAGTCATCTTACCTTACGCCAAGCATGGTGGCGTCCCTGCAGTGGGAGGCTGATGGGAGCAAATGCTCCAATTGGCTTCCCTTACTCCTGACAAAAGCAGGAGTACCAGTTGCTGGTGGGGGTGCCCTCTGAGTTTGATTTAGCGAGTCTTAACTAGACTCTAAGGGTGTGTCTAGACTACAGAGTTTTGTCGACAAAAGTGGACTTTTGTCGACAAAACTATACCTGCGTCTACACTACCTCTGAGTTCTGTCGACATAACGTCGACAGAACTCAGCAGTTTTGTCGACACTGGTAAACCTCTTTTTACAAGGCATAACGCCTTTTGTCGACAGAGTTCTGTCGACAGAAGATGTTATTGCATCTAGGGTTGTGTCTAGACTACAGGGTTTTGTCGACAAAGCAGCTTGCTTTGTCGACAGAACTGAATGTAGTCTAGACGCTCTTTGTCAACAGAAGCTTTGTCGACAGTATCTGTTGACAAAACTTCTGTTGACAAAAGCCTGTAGTCTAGACGTACCCTAACTCAAACTTCAGCAGATGGATTGCAGCAGTGGCAGTTTTCCATGGAGTGAAGATATGCACTAAAGGTTGAGTGCTGGTGGAAACAGGGAACACGCCTGAACTGGGGAAAAGGTAGATCACAGCAACAGGGCTTTGTATTCAGTGCTGACCAGGATGTATTATATTATACTATAACTTTCTTGTGTCTTTGCTAACCAAGGACTTCCTATGCTACATTCCAATCAACTAATAAACTCTTCTGTTTTACAGTGCTGGCTGAGTGTCACTGCAAATGCTGATGGGTGAGGTGCATTGCTCCCTAAGATAGTAGAAGTAGACTTTAAAGGATCTTTTTCAGCTGGACTGGCTGAACAAAGCTCATGGTATGAAGTAGGGATGTTAAATATCTTGCAAATTCAAGATGCACTGATATTTCCTATTGATCATGAGGTTATGTTTTTAAAATGGCTTCCTTTCTGGATCAAGGCAAGAGGGGCTATTTATTATAGTGCTAAGTAAAGACTATTACACCTACTATGTAGACGCATTAACTTGTAATAATTCTGAAAACCCATTACTAAAGGCACACAGCTGACCACAAGGGGGCTCTTGAAATTTAAAAATATATTTCATTGCACCCATCTGCTTACATCCAATAGTATAAATGGAAAAAGAGAAATTGTGAGATTAAAATAAACAGCCCTTAATCCTGGGTGTGGGAAAAATTGGGAGGAGGGGGGGAACTGAGAACCATTGAACCAAACCGTAAACCCAGTTCATGCTAGATGAAATTTCAAGTTAGTAGATGGCACAGCTGCACACCAGCACCCTTAGTTCTAGTACCTATGCCCTTAGCAGCAAGTGAACATTTCTGTGAGCTGCAGATTTACTGTAGAAAACATAACACCGTTTTACTCAATGGGTTTGGTATGTAGATTCTCCTGATCTCTAAATGCATTTTGCTAGAATCATGAATAATCCAGACAATTATCATTCTTAACTGAAATATTTTACACACACATATATACCCCTCTGAAACTAATTTAGTAATTAGGCAAAATATTTATTATTTTAAAAATCCAATAATTTTAAGTAAAATTACCATTTTAAATAACATATTTTGTTTACAGATATGAGAATGATGATTATATCTCTGAAAATAGATTAGAAACCTTTATATCACTGCTTAGGTCCTATGTATGGCTCAACCAAATAATCTAGCCTTAATCCATGCAAAGAATCTAAACAGTGGGGGTCACCAGGATTTTAAACAAAGAGAAAGCGACGCATTAAAGCCATCTTGTTCGCATTTATCTATAGCTACCACCAGGTGGCAAACATTTCTAAAGTATCACCAAGCATTGCAGTATCTCCCATGGACTTGGACTTGCGGCTCAGTCTGCCTGTGCTGTGCAGTGAAGCAAACACTGCATAGTAGATTCAGCTGCTTAGCAAAGCATTCAGCACTATTGCTTCTATTTTGCTTCCACTCATGCATGTGTGCACAGATTCGCTAGGAGAAAAGGGCTGACCAAGAAATAAAT
This sequence comes from Pelodiscus sinensis, assembly GCF_052426305.1. Classification (NCBI taxonomy): domain Eukaryota; kingdom Metazoa; phylum Chordata; order Testudines; family Trionychidae; genus Pelodiscus; species Pelodiscus sinensis. The sequence goes on from NC_143060.1 coordinate 40,481,005, forward strand.
GGAAAGAAAAATTAATCACATTCATTCTACTGGCGCGAGATGAAATCCTATCGCCTTAATACAATACAATCCTCCACTGTAATGCTCAGAACAAGGCCAGAAAAGTGGAGCAGCATTATCCTAGATCCTCATCTCCATGACAACATCTCAAGTTGCAGAAAGGCAGAATTAAAGGAGCCATGTATTTTTTTGCAGAAATCAAATCTACTGGCCTGGGTGTGTCCCATTTTTTTTTAGAATCCAAAACATAACTGTGTTGAGGTCTTTAACCATTTGCCAGGAGATGATTCAAAAATAAAAATTTGCTTTGCACAGTATGAGAGCCCCGCTCTTCCTAAAAGGTAGCTTATGTAAACATATTTTATACAGAATGTACCATCTAGTCACTTGTGACAGACCTTTCTCCATTGAATCTTTTGCTAAGCCACATACTGACAGCCCTGTATTTTCCTAGTGAAGAATGTTTGCTGTGGAGACAGTATGGTCTAAGGGTTAGGACAGCAGACTGGCAATTAGGACAGCTGAATTTCGTTCCTGAGTCTATACTCACACACACTTTTTAAAAAATCTCTCTCTCTATATAAAAAGGTTTTTCCTGTGGAACGACAGAGTGACATCATCACATCACGCTGTATCCCGCGGACTCCCTGCCCTGGGCACTGTTCGGGGACCGGCAATACCACCTGATAGCCTGGCCTTGGCAGATGCCACCTCCTGAAATGCTGCGGCCATAGCTGAGCAGGCAGGACCCTTTAGAGGGAGGATCTGCCCAGGCCAGGTGGCTTTGCCCATCCCCAAACAGTGTCCAGGGTAGGGAACAACGCCATCCAGGGCCTGGGTGACACTCTGAATCAGCCTGCTGCAGGGAATGGGGCTGTGGCAGTGCCACTGCCATTGCTCACAGGGGAAACCCCAGGTAGAGGCTATGGGGTGGCTGGCCTTGGGCATGTTGGGAACCTTTCCAGTGGCCAGAGGGTCTGAGGCGCCGCACAGGACCAGGCCCACAGGGGAAGCGGAATGGGGCCCAGTGGCTAAGGGGAGCCGCTGGCTGAGCACTGGGCCAGCCCTGGCGACCCTGTGCCCAGGGGAAGCAACCACTGTGCTTTGTCCCCTTCTGGCAGCTGCCTGTGTGCGGGGGGGTGGGCTGATCTTTGGCTCACTGCCCAGGGACAGGGACTGCGCAAGGCCATGCTCCTCCAAGATGGGGGCTTTCAGCCCCCCCGGCCCAGGAGGCTGCTTCAGCTAGTGTGAGGCCCTGGGCCCATCCCACTCACACCAGGAACTGTGTCCCTGGCTGCTTGCTGCCCCATCCTCCATTGCGCTCTGATTGGCTTTAACCAGCTCCAAGCCACCCCTGGTGGAAACTGCCGCTGTAGTCTGGCAACCCCTGAGGCATCACAAAGGGGAGGCCCAGCAGTATTCAGAGTGGCTGCTAACCCAGCCAAGTGGGGGTGGGATACCAGAGGGTGGTGCCTGCCTCTGCATGATGGAGTCCGGAGACTCTCCTCCCACCCTTACTGCAGGGCTCCCTGGTCCTCTTTCCATCCTCCATGTGTGTCCTCAGCCCCTCTCCTGCTCCCTCATAGACTCCCATCCCTCCTTCTCAACCTGGAATCCCAAAGGAACCCCTGCTCTCTGCCCCTCCCTCCAGCCTCTTTCTCTTCCTCCTTTCCATTTCCTCTGCCCACAGACATCCCCCTTTCCCACTTCACAGAACCCCAGCATTGCCACCTTTGCTGACTGCCTCTTCTCCAGGCAGCTGCCCAGATTCAGGACCCGGAGTACCCCCCAATAGAAACTCCTGCACATGGGCATGCTGTGAAGGCCCAGACAACACTGTTTTGTGTTACCAGATGTGTCCCGAAATAGCGCCTGTTGTCTAGACATACCCTAAGGTACTATAGGACTACTCATTTTCACAGTGGTATTGGAGAGTCCACACTTTCCCTGCAGAAATCAGTTTAGTGCCTTGCAATGCTTGGAACATTTGGGCTAAGATAAATTATTATTATTTATTTTATTATGATAGGGTTTAGAGGTCCCTTCAGGGCCTCATTGTGCTAGGTGCTAAATCTGTGATTCTTTCTCTGATGTAAATAATTTTCAACATTAAGAGAAAAGAGACACTACATTGTACACAACAAGCTAAGTCTATCTAAATTAGGTATGTTACATAATTTAAGTCGATGTAGCTATAGCTGGACTTACTGTAGTTTCTATACCATGCTATGTCACCAGGAGATGCTCTCTTGTTGACATGGCTTCTGCCTCTCGTTAAGGTGAAGTACTAAAAACAATAGGCTATAGTAGGCCATCTATTTACCACATCTTTGCTAGATCCACTAAATTGATGCCACTGCATCTATCATAGCAGCATTAATTTAGGGTGAAGATGAGACAAATAATTTTGGGACTAAAATTAATACTACCCACTGAAATGAGGTATCAGTGTAAAATCTCACCAAATTTTTCCTCCAAGACTGTCTCTGAACAAGAGGGGGTAGTCTATCCAATAGACAATTTTCTTCCTATTCTAGCTCCATATTGGGAAAAAGACAATTAGGCAGATGATTTATTTTCCAGTGGTGATATCTAATATAATATGTGCAATCAAATCTAAATAATATGTGTGAGTTATCTAAATATCTTTGAGGATCTAGGTCAAAAATACTACGGTGATGTGTGTCAGTAAAAGACCTTAAGATAGATAGTTAGCATTTGCTAATAGAAAATATGTGTGTTGGCTTCTGCATACTTAGAATTGCATTGCTAAGGCATATAACAGTATTCCTTAACTGTACCCACCAGATTAAGCACCAAATAATTGACAGCCTGTGCAAGTCAGCTGAATCTGAAAAGTTTGTACAGGGTATCAGCAAACTTTTCCACCTGCCAAGATCCAAATGTGGGGCACAGACATCCCAAATGATTTACACAAAGAAACTGTCCATGCAAAAAACTTAAAATGTAATGGGATTCATCACTTTGGCGTTAACTTTTTGAAAATCGATGCAAAATCGCGTCGTGCCGTCTGGTTTCGGGACTAGAACTACGGGACTCCTCCACTCACTATGGGATTCCTCCACCACTCCCATCTCTAGCATTGTCTGGAGTTCCCGCTGGACTGTTTCCCACATCTTCCTAGGTAGGGGCCTGTGTTGGTCTTGCACTTTATGGCCTGGCCGGGTAGCGATGTGGTGATGTGTGGTGGGGATGCGGCTGGGTTGAGTGGAGAAAAACTGTGCGAACCCGAGCCACCCACTGTAATTCTCCCTGTTGTACCAGATTTAACTCCGGGCTCATCGTTACCTGAGCGTCCCCCTGGAGGTCTTCTACGGCTGGCCCGAGCTCTGGATCCGGGGGATATGGAGTGACCAGTAGTCCTTCGGCCGTCTTCCACTCCTTCAGGAGGTTGATGTGGTATACTCGTACCTCTCTCCTCCTCCCCGGCAGCCTCACTTCGTAGTCCACCGTTCCTATTCGCCAGACCACCTTGAAGGGGCCTTGCGATCGGGCCAGTAGCTTGGACTCCCGGGATGGCAGTAGGACGAGGACATGGTCCCCTGGTTCAAAAGAGCGGAGTTTGGCCCCTTGGTTGTAATACCGGGCTTGGACTTCCTGCGCCTGTAGGGGAATTTGCCAAGGCTAACCTCCTACCTTCCGCAGGCGTTCCCGCAGCTGTAAGATATAGGGTACTGTTCCTTGGACGCGTGATTCCTGTTCTTCCCAACTTTCTCGTAAAAGGTCGAGTATTCCCCTCGGCTGTCGCCCATACAGGAGTTCAAATGGGGAGAAACCCAACGACGCCTGGGGGACCTCCAGAATGGCAAATAACAGGGCTGGTAGGAGCTTGTCCCAGTGTCGAGGGTCCTCTGTCACAAACTTACGCAGCATCGTCTTTAACGTTTGGTTAAAACGCTCCACCAGGCCGTCTTTCTGGGGATGGTAAACCGTCGTCCTCAGAGGGTGAATGTTCAGTAGCTGCGATAGTCCTGCCATCAGTCAGGACGACACATTGGTCCCCTGGTCGGTCAGGACCTCCTTCGGTATCCCTACTTGCGCAAATAGTTTAAAAAGTTCCTCTGGGAGGTTGCGGGCGGTGGTATTGCGTAGTGGAACCGCTTCTGGGTAACGCGTGGCATAGTCCACCACCGCGATAATGTACTGACAGCCCGAACTGGCCTTTTCTAGGGGTCCCACCAGTTCCAGCCCGATCCTTTCAAAGGGGATCCCTATCACGGGCAGTGCCACCAGTGGGGCTTTCGGCACCACCTTTCTACTGGTGAGTTGGCACTCAGGACAGGATTCACAGAAGGTCCGCACAGCGTGGTGTATGCCCGGCCAAAAAAACCTCATCCCTATCTGTTGCAGGGTCTTTTCTCATCCGAGATGGTCAGCCCAAGGCAGCCAGTGCGCCAGCCGGAGCACAGCGTTCCTAAATTTGCGGGGGATCAGGAGCTGCCAGATGTCTTCCCCCATCTGGGGTTCCCGGACCACCCTATATAGCCAATCCACCTTCATGCAGAACCGTGGGCCTTGTGGCTTACGGGGGTCTTGGCTTGCCCCCTCCCCTGGGTATTGTACCTGCTCCCAAGCTCGACTCAAGGTCTGGTCTTCCCTCTGTTCTCTCATGAAGTCACCCTCTACTTCCAGGGTCACGACTTCGTCCTCCCAGGCAGGGTGATCTCCCCTGGTCGGTGGCAGGTCCGTCGCTTGGCCTGGGGTCGGCCTCTCCTCTCTCCCTAGACTCTTGCCTTGGGCGGCCTCCTCCAGGTCGGGTGGAGGGATGCCAGGTCCTGGCACTGACTGCTGATCCCATTCTCGCAACACCCTGTCTAGGCCTCTCCAGTCTCGGCCTAATATCACGGGGTAGGCTAACATCGGGACCAACCCCACGCTGTAGACCCCCACATCCCGGCCATCATTTAGCTGCACCCATTCTGTCGGATACGCCCGTACGTCCCCATGTACACATAACAACTGGATGGGGGCCCCTGCTGGCTCTGGCTCGGATATTAGGTCGGCCCTAACTAGGGTCTGGCTGCACCCTGAGTCCACCAGCGCCACCATGGGGTTCCCTTCCATCCTGAGTCTCACCATCATTTTAGCGGGATCCATTGGCCCCATTCTGGGCTCTGCAGTCAGTGCTTGCCCAAAGGGGCAGACCCCGCGGGGCCTCAGCCTTCCCTGGGCCCACAACCTCCCGCGACCTCCCGCTCCCAGCGGTCCTGTCGCTCTCGTAACCCCGCTAACTGCCTCTGCAGTTCGGTCAGGTATCCTTCTTGCTGCTGTTGCCAGGTCAACAACCCCCCCCCGCTCTGTCTCCGGGGCGCTTTTTGCCCTGGTTTAGCAACCCCCTTTTCCAGCCCCTCTGCCCAGGGGCGGGGATCAATGCGCACATTCTCCACCATGTGTCGGGCCCCCCCCCCCTTGCCGGGGGTCGCCACCCTCCTCTGGGGCATCACTCACACAGCTTGGGCCTCGGCCCGAAGCGTGGTGCCCCTTTTTAGGGGGAATACGACCTCCCGGCCTAACCTCCAAAGTTCACTGCCCCCACAATAGGGGAAATACAGCCTTCCGGCCTAGTCCAAAGTTCACTGCCCCTGCACTAGGGGAAATACGGCCTCCCGGCCTAGTCCACAGCTCTCAGGCCCAGAGGCCTAGTCTAAAGTTCTTTATCCCAGCCCCCACTCGCCGGGGGTCAGGGCAGGAGGGGTAGGGGGGTCCGGGCCCTCCCTCTCCACCGGGCCCCGATCCAGGGCCCTAGTAGTGGCGGGTGGTTCCCACCACGGGCTCGGCGGGGGCTCCTCCCCACAACGCCCCGAACCCTCAGGGGCTTTTCCAGCTCCCTGCCCTGGGTCACTTCCTACCCCCGGCCCCCGGCCCGTAGCGGTCCCACCTGTCGGCGTTGGTCGGGCGGCTGTACTGGTACTTCCCCGGTCAGCGTTGGAGTTGGCAGGGTCCGGTCCGGCACTCGGGTCATGGGGGGTCGGTCGGCGGCTGCGGCGTTGGGGCCGAGCCCGGCTCAGGCTCGGCAGTGGCACGTTCAGCCCTCCTGGCAACTCCCTCTCTGGCCGTTGGATGCTAGCTCCAGCTCGGGCTGCAGTCTGCCCCTTCTGAGCAGGCCAGCAGCCTTTTGTACCTGCGCTCCCCTTGGAGCATGCCCAGTAGGGCTGTGTGGGTGGGGCTCTTTCCACCCCCGGCACCAGGTGGTTTCCCTGGGCTTGAGTGCAGGGCGGGGCCGCCCCATCACAGACAGCAAATACATATACATCTATAGCTAAATGAGGACACAGTGCTGTAAATGATCAGAGGTGCATGTAATTAATTATCATTAATCCAGATCTGTCCTGAATTCTGGCTGAGAATCTCTGAAGCCATGTCTCTGGTGACACTGGCAAAAGGAATGCTAACAAGATGATCTCCTGTGAAGTGTGACCTACAGAATTTAATGGACAATGGTAACTTTTCTAAAGGTGTTTGGATTATCCCAAAGAATTTCATTTAGAAAACAATTATATCCCTGCTACAGAATTTTAGAAGATGATTCAAAGAAAAATTATTATTCTCTGGTCAGTTCTGTAAGCTTTTCATTCCATTTCTGTAGATGATTATTTGATTTATAAAGGACCCTATTGATTTCATGTCTATTCATTTCTACAGGACAGAGAGTGAGCGGGCAAGAGGGCAAGGGGACCTTGTGCTATTAAAGTAATATCTGTTCTATAATATTTATTGCAACAAAACCATTCTAGCAAACTATAGGCTAGACTAAGAAACTCTAATATATTTGACTGGTATTCCGTGGGTCTCCATGTACTCCGAGGATCTTTCAAAATGGGGCATTTCTGTAAAAAATGCTCTGTCTAAACTGCCAGTTATTTTCGAAAAGTCCCATTTCAAAAAAAAGCAGTAACCGCCATTATACAAAGGAAGGACGGGATATTTAAATCCCAGCTTCATTTGCACTTTCGATATGTCTAATTTATATCCCCCTGCCAACTGAGGGGTGTAATTTAGACGTAGTCTTATTGATATTCCTAGGCACAATAGTAATAGAAATAATAATAATTGACATGACTGTCTTCCTTCTTTTCCTATATAAAAGTGCCGTGTTGCTGTATGTTGTTCACCCGCTGAGGTGGCAACTTTTCAGTGATGGGTTAAACCAGGGGTCTCCAAACTACGGCCCGGGGGCCGGATGCGGCCCGCGAGGCCCTCTCATCCGGCCCGTGGAGACCTTTTTGGATTCAAAGGCAGAAGAAGTGAGATTGTTTCAAAACCCATTTGAAGCAGATGTGGCCAGTTGCCCAGATGAACTGCAGCTGGAAGTCATTGAGTTGCAAGCAAATGACCTCCTTAGGGACAAGTTCAAAATAGGACTGGTGGGTTTTTACCAGTTTTTGCCCAAGGAAGACTTTCCTAATGTCAAAACTTTTGCATCAAGGTACCTTTCAATCTTTGGAACAACATACCTGTGTGAACAAACATTTTCAAGAATGAAATACGTGAAGAACAATTTGAGAACAAACTTGTCCGATGATAATCTCAGGTCACTGTTGATGTTAGGGACAACAAATCTAAAGCCAGAAATGTCTGCTATTTTGGCATCCAGGAAACAATTTCACCATTCACACTAATACAGCTGTTCATGTGTAGTGTATGAATGTGTTATTAAATAATAACTGAATAAAATAATATTAAATAAATAATTAAAAACAACATCCATGTTTTGATTGTTTTTTATTTGGACCTCAAGTGTGTAGTCGGCCCCCGAACTGCTGTTTGATAGTTAATGCGGCCCTCGGGCTGAAAAGTTTGGAGACCCCTGGGTTAAACGATCCTTTGGTGTAGTTATTCTAGTTGAAGTTCATTAATCTGGAATCTGGAATCTTCTGGAATCTTCACTGGAGGTGTTACAATAGAAGATACTAGTATTTTTGGCCTTGGTTATGACTAATAGGGACAGACCTGAGTAAAGAATAAGATGCTAGGAAGCACTGGGAAGCAGTGAGGGCCAACCTCTCTCAGAGCTTGCCAATATGTATGGGTACGTCTACACTAGCCCTCTTTTTAAATCTCCTTAGTCCGAACTAACTGTCCGCGGCTACACGCAGCAGTCAAACGTTAACTTGAACTAAAGACTTAGTTCGAGTTAACATTTGACTGCCGCGTGTAGCCGCGGGCAGTTAGATTGGATTAACGGATTTAAAAATGGCGCCCGGACGGGACGATGCAAATAAAGCCCAGGATATTTAAATCTTCATTTGCTTCATTTGCAACTTCGAATGCCTACATTAGACTCCCTAGTTCGAACTAGGGGGCTAGTGTAGACATACCCTATGTTAAATGAGCCCACTTCTCTCTCCCTTTGGAAAGTACAGCACCATGTGTCTGTATGCCCAGCCTAACTTGCTGGTCCTTGCAAAGGGGAAGAGGAGGGAACCATGGTTTCACCTCCTCCTCCATCCCCCACTGAGCTACAAGCAGAGAGCAGTCCCTGCACTCAGAGGAGCAAAGGGATTGAAGTTGTGTCCAATAATTGCATGGGAGCCTTAAGAGGGCAAGGTATCTTGTGCCATCCATCAGTCTTCTATGTGGATGGATGCAATAGGGTGCACTGTTTGTATTTCAATCTGGTCAAGACCTATTGGCAAAAATACTGTATATTTATCTACTGAATGGGAGAGACAGAGCACTAGAAGGAAAAGGAGACTTCATGTGTAATGTTTGCCTCTTAGTGAAGTGACTAAAAGGTGCAGAAACACCACAATTTTTGCTTTCTGTTTATCAAGTAAAAACCAGGATTTTCCCTGTTCTTCCTGATGTTGCACATTTATTCAAACTGTTCAGATTAAAAGACAATTGAGGAAGTTTTGGCATAAACCTGCATGATACTTTCAAAATTTACTTTCCAGCCATTCTATGACTTACTTTTTTAGGAAAAAATGAGACACCAAGCAGACCATAAAAAGTGTATAAATTAAGATATGTGTGCACAAATGACTTTGAGTGAGCATAGTCAAAATGGTTTTTTTACAAGTTAGTACATCCAGGACATGAGACTGTCAAACTCTAAGTGCTATTGCATTATATAAATGAAATGAGTGTAATCCCAGGTAAAAAAAAATAATTACACCACAAGCAATTTGAAACACAAAATGTATCTTTTTATAGTTCTCTACAGCTGAGGGCTAAATGTACTGCACACGCTGTTTCCTACCATGAAGATTTTATGTTAATATCCTCCAGTGCTGCTACAGTAGGATACCATTTTTTTTTAAATTGAGGATGTTCACTAAGAAACATCTTTTAGGACTGAAATGCTCATTTCCTAAAGGTCCATCTTATATTTGGTAAGAAATTCTATAGTCTATTGGACACCTCAGAAAATCTCTGTAATTGACAGCAAGATATTAGTCCCTTAACTACTAATCTCAGAAACAAATACAAATCACTACAGGAGACCCTTGCGATTTGTGGAATTGCTATTCACGGTTCCAGGTATTTGCAGGTGTCTCCTGTCTTAGGCTGGGGGGAAAGCAGGAAAGATCACCATGGTTCCATGCGGTGAGTTCAGGAGCCACAGGAAGCTCCCTGTGGAGGCTGGAGCTGCAGTCCCCAGTATTTAGGATTTTGCCATTCGTGGTGGTGCCAGGAATGCATCCACCATGAAGGGCAAGAGTTCCCTGTAATTTTGACTGAATGAAAATTGGAGGATTTAACCCTTAGTCTTTTAACACGGGGTGTTAATTCCACTGAAGTCAGTATTGATCAAAATTCATTCTAGCTACTCCGAGCAAGATTCTCCCCTGCATTATGACATTCTAGAGTGCAAAGTAGCCATATAGCTCTCAAAAAAATCTTTCGGGAGATTCCCTTTCTATAAGGAGATACTCAAGCCCCTGGCCCCATGTGGTTTTGGGGCCATGAGGCATTTGAGAAGTGTTTTGGTTTGCTGTGCAAGTGTTGGGTGCTGTGGCTGGCTTGTAATATATGGGAGGTCACAGTAGGTGACCTGATACTTCTTTCTGGCCTTACACTCAGAATCTGCCTGGGAATGAAATTCATCCCATCGACTTTCTTATACAAGAGCACCTGACTATGCCACTAAAACACTGTCTCACAAGCAGAGAGACACACCACCACATAGGGAGGGATAAGTATGGGAGCCATTGTGCCTCCTGAAGGATGAGTAATTGCTGTTCTCCCCTCTTCTGGCCAATACAGATGTGGAACTATTCCACCAGATTTTTCCTTTCCTTGTTGGGGTAACTTGTGCTCTGGGGAACATGCGGATTGTAATTTTGCCCAATTCCTACATAAAAGAGAAAACTCCTTGCATCCCTCTGTCCCCTTACTGCACACAAATGAATAATGGAAAACAGTCTTTGTGAACAGTTATTATACCTGCTGACTACAGGTTGAACCTCTGTAATCTGGCACCCTAAGGACATGACCGATGCTGAAGCTGAGAATTTGCCAAACCACAGGCGGTCAATATTGTCTAGCAGCATTACAACACTTTCACTGCTTAGGAGGCTCTTAGCAGACATTTAGGGGTAAATTAAATCTGAATAACAGCATAGACCACTGAGAGCCAGGACTTGTGGCTGTAAACAAACTTTACGGGACTGTGGAAAATTTGGCCAAAGCCATGATAAGTGGACATCTGGTTAACCAAAACCATGCCGGACCATGGATACTGCTGGACCAGAGAGTGCTGGACTTGAGAGGTTCAACCTGCAGTACATACATTATCTACTCACTGGCTCATTATAAATATTATCTACTATTAGCTGTTCTTGTAAATTTCATTTAAAACATTTTTTACTTTTTCAGTTCAACCTGCTTCTTTATGGGAATGAAAAAGGCATCTGAAAACAGCAACTACTTCTAATTAAATTAAAAACAAAAGGGGAGCTCCAGTGCTGAGCTTTGTTCACCATTTATCACTGTAGAGCAACTTCTCACAGCCAAGCCATGAATCCATTGCAGCTGAAATTTTCCAGACAGATTCTTACTTGTGGTGCAAGCATGAGGAACTGGAATAAAGATGCACCCATAATATAGCACATGATGTATTTCATGTCAACTGCAATTATGATTTTGCTCACAATGAACTGGACTCACATACTAAAGATGGCAGCTCAGCTTGGGGCTTGGCTTTATGCTACAAAAGTAAATTTTGCTTTTCCTTGATATTGAGAGCTAGATTGTGCCTGGCCTTGAATGGGGAAGAAAGTGCAAGGAGAATCCCTCCTTCCCAGCTCTATACCAAATGCTTTGTGCAAGAGGAAGGGAGTTAGTACACTTGGAAGACCCTGGGGATTTCTCTCTTCATGTATCCTGAGGGAACAAATTGCCCCAATGGGAATCGGAAATGGAAGTTGGCCAGTCATGACTGGTGCAACTTGTGCTCTCCCATGGAGGTTGAGGAGACAGCATAATGACTCTTATTGCTCCCTCTTGGGTGGGGTGGCTTTGCACTGCTTCCCAATAGAGGCCCCAATTATAACTTACACATTAAGGCCCTAAACAAACTGAGATGCATATTGATTTACTGAAAGCACTCCCTAAATTAAGCCTTTATCTTCCATACACTAATATCAGGATCATAGGACTGGAAGGGACCTCAAGACGTCATCTAGTCTAGTTTCCTGCACTCATGACAGGACTAAGTATTATCTAGACCATCACTGATAATAATATATAAATACAGTATCATTATTTTCCATGTTTTTTGATGCATGGCCATAGTAGAACAGCAATGGATCTAAAGGGCATCAGCTAGTCTTCACACCCTCTGTTCAGTGCTGTACTTTTCAAAAGCTGTTCCATCTCTTTCATTACCACAACCTTTCCCTGAATTTCTGTACAAGGGGTTCCAGTGCCGATGTGGAGGCATAGAGCTTCCATGGAGGTAGCTTTGACCAACAGCTTGCCTGCTAAGAACTTGAGTGATCTTTGGCTTCTGTAGGCCTCAACACCTGCATGATCATTCTTAGGGAAAAATCCTGCTGGAAAAAGAGAACAAAAATTCCTTGAGGGGAATGCGATTTGGTATTTGGTTTTGTTTTTTCTCATCCATGTTGTTGAGCTCTCCAAGTGTCAGGATTTGGGCAGATTGATGGAACATTTTAGAGAAACTTGTACTAATACCTCTGAAGTACCTCATCTGTGGATAAAAATAGATGAGTCTCTGGGTTTGTCATTCTGGAGCACTTCATGAGCACTAAATCCATTTTAACACAGTGTGTTGGGCAAGTGGTCTGGTCTTTTTCAGGTTTGAGTTCAATTTTGCAGATTCAGATAGTTCAGGTGGCTAAGCTAAACATGGTTACACCAACTGAACCATCATTAGAAATAATGTCAGGTTAAAAAAAACCAAGGTTAGCCCAATGCAAGTGACTAAATCTCAGGTTCAGAAGGGAAAACAGCTGGAAACAGTCTGTTTCTAGACACTTGTGTTCTTGAGCATAAGTGGTCTCTGCTTTTCATTATGTTGAATTGTGAGGAAATTTGGAAATATTTACTAGTTCAGTTGACTTGATTGTTTTATCACCTTCACTGGTTTAAACTAAGATAAGATATCCAGGCTGTATACACTCTTAACATGAGTATATCATACAGCTGTTCTCTCATTTATAGTCCAATTCTCATACTTAATAACATTCAGAACTTTATCTACATGTTTTGGAAATTTTCAGTCGTCCATCAATTTTCTCTTTTTCAGTTTCCCCATCATAATCAGTGTTGATTCAGAAAAAAAGTGGGAGGAAAAAAATATATATATTATGCATGTATGATGTCTGATGCTTTATGACAGTTTCTACACTTGACAGGAGACACAGAATTATTCACTCATGGCTACATTTCTCATGAGCTCTTCCTTCCTCTCTTCATTCATGAAGATACATTATAACAGATTGGACACTATGCAGGCATAATGAAAGAGTATTAACCCATTTTTTAAAAAAGTCTATCATTCATATGTCGAAATCTCAGGCTCTCAAAGATGAATAATGATTTTAGGTGATTAATGTAAATATATGTAAAAACATTCATTAGTTAATTAGACAAAAATGGGTTGTATTTGTATCTGGAGAATACAGGGCATTATGGAATTTCAATTTGCCTGCGCACTTTTTTCTTTTAGGACACATTTTCAGAATTTGTTTTAAAAAAGTTTTCATTTTATTTAACATTTATTTTTTGAAGAAAATTGGCACCATAAAAAACAGACTCACAGACCTATTGACATCTTTACTATTTAGCATTACTATTGGCTTCAATAGAAGGCTGGGGATAGGATTTCGTACATAGATCATCTTACTCTCAGTACAAGTGGCAGCTTTCTACTCAATAGATCAGCCTTTGCAGGTATTGAATAATGATTACTGATGACAGTAACAAAAATATTTAGCTTCTTTTTAATTCCTGTGAAAATGTGCAGGAGCCAAAACAGCTAAGATCATGAGCTGGTTCTCTTCTTAGTTACATTGCATAAATGGTTCACTAAGCATCAGATTTTCCAGGGTGATATAGCTGCTTTGCACTGTACTGCTGGAGTAATTACGTCCTAAAGACAGCATAATCAGCTCATGGAAAATCACCATAGGCCACAGGTCATCCTTAGATGATGCAGAGTCTAAGTAGGAGTTCATATGCCATTTCCCCCCCTCTGCTACCAGCTCAATAAAGGGAAGTGAACATAACTAGTAGAAGGAAACATGACCATGACCACATTGATCATCAGCTTTGTATTCAGCTCCTTTGAGCCATGGCACCCCTATGTAAATTAGAGTAGCCTCCAGGATTCTATGACACAGTACAGGCCAATTAGCCCTGCACAGACCAAGACCAGGGGAGAGGAAAACTGATTTGTAAGCAACCTTTCTACAGCCACCCCCGCTGTCACTCTATCCAGAGCAAGCATGAGGTCTAAATTCCAATCAATCTCTCTTGTACAAACTGACAGAAGGAAAATAGGGCTCTACAGGTGTTAGCATAATATAAAGATACTGATCTTGAACAGGTGTCATGAGGGACTAATTTAGCATGCACAAGCTTAATTGCTGGTGATGGTTCATGAGAGGAAAGAACTCTGACTCTCCCAACTCAGACTGATTTTGCAGGGCTGGAACTTAGGGAAACAATATTTTTACATGTGAACTGAACATATTTTACAAGAAAGTCACTGAAGCAATATAAAGATCGTGTCTCTTGAAACTACTTATACAGATTCAATTTTCAGACTACATCAACACTGAATAATTTGATCTAATCTGAAGAATTGTTTCACACAGGCAGTTGCGTGCATTATGGGGTTTTCTTTTGTTTGTTTGCTTATTTGTTTTTCTCTTAGGGTACGACTAGACTGCGGTGTTTTTTCAGGATACCGGAACTTCAAGGAACATATTTGCCCTTCTGCCTTTTTTTTTTTTTTTTTTTTTTGCGGAAGAGCAAACACGCTTTTTCAGAAGCCCCTGTATTCCTTTTTCTATGAGGAAGAAGGGGGCTTCTGAAAGAGGGTTTTTTTCTGATATTTGGACCAGTCTATACAGGCCAATCATAGGAAAAGTCTCTTCTGACAAAAGAATTAGAAAAAGGTACACAAAATGTGGAGCGCATTTTGCGTACCTTTTTCCAACAAAAACTTGTAGTCTAATCATACCCTTATTTGAAAGATCAGGACCAGGTACTTCTAAAGGCAGAGTACTGAATTTAATGCATTTCTAGTTCAAGCAAATATAGAAAAACTTGTTTTTGTATCTCTTTGCCATTCTTCCCTCTAGAGACAGAAGAATAATTAACCACAAATAATTTACTCAACAAATTTCACTGCTTTTCAATTTACAAATTCATTCAAGTGCCCAGATACTGTGGTAATGTGGGAATGTAGATAATTACTCCCAATACATTTTGTGCCAGATGCCACTTAAAGTCTGTTATATATATTTTTCTATAACTTTTGTTACTATAAATATTCCTTATTAGGTTGAGATGTCTGTCCAAGGGGCACTTTTTATACCAACTGATGAGGTTCAGCAAGGACAAGTGCACAGTCCTGCACTTGGGACGGAAGATTCCCAAGCACTGTTACAGGCTGGGGACAAACTGGCTAAGCAGCGGTTTGGCAGAAAAAGACCTGAAGATGACAGTGGATGAGAAGCTGGATACGAGTCAACAGTGTGCCCTTGTAGCCAAGAAGACTAATGGCATATTAGGGTGCATTGGGAGGAGCATTGACAGCAGATTTAGAGAAGTAATTATTCCCCTTTATTCAGCATTGGTGAGGCTACATATGGAGTATTGCGTCCAATTCTGGGCCCCTGCATTACAGAAATGATGTGGACACATTAGAGAAAGTCCAGGAGACAACAACATAAATGATTAGGGTGCTGAAGCACATAACTTACAAGGAAAAGCTGAGGGATTTGGGCTTAATTAGTCTACATAATCATAGAATACTAGAACTGGAAGGGACCTCAAGAGGTCATCGAGTCCAATCCCCTGCTCTCATGACAGCACCAAGCATTGTCTAGATCATCCCTGACAGGTGTCTGTCTAACCTGCTCTTAAATATCTCCAGTGATGGAGATTCCACAACCCCACTAGGCAATTTATTCCAGTGTTTAACCACCCCGACTGCTAAGAAGTTTTTCCTGATGTTCAACCTAAACTGCCCTTGCTGCAGTTTAAGCCCATTGCTTCTTGTCCTATCATGAGAGACCAAGGAGAACAATTTTTTTCACTCCTCCTTGTAACACCCTTGTAGATACTTGAAAACTGACATCATGTCCTCTCTTAGTCTTCTCTTTTCTAAACTAAACAAGCTCATTTCTTTCACTCTTCCCTCATAGCTCATGTTATAGGTGAGGTTGGTCCTGTTTGGGGCACGGGATTGGATTCGATGACCTCCAGAGGTCTCTTCCAACCCTATGATTCTATGATCTCAGCCACCTAGGGCCTAATTCACATCCCGTTGAAATTCTGTTGACTAGACCAGGCTCTGAATAAAGCCCTACAACAGATAAACTAGATGAAATAACATACCAGGATAGGCAAAACAAAGCAGAAGGTTAGATTGAGGTTTTAGACTTTACAGCCCCTTAGTTGACAGTTTCTGATATAGAAAAGTACAAGTGCAAGAGTCATTGTCTACTCTATCAGTTGTTAGAGGTAGGTAGTTTTCCCTTTGACCATGACATATGGATGAATTTGGCCTAATATTTATAGTAGTAGCATCACTGAAATCACAAGTCAATCAAAAGTAGAGACATCAGCACAAATGAATCAGAACCGTTAGCAGTCGATGACTCAAGTCTCTGCTGCACAGACGTTAATACCACCTGTCACTGTCACTGCATAATGTGTGCCAAGAGTATACAGCAAAAGTCTCATTAGAATACTTGCTCTTTATCGGTATTTTTAATAACTGCTGCTGAGGATTTGTTTGAAGTTCAGGTTCAGTTCAGTCAGGTTCCCGTGAGCAGAGATGGCTTAGATTTCATGCCAGCACTAACAGCATTCAGAGTATTAGGAGCAAGATAAAATGAAAGGAAGTAATTTTTTTAGGGAAAAGGTCTATATACCCAGATACCACAGGAACAGGCCCAGTTGAGAAACCTGCAAAGCTAGGATGCTGAATTTGTGTTTTGTTTTATACAAGAGCGCTCTCTGATTGCCTGGTAGCCTTTCTTCTGGCATTGATTCCTATGAAGTCTGTTTATTGTTGTGATCTGATCTGCACTAGGAAAAATAGGATCCTTAATTCACTACTGTGCATTTCTTCCAATGTTAGTCATAGTAAACCTGTATTAATAGGACTATTATTGAAAAAATGACCATCATAGATGTACGGCATATATACAAATGGCACTCTTAAAACTAGAGACAGATGTATACTGGGGGTAGAGAGGAGAGAAGGAGCAGAAGGAGGGGGAACCCCAAATAGAGCATAGGTGCTTTTATCCCCATATTCCTGATTTATGCTCTGAGGAAAAGATAAAGGGAATAAAATGCCTGAGTTGTGTATACTATGGCCTACATATTTTCTATGTTTACTGGAGTAACACCAGTGAAGAATTATTTTCCAGTCCTAAATTTTTATGAATAAGTACAGCATGAGGGAGAGAAAAAAAATAGAGATTTTGTTGCATTTAATAAGTTTATAATTTTCCAGTAGGGGGAAATCATGAGCAAAGTATCACTAAATGCCCAAATATCCTGCACCAGCAGGGGTTTGATATCATATGATCCTAGCAACCAAGTTAATCATTCTTTATGCTGCAGTGGAAAGAGAACTCTTTGCAAAATAATTCCTGATAATCAGAGACATAGGGAAAGATTCCGTTCCAGCACCTCTCATTTTGACCCTGGGCATAGGAGCAAGAATGTTAACTCTGCATCTGGAAAAGAAGTTACTTAGCAGCTAGACAATGCAGCCAGCCTTTTAAGAGCAGATAGACTTGGGCTTCCTATGGAGATGGACAGGCTTCCCAGTTTGTGCTGCTGTTTGAGGAGAGAGAGCGAGCGCAAGATATGGGGAGGAGTATTACATATCCACTGTGTGGTACAAAGCCACTCTATAGCAGCTGAACATCATTTCTACAGCATCACTGAGCAGCAGCCCACAGTGGGCAGAAGCTATGTGGGGGTGGGCCAGAAGGAGTGGGATCTGGGAACATGTTGTTGCATGAATCCTGTTATCACAGGAAAAGCTATTCCTCCAAAGGACTGATAACCTTCATAGAGTAGCTCCACCGCCCCATTGCACCCAAAGAGAGGATTATATCCTTCTTCTGCATCACTTACTTAGCAATTGTCACAGCCTTGGTATTCAAGTCAGGTGCTGGACTCAGGATTTGAACTTTACTGCAAGAAAGGTCACTCATTAGGGCCAATATGTGACACTACATGTAAATCCCTCCTTTGTTCAGGGGAGCTATGTGATGTACAGTCATATTCCACAAAGCAGTGTCCCTGCATTCCAGATAAGATACAAAATGAGATCTAGTTGAGTAGCACAAACTAAAAACATTAAAAAAAACCCACTTTGTACTGTGCTTTCAAGTCCAGCCCTATGACTTCTATTTTGTTACATATACAGATTTGTGTCAGAGTGCCCAGTAGTAAGTACAAGCATCATGAAAGAGGATTTGCTTCTTCCTTAAAGAGCTGATCTTATTCAAAACTGGCATTTTCATGACATCTGCTCATTACTTTGCTAAGGTCAGTCATTTTGCCACATTCCCATGATAGGAACAAATTGAAGACAGGAAAAAAGGAGCTGCCACATTTGAAAATACCAGTGATGCATATGGACACTCATCTCCTCCATCATGTTTTACATTTAGAAAAAAAATCTTTAAGAAAACAGAAAAAGAGTAAGGGACAAAGATTAAATTAAAGGCTCTACAATTAAAAGGCAGCCTGTAACACACAATTAATAGAATTGTTAGAGTTAAGAATCTGTATTTGCAGCTTTTCATGAAATGTCTATATATATAAGCCTTCCCCTTGTGCAATTAAAATGATTCCAGTTTGTTTAATTACAGATTCCACTGGCTGTAGAAAAATATCCACTATAACGCCCAGTATTTCAATACCAAGGCAAAACTGCACTGTTGACTCCCACATGAGCGGACTGTGCTGGTTATGGATTTCTGGGAAACCCTTCTATGCTAAGGCTATTTTTCTGGAGAAGGCAGGATGCACTTATGACTATTTTGTAACTATCTTGCACCAGCATAATCATCACACTGCAAATGCCACACCGGAGTGAATTTTCCCCATCAGTTCTGTGCCAGCAAAGTTTCCATTGGCTTCAGTGGGTGTAAGATTGTGTCTGTAATCAAGTTCTTCAAAGAAAGGAGAAATTTAGCCTATTCTGTTTATAGGACTAAACTTGGTGAGGTCACCCTGCAAGCACTGCTGAGCACCCTTTACTCCCATTGACTTCAAGAGGAATTGCAGGTGTTCAGCACCTTTAAGATTTGGGCCACTAATAACAAACATACATAAGTACCCCCCCCCCACACACACACACGCACACACTGTAGGTCTCAAAGTGTTTCACTAAATATAATTAGCTATGCCTCTCAATATCTTTGATGTAGAAAAGATTTTTTTATTCCTATTTTACAAATGGATAATCTGCAGTAGAGAGAGATTAAGTAACACCTCAGAACACACATCGAGTCAGTGGCAGAAAGAAAAAGTCAAGAATCTACTCGCCAGCCCCATGCTCTTCAGTTTGATAAGTCTTACAAGCCAAGTTTCTCAGATAGTTGCCCAAATAATCAAACATAAAACTGTTCTGAATGGCTTTATGTATGTCATGCCGCATTCTCTTCCTCCTCCCCTGCTCCTGTTTGACAGCCAAGATGTCTGTGTTTTCATTTTCGATAGAAATGTGATAGAGATGCAGCCATGTTAGTCTGGTCTAGCTGAAACAAAAGACAGAACTATGTAGAACTTTAAAGACTAACAAGATGGTTTATTAGGTGATGAGCTTTTGTGGGCCAGACCCACTTCCTAAGATCAATATGTGGAAGAAAATTGGCACAACCATATATACCAAAGTGATACAATCAAAAAAATGAACGCATATGAAATTGACAAATCAAATTTTAGAACAGAGTGGGAATGGGGCAGGGGAGAAGGTTAGTGTCTGTGAGGTAATGACATAGGGGTGATAATCATTGAATCATAGAATCATAGGACTGGAAGGGACCTCGAGAGGTCATCGAGTCCAGCCCCCCGCCCTCAAGGCAGGACCAAGCTCCACCTACACCATCCCTGACAGATGTCATGCATCTGACAAAGTGGGTCTTTGGAGCATAAGCTTTCGTGGGCAAAGACCCACTTTGTCAGATGCATCTGACGAAGTGGGTCTTTGCCCATGAAAGTTTATGCTCCAATACACAGAATCATAGAATCATAGATCATAGAATAATAGGACTGGAAGGGACCTCGAGAGGTCATCGAGTTCAGCCCCCTGCCCTCAAGGCAGGACCAAGCTGTCTACACCATCCCTGACAGATGTCTATTAACCTGTTCTTAAATATCCCCAGAGAGGGAGATTCCACCACCTCCCTTGGCAATTTATTCCACCCTGACAGTTAGGAATTTTTTCCTAATGTCCAATCTAAACCTCCCCTGCTGCACTTTAAGCCCATTACTCCTTGTCCTGTCCTCAGAAACCAAGAGGAACAAATTTCCTCCTTGTGACACCCTCTTAGATATTTGAAAACTGCTATCATGTCCCCCCTTAATCTTCTTTTTTCCAAACTAAACAAGCCCAATTCATGAAGCCTGGCTTCATAGGTCATGTTCTCTAGACCTTTAATCATTCTTGTCGCTCTTCTCTGTACCCTTTCCAATTTCTCCACATCTTTCTTGAAATGTGGCACCCAGAACTGGACACAGTACTGCAGCTGAGGCCTAACTAGTGCAGAGTAGAGCGGCAGAATGACTTCACGAGTTTTGCTTACAACACACCTGTTGATACAACCTAGAATCATATTTGCTTTTTTTGCAACAGCATCACACTGTTGACTCATATTCAACTTGTGGTCCACAATGACCCCTAGATCCCTTTCCGCCATGCTCCTTCCTAGACAGTCACTTCCCATCTTGTATGTATGGAACTGATTGTTCCTTCCTAAGTGGAGCACTTTGCATTTCTCTTTATTAAACCTCATCCTGTTTACCTCTGACCATTTCTCTAACTTGCTAAGGTCATTTTGAATTATGTCCCTATCCTCCAAAGAAGTTGCAACCCCACCCAGTTTGGTACCATCTGCAAACTTAATAAGCGTACTCTCTATCCCAATATCTACATCATTGATGAAGATATTGAACAGTACGGGTCCCAAAACAGACCCTTGCGGAACTCCACTTGTTATCCCTTTCCAGCAGGATTTAGAACCGTTAACAACAACTCTCTGATTACGGTTATACAGCCAATTATGCACCACCTTATCGTGGCCCTATCTAAGTTATATTTGCCTAGTTTATCAATAAGAATATCATGCGAGACTGTATCAAATGCCTTACTAAAGTCTAGGTATATGACATCCACCGCTTCTCCCTTATCCACAAGGCTCGTTATCCTATCAAAGAAAGCTATCAGATTAGTTTGGCATGACTTGTTCTTCACAAACCCATGCTGGCTATTCCCTATCACTTTATTACCTTCCAAGTGTTTGCATATGATTTCCTTAATTACTTGCTCCATTATCTTCCCTGGGACAGACGTTAAACTGACCGGTCTGTAGTTTCCTGGGTTGTTCTTATTCCCCTTTTTATAGATGGGCACAATATTTGCCCTTTTCCAGTCTTCTGGAATCTCCCCTGTCTGCCATGATTTTTCAAAAATCATAGCTAAAGGCTCAGATACCTCCTCTATCAGCTCCTTGAGTATCCTGGGATGCATTACATCAGGACCTGGTGACTTGCTGACATCTAACTTTCCTAAGTGATTTTTAACTTGTTCTTTGTGTATCCTATCTTCTAAACTTACCCTCTCTCTGCTTGTATTCACTACGTTAGGCACACCTCCAGACTTCTCGGTGAAGACCGAAACAAAGAAGTCATTGAGCATCTCTGCCATTTCCAAGTTTCCTGTTACTGCTTCTCCCTCCTCACTAAGCAGTGGGCCTACCCTGTCCTTGGTCTTCCTCTTGCTTTTAATATATTTATAATTGGGGAAGCTATCTTTGTTATGGGTGAGTCTTTGTTTAAACCCATATATAAAGTGTCAAATTTAAGCATGAATGACAATTATGAAGTTTCTTATTGAAGTCTGGAGTTAAAGTCTCGTTGAAGCAATATGCATGTTTTAAGGTCATTGAGGGAATGGTCAGTATGGCTGAAATGGCAAGCAACAGTTTTCTGTCTGTGAGAGACTCTTATGTCTGTTTTCTGTGCATTGATTCTTTGGCGAAGTGTCTGAGAAGTTTGTCCAATGTACATAGCAGACGGACACTTTAGGCACATGATGGCATAAATTATATTTCTGGAATATAACAGGAATATATGTTCTTGATCTTGTAACTGGCATGGTTAGGTGCAATAATGGTGTCAGCAGAGTAAACATGTGGACAAAGGTGGCACCGGGGTTTGTTGCAAGGGAAAGTTACAGGGTTGGTATTAGTGTGGTATGTCCTGTGGTTGTTAGTAAGAATTCTCCTGAGGTTAGGTGTTATACTTTCTGGACCTCAAGAATGTTCCCAGCAGATGTAGCAATGTGCAACTATAAATCCTGTGCTAAATGTATAATTTGTATTTGGCTGGATCAGGGAATTTCATATTGGTACAGTCCTTATTTTGGAGACACCATTAATCTGAAGTCTAATCAATTTCCCAAATACTTTACAATTACTTTAAGGTACAACATCTGCCTCTGAGCACCATTGATATTTTGGTGTTTTTACCATCGCATTTTTCTATTTTTAGAAATGTTCTCTCCACCAATACTGTTACTCACAGAAACAGCAGAAAAACTGACTCACCGGAGAACAATTAAACTGACAGCACAGAAAGCATGAACTGAATTTTTTCTCCTAATCTCTTTCAGACATATTCATAAGAATAGAAATCTAAATATTTCAGATAACAGTAGGATTGTAAAGTTGATGAGGTCTCTTAATATGGAAAGTAAATTGGGGAAAAGAAACAAGTAATTTTGATCTTTTATGCTTGACAATGTCTCTTTCATTTTGTACTTGTTGATATACAGCATAATCCCTTGCACATTTTAAATGAATGGCTTAGTCAGCAAATTGGTAAACATTTACATATTAGCATTTAAGTAACACTTTAGGGCTGTCGATTAAAAAAATTAAGCACAATTAATCACACTGTGGCAGCACTTCAAAGGGGCAGCACCATGAGAGCCTGAGATCAGCTGGAGTCCCTAGCTGACCCTGGGTTGGTGCAGCACTGCCCCTTGGAAAAGCTGCCCTGGTGTTTCCAATGGGCAGCACCACGGGAGCCCGGGATCAGCTGGAGTCCCCAGCTGATTCCCAGTTCCATATTATGCTGCCCCTTTGAAGTTCCAGTCTGGCACTTCAAAGGGGCAGCATTGCATGGAGCCCGAGGTCAGCCGGGAACTCCAGCTGATCCCAGGCTTCTAATGCACTGCACCTTTGAAGTGCTGGAGTGGCGCTTCAAAGGAGCAGCGCAGCATTAACACCTGCAATTAACACATTAAAAAATTAACACATTAATCCTTCCCTGTGTTAATCGCAGGCATTACCGCACATCAATTGACAGCCCTTAACACTTATAATTCTGAAAAAAACAATGTCCTGAAATTGATGTTAATCTGTTTTTTTTTTCAAACATGTGGAAATATTAAAATTGGATTAAATAGACTGTAGGCAGATGCAAAACCCACTTAAGTTTGCATAGCTACTAACTCTCTAGAAAGGAAAGATTGAATGGAGCAAGATACTTGGCAATCCACCGGTAATTCTATCCCCTTTTAGAAACTGCATATTCCTCCTGGCAAATTCTAACATGGGGAACAGAGATACTGAAGTCTATAGAGAACGCCTGTGCCCTGCTCCTGATCTTGTTGCACTAAAAAGGTGACTGACCTACCTATCTAGTGCTGCCCCAAGGCCTCCAGTGCCATTGGATTGTTATCATTGATTCTACCAGCTGGTTACAACTCCGCTTCTGCCCCTGTAATGGGGTTACTTGGCCAGAAGAGCTAGCATGGGCATGGCTACATGTGTAGCTGGTTTTCCAGAGAGCTCAGACAGCAGATTTTGAAGAAAAAAGAGAGAGAACAAGGCAAGCAAAATGAGAAGACAGTGGTACAACAAATTTTCCCTACCATGGACAGCTCCTCCAGCTGCAGTTCCCTTTGCAAAGTGCAAAACAATATTACATTAGCCTGTGAAAACTAATCATGGTTAATATTTAATGGAGTAAGACAAGTACAGTAGTTAGTCTCAGGTGGAGGTAGAGTTGTTACATTACTCCTTGCCTTTCAAAACAGGGTCACCTGGTTTCTGGTTTCTGTTGCAATTAACTAATTGCTCTAAGCGGAGTTATCTGTCTGGAACCCAGGTCCAGCTTCATTATGGTGCAAAGAGGACTTGGGAGACTAGGAGCTTGGAAGCGTGGGATAAGTGAATAGCAAAGAAGTGGAGGATTAGGGGTTAGAAACTGGAAATAGATTAGGGAGAAAAAACAAAAGGCGTAGGGAAAATCAGGAAGGAAGGAAGGTTAGGAAGAGTCAAAATGACTGATGGGGAAGGAGAAATGGAAGTGAGAAGGAGTGGACAGAGAGTGGGAGGACAAATAGGAAGAGTGAAGAAAGTGCAGGGGGAAGACAAGAGAGAGGAATTGTGATTCTTTGTGCTAAGATTATACCAAAGAAACTTAAGAGCAAAGCATGTAAGATCATGATTAGGCCAGCCATGATGTATTGCTTGGAATTCTGGCCAGTGAGGGAGAGAAAAACACTATTACTTCACACTGCTGAAATGTAAATGTTCAGGTGCATGCTAGCTAAGCTGAGAACTGATAGACTATGTAATGACGTAGTATGAGTCATCATGCAAAGTAGCCCCCATCACAGAAAAACTGAGGTGAGTGAGATGGTTGGTCAAGTGAGATGATATGTGCTTTACAGAGTAAGAGCTAGTAGTCATGGGACAAAGACCACAAGGAAGATATAGAAAAAGGAGGCTTGAGATCCTGAAGGGAGGCATGAAGAAATTTGGCATCAGTGTGGAAGATTCACTTGAGAAGAATGCTTGGAGATGAAGGACAAGAGCTATCACTCCCATTTGATGGCAGTGGAAGAAGAAGAATGATGTAGAGGCTTGAGGAGAGTAGAAAAGGAAGGAAAGAAGAAGGAATGGAAACAAAATGATGAGAGGAGGATAATTTCTAGTTTGATTATACAGATACATTTGTACACTTTGTCCCTACTCCTGGGACACTCAAGATGCTTTCTTTTAAGTAGTGAAAATGATACTAACCCCCTTTGTATGACACTGAGATCTACTGATGAAAAACAATACATCAGAGCTAGATGGTTTCATTAATTATTACTTATTATTATTATTAAGATGTGTACCCCATTCTGGGGATGTTTTTGGAATAAAGAGCCCTTCTGTCAGTTAGAAACCTTGACTTTCATCAGTTTTAGAGCATTTTCACATTATGATCTTGAGAAAGTAAAGCTTCCTCACATTCTCCTAATGCGGTAGCCTCACTTAAGGTTTTAATTGGTTAATATTTCCTCTAATTTGGTCATTATGCTGAGACACCTTTTTAAAAAAATGCTAGCAGGTTTTGTGCCATGAATATAAGAGTTGATCGTGGAGAGGAGTCAGTTTACATCCAGGCCCCAAGAGATGATAATATATTCATCTGCACACATATTCATCAAGTGGCCTAGAAGTAAATAAAGTGTTTACTTTTTAGCTATCAAAATGTGCCCTGCTTGTTCCCTAACCATAAGACTGTACCCAGCACTAGAATCTCCAAAAGCCAGTTTGTTTGAACCTGATCCTAATGAAAATGAGTGGATAAGATTTCAGAGGGCTTTGAATCAGGCCCTATTAGAGTTTCACTAATAAGTACACAGCTTATTTTTTTTAAAAAGAAAATGTGGGGAAGGGTCTCTTTGTCGCCAAAAACATGCACTGGAAACAGAAATTATTAGATAAAAGCTAGCCCTATCCAGAGAGTTAAATGAATACATTATATTTCAAATTATTTGACTTCTATCTAAAGTAGTGCCAAAAATATCCTGTCATTGAAAGATGTTTTATTTTTTCATTTTAGATAAGATAATTTGTCATGATTCACAATTTCCTGATCATTTATCATTAGGATGTGTAGTGTGAAAGCAATCGGCAAATAAAAAAAATTTTTTTTTGAGAATTACCTTATGCTAAATAAATGTTTATATTCATGTTTTATTTTTATCAATGCCATCTAAATCTCCACAAATAAATCCACAAATGATCAAGAATGGCTTTCTGAGGGACAAATCACCAGGGAAAACCAAACTTCTGTGTATTATGGACTGAATGGGTTTGGAATTAAGTTTGTTTTATATTTACCTTTCAAAATCTGACATTATTTGCTTATAAATTTGAGTCCTGAATGAAATTATCCAAGTAAGAAAAATCACAAGAAAATACCTTTTGGCTGCATCTAGACTGGCAAGCTTTTCCGCAAAAGCAGCCGCTTTTGCAGAAAAACTTGCCAGCTGTCTACACTGGCTGCAAATCAGTGCTTCTTGCGGAAATGCTATGCTGCTCCCATTTGGGCAAAAGGCCTCTTGCGCAAATGCTTTTGCGCCAGAGGGCCAGTGTAGACAACGCGGTATTGTTTTGCGCAAAAAAGCCCCGATCGTGAAAATGGTGATCGGGGCTTTCTTGCGCAAAACCGCGTCTAGATTGGCATGGATGCTTTTCCGCAAAAAGTGCTTTTGTGGAAAAACGTCCGTGCCAATCTAGACGCTCTTTTCCGCAAATGCTTTTAACAAAAAACTTTTCTGTTAAAAGCATTTGCGGAAAATCATGCCAGTCTAGACATAGCCTTTCAGTGAAATGCAAAGAAACTTCAGAAAAATAGGGAAGACTGAAATCTCATTGCCCACAGAAAAGAAAATAGACTTTAAACATTATCTAGTATCAAATAGCCTGCATCTCTGGATTTGGGATTAAAATACATACAGCACTGGGTTTTGCTAAAAATGATCTTCCATATAAAGAACCAGTTGACTGTTGTGGATTTTAATAGCACTTAATTATCTGTTTTGGGGAGAAAAATAACCCTATCTGGAATCAGTTTAATATTTAGCTAAGTGCCATCTTATGCAAAGCAAGTCAATAAGGGTTCTATTAATCTGTAATGATTCATAGCCTTAAGCAATGAACAGGGTCATGGCTCCTTGCTCTGTAATAAGTCAACAGCTGACTTATTCAGTTAAAAGAACTGCCTGCGTGAGGAAGCCATTTCTGCTTTTACCTTTTTCCAGGCTGTAGCAATAAATCCTCCCTCCTTTGTGGATCATGGCACAAAATTCATAAAGCCTCACCTGAGACCTGAGGAATTCCCTCTGCATTTGCCAGATGTTATTGGTTTACACAGATTGGCTTCCAAATCAACTCAAGTGTTTCTGTCTGAATATCTGACTTGCTCTTTTGCTGCTGCTGTATGCGTATGATAAAGATATGCAGTGGGAGGAAAGTAGATATGACTTCTCTATCAACAAAGAACCGATGGCCTCCCACAGCCTTTTATATATTTTAGCTGATCTCTTTTATATGACCCTGAGTTGATTATTTTCCTTAAATTCTATTGAAATAAAAAAGCTCAGTACATCCCTATAGGTGTTGAGACCTCACAGGCTAGAGCTTCTTTGTGGCTGATATTGGCACTCATCTGGTTGCCATGGTGAACTGACTTCTGAAATAGTATTCAATCGTACTCTCAGTGTCATCAGCAGGTGATATAAGGTGGCATACCAGCCTGACCCTAGTCCCAGTGACAACAACGGAAAACCCCTTTTAACTTAAAGGTACATAGCAATTTGAAAAATCATATTCCTTTTAGTAACAGTCGTACCTAAAAAGATGACTAATGAGACTCCTGTGACAGAAAAAAAATATTTAGCAAAACAATGTTTCTTCTTTGTTTCCAGTTTGACAGCACTTTGTGTACAGTCAGTTTCATAGAGGGGCCATAGAACACTACTGAATCCATGAGCTAGTCCCTCTGCCCAGCATATGATTAAGCATCTTTGCTTTCAATCTTATTCTCACTGAAGTCAACAGGGAAGTTTTTACTCCCTCTAGTGGTAACTGGATCAGGGCCTAGATTCTTATCCTGGCTTGCCTAGATCTACCATATGTAGGGGGTGAGATAGAGGACTGTATGACCCATCCTTCCTGTGCATAAGACAGAGATGAATTTTGCTCTGAGATGTCAAAATAATGTTGATCCTCACTAGTAGGTTGATAAATGGTGAGTCATCTTAAATTAATGTGGCTCTCCGGTTTTTTAATCATTAGACTACAGTGACATTGGGGAAAATTGATTTACTTGAAGTTCCTGGGGCATTAAAATACCTAAGTTGCTAAAGTTTAGCAATGGGACAAATTCTGCATAGATTTCAAGCCAGTATGAACTAGCGAATCATTGAGGAATTTATGGATAAAACACTAATCAGAAGAACTATAATCCATTCAGAAAGCTATTTTGACCTTGAAAAAAGAGATTGCATCAAGTCAGTTTGTCTTACTAAATTATTAAAACATTTATGAATTTATTTACAGAATTATTAAAATTATTAAAGCTGAATTATTTGAGTGCTATTGAGAGGCTTGAAATTGCTTGGAAGAACTGTTTAATTTTATATATGTAGAGCAGCTCTTCTGTCCTATTTGTGCTTTCAGTGTTTCCTCAACACAAAACAGTTAAATTCTAGATATTTAGTTGTATTACAGGCAGAAAAAATACCATGTTTCAAACTAAATAGCCTTCATCAACTGCAAATCAGTGTTCATGCATATATACATTGTGTTACAATTATTTTATAGACAGGTTGAACCTCTCTAGTCAAGCACCCTCGGGACCTGACCAGTGGCATATCAGAAAATTTACTGAACCACAGGAGGTCAATATTGTCTAGCAGCATTACCAACACTCCCACTGCTTACTGGGTTGTTAGAAGATATTTAGAGGTAAATTAGAGCTAAATAACAGTACAGAACATCGAGAGCCAGGACTGGCAGTTGTAAACAAACTTATGGGACCACGAGAAACTTGATCACATCCACTATATGTGGACATTCAGGCTAGATTAACTCTTCTAGGGGCCCAAGACTAGTAGATTTGAGGGGGGACTTAGGCTCCGGACAAAAATGAGGGGTTCAATGTGTGGGAGGGGCTGCTGGGGAGTGGGCTGAGAGTGCAGGATCTGGGCAGGTGGTAGAGTGTGGAAGTGGGATGGGGTGCAAGGTCTGGGCAGGTGGGAGGGTGCAGAGTGGGCTGAGGGTGAGGGAGTGGGGTCTAGGTGGGAGGTATGTGCCAGAGTGGAGTGGGAGTGTGGAGTCAGGGCAGGAGGGAGCGGGGGGTGTAGGTCTGGCCAGTAGGGGGTGCAGGAGCAGTGTTGGGGTACAGGGTCAGGGCTGGAAGTGTGTGGTCTAGGCAGGAGACGAGAGTGAGAGGAGGTAAGGGTGGTAGTGCCTACCTGGCACAGCTCCTGGGGCAGGGGCTCACATGTGGCTTCATGCTGCATTGCTTGGGCAGGCATCACCAAGTTTGCTGACAGCAATGCTGGGCCCCGGAACAGCCAGCCCTTGATACTGCCTGGAGCGCACCAGGCTGGGCCCCCCAGCCCTTTGCACAGGCTGGAGGTACTGTGTGGTACGCTAGTGGAAATTTAAAGGCCTGGGGCTCTGGTCACCTCTAAAGGGAGACTCGGAGCAGCTGTATCCTTTGCACATACCCGCATCAGCAGGTCTGGACACCACCCCACACTGGACCAATGGAAGAGATGGTGTAGAACCTGCATGCCTGTGCAGGGGAGAGAGTTTCACTGTGTTGGCATTCACAGAGCCACTTCTTCCCCCATCAAATAGAGCATGCAGGCTGGATGCAGTCAGCAGCTTGTCTTGATCTGGCTGTCAATCTCTCCACCCGCCCACAGCAGCAGGGAGCTGGTGCTCCTCACCAGTGTTCCCTTTAAGCTGCGTAGCAGCACCAATGCCCTGGGCAGGGCTGATTACTCACCTGTGAAACTGTGCTGCCGTGCAGTTTAGAGAGAACACTGCTTCCCACTGTGTGTGGTGGGGCGGGGGGGGAGGGGGAACCCCGGCCCAGAGCCTCGCAAGCTGGGTCAAGGAAAGCTGTGGGCCAGCCATAGGTTCCCCATCCCTGATGTAGACAAATAGGGGGAGCTGGAGTTCCACAGATAATTGATGCTGACAACATAATTTGAGCTACATTTGGGAATACTCTAGTGTGTGCTGGGAAACACAGCCTCCCCCCACCCTGAATCCAGGAGGCATAGAAGTGACAACCTTGGACTCTTCCCTAACTGGATTACAGCAAGTACAGGACAGAGGAGAACATAAAATCACAGAATTGCACAGGTAGAAAGGACTTTGAGGAGTCTTTAGTCCTGTCTCCTGCACTCAAGGTAGAATTAAATATTATCTAGAACCCGGGTCTCAAACTCCCAGCTCACAGGTCAGTCCCACAATGCAGCCCAGGACTTGTGGTCGGCCAGGGGAGTGGGCTGTCCGTTACCAGCACCAGACCCTGCACTTGTCCAACACTGACCTATGCATCCTGTCCCCTGAGCACATGACTTGGGGATCATTGCGGGGGCCTGGTACCATGTGGCAGCAGGGACTATGCCTCCTTGCCACCCTGTAAACCTAATTTTTTCAGGACTAAGGGTTCTTTCAAAAAAAGTGTGTTGTTTTTTTTTTCAAAAGAACCCCATCTAGACTGCTTTCTTTTTTGGAAAAATCTCTTCTGAAAAAGCAATCGGAAGAGATTATGCAAATGAAGCGTGAGATTTGTAAATTAGAGCTTCATTTGCATTTTTTATTTCCCTTATTTGCATTTCTCTTTCGAAAGAGGAATGTAGTCTAGATGCACCCTAACATGCTTGCAGCATTCTTGGGCTTACTGCCACTAGTGCAGAAAACCACAACTTGCTCTTAATACATATCCTTCTCTCTGTTTTTTGCAGCCATCCATCGCCTTGTACTTCTTTGAATGTTCTATGCACCTGGAACAAACTGTAGCAGCATAGTCAGCATTGGGGACTGAACCTGGAATCTCTAGCACCAAGACAACATAAGCCCGAACAATGAATCTAAAGAATCAAACACCAGTATGAGCTTTGCCTAAGAATAAAATGACAAAACTAGGCTTAAATATTGAGATTTAGAGTCAAGATATTGAAAATTACATATGCTCTTAATGTCCAACATTAGTCCCAATTTGTCTTGTAGAAATATATGTAATGAAAAAATCTTATTTGTATAATAGAGCTTTTATTTGTCTGTTTATATGACAGTTTAAAAAAAACAATTGACAAATGTTTACAGATGATGGAGCGAATTCAGCTGTGGGACACATCAGTCATACAGCTTTGACAGAGATGATCCCTGTTGTTTAAATTACAAATGCACACTTCCACTTCTTAAACTAGCTAATCCTTTGTACTTAGACTATATAAAACTCAAATAGCAATAAAAGCAGTAATGTGTTGAGAATATTCTTACTACTGGGGAATGAAGATGTGCACCAAGATGAATCACCCCTTCTTGCTTGATGGATATCTTCTCATTATTATGATCATTATCAACATTTTTCCTTTTGATATTAAGATATTTATTTTTACTTGCATTATTCTGCATTGATGGCTACATCTATACTGCAAGACTTTTCCACAAGAGGAAATGCAAATGAAGTGCTCATTTGCATATGTTGTGCTCACATTTGCATTTCCTCTTCCGATCCCTTTTGCACAAGAGGTTTTTGCGCAAAAAAAACCCTTTTGCGCAAGAGCCATTCTTCCTCATTTTTTCCTACCCACACCTGGATTCACCATTCATGGCACCTTCCCAGAGCTGTCTCTTCTCCGGCCCGTCACCCTGGTACTGCTCTGAAGTCCTTCCTGCGTCTGGGTGGTTAGGCTGTCTCCAGGGGCCAATGCTCGACTTCCCTTTGCTCTCCTGGGCTCGGCCCCTTCCAGGCCGCTCACGACCTGATCACATGGTATGTGAAGGTGGGACATTCTCTGCTTCTATCGGGCAAGTCAGCATTTCTCCCAACAGTGGCCCGGGTCCTCCTTCTTCCCCCTTGCTTTCCCCACTGCTGGTGTTTAAAATGCCCCACACCTGGTTTGAGCATGCACCTCATTGGCACAGGGGCGGGGCCGACTGGTTGCACTGCTCGGCAGCAGCTCCGACCCAGTGGTGGGGGCTTTTTGCCCCGTCACAGCATGCAAAATGTCATTTTTTTCAAAAGTTAAAGGAAATATGGTTGTATTTCTAATTGTACACTGTTTGATTCCCCTTTGCTTAAATACATACACATCTCTCCTTATATCAGCCTTTATTTATTTTATGAAAACAGATTCCTTCCCACAGTTCAAACAAACAATAACTTTTGCAACTCAATAGCAAATCAATAAGAAGAGTTTAATTTTCTTGTTGCTCAGACCAAAATATTTGTTATCCATTGTTCAGTTCCTCATTGACATTTATCATATTATGGGTGTCAGATATGCACATTGAAAAGTTACAAGTGACTGAAAATAGGGACAACTGTTGTAACACTGTAATATGTCTGACCTGAATTTGGGTTCTGAACTTCAGCAATATTTGCTCCAGACAAATATAAGTCACAAACTATGTATCCTATTTGGCTATAGGATCTTATACCTTATGGCTACATATCACAGTAAATCTAAGGTACGCAAATCCATGTAAGTTACTAATGTTGCTGGAGTGGATGTACCTTAAGTTGATTTTACTGAGCTGTCTACAGCATACTAGGTTGATGGGAGACACTATCTTGTCAACTTACCTTACTCTCTTTATTCTGGGTAGAGTACTGGGACTGACTATCAAGTAGTCAGTGGTCAATTTGGCAAGTTTTCACTACACCTGCTAAATCAACCTGCAGTGCATTAATTTCCATAGCCTAAGACAGTAAATTTGACACACAGAAGTGAAGTATCAGAGGGGTAGCAGTGTTAGTCTGAATCTGCAAAAGCGACGAGGAGTCCTGTGGCACCTTATAGACTAACTGAAGTGTTGGAGCATAAGCTTTCGTGGGCAAAGACCCACTTCATCAGATGCATGTAGTGGAAATTTCCAGAGGCAGGTATAAATATGAAGGCCAGGATCAGGCTGGAGATGACGAGGTGGATCCAATCAAGGAGGATGAGGCCCACTTCTATCAGCTGATCTGGAGGTGTGAATTCCAAGAGAGCAGAAGCTGCTTTTGTAGTTAGCGAGCCATTCACAGTCTTTGTTTAATCCAGAGTTGATTGTGTCAAACTTAAAGATGAACTGTAGCTCAGTAGTTTCTCTTTGAAGTCTGGTCCTGAAGTTTTTTTGCTGCAGGATGGCTACTTTTAGATCTGCAATTGTGTGTCCAGGAAGATTGAAGTGTTCCCCTACAGGTTTTTGTATGTTGACATTCCTAATATCAGATTTGTGTCCATTGATTCTTTTACGTAGGGAAAGTATAAATTCTTCAGAATAGACAATAGAGTATAGTTTAAGATGGCAGTTTAGGGATTTACCCATGTGTAGTGTGTAAGAATTGGATGGCTTCCCTTTAAATCTTATTTCACAACTATACTGTCTTATGCTATAGTGTATGCACTTATTTTGAACCGCATCTGAGATGGTATTCAGAAACTACATTTTAAGAAAAAAAGTTACTGGAACGAGTAACTGATCATTTAAATAAAGATTTAAAAGGTATAGAACTTGAATCTAATCCAAGAGGCAACATGAAAATAGGGGGTACCTATGTATTTTGCTTTACTCAGGCTTCCAGAACCATAAGCCACTGTTACTCCCTCTGCAAAGCAGAGCTTTGTTGGAGCTTAAACTGTCTGTTCCTTGCTATCTCAGTCTGTCTGCCTCACCTGCACCTTTCCTGAGGTGCTGCCAGTCTTACTTTTGCCTTGCAGGTAACAATCAGTGTAGCCTAGTTTCCCAGAGACAGCCCATTGCAGTATCTAGTCCTTCTTATTGGACACAGAAAAATCATAAACGCACTGCTTCCAGACACCATACACACCAGCCTCTTAGATTAGCTGAGTTTCCCACTTTGCTTCAATATAAACAGCCCTTAGATGGTTTTATAATAAAACTAAGAATAAGATAAAACTCTGTTCTTTACTAATAATGTGCTACAAAGCAAGAGAAAGAGAGGCAACTATGGTTACAAACAAACAAAAATGCTTTTTTAGCAACCAAAACTTCATTCTAGAAAGCTATGCCTAAACAGTCTCTCTCACAGCGTCTCCAGCTGTTCTTGTTAATAGATTGAGAGGGTGCTGCCCCCTTCAGACTTTAAGTGGTGGCTTATAAGTATGGTTTTGCTCTCCTTATATTGCCTACAGTCCATTATTTCTACTTCAAGAGCCAGGAAGACTTCCTGGAGATGCATACAGTACTCAGATGAGCTCACTAAGCTGCTGCTTATTAGCTTGATTGCCTTGATTCCCTTAGATGTAAATGTACTTTCATTATCTTCTTCCAGTAATCAAGTTAGACAGGTAAATCCACATTCCTTTGGAGAATGCAGGCTTACTCTAGTCATTGACTCCAAAATGCACATATTTCTAGATTTTTGTCTAGGTGATTATCACCACCCTCATTTTGCTATTTTAGTTTCTAAAGATGAGGAGGAGAAATGCCCAATCTTGTCTGAGCTGTGGGTTCTTATACAAAAGTGTATCACATGATGAACCATTTTCTTATTATCTTTGAGGGTGGATCCGATTTTAGGGTATAGAGAGGTGGGCTATCATTTCAGAGAGCCAGAAGAAATCATTAGCTATTATTCATTCAAGGCATAGAAATCTCTTACAACATCGCTCCATTAGGTGCCTGACCAGCATGTCACCAGATTACACATTGATAACTTATTGGACCCTTTTGGAAGAACAATTAGTACCTTCTCTATCAGCTTCATGTAGCATGGACACTCTAATTGACTAATTCTTTCCCCTTTTTTTCTTTGTTTTCTTTTTTTTTCTTTCTCTTCCCAGACCCCAGTCCCTATTAATTTAGAAACTGGACCTTTAATAACTCCATTCATCTGAAGAAGTGGGTTGTGCCCACGGTAGCTCATGGTATCATCTACATGTTTTGTTTGTCTCTAAGGTGCTACTAGACTATTTGTTGTTTTTTAAGTCTTTACAGTTACAGACTAACTCAGCTACCCCGCTGAAGCTTTTGGAAGGTTATCACAACAATTGTGTGCTGGGAGGAAGGAATACCATAAGGCTTTGTATGAGTTACAGTATAGTGGACCCTCTGCCAGCCAGCACTGAGGTACTCTTAGGATCACATTCTGCTTCTGTCACTTTAAAAACAGTGAACTATATATAGAAACTATGAAGAAATGACATCGCTTTGTGAGAGGAGATTATTAAATACTGTAGAAAAGAAACAATTGCTTTATGTAATTGCAACTTTGAGGTGGAATTTACCTCTCTTGTCTGTAGTGGATATGTTGAACTTGTTCCATTGCCATCTATTCAAAAGAGTTTTACACTGCTAACAAGGGATCCACAGTGTGGTTCAAAGAGAAGAATTTTGTCCTGATATGAGAAATTAAAGGGAAAGGAGACTTACAATCATTGAAAGCCATTGTAAATGTTAATAAATACATGATTGTCTAGCCTTCATATAATTCAAAAATAGTTTTCTTGTATCCTGCAAGTATTTCTCCTGCTGACATTAATTAGATTTTTTTATCTGCTAATATTCAGCAAAATTATTTTGGCAAGATGTCTGCAGAGAAGACTGCTCTGAGAGTCACCTTTTTTGCTTCTCTTTAGAAGATAATATTGTATCAAAACAATTGCACCACAGAGAGGACTACATTTTGAAGGAGTATTTTAAATATTTCCTAGGTTCATGTCTTATTAACTCAAATGTCTCATTACTGAGTGGGACTAGGAAATAAAAAATCACTATACTATGGACAGTCACCTCTGTAGAAGTAATATATGAATTCTACACACAGCAAATTCCACTGACAAATAACTTTATTGAAGACTAAGAAAAAATATACATAGTTCTGATATGATAGGCAAACAGCAAAATACGGCTGTCAATATTACAGAGGAAACTCAACTCCCATATGTCACTATCCCCTGAGGGTTTAGTACAGACTAGTGAATGGTGGCTGCCAGTATTCCCTCTATTTCTTTCCCACCTATGTGAGTGCTCTTCTAATCACCATCATAGGATCTAACTACATAAACCACAACATCAGGGGCTCATGCAACTGCACATCCTCTAATGTGATCTATGCCATCAAGTGCCAGCAGTGCCATGTATATTGGCCAAACCAGACAGTCTCTGCATCAAAGGATAAATGGACACAAATCAGACAGCAGAAATGGTAACACACACAAACCTGTATAGAGGAACATTTTGATTTACCTGGACACTTGATAATAGATTTAAAAGTAGCCATTCTTGTACAAAGGAATTGTATCACCCAATTACAGAGGGAGACAACTGTACTGGAGTTCATCTACAAATTTGACATGAACTACTTGGGCTTGAATAAAGGTATTAATTTGGAGGGGGAGGGAAGCCTGTGGAGGCCTGGCTGCTCCCCCACCCACAGACCAATTAGGGCCTGGGGCAAGAGAGTGCCCAAAGCCTTCTCTGCTCTCCCCTTGCCCTGAGAGCAGCGCGTGGTGCTTCAAAGCGCTGCACGCTGCTTGCAGGATGGGGGCAGAGCGGAGAAGGCTTTGCACACTCCCCCGCCCCCGGGCCTCAATTGGCCTGGGGGCCAGGGAGCACACGAAACCTCCTCCCATCCTGCCAGGAGCGTGTGGCGCTTTGAAGCACCGCACATTCCTCACAGGGTGGGAGAGAGAGTAGAGGGGGCAAAGGGGCTCCTCCAACCCCAGACCAATTATGATCTGGGGGCAAGATAGCCCCGCCCCTTCCTGTTTAGGCCCCACCCCTTCAAGTGTGGCCCAGGGCTACGTCAAAAATTTTTGAAGTGGCCCCCAGGCAAAAATTGTTACCCACCCCTGTATTAACTGGTAAACACACTGTAAATCCAGTTTTCTCCATGGGCCCCATCCTTCCTGCACAAGCTAGAGGCAGGGGCAAGGGCAGCTGGAGGCCAGAGCCAGCAAGTGGAGCCTCAGACCTCCCCCACCCAACAAGCTGCAAGCTGGGGCCAGCTTGTATAGCCCCAGCCTCTTGGGAAGAGTCACCAGTCGAGCACTGCCCTGATTCCCCCGGAGGAACTGCTGCCGGAGCAGCACTACTCTCATCCCCATGGGTGGCCCTGGTAAGCCCTCCAACCTCCCAGCCTTTTGCCCTAAGTCCTTCAGCTCCCACTTCTTGCCCTGACTCCTGCATCCCCACCTTCTACCATGACTCTGGCAGCCCTCCTCGCCCTACCTTAAACCCCTCCACAAACCAATTCCCTGCCCTGAGTTCCCCTCCCTCCTACCTTGACTCTGGCACCTACTTCCTTCCCTCAATCCCCCCCCACACACACCTCCCAGACCCTGCCCTCACTCCAGCACCACTTGCCTTAAATCCCCCCATACACACACCCAATTGCCTGCCCTGAGCCCCATCATTTAAATAAAGCATATACATTTTCTTTCTAATTTCAGACTCCCCCCATCTTTATATCTGCCTCTGTGTGTGTGTGTGTGTATACAAATCCCAACTCTCACATTTGCAAAGAAAAGCTTGGAAAGTTGACCTGCATGAGCTCTAACCGCCCAGAAACCAGAATGAAGTCCGCATTTATTAATTTTTAAGAACTCTTGTGATTTTAAAGCCCCTTTCATGGTTTTGGAGCCTTACTGATGATTTTTCCACACCTGGGGATGGCAGTACTAATTGAACAGCACTTACTGGGAATGTAGGTACCTCATTGGGGATCTCCTCCATTAACTACTAACGGGTTAGTGAGCTCAACCTTTAGCGAATGCTTCTCTAACATTTGTTCATTTAATTAAAATACCTGACTGCTTGTGAGTCAGTGTCTCTCCACAAACTCAGTACTCATGCTTTGTAAGCCGCACTGCTTTTCCCCTGAGCCTTTCCTACCTCACTGGCTCCCACACATGCACACTCCAGGTTTGCTAGACCAAACTCCTCCCTTCCCGAAATGACTGTGACTACCAGTTATAGTGCTATACCTACACCTAGGGACTGACAGAAGATTACTTCCCTGCAGCCCTCGTCCTCTTCTCTCCAGCTCTATACAGGCCCCTCCTGCTCCTGTCCAATCGAGCCTCATCTAATCAATCCTTGCTCCCTGGCTCCTTTTCCTGGAGAGTTAATTGGCCTAAGTAGCCACCTTAACCCTTTCAGATCTTATGTGGGGTGTCCAATTCACCACATACCCCTTACACAGAGCTAGGTGCACAGGCTCAATATAGTGGGCACAGGCACTTTAATCACATTACAAGATAAGAACTTGATCTATATTATGTATTTCCTGTCCTTACTCAGGTAAGATATTCAGTAATATCAATGGGAGTTATCTGAGAGAGACTGTAAGGTCTGACCAATAAACATTATCCCAAAATAACACATTTCACCATGGAAACAATTGCTCATGGTAACTCAGCTTCTTTCAAGATATTGGCAGAAATTGCACAGGATCCTTCAGTGAGTGTGCAACTCATGTGCGTCACTGTTTCATACAGAGTTTAAGGGCTCAATTATGCTCTCAGTTACACTGATGTAACTTCCCTTGGTTGTAACTGAAAGTAGTATTGAGTCCTTAATGGCAAGTTGAGCTGAAAAAAGAGCAGGTTCTCCGGAAAACATTATGTGAATAATACCCAGTGCCAGGTTACTGTTATGCTTTATAGAAAGGCTCACCTGAACCAGAGGAATTTATATCTCTTCTCTCTGTTGTATCTCACCAAGCCTTCAGGCATAGCTTTCCGATTTCTCTGTGCATGTATGTTCGCATTTGCTATTTAGGGTCCAAAGTTTTAGTGCTAAAAATTGAGATAGTCTGGGAGGAGGGGGAAGGGGAGAAAAATCATTCATTCTAGCTCTGTATATTAAACATTGCTGCTCTCACTAGCTAGGGTGGCCTCATGTGCAGCACATTGCCACTCTTGAAATATTTTACTGGGTGTGACCATCCCAAATTCATCAAAATAAACATGGCCATGCTAGAGCTCATCTTCTCTTCGATGTGATGAGGGATCCTGGTCTCAGTGAAGATTCTTTGTGAACTAGCATCTTTTGATGAGTATAAGTGATTCCTCCTGTCACATCCACCTTGTAGCCATTGTCTGGAAAGAATCCTTAAGTACTTCTGGTCCTCGCCAAGCCCTGCAGAGTGTAACTACCAAGAACTAGTTGTTCCCGCTAAAAGACTCACTGACATGTGGAATGCTCTTAAGATATTTGTCCCACTATTGCTACTATTTCCACTTCTAAGAATAGCCTTAGTCTCTTTGTCCTGATGCACTACATCACTTGAGGCTCTCTTCACATTTTCAAGATGGCAAACAGACACAGGCTGTGGTGTGCAATACCCTTTCTTCCAGACAGCAGGGGTCTGGGCAGATTCAATAATGCCCATTTTCCATCCAAAAAGTTTAAATCACTCTGACAGCCAACCAATATGTTTTCATATTAGTATCCATCTCATTACTCATATACCAGCCCACCCCCAATCACTATAGAAGTGGAATATTCTAGCCTATTAAAAATGAAACATTATTAAACACACAGGGGTACAGAGAGTGGTTTATTAAATAAATTAGTTATTCATTTTGTCGCATCAATCTGCTAAGAGACTGGGCTGGAGGCAGTCAGACCTAGTGGACAGACCAAGACTATAGACCCACAGTCAAAGTCTAAATGTCAAAGCCAAGGGTTAAGACAGAGTCATCACCAGAAATCAGGATTATAACTGCAACCAGAATCCAAACTCCAGAGCCAATGGCGGAGACAAAGTGAGATCCAGCAGTCAGGGCTGAGAGTTACAACTGGATTACCTGGAGTCAAAGAAGGCAGAAACAGAGCAAGTTTTAAAGGCAGGAACAAGTCTAGGAGAAGACTGGAACAAGGCAAGGTGCAGGGCAGGATCAAAACTGGAGGAGAGCAGAAGCAGGGCTTGGAGAGAGGCTAGCACAGGAAGACAGAGAATATACAACCAAGTCCATTGAGCAGCCAGCTTCCTCAGCCAACCAGATATGACTTGGGTAAATATGGTTATCCTAGAAGTAAAATATTCCAATAAGCACTAGCTTTGGGGAGACATGTACTTATCACAGGACCAATGTTGATGGGTAATTCAAATATTTACCTATCAAATTTTACTGAAATAAAAGGAAATTGCTGTTCTGCTCTAGAGAAAGAGCTCTAAGAGGAAGCCTAAGAAATGGACAAGAAAGGTAACAGGCATGCAAATTACCCACTCAATGTGCAAGGAACAAGCTCATCTTCAATGCTTTAATAAAGATGTATTGGACAGCAAGTCTGATGCCACCAGCCATAAGGATTCACATGATCCAGTGTATATTAAAGCTGCTGCAGTTGCAAAACTATTTTAAAAGCAGTTTTTAAAAAGGGGGATTTGGTGACTGAATAGGCAAACCACTGGAAACCATCAAACTGATACCAGGCCCGGCCTCTCACAACTCTCTTGATACCTTTAATCATGGACCCAGTGGTTTTAACTTTGAAATATTCTAATCCTGATCATTCTCCCTCTCACTGGAACAAATCAGGAATAACTCTAATAAGATCAATGGTCCTAGTTCCCTGGGCTACATCTAGACTGGCCACAAATTCCGGAAAAGAGATGCAAATCAGGTAAGTCAGCATAGGGAAATCCGTGGGGGATTTAAATATCCCCCGCGGATTTAAATAAACATGTCCGCCGCTTTTTTTCCAGCTTGGGGAAAAGCCGGAAAAAAAGCGTCTAGACTGGCACGATCCTCCGGAATAAAGCCCTTTTCTGGAGGATCTCTTATTCCTACTTATTTGACTTTCAAGTAGGAATGAGTGATCTGGGCCGGCCCTGCCCCAGGCGCGCAGCGCATGAGCGGTGCTGGCCCTGGGCGAATGGTGCGTAGGAGGCCCCGCCCCTGGGCACGCGGCATGTGGGCGACCCCGCCCCCGGGCAAAAGGTCAGGGACCACTGTGTTAATGCAGCCTCAATTGAATTTCCTTCTTTTTGCACCAGCATCACACTGTTGACACAGATCTTTCTCAGCAGTGCTGCTGCTAAGCCACTTTATCCCCATTCTTTATTTGTGCATCTGTTTTTCCTTTCCTAAGTGCAGCACCTTAAATTTGTCTTTGTTGAATTTCAATTTGATGTCTATAGCTCCATTTTCCAATTTATCAAGATCCCTTTGAATTTTAGTTCTCTCTTTGAAAATGTTTGCAACCCTCCATCCACTCCCAGATTTGTGTCATCTGCAAATGAGATCAGTATGCTTTCTATTCCTACATCCAGGTCATTAATAAAGAGGTTAAATAACACCAGGCCCAGAACCCCTATGGACTCCATTCGAGACATCATTCCAAGCTGACTTCATTCACTAATAGTTACTCTTTGTTTGCAATTATGTAACCAAGTATGTATCCACTTAATGATAGTTCTACTGAAAATAGATTTCTCCAGCTTACTTCTGAGAAACTCACATGGGACAGCGACAAGGAGTCCTGTGGCACCTTATAGACTAACAGATGTATTGGAGCATAAGCTTTCATGGGCAAAGACCCACTTCATCAGATGCATGTACTGGAAATTTCCAGAGGCAGGTATAAATATACAGGCTAGAGATAACAAGGTTAATTCAGTCAGGGAAGGTGAGGCCCACTTCTAGCAGCTGATGTGGAGGTGTGAACACCAAGGCTGTGTCTATATTGGCACCCCTTTCCGGAAAAGGGATGCTAATGAGACCAGTCGGAATTGCAAATGCCACGGGGGATTTAAATATCCCCCGCGGCATTTGCATGAACGTGGCTGCCGCTTTTTTCCGGCTCGGGGTTTTGCCGGAGAAAAGCGCCAGTCTAGATGGGATCTTGAGGAAAATAAGCCCTTTTCCGGAAGATCCCTTATTCCTACTTTCAAGGGCTTATTTTCCGCAAGATCCCGTCTAGACTGGCGCTTTTCTCCGGCAAAACCCCGAGCTGGAAAAAAGCGGCAGCCATGTTCATGCAAATGCCGCGGGGGATATTTAAATCCCCCGCGGCATTTGCAATTCCGACTGGTCTAATTAGCATCCCTTTTCCGGAAAGGGGTGCCAATGTAGACACAGCCCAAGAGAGGAGAAAGTGTTTTTGTACTTGACTAACCATTCACAGTCGTTATTTAATCCTAAAAAGGATGGTGTCAAATTTGCAGATGAACTGTTGCTCAGCAGTTTCTCTTTGAAGTCTGGTCTTGAAGTTTTTTTGCTGCAGGATGGATACCTTTAAATCTGCTACTGTGTGTCCAGGGAGATTTAAGTGTTCTTCTATGGGTTATTGTATATTATATTCCTAATATCTGATTTGTGTCCATTTATTCTTTTACATAGGGACTGTCCAGTTTGGCCGATGTATATAGCAAAGGGACATTGCTAGCACATGATGGCGTATATTATATTGGTAGATGTACAGGTGAATGAACCAGTGATGGTGTGACTGATCTGGTTAGGTCCTGTGATGGTGTCGCTGGTATAGACATGAGGGCAGAGTTGACACCGAAGTTTGTTGCAGGGATTGGTTCCTGAGTTAGAGTTACTGTGGTGTGGTGTATAGTAGCTGGTGAGAATTTGCTTTAGGTTGGCGGGTTGTCTGTGGGCAAGGATTGGCCTGCCTTCCAAGGCCTGTGAAAGTGAGGGATTATTGTCCAGGATGGGTTGTAGATCACTGATGATGCATTGGAGAGGTTTTAGCTGAAGACTGTAGGTGATGGCCAGTAGTGTTCTGTTGGTTTCTTTCTTGGGCTTGTCTTGTAGTAGAAGCCTTCTGGGTACATGTCTGGCTCTGTTAATCTGTTTCCTCACTTCCCCGTGCGGGTATCATAGTTTCAAGAATGCTTGGTGAAGATCTTGTTGTAGGTGTTGGTCTGTGTCTGAGGGGTTGGAGCAGATGCGGTTGTACCTTCGTGCTTGGCTGTAGACAATGGATCGTGTGTTGTGTCTGGGATGGAAGCTGGAGGCATGAAGGTAGATATAGCAGTCAGTATGTTTTCAGTATAGGGTGGTGTTTATGTGATCATTACTTATTTGCACCATGGTGTCCCGGAAGTGGATCTCTTGTGTAGACTGGTCCAGGCTGAGGTTGATGGTGGGTGGAAGCTGTTGAAATCGTGGTGGAATTCTTCCAGAGTCTCTTTCCCATGAGTCTAGATGATGAAGATGTCATCAATGTAGCATAGGTAGAGAAGGGGCGTTAGTGGACGAGAGCCGAGGAAGCGTTGTTCCAGGTCAGCCATGGACAGGGCAGTCCCATCCATAGGATAGTTCAGGGCAACCACCCAATGGTAGAACCTGTGGGACGCTGGGCAGACTGGGGGATTACCTGGGAGGCCAGGCATGGGACCACAGCAGGGGTCAGGCATCCCTGCATTCACCGTGGCAGTGGGAGCCATGGAAAATGGAGTGACCAAGAAGCCTGTGCTGCTCTGCCAACCTCTTCCAGCTGGGTCACTCCACTTCATTGCAGTGGCAGGAAGCAAAGCGCCCCAGCCTCCTTCCACCCAAGCTCTGGGCTCGGGCCCAGCCTGCACTGCTTCCCCAGGGAAATAGTGGCAGAGTGGAGGATACTGCTGGGGTCACTCCACTTCCCATGGCTCCTGCCACCATGGTGAGTGAGCAGGCCCCCAGGTCACGTCTCTCAGGGCAGGGGTACAATGAGGATAGGAGGGGCCGGAAGAGGGATGGGAAGAGGCAGGGGAAGGGAGGATTGCCCCAGACCCCATATCCCCCTAGAGATGACCCTGATGTGAGACTGTGTCAAAAGCCCTGCTAAAGTCCTGGTGTATTATGTCCACCACATCCCCCTTCCACCAAAGCAGTTACCTTGTGAAAATGGCCCCGCCACGTGCAGATTGCCTGTTGTAATGCGTCTGGAGCACTGCAACTTTGGGTCTTATTCGTGAAAAGCCAATTAGCTCTGCAAGTCCTTCTCCTCAGCTCCCTCCTGGGGCAGCCCCCGTCCAGCCAGCACACAGACCCCCGCCAGCTGAATCTGCCCCCTGCTGGTTACTCATCTCGGCAGCCTCCTATGTCCCCTGGGCTGAGGGGTCAGGGAGGAGAGGAACCACTGGACTCCTCCTCGCCTCAGAAGAGACACCCTTGTCCTCCTCAGCCCGCTCCCCTGGCATCACTGCCTGCATGTGAGGATGCGGCAGCTACCTGCTGGTGTCCCTACCGTGGAGGAGGGGCGAAGCCACAGTCACCCCCTGCCCCTAGCCAGTCCCTTTTCAGAGCTTCCTACACGCCTCCCCCTTGCGCTCCCGGGGAATCCCGAGGCCCATTTGCCCCTCAGCTGCGGCTCTTCTTGTCCTTCCTGTCCCACCTGCCTCAGGATCCCACCTCCCAGCTCTGCTGCTCACCCCCAGGGCAACCCAGCCAGCAGGGAAGGGGTTAAGGTGGCTGGAGCACTCTCCCCCCCTCCTGGAGGATAACGGGGCCCCTGCCTTTCCCCGGGAGTAGGTTTCCTGACGTCAAGCCCATGAATATTGCACGAAGCTTCAGGATTGTAAGTGCAGCGAATCCTCCTCGGGCATAGGCAGCCGGGGCTCCGTGCCGGGGGTGGAAGCCATTGCAGCAGCGTTGGGGAAGGAAGGGAATCTCTCGCCGAGAAGAGGCTTTGGGCTGCTGCTGCTGCAAAGGGGGGAGGATTCACGCGGGGCTCTCCAGAGGTGCCTCTAGGGCATGTGACAGCAGCTCAAGGCACCGGAGCGGGAGGCGAGCAAGCCCGCTTCGAAGCGCAGCCC
This sequence comes from Pelodiscus sinensis, assembly GCF_052426305.1. Taxonomy (NCBI): domain Eukaryota; kingdom Metazoa; phylum Chordata; order Testudines; family Trionychidae; genus Pelodiscus; species Pelodiscus sinensis. The sequence continues at coordinate 40,525,729 of NC_143060.1, forward strand.
TCGAAGGAGAGCCCAGCTCACCCCCTCCGCCAGCATGTCTGCAAAGGAGCGGCAGAAAGGCAAAGTGACCAAGGACAGCGTCACCCTCTTGCCCTGCTTTTATTTTGTGGAGGTGAGTGAAGCACCTGAGCGCGCACCCTTCAGCTTTGGCATAATGCAGAGCGTCAGAGGCACTGCAGGAGCAACTTTGGTCCCTCGCACTAGCATGCTTCCTTCACTGGGGTCTGCTCTGGCCAGTGCCTGCCTTCCTGCCTAGGTGCATAGGCAGACACTAGCTCAGCCCAGCTGGGAGACAATATTCTGTGTATTATGCATGTGTGAGGGAGTATGTCAGTGTCTCTAATTCCTCTGCCAGCCTGAGTCCTTATGCCAGCGTGTGGCTGTGTCTGATCCCCTTGTGTCTGGATTTCAGAAGGGGTAAAATGAAGCTTTGCTTGTAAGATATTTGCATGGAGTTCACGTCTGGTTCTGAAACTGGGTCTGCATCATCTGAGCTGAAATCCGTCGTGGGGGGGAGGGGGTGCTCTTTGCAGTTCGAAAAAGAGAGAGTTCATTTTGATAATGTTTCAGAACCATTTTATGTAAAATATGTGGGTGATGCTTTGCATAATCACATCAGCATCAGAAATCCATCCCTATTAAACTCTTCTTTGCAATATCCAGACTGCTTTTATGGGAATTATTTCCGAGAGAATCATTTTGCAAATGGAGTGGCAGCTAAATGAAACCATGTCACAGACATAGGATCATCTCAACAGGAAGACATGTTTCAGAGAGGGGTTTATATGTAAACACATTGTGTATTATCATCTCCATGGAAGAAAAGACATGTTGGAAAATAAATGTTTAAATCACAAAGAGGTGTTTAAAGTTATTAAATAATAAGTATTGTGTGTTTTCTCAGTTCTCAGTAGCATGCCTGGATTGTCACAGGTATCTAGCTAATTACGCACACTTCCTATCTGGAAAAAGTGAAAGTGTTTATCAGATTTTGTACAGAAAGATTGAAACATGTCATGGCTGCTCTGTTGGTGCCAAGTGAAGTTACTTCCACAGGCAAAACACTGCTTCAGAACTGGTGTATTGCTTGGAGGGCTTTAGCCTCTTTTGACAGCACTCCATTCACTTGTAAGTAGAATAGACATGGTTTCAGCTTCAGGACATGTGTGTGTGTGTTTCCTATGTTTATTAACTTAGCACTAAGTGAACACAGCTTGTTTCTGATGACACCACTTACAGCAGGGCAGTGATTAAGTCTCTTGGCCTCAGTGCCTTCATTTCCCCACGTGTAACACAAGGATGGTGGTATTTGCCTCAGAGAGCTGTGCTGAAGTGAAAAGAACTTCGAAGGCTAAAACCAGGAAGTCTTAAGAGCTTAGCCTGAGTGGCAATATTAAAATTCTTGTTTAAAAATACTGAAGCAAAGATCATATTTAATTTTGGAAGAGGGGCTAGTGGTGCCAGGCTGTCTCTTTTCCCTCTAAATTGTCTCCTAGAAAAGGGAGCTGAAGCATATTAAAATTTTGGATGGGCCACTTTTCAGAAAATGTTAGATATTGGAGTCACAGATGTTTTATTATTGTAGATAAGGGCCACTTGGTGAAATTAACACATTGAGAGAAGGCTCCTTCTCGGCCACACAATTCCTGTGGTATCCTTGTGCAGGGGAAAGAGGTCATGGCTAGAGAAGCCACACAGGTGGGGGAGGGACTCTCTGTACTGTTCACACTGAACCAATGGGTTCTATGCCAGCCAAGGTCTTCCCTTCACTGGGGCAGACAGGGGAAGAGGCCACTAAATCTCTACAGATGCAGATCTAGTAACCAGGGCTCCCTTCACACAAACAGAATAGCAGCCACTCAGAGATTTGGAGACCGAAACTCTATGGTCTGCCGCCACATTGTGGTGGGATGAATTTGGTAGCACACAGCCCAAGAACAGTGGTCACACTTAAAATCAGTTTTGCCTGGGATAACCTTACCTCAGTATTTAGTATAGACTTAAGGAGCTCAGTCTATTTAGCTTAACTAAGAGAAGAATAAGAGGTGACTTGATCCTAGTCTATTAGTATGAACATGGGGAATTCACATTTGACAATGGTTTCTTCAAATTAGCAGCTGAAGATATAACACAATATAATGATTGAAAGGTGACCCTAGACACAAATTCAGAGTGGAAGTGAGGATTACATTTTCAATTGTGAGAGTAAGTAACCATTAGAACAATTTACCAATTATTCATCACTGGCTATTTTAAAATCAGGATTGGATGTTTTACTAAAAGATCTTCTCTAGGAATTATTTTGTGGAAGTTCTTTGGCCTGTTTTATACAAGTGGTTTGACCTCACTAGATAGTCAGAATGGTCTCTTCTGGCTCTGGAATCTATTTTCAGTATGCCTTAGACACTCCTTATACTTTACTTTATATAGGGCAATACTGCAAACCATACTAGAGAGGCTGTAGCTCTTATAACTAAGTCACTAAACTAGAACTCAAGAGATAAGGGTTCAGTTCCCAGCCCTACTGCACACTCTATGTAAAATCTTGGGTAAGTCACAATCTCCCTGAATCACAGTTCCTCAGCTGTGAAGTGAGCATACCCCTTCTTCCTGTCTGTGTCTGTCTTGTCTCTTTAGGCTGCAATTCTCTGGGGCAGAGAGTGTTTTGCAGTAAGCATGTGTATAGGGTTGCCAGGTGTCTTGTTTTTTTGCCAGAACAGTCTGCTATTTGTGGCCCCTGTCCGGTAAAAAACCCCAGAAAATACCGAACATATAATTTTCCGACAGAAGGCCGGCGGGGACATCCTACCCCCTGCTGTGTCTGGTGGGGGCGGGAGAGTGGGGACTTTTGTTTGTTTGTTTTGCTCAACCAATTTATTCCCCTGCCATGTTCGGGATTTTTTATGAAAGTATCTGGCAACCCTACATGTGTACAGCACCTAGCACTATGGGGGCTCTGATCTCAGTTGGGACCTTTAGTCTAGGCACTACTATAATAAAAATAATAATATATCCCTTGACTTAAGAAAACTGCTGCTGCTGTTAATTATTTGGTTATCCAAAACAACAGACAAAGCTTTAAGTATGACATTCTAAATAAATTCACTGGGCACAGACACTTTAGGAAATGTTGTCAGGTGACAAACTGCATAACAGAAAAACATCACAGGGCTTTTATAGTTAGGGTTTCTTTTTTGTAGTTGTTTTTAAAGTCTCCATTTTGAAATTCCATTTTCTACAGATTGACCTCCACTGGGCAAATGTAAGGCTCTGCTTCTGCCCTTTGTTATGCACCTCACGTTGATATAATGGGTAGTTACAGATGTTTATAGAGAAGGGAGAAGACCTCACACTGTTTTGCTTGTTTGTAGAAAAGGGCAAGACAAATAGAATTTTATGTATTTTTGTGCACCAGCCGCATCACTGATGGCCTCAGCAGTATGCCCAGCTTGGACAATGAGTTTAGTAGTTATGGTAAATAAGCCAGGGAATCTTGCATATTACATTATTGCTATTGGAGAGGCATAGTGGAGAGGTTCTGTTATGCAGAAATGGGCTTTCTATGTACAGCACCTATCTGGGTTTCAATCCTCATTTATTGTAAAAAGTTGACAGGATACAGACCTTTACAAGTAGCCAGGAAAGCTAAAAACATAAGCTTTGGGATTGCAGGACAAGCTTTGAGGAACTTTCTACTTTGCCCATGTCTAGCATTGAGGACATTGCCATCTATATTTGAATTTTAGGTTTGTCTCAATCCATATGTTGTTTAAAAGCAAAGCTTTAGGTCCAGACAGATACAATATTTAGGGAACTTTGGATCCAAATTCAGAGAGTCAAACCTTGCAATTGGGCCCAACATCAGTTTCCTTAATAGTTTAGGCAGCAAGGCCAACAGCCTGTCTGGGCCCCTGGGTAAGACCAGTGGGTGGGTGTGGGGGCTGCTCTGCACCCCCCAGAAGAGGCAGGGCCATGGGTGAAAGGGTATGGGGTTGGGGGTGGGGCTAGGTAGCCCTCAGCAACACAGAGAGTCCACTACACCTCCCCTAGCCAAACCTCAGTGCTGCCCAGAGCATGCTGCAATTTAAAGGGCCTAAGACTCCAGCTACCACCAGTGCTAACTAGTGACAGCAGCTGGGAGCTCTGGGACCTTTTGTACCTCTGGGTCCTGTAGCATTGTCCCCTTTGCCACCCCTTTTCGGCAGGCCTGGGATTAGGGGTGAGGCTGTTGTCTTTTTCTTATTTGTCTCCTTTTCTCCTGCGCTCGTATATTTGATGTCAGAAGGTCAGATTCTGCTTTCAGTTACACTTATGTAAATCAAGACTAAGTCCAGTAGATTTAGTCCACTTTTTCACAGGAATTGAGTCCAGAATATCCAGTATTCAAATTAGAAGAGTGTTATTGTTGCCTTCCCCCCCATTCCAGCTCTACTGCTGTTCAGTCTAGTGGGAACACACAGAGTTATGGTTTCCCCACATACACCCAACTCTAATCTGACCACTGAGAATGTGCTCCTGAAACTTTATAGTACAGTGTTATGCTGAGATTGATTAAATGAAATAACCAGCGGTGGCATTAGCAGAAGGGGGAAAATGGTTTAAAATTTTTAAAATTGTGATTGGTTTAAGAAGAATGTGAGACTGGCTCCTCTCTCCTATACATATCTTTAAATCATAACTAGTTCTATTTAAGTCAATGAGTAGGGTTGCCAGATGGTTTAACCAAAAATACCGAACTCCCCCCCCCCCCCAAAAAAAAACACAGGGGAAAAAATTCTGTTGAGGGAGGAAAAAAAGGGGGAAGACCAAAGCTGTTGAGAAAAAAAAGGACCCTGAGAGTTACTAAGCAAAAAAAAAATAATAATAATAATAAAAAATAAAACAGCATTAAAACAGCATGGCCCCTTAAAGTGTGTGAGGGGAGAGGTTGAGCACTAAGACCCAGGGAAGGCATTGCTTCCCTTGCTTCAGGTCTTTAGGCTTTTTGCCAGTGGCCATCTTGTTTTCTTGATCGAGCCCCCTCCCCCTGAGGTAAGCAGGTGGGCAAGGGCCCGGGGGGGGGGGAAGGAGGCTGGGGGCTTGGCCCAGTTGCCGAGTGTGTCGTAGGGTTGCCAGGTGTCCCGTCAGGGAAAAAAACCATAAAATACCGGACATTTCAGGTGTCCGGTATTTTCTGAACTTATTTTTACCGGACAGGAGAAAAAATACCAGACTGTCCGGGTCAATATCGGACATCTGGCAACCCTATAAAATGAGTCATCTGTGCAAGGGACAAGAGAGGCAGGCTCTGTGAGGTTAACTGGTACTATTATTACAATGTGGATTTTGGTGTGTGGGGGGGTTGGCATATCATAGGCAACATCATCATCCAAATAAGCATAAACTTGAGTATAGGAGACTAGATTTAAGTAAACCAGCCACTTCTAAAATCTACACAATTTGGGAGTTTCCAAATTTACTTAGCACAAATAGTTTAAAGGTTTTAATTCAGTAGGTGAGTGATAAAAAATTGTCTTTTTTTAATCTCTCCCCTCTAAACACCTGGCCTTTTTGTTTATTTCTTTCCCTTTCCCTTCTGCCTTACCTCAGTTCAGGCTTCCCTCCCCCAGCCCATTCTTAGTTGCAAGTCCCTTTCCACTGCTTTTTGCACCTAAGCAACAATTAGTTTCAATTTGTATTTTGAGAAGAAGACTTGAGAAGCTGCTTTTTCACCTGTGCAATTAAATATTGCAAGGTCAGACAGAAAATGTTGGCAGATCATTGAGAGAAACCAGACCTATCACTAATAATATCTGCAAAATAATGGGAAGCTATAGATAGGCATTATACCCCCAAAGACTAGAGGTAAGGGAGGGTTTCAGAAAAGTATCCAGGTGACAGGAGAAATTGGAAAACCAAAATCACACAATGTAGAAGGGTCCATAGTACATAAGCAGGAAGGAGAAAGAATGCCTTATGGTCACTGATGTAATGTAAATATTATGGCACTTTACAGAGCAAAGAAACGGTAGAGGCGCAAAGGAAACAATTAATCCATTCCTGCAGATGCTTACTACTAGGCATCATGTTCAGTACCATGATGTCAAGAAGACTACTCTGATCTATAAACAGCAGTGTAAATCAATAGTAACTCAACAAAACTCAATGAAGTTACATTTAATATAAAAACAATGAGAGATCAGGTCCTATCAATATTAATTTATTAGAACTACAGAGCCACATTCTCCTCTCACTTAACATCATTTTTACAATAGTGGTTTCAGTGGAGTTCCTGATTTACAGAGACTTAGAAAGTGAAGAAGCAGGTGCAGAGGTTAGAAGCTGTGTAAGTGTCCATATCATAATGACAATCAGAGTCTTACACTTTGCAGGAGCACAAATCATGTGATCTGTCTGGATTTAGTTTTATCTGTGTCTGACTATTCACACTGAAGTGTGTATTAATTGTACTGCCAAACAATCTGGTCTGTCTTATTTTTTAATTACATGTGAGGTGTTTCATAGTTTTATAAAATATGTGGATAATCTGAGCAGGGTGAATTGATTTAAATAATCAGAATCAGCAAAAAATCATTGATTTAAATCAAGCTTCCCACGGATATTTCTTCAAACAATGGTGCAAATCTGATCACTAAAATATGTTAATTTACAGCTCAGTACAATTTTTACAACATCTAAGAGGGTATACTTAGTGTAAATTTTTAGATAACTTGATTTATTAATTTAGGTAATAGTATATAATACTTTTTACCTGTGTCAAACTGCAGATGCGGCAGCAGCTCATTAGGAATGGTAAGAAGTAATTCATATGCACAAACGCAATAGCACTTACACTTTATTAAACTAAATCTTAAATGTTACATAAATGTTTCACATTTGAAATTTCAGTCAACTGACAGCTGATGGCTCTCCATATGCTCTTTTTTTAATTTTCAAATTTTATTAACTCTAACAGGCAAGTCTTCAGAACTCTAAATGTACAGTGTCCTTAAAACTTCTACAACTAGCTCTCATGTTCCCCACTTCCACTGTCAATTTAATGCAGATCTGATTCCAAATTACCAAAAAGCTAAGACTGTACTTAGAGTGCATTTAATTTTAGAAAAACTTAAAAAACAATGAATAGTCTAGTAGATGCACATGTAGATGGTTTCATGAGCTTTTTGTGGGTTCAACACACTTGCAAGTTTTTCCAGTTACAGACTAACTCGGCTACCCCTCTGAAGCTTTTAATTTTGGAGTAAAGCCCCATTTAAAACAAGTACAAGATGATGTTCCTTTGGGAAAGCTGAGTTATGATGAAGTAAAATAGGAACAGACTTATGGCATTGCCATAATGAACTGTGACCATGATATTCCAAAATAAGAGGCATGTATTATGTAATATAAAATAGGAAAATGACACTTACTGGCAACTCCAGATTTCTCTTACTGCAGCTTTATGTACTGTTTACTTGGGTGATAAATTCTAAACCTAGTTAACTACTTAAACAAGCCATATGGATTAGCTAAGCTAAACTTTTTTATTTTTTCTAGCAACATCCAACACAGCAAACAGTTTTGGAAATTTACTTGCTAAATCCAACTTATTCTTAAAAGTCATAGAGAGTCTTGAAGAATGATGCATTGCAAAGTTGATCCACATTGTTCTTCAGTTAAATCTACATCTTCATCCACATCATTTTCTCCCAATAAGCCGTTTTCCTTAGGATGTTTCATGCCTGCAGCTAGACCCTGCATATTTTTCTTGTGCTGCTTACACTTGACACATTTTCTTTTTTTATTTAGGAAAAGAATTTCTTTAAAATATTCCCAGATAGGGCCTCTTTTACTCCCAGAAGCCATTACTGTTTTGCTGTGGTAAAAGTGTAGGGCAATGTAGGAAGCTGTGTATGTGCTGAATAACGTATTCCCTTTTCCTTTCCACTCCACTCTACTGTTCCTTTCTATGCTGTCTCCGTTCTTTCCTATATATTATCTTTCTCCCTGTCTTCAGACAATGTTTTAACTAACTTTGCCATGCTTGGCCCAGATCCACCATCACATAAGGACAGAACAAAAGAATCCTATCCAGCCAGTGTCTGTCTTTCCACATGTTTCTCAGCAGATTAACAGAAATGGAGAGCCCAGAACTGTCAAGGAGCAAGAGCTGATTGTTAGGCTTGACTGACTAGAGCCATTAATTCACTTTTACGAGACTGTAAGTGTATGCTTAGCATGTTTGTGATAGGATTTCATTGTAGCTATTATTTTAAATGATAAATTTAGTATTTTATTGATAATTTAAAAAATAAAAAAATCCAATTTAAATTTTTATTTTTATTTTAAAAACCATTGATTTGTATTCACCCTGATTCTGAGCCTGCTGAATTTAATGGGAATCAAGATTTCACCCCTGTCAGGAATGCAGAAATACAGAAGGCTAGATCCTGATACACTTTACGTCAGCAAAGCTCCATAGACTTCAATGCCAGCTGAAAAATTGGCCTATAAACTTTGTGTTACTGTGGATTTATTGGCAGAATATCCCTTACACCAGTTACTTACCTGTGGGTTTGCTGAGAAGTGAATGCAGCTCAGAGAGACTATCCACAGGAGAGTTACGTTTTGTTCCTTACCTTTTCGTCTGATATGTTTGGCAGTAATGGGCTTTCTTTTGGCAGTGTCTCCTCAAGCAGACAGTATGTGACCTAAACAATCACTGTTATAATGTGGATTGCTTCTTTGAGAACTGAAATCCATCCACTTTTATTGGCTACCAGATATGCTAGAGTGCCCAGGTTAGGCAGTATCTGTAGAAAACATAAAAGAGATTTATTATTATAGGAGTCTGTTGTATAAAGTGGAGGACTTTCCTTCCTAAATTTAAATCCAAGGGAACAAGCTTGTTTAATTTTAAAAATTAAATTAAAATAGGAACCTGAAACACTGATGAGCTCACACAATCATTATGATGATTTGGTCCAATAAAAGGGAATTTCTACTTTCATTACAATATAGTTCATTGTTCTAACCCTTTACCATGTGAAGATAGCTGAGGAATAGTAATTTGATGCTGGTAACCTGGGCTACGTCTAGAGAGCGGTGCAATTTTGGGATACCAGAGCTATCCCAAAATAGCAACTCCGCATCTTTAAACATGCCTGTTATTTTGAAATATATTTCAAAATAACAGACGCACTATTCCAGTGTCCTGGTAACCCTCATTGCACGAGGGTTAAGGGATTTGTCAGAATAGTGCTTTATTTAAAAATTACCTCAAAATAAGCTATTCAATTTGCGTAGGTAAGGGTGCTGTGTAGAGGCAACCCATGAGCAGCTGTGTGGGGTGAACAAACACCTGGGCAATACAGTAGCAGGAGGCTGGGAAGGGGCATTCTGATGTCCCACTCTTCTCAGACACATACTGCTTTCACAGAAAAAGGTCAGTTAAATCTGATGTGTATCTGAAAGAAGCTCTAAATCCCACTGAAACCTTTTGGATGGCCCCAAAGCATGGTCATGGTACACTGGAGTCAGTTTTGTTGAGTTATGTTCAAGACCTGCCTGGCCAAAGAATTCTAAGGAGAGTTCTTGCTGCTTTCACTTCTCAGCAAACCCTCCATGGTCTGGAACCCCCTTGTCTGGCTCCACTCCTGGCTGCAGCTGTTAGCCCCCAACCCCTAGTGGCTGGCGCCTCTGGACTGCCTCCGCCCCCATTTCCCCCACTTCACCCCACTGCCCCCTCCCACTTACCCCATATTCCCCCAAGGCCACCACTTCACCTTACATGTGGGTTTAGGGTCCAGGCACCTAATTAGTGGACCGACGAATCATTAATAAGGTGGGAAAGCTCTTTATTCTCTCGTGTACAGCTGCCTCGGCATGCATCTTAAAGGGAACTATCAGTAGGCCTTCTGAATGGAGCTTCCACAGACCGCAGTTTGAGTTCCTTTGCTTTAGCCCAAATATCCACATTGAAATACAAAGGCTGAGCAGCAGCATGGCAGAGCCCATGACCTACTGCCGTCCTGTGCTCAGCACCAATCCCCATGTCTCTGGAGATCCTATGCCTCTTCAGCAGCGCATTCTTACAGAAATAAATGAGACTTAAGCACACAAATTGGAAAGTTTAGGTTAGACATTAGGAAAAACTTCTAAACTGTCAGGGTGGTGAAGTACTGGAATAAATTGCCTAGGGAGGTTGTGGAATCTCTATCGTTGGAGATTTTTAAAAGCAGATTGGATACCATCACCTATCAGGGATGGTCGAGATGGTGCTTGGGCCTGCCATGAGTGCAGGGGACTGGACTGGACTAGATGACCTCCTGAGGTCCCTTTCAAACCCTTCTGTGGTTACTACATCTGAGCCAATATGTGTCAGTGTCTAAAGACCCCAATTGCAGCACAAAAGTTCAGTGTTTGGGTAAATCAGAACCAAATTGATTCTGAAATACCTGCACAGAGAGCTGCAAACAATGGTCAGTATGCAGCACTCAAGCTGTCTCAGCTTGCTGCTGCAGAAGGTACAATCAGGTGAGGAGACCAAAAGCTAGTAATACCTTTTCCTTTCTGCTACGTGACATGCATTCAGGGTAGCTGGCAATAATGGGGAAATTAGAATGGTAACAACTGTTTTCATCTTGAATTGACTATATATATTTAAAGGTATGATCCTGGTCCTATAAAGGTTCCAGTCTTACAATGACATCCATGTTGGTGGACACCTGATCCCACGTGAAATAATATTGAAGGATCAGGACTTAATCTTAAAACTTCAATGGTTTTTAAATGGGAGTATGATCCAGATTAAATCTGTGGCAGCTGCATCTCTTAAATCAGTCAGAAGCTTTTTCCCCAGAAGGTTCTCAGTTTGGGAGAACTCCCTGTTATGATTACTATAATCCAAGCCGTCATTCAATTGTGTTCCAAGGAGCTGATGCTGCTCACTCTAAGTTCAGAATCAGGCCCTGTACAGGCAGTCCCCAGGTTACGCGGATCCAACTTATGTTGGATCCGCACTTACGAACGGGGCTTTCTCGCCCCGGAGGACGCGGGTGGCAGGACCGCCCAGACGCGCCGCGGTCCCGCCGTCCGCGTCCTCCGCGGCGAGAAAAGCTGCTCCGCGTCTCCCTGGTCTGCTGAGGCCCCCCCCCCCCCAGCAGACCAGGGAGACGCGGAGCAAAGCCGCGGAGGACCCAGGCGGCGGGACCATGGCGCGTTTGGGCGGTCCCCCCGCCCAGGTCCTCCGCGTCTTTGCTCCACGTCTCCCTGGTCTGCTGGGGGAGAGAGTGGCAGCAGTCCAGGGAGACGCGGAGGACCCGGGCGGCGGGACCGCGGTGCATCTCGGTCCCGCCGCCTGCGTCTCCTAGGTCTGCTGGGGCGGGGGGGGGGGCGCAGCTAGTGTGCCCTCCCCCACCCCACCCCACCCCACCAGACCAGGTTTTTCTCAGGATGCCTGTGGTAGAGCTGCTGGGGCACTGCTGGTTGGTCCCGCAGCACCGTTCTCGGCACTACTGGACCAACCCGCCAGCACCCCAGCTGCTCTGCCCCAGGCGTCCTGATTGATCAGTTTCAGCAGCGGCTGAATCAGGACGCCTGGGGCAGAGCAGCTTAGGTGCTGCTGGGTTGGTCCAGTAGCGCCAAGGAGCGGCGCTACTGGAGCAACACAGCAGCACCCCAGCTGCTTAAGAACCCCAGGCGTCCCCAAGTCAGCTGCTGCTGAAACTGACCAGTGCTGACTACAGGAAGCCCGAGGCAGAGTTGCTCTGCCCCGGGCTTCCTGGAATCAGCCGCTGATCAGTTTCAGCAGCAGCTGACTTGGGGACGCCTGGGGTTTTTAAGTTGAATCTGTATGTAAGTCGGAATTGGCGTCCAGATTCAGCCTGTTGAAACTGATCAGCGGCTGATTCCAGGAAGCCTGGGGCAGAGCAACTCTGCCTCGGGCTTCCTGTAGTCAGCCGCTGGTCAGTTTCAGTAGCGGCTGAATCTGGGCGCTAGTTCTGATTTACATACAGATTCAACTTAAGAACAAACCTACAGTCCCTATCTTGTACATAACCCGGGGACTGCCTGTATTTGCAAACAAACATTTGCAAACATACATACACATAGTAAAGAAAGTTGTTACACTGTATTCACAGGCTGATGTAAATTAAAACACAGTAGACTGAGGGTGTGTGGATTCTAGTATTTATATTTACTGGACCCTACACTCTGTCAAGCTTGAGGCCAACAGCCCCAGACTCCTCACCATGTGGGGCCAGGTAGCAGACTGGAGTGTGTAGGGTGGGGCAGAGCTGTGGACCCGCCACCTTTGCAACCAGCCGAGGATCCCAAGTCCTCAACCCCAGCTGTATGGCTGCAGACCCTGAAACCCACAGGGCCCAGCAGCCTTTAGTACACAGCCGGGCACAACTATGCAGAACCGCTGGCGTCATTAATCCACCTCCACAAGTGATAGCAGCCATGTCAATGGCGGAAGCCCTCCCATCATCATGCTGCTGTTTACATGAAGGTTAAGTCAATATCAGGGCTATTGGTGGATGGGGGAGCAAAAGGGGCAGTTGCAGCAGGGCCTTGCAATTTAGAAGGGCTTGTGGCATCTGGCTGCGGCTACTGTACCAGCAACTGAAACCCTGGGCCTTCAAATCACTGCTGGAGCCCTGCATGGCGCAGGTCCAGAAATACTGAAGGGATAGCTGTGGGAGGCTAGTCCTAGCCCTTAACCTTCTACCTGAGGCTCTGCCCTTTCTGGGGGCAAGCCGTCCTACCTTTCCCAGGAGCCTGGCAATTCTGTTGGCAGCCCTGGTCGGTATAACTCCAGGTGTGGATTTTTCACACCACTAAGCAATTTAGTTATACTGATCTAAGTTTCTAGTGTAGTCCTGGTCTCTAAGGCTCTGTCTAGACTGCAGGCTTCTTGCGCAAGAAGCTATTATTGGAAGAGATCTTCCACAAAAATGTCTTGCGCAAGAGTGCGTCCATATTACGAAAGCTCATTGAAAAGGCGATGCGTTTTTGCAAAAAAGAGCATCTAGACTGCCTAGACACTCTCTTGAAAGTAAGCACTGATTGGTATGCACAGAATGGTCACCAGGGCACCTGTGCTTTTTCCTTTTTACTCTTTTTACACAAAAAACTCGTCTTCCCCATCCGCATATACCTTTTCGCAAAAGATCACTTTCACGAAAAGGTGTTCTTCCTCATAGAATGAGGAATACCTACACCGGAAAAAACCCTCTGTTCTTTCGATTTTTGTGCACAAAAATGTGCTTGAGGTGTGAACACTCTGCAAGTTTTTTCAGAAAAATGGCCTTTTTTCAAAAAAAAACTCTGTAGTGTACACATAGCTTAACTGCTCCCTTATTTAGCCTGGATACAAAGCGGCCAACATGCCCATCATCTTCCCAATCAAAGATACAGCCGCTGGCAGCCACATATATAGACATTCCAGCATCCAATCAATCCATCAATCAATCAAGATCATACCAAATACTTCATGATTATGAAGAGAGTCATAGTTTACAAATAAGAGGTGTAGAGTAGAGCATGTTATGAAGAAGCACAAAGATTGCATTGATGTATAATACAAAATATTATTGATAATGTAGAGGATCGGCTGCCTTACTGATGTCAGGGTAGCTATTCCACTTAAGTGAATGGAGCTGCACCCTTTTACATCAGCTGAGCCCACAGGATTTATTGTTTCATGCAGCTGAAAATCACTGTGAAGTCTTTTGTAGGTGAGTTGTGGGGAAGACGTGAACCAGAGTTGACCATCTAGGTGTTTAGTTTTTTAGTCAGGAAATTTATGATTGTTGGTTTCCATGAACATCAGCAAAATACTGTCATACTAGGAGGTATCAGACTGCATTTTCTTTGGCAAAATAATAGGCTTTTCCTACCAGGAACCTGGTTGGTTTTTTTTTAATTCTTGCCTTGTCTTTTGTTTAAAAAACGTATTTTGGACTTAAACTTCTTGACTGTGTCATTTTAAGAAATGGTCAGTAGTTGCTTGCTAATGAGTCAGAGCAATTTTCACTGGGCAGCATGAGTATTAATGCAAATGTAAGGATCCTCGCAGACAACCCATGAAAGGGTAAAGCGTTAGGACCAGATTTATAACGGTGTTCAATATTCCACTCTACGAGAAGAGGATTATGGCTGGCAGAATCAAGGCATAGATTCTTTGCTATTCTAGCACTGATCTTGCCATTCTGCAAGCTTCCTCCTCTTTAGAAACAGGAGTTTGTCACTATCACTCAATACCAGTGACACTATGACACTACTAGTGGTAGTGCTAGTGAAAATATTTGGGGAGGCAGAATGTAACTGGTGATTTCTTATGGGAGCATTCAGTCTTGCTTGCCTTCTCACTTGGAAATATTTTTGTTTAAGAATCATAGATATGTAGACCTTGAAGGGACCTCTAGAGGTCATGAAGTCCAGTTCTCTGCACTGAGGCAGGATCAAGTAAACTTAGGCCACTGATGACAAGTGTTTGTTCATCTTGTCCTTGAAAACCTCCAGCAATGGGGATTTTACAACTTCCCTTGGAAACCTATTATAGAATTTAACCATACCTAGTTTAAAAGCTTTTTCTTAATATCTTAGATCTAAATTGCCCTCACTACAGATTAAGTCCATTGCTATTTGTCCTACTTTCAGTAAACATGGAGAACAATTCATAGAATCTTAGAACTGTAAGATAGTGATAGAAATGTAGCCGTGTTAGTCTGGGGTAGTTGAAGCAAAATGCAGGACAATGTAGCACTTTAAAGACTAACAAGATGGTTTATTAGATGATGAGCTTTCGTGGGCCAGACCCACTTCCTCAGATCTGAGGAAGTGGGTCTGGCCCACGAAAGCTCATCATCTAATAAACCATCTTGTTAGTCTTTAAAGTGCTACATTGTCCTGCATTTTGTTAGAACTGTAAGGAACCTCAAGAAGTCATCAAGTCCTGTCCTCTGCACTCAGGGCGGGACCAAAAATCATCTAGCCCAAGGGTTCCCAAACTTTTTGACACGGGGACCAGTAAATCCATTAAGGAGCTTTTGGAGAACCGGTAACATTCATTTGCATATTTACATATTCATTAAGCAAATGATGAATATGCAGATAAGTTTCTAGTCCTCCCAAAGCCACCAGTGCCTGCTTTAGCAAAACTTTTGATACGCTCACCCACAATATTCTTGCCAGAAAGTTAAGGGAATATGGATTGGATAAGTGGACTGTAAGATGGATAGAAAGCTGGCTAGACCAGGGTTTCCCAAACTTTTTACTTTAGTTGGAACCTATTTTAGTATTGTTTTTTGCAGCCCAAAAATATAAATGCATATTAAAAAAAAAGAAAAATGAATACATTTTCATTATGTATTATTTATTCATAACATCAGTACATCACATAAATCTCAATTACAATTTAACCAGTAGAATTTTAACAGTTGTAAAGTTTGTTTATTTATAATTGAGTGAGTTGAATATGTCATTTGTGTGCACTTTATAGCTTTTAAATAACTAAAAAGAAAATTAATGGGATGGGTGATGTTGTTTTGCATCACATAGCAACTTTATGTCAGGAGCAAAAGAAGAAAGTTTTATCCTCAAATCTGATTCAACATTCAATCTATTTCTATATTTATTTTTGAAAAAAACCAAAGATGAGAAACTAGTTTCACACTTATACGTCAGAATGAAAGGCATTAAGAATTTGACTTCTTTCTCAGATAAATGTGAATATTCATTTCTACAGCTCAACCAAAAATCAATCAAGGAGAGTTTATCAAAGTTCTCTTTTAAGGCAGAGTCACTGGAAAGTTCAATTAATGAATCCACTTCTGATGCACTCAGTTGTAGTATTTCATTTTCTGTGCCAACAGTAAACGGGTTCTTAATCCACATTTTACTGGCATCAATTGGAGGTAAATATTCATTTAAACTTGATATTAGCCCCAAGAAGTGTTCTTGGATTGCCGCAGAAATCGCATCTGAGATATTAGTTTAATCATATTTTTCTTATAATTCAGTTAAAATACAAAAAGACTTAAAGTTTCTCTTGTTAACTTGCTGTGCCAATAAACAAAGTTTTTAAATTGTTGCCTCAACTTTTTCCTGAACTTTGAAAATATTAATTTTAGTGCCTTGTAAATTCAAACTTAAATCATTTAAAAGACAAAATATGTCACTTAAGTAAGGCACCATTGTTAACCAATCAAATTCATGAAACCTGTCTTTAAATGTAAATATAACATCTTTTGCCCATGGAGGGAGTCACTCCAAGAACAATAAAACTTCATCCTTCATTTCAAAGAGTCTTTTAAAAATGTTTCCTTTCGACAGCCATCGAACCTTATAGTGTAGCAAGAGATGCTCATGTTCACTTCCTAATTTGTTGCACAAAGCAGTAAAGATTCTGGAATTCAAAGGACGAGATTTTATATAATTTATAAACTTCACACATTCTTGAAGAGTGGAACTCAAAAGTGATGGCATAGTTTTCACAGCTAGTACCTCTCTGTGAATATTACAGTGCACCCATACACAATCAGGCACTACAGCTCGAATCCGCGGGACAAGCCCAGTGCGAGACTCTGCCATTGCTCGAGCCCCATCACTGCTCAGTCCAACACACTTTTTCCAGTCAATATCGCTTTGAATAATAAAATAATTAATTAGCTTAAAAATTTCGGCAGCCGTTGTTCTTGTTGGAAGTGGTTTACAAAATAAGAGATCTTCTTGAATGGAGCTTTCATAATTATATCTAAAAAAACACATCAAATTGGCATCAGTGCTTTTATCCAATTGTAATGCAAAAAACTGACTATTCTGTATTCGATGAATGAGCATTTCTTCAATATTTTTCGCCATTTCTTCAATTCTACATTTCACTGTATTGTTGGAAAAAGACAGAGAACCCAACTGATTTCCCTTTTTTCCTCCATAAATACAGGATGTAATAATATGCAATGCAGGAAGTATTAACCTTTCACCAACAGTATGTGGGTAACCTGTCTTGGCTATTAGTTTTGAAACTTCATATAAAGCCAACACAAGGTTTTCATTTGAAGAGGCCATAGAAAGTGTACTTTTCATGCTTTTTTTTAGCAAAAGCTAATTCATTTCTCTTATTTATGAAAAAATCTATGGGCTTACTCGCGTATTCTGGATGTTTGCATTCCAAATGGCGTTTCAGTTTTGATGGTTTCATGCACTCGTTGGATAGTTCTGTGTGACAGATTATGCATAATGGAAAGTGATTATCACTACCAACACTTATAAAACCAAATTTCAAATACTCATCAGAATAATTGTGGTCCAAGGAATTTTTATCTTCTTATTCTCACTTTTACTAGACTGCACATCATTCAAACATTTTTAGTTGTATTTCCAGTCACATTCTTCAGCCATTTATCCATATTGAAGATGAAAATGAGAGGGGATGTTGTTGAAAATAAATGAAGAAAACTTAAGCAGTTAACTTAAGAGGGCGTGCACGTTGTCCCACTGTGCAGAAACAAGCTGAGGCTGCTGTATCACATGACAGGAAAACCAATGACACACGCTTGTCTGCATGAAAATACACATGCTTCTGAGGAGATGAAGCCCTTTCCCGCTGCCCTTGCCAGGTGGTCTGCGCTCCCTGGCATTGTGCTGCCCCTACAGAGAGCCTGCCCTTTGGAGGAGCCACTGAATTCCCATAAGAAGTAGTCCACCACTCACCCATGGAGACCACAACCGTCCAGCAACCCTGGCTGCATCCTCCGTCCAGCCTGGCCCAGGGCTTGGGGACGTGGCGCCGCATGGGCAGTCTGGGAACCCAGAACTCCCAGCTGCATCCTCCATGCAGCCCAAGCCAGGGCTTGGGGATGCGGCGCTCACGGGCACGTTGGGAGGCCGGATCTCCCGGCTGCATCCTCCGTCCAGCCCGGGATAGGGCTCGGGGACGCGATTTCGCACGGGCATGTTTGGAGCCCGGAACACCCTGGCAGCCCCGCTAAGGCCTGGACCGGGCCGCGGCCCATTGTTTGGCAAACGCTGATCTAGATCATCCATGATAGGTGTTTATCTAACCTGCTCTTAAAGATTTCCAATTATAGAGATTCTACAACCTCCCTAGGTAATTTATTCCAGTTCTTAATGACCCGGACAGTTAGGAAGTTTTTCCTAATGTCCAACCTAAACATCCCTGGTGCAATTTAAGCCCATTGCTTCTTGTCCTGTCATTGGAGGTTAAGGAGAATAATTTTTCATTCCTCCTTGTAACAGCCTGTTAGGTTCCTGAAAGCTGTTATGTCCCCTCTCAGTCTTCCCTTTTCCAGACTAAACAAACCCAATTCTTTCTATCTTTCCTCATATGATGTGTTTATTTGGCCTTTCATCATATGCGTTGCTCTTCTCTGGACTTTTTCCAAATTGTCCACATCTTTCCTGAAATGTGGAGCTCAGATTTGAACACAGTACTCCACTTGAGGCCTAATTAGTGTGGAGTAGAGCAGAATTACTTACTTATAGACTCCTGATAACACATTCCAAAATTATGTTTGCTTTTTTTTTCAATAGTATTACACTGTTGATTCATATTTAGCTACAGTTCACTATGACCTGTAGATCCCTTTTTGCAGTACTCCTTCCCAGTCATTTCCCATTTTGTACATGAGCAACTGATTGTTCCTTCCTAAGTGGGATACTTTGCATTTGTCCTTATTGGAATTCATCCGGTTTACTTCAGACAATTTCTCTAGTTTGTCCAGATCATTTTGAATTATAAGCCTGTCCTCCAAAGCACTTGCAACCCCTCCCAGCTTGGTATCATCTGCAAACTTTATAAGCGTACTGTCTATGCCAATATCTAGATATTGAACAGAACTAATTCCTGTGGAACCCACTTGTTATGCCCTTCCTGCATGACTGTGAACCATTTATAACTACTCTCTGGGAATCATTAGCCAACAAGTTTGCACCCATTTTCTAGTAGCTCCATATATGTTGTATTTCCCTAGTTTGTTAATGAGAAGGTCAACCAAGACTATATCAAATGCCCTACTAAGGTCTAGATATACCACATCTGCCACTTCCCTTATCCAAAAGGCTTGTTAGCCTTTTTTTTTTTTTTTTGGACTGGATATTAGTTTGGTTTGATAAAATTTGTTCTTGACAAATCCATGTTGACTATTATTTATGACCTTATCCTGTTTGTCAAAGGATTATTTGCTCCATTATCTTTTTTGGTACAGAATTTAAGGTGACTGGTCTATAATTCCGTGTGTTGAATTTATTTCCCTTTTCAATAGATGGGCACTATATCTGCCCTTTTCCAATCTTCTGGAATCTCTCCTGTCTTCTATGACTTTTTAAAGATAATAACTAATCACTCTCATCTCCTTACTCAGCTTCTTGAGTATTCTAGGGTGCGTTTCATCAGGCCCTGGTGACTTGAAGATTGACTACATACACCACATTTTTTTAACCTGCCCGCATAGATCAGGTTTTCTAAATATTTTATCATTTTTTGTTGCTTTCTGCTGGTATAGTTCCAATTTGCTCATCTCTCTCCTAAAGTGTGGCACACAGAAATGGACATATTACTCCAGCTGAAGCATTGCCAGTGACAAGTAGATCAGGACAATTAACTTTGATATCTTACATATAACACTACTGTTAATACACCTGTGATATAGGAGGTTTTCTGAGGGCACTGCTGTGTGTGTCAATTCAGGGTGAATTACTTAGAGGGAGGGCTACTTACGGCCTAAGACAGAGGTCCTCCACTATAAAGTACACCTGTAACAAAATACTAGCAAGAAGTCATACAAGCAATTTCCTTAGACACTCCAGTTCTCCTGTGCCACCGGCAGTACTATTCCCTGTACAGGTGAGAGGTTATGAAAAATCAATCTCACCAAATCGAAAAAGGTTCTTCTGATCCCAAAGGACCAGCCACACTTGCAGGTCAATTTATAACTCAGACCTTACTGCAAAAGAGCACGCTTCTAGCCAGTCCTCTAGATTCCACAGTCTAAAGCAGTAGTCTCCAATTTCTTTGTGCCCAGGATTACTTTTTTTTAATGTAAGGGCAACTGAAGAGCTACACTGCCTCTTTGCTGAAGCCCTACCCCTTCCTCAAAGCCCTGCGTTACCAATCTATCCCCACCCCCCACTTGCTCTCCCCACTGCTCATCTGTGGACTCTGGGCTGGAGCTGAGCATTTGGGTGAGGAGTGCAAGCTCAGGGAAGGCGTTTGGGTGCAGGAGTGGCTCTGGGTTGGACAGAGTATTGGGATGCACAAGGGGGTACAGGGTACTGGCTCAGATGGGGCAGGGGTATAAGAAGGGTTGTGGGGTACTTGCTCTGGTCTGGGGAAGGAGGTATAGGGTTCAGGAAGGAACATGAGATGCTGGCTTTGGAAGGGGGCTGTTTCTGGCCAATGGGCACCCCCAGTAGAAACAAAAAACCAAGATGTATTTTTTTAAAAATTACAATATGGATGAACAGGTTAGGCATTTTAGAACTCACTACTCAAAGAATTAAATTCAAGTGTAAGAAAAATAGAAATTAAAATGAAATTCATAGATCAGTGAACACCCTTAAATACTTTGAAAGACAAAAATTACAGAGACTATTTATACAATATATTGTAATAAGTACAATACGAGTGTGTGTTGGGAGGTCAGTGTGAAAGAGACTGTATGTAACCCAGATGTTGTGTATGTGTGTGTGTGTGAGAGAGAAAGAGACTATAAGCTGGCTACTAGGAAAATCTCAAAAACAGTGCACTGGCACTCACCATTCAGAGTAGACCTCAGACCACAGCAGCTTCCAGTCCTCCTGTCCTGACCCAAGTTATGTCTAGGGTCGCCAGGTATCCAGTTTTGAACCAGACAGTCCAGTATTTGAGCTTTCTGTTCAGGAAACAAATTGAGAAAATAGAAATGAGAAAATAGAAATGTCTGATATTCTCTAAATAAGATGTCATGTAGATTGTGATGTAATGTCAAATGTGTCTGGTATTTTTGTTGAAACCATCTGGCAACCCTAACTATGTCTCTTGTTCCCTACTTTGCGGAGATGGGGTAGAAGGACAGGAAGAGGAAGAGAGGAGGAAAAGTGTGTGTGTGTGTGTGTGTGTGTAACAGAAAGAGACTATGAAAGCTGGATGCTGAGGAAATCTCAGAAAGAGGGTTCTGTCTCTAAGAAATGCAGACAGACAATCTCATACACTCAGGAGTGCTCTGAGTCTGAGACAATCACTGTTTGAATTAGAGGAGGTGGACGGGCTTCTAAAGGCCCTTCCCTCAGACTTGCAGCACGGACCACTGGACCCGAAATTCAACCAATCACTGGGTACAAATGATGAATAACAAGCTGGCCTCCCTCTTTCCTGTTGTGTGGAGATGGGTTACAGAGGTAGGGGGACACTCTGACATGAGTGTCCCCTCTCCTTCCAGGCTGTGCACAGCCAGCCAGCCAGCCAGCAGCCACGGCAAGAGGGAGCAACATGGGGGGAGGACACCTGAACACACACGGCCGGCTGTGAAGCTCTGCTTATCAGCAAGCCTGCTTCCTGCCAGAGATTGTGATCCACCTGGAGAGTCTCCAGGGCTGACCAGTCAATTGCGACTGGTTGGTGACCACTGAGCTAAAGGTTTATTGATTTAAAAAAAGAAAGAAAGGATCAGAGTTAAAACTGTTAAAGGAATCCAATACACATACCAATTGCAAAATTATTGGTGCAAGCTGGTAGCAGAGGTGGAATCATCTTCTGTTTTAAATCAGCTCTCCAAAGTGCATCCTCTGTTAGGATGGGTTACAAGTCCTTGAAAGCTTTAGTTCATAGTAAAGATCCTCCAGAGGTGAGGAGCTGGACTGAAGACAAATGGAGAAACCTGGGCCCTTTTTATATCCTAGGCCGTGTGTAGGGAATCCCATTGTCTTCACTGTATAAAAGTATGTCCCAAGATGGAGTTTGGCACATGAGAGTCACCTGTTCCTGCATGACTCAGTCCTTTTTTTAGGAAGCAACCATCATTCCCATGCTGATGTGTGTTACACCTTGGTTCGGTGATGTGGTGGAAGCCTCAAGGGTTAAAGCCGATTACCTAGTGAAAACTACTGGATGATGGTGTAAAACAAATGATCTTTATTATGTGGAATGATTCTTTTATCAAAACCAACAATTAGAAAATGGTCTTTTTAACTAACAATTGCCTAATGCTTTTACAGGGTAGAAAACTTGAACACAACTATACCTAACTGATTACAATTCCTAGATTACAATTTACTTATATTAAATCACTGTCTCTAATTTGCTTAACAAAAATACAAAAACAAAGACAATATAATGATAATAAAAACTCTGTCTAAAGCCAGCCCCTCTGTGGTTATTTTAGGGCAGCTGGTGGAGTTAGTCATAAATCTACTTTTACAACTTAACAACTCCTGGGCTTCTATTTCCAACACTTATACTTAACCTAAATACAACACTACTACACTACACAAAATTATACGATTAACACAGTGTGGTTAACAGAACTTAGATACACTTTACAGAAATACACAGTGAAATTAACACAATATAACTATTAATTAAACCAATAACTAATACATTTAAGAAGCAATACTTACAAATCCAGCAACGATAACAACACAAAGATACGTTAGAACTCGGAGCATGCTCAGGACTCATGCACCCCTATATTTGACTCGAAGGGTGGGGAGGCAGCCTCAGGGTGATCAATCCTTTAGCCGGGCAAAAAAAAAAAAAAAAAAGACACGTGCCCTCAATACACGGAACCTCCATCGAACAAAGGGGTTGAGGGTCTTTTATAACATAACCTGATATCCGGTACCTTATTTGGGTTAGTTCCTTGGCCGGGCCTGATAGGCTGGTAATGAGGTAACGTGAAATACTGCCCTATAGGATTTTTCATGATGCCCGCCTGATGGCCTCGTGGACAGTGCTGGGTGTGGGCATGGTCAGTGAGCATGGCAGTTGCATCTTATCTCCCTATGCCTACCTCCCTGCTTTCAAGGACTGGTCAAGAGAGTCTTATTTATCTCTTGCAGCTTGTGTTCTATTTTTTCATGCTCACCTCCCTGTTCTATGATGCCTACAAGGCCAAATCCCGTTTTACAGAAAGCTACATTGTGCTCCCCATGCTTCTCTGAGTATCTCACAGTCTGAGTTTTCTGTGAGGGGCCTTGTGTGGCAGGATGGGCTATACGGGAAGGCCATGGACAGAAAAAGCCTGCTTTCCAACAATGTGAACATTCACAGAGAGGCTCATCAGATGTGTATTGTCACCACCCAGGCTACATTGTTAGTCAAGTACTTCTATTCACTAGATTAACAGCCCTTTCACAACAGCCTCCTGTTGATATCTCCCGGAAGCAAACATATGCAATACAAATATATCGACAATACTCATATTTTCAAATACAACAATGATACATCCATATGAGCAGTTTAAACAGAATAAGAGAATCATAAGCTTTTCATGGACATCTTAATTGGCCCACTTTTATAAGATTTGGTACAAACACATAATAGTGGTTGCAACAATGATTTTTATATTCATAACACAATTCCATAATGTCACAACACCCCAGAATGTATTAGACTTTTTGGCACCTGCATTCCAGTGTTAACTCATACTCAATCTGTGCTCCACTGTCACCTCCAAATTCTTTTCAGCAATATTACACTAGCTAGTTATTCCCATTTTGTAACAGTGCATTTGATTTTTCCTTCCTAAATTAAGTAATTTGCACCTCTTTATTTAATTTCATTTTTATTGATTTCACCAATTCTCCAATTTGGCAAAGTCATTTTGAATTCTCATCCTCTCTTCCAAAGTGTTTGCAACCTCTTCCCTGTAAATGTTAAATGCTTACTTGTCAGGTCATTAATGAAAATATTGATTGGTAACAGACTCAGGACTGACACCCTCTGAGATTTCTACTAGACATTCAGTGCAGAGTAACTGGTGCCTGACATTTTCCCTTCCCATGCATTCAAAACTATGAATAGATAAGTTTACAACAACCTCTCGAAGGAGCTTCCACCAGATCTGGGGCCACTTCCACAAGGATTAGGTCTTGCTGACTAATTAGGGTCCTATGTTTTGAACTACATTATGCAACACAAAGGAGCATTTGACCTTTATTCATCTCCTGAAAATATTTGCATATATGTTTACCCCTTGTTAAGCTTTTTTAGGGGATTACATGATAGGGCTAGGTCTCCTACAATATAAATAATAATTATCATAATAATGAATAATACAAATCTTCGATTTAAGAAAGCCTCCTCATTAGAGTAGGGAGAAAAAGGTGTGTGGGGGGAGAGAGGGTGGGTTCATGAAAATGTGGCCAAAAATGGGCAATATTTGAAGTTTCGTAATTAGGTCTTCTCCTAACTGTGCTGTCTGTGGTCCTAATACAAGGTCCTTTGAAACCAATGGGAATCTTTCCACTGATTTCACTAGGCTTGGATCAGCTTTTCTGTTTCCAAAGGTAAATTATAATCCAAAACAGAAGTTAAAAGTCAGATATTTCTTAAATTGCCTGAACATGTGAGAATATGAAGACTCATTAGCCTGGGTATTTTGGTTTTCTTTTTTTATTCCAATTAGAAACAAGAAAAGTAATTTCTATTTAGTAATTAAAACAATGCACATTATTACCATCTTATTATGTCTGACATGTTAGGGTGTCAGAAACTAATGCCTGAAATTACAACCCTAATCCAGCCCTAAGCAGAATTCTCAATAAATATTCATATTTTAAAACAGCCATTTATAATTTTTAGAATATTGAATAAACACTTGTCTTTCTTTTGCCTTTTTAAAGACACATTTTATGTTTACCTTGTGAAAAAAAGATATGAGAATGGTCTTGTCCTTGAGAACAAGATGTTGTATGGGACATGACAGAGTATATTGCAAATTGTCTATAAAAGTATTCATTAGCATTTCTGAGAAATTATTGTAGGGGTTATTATGCCTTTAGAGTTCTTTTTGTTTTTGGGGAGGACATGGTTATATTCAGAAAGAATATGGTAAACATAGAAGTGAAAAGCACAGTGGGGGGGGGGGGGGGGTCCTGTCCTTTGCTGAGGTTCCTAAGCATCACTGTTAAATGTTGGTGTTTCCTGGATTTTGTACTGTAATTAGTAATAATGAAACTGCAGATAACATTTGAAAATAAAAGGTATTCAAATTAATTCATTATATGACTATTTAAAATATTTTGCATTTAAAAATAGCTCAATCTCACCATATAAATGCAATTTCTATAGCTGGGAATCAGTCAGAAAGGAAATATGGATTGTGGGTAAGGTACTGCCCTAAAACTCAAGAAATCTGGGTTCCACTCTAGCATGGTCTGGAGCAAACCAAATAATCTCTTTGTGTCTCAACTCCTCTTCTGTAAGCAGTAGAATTATTATTCCTTTGCCTCCCATGCCAATTTAGCTCTTGGAAGCAAGGACTGTCTCTAATTATGTGGTTTATGCAGTACCTACCACAATGTGGGCTCTGATTTCAGTTGACACTCTTAGGTCCCACTGTAATGCAAATAATAATAATGATTTTTATGTCAGATTTTACAGTTGCATAAACAGTGTTATATGGTATCAGTGAAATCAGACTGTGTATAGACCCAGGTTACTATTTAGCCACAACAGAGGGGCTGCACTGGCCATGGATTTTCCAGGTTTCTGAGTTTTCCAGTGGGAGGGGCTAACATGTATGCTGCACCATTCCACCAAATGGATCTCTCTCAAGCTGCTCCTTCTGCAAACCTGAACAACTCTGGGTTGAGTGGAATAAGGGGATATTACCTCACTATGACCCTTCTTCCTCCCATCCCATCTGCAGTTATTTGTGCACCCAGAAGCAATCTCAGTGATCCCCTGAGCACAGGGACTGTGACTGTCCCTTAAGCTCCTTGTTCTTTGCATTACCATGCAATCATACTGAGGGCACATCTTCACTCACTGTGCCGGAGATCAACGTTCTAGCATTCAATTTAGTGGGTCTAGTTTAGATCTGTAAATCGAATACTGATGGCAGCTCCAGCCAGTGCCTGTACTCCTTGCAGTCATGAGGAGTAACAAAGCTGACAGGAGCGTTTTCTCCCATCGTCCTCCCACCTTGGGAACACCTCCAAGCTCAGCTGACTCCATCTACATATTCTCTGTATCACACATAGTTGGAGTTGTATACTTTAAGCTGACCCCCAGGTCTAGTGTAGACTTGACCTGAGTCACTGCATATGCCTGGCTGTCACTGAAGTCAAATGGAGTTATCTGGAGTGCGTAGTCTGAGATGGAACTTAAATAATTCATCTAGCTAAAGAACTTTGGTGTTTCCAATGATAGCAAAAATAATAAAATTCAAAAATTGGATGCATTTACTATTTATTTAAGTAAATCTAATAGATTTATTGTGTTATATTCAAGATACTCTTGGAAATGCCAACTCTTTGCTTTTTCTTCGGGATGTCAATTCACATTCCTTTCCTATGCAATCAGAATGAGCCTAAAACTGAAATTACAACATAATGACCTGACACCAGAGAGCAAGTCATGCAAAGTTATTCCTTAGACTACCTTCAGCACACTTTTCATAGCAATAATTTTGAAGATAAGCTAAACTCTGCAGCTCTTTACAGGGCTGCTGACTGAAGATGGGGGAAAAATGGGTGGCAGTCCCTAGACCCAATAATTTAAAAGGGCCTAGGATTCCTGGCCAGTGTCATGACTACCAGAGGAGCATCAGTGGATGGAGCCATAGGCCCTTTACCTCACTGCTGAAGCCCTGTGCAGTGTGGGCAGCACTGAAGACCCCCAGCCCTCCCCCTTTCACTAAAGGCCCAGCTCCCTCCAGGACCCCCTGAGTTGGACCCTTTCTATCTTATCTTGGGGCCCACCAACTCTGGCTCTTTGTACTATAGCACTCAAGGCTATTCTGATATTTTCAGAAACTAAGCTCCATTATAAAGAATATTTCAGCAGAGTCCATCTAACAGCCTCTTTCATTCCACACCTAAAATTATATTTTCTTTTAAAAAAGCCTTCACCTAAAAAAATAAAAAAGAAAAGAAAAGAAATTAAAGTTTGGAAATGGCCAGTTAGTGGACCCAGACGGTTTTCCACGGCCCTTTACAAACATTATCATTCATTATCTTGTCACGTGATACACATCACACACTAAATCTTTACTTTGTTTTACTCTACAATGGATATGTATAATTTTGTCTTTATCCATTTTTATCAAATGTACATTGAAGATTTCAAAAGCAGCATAATCCAGTGATGCATTAAGTTCTGAAGGAAAATTCCATTTTTTCCACAGGATGATGTGTTGCCATGGAAGAATATTTTCTGCCAGGGAAATAGAATAATTCATGTTTGGTGCTATGAAATATCTTCATTGAATGGTGCAGTAGCTATAGTCTATGTAGACCTTGCAAGTTTGCATTTTTAGCTATATTAAGGACTAAAGAAAAAGCAAATGTAACAGTTTAGTGTATGAGTGTCTACCATTTGAGCTAAAGGCCAAATGCTCTCAGCTAAGGCATTAGAGCAAACTCATTCTCTATCTCTGTAAGTGCCACTACATGGGACAGTGAACTTCACCCAATAGGCATGTAGGTTACACATGCACACTCCTAGAAGTGTGCTTTTGCCTGCTTGCCATTGCCACAACTTCCCACATACTCTATCTGCAAAAGAAGACCCTCTCGTAGAATCGGTGCTTTCAGAAGCTCATGGAGAGCCTGGGTGAAGTTTCCCTCATAAGTCTAACTTTTCTCCTTAATAAATTAATAAAACTAATTTGTAAGGGATAAAAATCACTAAACATCTAGATGATAAAGAAGCTATGACCTATAATAATCAATGCTTTCTATAGGAATAAATCCTGCCAGACAAAATTAATTGTTTTTTTAATAGAAAAAAAAATCCTTTACCCAAAATGAATAGGAGAAGGCAATTAAATAGATAGCTTAAAGTAAAGCATTGCATACAGTTTTTCATTAAACCTTCCTTAGAAATTGAATTCAAATTGGCTAGTGTATATACACTATCATGTGAATTGAAAACTGGCTGAAGGACCCTAAACAAAAGGCAAGAGTAAACAGGAAGCTGTTGTACTTCCGGGTCAAGTGTGAAATCTAGTCTGGTTGAAGAGCTGATAAAATATATGCAAGAAGAGCAAAGGCATTTGACATTTTTGATGAATAAGTCAGGCAAGCAATAAACAGAAACAATGCCATGCGATTTAGCTGAACAATCATTCACTATAAATAGAAAATATTACTTTATTAACAACCCATATAGTGGTATACAAATGTGTAATCTTTTTGTCAAACAATTATGAATCAGAAATGAAGCCCTAATCCTGCAACAGTGCACCTGTATATTGTAATCCTTGGGGCTCCACGCATGTGTAAAGGTAATCCTGAATTCACTATATAGGGCACGTCTAGACTACACGCGGCTTCCAAAAGAACATATGCAAATTCGGCTTGAATTTGCATATCTTCTTCCGTTTTTTTTCCCAGAAGAGGCTTTTCCAATATTTGGCCTGTCTACACAGGGACAAATATCAGAAAAAAAAATCCTCTTTCAAAAGCCCTTTTATTCCTCCTAAAAGGAGGTTTACAAGAGGCTTTTGAAAGAGGGGGGGTTTCCGATATTTGACCCCATATAAATGGGCCAAATATTGGAAAAGCCTCTTCCCGGGAAAAAAACCCAGAAGATATGCAAATTTGAGCCACATTTGCATATCTTCTTTCAGAAGCCTCGTGTAATGTAGACTTGCCTGTGATTTAGGTTTGGAGCCTACATTTGAAAATATCAACATGTTCATGAATGTCTCACAGATGAAAAAAGCTAAATTGTTTGGGAAATAAGATTGCCACAAATAGTTTTACCAGCTCAACTGACTAAAGGCTTATATGGGAATATTCAGCTATTATCACAGAAGTATGGGAAACTGAATTACAGGCAGTCCCCGGGTTACATGGATCCGACTTACATCGGATCTCTACTTACAAACGGGGTGAGGCAACCCCGCACTAGCTGCTTCCCCCCAGCAGACCAGGGAGACGCAGAGTGGCTTTTCTCAGCAGACACCTCAGCTTGAGAATAAAGGACTAAGGGAAGTGAGGTGTGGGAGAAAAAAACTGAGCTCTGGAGAAATGTTTGGCTAGAGTTTCCCCTACAATATGTACCAGTTCCGACTTACATACAAATTCAACTTAAGAACAAACCTACAGTCCCTATCTTGTATGTAACCTGGGGACTGCCTGTATTTAAAAGTAATAAAACAGATATAATAAGGAGCAATGAAGTGTTAAAAAGAATAGCATTAGTTAGATGGTATGTCAGGAAAGACAGCTGTAGAACCCCATTCCTTGTGGTATTTACAATTATATGGGACAATTATACTATACGGACTATGGACACATACTACAGAACACAGTCCAGTATTAATGGAGGAATGGGCTAGGTCCAATTTTTTAAAGATATTTAGGTGTTTAACTCTTATTGATTTCAGTGGAGTTAGGTGTCTAAGTACTTTTAAAAATGTGGGCCTTAATGACTAAACAGAACTTACTATCTCTAATGTCTATAATTCTATGAATTGTAGCTCTGAAACTCTAGAAATCCATCCATCACTTCTTATGAAGTAGTGATTCATTCATTTGAGAAGCATTTCAATGCCAGTAATGAATTTACTTGTATACAACTAACTGTATTTGAGTAAATTATGCAATTCTAGGCTAATTAAAATAGTTGACTCTGCTAGCTGGAACTTCTGCAACATCAGAAACATCACATTTTATGGAAATGAAGCCTTTTAAACTTTCTATTGTGTTACTAATAGATTTTGTTGCTTTTGCAAAAAAAAATATGATAGGGTTGTTAGGGTTTTTAGGTTTAATATTACAAAGAATAACAATGAATTGTTTTTCTTTCCTTCCCAGTTGCCCATACTGGCATCTTCTGTTGTTAGTCTCTATTTTCTTGAACTTACTGATGTCTTCAAGCCAGTTCACTCTGGATTCAGCTGCTATGACAGGAGTCTCAGTATGCCATACATTGAACCTACACAAGAGGCTGTTCCTTTTCTGATGTTGCTTAGTTTGACTTTTGCTGGACCTGCAATCACGGTAAGTTACAGGATTATTCCCTTGCCTCCCCTAAAAAACGATTTTGGAGAACATCTTCAGTTGGTGTAAATCAACATGGCTCCAGTTTTAACACATGGTTTTTAATGTTTCCATAACAAATGTTAATGGTGCACCAAATTTACAACTGAAAAAATGTGGGTTTTTTTATATCATTGATTTTTAATAGCGGTTAGGTTTCTAAGTCTCTTGGACAATTTTGTAAATTTTCACCCCATTTCCCTACATAGTATAGTTAAGAAATAAAAATAAAATATTTGTTGTATTGAAATTAACAGTGGAATTTCTCTCTCTCACACACACAAGTCCTGTGGGAATTCTGCAATTTTATTATGACTCAAATGCAACAACTGCAGAATTCCCCCAGTATCAGCACAACACAAATTAAATGTTCAATTATCTTAAAAAGCTGATAGTACATAAGCAAATTTCCTTCTTAATTGTTTATATTGAGATACCAATGGGATATGTAGAGTCAGACCAAAGTTATTATGGAAGACATTCTTAAATCTAAATTCATTTTGTTCTGTCCTTTTCACTCAAACTTTAAATACCTTTTCACATGTGCTAACATTTTTGTCAAGTAAATGTTTCTGTGGTTACAGAGCCAGAGCCAAATATTGCTTTCAGTTACTGTCAAGCAATCTGAAATTCCAATGAACACTCACTGTACATATTTCTCTGAGTATAAAGACAACAAAATGTAGCCTACTACATTTGTATATAGTTTGGTAACAGCAGAAAGTTTCTACAGAGTGAAAAAAATTATCTTAAAATATCTCCTAGGAGCACACAAGTAACTTATGATTGAGATTCACCCCTTCCTGAGAAGCTGGGCTTTGTGCAGAGAATACCTTGCTGCAGGTATGGGATGAAAAGTAGGCTGTGTATGGCTGTTCATTCAGTGCATCTCCAGGCCTTCTCCACAGTGTTTTTGACCATTCATTTGTATAAACTGAAATCCCACTGACTACCCATTGACTAACAAACAACTCCATAATACTGGCTTAATTAAAATGAGCATATAGTTTCATCTGTAACACACAGCAACAATACACAATAATACACAGGAGAGATTGTGGAGTTCCAGCCATGCCCTTCTTGCTATGGGCATGAATGTTAGAGGCTGCTGCATGGATCTTCTGCCCCATGTGAACATTACACTATGTAACTCACTGTGCTGTGTTTGTACAGGACCTTTCATAGTCCTGATAATGAGAAATATCAGGAATGCAGGATTTTTATTTATTGATTTATTTATTTATTTTTGGCAAATGGAGATGTCAAATTACATTCAGCAATGGCTCACCAACAGTTTTGGATATAAGAGACGGGTTTCTTCAGTAAGCAAATATTGATCATGACACTGTGGTTATTTATTATTCTTTCCAAAACTGTCTTGGAGTCTCTAATTTATCAGCTATTGGACAGGCAAGAAAAACTAGTTCAGTGATTCACCTAAAGGGAGAACAAATGTTAACAGAACAGAACCTTCCCGTAGAGCAGTGGTCCCCAACCTCTGGAGGTTGCCGGGTGCCAGGGGGCGTGGCAGTTCGCCCGCCGGGCGCCAAGGGGCAGGGCCCCCCATAACAGCGTGCCCGGGGCCGGTGTCCCCCCCCTCTCCAAGTGCTGCGCGCCCGGGGTCGTAGCTCCCCCCCTCCAGGTGCCGCACGCCCGGGGCCGGCGCCTCCTTCAAGCACCACATACCCAGAGCGCGGGCGGCCAATTTGCGGCGCTCCCGGGGCCTGCGCTCACCGTTCGCCATGCGCCCAGGGCCGCCTCCGGCACCATGTGTGCGCCATGTGCCCAGGGCCAGGCCAGCCCCGAGCACTTGGCGGGCGCACACGAATGCTCCTGCGGGCGCCATGTTGGGGAGCACTGCCGTAGAGCACTTAAATGTCAGTGTATGAGAAATATAGTAAATGAAATCAAATGTTTTATCTTTACTAGTATAATAACTCTCCTGGAATTACAATGTGAAGTTAAAATAGAATGTGAAGACATTATTTTGATGTACACTTGGAGTGCTGTCCACACCACTTTACTGGAGCACTCATTTGCTCATTTAACTGTGCATTTAGATGTAATATTTAGATATTACAATGCTATGGCTTCCTCTAGTACAGGGAGGCAGGCAGGACTCCTGGCACATCCATCCCTGTTCATAGCTCCATTGAGTTTAACCAATGATTAATTCATTCCTTTGTGCTATATCAGACAGTCTGAAATTGTGAAACCTCTAAAATGCAGCATCGCATATAGAGAAATCCTGCCTATTGAAGTCGATGCCCAAACTCCCATGGAGATCAGTGGAGTCAAAATTTTACCTTATTAGGTTTTAGATCAGGGCTGGGCAAAATACAGCATGTGGGCTGGATCCGGCCGACCAAGACACCAGATCCAGTACGGGGCCATAGTGGAGACACTCAGGCAGGCACTCTGCTTGCCCTACCCACCCCTGCATGCTGCTCAGAAAAACAGCTTTGAGGTCATTTGTGTTTCACAGCTGTGAGTCGGGAAGGGGAAGTGGGAGAGGCTTCTGCTGCCCCTGCCCCGAAGCACAAACCCATTGGCTGGTTTCTAACCAATGGGAGCTGCCTGTTTGAAAAACAGGCAGCATGTGAACCCTCCCCCCAGGCTCTTATTCACAGATGCACGTAGCTCTTGAAGCATGTGGGGGGGGGGGGGTGGAGTGGGCAGGCAGGCAGGCAGGGATGCTGCCTGTGAAAGTGCTGGGCAGATGGCTGGGAGTCACCCAGTAAGTCTTCCAGTCAGAGCCTGCCTCTGTCACCCCAGCCTCTCCCTTCCCACATCCCTCTGCCCCCCCTTTTCTGTCCCCCATCCCACATAAGCCAAACCCTCTGCTCTCCTCCTGAACCCATGTCCCCTCCAAGACCCTGTACCCCAATCCCATGCTCTAGGACATAACACAAACTCTTGCACACTCTCCTGTACTCCAGTCCAGGTCACACCTGCCTCTTTCACCCAAACTCTCTCCCAGACCTCACCTACCCTCCTACAACCCAGTGCCTTACCCTAAGTGCCTTTCTACACCCAACCTCCATCCCACAATTTCTCCATTAATATAATGAAAGAGTGTGGTCCTTGACCACTTTCCAAAATCTTGGAGTGCCCCCCCCCATCAAAAATTATTGAGAGAGAGGTATGGCACTCTGGTTAATATTTCTGTCACTACTTACTCTTCAGGTATCCTGCCTTTTTTAACTCAATGTGCAGCTCAATGAATGACAACGTTTCTTGAAAGTGACCTCTGTGGACCCTGTGTATGCACTGGGAGAACTTTGCTGTATACAACCATTTTCATAAACTGGGGGGAAGATCATCTACATTCTTTATCATTCTTGAGCAGCTGCTCCTCCCTTGCTTATAGTTCCTTCTACCTCACCAAGAAATTCGTCCACAGCATCATTCATCTTGCTGTGCACTTAATTTCATTAATGCCAGTCTAAGCATTTCCAAACCCCCTAAAAGTCATGTGACTGACTTAAAAATCACGAGTTTTTTTTTTAAAGTAAAGTCCTTTTAGTACTGGACCATTTAGCAGTTACATTTGCAAGGTTCTCTTCACAACAATAAAGCTAGAAACTTACGACAGGTATTTAAAAGACTGGAAGCTAAGATTCTCATGTAATACAAGTAGGACCTCCGTAGTTTGAGCCCTTTGGACCTGAGCAGTCCTGAACCATTGAGTTTGCTGGACCGGGGGGGACAAGGCACCGGACTTTCCACACCTTTCACCTTGGCCTGTAGCTCTGCCAGGGCTGCGCTCCCACCTGGGAATGAGGCTATCCCTGCCGCACTGGGGGCACCAGGACCAGCTGTCTCTAGCCTGGTCAGGGCCGCACTCCCTGCTGCCTCCAGTGTGGATGGGGCTGTGCTCCCTACTCTGCCAGTTTGGCCACGACTATGCTTCTGGGCACTGGCCCCGCTGCCTGAAGCCCAAGCAGGGCTGCACTCCCCACCACCAGCCCAGTTGCTGAACCTGACCAGCTGGAGCACTTTGATCCAGCAATATCTATGGTCCAGTATGTTGCCAGACCAGAGAGTCACAGATTTTAGAAGTTTAACCTATATGATTTCAGAAGCAAGGGCTTTAAGAAAAATATTAAATGTCATAGGAAATATGAAATTTCAAATATGAAACACTTGTGATAAAAACAAGATATTGGCAATGCTGCAGTTTATGTGATCATTTTGGACATATTCTCTATTGTCTAAACAAAATCCAAAAGGTTTTCCTTTGGCAAACAGATTGGCTGGGTTTTTTTCTAATTCTGTCAGAATGGATTTTTATACAGGCATCGACAGGGAACAACTACAGGAGTCATACTGAAATAAGAGAGGCTCAAGGACTGTGGTCAGATGCAGTCTTGGCATAAGTGCACTGACCTTCATTGATTTCAGTGGATTTATACCAGTACTGACTATTAACAGACACTTTCAATGGAGGTAATACCTGTCCTGAGAGCACTTCTAGCCTGAATGGAAGACCCGTGGTATATTAGGAATTATTATGTCTTTTTTGACACTAGATCCCTAGTGTAGATGTGTGGGCAAAGTTGGCACCGGGGGTGATATCAGGGGTGGGTTCCTCGATGATTTTGATGGAGATGTGTTGCGTGGTTACTGGAAATAATTTATTTGAGGTTAGGGGGTTGTCTGTATGTGAGGAATGGCCTTTATCCCAAAGCTTCTGAGAGTGAGGGGTAATTTTCCAGGATAGGTTGTAGATTATTGATAATGCATTGGAGGGGTTTAAGTTGTGGACTGTAGGTGATGACAAGTGGAATTCTGTTGTTTTCTCTTTTGGGCCTGTCTTGAAGTAGTTTATGTCTGGGTACTTTTTTGGCTCTGTCAATTTGTTTTTTCACTTCTCTGAGTGGGTATTTAAGTTTTAAGAATGCTCTATATAGATCCTGTAGGTGTTTGTCTCTGTCTGTGGAATTCGAGCAAATCCAGTTGTATCTTAGAGTTTGGCTGCCCACAATAGATTGAGAAATATGTCCAGGATGGAAGCTAGAGGCATGAAGGTAAGTGTAGCAGTTGGTAGGTTTCTGGTATAGAATGGTGGAAATGTGTCCATCATGTAATTATAGTGTAGTATCAGGGAAGTGGATCTCTTGTGTGGATTGATCCAGGCTAAGGTTGATGGTGGGATGAAAGCAGTTGAAATCCCTGTGAAATTCTTTAAGAGTCTCTTTCCATATGATGAAAATGTCATCAATGTAGCATAAGCAGAGTAAGGGTGCTAGCGGGTGAGAGCTGAGAAAATGTTGTTCAAGGTCAGCCATAAGAACGTTGGCATATTGTGGTGCCACATGGGTGCCCATGACTGTATCTGACTTGAAGATACAAATTGTCTCCAAATCGGAAGTAGTTGTGGGTGTACAAAGTCATAGAGCTCTGTAACCAGGTGTGCAGTGTTGTCATTGGGGATGGTGTTCCTGATAGCCTATAATCCGTCTTCATGTGGAATGTTGGTGTAAAGAGCATCTATGTCCATGGTGGCCAGGGTAGTATTTTCAGGAAGATTACTGATGTTTTATAGTTTCCTCAGGAAGTTAGTGGTGTCTCGAAGATAGCTAGGAGTGCTGGTAGCATAGGGTCTGAGGAGAGAGTCAATATAGCCAGATAATCCTGTTGTAAGTGTGCCTATGCTTGAGATGATGGGTTGTCTGGGATTTCCAGTTTGTGTATCTTGGGTAGCAGATAGAAAACTCCTGGTCGGAGGTAAGGATGGGTTAGTTTAAATTTGGTGCTAAGCAGCATCAGGGAGCTTCATGAGCAGTTGTTTCAGGGTTTTTTTTAATATTCTTTAGTGGGATCACAGGAGAGAGGCTTGTAGAATATGGTGCCGTCCTCCAACTCGACATTATTTTGAAATAAAGGATTGTAGTGTTATTTCGGAATAACATCAATTATTTCGAAAACACTGCTGTATAGATGAACTCTAAAAGACATATGCATTGTACATGCATCGCAGCTAGGTAATCGTTCATTTTTCAAAACGATCTTGCTGACTTTAATGGTGAAACTACTGACGCCATTTTCTCCGTACTTGGCTTGTCTATAATTTTCTGAATATTTTTAGTCTTTTTTGATACTTAAATACTAAGCCAAATTTGAAGAAAATAAGTGCAGAAGCTTCAAAGTTATAACCATTAATTATCAGCAAGCTTTAAAAATGCCTTAATTTACATATACTAATAAGGACATGCAACAGTACATTTCCTGGTACCAAAATGCATACTGAGCTTGTATTAATAATAGAAACTAATGTCAATGGTGCACAGTAATCAGTTCTTGCTCACTGGTGCCTGTGAATTATGGAACTAGAGACTTAACTTTTTTGCATTTATTTTCTTTCCTTTAAATAAAGAAGTTAGATGCACAACAAAATCTACTCATGCAAAATTCAAGTTGCACAGTTACGAATTTTGTGTGTACATTTTCATTAATTTTCCAAGGAATCATATCATACAAAAGATTCAATATGTAAGATAGAGTTGCCAACCTTCTAGGATTGGCCAAGATTCTCCCAGAGTCTTCCAGTGACTACTGAAAGAAATCCTGGGGATTTTAATAGGACATTTTAAGAAAATGTCATTTTGTTATGCTGGGGAAAAAAAATCTGGAATAGCTTCAATCAGAGTTGGCAACCCTAATATAAAATGAAGTAAAAAGTACCATGAGAAGGACTTCAGTAATGTAAGAAACAATTTTCAGAAGCCTAAGAGATCTATACATGACTTACTATATTACAGGAGAAACAGGAACTCAATATCGTGTAAAATCCCTCATATACAAAATCACAATGATGCAAAATTTAATATTTTTAAAGATTGTTGCTAAGAAAAAGGGAAAAGGCAGAAGAAAAGAAATCCCTTTTGAAACCCCAATCTCAATCCCTATCCAAAAGCCTGGAAACCATGGATGTTAAATTGTGGTTATCTAGTTAATCATGCAATCGATACACTTTGTATCAACTATGTGATTAGTCGATAAGGACCGTGCTACAGAGCCACAGCGCGGGTAGCTCCAGGAGCTGGTGCAGTTCTGGGAGCCACCCACACTGTGGCTCTGCATTTTAAATGTAGTAAGAGCTGCTGGGTTCTTATTACATTTAAAATGCAAAGGTGCAGCATCTTGGACCAGTCCCAGCTCGCGCTGAGTCCAGCAGCCCCTGTTCGCAGTGGCCATATCTGTCTGCCATGAACAGGGTTTGCTTGAGAGCAGTGGCCCTTTTCACCGGGGGCCCAGTTCCCCACTGCAACTCCCGCAGACAGGCTGCTGCCAGAATAGCCTCTGCCTATAGTGAGCCTCGGCCCACCACGAGCAGAGGCTGCTTCACAGCAACCTCTTCTATCACCCACTATTTCCTGATAGGGCTTTTAAGCCAGCTCCCCTCAGCACCATCTCCAGTTTCTCCCTCCTTCACCTCCCCCACTACCTCCGATAGAGGCAATGGGAGGTGGGGAGAACAAGTAGTCGATACTCCAGTTGACTACCCGATAAGCATCGACTAGTCGACTACTTGCTAACATCTCTATCAGAAATATAGAAATAGAACAGGAATTAGTTTGTTTATGTTATGTGGTGAGAAATTCACTTACTTTATCCCATGTTTACTTGTTTGGAGCATGCATTAGGGCTATTTCCTTTACAATACATAGTCTTTACCACAGTTCTATTATCCAATCTTTTATTTTCCCAAGCTGTATTCTTCCATTTAAATCACATTAGTTCTTATTCACTATCAGTTCCATTAAACAGTAGCAGTTTTTAACTGGCTTATTTGCAACCCTGAGGTTCCTCCCAAAATTACTATACTTGGTGTAGACATACATTGTGTATGTATTGTTATGTACACACACACATTTACACACAAAGGATTTTTTTCTGTAACTCCCAACACAAAATTACTCCGAAACACATGTTTTAATCTCTCCAGCATTTGCCTAAGTTACAGTCTGACCCCCATTCACTTCAATGGTCTCTGAATTGGGCCTCTAATAGAAAAATAAAAGAATTATAGAACTTACAAAACTCATATGATGTGTGAAGATTTAGCCATGTCATTGTTTGTTAGATAGCCAATGCTTGTTAGGTTCCACAAACCAAGCAATCTGTTTTGTCATAATGGAATGTTAGATCATATAGTTTATCAAATAGTTTGCAAATTTGATTGACAGTAACAAAGCACAAAGAACAGAGGCCTTGCGCTAATGCAGCAAACTGATATCCCATTCTCAGTCAACACGACTACCTACTTGGGTAACATAAAATAAAAAGGCCCAGAAATGTTTTAGTAAAATAGCACAATTTTTGGTTTTCCTATACGGCAAGCTTTTGTCCTGTGAGTCACCTAAGAAGGACATTCAATTTACAATCCGCTGATTCTGCCAGCCCTTTAGCTTTTTCTAACTGATTAATTCATTTCTCTAGAAAGACATCAACATGGACCACTGAAGCTATCACCTTCTCTAGTTTGCTTTATTTCCCTGATTTTCCCTCTATACCACAAGATGGTCTGTCTTTCAGGTTTTCTCCCCATGTCATACATCTCCTGATGATTGCCAAAAACTAATTAAAATTCTCTAAAATTTTAATTTAAAATCCCACTTCTTGCTTCTGAACAAAGTTTTATCATTATAAAGGCAGTACTGAGATGGATAGTAATACTATAGACTCTTGGTGAAATTGGCTAATAAAACTCTAACATTGACTTTTCCATATACTGATGCAACCTTCACTGCATTTATTTTGCTCAAGGGAAAGAAAGGAAACTCAATTAAGACCAAAAGTGCGGTCAGCAGGGAGTTGATTGTCCAGAAACTGCTGCTCATTTAATTTCCTCTGCCCTGTGCACAGAGGTTTCACTGAGATAGCATGGTGCATTAGGACTTCTCGGCTGGTCTGATCTCGTCATGGTTTTTTTTTTAAAGTTTCTAGCATTCATCTACATTGCAAATCTTTCCAATCACACTTCATGCAGTGCTATTTTATTGAATCTTAAAACAAACAATCAGAATCAGTTCTGAGGCTTAAACTGCCCATTCACATCAGTGCAAAGATAACTCTGAAGTCTAACAGCAATATACCCATCAACATTAGAGCTGGACAGAAAGTTTCAGCACAAATGTTTTGGTGAAAAATGTAGATTCCCACTAAAACATTTTTCAGGGGTGCACAATAAACGGCCTGTGGGCCAAATGCAGTTTGCCAGGGTTAGCCCCTGATGGGCTGCCAGCGCTTTATTTAGCTGGGAACAGCGACCTTCAGCCAACTGGAGCTGCAAGCATCCGTACCTGTGGGTGCCAGGTAAATTAAGTGCCGGTGGCCTGCCAGGGCCTAGCCCTGGTGAACTCTATCTAGGCATAGGCCTTTAGTTGCCTAACCATGCCCAAGTGAGATTGCAGCGAGTGAGGCTTGGTCTATATGGGTATGTCTACACTACCCCGCTAGTTCGAACTAGCGGGGTAATGTAGGCATACCGCACTTGCAAATGAAGCCCGGGATTTGAATTTCCCGGGCTTCATTTGCATAAGCGGGGCGCCGCCATTTTTAAAACCCCGCTCGTTCGAACCCCGTGGAATGAGGAGTAACGGTAGTTCGAACTAGGAAGCCTAGTTCGAACTACCTAGTTCGTGCTCCGTGTAGCCGCGCTGCACGGGGTTCGAACGAGCGGGGTTTTAAAAATGGCGGCGCCCCGCTTATGCAAATGAAGCCCGGGAAATTCAAATCCCGGGCTTCATTTGCAAGTGCGGTATGCCTACATTACCCTCCTAGTTCGAACTAGGAGGGTAGTGTAGACATACCCTATTAGACCAAGAAGATTGGCTTATGGTATACAACTCCAGCTACATAAAATGTGTAGCTGGAGTCAACTTACCTGAAACTGAGCCTTGGAGGCGTCCACACAGCAGGAGGCTGCTGGGAGCAAATGCTCCTATCAGTTTCCCTTACTCCTTGCAAAAGGAGGAGTACCACATGCTGATGGGGGCTGCTCTCAGCATTAGCTTTACAGATCTATGCTAGGTCTTTCATTAAGTATAGATGTGCCCAGAGAGAGGCTCCTGCAGGGAAGGTCCTGAGATTAGGGGAACTGGTTCAGAGAGGAAGGGCTGAAAGCAGCCTGCTAATATAGGAAGGACTCTGCCCAGATCAGGGGAGTTGAGCTGTATTTGGCTGGAGGGGTGATTTTTGTAGTTAGTTTGCAACTTTAATTAATAGATCAGCCCCTAAGGAGGACTGTTGTGACTGGACTGGAAAACCTCGTGTGGATTTTTATTTGGTGATCCAAGAAGGGAAACTGAAGTGATGGGGTGTGTCCACTGATGGGTTGCCTAGAGGGCACTAACAAGCAGCTACTCATATGCACCAGTTTTCCCACTAAGCTGCACAACAACACAGCTTCACTGGTGATTAGCCAGCCCCACCCAGTCATAGGTTCAGGACTCTGTGCATGGAGCTGACAGACTGGGTGGGACTGATTAATCACCAGTGAAGAGGAAACACTGATCTGCACTCCTGTTTTCTCCTTCCTAGATCTCCTCTAACTCCTCAGTAGGTTTGCCATCTCTCTCTGACTCTTAATGTGCACTGCCATAAGAACCCCCATCTCTGAATGGATCTGGTTCCCACTACACAGTTAGGGTGCTTTTGCACAGCACCCTAAACTCAAAATAAGTTACGCAATTTGCACTACACAAATTGCATATCTTATTTCGATTGTATTTCAATATAAGGTATTTCAAAATTTAGTTCATCTACACAGTGCCAAATTTTGAAACAACATGCTATTTCGAGACATCCCTTAATCCTTGTGGAATGAGGGTTACAGGAATGCCAGAATAATGCGCCCGTTATCTTGAAAAATATTTTGAAACAATGGGTGTGTTTAAAAGACCTGGGTTAGCTATTTTGGGATACCTCCAACATCCCGAAATAACCCCACTGTCTAGACGTACCTTTAGAGTATAATAAGCTCTCATGGAATTTTTGACTGCCAGAATGGCCAAAGGCCAGGCAGACAGCCAGACGCTGGGAGTTACGTCTATCCCAGAAATGCCAAGGGAGTGCTATGGGTCTTCCCATTTATGATGCAGCATTTTCTAATTGTTTGTTTTGTTATTATTGTATCGCTTAGAGGCCCCAACCAAGGCCAGTATTCGATATACTAGGCAATGTACAACACAATGAAAGGATGGTCCCAGCCCCAAAAAGCTTATGTCATTTATATTTAACGTCAGTGCCATCCTCTTGCCTGCCTGCACTCTGGGGAATTTGCATTTGTGAATGCTTGCATATTGATGTAAATCCTTTTGAGGCAAGTCACTTCCATGAATTATATTTGTTCAGTTTTAATTATTTTTCAGTCCTTACTGTCCAGTCATGAAGTGCTTCATAACTGCTACCCATGCCATGAATCCCTCCTTTTTCATTGCAGATAATGGTAGGAGA
Organism: Pelodiscus sinensis; assembly: GCF_052426305.1. NCBI lineage: Eukaryota > Metazoa > Chordata > Testudines > Trionychidae > Pelodiscus > Pelodiscus sinensis. The sequence goes on from NC_143060.1 coordinate 40,567,393, forward strand.
AGGAATTCTCTACTGTTGCCTGTCTAAAAGAAGAAATGGGATTGGAGCCGAGGCCAATATTAATGCAGGAGGCTGCAACTTCAACTCTTTCCTTAGAAGAGCTGTCAGATTTGTTGGTGGGTTTTGCATGCTAGTTACCAAAAATGCCTTTTGTAACACATTTTTGGTTTCAGTTACACAGGTTTTTTTCTTTAAGATAGTCTTTTAGGACAGTGAAAGGCAGTTATTGGCACAACTATCATTGTGCCAAAAAAAGTGCAAGAGAAATTATTGAATGGTGTTGCAAAATAAAAATCACATATTTATAATGCTTCCGCTGTCCATTTTTCTCTTTCATCTATTGCATTATCATCAGTGTTGCTAAATCAGTAATTTGGCTTACCATTATCCCTCCCCCATTTAATATTTAAGATGTTTGGGTTTGGTTTTAAATGCATTTTCCCCCCTCTAAAAAGAATCCCAGTTCATGAGCAACACAAAAGAAACTGTTTGAGCTGATACCCCTATCAAATAATATCAGTAGATCTGATATTCCATGTGTGGCCGATGGGTGTTTCAGGCTGGATTCACAAAAAGACAGGTATTATGGAAGTTATTTTGAAATAACAACTCCTGCTTTCCACAAGGAATAACGCTTATTTCAAAATAGTTATTTTGAAATAGTGGTAGTGTAGATACTCCCCAGAAACATTCAAAGTAATTACTCTCCAGTGCTTCCTGGGACTCTAAATCGAGGTAGCGCATCCACATAAAGGGAGCCTGTCTCAGGACTTCCCTATAGTATGAACACGCTATTTTGAGATAGTTATTTCAGGAGTTATTAGTTCAAAATAAGTTATTTTGAAATAATTTCCTAGTGTAGACATGCACACTTAGTGCTCATAGAGAATGTGGGGAACCAGCAGTTCAAATCCCCCCTCTGCCTGTTGAGAAACAGGAATCTGCTGCCTTCCAGGTGTGGGTCTTAACTACTAGGCCACAGCACAGGTGAGTACAATAAAACGGAGGTTGTTTGCAAAGGTTGGCCCCTATCAGGCTGCTGTACTATATTTACCAGCACCTCCACAGATATGCATGATTGCAGCTCCAGTTGGCTGAGGACCGCCGTTCCCAGCCAATGGGAACTGTAGGAAGCAGTGCAGACTGGGACACTATTTCCCGCAGTTTCCTTTGGCTGGCCGTGATGTTCCATGGCCAACAGGAACTCCAATCATCTGTACCTGCGGAGGCACAGGTAAATATAGTGGCAGCAGCCCTCCAGGGGCTAACCCTGGCACACCAGATCTGGCCCTTGGTCCAGTATTTGCCAACCAATGTCATAGCACTATTCTAATGCTCTCTGGCCCAGTTAATCTTTAATTACTCAGTTATTTATTAAAGTGGGACAATGTCAACAGGAAAAATGAGCTACCTCCCCAAGCCTCTCAGCAGAATATCTAGCCCAATGGTTGAAAGACTCTCCTGAGAGGAAGTAGGTGCCTGTTCAAATCCCATCTCCTCATCTGGATGAGAGAAGACTTGAGCCAGTGGTCTTCCATACCTCTGGTGAGTGCTCTAACCACTGACCTAAAGGTTATAAGGGAGAGCCTCCTTCCTGGCTGTTGTGTGGGAAGGTAGATGGCCTTATTGATGCTGGCCAGATTGGGTCTCCAAACAAATTAAGTGGAAAAGCACCTATCTTCCACTATTTTGTGAATCACTCTGAGCAGTAGATTGGAGATAGGCATCTGCACACACACTGAGACAACATTGCACATCCTCAGAAATAGAGACACCTACAGAACTTTGGGATTGGGCACCTGCAGGGCTAGGTGGCAGCAGAGCAGGAGTTTTGTGAATTGCAATGGCACTTAAAAATGAAACTTGCTTGCTTGTATCTATGGGGAAATGGATGAAGGCTGCCAAATTCGTTTCACATAAGCCATAGATAAGAAGGCAATTGAGTGTTTTGTTTTTAATTATTGGTGACCATCCAAGTTTGAATTGTCAAGCTATTCTTTGCTCTTCATGTAGAAAAGAGATGTGCAATAATTTTTTTTTGGGGGGGGGGCACTTCATCAATTTCGGTACATGATCATGGGCGAGCTCCAGCCCCCTCCAGAAGGGTCAAGGCCTTAGATGGAAGGTGTAGGACTGGGGGACGAAAGAATGTGAGAGGACGTGGAAGAGAGACACTATGTGAGAGACAGATTTTGTGACACAGATTGAGTGTTTCTGGCACAGAGACTGAGAAAGTGTATGTGGCAGTGTGTGTATGACAGTGACTATGTGGGTAGTACAGACTGGGGGTGTGTAACAGTGACAGAGTGTGTGTGCTGGTTGCTGCAGGGAAAGTTTCTGAGAGAAGCCACACTCTGTCTCTAAGACAAGGAAAGCTGTCCTGTTCTGTTGTCTTCTCAATCTCCCTGCTCTGCAGAGATAGGGCCTAAGGGAGGGAGAGAGAGAGAGAGAATTGGAATCTTAGAAACAGTGCACTACCTCTTAAGGCAGACACTCCTTAGTCACTTACCATCTGTGCTTCTTTTTGGAGGAGTTCCGTTGTGTGTCTCCATCTCCTTGATCCCTGCTCTGAGGTACAGAGTAGGGATGTAATAGTATAGTCAATTAACTGATAAGCAAAAGCTTATAGATTAATGCTATAGACTACATGCATTTTCCTCTTCCCCCTTCCCTCACCAGTAAATTTTTTAGCAGTCTGGACAGCAGCCCAGCTTAGTCCTGGTTCACACCGGGACCGGGACCTACCCTTGCTGTGGCTCTGCATTTAAAGTTTATTAGGAGCAGGACGGGCAGGCAGCCCAGCTCAGTTCTGGCTCACTGCAGGTCCAGGAGGTCAGACCCACCCCAGACAGGGGCTGTTGCCACCCTTCACTGCTGCCTCTTTATCAGAGGCAGCAGCACAGGACGACAGGCAGCCAGTCTGCGAGAGGAGCTGGTTTTTAAACTAGCTCCCCTCGTGGACCAGCTCCCGCCTGGCACCCCTCACTGCTGCTTCTGATACAGTGGCTGCTGGCCTCGCCCTTGATTTATAGAATAGTCCACTAACCAATGAAAATTCATGAGGTTACTCAACTATTTGATTAACCAATATTTAGCATCCCTAGCAGAGAGGCACGTGGACACCCTGACTTTAGCACTTCACTTTCCTCTTCCCTCTGCACAGCTTGCAGGAGAATCCTGGGAGCATCTTGTCTTCAAGACAGACAAGGGAGGGGCAGCTGAAGACAGGCTGCCCACTGTAAGGATGCATCTCTGCTAATCAGCTGGGTGGGCTGTAGAGAAATGCTTGGTGGAGCGCATCCAGTCCTTCGTCCTGATTTTGCCCACCCCTGTCAAATGAAGTTCACTTGTTGGTATGGGGCTCAGATACAGTCCTCTATGCTGCAGAAACCTTGCATGGGCAGAGCCCATGCACAGGAAGGTGATGTTTTGTGAGCAGAGGACAGCTTCACCACTGCTCCAGATATGCTGGAATGGAGAAAAGTACTAGAGTGGGCAAAGGAAGAAGTTACCATATCCACACACAGCACAGATTCAGTGGCCAGAAACCCAAAATAACAGCAGCAGGAGTGGGGACTCTGGAAAGGCTAGAATAGCCTTCAAGGAGGGCTGCAAATTTCCCATATCCTGCTCTACCTGACCTAAGAGTGTCCATCTTTAACTCCATACAAACCAATCTTAAGAGGTGTATGGATTTCACCCTTAATTTATTCTTTGCATCTGATCTTTCATTATATATCTTGCTTATTCATCTCATGGTAAAGCAATAACTTCAGCCTTTCTCCATTTCTCCAATGCAAAAAAACTCTACTTTAAACAGTAATAGTAGATCAGGGAAACAAATCTAAATACCACCCAAAGCAGGAAAAAGTGCACTGCAAAGCAACCCACATTTACCCAGTATCTGTTGTTTCAGGAATTTGGCATTCAAGACACTAGTGTTATTAGATAGCAATAAAGAGAGAACATTAGGAGGAGGAAAGGATTTTTCAATAGATGAACTTTTAACAGGAAGTAAAGTTTAACTGAGCAAGTTAGGTTTGTTTGTTTGTTTGTTTGTTGCAATATAATCAGAAAGAGTGGCACTTTGATTCAAGGGTTAATCCACTCCATAAATACAGACAAGGTCTGCAATGTCCAAAAGTCATTATCCTCTGACAGGTGTTTGGTGGTCTGTAGGAAATGAGCTAATGCCCTCAGTTTCCTTACCAATAGACAGATGCGCATACTAAATACACAAGAATACCACACATCCCAATTGGCATTATTTGGCACCACAGAGGGCAGTGTTATGAGAAATAAGTCCTGAATGAGCATGCCTATTCTCATGCTTAGAGAATAGACCCACCTTGGGGCAATGTGGTACAGCATGCACAGTCATTACTTCCATTTCCTGTAACGCCAGTTTGGTATATAAACAGGTGAATGAATTATAGATTTATTTAATATTTTCAGTAATTCAAGACAGATCCTTGATGAATTCCACTAATATCCTTCCTCTCGCCCAACAGTTCTTCTTTTAGTACAACCATGTCTCCTTTAGCCAGTTCCTTACAAACCTTATAATTCTTGTAATAATCCCCATTTTATCCCAATAAGCTAATAATTTCCCAAAAATAACTCTATAAAATGTTTTACTGAAGTTTTGATAGACGAGGAAAATATGGTAGATCTAATCTAAAATCAGTTAGCTTAAAGAAAGATTAGATCTGTGTGACACAGCCTATTTTTGGTAAACCTGTGTTACATTTTATCCCATTTTCAGTTTACGTCAATGTCTTTAATTATTCTTCACTTCAGCATGTATTTTAAAACTTTGTATACTATTAATGGTGCTGTAGTTTACCTAGATCAAATTTTTCACTTTCTTAAATATAGGTAAATGTGGTTTGAATTTGGTTCAATAATCATAACTATCTTTAACCAGCTGTTTTGTTTTACTTTCTAGGAGTTCATGTCTTTGGCCTTTGTTCTACTGCTCTCATTACTGACATCATACAATTGTCAACAGGATATCAGACACCATATTTCCTGACTGTATGCAAACCAAATTACACATCCCTAAATGTATCCTGCTCAGAAAATTCTTACATTGTGGAAGACATTTGTTCAGGATCTGATCCCATAATAATCAATGGTGGAAGGTTAGTTCCATCTTATTCTGTGTAATAATCTTGCATACTTGCTTTTACATTACGTAGGTAATCACTCTTATTTTTAATTGTCAGTCCACCTATAGGACTTACTCAGTAATTATCATCAACTCTGAATGAGTTTTGACAGTCATAACAAAACTCAGTGAATATGTTGCTCTTCAGTTCAGTTTACTGTAGACATCACTGAGGCCTAAGAGAAAATTTGGAAGACTATTCTGACAGACTCAGATGCCTAATAGGATGGTGCTATCCACTATTAATTAAATCCACCTCCCCACCTTTCAAATAGGCACAGTATCTAAATCATTTTTCAGCATGGGTTGCTTCTACTGTTACTCTTTATAAGTTCTACCTGCTGTGCAGGGAAAGATCATGCCTAAATACCCATATTACCAGTGGTGGTCTTATACCTTAGTTCATGAAGTACACTATAGTTTTGTCCTTTATTACTTTTTGTGCATTTTTTGCTTGGTTAAGCTGATATACAGACAGACTTTGAGACTGAAAGCCCCTTATTTAAGAAAAGATTGCAGCACTGCAAACTTCTCCACACTCCCCAACCAATATAAACCTCAATCCTAACCTGTTTAGGGTCAAGAGGATAGTTTGTTCTCCTTGGTTACTTAGGGTGCATCTACACTGCAGGGCTTAACTTGAAATAATCTATGTAAATTTAGCTACGTCAATTGCATATCAATTGACAGTATTTTGACACTATTTCAAAATAACTGCATTCTGTGTAGATGCGGACTGAGTTATTTTGGAATAGCGCTAGTTATTTTGAAATAGTGTTGTAGTGTAGACATACCCTCAGGGATATCACTCCTGTTGAGATGGCCAAGTTTATGTAAGGAGATTAATCTGACTTCCATGATTTTAACTTGTACAAGTCTTGTTTTTGTGTGATTGCTGATGGTCTTCATTTTTAATTTCTAGCACAACTGTTTCCATTTCTAGTAACTAGCCTCTGACTAACCTGTGAAGAGTAAAGAGCAGCATTTATGTCATTATTCTGCTCATAGTGCAAATTAATCTTCTCTGCTATCCTTAAGTGGTTTTCCTCATCAAACTCTTCCCTGGTTTATAGTCCAAGTGCCTTTCCCTAATTTTATTCTTAAGTGAGCTCTGGCTCCCAGGGTAGCCAACAGCCTTGCCAAGGACTTAGGCAGGGGGTGGAGAATGGATCCGTGTTCCTGGAAGGGAAAGGCCTCTTTGGAAGGATTGGGCTGGGGTGCTGCCAGCCCTCAGCACCGTCCAGCCCATGGCATGCCCACCAGCCCTGAGTGTTGCCTGAAGCATGCTGTGCTGTGCTCCAACAGAGATTTAAAGGGCCCAGGGATCAGCAGTAGAGGCCAGGAACACTGGGTCCCTTTGAATCAATGGGCCCTGGAGCAATTGCCTCTTTGCTACCCCCTCACCCATTGGCAGGCTTGCTGTCTCCTTTGTTTTAGTGCTAGTTTTCTTAATCCGTTTTATACCCTGACAGTTTTGCATTGTGTGTTCTTACACTTCTGAGTTTATATTAAAATTAAGCTATCAGAGGAAAATAGTTATCCCCCAGGTTTATTTTTAATACCTCTGAGTGGTAGCTCATTTCCTATGCTCAGAGACATTTTCTTTTTAGAACTCTGAATGTATCTACCACATTAATACTAGCTGTCATACTTTCCATACACAAACAGCCATACTTTTCAGTCACATTCATTTTATTTTAAAATTAAAAGATAATAAATCAAGGAAGAACAGAAGTAAAATCTCTATGAGAGAGCCCTATATGTGCATCTCCTTTTTAACACCCTGCATTTGCTTTGAATGCAAAAAAGCTAAAAAGCTCAGTCAACAGAAAACAATTTATTGTTATTTGATTTATTTAAAAATATTTTAAAATATTTTAACCTGCCTCTCTATACAGCTACATATCCAAGTCATGAAATTAAGATCCAGATCTGAACATTAACAAAGTTCAGACAGCTGAATCCAGCACAGTGTTCAGGAGTCTCTCTAATGAAGCCTTTTTCTCAGTTCATTGGCACAGCTGTCCTTTTGACAGATATGTGGAAACCATACATACATAGTTTCTTCCAGCCAAATTGGGGGAAAAGCTGAGCGCTTTTACCAGAACTTATGGAGGCTCTATGTACTGGTGTGGATGATTTTTGCCTTTATTCCCCATGCTCCTCTTAATGCACATAGATATTCCTTGTGAAAGGCTCTCAAAATTTATAAAGGAGTTGAAGTTCTAGATCAATGACCTAACTAATGAGAAATTCACATTTATTTCCATTTGGCCAGAGTAATAACTGAGAAATTGCTAGACATACAAGCCCAAGTTCAGACCAGTAGAACTGCATTCACAGTAGTTCTGAGTTTGGACCACAAGTTCATTTACATAGAATTATCTAGAGAAGACAAAGCAAAATGAAGAACATAGAAAATTATGATGCAGCCTCTTAAAGGAAAACTAATCCTTTAATTCCCCAGGACTTAGTCTAGAGCAAAAAGATTACATACCATTGCTATAACATTCTAAGGGAGGCATATTTATGACAATAAATTGATATATTTTCTATTTATAGTGCCCCATTCTAAAAGTCAAAGTCATACAAATTCTATTAATCTTCCAGAGACCTTTAAGTAGTATTCTGGTGGAGAACCCTGCTGTACAACAGATTTCATTTTTTTCTTCTCATGCCCTGTGACTTTTTTATTCTTTCCAGAGAAAGAAGGTATTGAAATGTACCATACAAGAGCAAATGTCAAAAGAGACAGAATATCTGTTGTGACAATTTTATTTAGCTACTGCTATTATGGTCCTGGCTGTGAATATTCTAAAATAATAGATGTTAAGCTATATGTTGTAGCTTTCACTCTCATTGTAGCTCTTTATTTGGGATCCTGTCCTGCAATGTACTGAGAGACTCTATCATCTCTCGAAGCTGAGGACCTCCAGCATGTTGCAAAATCAGGCCAAAAATTAAGAGTCATCCATAATCTTGGCATTGTCAAGGAGTCTTCTAATGTTTTTGTCCTGCTGGTCTGCTCCTTCAGCTATTGCATGAAGAGCCCGGATTACTTTATTGTGAAATGCTTTCTCCAAGTACCTTTGCCATACGTGAGCCTGTCACATCAGGAACTACTGGGAGCTGAACCAGAAGACAGAGCAAATGAAGGTTCAATATGCCTGCCTCCCTAAGACCTGTTATTTCCCTCTTTTCACAACAGTAATATGGGGAGGAAGGAGAAGAAAGAAAGCACAGAGAAGATGCAGGGTTTCTGTGCCATCAGAGGAAAACATTTAGGAGGATGTCAGACTGCTGCAGAAATCGAGCCTTCACAGTACTCCTCCAGGCCACCTATGAAATTTCAGGGAGCTTTCTGGTTTCCATATTACCAGCCTCCTTTATGGGGCCCCATTTCTTATACTCCATGAGGCAGCTTAGTGCTATTCTGGTGGTGTAAAGCTGACCTTCAGATAGCAGACCTTAGAATTAGAGGAGCTCTTCTGCTTAGGGCAGTGGTTTTCAACCTACAATCGGTAGCACTGCCTACAGCCCCTCAGCACAGATGTGGCCCATGTACCAGCCTCAGGGCCACACAGATAGTATTGGTTGCAGTCCATAATGATAAACAAGTTGAGAACCACTGATTTAGAGTGATCCTTGGTTGGTGTACCACCATGTAGCAACTCGTATTCTAATCATCATCCTGATTGCCTGTACAGGGAGCATAGTTCGGGAAAACAGTGTGTGCTCCAACTCCCTGATGGACCTACAACCCCAGCTACTACAACAGCTCATGGGCAACATTCCCGTATAGAGCAGCCCCCAGCAGTGGCATTCAGATGGCCTAACATTGGGAGAAGCATGATGGTTTCCTGAACTGTGCTGAGTACTCTTAGGCCACAGCTAAATATCCGAGCCACAGACTTCACCGAATAAGGTTATTGATGGGGAGATAGATCTATAATTATGTGACCGACTGTACAATAATATGGTTGATTAATAAATTATTCACAAAGAATAAAATGCCATTATTTGAGTAGCTCAATAGATGGCTAAACAATATTCCTCAAATAAATTATTCATTTCCCCCCTTAATCAGTAGGACACATATTCATAGAAAAGACTAAGGTAGATAATGTGTAGAAGTTGTCTTTAATACTCATTCCAGTCACCAACCACTGAAAGAAAGAATTAATGAAATCCTAATCTGTTTACTGTGTAGGACTTTTTTGAAATGAGATATCTGAGCTTAACTCGGTGGGACCTGATCTTGAGACGTACCACATACCCGCAATGTGGTCATTGATGGTCATCCACACTTCTCAGGACTAAGCACTTTGAACCCACTCATCTGAAGACCTAGAATTAGTTGATGCCCAAATAAGAAATCCTTCTGAAGTCAATGGAATAATTACATGACTTATATGAACAGACTTTTTCAGGATAAGACCTATCATGAAAAAATATCCAGAAATGTAATTATATATATTTGCTCCTTTAAAAATCAATTAGCTCACAGTTCACCAAGTAGTTTTTTAACATCAGAAATGACTTGATGTTGAATATTCAAAACAAACTGATTAGTTTTGTAACTCAGGTCTTAGCTGATCCATTCCCCAAAGTACAAAAAGGGAACTTAAAAAATAAATCATTTTTTATATTTTTTCTGTGATGTGTAAGTTAAATCGTACTACCCAATGTGTTTTTAAATAAGTAGAAGTACAGTGTATTTGGAAAAACATAACTTGAGTGTCCTTCCTTGGCAGAAAGTCATTCCCTTCTCAACATGCTACTCTGGCAGCCTTTGCAGCTGTATACATTTCGGTAAGTAATCAACTCTGTTCATTATTCATTTGTACTAGCGAAAAGTCAGAGTGTCATTTACTGCGTAGTTTAAAGTGACTTGATTTAGATTGTCACCTAACGTGGTAAGGAAATAAATAAGCTCCAATCCTCTGAGCTTGACAGCAAAATGAAATTACAAATAGCTAAAATAAACTCAGCATTGCTATAAAATATACAGGAGGGACACAATAGTTCCACACAATTTATCTAGCAACATTATCCTCTGTAGTGGAGTATAACATTTAAAGATATTTAATGTTGTGTATTATTCACATAAAAATATTATTTTTGTCTTAGAAAGTGATATTTTAGTTTGCTGTTCAAATAACACTTATCATGTGCTAACTCTTTCCTTCTTTGTATCATACTTCAAACACTGCATGCAAACTCTAGACACGGGGGCTACGTCTAGACTGGCATGATTTTCCACAAATGCTTTTAACGGAAAAGTTTTTCTATTAAAAGCATTTGCGGAAAAGAGCATCTAGATTAGCATGGACGCTTTTCCACAAAAGCACTTTTTGCGGAAAAGCATCCGTGCCAATCTAGACGCGGTTTTGCACAAGAATGCCCCGATCGCCATTTTCGCCATCGGGGCTTTTTGCGCAAAACAATACCGCATTGTCTACACTGGCCTTCTTGCACAAAAGCATTTGCGCAAGAGGGCTTTTGTCCGCATGGGAGCAACATAGTATTTCCACAAGAACACTGATAATCTTACATGAGATCGTCAGTGTTCTTGTGGAAATTCAAGCAGCCAGTGTAGACAGCTGGTAAGATTTTCCACAAAAGCAGTTGCTTTTGTGGAAAAACTTGCCAGTCTAGATGCAGCCTAGGACAATTTTTTTCTTGTTATATCTGGATTGACATCAGTGGAGATACATCAGAAATGCATTTGTCTGATGTGAACAGCTCCACTGATATTTACCAATAGGATTTTCTGGCTAATTAGTAGCTAATTGTACCTTTGCTGAATGTTTAATTTTTAATATCTGGAAGATCACAGGTCAGAGGCTAGGAACTCAGCAAGATTCAAAGTGCAAGTGGATGTTTATGTGGGCAACAAGAATACTGTATTCAGAATTAATGCTAACAGAGGAATGGGAGCAAAGTAAAACTTCATGTGTCAGGGCTTAAGCCCGTTTCTGCAGACTGTTCTGTGTGTGTACAGTGTTTAGCATATTGGGGTCTTGATCCATGACTGGGACTTCTAGGCACTACTGTAGTGCAAATAAATAATAAATAACATTCACCATTACTGATTACATTGAAACCTTTATGGGAAGCAGAGGAATGTTTACCCTACATCTGCCTATGGTGGGGGTCTTTTGCACCTTCCTCTAACGCATAGTTTCTCATCCTTTTCAGGTTAGTGATTCCTTATTCAAAGTCAAAATATTCACCATCCCCTTACACTTACTATAAAAATAAGGATAAAAAATGTATTAAGGATAAACATTATGTCTACATAAGTTAATTGTGTGCATGGTTACATATTCAATAGATAGTACTTGACCATGAAAGCTAAGAGAAATGGAGGAGCAAGATTTTCTTTGCTTTAGATTATAATTATTTTTTCAGCACCTCATGATTGCTTTCAGTGATATTAACCCAGCAGTCATGACCTACTGGCTGCAAAACATTGTTCTCAATTATCTGGTACTAGCCAGTCTCAAAAACATTGTATTAGATGGGCCATGGGTCTCATTTGGTAGAACAATTCCTATGCTCCTCAAGCACTAGCTCCTTAACTAGTTATATTTGCAACACATCACATCTGTACTCAGGTCCAGCTTGCACTGCTTCAGTGAGAGTTTGGTTTGGATAAAGACTTTGGAAGTGGTCTCACTGTGACTGAAGATTTTTCTATAGCAGTTGAATGGATTTTACCAAGACTGAAAAACAAAATCAACAAAATTGATGCTAAAATAATCTACCAGGCATTCCTGTGTATTCACTTGAAGAAAAAGTACATAAAATAAAGAAATGTTCCCTTACCTCAATCTGAAATTACACAAATCACTTTTTTTCCTTTTCCAGATGTACTTCAATTCCACTTTAACTGACTCCTCCAAACTTCTGAAACCTCTTCTCGTCTTTGCATTTATCATCTGTGGCATTATATGTGGCCTGACTCGTATCACACAGTACAAGAACCATCCAGTAGATGTCTATTGTGGATTCTTAATAGGAGGAGGAATTGCTCTCTATTTGGTAAATACAATATGAATGTGTTCTAAGTTTTAGAAAATAAAAATCATACAAGGACAGTAAGGGCTGTATGCAATGCTCTCACCAGAGGACGGTTTTAGAGGAAATAGATTTTAGAGTGGCAGAAGGAACAGCAACATGAGTAGACTATTGAAACCATACAACTGTATATATGAAAATGGTCAGTTCCTGCATATTGCAGCCTGATCAGGAATTGATAGGTGAATGCCCTATAAAATTACAAGCTTATGTGAAGACTTACAAAATTCACACTAAAAATTGAATTGAAGGACAGTCAAACATTTCTTGACTCAACTTGTCCCTAGGCTGTTGCATGATGACTGACTTCAGGTACTCTAAATACCCAGTAGCAAGGAAATCTGCCCTGAAAACTGAAAATTAATGGGGAAGCAGAATAAGGGCAGTTAATACTATGTAATTACAAATAGATCTGGGAATAGTGCAAAGAATTAACCTGAGTGATTAGCTCAAGCATTTAGACTGTTTATGAAACAGTCCCTCTCACTAGAATGTCTTCAAATGATTCTTTTACAGCTGGCCCACTGAAAGTGTAAATATCATGAAGCTAAACCTTGTTGAAGTCATGCATAACTTGGGAGCCAATCGATACAAAGCTTAGAAATTGTTCTATCATGTAGATACTGTATTACAGTCACTGCGCAGAAGAAAGGGCAGAACTACTGAGCAGAGAACTAATCAGGCTGTAACAAGATTCAGTAATGTAACAAGATTCAGAGCAGTCAGTTATGTGTAAATATTTCTTATGCAAGGACCAGGAATTGTGAAAACATTATTTTCAAAACAAAATATTCTCTCTTGCACTGTGGTTGCTGCTTTGTAAGAGGGGGAACACAGGCGGGGAGGGGGGAGCGGAATAACCCTCCACTAAGTTATTTGCTTAGACTACATGTTGTAACAAAGAATCACAATGGCATGACTTTATACTTACCTACAAGTACAGAACTGTGGGCAAAATTTGGAACAATGAATGAGGTTTGCATTGGTGAGGATAAATAGCAATGGAAAGAAAACATACTGGACAAATCTTGTCAATGTAACTATATTAATATGATCCATGTTCTGTGCATTTAAAGACATGGAAGTGGCTAAAATATTTGTTTTTCCATAATTGTCTAATGCTTCTATCCAAATATCAGGGTCTGTATGCTGTGGGTAACTTCTTACCAAGTGAGGAGAGTGTGTTACACCAGAATCTGCAAAGAGAACCACTACGATCTTTTACAGACCTTAGTCAAGATGCCAACAGAATTTTACCGGGCAAAAATGGTGGCAGCAATGATGGACTTTCCTCTCACCATTCTGAGAGTATTCTGAATAGAAACCACAGAGATTCTGGATCCCTGACTAACATCAAGAGAGCAAATGCTGATGTAGAGATTATAACCCCACGAAGCCCCATGGGAAAGGAAAATATGGTTACTTTCAGCAACACTTTGCCGAGAGTCAACACGCCATCAATGGAAGATCCAGCCAGACGAAATGCAACAATCCATGCATCAATGGATTCTGCCCGTTCCAAGCAACTTCTCTCTCAATGGAAGAACAAAAATGAAAGTCGAAAATTGTCTTTGCAAGTAATAGAAACTGAATCTGGCCATTCACCACCAAGGTCTATTGAAATGAGATCAAGTTCTGAGCCATCCAGAGTAGGTGTTAATGGTGATCATCATGGCCCCAGCAGTCAGTACCTAAAAATTCAGCCTGGCAGCGTTCCGGGTTGTAATAGTGCTGGTCTTTCTGGTGGGCTAAGAGTCTCTATTCAGTCACGTCCTGGTTCTTCACAGCTAGTCCATATTCCTGAAGAGACCCAGGAAAATATAAACACATCTCCCAAAAGTAGCTCAGCCAGGGCCAAATGGCTGAAAGCTGCTGAGAAAAGCGTTGCATGTAGAAGCAACAGCCAGCCAAGAATCATGCAAGTAATAGCCATGTCAAAGCAGCAAGGAGTGCTTCAGAGCAGTCCTAAGAATTCAGAGGGCAGCACGGTCACCTGTACTGGAGCCATCCGATATAAAACTTTGACAGATCATGAACCCAGTGGTATTGTACGAGTTGAGGCCCATCCAGAAAATAACAGGCCCATAATTCAGATGCCATCAGAAGGTGAAGGGAGTGGCTCTTGGAAATGGAAAGCTCCTGAGAAAGGTAGCCTTCGTCAGACTTATGAACTAAATGATCTCAACAGAGACTCTGAGAGCTGTGAATCCTTGAAAGACAGTTATGGGTCTGGTGACAGGAAAAGAAGTAACATAGACAACAGTGAGCATCACCATCATGGGATTACTACTATAAGAGTCACACCGGTGGAGGGAAGTGAGATTGGCTCAGAAACTCTGTCCATTTCTTCAAGCCGTGACTCTACACTTCGAAGAAAAGGTAACATTATTTTAATCCCTGAAAGAGGAAGCAGCCCCGAGAACACCAGAAACATCTTCTATAAAGGAACATCCCCCACAAGAGCTTACAAAGAATGAAAGGAGGCGTGTCAAGCTGATCCAAGAATTAACACATTTTGATAAAGCTTGTGCTCGATTCCTTTTTGAGCTAATTTAGAAATATTCTTGGTGTGCCAAATTACTGACCCTCGACCTGACTATCGTTGGACATTACTGATGTTTGGTGTGCATGAACTTGTGGATTTCATGTGGTTGGGGGGAAAAGCACAATGCAAGAACCTAACGTGAAGAGTTTTCTTACAGTTTGTTTCATCAGACCACAATCATTCTCTGAGGGTCATGATATCAGTCAAATGATGCTCTTGAACACAGACACTTTATTTCCTGAATGTGCCAACTTTTTGATTTCATTTATATTTATGTCTGAGGACAAATGAATTTTTCACAGCAAAGGCTGTATCAGTGTTGTTCTATATTCACCTTTGCAGATTTTGCACCAAAACTTTATTACAGAATGGTGCTGATTATAACTTTACATATTTTGAAAATTTACATACTTATTAAACTCTACCAACACATGACATATTGACGTGAAATTACTTTAAAAGTAATACTATTAATACTATGACGATGCTGGCTGCATTCATGTAGAGTAGGAAATACTTACAGCTTTGTTATAGTGGATTTGTCACATTAAAAGATTGCAAAGATTTTGTGTAGTTCTTTGAAATAATGTTTACTGCAACAAAAATATGTGGGTGACGTTCCATTAGAGTGGAATAACTATTTAATTTGAATAGTTTTGCTACCGCTGCTGCTCAAATTTTATTTAAGTACAGGTGCTACTAACGAAGAGGCTTTTTCTTAGTAGGCTGTTTTAAATATTGTTTTTAAGGGGATCTTTTAAAGTACATAAAAATACAGATTTTGCATTTTTACCTCCTCTCATTTTGTCTCTCTGTAGACTTTATATTTTTCTGTTAATTTCCAACTAGATAATGTTTGACACTGATAACTGCAAATGAATTTGCTCTGAAAGAAGGTTTGCCATGAAAACTGAAATTGTTACTGATCAGTCACTAGCTATTGATTAACAAGCATTCTAGCTCACTCTTGGATGTACTCACCTCACCTGCTTAGCTTAGCACAAAATGTCCATAAGCTTCACCCTCATCATAGTGCACCTTTATTTATAAGCTTTGCTTTAAATTTGGAATGTCTTTGTATGCAGAATCAATACATGAGTATTACGTTGGTTTTTGGGTGCCGTTAGGGTCCCTGAAACAGACTCAGTAAGAGTCTCCTTAAACATGATTTTTTTCAGCTAGAAATCACAAGGACTGTGTCCTGGGGTTGGAGAGTCTATAGAACTTCTAATGACATAATCCTTTCTGAAATGCTTTTGTAATATGAGAAAATAATTTGCCTTCTTGGAATCTGTGTGCCTAAGAGTTACTAAACTGGACTCTAAAGAAAACTAACATGGCTTTGTCCTGCGCATGCAGGAAGACAAACAAGATATAAAGGATTTGGTGAGGCTGCGATTTTATTAACTTATCTGGGAACTTGTTTCCACCTAGTGGATCAGTCCCTCAACATTCACCAGATGGTCCCTAGCCAGTTGCTGGGACCCCAGTGTTCTCCCCACAGAGGAAGGCTAAGGAGCTGGTGATAAGGGGCTTTCTTCCTGCTGAACCAGATGTTAGGAGCCTAACATTTCTCTCCAGCTTCTTAAGGGGAAGGCACCCTCTAAATCCACTTCCAATTCTGGTTCATGAGGGAACCAGGCTCTTATGGAATGAGTACTGCACTGGACAGCTTCCATCTGCTAAATTGCAATAGCTTGAACTTCGTCTCCTAATCTACTCCACTGGGTCACTAAGCTGCAGTGGAGAAGGCGAGAACCCCAATCTGGCAGTAAAGGAAAAATCCTTCCTCTATTCTTAAATAAGATGCCTAGCGCAATACTCACAGCTGATCAAACACTCCAAGGATCTACTTTTAATCCCAGGGGCTGGAGGCATGGAAGGGGATTCCAGCCAGAAGACAGGGGCTCATAGATTCTTTTCCCACACTTCTCCCCCGTCCAGAGTACAGGGGCCAATGTTTTACCTGGGTCCTCCTCACTAGCCCACCACTTCAGGTGAGGCTTTTTCCCTCCCCAGTTCTGAAAATAAGGGGGCAAGGAGACTCTTAATGGACCAGTATCTGTTTTTCCCTCCAGTCTGAACAAAGACAGCCCCTAACCTCATTACACACTCTGCCTCAGAAATTCCAAACGGTGAATTCTGCAGATTATGTTTAAGGAAATAACTCATGGTGTTGCAGCCTGCTACTAATGGTGAGTGTTATTATTGGGCACTATAGCTAGTGAACTTAACCACAGAAACTAGGGAACTGTGAGAAAAGCAATTTTTAGAAAATGCATTTTCAGATTATATTTACAAGGTTTGTTTAGTTGTTTTTGTGTACATGTAGGATATAGTCCTAGGTATTTAATATCAAACCTTTTTTTACATATTTCCTAGGGATTACAAACATATGGATTGTCTTGGATAAAAAAAACTTGTTGGCATTAATTTAGTTTGGGTACACAATAGAGCAGGTAGGATTAGCTTTAATGGAATGGGTATGACACAGTCATTGTTGGCCTATATATGCAGAAGGGTATGTAAGTAGATGAAGCTGAAAAAAGAAATGGAAAACTGCAACTGGAAATATTGGCAATAAACCAAGAATTTTACAGTACTCTCTCCAGTAATATAACTGTTTTGGAGATGACAGGCTTTCTGGTGGGAGTGGTTGTTCCTTGGTTTTAGCTGGGCCATTTATCTGGGCCATCTAGCATATGTTGCTTTTACTACTCTGAAATTTGCTGCATTATTTCAAGTGCAGTGTGATATTTTTCCTATGAAGCTTTCCTATTTCTTAACAAAAGATTTTAAAGCACTTGTGTAATCATTGAAATTGTGTTCTTTACATAATATATTGATATATTCTTTTTTTACTCAAAGTGCCAAAGTCTACTCTTTTTAATAATGGCTTATCAAATTATATTACATTAGAAAACAAATGTAATAAGATATACATTGGAACTCAGACCTCTGCATGTATATCTGATAAGAAGCCTTTTGTAAAATGAACCCGTGTTTACATTCCACTAATACCTTAATTTAAAATTAATCAAATAAATTGACAGGTGGCATCTTCTTAGTGTTCTAATTTTTCTGACTTGCTAATGAGGGAACCAATTTCTTTGTTAGGCTGTGCTTTATTGAGAAAAAATAAAATTAAATATGTTTTTTCAATGAGAATTCTATATATAAAGTATTTGTGTTTAATAAAATGTTATGCAATGTTTTCAAATGGAAAAAATTTGTAAATTGCTAGAATGTATTTTGTTAAGTACAGATCAATGCTACTGTGTGGATTTATTGTGCTATCATAAAAATAAAGACTAAATTCCGCATTTGAAGTTCAGTCATTTCATCTATAGCACAGTAGAAGTCAAGATCCCATTTCCCATCTCCTGGTCCCCTTCTCTTTTTTTATCATTCAGAAACTGACAGCACTGAAATCCCAGCCATTATACTTGCTTTCTAAGACAGGGGTGTGGCTTGCCTGGATGCAGCCCCCGAGGCTCCGGGGTTTCCCCCCAGCAGTGAAGAGCCTGTGCTGACACACCACCTCACTGAAGGGCAGGAGTGCACAAAATCTACTAGCCTGGGCCCCCTTAGGCTCTGGTGCATGAGAGGAATGTCTTTCTGCTTTTCTGTCAGGGTCCATGTCAATGAGGGCTTGTGGGTTTTTTCTTCTCGCTTGTGTGGGGCCCCCTATGGATAGTGGACCCGACCCAAAAATGGTTCCCCACCCCTGCTCTAAAATATACAGAAAGTCGTATAAGATATACAGAAAGTCATGTATAAGATTTAGAAGATATACAGAAAGCCATGAGAAACACAGTAAGAGAGACAAAGAAAACCATAATTGGCTGAAGAAAATTCAGGAGAAGATAACCATGTCTTATTCTAGATAACAAAAAGTGTAGTGAAAGTGGGAAGGGAAAGAAAGAAAAATTAATTCAGAAGATATATACACTAACTAGAGAGAAAAGGGACGAAATTATAGCCAAAATGCATAACATAGACCATACAAACATGCCATTAAGTTTGTGGGGTTAAAAGGAACGGTGGCCTGACTCACTCATGCTCTGATTATTGGATATCAGATAACATTTTTATACCTTGTCTCTGGGGGTATGTCTACACTACAAAGTTAGTTCGAACTAACGGACGTTAGTTCGAACTAACTTTAATAGGTGCTACACTAGCGCTCCGCTAGTTCGAATTTGAATCGAACTAGCGGAGCGCTTAGTTCGAACTAGGTAAACCTCATTTTACGAGGACTAACGCCTAGTTCGAACTAGCTAGTTCGAACTAAGGGCTGTGTAGCCCTTTAGTTCGAACTAGTGGGAGGCTAGCCCTCCCCAGGTTTCCCTGGTGGCCACTCTGGCCAACACCAGGGAAACTCTATGCCCCCCTCCCGGCCCCGGACCCCTTAAAGGGGCACGGGCTGGCTACGGTGCCCGTGCCAGGTGCAAGCCTGCCAGCACCCAGCTAGCAGACCCTGCACCTGGCACAGCACAGAGCCACCCACCCGATGCCCCCCAGCCCTCCCCCTCTTGCCGGGACCAGGCTGGCGGCTCCCGGGAGCTTGCCCTGGACCGCAAGAGGCGGGCACCTTCCTGGGCTAGTGCGGACATCGTGGACCTCGTCCACGATCTCCGCACTAGGCACAGGAAAGTGGCCGTCTAGGGCAGGAGAGCTGCCAGCCTGGCCACCCAGGACCAGGTGTGCATGAAAATCAAGGGGGTCCACTGAGACCCCCGACACTGAGCCCTGAGCTTACAATGGCCGTACTGGGTCAGACCAAAGGTCCATCTAGCCCAGTAGCCTGTCTGCCAACAGCGGCCAACCCTAGGGACCCTGGAGGGGATGGACCGAAGACAATGACCAAGCCATTTGTCTCGTGCCATCCCTCTCCAGCCTTCCACAAACTTTGGGCAGGGACACCACTCCTACCCTCTGGCTAATAGGACTCCATGGACCCAACCTCCATCACTTTATCTCACTTCCCTTTAAACTCTGTTCTAGTTCTAGCCTTCACAGCCTCCTGCAGCAAGGAGTTCCACAGGTTAACTATTTGCTTTGTCAAGAACAACAACTTTCTCTTACTAGTTTCAAGCCTGCTACCCATTCCTTTCCTTTGGTGTCCTCTAGTCCTTCTTTATGGGAACTCAGGAAGAACTTTTATGAATGCACCCTCTCCACCCAACCCCTGCTTTTAGAGACCTCTATCCTGTCCCCCCTCCGTCTCCTCTTTTCTAAGCTGAACAGTCCCAGTCTCTGTAGCCTCTCTTCATCTGGGACCTGTTCCCAACCCCTGATCATGTTAGTTGCCCTCCCCTCTCCCAGCCTTTCTCTTCCCCTCTCCCACCTCCTTTTCCCAGTCTCCCCCAGTTTTGTTCAATAAAGACAGAGTCAATGTTGGAAGAAACGTTATCTTTATTTTGTACATCAATAAGAAGGGGGGCTAGGGAAGGGTAAGTGGAAGGAGGTGAGGGAGGAATGGGGTACGAGCCCCCGATGGGCTCTGCGGGCTTCTGGGGGTGGAAGCTCTCCTGCAGCCCCCCAATTACTCCCTCTCCCCAGATGGCAGCCTGCGGCAAGTGCAGCCGGGCTGATGGCCGAGTGGTGTGATGTGCCCAGTGTGGGCACTCAGGGCACTCCAAGCCAGAACTTCTTTGCAAGCGGGGCACCCCTTAGAACTGTGTGTCCGGGGTGGGGGTCGGGACCCTTTAAGCGCAGCCCTCGGCTAGCCTGAGACAGCATCTCCATGCTCTAAGTCCTCCTTTTATGCCCTGCCGGCACTGCTTCCGGCCATCCTTAAGCCCTGTTCAGAGTCCACTCAATGTGGACTTGCTAGTTCGAACTAGCAAAACGCTAGTTCGAACTAGTTTTTAGTTCTAGATGCGTTAGTTCGAACTAGCTTAGTTCGAATTAACTAATTCGAACTAAGTTAGTTCGAACTAGCGCTGTAGTGTAGACGTACCCTAAGTGAATTCAGTTGAGTTCACAGTATGGATGTAAGCAAGTAGTCAACTACCCAATAAGCCTAAGCTTATCGAGTAGTCGAGTCAACTACTAGCAATCATACCCTTCACCTCCCCCATCTCCACCCCCACTGCTGCCTCTAGCAGGGGAGGCTCTTAGTACATTTAAACTGCAGAGCTACAGCAGGGGTAGCTCCTGGACCTGGCATGAGCCAGGACTGAGCACCTTCCCTTGTTGATTAATCACATAGTCGATAAAAATTCTATTAACTCCACGATTAGCCAATTACCCACCTCTTAACAGCCTTAGCTCGCAGTACCATGCACTGTGTCTATTACCACCACTCCTAGCTAGGACATTACAGCTCCATGCAAGTGTGAATGTGTGGATGACAAAGGCTAGGAATTTGAACAAAGCAAAAGGCTGAGCAGGTGGTATTTGCAGGAACTGCATCTTAAGGTGCCCAGAGTGCTGAATACTAAGGTCCTGTGAATATGTAGCTAAGTACAGCAGACCAGATTCTCCATTGCCCTACATCTTTTTCAGTCATCAACACCAGCACAAAGTGAGCGTAATTCATAACTATTCTGATTCATCAGTGTTTTATATCCATTTTGCACTGGTGTAATTAGCTATATGAGGTGCAGGGCCAAAGAGAATAGGGTCCAGTATGTCTTTCTCTATATTTCCAGTTTTACTGAGGCCACATTTGTGGCTCAGAAGTCAATCTTTCATAAACCATTCCTGTTTTTTAATACAGAAACCATTGACTGCTTCAGATTAGCTATGCAAAGAGATCTGTTCAAGGCATTTGCAGGCATGAGAGTGAATAAAGTGAATCTATTAAATGTATTTTGTTATGGATTTATAGCAACCTCCAGAGGTCCTGAAAGTGAGAAGTCAGATGGCACCAGATTGTACTATAATCACTGAACAATAAAGATCTTTTATGTGACATAACTCCATATCTGATTTGGCAGGAATATTTTAAAGGCCTTACAACCAAGGATTCATAAATCACTTGAGGTTCTGAATAAATTCAAGTATGACGAAAAAATAGATAAAATATCTAACAAACCCTATCCTCAGCATGAATCAGACGTCAAAGATGAAGGATTAACAAGTGGATTAAAACCATACATAGAAAAGGAAAAAACAACAGCTTTTCCCACAACCCATATGCACATACACATGGGTGCATTATCCACTATTGCCTTCAGGTCATGCTTTAATGAGTGGAATCAAAATAATTCCTTTATATTTAGGGAAGTATTGTGCCTAATCTTCAGACATTCTTTATATAAGTAGTCTTAGTCCAGCAGACCTTCATCTATCTGTGGCAAATTCTTTAAGCATTTCGGATGCTCGGTAACAGAATCAGTTATACTTCTCAAAAAGATATCCATTCCTCCATTCATAAGCCATGTTGTCAAAGCATAAGCGAATAGGAATCTTGCATACTTTGTAGCTTTAATAGTACATTGATCTCTGGTATGCTGTAGGTAAAAGAAGCTGCAGGTACCAGGAATTCAGAAGAGAGAAGTGGTCTAGAAGTCAACCAGATCTTCTGGGCCTTATGAATCTACAAGAGTAAGATAAAAGGAGCAGCATTGGAAAAAAATCAGACTGGATCAGGGGCAATGCTCCCTCTAATCTTTTCCATCCATGTGTGGAGTAAATGTTATGTGCAAAAGGCATATGTTAATGTGCACCACTAGAAAAAGAAAACAAAAAAAGCTAGCTGCAGGTGGTCTGCTAATCACCTGAGTGGCAATTGAGTCTCTCCTGAGTGGCTGCACAAGCACTTAATTTACAGGGAACACTGATTGGGAGCAGGCCCACCAATGGGGAGAGCAAAGGAAACAATTGCCCCAGGCCCCTTTGAATTGCTACCAGAGAACTGTGTTGGGTGCTCCATTCAGCTTTGAGGACTAGAGGGGGAGGCTAGGGGTGTGTTCTAGGGTAGCACTAAGGGCTGACTGCCCTCAGCCCATCCCTTCCACTCAAGGCCCCTCTCCTTCTGCTGATATGGGGTAGGAGCATCAGGAGGTTGTAGCACCAAATATATGGTGTTAATGGGGGTGAAAGATTGAGAACCTGATTTAAAGCCCATCAAAGGGTGTGTCTAGACTACATGCCTCCTTCGACGGAGGCATGTAGATTAGCCAGATCGGAAGAGGGAAATGAAGCCGCGATTAAAATAATCGCGGCTTCATTTAAATTTAAATGGCTGCCCCGATCTGCCGATCAGCTGTTTGTCGGCAGATCGGGGGAGTCTGGACGCGATGCCCCGACAAAGAAGCCTTTCCTCATCGACACAGGTAAACCTGGTTTCACGAGGCTTACCTGTGTCGATGAAGAAAGGCTTCTTTGTCGGGGCATCGCGTCCAGACTCCCCCGATCTGCCGACAAACAGCTGATCGGCAGATCGGGGCAGCCATTTAAATTTAAAATGAAGCCGCGATTATTTTAATCGCGGCTTCATTTCCCTCTTCCGATCTGGCTAATCTACATGCCTCCGTCGAAGGAGGCATGTAGTCTAGACACACCCAAAGTGAATGGAAAAGCTACCACAGACTTCTGCGAGCCTGAATTTGTGGAGCCTACAGCACGAATGATGCACAGGGTAGGTGATTTCCAAGAGGAAATGGGGCAGAAAGGGCAAGTGGAAGACTGGAGGAAGGAATACTTATACACATTGATCCAAACCCTGAGAATTATTGAAAGCCATTCTTATAGAATCATAGAACTAGAAGGGACCTCAAGAAGTCATCAGGTCCAGTCCCCTGCCTTCACGGCAGGACCGAGCACTGTCTAGATAGATGTCTACCCAACCTGCTCTTAAATGTCTCCAGTTATGAAGATTCTACAACCCCCCTAGGTAACTTATTCCAGTGCTTAACGACCCTGACAGTCAGGAAGTTTTTCCTAATGTCTAAACTAAACTTCCCTTGTTGCAATTTAAGCTTCTTGTCCTGTCATCAGAGGCCAATTTTTCTCCGTCCTCCTTGTAACACCCTTTTAGATTCTTGAAAACTGCTATCATGTTCCCTCTCAGTCTTCTCTTTTCTATACTAAACAAGCCCAGTTCTTTCAGTCTTCCCTCATAGGTCATGTTTTCTAGATCTTTAATTATTTTTGTTGCTCTTCTCTGGATCTTCTCCAATTTTTCCAAATCTTTCTTGAAATGTGGTACCCAGAATGGGACACAATACCCCAATTGGGGCCTAATCAGTTCAGAATAGAGCAGAAGAATGACTTCTCATGTCTTGCTCACAATACTCCTGTTAATGTATCCCAAAATCACACTTGCTTTTCTTGCAGAAATGTTGACTCATGTTTAACTTGTGGTCCACTATAGCCCCTAGATCCTTTTCTATAGTACGCCTTCCTAAACAATCATTTCCCATTCTGTATGTTGAAATTGATTGTTCCTTCCTAAGTGGAGCACTTTGCATTTATCCTTATTAAATGTCACCTTGTTAACCTCAGACCATTTTTCTAGTTTGTCTAGATCATTTTGAATTTTGACCTTATCCTCCAAAGCACTCACAACCCCTCCCAGCTCGGTAATGTATGCAAACGTAATAACCATACTCTCTATGCCAATATCTAAATCGTTGGTGAAGATCTTGAACAGAACTGGTTCCAAAACAGACCCCTGCAGAGCCCCACTTGTTATGCCTTTCCAGCATGATTGTGAACTGTTAAAAACTACTCTGAGAGTGGTTATTTAGCTAGTTATGCACCTACCTTATAGTAGCCCCATTTAGGTTGTATTTCCCTAGTTTATTGATTACGGTCATGAGGGACGATGTCAAATGCCTTACTAAAGTCTAGGTATACCATGTCCATCGCTTCTCCCTTATTCACAAGACTTGTTATCCTATCAAAGAAAGCTATCAGATTGGTTTGACATGATTTGTTCTTTACAGATCTGTGTTGGCTGTTGCCTATCACCTTATTATCTTCCAGATGTTTGCAGATGGAGTCTTTAATTACTTGCTCAATTATCTTCCCTGGCACAGAGGTTTAATTGACTGGTCTGTAGTTTCCTAGGTTGTTCTTATTTCCCTTTTTGTAGATTGGCACTATATTTTCCCTTTTTCAGTCTTCTGGAATCTCTCACGACTTCCATGATAGCTAAAGACTCAGATACCTCCTCTATCAGCCCTTTGAGTATTCTCGGATTCATTCCATCAGGCCCTGGTGACTTGCAGACATCTAACTTTTCTAAGTAATTTTAAATTGTTCCTTTTTTAAATTTTAACTTCTAAACCTGTCCCATTTCCACTAGCATTCATTATATTAGGCATCCCATCACCATACATCTTCTTGATAAAAACCAAAACAAAGAAGTCATTAAGTACCCCGCCATTTCCAAGCTTTCTGTTATTGTTTGTCCCTCTTCACTGAACAATGGGCCTACCCTGTCCTTGATCTTCCTCTTGCTTCTAATTTACTTGTACAATGTCTTCTTCTTAATGTAGCTAGTTTGAGCTCATTTTGTGCCTTTGCCTTTCTAATCTTGCCCCTGCATACCTATGTTGTTTGCTTATATTCATCCTTTGTAATTTGATCTAGTTTCCACTTTTTATGTGACTCCATTTTGATTTTTAGATCATATAAAGATCTCTTGGTTGATCCACGGTGGTCTCCTGCCATACTTCTATCTTTCCTATGCAGTGGAATAGTTGGCTTTTAGGCCCTTAAAATGTCCCTTTAAAAAACTGCCAACTCTCTTCAGTTTTTTTCCACCTAGCCTCTGAGTTTACTAAAAATCTGCCTTCCTGAAATCCATTGTCTCTATTTAGCTCTTCTCCCTTCTACCATTCCTTAGAATCATGAGCACTATGATTTCATGATCACTTTCATCCCAGTTGCCTTCCACCTTCAAATTTTAAGTTCTTCCCTATTTGTTAAAATCAAATCAAGAACAGCTTCCCCCCAGTAGCTTTCTCAGCCTTCTTAAATATGGTTGCCCCAGTTGATTTGTTTGTCCCTACTTGCTAGAGCTGAACAAATGAAGCAAAACAGGGATGGTGGGGAGGTTACAATTATTTTTTTGAATTGATTAACTCATGCCACCCACATTCAAACCCTTTTTGTGTTCATTTTCTGAGGGCATACACAACAACAAATGACTTAAGCTTGTCACATATGATTCACACTAGATGTTTTATAGTTTATATTGTATGAAACACTGATAGACATAGCAGAGGGACAAAATACCAAGAGCGTTCCCCCTAATCCCTGGAAATGTAACCTAACACTAAATAACCTTTGGGCCAGGACTGTGCACATAAATGCAATTACTTTGTAACTGACAAGAAAGAATACAATTAAAATAATCATGCAGCCATTTAATCTTTGAGCATCCTAACTTGGAATAATGCATCTAGCAAGGCTTGTGATATTCTGAAAGGAAAAAAGTTTAACATTTCTCTATGTGGCAGAGGGGTGGGCATATATGGTGGGTTAGGACCAGCTCTCAGGTAATAGTTTTCTGTACTTTAGATTTCTAAGAAAAACCAAGGATAACCTAAGGTCAACTAGAGTTATTGTCATCCATCTGTTTCCAAATCACATTACGGCTGCATATGGTGGACATGTACTTAAGAGAGAAAACAAGAAGAATCTGAAACCTGTCAAGTATCTGCCCTTTCTAAATACAGCATATTTGAAAGCACCATTCTCATTACACCAAATAATTTAGAGCTATAATTAGTATTTGTATTGTATTCATTAGCTGTTGATTTTTTCCCTTTTGTTGTAACTGCCGAAGAACATTTAACTTGGTCATTATAATATCGGTTTTATTTTACCACTCATCAGGTTTTTAAAATTCTAGATCAATGAACATTGCTAAGACAATGTTATATATTTGAGGACAATAGCTCAATTTACTATGTCTCCAGGAAGAAAACATGACAACACAATGAGTACTGAAAACAAACAGTTTGCACAGTTTGATTTTTGTTTTTAATTTCCTCTGCCCCCTGCCCTGGCTTTCTGCTTACCAGAAAGACAGCAACAGTCTTTTGGACCTTAAAAATGATAAATTTACTCCAATAAATAACAGCTTGCCAATAGCTCATACCATACATGTATGCTAAACATTTGTCTCTCAAGCATCACAAGTATATACAGGGCACAGCTGGAAAGACTTCTTGACAACATCCACTTTTAACATGCCTGATAATGGTTGGTTTGTGGTTTCAAATGTAAAATTGAGGACAAGCTATCAGTTTGGTTAGATGATGTTTTCATGAAGATGTGAAATATCCTAGAGTGGCACTAAGTCCAGGTAAATATGAGCTTACATATACTAAAGTTGTCAAGAATGCAGTGGCATGTACAAAATGGAAAACTCTGCTACTTAAAATGGCAGGGTTTTATAAGTTATTTGAAAACCTGGCACAATATGCTCTAGTGCAGCTGAGACAGATGATTTTCTTCAAAGGTGTTTCACCCTCTTGCACTTATGTATTTGCAAAGCACTGTGACAACACTAATTAATCTTTAAAAGTCACTAGGCCCTGTGAGGTAGGAAAAACATCTTATTTGCATTGTGAACTTCGGTGTGCTGACACACAAAGAAAAGTTATCTGTAGAGATCATTGCATCATAGTAGACAAA
Source organism: Pelodiscus sinensis (assembly GCF_052426305.1). NCBI lineage: Eukaryota > Metazoa > Chordata > Testudines > Trionychidae > Pelodiscus > Pelodiscus sinensis. Next base: position 40,594,797 of record NC_143060.1, read on the forward strand.
TATTTTTGTAGACAAATAAGTAGAGCCATTTTCCATCTAAAAATGTAGTGAGAGAACATTTTGGGGATATCCATCCTACTCTATTGCTGGTGCATATTATGATTCTTTTTCAATGAATGCCAGCTATGCTTGTCAAATAAATTATTCACCATATATATTTTTCCATTATCTCATCAGCCTGATTTATACAACTTGCTCTCATTCACATACCAAGACACAGTTGAAGACCAGGACTAGAACTCCAAAGTGTCTGCATTTCAAGACTACATGGAATCCAGGTTGGACTATACTATCACTCCCAGCTGTGCTTTACGTTGCAAGATGCTAACTATGCTTTAAATAAGACGTTATCAGTGGCTGATCGTTCTATTCCCTAGCACATCAATAAAAGTAGCTGGGGCTTATAGAAGGAATCAGTGGCTATTCTTGCTTCTATTTTTACCCACCAATATTATCTAATACAACATCTTTTTTGTTACAACAGAGAAGAACATTTTCCAATTGGATTTTTCCAACATGGAGGTCTCCATCTACTACTACAAACATCCTTAGGCTTTCTTCCTATTTGCACAGCTGCAGGTTGTGTTTCTGGTAATAAGTAGTATCTGAATGCTCAGGTTATTGAAAACCATAAATGGGGCTGTTACATGTACTGACCATTTACGAGGCTCAGTTGCTGTGAGCTGCCATGGTTCATATGCCAAGTTTAACTGCTCTGCTTTGTCAGCAGTGATAATTAGATGTATAGCCTGTGGTACTCCAAGGATCAGATTTGTAAAATTCAGAAACTAAATAAAAAAGATGGGGATAGTCCCACATTTGGCAATAAGATGTTCCAATGATAAATAGGACTGTTACACAACTAGCTGCCTCTCATGATTGGTGGCTGTCCTACACTACAACATGCTGCCTCTGTTTTCCCTTCTCCAGGGCTCTTTAAGAATTTATTTGCCACTGGTAGTTCAAAAAAACCTCATCTTAAGGGCCACTTTATTCAGTCCTCTCTTACACTTCAGCTCTCTTGGTCTTTATAGTCTCATAGAATCATAGAATACTAGGACTGAAAGGGACCTCAAGAGGTCATCAAGTCCAGTCTGCTGCCCTCATGGCAGGACCAAATACTGTCTAGACCATCCCTGATAGACATTTATCTAACTTACTCTTAAATATCTCCAGAAATGGGGATTCCACAACCTGCCTTGGCAATTTAGTCTCACCCAGTTCAGTGTTTCTCTTCTGATTAACTCAAAAGAACATACAACTCAAATACATTTTTCAGCCCAGTTGGCCTTTATAGTATTTTCTTTGCTTGGCAGAGATCTCTCCCAAGTCTCCCTGCCTGGAGAGCTTTCTCCCACTCTTTGCTTCAGTTCTACCCCTCTTGATTCAAGGACCTGAAGCCACCCTCTTACTCCTTGTAGCATCTCCAAGTCTAGCTCATTCTCCTGGGCTTCCTCCCTCCTCTACAGCTTCCTGCCTTTTTTATTATATATGCAGGCCTTCATACAGTGGGGGGCCAAGGGGCAGTTGTCCTGGGGCCTGATGATTCAAAGGAGCCTGGGATTTTGGCTGCCGCTGATGCTGCAGTAGCGTCATTTCTGAAGGCTGGAGGGAAAGGAGCGCATGACAGTCTGGGTTGTGTTGAAGGCTGACTGCCCCGACCCTGCCTCTTCCGGGGATGGAAGCCCCTACAACTTGCCCCAGGACCCATGTGGTGGCTGTCAGCTGAAAAAGAGAGATACACACACTGTGACAGGGCACCGGTTCCCACTGCCCGGGAACCAAGGACGCCCCGCACTCCTGAGCCTGCGGGGGGAAAAAGGGAAGCGGACGGAGCCGGAGAGGTTCCCATGCCCCGCATGTACAGGGCTAACTGGGGGCGTAGACGTCACCCGGAGGGGATTCTCCTCCCCGGGCAACGTCATCAGCGGGTGCCGGGGCGCAGAAAGGGGTGGGGGCCGTGGAAGGTGGGCCCTTCAAAAGATGCCTGGGAGAGCCGAACAGGGGGACACTCCGGCTAGGGGAGAGGAGCCCGGCTCGGAGGGAGCCTCAATCGAGGTCCAGCGGACTGAGCTGTGGATCACCAGGGAGGGGAGCTCGGCAAGGAGGAGGAAGCGACCCAGGACGGGGTCGGCCAGCAGCGGCGGCGCCTTAACCGAGACCCGAGGGTTGGTGGGTTACGGGGAGGATCCCCACCAACCAGGCAGCGAGCTGGCACTGCTGCCTTTAGGGTCCTGGGTTGGGACTTGGAGCGAGGGTGGGCCCAAGTCCCCCTCCTCCCTCGCCGGCGACACATAGACCTCATAAAAAAACCCAGACTTAGGAGGCTCTGCACCTAGCTTCAGACCTCGGCGCTTCAGATAGGACGAAGCCGGGGGAGCACCGTAGGGACTTTGGCGGTGGGAGAAAGGACCAAATTGGGATGCACGGGCGGGTAGCCCCGATGATGACAAGGCTGTAGGCCTGAGGGGCAACCGGCTCTGTCACACACACACACACACACACACACACACACACACACACACACACACACACACACACACACACAGAGAGAGAGAGAGAGAGAGAGAGAGAGAGAGAGAGAGAGAGAGAGAGAGAGATCTCATGATTTCCCTAAAGCAGGGTGTTAAATCGTTTTTAGGTCAGGGACTGCTGACGCAGAGAAAAATCATTCGGGGGGGTTCACACAAGTGAGAAGAAAAAAACCCCAACCTTTCACTGATGTGGCCCCCAACTGAGAGGGAGAAAAACATTCCCCACATTCCCCTCACAAACCAGAGTCTGGGGGGCCCAGGCTAGTAGAGTTTGTGTGCTCCAGCCCCATAGAGGAGTGGTGAAGGGGTTGGAGTGCCAGCACAGGCTCTCTGATGCAGGGAAAGGGGCTAAGCCTCAGGGGCCAATCCAGGTAAGCCGGGGGCTGCATCCAGTCCCTAGGCCTGAGGTTTCCCACCCCTGCCTAAGGTGAGGCTCGTTTCAAAATCAGGGTTGACTTAGCTTCACGCTTTCCAGTCTCTGGACAAGCCACCCTGTTACAGGGATTAAGCAATAAAAACATCACAGTCTGTTTGGTGAATAGGATTGCCAAGTGTCCAGTATTGGCCCAGATGGTCTGGATTTTTTGGCTTCTGTGCAGGAAAAAAAAAACAAAAAATGTCTGGTATTTTCTGTTTGGCTTGGACAGGAAGGTGCTCTGGACATTCTTCTGCTGCCGTGTCTGGTGGGAGCAGGCAGATTTCAAGGTGCCGTGACACTTTCTGTGGCTGTTTTTGTTTTTTTGCTCAACAACTTTGTCCCCCAGTGTAGGTTTTATTTTTATTTCATTTATTTATTTATTTGGCTCAACCAATTTTTTTCCCCGCCACGTTCAGTATTTTTTTTGAAAGTATCTGGCAACTCTATAAAATGGAGAACCTCATACAGTAAAACTCCAATAGTCCGGCATCCAATAGTCCGGCACTCCTGATAGCTCAGCATCAAAATGGCAAGTGCCTAGTGAGTGAGCTTTGGCAAAAAATGAGTCACAAGGTAACAGCGGCAGCAGCTAAACTGAGCAAAAAGGGTAAAAAAGGCTTTAAAAAACTAAAACATTACAGTATACTGTATATAGTATGTACAATAAAAAGGGTTAAGAACACTTTATATACAGTATATAATGTATACAGTATAGATATAAAACCAGTTTATAGTAGCTCTAATAGTCCAGCATATCTGATAATCCGGCACCACCTAAGTCCCATAGGTTCTGGATTATTGGAAGGCTACTGTATAGCAACTAACAAACTGAGAAAGATACAGCACTTGGCCGAAAGGGATAATATCTGCAGATAGTAAGAGGATAGGTACTTTTAAAATGTCCTACATTTCTCCTGTAACTTTATTACCATGCATGAGAAATTAACATTCTCTTTTTTCTATTGTTCTGTATGATACACGGGGGCTGTGTCTACATTGGCACCCGTTTCCGTAAAAGGGATGCTAATAAGACACTTCAGAATTGCAAATGCCGTGGGGGATTTAAATATCCCCCGCGGCATTTGCATGAACATGGCTGCCGCTTTTTTCCGGCTCGGGGTTTTGCCGGAGAAAAGCGCCAGTCTAGACGGGATCTTGCGGAAAATAAACCCTTTTCCGGAAGATCCCTTATTCCTACTTTCAAGATCCCATCTAGACTGGCGCTTTTCTCCAGCAAAACCCCGAGCTGGAAAAAAGCGGCAGCCATGTTCATGCAAATGCCACGGGAGATATTTAAATCCCCCGCGGCATTTGCAATTCCGAAGTGTCTCATTAGCATCCCTTTTACGGAAAAGGGTGCCAATGTAGACACAGCCAGCTAGTAAAAGATTTAAGAGACAGTTCATGACATAAATAGGGAAAAACATGTAAAGTCAGGATTTTCGAAGGAATCTAAGAGAAAAGTTAGGTGCTTTCCTAGAGAAGACTGAGCACCTATACCAAAACATTAAATAATTTTCACTAAATCTATACCTGAGATTTTAAAAAGCCTAGTGGGCAGATAATTAATATGTTCAGATTTTACTTAATTCCTATGACAATGAGCATAACATTGATTGAAGAATGAGCAGAGGGTAGGGTGAAGAGAAGGAATCACATGCATCCAAACTAAGATAAACAATATGCCTTTTTTACATAACCTCCAGAGCTTTGACTGTGGGAGGCTTAGAAAGACACAGCTAAAGAGAAATTGCTTTTAATCTAATAAGTGAAATAAAAACAAGAACACATAAGTCAATAGAAGATTTAAAACATGTAAGTGCCAATTATGGAAGAGAACTAATTAATTTACTTTGAGCAGGAGATTAAGAAAATGAGATGGATGCTTACCATGAAAAAGCTACTCGTGGTTTTTTTATGTACATTTGCATTGTACTTCCCTATGACTCAGGATAATGGTTCCTTTAAACAACAATGAAACAAATGTTGTATTTAATTAATACAGGCATCCCAGCAGGGACTGTGAGCTCTCATGATAAGCAGAATCAAGCAATTTACAATTTGGATGGGGACATCACTAAGTGGTGTGGGAAATTATGCGAATGATTCAATACATGGTTTTTTCCCATAAGGCCTTATTTTAGTCCTACTCAAGGGAGGTTTGCCATTGGCTTCAACAGTGGTAGCACTGGGCCATAGTACCAAATTAGTGCTCCCCCCAAACATGCAAAATATGGTGGAACTGCCTTTCAGATGAGGTCCTGAAAAAGATGGTGCTGGTAACTGGTGGTAAGTAGAAAATTCATGATCATTTTCATAAGCAGGCCCAACCAAAGAGTTTGCAGGGACCAAGGTGGCATGTTGTGGTTGTCTGCACCTTGTGGCCAGGCAGCTCCCAGCCAAGGCAGTGAGCGAGAAGCTGGGCGAGCAGGCAGGTGCTGGGTAGTGTGGGGCCCTGAGGGCACGGGGCCCAAGGCATCCACCTTGCTCACCTATTCCTAAGGCCGGGCCTGTTCATAAGGGCATTGATTTTGGGGACATGGCCAAATTATTTTGGAGTAATTATATCCTGACTTCATAAATTCCCCTTGGAATCTAATTTAGTTTTCTGTTAATAGCATTAGATATCTCAGTGAGGATCAAGTCCAGACAAAGACAAAGTCCCTGCCCTGAAGACCTTAAAATGTAATGCCCCAATTATACAAGGAGATAAACATAGTGATAAGGACCCACCTGGAGAGAGTTCTTTCCATGGTTAGGCCCAATAATGGTTTCTCTCCTAAACAGCTGTGTGTTAAACGTGTACATGTACATATTAGAATCTAATGTTTTGTTTTAAAATCCATACCAATCAAGCTGATTTGTCAAAAAAGCCCTGAACCATATAAATTGTATTGCATTGATATTAATAGAAAATGTAAAAAATCATTATATAAGAAAATGCAGCAGAGCAATCTGTACTGGCTGAGGATACAGAAGGGTTGTACAAGTAAAATAATATTTTAAAAACTATACTAAAGGGCTATTGTATATGTTATTTCTTTAACAACGTAAGAACGGGCATACTGGGTCAGTCCAATCATAGAATCATATGGTCGGAAGAGACCTCAGGAGGTCATCGAGTCCAGCCCCATGCCCAATGCAGGACCAACCCCAACTAAATCATCCCAGCCAGGGCTTTGTCAAGTCGGGACTTAAAAACCCCCAGGGATGAAGATTCTACCACCTCCCTAGATAACCCATTTCAGTGCCCCACTAATATCCAATCTAGATCTCTCACAAACATCCATCCAGCCCAGGTATCCTATTTTCTGACAATGGCTAGTGCCAGGTGCCACACAGATTATAATCAAGTAATCTATCCCCTGTCACCCATTCCCAGCTTCTGGAAATAACTGATTTATTTTAAAATGCATATTTTATAAAAAGTATCAGTCTGCAACTATAGTATAACACTTCAGACCATGTGGTGGTGCTAATAAATACATTTCTGTTTCTTGGAAAATGTGTGTTCTATTTGCATCTGTCCCACACCCTAAGGTGTGCTTTACCCTTAATTACTGTATGGCTTGCTTTGTCTCAGTTTAACTACACAAAGGTTTTCTTTGTAACAGTCAGGCAATGATTGATGTCCTGACCTTGCAATGAGTTCAATTACAAAAGAACCTTTCAGAATCCCTTTGATAATCCCTTTGCATCATCAGGTTTTAAAAAAGTGAATTTGTTGGTGAGTGGCCGATATTAGGCAGTAATAGCAGAAGATCACTAAGCAAGTTATGAATATCTCAGTGGTCTGCTGGTACAAACAGTAACCTGTTACTAGAGTGATGGGGAAGAAATCTGTTGTCATGGAAACAAATGGAGCATAGTGGAAAAACCTGATAGATGTACAGCAACATAGCTTCATTTTAGACAAACACAGCTCAACAGCCTACTGTACCTAGCATCTAACTTGCCCTTTGTTCAATGAGAATTTTGAATTGAAAATCTTAAACTGACATGCAAAAGTTACTTATAATTTAGGTAGTTCTATAAACTTCACATTGGGAATAACAAAACTTAAATTTATTGAAAATTTAACATGAAATAAAATAGACATGCTTTAAATAAACATTGAATACAATTAAATCTTTTGTGTAAATATGTTCCAAACAAATAAAAATATGACTACAGGTCTTAGTCCTATAGTTCTCACACAGACAAAACTCATGATGGAGGTAATGGGAGTTTTGTTTATGTAGGGACTGTGTGAAACAAAGAGTAAGGTCCTAATCCATATTCCTAATGCAAGAAAATCTTCCATTGAGGTCTACAGTATTTTTGCTTTTTTAATGAGAAAGCAGCTGAATCGCCTTTAGCTGTGATCCATCTTTGCCCCAATGCTGAGCCCTGTGCAGGGCCCCAGAAAACAACATGCTTCCTCAACCTCAGAGCTCTTAGACCCTGGTTTGACCTGTGTCTCAGACTAGAGAGTGGCAAACAATATGGGGCCCAAACACTGTAGACTCCATTTTTTCATCTTGAGTTAGGGAGTTTGCCTTGATTCAAGACAGCTGAACAAATTTTAGTCATTGGTTTAATAATATCAAACTGTAACAAAACTGTAACAGTCTTAAGTCAGTGGTGAGCTCGTTCTATTCTCATTAACATCTCATTCTACATTGTTCTTCTTTTCTCTGTTCAAAAAGCTTTATTGGATTTTACAAAATATAAATATACCAAAACATAGCCAAAGAGATATCGCGATACATAGGGTACTGAGAACTCTCCTTCCTTTGCAGCATTACAAATGGCTTGAGAAATACCTGGTGCCGCCATCTTATTCCATGGCTGGATGCTTCCTTCTCCAGGAAATGCCCCCACACAAAAGCAGTGAGATCTGGAAGAGTGTGCTTACAGTATTGCTTTGGATTTTTCTCTCAAAAATTAATTGGGGCATGTTTTATCCTCAACAGAAGAGTCTGGAGTTCCCCACACTAAATATTCATATTGCAAAGGAGCAGCTCAAGTCAAGAGGAGGAGAAGGAGAAAGAGAATAGCAGGGGGGAAAGAGGGGAAAATTTCAGCAAAGACAATATGTCCTTTATACATCTACCTTGTTCTCTCAGCCTACATTAGCAAATGCTGGCCTCTTCCTTCAAGTATATATGGAAGGGTGCTGAGTGGAATGGCTTGTATTTCTAGGGTCTCACCAAGTTTCTTGTTTTAATATTTTATGCTTTTGTCTCCTGAGCCAAAGTTATATGGTTGCCAATTGACTCCCACCACTGTATTTTCTGTTTCTATGGTAACTATGCCAGTTGTCTCCTTAGCCATTTATAAAGAATCTTTTCCATTTTTAATCACTCTGCTGCAGTAACAGGGAGGGAATGCCTGAAAGTCACATATTAATTCAAGGAGATAGGTATTTTATTTGCAAATCTTGGTGCAGCTGTAGATATATATAGAAAGATAAAATGATAATTTTTGAAACTCTTAGTGGCATGAACCTGATGTAAAGCAAGAGTAAACTTGCATGCTGCAATGAATATGAGAAAGCACTTATATTTTTGATCACCAGTAAAATATACATGGGGACTTATGTGATAAAGAATTTATAAGTATTACTTTACAGTACTCTGGAAAAAGAGGGAAGTGGAAAAGAGTTGTTCCCATTATCTTTTTCTGTCACGCTCACACACACTGATAATTTGACTCATAAATCTCATCTTTGCCTCACATAATCACTCATCTCTTGTGATTTAGCTAGGACACTTTACAAATCAAATCTGCCTCCCATTTAAAACAATCAATGGAAATATTCACCAATTCAGTGGAAGGTGTATCAGTCATATTTTAAATGAAAATTAAATCATATTGGACTAGATATATTCCTGAAATAACTCTATGGCCCATTGTATGTACTGCCCAGTGTTCACAACATCAAAGTAAACATAAATGTGGGACTTGGGGAAAATATTTCAATATACTGTAATTTTTGGACTATATTATTTTACAAATATTAAAATATTGTGATTCTAGGTACAATAAGTCTATGCTACTTTTATTGAGTGAATAGGATAAATATTCAGAATTGTAGCAATATTACACTTACCGTTGCTAGAGAAGTATTATTTATTGCTTTGGGGGGTGGGGAGTGAATCAAAGAATCATAGAATACTAGGACTGGCAGGGACCTCGAGAGATCATCAAGTCCAGTCCCCTGCTCTCATGGCAAGACCAAATACTGTCTAGACCAGTGGTCCCCAAGGCGGTGCCTACGGGCACCATGGCACCCGCCGGGGCATTTATGTGTGCCCGCCGAAACATCTGGGCTGGTGCCGGCCCCTGGCACATGGCACATGGGTGACCCCTTCCCTGGGCGCGTGGCACATGCGTGGTGCTAGCCCCGGGCACATGGCACGTGGGTGGCCCTGCACCTGGGTGCCCGGCATCCACAAAAGGTTGGGGACCACTGGTCTAGACCATCCCTGATAGACATTCATCTAACCTACTCTTAAATATCTCCAGAGATGGAGATTTCGCTACCTCCCTGGGCAATTTATTCCAGCATTTCACTACTCTGACAGTTAGGAACTTTTTCCTAATGTCCAACCTAAACCTCCCTTGCTGCAGTTTAAGCCCATTGCTTCTTGTTCTATCCTCAGAGGCAAAGATGAACAAGTTTTCTCCCTCCTCCTTATGACACTCATTTTAGATACCTGAAAACTGCTATCATGTCCCCCCTCAATCTTCTCTTTTCTAAACTAAACAAACCCAATTCTTTCAGCCTTCCTTCATAGGTCATGTTCTCTAGGCCTTTAATCATTCTTCTTACTCTAACATTTTAGACAGACATTGAGTGCTGTCTAACATTTTTTGAAGCACCTGAATATTATAGTAATGCAAAGATATGCATGTTTACTTAATCGAGTCTTTATAAGTTGGGATCCTCCTTTCCCTTCTTGCAAAGACAATAACAGACCCTGAACATGGTCAAGGTTCATTTTCACATAAGGAAACAGAGAAATTAAGAATTACGACATCAAAAACAAAATAAAGACAATCATCAGTTTTTAAAGAGTTATGGGCAACTTCATTCTTGTTAAAATTAAGTGACAAAAATGCCTGCTTGAGCATATCCTTTATATAGCATGTCTTCATTTTTAAAATATTTTATAATGATTATCTCCTACCACGCTAACGTTCAGGAGGACCAGTCGAAGACTATTACTAAAATGTTTAGGCCTATTCACCTTTTCAGTAATAGAAATGTAGCCGTGTTAGTCTGGTCTAGCTGGAAAAAAAACAGGACTATGTAGCACTTTAAAGACTAACAAGATGGTTTATTAGGTGATGAGCTTTCGTGGGCCAGACCCACTTCCTCAGATCAAATTGTGGAAGAAAATTGTATCCCTTTGGTATATATGGTCATGCCAATTTTCTTCCACAATTTGACACCATTTAGGTCCCAAAGTTCTGGATTATTGGAAGTCTACTGTACTCTACTGTACTCTCAAAAAGTTAAAGGCACATGCATAACTTATTGTAGAGTCAGTGCCTTAAAGGTTACTAGACACACAAACATCACATTTTTCAGATAGAAATGTTATTTTCAAGTTGAAATTATCCCTTTAGGCAGAAATTATAAAGAATGTTTGGAGTGGACACCTTGAATTGTGAGGTTACCAGATTCTTGCTTCCTGAAAAGAATAAATGACTTCAGGCATAATTAGTAATATAATCATTTTTAAAAAGGAATACAGTGTCTGTTATGTGAATCATTTCTAATGGAAATATTTAGGTATGTGCATGACAGTTACTGTAATACCCAAATAGAAAACGTAAAAATGTTACCAGCTATCGAAAGAAGGATTATGCTGCATTGAGTTTTACTGATTCCCGGATTAATTTTAAATGCCAAGGGGACAGTGTGTTAGAAAATTATTCAGTTTATTCTCTTCAATGAAATCAAAATGAGAGTCTAATTTAAATTCACTCTGACTGGATTTCACTGTATGTTGCCTAATGGTATAGAATGCCATCAGGTTACACATTAATGGTGTTTTATATATAGAAGCATAAGCTAATCTTATCACTGTTTTATAAACTGCAGTAATTGCCTACTGTGTTAATGAAAAAAAACTTCCATCTTTCCATGTTAGGAGGTACAACAGCATTAAGAAGTTCAGGTATTTACAGTGTTTATATCTCTTTGGTGCCAAAGAGATAGTACAGTTTGTGCAATGAGATGTCTTTGGATATCACTATCTCAGACCAGTCATATTTCGAATAAATCAAGAGGTAAAACAAACTGAAATGTAAAGATATGGTTTTCAAATAGGAAACTCATTTTAAAAATCACTGCCATACATTTTTTACACACATTTCTCCTTGAGCATTCAATCAGCAGCATCCAGTTAGCAGTGCTGGTCTTTGCTTTGTATGAAATTAATTTGCCAGAGTGATTTAACCCTTCTGCTATGCTCAGATCTAACCACAGTAGTGCATTTTTTTAACATGTTGGCATGTGTAATGCACTTTTGGGGACATTCAGAGCAGAGAGTCACAGTGCTACTCCTTTGCTTCAGCAATAGTGAGAAATGCTGGAGATTAGAGAGTGGGTCAGGTCCCTGCCACACCAGTCTTGTTTTCCTTATCCATCCACTGACTTTGATCTTTATCTACTCAGATTTAGCACCCTTTCTCCTGATACTTTATGCATAGAGGTAGGGGGGTGGGCAACAGAACCTTTTTCTCCCCCCCCCCCCCCCCCCCACTTCCCTTCTCTTATTTATTTCGAGTTTCCTTATCCTCTAATCATAACTCCAGTCATCTGAAGAAGTGGGTTGTGCCCATGAAAGCTCATGATACCATCGGGTACATGTTTTGTTAGTCTATAAAGTGCTACCAGACCATTTGCTTGCTGTTTTTTTTCTGTAACAGACTAACTCGGCTGCCCCCTGAAGCTCCTGAACAAATTCATTGGGAGTCTACCAGTCTCAACCTTGCCTAGCAGGTAACAGTGAGAGAATTCCAGTCCCCACACTCCTCTGAGATGTGTCTGCAATGCACTGCCCCATCACCTACAGCAGATATTAAGTTTACTGCTCTTGTAAAGAATCACCAAGTTACAGCTTATTAATAACTGGGGTAAATGCACCCGTCTAACAACACAGCACTAACTTGGTTTAGAATAAAAATAAAAACCCATTTATTAACAAAAGGACATAGGTTAAGTGATACCAAGTAGAAGGAATAAAGAAAGAAAGGTTTATAAACAAAAGTGAAAATATGTGTTTGAAGGCTAAGACCTAACTTAACAAGCTATGTCATTTTTCAAGTTAGTTTCCTCACCAATCTTCCTTTTCTAGTAACACCTCTTAGCCAGGATCCTCACCATGGGCAGCTCTTGACTCTATGGCAGAGGGAGGCTTACCCCCATCCCTGCCCCTTCTGCCTAAAGCCCTGCCCCCTCCCCCACAACCTTCAACCCAGGCTAGCTAATGCCTGCAGCTTCCATCCCCTGAGGGCCGGGAGAGAGAGTACATGCAGGGGTGCTGCAGCCTCCTAGTCTCAGAAACTCAGCAGCAATGCCAACATATGGCTATGGGGTGCGGGAGTGTGGAGGGCCATGCCTCACCATTTGGGAAGGCCCAGCCTCTCCTTCTTGCAGCCCATGATCTCCATTCCCTCCACAGAACTTAAGGCCTTTTTCTGTCTCCCCTCTGGTAAAGGATGGCTTCGTCTTTCTGTATGTCTTTATCTCTCAAAGTATGTCTCTGTTTCCAAGGCCAAATTGGTCCCCTGGGGCTCAGTTTACAGTCTCTTCCTGGTGGTTGACTCCATTTTGATTAAAGTGTCCTGGAACGTGCTCCAATGTGATGCTTCCTACTTAGACTTTAGAATGTAAATGTTTTCTTCCTGCAACATTTGATACAAATCAACAACCTATTGAATTTGGCCGCACCTGGTTTGAGGTGCTGAACTCTTCCTTTTTCCACAGAGAACCTATTTATCAACTCCCCCAGACATACCTGGTTTAAACATCTTCTAGACACAGACTACAAAGCATAACAATGAGTATCCATAGTTCTATGCACAGTATTGCCATATACATTTCCCAATGGTATTAGTGAACATATCTTTGCAATAGTATGTAGGGTATGAACACAGGGGTGCCTAGGGTCACAGCTGGACTACTGCAATCCTCAGTAACTAGTGTGAAGTTAGATGCCCTATAAAACCTCCAGCTTTTTTAGAACATGACAGCTTGCATGCTTATCAACGCAGGTCACTGGGAGCACATCAACCCAAACTGCTGTTTTCTGTGATGACTCTGTTGAATATGTAGTGCAGTTTAAAGTTACTGTCCCGATTTTTAAACACCTTTGTGGAATTGATCCAATCTCCCAGTCAGATTTGGAGGGGTTGGGGTAGAAAATGGTAAATAAGAGACAGTTCACTACAGTTGTTTTTGGAGTCTTGGGAAGTGTCTGGACAAACTAAAGTCATAGAGGCGTATATAAAATTCTAAGATAAAAATACTGCAACATACAGAACTTCTTTCAACATCATCATCTGTATCCATTGGAAAAGAGCATATATGGCCTCTTGTGGCATAAAGATGCAAGACTCAGTTGTAATGAGCAGAATTCTTTATTGGCAGTACTGGACTTTGATAAGGTATCCAGGTGTTCCTTGCTCTCTAATTTCTTAACCATTAGTTTCACTGTTAGTTTAAAGCTCTAAAGTCCTGTTCTGAGCTAAAGTAACCTAACTTAACTAAGCATCAGTTGTCCAGTGTTAGTTTGGTACATTTTTTGGTGACTGTGTAAAATTGTCACAAGTTACCAGGTGGTGCTATTACAGATAATATAAGTTCTGCTTCACTGACTGTCTTGGAAAAAATGCTTACTGTTGAATTCTTTGGAGAAAATAAGCATATGTATGCCTATTCCCTGTTTGACTCTCGCTAACTGAGTCATCTTTAGATGGTGCTTCTGCCAACAATGTATGTCCATGAAAGCAATCAAAACACGGTAATATCAAAATAGCACAACATACACATACATATATTGCATAAATATATTTCTAAATGTTTTTTTTCCAAAACCCTTCCAAACAATTTTGACAGTTCCAGTGGAAGAGGCTGTATGATGTTCAGTGATCAGGAGTGAAGAAGATGACTCTCCTACTGTTTTTCTATTTTCTCCTCCGTTGTGAGCATAAATCACTGAACTGGATCAAAGAGTTCTATGGTGGGCCAGTGGGTACAGAACAGTCATCCTGCTGGAACTGACCTAATTAAATCTATGCTAAACTGCTGCAGGAATCAAAACATCTTTGTTTCATGCTAAGAAAGCCCCAATTTAAGTAGTCTATGTTCAGCAGGAGTTACTTGATATCATCAATTGGTTTTTTATTTATATTCAAAGAAAAAAATCTGCTAAGTGTGTACTGCAATGCTAAGTAACCATCTAAATCTATCACTGTTCCCCTCTCCCTGCCTGCCTCATTCCTACTGTTTGTTGGTTGCATCTGTTTTGTGCACCTTGTTTTAATTTAGGCACTGATTCTGCAAACACTTACGTCAGCAAAGAACTTTCTAAAACTTTGATTACAAGTTTTGGGGACAGACTTCCTTTTAAACTATGTTTGTAAAGAGCCGAGCATAATGGATCTCTGATTTGATTGGGGTCTGTAGGCACTATGCAATGCAAATAAATGATACGGCAAGTTCCTCACCCAGGCCTCTCAATTTGGGAGCCCTTCTTGGGTCACAAACCAACCGGAGACCCTTTCTGGGGCAGTCACCAGTGCCTTTTATTGTCAGTGCCAATTTCCCACCACCTTCTATTTACAGAGTTTTGGTTTTCTAGCAGCTAACCTCTCCTTCTGGCTTAGGCACACCCTGATTCCTTATTCCTCCCTTTCACTTCCCCTCTGGCTGCCTTATACAGCCCTCTGGCTAATTAGGCCCACCTCTGCTTCCATTAGCCCTTCAGGTCTGGGCTTGCTCAGCTGGCTGTAATTGGCCTTTTCAGCCAGGCTGTAGTGGCAGAGCTCTGGCTTAGCCAGCAGTCAGTCACAATGACAATAGTTGCACAGGCCTAAAAGTGGATTAAAATTGAATGGAAATGTTTGCAATTCCTACCGGTTTTCTGATCTGCTGTGCTTCAAGTTCTCTACCTGAAACCTCCCTAAGAGGTACGTTCCTTGCACAGAGTTTATCCAAACAAACCTAGTTTTCTGTATCCCAGGGTTATCAGTGCCCTCCTTCAACGTTTCAACCCACACTATTATTTTCTATTCTACCCACACTATTATTTTTTCATGACTTAGTACACAGGAGCAGGGGAACAATATAGTTATACAAACCCTTTCCCCTGGCCAAAGTTGTTTTTTTCTTTGAAATGCCCAAGCCAGCACTTAATAGATATTGAATTGCCATTGTTGTCTTTCAGATTGTCTGTGTCGGTTTTCTACTCAGTAATAAACAGCAGACACACAATCATTTTGGCATATTTGGACTCAGGGAGTCACAATTTGGTTCTTGGTTTCCACTCACTCAGAGGGAAAGTAACTTGCCAGCCCTATACCTAATATAGATAATTTCCCGCTCCACACCAACTCCCCTGGTAAATTGGTGAAGTCAAGGCTCCACTCTTTCCTTGTCCTTGCCTCCCCATTCCCCCACTCTTAGTGGAGGATTGACAGATGCTGCTCTGACACTTATCTTTATATGGATCAACAATGTGATTAGCTCATGTAGGAAATTGTGATAGCAACTACAGTAAACTGCCGATAATCCAGCACCTTTAGGACCCAGGGGGTGCCGGATTATCAGGTATGCTGGACTATCAGAAGGGGGGGCTATGAGGGATCTGGGATGGGGTGGGGGGATGCTACCCCAGACCCCCTCATAGCCCTCCCTTCTGATAGTCCGGCTCTGCCCCAGGAGTCCCCCATTCAGCTGCTGCTGGTCAGTTTCAGCAGCGGCTGAATCAGGGGCGCCTGAAGCAGAGCAGCTGGGGTGCTGCTGGGTTGGTCCGGTAGCGCCGACCCTTGGCACAGCGAGACCAACCCGTCAGCACCCCAGCTGCTCTTGGGGACGCCTGGGGCAGAGCAGCTGTGGTGCTGACGAGTTGGTCCCGCAGCGCCGCTCCTCGGCGCTACTGGACCAACCCAGCAGCACCTCAGCTGCTCTGCCCCAGGAGTCCCCAAGTCAGCTGCTGCTGAAACTTATCAGCGGCTGACTCCAGAAATCCAGAGGCAGAGCTGCTCTGCCCCGGGCTTCCTGGAGTCAACCCTGGTCAGTTTCAGCAGCGGCTGAATCGGGACGCCTGGGACAGAGCAGCTGGGGTGCTGCTGGGTTGGTCTGGTAGCGCCAAACCTCGGTGCTGCGGGGACCAACCCAGCAGCACCCCAGCTGCTCTGTCCCAGGTGTACCCAAGTCAGCTGCTGCTGAAACTGACCAGCGGCTGATTCCAGGAAGCTGGGGCAGAGCAGCTCTATCTCGGGCTTCCTGGAGTCAGCCGCTGGTCGGCTTCCTGGAGTCAGCCGCTGGTCAATTTCTGCAGCGGCTGAATCCGGGACAGCTGGGGTGCTGCTAGGTTGGTCCCGCAGCCCCGAGGGGCAGCGCTACTGGACCTACCCGGCAGCACTCCAGCTGTTCCGCCCCCTGCTTCCCAGATTCAGCGCTGGTCAGTTTTAGCAGCGGCTGAATCAGGGAAGCTGGGGGCAGAGCAGCTCCAATGGTCTGGCTGCCCGGAGCACTTCCGGGTTCCTGATGGTGCCGGACCATCAGGAGTGCCGGACCGTCAGATGCCGGACCATCGGAGTTTTACTGTAATACCCCTCAATCACCTACATAGACAGAATATGTGTGACAATCTTTGCTGTAAAGAGCTGTACCCATTTCACAGCTGAGTGCTCAAATGGCAGATTAACTTCCTAAACTTTGGAGTTTACAGCAAAGTATCGGTTTGAGTGTGATGATGATCTTTCCCATATTCTGGAACATTCTTCTCACTCTTACCTGCTTGATGGCTAAGGCATGACATTTGGTCTCTCTTATATATATCACTGCATCATATGACCTGCTGCGTCTCATAGGGTACATCTAAACTACGTGGCTCCGTCGACGGAGCCATGTAGATTTGTTGTTTTGGCAAAGGCAAATGAAGCCGCGATTTAAATGATCGCGGCTTCATTTAAATTTACATGGCTGCCGTGCTGAGCCGACAAACAGCTGATCAGCTGTTTGTCCGCTCAGCGCGCTCCTCTGGACACTCCCCTGCCGACATCAAAGCCCTTTGTCGGCAGCCCCGGTAAACCTCATCCTACGAGGAATAACGGGGCTGCCGACAAAGGGCTTTGATGTCGGCAGGGGAGTGTCCAGACTAGCGCGCTGAGTGGACAAACAGATGATCATCTGTTTGTCGGCTCAGCGTGGCAGCCATGTAAATTTAAATGAAGCCGCGATCATTTAAATCGCAGCTTCATTTGCTTTTGCCTATGAGTCTAATTTACATGCCTCTGACGACAGAGGCATGTAGTCTAGATAGACATATTGTGCCCTGATTAGAACCTATCCTCTGTTTTGGCTAATCTAATTTTCTTTAACAAACTTCAGATGCTGCAGTAAATCTACTTCCTGTTTTTTCTACTCCTCTACCTCAGTTTTGGTTTGTCCTTTTTCTCACTTTCTCTTCTCAGAATGACTTTATCTTTGCTAATTTTTTATGTATTTTAATCCAAATATTTAAGCAGCATCTCTCCAATTGCCTTATTAGAAGTTGTCACGATTATATTTTGACTTATTTGAAATGATCATCTGTATGGGTAGGGTGCATGCAGGTGGGCTCTGTAAAACTTCTAGCTTCATCTAAGAATCAGAAAGTGCTTTATGAAAATGAATTAGGCCTCAGAACACCTCATGGATGTAGGTAAATATTATTTACCTGTTTTATGGTTGTGAAAATGTGAACATAGACAGATGCATTTGATCTATTTATGTAGATCACCTCCAATTGTTAAAATAAATCCAGTAACAATCACTTGACTTGGAAACAGGGGGAAGGAAAAATAATCTTACCTTCTGGGAGTTTTTATGCTCTCTTTGTAACTGATGTTTGGTTCTTATACACCAAGGTGATGAGGCAAACCACAATAAAGTCTGCATCACGGCTTCCTGAGTTAAACATAATACACACTCCCCTCTAGTCTGCTTGCTTTCCTCTAAAACCATTTAGCAAAACTGAAATCCAGTATGGTTGTGTTGGTAGATCAACAGCAAGGCTATGTCTACACTGGCAGCTTCTTGCACAAGAACATCTTGCGCAAGTGTTCTTGTGCAAGAAGTCTTGCTCAGGAAAACGTCCACACTGCCATGTGTGAGGTGTGCTTTTGCGCAAGAGCACCCATAGCAGTGTGGATGCTTTCTTGTGCAAGAAAGCTCTGATGGACATTTTAGCCATAGGGCTTTCTTGCACAAGAAATCCCTGACAAGCGTCCACACTGCCCTCTTGCGCAAGAGCTCCTGCACAAGAGGGCTTACACCTGTTAAAAAAGAGCATAGCACTTGCACAAGGAGCCCTCTCTTACCACACCATACTGTAAATTTACTTGCGCAAGAGCGGGCGGGCAGTGTGGATGCTCTGCAGATTTCTTGTGCAAGAACGGCCGTACTTGTGCAAGAAGCCGTGAGTGTAGAGATAGCCCTCGAGTGTAGCTGTTTTCAGAAGCTTATAGGCTACGTCTAAACTGGCATGATCTTGTGCAAAAACTCTTTAGCGCAAGAGTTCTTGCGTTAAAGTAGTTGTGCAAGAGAGCATCTACACTGGCACATGCTTCTGCGCAAGAGATGTGCTTTTGCGGAAGAGCATCCATGCCAGTGTAGAAAGCTCTGATGGACATTTTAACCATAGGGCTTTCTTGCGCAAGAAATTCATGTTGCCTGTCTACACTGGCCTCTTGCACAAGAACAGTTGCACAGCAGGGCTTATTCCTGAGCAGGATCATCATAGTTCTTGCACAAGAAGCCCTGATTTCATACAGTAGAACATCAGTTTACTTGCCCACAAACATACGGCCAGTGTAGACAGGCAGCAAGTTTTTGCGTAAGAGTGGCCGCTTTGGCGCAAGATCGCACCAGTGTAGACACAGCCATACTGTATGAACCATAGCAGTACCCCAAACCAATTCCTTTTGCCTTTCCCCTTATTTCCCATAAAAACCCCTTAATAGGCCCTGCTTGTGTTTTCAGCCTTTCCCTTTTATTTTTTTTATCTACTTTAGATTATAAAATAATAAAGGCAGGAACCAGCCTTCTTGAGTGTTTATGATTTGCAGAAGGAAGGCATTTGTGATTGCTCAGTAGATAAATGATTACATGGCTTTGATGCCTGAGTTTACAACTGATCCTAGAGGATAATACGTGGCCAGGCATTTTAAAAAGGAACTAGGCTATTTATTCCCTCCTATTCCAATGGAAGAACACTCTCATGTCTGTCTTAAGACAGTAAGCATGCTCTGGCTGAAGTCACTCGGCTTGACCTGTTTTAATTTGCTCTGCTGTGAAGATATGGCAACTCTAATGAATGGTTCAGGTGGCTGTGACTACCCATCACTTCTAATTTCCTCTCAGAACCTCAGCAGCATAACCTCCCTCTGACATGGAAAAGGAAGGGCTCTCTAAGACCCCTTGGTGGGCGGGACCAGATGCACCCAGCCCCGCCCACAGGAAGCAAGAAGGTGGAACTTCATACTCAAGTATGAAATTCAGGGGTTCAAACTCAGAAGGGGGAACTACTGCTCCCTTCCCCCCATACGTGTCACCTTTGAATAACACACACACACACACACACACACACACACACACACACACACCCCTATTCAGGAAACCATTCACCATGTGGCATGACAGAATCCTTCATAAAAGGATAAAGATGATTTATCTGCTAAAACAACTTTTTTATGCAATTTGGAGAAAAGACATTCTCACACCCTTGATCAATAAAGGATAAAAGCTGACCTAAATCCAAATGTTGGAAATAATCCAGGGCACTCTGGATGCAGGTGAAAACAAGCGGAGGATTTATTATACACCAGCTGATGGAGTGACACGCAGGGGTTACCCTGGTGAACACTGGTTAATTAACACAATACAATAGGCTATATAGTCAGCAGGTGGACGGAGGATTTGATAGGTCTAGCAGCAAGACGAAATGAGCACATAAGCCAATAGAACTACTAAAGATTACATAATATCTCTGCCCATTGCAAAGTAACAACTCATTAATTAATATACAGGTAGTTACTGTTCAAATGGCAAAACATGTTAGCAAAACAGTAATAACATTTTAGTCTGCATAGATGATGATGTTTCTACAGCAGGCGGGTATGGCCTTGAGTTGGTGCAGTGCTTGGTTCTCAGGGTCATTATCATTATCTTGGAGTGAAGCAAGACAGTTAAGCACATTTTATGAATGTTATCTTAAGCAAAATGTGTTACGTTACCAACTGGGGTCCTGTCCGAGTGTTTTAGAATGTGGTTGCTATGGTGTCCAGGGTCATCTTACTGTCTGCAGCTCTTATCCTGACTGTGGTGTTCCCAGGCCTAATCCCAGGATGGAGTCATGCTCTTTAGAGGCCTAGTAGCACATCCAGGCTGCCTCAGTTTACCCTATACAAACCACCCTACAAAATACTGAAAGTTGTAGCCAGAGTAGAGGGTTACATCTTTCTAATCCTCAGTGGCATTCCTCTACTGAAATGTGTTCCCAATAACAAACTACTACCCTTGGTTCTTCCCCCCACATCATTGCCACTAAATTTAATCTAGTTCCTCCAGTATAGCTTTTTATCAATGAGAATAACTAGGGCCTTACAGCTGAAAAATGGCCAAGGTACCACAATTAATTTTGTAATCCACGGATGAAAAACTAAACTCCCCTTACCAGTTACTAAACTGTTTCTTTAGAGTTTGTGTTGGCCTTTGTGTTGGCTTCAAAGGAGCTTGACCATGAATTGATAACAACCAGGCAAAAGGGAATAAAGAGCTTCAGCAGCCTTTTATTAGAATCGTTTTACATGATGACTGCTGGAGACTCATAAGTCTGAGTTTCAACTAGACTGGCTCCTTGTAGGAACTGCAGACATTCACAAGTAAGGTACTCAGACGGCCATATAAATATATGTCATTAAAAGGAGACTAGACATGGGAACAGATCATTTTCACAGCAGCTTTACTTCAAACCCCTGGAAGATGCTTGGGAAGGTAAAGTGGAGAAGATGAATAGAGAAACATTTTTCTTTCTCTGAGAATTTATCTTTAGAATCACTATGCTGCAGACAAATTAGGGTCCGATAGATATCTATTGCTACACCATCATGGCCCTGAAAAATCTGAATCTTATGCATATTGTGTGAGAAAGGGTAATTACTTGTTAAAAGGTTTAAGAACATACAACTCAGTTCTAATATAACATACTTGAGTGCACAATCTGTACCTGGAAAAATCTTCTGCTATAGGGATTAAACATATTAAAAATAATAGTAAAAGTGTTTAACATGACACAAATTAAATTATTCCAGACACCAATACTTCAAGAATATAGCTATTCTTTCTTGTGCCCCAATATTACACTTTTTTTAAAAAAATGACCATCAAAATATCCACAAAGCCCTTAATGCCAGATCTCAGAAGAGAGGAATGTTACCAAAAATAATTGTTACTAAGAAACTGAATGACAAAAAACTAGCAATCAGATATAAGGCCTGATCCCAAAACCTTAGAGAACATTTAGGTGTAAACAAAGAAAGATATTCCAGAGTCTGTTTTATATTCTAGATACTAGGTCTGGACTAAAATAATGTCTGACTTGTTAAAAGCAAAAGTGCTTCCAAGATGTAGAACGTTATGCTTTGTAACTCAAGTTCAATTTTGTAATTCCTTACTGTAGCTTTCAGCATGAATGTTGTGACAACAATATTGACTCTCCAGCTGTAGCTGTTTACATTAATGTTGTATGGACGATACCAATAGCAGATCAGTAGAGGCGGTTAGAAATTTTACAACAAATATTCTTTGTCAGAAAATACTGATTCACCAAAATCAAACTGTTTTGTAGAAACATATTGGTTTGGATGTGGGAGCCCTCCAATCTAGAATAACCACCTACTCGGGACACTAACATAGGGTATGTCTACACTACCACCCTAGTTTGAACTAGGGTGGTAATGTAGGCAACCAGAGTTGCAAATGAAGCCCGGGATTTGAATTTCCCCGGCTTCATTTGCATCTCGCCGGGCGCCGCCATTTTTAAATGTCCGCTAGTGCGGACTCCGAGCCGCGTGGCTACATGCGGCACGGACTAGGTAGTTCAGAGTAGGCTTCCTATTCCGAACTACCGTTACTCCGAAGCCTAGTCCGAACTACCTAGTTCGTGTAGAAACTATCAATCAGCATATCACTGTCTTCTTCCTATAATTGGCTTTGGTTTTATATATTTTGCAGTGCAGACAGGAATCTTGACCATACTTGCATTGTATTTGGCCAATACTCCTTCCCCTCACTTCTCTTTGGAGTAGAACATGCCGTACTGCATTACTATCCCAGTTGTAGTTGAAAATATGTGCATGTTCTCCAGGCAATCCATTCCTGCTGAGGCACTATGGGTTACCTGCCAACATTTTCCCAGAAGGCAGGATAGGTTTTAATGTACAAGCAGTTGTAAAGGCAGATAAGATGTGGCATGGACAAAAACTGAACCACACAATTTATGACTAGCTAAAGGGACCATGTCTCCAAACAGGTAAAAAGTAATGTGGGCTGGGACAGAGAATATCATAAGTAAAAATTCAAACAGCAACTTTCTCTGAGCATTTCTTAAATTTTGCAGAAGATTATTATTTCTTATTGCTTGAGCATATATGCATTCAGTATGAGAACTGAAACTTAAAAATGAAGCTAAAGCTCACATCCCCACTAAACTTTCCTGCATACACATACTTGACATCTTCTACAGTTTCAGGCTAATATTAGCTTTTGTATTCTATTGAAAAGCAAAATTACTCATTGACAAAAGATAATTTCATTTAGAAAACTTCTTAACAGACATACTGAGCCATTATCTGCAATGACAGAGATCAAGTCAAAGCTTGTGGAAACATAATGGCCTTTCATTCCTTCTCTGTAAACTTAATGCAAACATTAACCTAGATGAACAGCCAATTTGTTCTTAAATTGCAATTTCACTAGAGAAAACTAATACAGATATAAAAAACCAAAATGTCTACAGAGATAGTTCCCTAATCGCTCTAGGAAGAGATGCATAAAACTAGTCAATATCAACATTGCAAATGCTAGTAGAAAATGAACGCCAGCTCTTTAGTGAGCTTGTCTAAAATACAAGCTCCTTAAATTAGCTTTATACTGCATTTTAGAAAGCAAAGCCATTTGAGTAATTCAGGACTTTCCACTAAACCATCCATTCTTAATTAACTTATACACCCCCCCAAAAGTTCAGGGATTTTTCATAGGGCACAATTTGGTCTTTTTTATGTTACTGTTAGAGAGAAAAAACTCTCTCGGGATTAGCAGATGATTTGAATGACCTCTTTTCAAGGAAGCAATTTTGAGAGTGTTTCATAACTACAATTTAAGCTCTTTCCAAGGAATATTTTCTGTGAAGATTCCTATTCAGATTTTATTCTAAGATGAAAGCTCTGAAGGATAATATGACTAGTGGTTCCCTGTAAAGTGTGCAGCTGAGTGGCCATACGAGAAGAAATTAAGAAACCCCCATCTCATTTGTGAAGCCATGCAGCCGCCTCCTCAGTCCTGACCCTGTAGATGCAGAAGGTGGGGAAAGGTAAGCTGGTGGGCATGGTGAGGGGAATAGGAGTAGGGAGAATCAGCAGAGGGGTTGGGAGGCAGAGGGAGAGTTGACTCTCAGTCCAACTTTCTCAGGCAGCTCCAGCTGCTGTTACTGTCCAAGTAGATGTGGCACTTCCTCCTTCTCAGCCAGCCCCAGCAGCTGGGCTGCCATCAGTGAGTGTGCCTGCAAATAGCAACACCTCTCTTCCACTCCCCTTTCCACCCGCAGCCCCGTGGGCTGGGCCACTTTTGAATAAAAGCCAGTGGTGACTCCCTGCTCATTCCTTCCCCATCCTTGGCAGCTGCTTTAAATAAAACCAGGGGAAGTTCCCTGTTCTCTCTATCCCCTTCCCTCTCAGGCAGCCCTCCCAGGTGCTGGGCTGCTTTGAATAAAAGTGGCATCTTTCTGTCCTCTCTGCTTCTTCCCCTCCAGGTAACCCCAGCTGCATGGCTGCTGTTCAGAGTACAAGGCAGGAAACAGAATCACTCCTGCTTTGATTCTAGGAGGGGGTGGGTGAGATTCTGTGGCCTGCATTGTGCAGGGGGTCAGACTAGATGATCATGATGGTCCATTCTGACCTTGGAGTCTTTGAGTCTATGATGAATGGCAAAGCGAATTGTTGGAGAGATGTGAGATGTGTAAACAGAACTGAAATACAAAGAGATCCTATTTCTTGGGTAATAGGGAGCAATATGTGCACACAAATGTGTTCAGAATTGAACCCATTGGCTCCCACACTGAGTTGTAGTATTTATTGTACTATTTTCTACCAACACACTAACTGGATGCTCTGCTTTGTGTTTCTGGGTCAGTATTCTTCCGCGTAATGATGAAAAATAAGGGTACTAGACAAATATCAGTGTAAATACTCAAGAGCTAAAATGTGGCAGTTTTAAGGAGCTTGTCTGACAGAGTTCCAAATTACAGCAGATGGATACCAGCTTTAACTATCCATCCACATATATGTTGGGTGCAGCGGTTTTACCTCTGTTGGCCCCAGAATATTAGACAATGTGTGTGAAAGAACATCTTTTATTGGACCAGCTTCATCGTGAAAGAGTAGAAAAGCTCTGTGTAGCTTCAAACCTTGTCTCTCCCACCAACATGAGCTGGTCCAATAAGAGAGGTTACCTCACCCACTTTGCCTTTCTGATACAGAAATAGACATGCAGGTGTCTAAAGTTTAAAGCAGAAGGGATTCAATAAAATCTGTCCTCCAGAGAATGCTAACTCACAGTCTGCTTTCCTTTCTAGTCATCAGTGCAAGATTTAAAGTTAGCTTCACTAGGAAAAAAACCCATCGAAGTTTGAAGAGCAGGGAAAAATAAAACTATTTGCATTGGACACTGAGTCAAGGTATTTATCAGCTTCCACAAGAGTGCTTCCCCACCTCATTTAAATCCCTTTTCAAATTCCACTTCTGCTGCAGTGCCTGAAAGAAATCAGCCAGCATAGACTAGCTAGTTTGAAGGGTAGCTAGGGAACTGAGAGTACCTACTTAAGTAGTTTAAAAAAAACACAGGAAAGGTTTCTATATACACAAAATGTATAGAAGTGTATACAAATGTGAGTTGTGAGCTAAAGAATTTCAGGATTGGGGCATGAGAAGACATGCAGCATATGAAGAGTAGGGAAAATGGGGGGCCATTACATACGTAGCATTTTAATATACATATATCCAATATGGGTCAGTCTCAATAGTAGCAATTCGTAATTCCTTCCCCTTGATCCTGACTTGTACAGGAAAAATTATAACCATTATCTTAGTACCTTAAAATTTGAGATTTAAGAATCCAAAGACTGTGTTAATAATAAACAAATGCTGCTAAAATAAAAGTGCACCATCAATCCTATTCATGGTGGTTTGATTCCTCTAACTCTTCCTTAGATTAATCTTTCATGGATAGGTTCTCGTTTTCTTTACTTAAACCTGTCATCTTTACTTGGCCTAGGTTTATCAGTTACCATAACCAGTGTATGAGAAGCTAAAATCTGAAGTGTTAATTACACCAAGGTAAGAGATTGAAGATCCACGAGAGGAAGACCAAGATCATGAAAGTGAATGCAGCAAATAACAGCAGCCCAATTGTCCTGAGAGGAAAGGCACTGGAGGAAGTTGATACCTTCACCTATTTAAGTAGTATTGTAAATAAAGTGGGAGGGACTGATGATGATATTAAGACCAGGATACAGAAGGCAAGAGGTTCTTTTATTATTTTGAGGAACATATGGAATTCAACAGAGATCAAGCTACACACCAAAATAAAGATCTTCAGCTCAAATGTAAAATCAGTACGTCTATATGGCTCAGAATCATGGCAAACAACAAGGACAAACATCAAAAGATTGCAAACTTTTATTAATAAATGTTTGCATAAGATCATTGGCCTGAAGTGGTCTGACAAGGTTACAAACATTTGCTTATGGGAAAGAGCAGGGCAATGCCCAGTAGAGCAAGAGACATTGAGAAGAAGGTGGCGATGGATTGGTCATACACTGAGGAAGCCACCATCTAGCATTACCAGACAATCCCTATCCTAGAACCCTCTGGGAAAAAGGGGAAGAGGAAGGCCAAAAAATAGTTGGAGACGAGACCTGGATGTGAATGTGAGGAAAACAGGCAAAAGCTGGAGAGAATTAGAAAAGGTGGCACAAGACAGAGAGGCTTGGAAAGAAATTGTTGATGGCCTATGCTCCCATAGGCGCTAAGGGCAAAGAAGAAGAAGGGAAGGTGTAGACTTTCTGTTTTAAAAGAAAATGCTAAGATTCCTTATTCACAGATTAGCATTTGCTGATCTTTTGTTGTATCCTACCTATATCCATGCAGTATGCCTATGCCAGTGTGGAATGGACTATGCTGGAGTTAATGATCAGTATGCTATAATTAACTCCTGAGATACTTTCACAACTTGTGGTCATGCAGAATTTTCCCCACAACTCTCTCCAAATGCCAGTGCTCCCCCATCCTAAATTTGTAGATGCCTAACCACTTAGAATCCTTTCTTTATAAATACTATGGGGCTGAAAGAAAAACTGGATGATGCCATTGCATCTCAAATTCTCACCCTGGCAGAGCCCAGAATTGTAGTCACTGTAGCAGATATCTTGCTATTGCCATTCATGTCACACTCTTCAAACCAGAGGAAATGATATGACCCCAAGAAAACTTGATGAGATTTTCAAAAGCAAAGAAGTTACTTAGACTCCTTGAGAGTCATAGGATCTGAACTTCTGAGTCACTTAAGCACATTTTCAAATCCCAGTTTTCTTGCAATTGTTAACAAAACACACTGGCTGTGTCTACACTGGCATGAATTTCCGGAAATGCTTAAAACGGAATACTATTCCGTTTTCAGTTTTTCTGGAAAAGGAGCATCTACATTGGCAGGCTGCTTTTCCGGAAAAGCCCTTTTTCCAGAAAAGCGTCCGTGGCCAATGTAGACGCGCTTTTCCGGAAAAGAGTCCCGATCGCCATTTTTGCGATCGGGGCTTTTTTCCGGAAAAGACTACTGGGCTGTCTACACTGGCCCTTTTCCGGAACAGTGTTCCGGAATAAGGACTTATGCCCGAGCGGGAGCAGAATAGTTTTTCCAGAATAGCGGCTGATTTTGTACAGTAGAGCATCGTTGCTTTTCCGGAAATTCAAGGGCCAGTGTAGACAGCTCGCAGCTTATTCCGGAAAAGCGGCTGATTTTCCGGAATAAGTGGCCCAGTGTAGACACAGCCACTATGTACAGCTCTTAATGGCTTTTCCATATACTCTGCTTGTTTGTTTCATCAGCTGTTGGAAATTCATGATTTTGCACTGAAATTAGTTTCTTTCAAGTTTCCTGTGGGTGGCACAGGAAAATATACACTTTATTCAATTATAACTGCCAAAGAAGAGAATTTGTCACCTTCTCATCTTTCCACAAGATTTCCTCTCTGGAAGCCACTTGTTTTCTGTTACCTCTGATGGAATTTCTTCTTGGTTTTATGCAGAGCTTGCATTGAAAAATTCTGCCCCTCTAGTTCCATCACTTTAACCAGGCTACGTTTCCAACTGGTAAAAAAAAACATTAACAGACATCTTTTGAACTTTTCAGTTTGTCTATCCAAGACACTACACCAAAAAGTTCTCATTTCTGATGGTTTACTGCACTTGATACCTCTTTTAGATAGTCAAGAATAAGCTTACAGCAGGTGTCAGTAGGAAGATGTACATAAGAAATCCTGGTTCAAGTGATCTTGTGTATAACACACTTGTATCACTACATGCTCATTAGCTGTTTATTCCAAGTCTCTCTCTTCTCCTCCCTCAGAAGCTGACACTTCTTCCTTTCTTTCCTTTTCCATTTAGTTCACCTTCTTCTTAGTAATATCTCCCCCATCTGAAAAAATATCATGTAAGTAAGGTAATGTTTGCTACTATCAGACTTCAGTTTGTGTGTTCTACCCTTTGACTACACTCTGTGTTGGTCCAGTCTGTGTATATTAGAAGTTTCTTGGGGCAGGAACCATCTAATACTTTGTGTTTATACAGTGACTAGCACCATTGGTCCCCACTTTTGGATGGGACTTAGGAACTACCATAATAAACAGGAATTATAAATATGTATCTCCAATGCTTTATCCTAGGCATGATGTCATCTTGCAAATAAATTCTGTGTGCACAGTAGAAAATCATATGACAAGCGGCCAAATTAAATTTCATTTATCAATGTAACCAAAAGTAGTTTCACTGATATTATACTAAAATTGTTAGAATACATCCAATGACTCCCTAATAGTTTGAACATATTAACTTCATACATCATAAAAGTAAAATGATGGAAGCAGCTTTCTGAGCATTGTTTTCCCTATTGTATTATATTTTCTTAGCCCTGTTCCTAAGTTTCACAATCTAGGCGTATTTATGGATTTTTAGAAACCTGGCCCATATTTCTCTCTCCACTTCAAAATCAACATTATTTGTTATTATTAAACATATCTTGAATGCTGTCATTGTGGCTTAGATCTTCTCAAGTGGATGCCCCTTTAGTAGTGTTAACTCTTGGATGGATTTCCATAATGGACTAGAAAAAGTCTTTCTGCATCTGCTGTTTAATTATTCTAGTTCATACAAAATGAATCAGTAATGCCTGTCATAATTCATACAAGCCAGCATTATTTCCTTGCCTTCTAAAACATTTTTATTGACTGTCACACTATTTCTTATTGATTTAACTGCAATAGTTTTTACAGATACCCACATTTTGATTTGCATATGCAAATATTCATTTTGGAAGTGTTTGCCCATTTATCCAAGCATGGAAGAGAAACAAGACGATTTTTTTGGTCAATCACCAACAGACCTCTGAAATGGCAAATACTAATTGAAATGTGTGCCATCGATCTACAATGTTAGAACAAGTAACAAAAAAATAATAGTTGCCAATTATTGAGGGCTAAATACATCTAGGTAATACACTGTCTGAGATTCTAAGAGCAGTATATGAGCAAAATTCATCAGGTGAATATTCTGACTGATCTTTTCACCGTGACCCATATGGACTCTGCTCTGCAAAATACTGAGCACTTTCAACACTTGCTGAAGCCAAAACTGTCTATTCATCTCTAGAGCAAAGACTTTCTGAACTAGATGAAAAAAAGTTTTAACATTGCATTCTTTCATTCTTCAGTTTGGAAGGAAATATATTTGTCAAAGTGACACTGATCCCTCATACAAGAGCTTGAAATGACAATTTGTGATAATTCTGATATCTCCTTAAAGCAAAGGTGAAAACTGAATTCTAAAATCAGGTTTCCTCTGAGCTTTGTTACACAATACAGATTGTTGTAGTGGTGTCAGGAAACTCAGATCATTAGTTTAAAAGGCAGCCCCTTGACTGTTCTTGTAAATTAAGGCTGAATATCCGGCTTTGAGACAGGTCTCTTGCTGCTGTCCCCAATTCCTTCTGATAAATTAACTCAAAGTGACGTAGCACTGTGAGCAACCCAAAAACATTGCCCCCCCTTGAGACTGCTGCCTAATGTGCCCTACTTTGGTGACCCACTCTTGGTGAGGAAAATAAAGACTGGATCTAGGCCAGTCTGATCAGTCATGCTATAATCTGAGTTACTGAGAAGTAGCAGTGTTCTCTAAAAAGAAAACAAGCAAACCAAGTAAAATAGAAAAATTAATTCATAATGCAAGTAAAACCAATAAACTAATGCAAAAGGAAGACAATGCTGTAGCTGGTTTGAAGACACCTAGGGGGATTATTGGTTTTGCATCCATGAACAGTGCTAAACTAAATGGCTGCATCTAGACTGGCCTAAGCTGTCTACACTGGCCGCTTGAATTTCCGCAAGAACACTGACTTCCTACTGTCTGAAATCAGTGCTTCTTGCGGAAATGCTATGCTGCTCCCGTTCAGGCAAAAGTCCTTTTGCGCAAAAGGGCCAGTGTAGACAGCTCAGATTTGTTTTGTGCAAAAAAAGCCCCAATCACGAAAATGGCGATCGGGGCTTTTTTGTGCAAAAGCGCGTCTAGATTGGCACGGACGCTTTTCCGCAAAAAGTGCTTTTGCGGAAAAGTGTCCGTGCCAATCTAGCCGCTCTTTTCCGCAAATGCTTTTAATGGAAAACTTTTCCGTTAAAAGCATTTGCGGAAAATCATGCCAGTCTAGACGTAGCAATGTGTAGTTGTAAGCAACATATTGAAAGGAATAATAAAGCACAGGGCATTTTCTGGTCCATAGGATGGGCTAGAAGGTGTTGATGTGCATGTTGTATTATGCACTTAAGGGTTGCCAATTTCATGGAAATGCTGTGCCTTAGCACCATCTCAATAAATTGAAAATGGGCAGGATTAACAGCTGAAGTTTATTATTTCCTTTGCAATATACAGATGATTAATGTCCCATACATTAGTCGAACTACACAAATACCCATCATCTTAGCCTAAAGATGAACCATGGTTATGTAATGTCGCAAGGATCACTAGGTGCTGAGGGCATTCAGTCTCTTGTAAGATCTTATCTTACATATTATTTTTGTTCATTAAGGAGCTGGGGGTATGATCTTCAGCCAGAAGTGCAGCTGCAGTAAACAGAAGTGTAGCTGCAGCAGTGCAGGAATTGGGAGAGGCTAGGTGCCCCATGAATAATCCCGTCCAAGAACATAGGCAGATGCTCAAGGCAGTTAGCTTATCCCCCTGTTTATGTTCCAGAGCTATACTTCTAATTTTAGTGTATTAGGTGGATCAGAGCCTGCAAGGGTAAGTCTACACTGCAGCTATTTCAGGATACAAGTGGTATCCCAAAATAGCTACCCTGTGTCTTAACAAGCCACCCATTATTTCAAAATAATGTTCCACAAGAGTTAAGAGATGTCTTGAAATAGGGCATTATTATGAAACTTGGCGCTGTGTAGATGCACCAAATTTCAAAGTAAGCTATTTCGAAGTAGAATTGAAATATGCAAATTGCATATCTTATTTTGAGTTTAGGGTGCTGTGTAGGCACATCCTAGGTAAACAAGCTTTTAGAGTAGCCACTGATGTTAATGAAAACCTTTACACCAACTTCAGTGGGCAAAGTATGAGGACCTGACAATTCTTTCACACACAGAATCATAAGATTAAACTGACGTCATCTAATCCAGCCCCTTGCTCAAAGCAGGACCAACCTCAATTAAATCATTCTAGACAGAACTTTGTCAAGCCTGGCTTTAAAAACCTCCCTGGGTAACCCATTCCAGTGCTTCACCACCCTCCTGGTGAAATAGCTTTTCTTAATATCCAGCCTAGACCTTCCCCCCGTAACTTGAGACCATTGCTTCTCATTCTGTCATCTCTCACCACTGAGAATAGCCTCTCTCCATCTTTTTTGGAATACCCTTTCACTGAGTTGAAGGCTGCTATCGAATCCCCACTTGTTTTTCCTCCTCAGACTAAAACCCAGTTTCCTCAGCCTCTCCTCTTAAGTCATGTGTGCCCTAGCTCCCAACACATATTCATTGCCCTCCACTGGACTCTCTCCAGTTTGTCCACATCCTGTCTGTGGTAGGGGCCCCAACACCAGATGCAATATTCCAGACGTGTCCTCACCAGTACTGAATAGCTTCCCACTGCTCCCATTGTCTGGCAATGGTGTACTGCAGATACTGGGACCTGCAAGTGGCTATGCCTGTCGATGCTCAGGTAAACAAAGTAAAACCATCTTCTGGACTGAACATTGGAGCATACTGCTTGATGTCAGCTGCCAACCTGCCTTGATTCAGCAAAATGCTTGACTTGACTCAGACTAATCTCATAAAGTCTGGCGCATGGTTAAGTTGACTGATGAATTTGGCTATTCTATGGCTATAATTCAAGATGCTAGCCATTGAAGTTAGTTACGCTGGTCCTAAAATAGAGTTAAAATATTAATGAGAATTTAGAACAAGAGGCAAAAAAGCAAGAGAAATGAATGAAAGCAAAGGGAAAGAGGACAACAGTATTGAAATGAAGATCCTAGAGTTACAAAGGTTAGCTGTTGTGCAGCTTAGTGGCTTCAAATCTTCTGAAGGGTTTGTTGCTATAACTTTGTTGTTCCATTTTTTCCCATGAGTATATTGTTTCCATGTGTCACTTTATATCCAAATAATTCCTCTTCGTTATCCAGAAAATCATTTTCATCATTAACGTCATCTCCTAACAGTATCTCCTCACTGCATTCATTCTTTCTTTCTTTCATTTCTTAGCCCATGGACAATCACTGTTTGTTCGTATCATTCTTATTTCCCTCCTCATCTTTATCTTCTATATCACATTTATTAGCCAGTAGATTTTGTTACTTGCATATTCTAACAAGAATGGTTCACAGAAGCTAGGTTCTTTAGGCTAGTGGCTTGTTGAAAGTGAAACATATAAATGAAACAGTTATAAAAAACATTAGCTATTAATGATTTTTTAATCAGTAGCCTTTTGCTCATATATAAAATGTATATGAACACCTTACAGTAAAAACTATGAAATATTTTCTTCATTGTTTATGATTGACTTAAATTTAGGCATGTGTTTTACTGAATGAAGTTCTAAACATAAAAATGTGCATGACAACAACTGATTGCATGGAATGGTTGTCTTACCATGTCTTAGCTGCATATCCACACGGCTACAATGTTTTTGTCACAATTATTTAAATATGTACACACACAAAATGACTTGGTGCCAGAGCATTCTTCTAGCAACTCTGGAGGCACCAATCTCATGATTACCAGCTGTGTTGCTAGTGTTGGGTCTTTTGGATGACTTTTAAAAGTCAGCAACTGTATTGTGATAGCTGAAAACCTTCTTTCCCCATCCACATTTAAGGCACCTTGTTTTACAGTGCATCACATCAGCTAAGTAGGAAATACAAACCTTTCACAGGCATACCAGCAAGGGACATAATCACTGTTTGTTTATTAGTCTACTGCTGCACATGCACTCAAAGCATCCCTGTCAATAGTTTTTACAATGTCTTTTCACCTATATGACATGAAAGATGTCAGACTTGCTCACGTTATTGTTAAAAAAAACCCTGCTCTTTTCACTCATTGGACTATGCATATTTGAAGGCTATTCATTCTGTCCTTGTATTTTTTCACCCAATGATAATGAAAGAGTCTTTGTTTTCAGATTACTCTAGCATGCATTCTCCAACATCTCCATTTATTTTAAAATTACTGCAATATTTTTCTCCTCATTCTAAAGAACACTTTATCCAAGGATCACAAGCACATTATGGACATTAATTCTCTCACAATTCCCCTTTAGATAGATAGATAGATAGATAGATAGATAGATTGATAGATTAATGAGGCAGGCTTGTGAGTTCCAGCCCCACTCTCTCTTCTCACTCCAACCATCATACACAGGCACAGAAACTGCAACATGTGCACTGGAGGGAGAGAGTGTAGGTTTGAGATCCGAGTTACCTTCTCCTAGACTGATGCACCTAAAAAGGCTTAGAGAGCTCAGTCTGCCCCAGTTTGGAATCAGAGTTTCCCTTCTCCTAGGTACTGTTGGTTCACAGCACCTTATTCCGTATTATTTGGCACAACCCTTCGGGATCACTCCATGGAGACCTTCCTCAATCTGCCCCTCTGAGGATGTGCCTCAATGCTGTAATATCCCAGCATGAGATAAAAATATATCGTTGCCATGTTTTGAAGCTCGATCAGTTCCATATGCGTTGTCTAAGGAAGATTGCCCATGTGAACTGGTGGGACAAAATTCCTAATACAGAGGTTCTTAAGCTATGTGGTGTCATGGGCGTGGAAGCAATGACTATGAACATTTTTGCTGGATTGGTCATGTTATGAGGATGGATGATACACAGATACCAAAGATGGTCTTCTATGGCCAGCTTGCTCATGGAAAGCGCTCTATTGGTGGTCAATATAAGCGCTTTAAAGGCCAATATGAAGTCATGCAGCATATCTCCCAATGATCTGAAAATTCTAGTTTGGGACAGATTGTCTTGGTGACAAACTATTGTACAGGCTCTTAATTGCATTGAGAGTCAGCGTATCCTGGTATTGCAGGAAAAGTGGAGGATCTGAAAAGAACATACAGCACTTGTAATTGGTGGCTTTTTATATGACATCTGTAATCGGCTCTGCTGATCAAGGATTGGTTTAGTTGCTCACCAAAGGCGTCATAGAAGATGAGATCCGTCAATCGACAGCTCAGTCCAAGAAGAATATATAAAGTAACATTATTATTAATTTATTTATTACAGGTAAGACAACTGAGGTACAGAGAGGACAAAGTTCCCAATGTCCCAAAGAAAGCCCTGATACAGCTGAGACTAGAGGCAGGTCTATACTACAAAGTAAATTGGTGCAGCTGCATCAATGCAGCTATGCTGTTGTACCACATTTGGTGAAGATGCTCTAAGACAATGGAAGACAGTTCTCCTGTCAACTTAGCTACCATCTCTGGAGGAGGAGGAGTTGTCATGTCAGTGGAAGGACCTCTCCTACCAACATAGCTCTGTCTACACAGAGTGCAGAGATGTGCACGAAGGCGATAAGAAGAGGCACAAATTCCCCACAAGCAGTGGGGCCAGGACACAGAACTCCTCCAAGCAGAGAGAGCCAGCTCCACAGGCCACAGGGGACACAAAGTGTCTTCCAAAAGTGTCTTTTTTTTCTGTGCATGCCCTGACAGGATAACTGTCATGCAAGGGTGTGGATTTTTCACACTCCAAGGCTACGTCTAGACTGCAGGCTTCTTGCACAAGAGATCTTCCACAAAAACGTCTTGTGTAAGAGTGCATCCACGCTGCAAAAGCTCATTGAAAAAGCAATGCGCTTTTGTAAAAGAGAGCATCCAGACTGCATGGACAGTCTCTCGAAAGAAAGCTTTGATTGCTATTTACAAAATGGCCGCTAGGAAACCTGTGCTTTTTTTATTGCCTCTTTTTGCACAAAAAAAGTGTTCTCCATCCACAGACACATTTTTGTGCAAGAGCTCTTGTGCAAAAAGGAGTTATTCCTCGTAGAAAGAGGAATTCCTACACCAGAAAAACCCCTCTTGTCTTTTGATTTTTTGGTGCAAAAACATGCCTGAGATGTGGACGTTCTGTGTTTTTGTGGAAAAGTGGCTGTTTGTTCCACAGAAACTCTGTAGTGTACACATAGCCTCCCTAAGCAATATAGTTATACCCAAGAAAGAATGTAGTGTAGATAAAGCCTTAAACTCAGTCCTAATTGCTAGTCCATTGTTTTAACCAACAGATCTTGCTCCCCATCTCACACTAATAAATAAAACAACAACAATACAAAATGCAGCATTCACAGTTGTGGGCATACTCTGTATCTTGTACCAAGTGATAGGAGAGATTTCATAATAAATTAAAATACTGAACTGATTCAATTATCTTTTTCATCCATTGATATTTTATTTTCTCCTGGACTGTCAATTATTTTTGAAACTCTGTTGAGAAAGTGTTTGCATGAAGGTGAAAGAACTGAAATGGTGGAGTTTTATGGTCTATAGAATACTGTAATAAATCTGCAATAAATATACTGAAGATTTATTACAATACAAAAAACATCAAAATAATGAGGGCATATTTTAGTATTCATATCAACTACTTTTAAATTGTATTCTCATTTGTTTACTTAATAAGCAAACAGCAAGTTCCTCAAACACATACATACCATTGCAAACACTTTACCATAACCAAAACCATGCATACATTGCTGATATACAAATAATATAGTAACAAGATTCCATCTAAATACATCTGAATGCACAATGATATTTTGTAGCACAGTACAGATATAATACAGATGGTGTTATCTCCCACTATAGGAGATCATCATCTAAGTTGCAAACTTATAAAAAGGAAGAACAGACTGAACCCTTGGCGTGAAAAGATACCAATCATACCTCTTTCCAATGTGGGGAGCATTTATAGTAAGTGAGAACTGGAAGAAAAAAAGCCCATATGTTAGCTTTTTCACATGGCTTAGCTAAAATTGCATGGGGAATTGGCATATACTCCTGAATAACAAGGTACATCAACATTTGACCTAAATAATCAGATGTTATATTTAAAATTTAAATAGAATGGCCTGTTGCTTTGTTATTTAACATCATAAAAGATACAGCCCAGGGGGAAGGAGACCAAAAGGTGGCTTTAAATCACCTTTGTATCCCTTGGAGTCTGAGCTGGAACTAATTAGGGCAACCCTGGAAGTTGCTCTAGTTTACAGCTCCTTTACATAAGCTACCTATGGCTGCTCATCAGATTGGAGCAGCCTATAATTTCTGTATGACTCAGTATTATAGTCTCTTCTTTCTGCTCCCACATGTTCCCGCTTCACCCTAGCATATTCCCTACACTCAGGGCTATGAAGGAATAGTTCAAGGTCCATTTACAGTGGCTGTATTCTTCTCCTGTGTTGCAGGGTGTAACCAAAATTGATGTAAACTGGTATTGGATGAGAATGGAAGCATTTTACATGGATGTAACTGATTCTATAACATGCAAGGAAATGCTCAGCAGATGTTGCAAATTGTTTTGAGGATGGTCCTGGGAAATGCAGATGATGGTTATAGGGTATTAGTTGTGAGTGACATCTTGGGAGGCTTGTTGTGACAGTGGTTGTAATGGAATGCCTAAGGGATGCACAGCTAATTAATGAAGATCCTAGAGATAGCTGTAGAGACCATAGTGGGTGGGTAAGATATTAACACTGGAAAATTATGACTTGATGATTTGTTGTATTCTAGGGTGTATCTACATAGCACCTTAAATTCAAAATAAGATATGCAATTTGAGCAATGCAAATTACGTATCTTCTTTCAAATCTATTTGGAAATAGCTTATTTTCAAATTTAGCGTGTCTGTAAGCACCAACTTTTGAAATAACATGCCATTTTGAGCCATCCCTTAACCCTCGTGCAACAAGGTTTACCGGGATGGTGAAAGAGCACACCAGTTATTTATTTTAAAAAATATTCAAATATCAGGTGGCTTATGTAGATGCAGGGTGGCATTTCGGGTTACCTCCCGTATCCCAAAATAGCCACACAGTGTAGATGTACCCCTAGACAAAGGAGATGGTAGCCTTTATAAATCCCATTGTATAGTTGATAATGGGGACAAGAACAAACTATCTTAATATGCAAGGGAATATTGATGCAAAACACATGGTTTTGACATTTTGTGGATGTTTGATTTAAACGTGTTTAATGGGCATGCATTATTGTGTTATGTGTGGGATATTAAATTCATATAAACAATCTTGCAGGGTAAGAGTATGAACTGTTAGCTGGCAGTATAATGACTTAGACATTCTGATACCCTGGAACTGAGCATAGCACAAATTTGAAGGATACAACAGATTTACCTCATCATTTGGAACCTCTTGCAATTTCTCACAAATAGATGGCCCTCCCAACTCCAAACAATGAACATCTGCCATGGGATTTGTTACATTGCCACACTGGTGAGTACTCAGATATTACAAATAAAAACCAAATGAAAGACCTCAAGATTTCCCCCCATAATGACTCGTAGATACACCTTAGAAGTGTTTGAGGCACATTCAACTTCACATTAAAACTTCACTATATGGCTGAGATGTGCACTAGCCAGCACTACTGAATGATTATTGTGTCACTTCTTAATTAAAACCTCCTGCGGAGCAAGAGCTGTAATGAAAAATATTATAACCAGCTCCGACCCAGCATGAGTGACTTTCAATGCTATTAAAATGTTTAACCTGTACAAAAGGCATGGTAAGATCAATTGCTGAGTAAGCTAATTTCTTCAAGTAGCAGCAGCTGTTTGGACTTTAATCATTTTGGAAAATGCTCTTTTCCCCTTGCTCTCATGTAGGTAGCACATCTCTAAACAATAGCAGGGACGGGAAAGAAAATCCCAGAAGGCATAAGTTTTATTGTCTGCTTTCTTTATAGTGAAGTGCAACGCAATAGAAAGAGAACACTTACTAAACCTGAGGGACACAGACTTCCATTTGAGATCAAAGCCAACACCTAATATGCAACTGATTGGTCCTGTCCTTGCTGGCAAGTTAGCTTAATAATGGGAAATACCTAGAAGAATGTTAGCAAAATGGACAAAGTGAAAGAACCAGCTTCTAAAACAGTCAATTGCCTGCAGAGAAGAAAAGTAGTGACTTTCTTTAGAAAAGAACCTCTTGAAAGAAAGCACAGCATCAGCAGCAATGCTGGTGGATGAATAGACAGCTGCTCATCCATCTGGCATCTGAAGGAATTATGCCATGAAGAAGAATTTATGGGTCATAAAGGACAGTATGTTAATTTTTATTTTTAATTCTTACTAAGGTACGTAGATATGTTTCTTTAGCATTACTTAGAAGAAATTCAAGTATGATGTAATGTAGAAGTTGCTGCATTGACATAAGATTGTATTAACCTGCCTTTAAATGGACATTTTATAATTAGCGTTACTTTCAAATCATGAACCATCTCTTCCTTCATCATCCCCACCTGGTCTATTTATGCAGACCTTATTTCAGTAAAAATGACAGCATTCAGTCCTTTATGCTATCTGCAACTCAATTAAATGGCACCAATTTCAGATGCACTACAAACAAGTGCTGTCCTTTCTCTACATACATCATTAGTTCTCTGAGACTAAAAAAATCTTTGTTTGTGTGCACTGTAATCAGGGCACAATGCAGGTTCAAGGGGAAAAGTAGAGAAGAAATCACAAATGCTACATCTGTTCTGCTGTGGAATGTCACATCGTGGTGAAGAAAAGGCTAAATACAAAATGAAGAAGAAAAATGTTAGACTGCATAAACTATGTCTAGTTAACACTCATTTTTTACTTCATAGATTTTAATTGCATCAATCATCTGCTAGATTAGCATGGTCAAAGATTAAGTGATTCCTGTAGCTTCATCTGATCATTACGGGCCAAATCGTGTTACATGGAGCAAAATTGTGTATGCTAAATTTACTCCATGTAATGAGTTGCAGAGGTGAGGAATGAAATCCTCAGACCCAGCTAGCCAGGCTGCCTCTAGAGATAAGCTTTCCTCACCATACCAGAGAATGAAGAGGAGCACCAGAGTACTGTGTGCGCTTGAGGTTTCAGATCAGTGGACTGTGGAATATATGAGCTAGATGAACACATCCCCACCCTGACTCCAGGCCTACCCCGATACAACTCATGGGTAACATAAAAGGGGAGCCCAGACAGTCCTACACTGGCTCACCTCAGCCCACACAGCAGAGCTATTGCATTTGGGCTTTTCAGTGAATATACTGAGAGCCAAGTTGTATGTGATTTAATTGCAGAAATGCATTATATAGTGCTATGCAGAAATGCGCTGAAGTCAATTTGAATCTTTGCTTTGGATCAGGCTCTAGGGAACAGTGCTGCAAGTAGGGTGGTGTGGTACTCTGGACCATTCTGGTATTTATTGCTAGTATGCCGTACCAGCAAGACACAGGAGCAGAACACCAGCAGCTCCTCTGGCATGGCTGTATTACCCCCAGCCCTTCCACTGAGCAGTGTCTTCGTTCTCAGGTCAAAGTCCGTACCGCCCTGCTGGAGGACAGGTCGGGGGGGGTGGTACAGCGATGTTGAGGAGCCATCACTAGGCAGCCCTATGTTCTGCTCCTTTTACTGCTGCAGTTCTATAGAGCCTTGCGGTTCAGAAATCATAGCTGGTCTAGTGAGAAGATAGAGGAGAGCACCAGCCCCCATTAATGTGGGATGGGGAGGAGAAGCAGAGACTGTGGGGCCACTGGCTATGTGCAGGTTGGGGAGCAATCCTGTTGGGGCTCATGCGAGGAGCACATCTGCCTTTCCACGTGTCCCTCCTTGCACCATTGTGGGTAAAGAACACTGGGAAGACACATTTTGTAACATAGTCATTGGGTTCTTCTGTGATACTTGGCATCCACAAACCATGATATTTGGTCTCACACCTGTAAACATAGAGGCACATCCCAAAACCTGCAGCCTGCCAGAAGCATCAGTTTTGGGAGAGTCCAAAGCTACAATAACCAGGATATTTGTCTTGAATTAACTATTGTTTCTAATGCCTCATCTTTTCTTTGTGCCAATTTAGGGCCTGATCCTATTACCTTATATAAATGAGTGGCCTCACTGAAACCAATGAAATTATTTACATGAGAGAACTATTGGACTGGGCACTAGCACTTTAATATGAGATGGGATTCAGGGCTTTTTTTAAAGAATTATAATGAAAATCACGTGCAGCATAGGTCCGTGGGAGTCTTTCATTGACTTCAAAGGACTTTGGATTAGTCGCTGTACTTCTGAGGGCTCTGAAGCAGTATTTTCATACCACAGTCAGGCCCCAATTCTGTAGGTCAGTGGTTCTTAACTAGCTGTCCGGAGGGCCGGGAGCAGGTTTCAGGGAGACCACCAGCCATGGCCAACTTTAGATTCTCTAGAGCTATGGACAGTGGGTAACATAGGCAAGAGAAGACGTTGCCTTCCCAAAACTGCTTAGACAGTCCAGCCACTTGGGGGAGGCTGTGGCCACACTGCTCGGCTTCCAGGTGGCTGGGGAAGGCTGGGACTTGTGTTGCATGGCTCCCCAGCAGCCGGAGAAGGCTGG
Source organism: Pelodiscus sinensis (assembly GCF_052426305.1). Lineage (NCBI taxonomy): Eukaryota > Metazoa > Chordata > Testudines > Trionychidae > Pelodiscus > Pelodiscus sinensis. Next base: position 40,635,704 of record NC_143060.1, read on the forward strand.
GGCTGTGCCACGCAGCTCCCTTGAGGTTGGGGAAGGCTGGGGCTGCATCATGAGGCAGTCCCAGCCCTCTGCTGGGGTTGGCCAAGGTTTGGCAGGTACAGGGAAGGTTATGAAGGGGCATGATCTCAGGGAAAGGGGTGTGGCTTTGGGTGAAGGGTGTGAAACTTTGGTTGCCTTTTCCAGCTGTGCCTTCACCCATGCCTAGGGCCCCTGGGCAGAAAGCCAAAAACCTGCTGCAAGGGACTGTAGCCCAGGACCCTGAGTCCCAGGACCCAGAGTTGATGCTGAAGCCTGAGCAACTTAGCTTTGTGCTGCCCTTTGTGGTGTGGAACTTTGAGCAGTTGACCTGCTTGCTACCCCTTAATGCCAGCCCTGGCTTTTATATAGCCAAAAACATTTGCTGTGGCACAGCTGGGCCAGAGCTTTTATTGCATGTTTGGAAGAAGGGGCTTAATGAAAAAGTTTAAGAACCCTGCAATAGGGCATTTAAGCATGAATAGTCCCTCTGGAAACAAATGGGATTCATCATATGCTTAAGGTAAGGCAAGCGTTAAAGTATCATGCCAAGTCAGGATGTGAGTATGAATTTCTGACCCAAGACCATGTAAGCCTAACTGCCATGGAATTTCTTAGCAGTTCCCAGCTGTGTCTGGATACTGAAAACTATCCTCTTTGAAAAGTACAGCAGTGCTACTCTTATGTCCCTGCTTGCTTGTTCTATGAAAACTGGCTGCCACTTCTTCATTAAGGCAGCATGAAAAGTGTCTGTCTTTAAACATATAATCAATTCTCCATGGACAAAGCTGACAAAGTATTTTTGTTTTCATATTTCCCCTTATGCCAATTAAAACAAACCAACTAGATATTTTGTACTAAATGTCTTTGATAAACCAAGTGACTGGCAGCATGTTCCACTTCAATTAAAGCCTTTGCAAAGAGCTAAACGACAGACACTAGGAATAAAAATGATCAAAGCTGACAGTGATTGTTCAATGCTCTTAGTGGTTAAAAAATGCATTATCACTTCTGTTTCCAGTAGCTGACAGATTTGAGTGCACCAAAATATTCATATCATACACCATTTTCTAGTGCCAGATGAGACTTCTGATGTTACTAAAGGATTATTCCAAAGTGCACCCCGGGAAATGTGTCATTAAAAAGCCTTACTTTGTCTCCCTTGACTATATTAAAAACATGTGACACTGTTCAATGAATTACAGAGTTGTTTTTAAAAATACAGGCAGTCATTTATTTGTAAGAGTAAAATCAAAATATGAATTAGGATTTTTTTAAAACAAAAATTGCAGATGGTACTTCCTATCAATACAAAACTAGAACTAGCCAAATTTAAAGAAACTGGGCATTTTTTTAAAGTATATGTATAACGGCCATATAAAAATGAGAAAATACTTTATCCAATAGACCAGACCGAATTCTTTAAATATCTATTTAGATGCTTTGAAAAAATAGCTGTAGCTGACAGAATGGAATGAAAGTCATTCTACTCCATCGTGTACTCAGAGCATCTGTTAAAAACAGCCTTGTAAAAATCCAGCATGGAAAAATGTTACTCTTCATGGCAAGTTTGAGTTTTGAAATGTGTCTTGTTTTGGCTGATGTTTTAAATTTTAGTTTCAGATTGTCAAAAACAAAAATCCCCATGTTATGGCAATATATGACCTTTGCATTGAAACAGCTTATGAATGGTACAGTAAAAACACAGTGCTAGTCCAGCCAAAGAATGTAAGGCACTGGAAGGAAGTGAAGCAACCAATGGGTAGAGGGCTGATGAGGAGGGCATGATTCTGCTCTCACTAACACCAGTTTTATGCCCATCACACCACTGACGCCAATTGGGTTACTCTTGATTTGGGCCCAGTCCAGCAATCCACCCTTACTTACCAAAACACTGGAACCCAGAAAGGAAAGAGCACAAATCCAACAGATTCTAGTGGGATTTAGGCGTGTGGATAGGGAGTCCCCAAAACCACAGACTCATAACTTGATGTTCTAGGGCTCTACCCAGTTGTGAGAGAATGAGCAGGCCCATCAAGCCTGCCTAGGGCAGAGGTTGGTATAATGGGCCTGATTGCACTCACACCAGTGTAAATAATCCAAAGTCAGTGAAGTTGCGCTTGTGTAAATAACTAAGGAGATGATCAGCATGGATTCTAGTCATGCCCATAACATGTCCAGTTACACCCAACGTGGAATCAGCAGCACCCGCAACTGTCGCCTTCCTCGATGTCAGCAATGTTTGCTATATTTTATTTACCTGCTACATGGCTTTATGGGCTAACTGGGGAGGAGCAGCCTCCCCCATCATTTTCCCCCTAGATCATCTCTCTAAGGGAAGCCACAATTTGTCGTCTTTTCTGTGGTGAGAGCATACAGATTTGTGCCACAATGTTTGTGTACAGTGCTGCTCGTATTATCATTGTAAAGATTTGTAGCCCAGTTGTAAACCCTTAAACTCATATTTTCATGTTAGTCACCCTCCATTAAATACAATGGTGCAGCCAGTGCAACTCTAATGTGCATTGCTGCACAAAAGCCCACAGTCTTTTCTTTATAACCCAAAATTACTAATTAGAGACCATGAGTCTCAGAGGGGTAGCGGTGGTTAGTCTGTAATTGTAAAAACAATGAGCAGTTCTGTGGCACCTTAGCGACTAACAAATTTATTAGGACCTGAGTTTTTGTGGGTAAAGCCCACTTCATCAGATGAGCTGCAGAGGCAATTACGGGTATAAATAATAGAAAAAGAAATAGTTGTCAATTGTAGGACCAGCGTTAATGAAGCTAATTAAGTAAGGGTGGATGTGTCTCATTCACAGAATTTGATATGGAGATGTGAATATCAAAGATGGAAAAATTCTTTATTCAAGCCTAAATTGATAGTATTGAACTTGTAAATGAACTCCAGTTCAGCTGTTTCCATCTGTAATTGGGTGATAAAATTCTTTTGAAGCAGGATAGCTACTTTTAAATTCATTATTGAATGTCCAGGGAAGGTAAAATATTCCCCTACAGGTTTGTGTGTATAGAGAAGGCTCTTTGTGCCATCTCCCTCTCCTTGAACATCTGCTTAGGGACTGAATATAACTGCGTGAGGCAAATATGTACCACTTTGTCCAGGGCAAGTTCTGTAATGCCAGAGTTATGCCTTTCTGATAAGAGGGCAGGCTTATGGAATATATCGTTACTATAACTGGCTAAATGTTATTTGTATTTTAACTCTGCTGTACCCAGGTTCACTTTACATCCTAAAGGACTTTTAAAAATGCAGGGCACTATCACTATAAACAATGTTGTATGTATGTTTGCTACTGTCTTCTTTTGGATGAAATCCGCCAGACTTGCTTTGTATTTATACTAAAACTGGGGGAGAGGGAGATTGGAATTTTCCTTATAGCACCTTTGTACCCATAAAATTTAGGGTGAGTTTCAAATAAACAGCAACATACAAAAACATTTGCATTTACAGTGATTTCAGTATTACTGCCAAAAATATCACCCCTGTCTGGGGGTATGTCTAAACTACCCCGCTAGTTCGAACTAGCGGGGTAATGTATGCATACCGCACTTGCTAATGAAGCCCGGGATTTGAATTTCCCGGGCTTCATTAGCATAAGCGGGGAGCCGCCATTTTTAAATCCCCGCTGCTTCGAACCCCGTGTAGCGCGGCTACACGGGGCTCGAACTAGGTAGTTCGGACTAGGGTCCTATTCCGAACTACCGGTACTCCTCGTGAAACGAGGTGTACCGGTAGTTCGGAATAGGAACCCTAGTCCGAACTACCTGATTCGAGCCCCGTGTAGCCGCGCTACACGGGGTTCGAAGCAGCGGGGATTTAAAAATGGCGGCTCCCCGCTTATGCTAATGAAGCCCGGGAAATTCAAATCCCGGGCTTCATTAGCAAGTGCGGTATGCATACATTACCCCGCTAGTTCGAACTAGCGGGGTAGTGTAGACATACCCTAGTATATTAGTTCTCTCTGGAATATAGCTGAGCTGGCTGTGATGGTCTGTTATCAGACACTGCTCTAACAAACTTTTTCAGAACAGTGTAAAATATTCATTATAAAAGTATTGATTTAAAATATTTTATAAGATATCTGATGCACAAGTTTCTTCTCCCCCTTCAGCAGTAATAAACCAAAACAACTGAAGCAAAAAAAATCAAACTTTCCTTTGCACTGGATAGCTGCATGAGGAAAATTCTGAAGAACCCACTTTTTTAATTTTCAGAAGAAAATATTTAAATGTTGAAGAACTTCAGGTCCCTACACTTGTGGCCCATCATGTTGTGTAATCACTTACACCAGTGCTAAGTGAGGGCAATAGGTTTTTCTTCAGATTTGGTAGTATTTATTTTACATCCACTGTTGAGTTGGTTTGTTAGTACCTTAGAGTAACAAAAAATGTAGCTGGTATCATGAGCTTTCATGGGCACAACCCACTTCATATTTATACCACAAAAGCTCATACCACCATCTACATTTTGTGTTACTCTCTGCAGGACAATTAGTCTATAGCTGAAAAAATGTAAAAACTAACATGGCTACCTCTCTGAAATTTTTTTTAATGTCACTTGAACCTGGAGAGCTTTGCTCAGCAATGGGCTTCTAAATACCTGCTTTTCTGTCTTTTGCTGAAACAAAACTCATTGTTTCCAGGCAAAGCTGTTATCATAACACTAAAAGCACAAGCTTGACAGCTCTGTGAGAGCAGGTGTCTGTCAACTGCAGTGTGGCAATGAGATATGCATTCACCCTTTCTCTGCAAAGCGACACAGCCTAAAATTATTTTTAAAACCTTTGATGCTGTTAGCATTTCTAGTACATAAAGAATCATAATTATTTAAGAAATTATTTTAAAGAGAAATCTGATTAACAGAATTCTAGCAATGTCCATGTGCCCTGGAACTCATTTGGAGGATCTGAGGGCCAAATAAAAGGCACATTTCCTTCTGCTTCTACAAGCATGCAAAGGGTTTTTTTTTCCTTCCCTTTCTCTGTAACCATGGTAGTTAACAGAGCTCATGTAATGTTGCATTAGGCTGGTTTGTTGTAGCAGCCTTGACTGTTTGTTCCAACAGACAATGTAATTTAATGAATCGAGTTGTCAGACTTAAAAGTATAGAACGTTTTCCACAATATGTAATGATAGAAGTATGAATGAAATCTTTTACCGTTGTGAAAACTGAATAAAGTCACTCTGATAATCTGAGAAGCCCATTCATCCTTTTTAATGTAAGTGATTGCCTTTTCAAATCCTTGGCCCCAATTCCTTAGTGGCTTTTGGTGGCACAAAGCTTCCAGGAAGATAGTGGAGGCAGATAATGGAAGATGTTCTTTGCATATGGGAGTCCCTTGGTGATATAAAGTCTCCGAGTCACTCTTATACCATCTCCTTCCCACTGTCCACCATAGGAAGCATATGCCATTGCCAGTGGTGCAGATAAGTGAAGCCTGAAGCTTGCTCCAAATTATGCTATGAACTGGCTTAGCCCAGCATGTGGGGAGCACACAAGTGTTTACAATCTTTTTGACTGAGGCTGCGTCTAGACTGGCAAGATTTTGCACTAAAGCAGCCACTTTTGTGCAAAATCTTGCCACCTGTCTAGACTGGCCGCGAGTATTTGCGCAAGAACACTGACTTTGTACTGTACAAAATCAGTGGTTCTTGCGCAAATACTCCAACGCTCCCCCTCAGGGATAAGCCCTCTTGCACAAGTATTCTTGCACAAGAGGGCCAGTGTAGACAGACAAGTTAATTTCTTGCACAAGAAAGCCCGATGGCTAAAATGGCCATCGGAGCTTTCTTGCTCAAGAAAGCGTCTACACTGGCACAGATGCTTTTGCGCAAAAGCAAATCTTTTGCGCAAAGGCACATGCCAGTATAGACGCTCTCTTGCGCAAATACTTTTAATGGAAAAACTTTTCCGTTAAAAGTATTTGCGCAAAATCATGTCAGTCTAGACGCAATCTGAGTGTTTAACAATGCTAAAGCCATACCAGGAAGTTGCCATCTTCCAATGGCATGTTTACACTGCAGTGAAAAACCCATGTCTGGCCCAAGCCAGCTGACTTGGGCTCACAGGCCTTAGTCTGCAGCGCTGTTTCACTACAGTGCCGACTTCCAGGCTAGAGCTGGAACCTGGGCTCATGGACATGGCAGGGTGGGAGGGTCCAGAGCTCAGGCTTCAGTTTGAATCCAGACGTCTATACTGCAGTGAAACAGTCCTGCAGCCTGAGCCCCAGACACTGAATTGGATGGCATGGGCTAGCTGCAGGTGTCTTAGCTATAGTGTGGACATACCCTCTAAAGCACATTTGTTAAGATAGACTGTGTCAGATTCCCAACAGTTGGTATGCACTGCCATTGTGGTATTGGCATCAATGGAGCCCTGTTGATTGACACTGCATATTTCTAACATGTCTGAAAAGATCATTGAAGAGGGGACTTGAAGGAGGCCATTGATCTGTGCAACAGTAATTTATATTTCACATACCAACCTGTGAATCAGGCACTTCAGGAACACTTTTCTTGAGGATGCTTATGTCAGACTTTTGCCAAAAGAAACAAAGCTCACTAGCTCCCTCCCCCCCCCCCCCCCCAATCATGTATGTAGCCAGTGTGGTGCTGTCTGACATCCAAGTGCAAAACACATAGGGACATAATATGCATTTGTGACCCTTTCCAGAAGCCTTCTGTGTCAGTCTGTACATAAATGGTTTATACTCTTCTACATATGCATTTTTTCCATGTGTGGCATATATAGCATAGAATATGGAAAAATCTTAATTTAATAGGCAATCCAAGAAAAATTCATTGTAAGTTACAAGTCTTAACTGTTCAGAATATTATGTTGGAGAACACACAAATAAGTACAAATTGCTTATACACTATTTGTTTCATAGCAGTGCCCAGAATCCCAATCAGGGCCCAGTACACATACAAACCTTTGGATCTTACAAAATATGACATTTTATAAGATCTTGCAACAAGTGCTGTGCACTCCAACCTAGGTGGTTGCTCCAAGCTACAGAGAAGTCTGAACTACAGTGGTGCTTGTACAATATCCTGCTTTTTCTTGATTTGTTACTAAATTCTGTGAGCAAAGGAACTGAATCTTCATATTTGTACAGCACCCTGTACAATGAGGCCCTGATATTGGCTGATGTCTTTGGACCCTATTGTAATATAGACGAGAAAAATCAGAATATGAAGAGTGCAAGCAAGGATAAGGAATAGGAGTAAAAACATTACCTATGAACTATTCTCTCCCAAAACACTTTTCAGAATAGAGGATGGAGAGTACTTGGAAGAATTCTACATATATTAGACTTTATCATACTATTCTCAGTTCCCCACAAAACACTGGATGGCTAAGTCCAATTCTACCAAGGACATAGAAGCCTGAAGCCTATAGTGATAGTCTATCACAGCTCCAGAATAAACATAAGTAACAACATGTTATTTCCTATAGGAACATGAGATTATAAATGTAAGGTAATGGTAAGGGGACAAAACATTGAATTGACTGGATAAATCAAAAGTCTATCCCCAGCACTGTAATTCATATCAGCAACAAGTATTAGAATTCTTGTGCTTTGTTCTCAAATATAAGTACCAAAAAGTCACAAAGTCCATATACTTGTGCAACACAGATGGGAAACAGGAAAAAGAAGGGTGAAACATTTTTGTTATATTAAAATTATAAACTCAGAGTCTTTTAGCAATAGTTATCAAAGGCTTCCTTTTTGTGCTCATGCCATGTCAGCATTTAATACCCTCTTTAAAGGAAAGCATAATTTTAATAATAGCTGCTGAGAATTCGGATGGATTGAAATTCCAGTGTAATACACTATTCTGAAATTCTTCACATGATGTAATTCCCCATGGCTGTGAATATAGAGCACTTATCTGAGTCTGGTATGGAATATCTGACATGAAAAGGCCCTTCTCAATATATAGATTTCATAAATATTTCTATGAACAGATGTAGCATTGTGCCTAACATCAGAAATCTGTAGCAAAGCACAAGCTAGTAATAAATGGTTTTGTTTTTAATTAGCATGTTTGTTTTCAAATTGAAAAATACCAACTTAAAACTTCCAAATTTAGGTGTCTATAGTCAGGCCTTGGGAGACAGGTTTTCAAATTCACAAATGGGGATTAGGCTTTTAGTGTTTCCCCTTCCTAATTTATATATAAATCCCTAGTGAAATCTTGATCCCATAAAGTCAATGGGATTTTTGCCACTGACTTCAGTGGAGTCGGTATACCATCACTAAAAAAAGTGGCTTGATTTTTAGAGACACTGCATGCTTACAATTCCAATTGATATGGAAGCAGTGGGTATGAATTAGGCAATTTATTTAGGTGGTTAAATTTGGAGTTATATATGCAGTTTTAAGCTCTCCATTTTGAAAATGTTGGACACTAGTTTATACTATTAAAAACTAACTCACTCTCTGGAAAGGAAACTACTGTATTTGAACTTGATCTGATGAGACAGAAAAAAATGTTTGCCAAATTAGCATGTCATGTAGGACCCGGTCATCACAGGCCTTTCCATTGCACTTTGACATAATCATGATGCCAAGTGAACATTCAGAAGACCAGATAGGTCACTGAGGACTTGCCTTCCATGACTGGTTGATCCATTATGCTCTTCTGAGCCAACAGAAGCCTTTTGCTGTATATGTAACAGAAGGGCTACTAAGGGCTATTTAAACCCTCCAGAGGTGGGATGTTTTTCAGACTTAGAAATCATTAGCCAAGCTCATGGTCTAAACCAGCAACACCCTTAAATAAAGTAGGTTAGAGAAAAATCTTTATTTGGTTAGTCTGGGAGTTTTTAGGCTACAGTCAGTATTAATTAGGGGAAGAGCTGACAGCTCCCATGAGCCTATGTAGGCTGGGAGCTGGCAGGTCTCCTTACTTCCCATGTAACCAGTTAACGGGTATTTTACATTCTTAGTATTAATTTGATATTTTCAAATTTAGAGTGTCTTAACACCATACCCTCATGGCACTTGGCTCCTGCCAGCCAGCAATGAAAAGACCCCTCTTCAATATAGAGACCCAAAGAGTCTTCTGAATGAGGTCATCATGGTGGCCAAGCACTTACGGTTACTAGGGAGCAACAAATGATGGAACCATGAGAGTAGGAATGATCAAAGTAGGAAGTTTGAACCAGCTGGCTTGAAGCAGTTGTCAGGATACAATGTTATCATCTGAACTGGGGGCAGAACTAAGCCTCAGAAGCTTGACAAAAAGGCTTGAAGGAGGGTAACAGTTATGATATGTAAGAAGTCTCCTCACCCACTGCTTTGAAGAGCAGTTACTCCCGGGAGTGACACCAGTGGCATCGACAGGATTTGCCATATAAGTTACTGCTCTCGTCAATCTGTCCCTTTGACTTAAATGGAACAATTAACTTCATTAGAGCTGGTCAGAAATTCTTCAGTAGAATGTTTTTACATTAAAAATGCAAATTAGTAAAAACTGAAAAACTTTTGGAAACAAAGGGATAGATTCATTGAATTTCCCATTGTGGAAAAAATTTAATAGTTCCCATCCCATTCATAATGAAATGTTTCTGTGGGGGAAGGGTGAAAACAACTTTATTTCTAGATTTAAATTAACGTGTAATAAAACAAATTTCAAAATTTCAAAAATAAATAAGTTTCAAATTTTTGAAAAAAGAAACATTTAAATTTTTTCAGATTTTTTGGAGGGTATGCCAAAGTTTGAAATATTGACATTCCACCCTACAGGAAATGTTCTTGAAATCTCTAAAATATTCATTGGAAGGGTCAACACAGCTAAAAATAGCCTGACTTGTATTCAAAAAAAATTAACCTTGTTTCAGTAGGCTATAAAATCATTCTAGACTGCTAATGCACCGCTGAATGAATACAATATCCACAAAGAGCATGATGTGTGTAAAGGGAAATATTACCATGAATAAATAATTTTTTTTCATTTCCAGCGGGTCATTTGGCTGTACAACATCTTATCCACAACAAGCAATCTAAATTGCTTCTCTTTTGTTGGTGTGTAATACACACACACACATTCACTAGAGAAAGTCTGACAAAGATAATGACAAATAGGCTAAGAAAATGTCAGCTAGCATGGAAATTTCTATTCCATATTCAATGCATTTAACAGGCAACTATTTGGAACACAAATATTAGCTAGCATTTAACTGCAAACAGGAAAATTCTGGTGTCAAGCAGAATCCTTTAAGGTCAGACCAAGCCAATGTCATTCTTCTCTCTGCCTCATCATCCATTTCTAAAAACTTGTTAACAGTTGCCAATGCTGTTTCTCTTTAGATAACACCCCTGGAGCTATTTGGAGAAACCCAGCAAATGGATATAGTTAGATTAAAGCTAGGTGGAGGGACTATGTTTGGTCTTTTGGGATTTTGTGAACAGTAAAGGAAAAAGTAAAAGAAATCAGAGAATAAAGCAGTCTTTATAGTAAAAAAGCATATATGAGTTTTAACCCCTTCCATTTCAAAATGCTAAATTTGATTTGTAGCATAGGCAGGGATATTTAGCTCTCAGAAATATGTGGCCAGGTACTAAAACCCTTAATCTAGTTTTCACTCTGTCTTTACTCCAGAAAATTCAGCCTGAAGTGTTCAGTAAATTTTCCTTAGTGAAAACTAAGCAAAGATTTGCAGAATTAATCCTATGGATTTTTAATTTGACTGGATTCCTTTAAATCTAGATTGTATAATAACTTGTCTCTTATACCAACAATGTTTATCCCCTTGCAGCTCTTGCATAGATTTGTCTCATTCTTGGGTCTATAGTAAATCACCATAAGTGAGACCACGGGGCCAGAATCTGAGGTAGGGGAAGACTGTCATTTGCCTGAATTCCAAGCACCAGTGAACTGGCACGGGATCCAACATCTCCGATTGTTGTCTTCTCCCACACTGGCTTGACTATCCTCAGCCCATTCAGTTGTAAGGGGCTTCTGTATCCCTTAGGATCTCTAGTCCATTTCTATTGAAGAACAGTTTTTCCCTCCACTCCCTTCAAAATAGATTTCCATATTGTGAGCTTCTACACTTGTCAGTGTGCCATCCACAAGGTGTTTTAGTGAGAGTGGAAACCCTACAGTATTTGTACATTATGTAAACCTATTCAAAATATAATTTTTTCTGCAGCAGATGTTTTCCTTTTCTCCTGCTTTCAAATTTAGCATATATTTTAAATAAACAAGGCACAGATTAAGATGAAAAAGATGTTAGCGATATAATTGCAGTCATCTGAAGATTGGAAGGAAAGCTTCAGTTAAAATAAAAATTCATTGGAAGGACCAAATGCCCAGCACTAGGCCTGGTTTCCACCTCAGGTGAAGTTTATACAATGGTGGGAGTTTTGGGGCCCACAATAAACAGGGAATGCTGAATTGTGCTAGTCTATAGTGAAGAGCAGCTAGCCAAAAACTCAAAAAGTAATATAAAAAACTTTAAGTACATCAGAATCAGGAAGCTCCTGGACAATCGAGGTGCTAAAGGAGCACTCAAAGATTAAAGTCATTGCGGAGAAACTAAATGAATTATTTGTTTCAGTCTTCATGGATGAGGATGTCAGGGAGATTCTCAAACCTGAGCCATTCTTTTTCGGTGACAAATCTGAGGAATTATCCCAGATTGAGGTGTCATTGGAGGAGGTTTTGAAACGAATTGATAAACTTAACAGTAACAAGTCACACATGTAAGTTTAATGTCAGTAATGGGCAAATTAGTTGAAATTATAGCAAAGAATAAAATTATCATACACACAGATGAACATAATTTGTTGGGGAAAAGTCAACATGGTTTCTGTAAAAGGAAATCATGCCTTATGAATCTATTGGAGTTCTTCAAGGGGGTCAACAAACATGTGGATAAGGGGGATCCAATATTTATAGTGTGCTTCTATTTCCAGAAAGCCTTTGACAATGTCCCTCACCGAAGGCTCTTAGGTGAAGTAAGTTGTCATGGGATAAGAAGAAAGGTCCTCTCATGGATTGATAACTGGTTAAAAGACAGGAAACAAAGGGTAGGAATAAATAGTCAATTTTCAGAATGGAGAGAGGTCACTAGTGGTATCTCCCAAGGGTCCGTACTGGGACCAATCCTATTCAGTTTATTTGTAAATGATCTGAAGGAAGGGGCAAACAGGGAGGTGGCAAAATTTACAGACGATACTAAACTGCTCAAGATAGCTAAGACCAAAGCAGACTGTGAAGAGCTTCAAAAAGATTTCACAAAACTAAGTGACTGGTCAACAAAATGGTAAATAAAATGTAATGTTGAGAAATGTAAAATAATGCACATTGATAAAAATAATCCCAACTAAATATACAATATGATGGAGACTAATTTAGATAAAACTACTCAAGAGATCTTGGAGTCGTTGTGAATACATTCTCTGAAAACATCCACTCAATGTGCAGTAGCAGTCAAAAAAGCAAACAATGTTAGGAATCATTTAAAGAGGGATAGAGAATAAGACAGAAAATAACTTATTGCCTCTATAGAAAACCATGGTACGCCCACATCTTGAATATAGTGTAGAGATGTGATGGCCTCATCTCAAAAAAGATATATTGCCATTGGAAAAGGTTCAGATAAGGGCAAGAAAAATGATTAGGAGTTTAGAATGGGTCCCATATGATGAGAAATTTAAAAGACTGGTACTTTTCATTTTAGAAAAGAGGAGACTAAGGGAAGATATGCTAGAGGTCTATAAAATAACTGGTGGGGAAAAAGTTAATACAGAAAGATTATTTACTTGTTCCCATAACCTAAGAAGTAGGGGGTCACCAAATGAAATTAAAAGGTAGCAGTTTTAAAAGAAACTAAAGGAAGTTTTTCTTCACACAGTACACAGTCAACTGTGGAACTCCTTGCCAGGGGGTGTTGTGAAGACTTGGACTTTAACAGAGTTCAAAAAAGAGCTAGATAAATTCATGGAGGTTAGAACCATCAATGGCTATTAGCTAGATTGAGTAAGAATGGTGTTCCTAGCCTCTGTTTGTCAGAGGTTGGAAATTCGTGACAGGAAAGGGATCAAGTGATGTTTACCTGTTCTGGTTACTCCCTCTGGCACACCTCGCATTAATCACTGTTGGGAGACAAGATAGTAGGCTAGATGGACATTTGGTCTGACCCAGTATGGCTGTTCTTAATCTTGTCTTATTTCTTAACTTACTGGAGGCACGTTAGTGCTCATGGTATGTCATGGAGACACATTGACGTTGTTTGTATTTGTCAGGCATAAAACAGTTACAGTCATTACCTATTTCCATATACATTTCTATCATTGCTTCTACTGCAAAATTTCTTCCTTTTCAGTCCAGAATGCTCCAAGTCTATGGTTTCTATTGTTTCTCAGTAGGGCTAAGATATCTGCTAAAACAACTATATCCATTAAAAAGTAGACAGGAATGACAAAAGTGTTTTAATGGGATTTCTGCTGTCAAAGTAGTTCCATACGGATATAGCATTTACATTCAGGGATAAATTTAGCTTATTGTCCTCAAAGATAAAAGTCTATTGCATTGAGCCATTGCTTAACTTAACATTTCCACAAAGAGATATTAAAAGAGATGAAGCGATTCATCTAAGAACGACAACAGTTTAAAAATTAGTCTTGAGGGGGGAAATGTAGGAAACAATCTAGGTGATGTGTCCATAGTGAAAACCACTGGGAAAAATTCATTCCTGCTGCTATTTCCCTGAACTCAGTGATGTCCTTATTTGGTCTTTAATTTTTAATTAGAAAGTTACTGAATATTTTTGAGTGATAAAAGGAACAGAAGTTCTCAGAGTAAAGTAATGTTGGAAAAGTAGCAGCTGACATGCAAATAAACAATAAGACCAACATATAATATTATCATCATTTGCAAGGCCTGATTCAATGAGATTCAATTGGATTTGGACCATGCTCATAATCTTGATGGTAATAAGTTGTTATACATCCAATTGTGGAAACCTATATTTTTCATAAATTCAAATGTCTAAGCAGGGAGAAAAAATAGTTATTCATCCCAGATTTTCAATAAAACTAGTTACCACATAATTCTACAATGCAGGGAGTCAAAAGATAGCCAAGCCAAGAATTGTGTGTTTGAAATCTAATTTAAGATTTTCAAATAATATTATACCTATATAATGTGAGTAAGCTATTTTAAGCAAAAAAGATTAACCATTTCTTATAGGACAGAGTCTCTGGTTTTTCTATTCCAGTTCATAAATATTATTTTATTTGCTACATGTTCAACTCCTAGAATCCACTTTCTCTCTGCCTCCCTTTGTCAAGGCTATGAAGAGCATTAGCATTGTCTAGCTGCAGCCCAGGTGTATTTGTATTCAGTTCAGTAGTTAATGGCAACTCCGTTCTTTTCAGAACCGCAACTCAAAGGGGACTGTGATAACACTCCTAGTGCACACAGATAAATATAAACTTGCCCATGCCACATCTTCAGCACTTATCCTTGACATTCTCCCAGGCAGTATAATTGTGTTGGGATCCAATAGTGTTGGTATTCCACCTATAACATGTGAACTTGTTATAACTTAGGACATAAAAAGCATTTGTAAATCAGAGTTCCTGAAGATAAATCCTCTACATTGTGTTTGATTTAAATGCTACTTTACATACTGATATGCCAAATTCATGAGAAATACAGGAACGTGGGGGAGGAGGGTGAGAATACATCAACAGTCACAACTAAATTGCTTTGGACAAATCTGGTAGCCCTATTAGATTATCCAGTAGGTCACACTTCATAATGAGATACTGTAATTACACTTTAGATACAGTAAAATCACAGAGATTTATATTTTCCTTATGTAATTATCTTTAATTCATATAACCCAAATTTGTACATTATGTAATTTTGATGCTATTTCTCTCACCCCTTTGGTGTCCTACTAAACACAAATACTAATAGAATCTTCTAGGTATATTAAATACACTCTTTTTCCACTCTTTTTCCCTTTTTAGGTCCTGATCTAAAGCCCGCTGAAATCAGAGGAAGTTGTTTAAACACTGTGGAATTGTGACACAAGTAAAACGCCTATATTATAAAATGTGACTTACGTTCTAACAATGCAAAGACACTATTGGAGTATAGGTCAACCTGTTCTAGTCTTAGCTCCTCAGTGCATTCATCTTTAAAGGATTTTTGTTGTTGTTGTTTTGGTTTGGTTTTTTGCTATCGTTTGTGTAAGATGTGTTAGTTTAAAAAAAACACAGACAACAGCATTGTGATTTACACAACATCTTCATGGTCCACCACTTGGTCAGGGGGCACATTAGTAGTTGAAAATACCAGAGAGAGATAAGAGGCAATAATAACTAATAACAAATAAAACTGTTGCTCATCTTCACAATAAGGTACAGGGAAAAAGTGGGTGTTTTCTGGTTCATGTGTGTAAGAGTTAGGTAAGCAAAAGACAAGAATAAGAGTTTAGCTATAATTGTTCTGCATGAACTGCTGTGAAACAGGCTCTAGTGAAACAGGAATAATGAAATAGCTGGAGAGAGGTGTTCTAATGAAGTCTCTAGTATTTTATATTTTGTCACTCTGTAGAATTACCTCATGGTAAAGGCTAGACAAGGAGAGTGCACAGCTGCCAAGCTTCTCCTGAATATTTCAGTGAGGATGCCTGTTTCAGAGCTTTTACTAAATTTGGGACATGCATGTTATGCTTAATATATGAATGTAACATGCCCATTAAATTTCAGAAAATGTATTTCTGCCTAAGTTACCAAAATAAAAACAGAAAGATGCACTGTGCAAAACTGACCCCCCAAAAGTCACATTAGTCACATTAACTGTGTAGTCAGACAGTCCTTCCACTTTTGTCTGGGTAATAAAGAGAGAAGAGGAAGCCACTTACTGGCTGCATGGAAATTGTCTGCACTACCTTTTTTTGTAAATTGTTTTATTGAAGTGAAATAAAACAATGGGATAGACAAATAGAATGCAATGGAAAGCAAAAATCCTAGTTTCAATCTTTGGAATATATCCCCACAGGGTAAAATCTTCAATGGATTTTTTCTGATGGTAAAAGCCTTCCTGAACTACTGTCAGCCAGCTTTCCAGGACTTCCCCACTATTTAGCTTCAACTATTACATCAGTGAATGCAGATCATTTGCTTTTGTCATAGTTTGCAATATGCTCCCGATGTTATGAGATGTACAAAGCTATAGATCTGATTATAGGCCCTTTGTACCAAATGACTTGAATATGGTAAATAAGGAGTATGTTCAGGCCTGTATGTGGGGAGTGTGTGTGAAGGGTGCGAGTGTACCCCTGCATAGTCCCCCAAATAAGAGTGCTCCAGCTGGCTGGGGGAAGGCAGAAGAAGTGCGCTACCCGAGCTGCCCTCCCACCATGCTCCAGCCTGCCCAGGGAAGGTTGAGGCTGATTCCCTTCCCCTCCTCCCTGGTGGATAATCAGCCCCAGCCTTTCTCTGGCCAGCCAGAGTCTGGGGGAGGGAGGCTTGGGTAGCGTACCACTCCTGCCTGTCCCTAACCGGCTGGAGAACGCCTAGTTTTGGGACCATGGTGGAGAGGTGTTCTCACACCCTTGCGGTCCACATTTACAAAAAAAGCACCACCATCCCCCAGAAATTCCTATGTACGGGCCTGATGTGCACATGCATCCCTGTCAAGGCAATTGAAATTTTCCCAACAGAATATTTTTTTCCTTTTGAAAGTGCTGACTTGACAAAAGTCAAAACAAGGACATTAATCAATTGTTGATGAAAATTGTTTTGTTTCATCTTTAGCATTTTGATTTCTATATAATAATTTGTAATACACTACAAAAGTTAAAGTGTCCAACTCCTCATAAAATGCAGGCAGCTCACAGGTAACAGGTGCTTGCAGCTTCCGTTGGCCACAAATCACCGTTCTCAGCGGATGGGAGCTGTAAACAGCAGCATGGAGTGGGACACCGCTTCCTGCAGCTCCAATGGCAGGGAATGGTGAACTGCACCTAGCTCATGGACCAGGATTTGTCCACCAGTGGTCTAACGTCACATAAATCAAGCAGGAGTTGGGCTTTAAGCTGAAACTCACCCAGGAGGTAGGAAATTACTTGTTCAAATCCAGCAGTGAAAGTAACTTAAAATTTCTTCTCTGCCTGAGAACAAGTTGAACAGGGATCTACCACCTCTCAGGTAAGTGACTGGAATATTCTTAGTGGACCATCTCAATTTCTCCTGCTGCAGTTGTTTCACCTCCGTTAAATAATTAATTGGACCAAAGAGTGACTCCATAGTTCAGTGGCTACACCCAGCAGAGAGGTGGCTGGTTGCTGTTCAAATCCTCTCTCCTCATCAGGCAGAACGAGGACTTGAACAGGCAATATCCTACATCCTGGGTGGATATTCTAACCACTAAGCCAAAAATAAGACAAGGCCAGTTGCTCCTCTACATGCCTACTGTTTTGGCACTATCTGTGAGTTAGGCAGAAGAGTGCCAGAGTCGCCACACTTCGTAAATCACTAGCAAAGACAGGCTTCTCCCTGAAACGTGTATTTAAGCACCTATTCCAGTGAAAGGCATAGTGCTTAAGACACACCTCTCATCGCCCTCCCCCATTGCCTTGTTGAGAGGAGGTCTCCCAAGCATGCTGGCTTTGTGAATGACATTCTAAAGTGCTACTTCATTATGTAGGAGCCTTGGCACCTAACTCCAGCTTTGCAGTGTTGTTTTTCACAGGCCTAAAAGTTAGGTGCTACCATGCTCAGTATCAGAACCTCTAAGTCTCTTTCTGGATTTGGGACCCATTAAGTTTCCAGAGAAGAGTTAGTCACTCTGTGTATGGATTGTGGGATAGATGGGACAAATCCCTGTGCATTCCTGTCCCTTCAGGCTCCTAGATTGTGGAATTTTGCTCTTATCTATGGTTTTTGCACAACATTGGAGCATATGGGGCACTATTTTTTTCTTACAGAGTGTCTCCTGGGGAAAATGGCTTAGTATAATGTACAAACATATTGCTGTTCAGAACATTCTGTGCCAATTGTGTTACCAGAAAAGTTCTTAGCAGCAGAACATTTTACCATCCCTCCTCCATAAAAAGATTCTAAACTGGATCTTATATAATGGAAGTGATCTTAATAAATCTCCATCAAGACACAGAAGCATGACCACCATTATTTTTTTATATTAAAAATAGGTTGGCAGATGCCAAAGGGGGAAAAAGTGTGATATGGCATTCTGCAGACTTTTTTTAAGAGGGTTTAAAAAAGATTAGCAGGGAGAGTTCTACATTTCTAAACTTTGGTTAATACTTCATGTCCAATCTGGTGACACTTCTAACATTGTTGCATTTGAGGCCTGCCTTTTCCAAAGGAAGAGAGATGTAAATGATATTACACCCCAGGGAAAGAGAGAAAAAAGAAGTAGTAAAAGCCTTGTTGTTTCAGTACTAATGTGTAATTAATTTTTGTGACTTAATGGAGTATTTCCAGAGATGGAGCTATAAATCCTGCAGTCTGTGCTGTCACTCCGCTGGGACACACCAAATTCACATCAGGCTGACTAAATAGCTAATCATGTGATTTCACTATGCACCTGTGAATGCCCAAGAGCAATCCTTACTTAGTTAAATAGCTCCATTGCCTGTAAAGCAAAAAATAAAGTACACAGCAGCTATAGGCAAGACTTAGGCTTCACAGTGTTCAGGCTGTTTAATAAAACAAAAGACAGGACTATGCAGCACTTTAAAGACTAACAGGATGATTTATTAGGTGATGAGCTTTCGTGGGCCAGAAAGCTCATCACCTAATAAACCATCCTGTTAGTCTTTAAAGTGCTGCATAGTCCTGTCTTTTGTACAGCAAGACCAGACTAACATGGCTACATCTCTGTTACTATTCTGTTTAATAAAGAGAGTCACATTTTAATGCTGTTAATACAGCACTGATGTGAGTCTGTATTCTAATCCAGACATAGGCTTATGCAAACCTACCTATAAATTATTTCTATAATGGTGTGACCAGGCGTGCCCTGGTCTGTTTATTGACCCCTCATTAACATAGGCCTAAAGCCCCTCCACCTCACCCTGAATCTGTATTTCGCTAGTTTTCCCACCAGTCTGGCCTAGTCGGCAGCACTCGGTTTTCTCCCCATGGTCAGCAGTGAGAGTTTGCGGTCTGGCCACCGAGTTATCTTCCCGGGCTATAGTGAGAAGAGGGGGGCCTGGGCCCACCCTCACTCATGGGCCCCAGCCCAGGGCCCTAAGTACAGGGATTTCATCGTAGTCCTGTCCAGCTGATGGGGCTTTCCGCCGCAATGCGTCAGCCCTCGGGCTTGTATCCATCGCCCTACCCTGGGCTGCTTCCTCTCTCCACTCTTTGCCTTCACCAGCATGGTGTCTCTGGTTCCCTGCCACCAGGAGGAGGAGGGGGAATAGTCACCATCTGGCAGAAGGGCTTCCCCTTCCCTCTCCTTCTCTGTGCTTGCTACCGCCTTTGTCCTACTCTCCTCCTCACTCAGTAGCCCAGCCCCTCTCTCCCTCGCCTGTTCCTCCCCCTTTTAGCACCCTCCGTGCCATTTTAAATCTCCCGCCGACTCTTGTCACCCCTGCTGACGTCAGCCCCCCTGCAGCTCATCCCTCCACCTTTGCCTGGCATGCCTTCATCACCGGCTTATGCCGTCCCTCCGATTCTCCCTCCCTCCCACTCGTTGTTGGCTCCAGGAGGTGCCTTGCCGCAGTGCGCTTGCTTGGCAGTGAGCAAACAGCTGGCACAGCGCTGGTATTCGGTCCCCCGCACCGCGAGCAGCCCGGCAGCCGGGGGGTCTGGAGTGTGGGGTGGGAATGCCCCTTCACAAATATAATTTATAATGAATCTGAGAAAAAATGGGGTACCAAGTCAGGGAGCCTACATACTAAAATTAGCTGAATAAGCCCTCTTATCCAAAACAAAGTCCTAGAACATCCGCTCAGTAACTTGGCTATAAAAGGCCTGCTGTATGAAAGCCAGAGGTCCTGGAGTTGAGTGCAATGTTTCCAACCTGCTTAGCTCCCTCTTATTCTATGTGCACACATGGAAGAAGCAGAGTAGATTTCTCAATACAGTAACATCGCCAGCTTTCAGCTGATATTCCTGGACAAAATTCCAGAAGAGCCAAGATTCTGTTCTAGTAATTCTCTTGGACAATGGATTTTTATGGGGAAAGGCGCTATTGCTACAGAATATATCATGATGTTTCAGCTAGGACTATACTGAGAAAAGTTAGGATCCTGTGGGCAGTAAGGGGAACAAGGTGACTCAACTTCCTTCTGTGTCCTGTACATGCTGGGTCTGTCCCTGGAAGTGTCCCGCAGAGAGAGAATTTCTAACCCTGCCTGCTGGATGGGGGAGGGAGGAGGAGTTGAGGAAGGTGTGCATGAGTGGCTGATGCCACTTGCTGGAGAGAATAGTACTGGGTTTCCCTCTCTTTCCCCTTCCCTGCCAGGTTCTCATGCATGGTATCAGTCTCCTCCACATTGCCACTCTTGACCAGAAGCGGATGCTCCCTGTGTGTGGGCATGACCCTGTGTCATATGCAGCACTGCTGTGTGTTTCTATGGTCCCAGACTCCTTAGTGGCAGCTTGTCATAGGAAGGTGTCCTACCATGAAGGCTGGAATAAGGCAGGCTTCTCCAGGAGCTTTGTAAGAAGGACCAAGGGTTCCTGTGTGAGACTGTCATGGGGTTGAGTTCTCTGGACTGGTGCTCCATGCACGGGGTGTTGTGCAACCCCCAGGCCGAGAAGGCTGAGTGAGAAGCATGCAGCCCATCATCTGCCCCACGTTGTATATAGGGAAAGTTATAGAATGCACCTGAAGTGCCTTCCTTGGGTTCCTCTGAAGCCTGGGAGACATCCGGGGAGGCAGGGACTGGCTCCAGGGTGAGGAGCAGGTCCTGGCTGGCCTGGCATGGTCACCTGGCTGGCCTTCTCCTCATCCGCCACCTTGCCCTCCTGGGCTGTACTCTCTGACCTGGTGGTAGGCCTGCCAGAGCTCTTTTATTTTCATCCGGCACTGGTCGAGTGTCCAGGTGTGGCCTTTGTTGGACTGGCTGGTGGCAATCTGGCAGTAGACTTTGGCATTTCTCTTTCTGGGGGGGAGATCCTGGAAGTTGGTCTTCTCCCCCCTGACCTTGAAGTCCAGGATCTCTGCACCAGTCCAGGCTGCATCTCTCTTGCATCCCTAGCCAGTGGCAGCTGAGGGAGCAGCAGGAGTGCTGGCAGCCATGGGAGGGTCTGCTGGAGCTTTGAGCTTGCTCATGGCTGCCTTGGTTGCTGCTATGTCATATGGAGCTTTCACAACTGGCCACATGAGACAAGCCCTTCTGCTGCTGGGACTTTAAAGCTCCACAGAAGGGGAGGAGCAGCGGAGATACCAGGTGTGGCCAGAGTGGTCAGAGCTGCAGCTGTGAGAGGCCTCCAGAGGCCATTTATTTCCAATTAGCAGCACCAGAGCTTCCACACTAATGCTATTTCAAAACAACAATTTCAAAACTAGCATTATTCCCTGATGAAAGCAGGAGTACAGATTTTGAAATAAGCAGTGGATTATTTTGAAATAACAGGCTTGGTAGTGTGGACACTCCTCTTATAAATTCAACCTAAGTGAGGTTATTTCGAAATAATGTCCTAATGTAGACCAGAGCTCAGAATCAAATGGCCTTATTCTGCATGCATTGACCTCTGTTTAAGTCAAGAGTAACTGCACTAAAGTCAAAGTTACACCAGTATAAGCCTGTTCAAATGGATCAGCCTCTAGCCAAGTGGAGTTAGACATTTGTGTCAAACTCATCTCTAAAAGCAGACTTAGGCCAAAAGCCTAGTTTCAATGAGGATTAAGGCATGATGTAGTGCATGCGAGCTCATGTTTTAGAAGTCTAGTCTAAATAAGGCATGTTTTTTGTTAAAGGGTAGTGTGCCCTGTCTAGACTAGACTTGAATGTGTTAGCATATGGTAGCTCTCATGTGCTACATCACACCTTAAATCCTTAATTCCAGTGTGTCCACAGCCTGGAAGAGATTGTCCTTCCAAAAGTTGTTACTTATTTCAACAGTATCCATATTGTGTTCAGTAATTTCTAAACAGATATTGTGTTCATAATTTCTAAACAGATAATAAACTACAAATCATGTTTCAAACTAGACATGTGCTGTGGATGGTTAGTGCATGAAAATGATCACAGAAGTCTAATCCATTTAGAAAACAAAACAAGGACAATTAAATACTGTGTGCCTAGTTGTGCTCTCAATTATTCTTGAATATCTCCACTGAATTCAGCGAAAAAACAAAATCTAGCCTCCTCTCTAACATCTGCAAGTGAGTTAGTGTTTGGCTAAAACAGCAGAAAATGTTATCACATTAGAGTAGGTTAGATACTTCCACATATTAAATTAAAACTCAAAAGTAACTATAGATGAATCCTAAAGTCAAAGCTCATATTTAAAGCAGCCCAACTGAGATTTATGTAAGTGGTGTTGCTGGTTAAACTTTTATGGGCTGCTTCCTGTATTCATTGTGCATCTACATCTTTAAATGATCAGTAAGAAATGTGGTGTATAATACCGTTTCCAAAAGATGCAATGATGGACAGCAGTCATATGAAATCTATCCATATATTTTAGAAATGTGTGTCTGTCCATCCATGAGTCTGTTTGTTCAAGAACTCCTCTAAAACACTAAGAGCTAGGACTACCAAATTTGGTATGCAACTTCCTATTACCGTAACTTAAAGCAATATCAGCGTTTGGTTGTATCAGGATAATAGGATGTGTGTGGAGTGCTATTGTTTCATACCATATGGAAAAGGAGGGGTGTGAGAGCAGGGAAAGTTATACTCACCCATGACCACAGGGTGGTAGCAAGCACTCCAGTGAGCAACCAATGGCCAGCAGCACCCGCCACCTTGGCCTGCCTCAATGAGCACCTGGTGGCCACCCATACTCCCTGCACTGGCTCCTGTACCACCTCCCCTGAGCTCCCCCTCCTCTGAAACCCCTGCCCTGCTTCCTGTATCCTGATCTGCTGCCCTAGGCCCCTCCTCCTGCATCCCCACACCTCCAGCTTCTTGCCCTGAGTCTCTTATATCCTCAAGCCCTGACTCCTACACACACTCCACACCACCACTCCCCTGCCCTGGAGGACCTGAACAGTGCCAGGTAAGTCTTCTAGTCAGAAATATTAATAGCCTTCCTCTAAATAGTTAGTTTACTATCATAACAATACTAAAAACAACTATTTCACTGCATTTGCTCAAAGAGCAATTTGTTCAGCAGGCACTAGGAAATACAGTTCAGTACAGTGTATATGCTCAAGAAAAACCTGCAGAAAAATGCATGAGGTTTTTTTTTTTTAATCCATGGAAGATAGCCTTTGTCAAATTCATAACCTATGAAGAAATTTGAGAGGTATTCTTCATGCTCCAAAATAAAAGATTCTCAGTTGACTCTTTAAAACAGAGAGCCAAAAGGTGAGAATAGAAAATCTGAGTCTTAAGTGTCTTAAATAAACAAGTAGACATCTTCACTCTCATTCTGTGGGCCACAAATATGACCTAGTTTCCAAGGAACAGATTCATATTATGGCAGCTACAGGGGAGGGAAAGAGAATCAAGATGGAACATTAGATGAATGACATTGAGAAATCTATGGCCTGGGTTTATCTTATATAACTGGTTTTATATCAAAGCAACTGAATTGGCTAAAATGGTATTTGAACCAGTATAAATCAAATCTGAATAAGGCCCTCTAATGTCATTGTCCTTCATTTCAGAGCTGGGATTTAGCTGCAAGCAAGTGTCAGATCTTTCCATAGAATTCCACAGTTTGGCTCCATTGAATCTAGAGCGTTTTGAACAAAAATAAGGCATGCTGGGATAGTCACTACAAGTCAGGACTGAATTCAGTTTGTACCCATTAAGTGAAAGCAGTAACAAATCTATAGAAAACTATTTGTTTTATAACAACGCTGCAGTTAATACAGTTTGCTATACATATTATATCTAATGTATAAAGGAGAATGTTTGCATGTTTGTGCTCTAATAACTTGGACACTATAATACCTACTGCAACCAAACTTAGCATGGAATAACCTTTCCTCCAGTAGAAGGTTTTAAGGTACTGTGGGAGGGAAGAGATGAGAGACCAACGCCTCTCCCCAGGGCTGCACGGAGGGGCTGGATCATTGGGGGGCAATCTGGTCCAGGGGTGGACCCTTGGGAGCGAGTGGGGGGAGGGCAGGATTGTAGGGGGATGAAGGAAGTGGGGCTGGACAGTCCTGCAGGGAATGAGTGAGAAATAAAGCCCATGGCAGGGGGGGTCTCCTTTGAGGGGCACTGGCCTAAGGGGCAGCACTGGTTGATGCTGGGTGGGTGAGAAATTAATCCAAGGCAGGGTGTGGGAGGAGGGGGAGAATCCCTCAAATCTGGACACTGGTCCTGGATTTGATACTGGATGATCCTGGCGGCGGAGGAGCGGGGTGAGAGATGCAGTCCATGGGAGGGGCAGCTGATGAAGGGGGTGGTGCTGGAGGAGGGACTATAGAAGTGCCAGCAGGCTTAGGTAGTTGATTCATAGTTTCATCAAAAAGATGGGCGAAGAGTTTGAGGTGTCATCTTGAAATCTCTCAGATTCAAAAGGGTCAGCCCCATTGATTGAGGCATCCCTATATTCAGCTCTTGGATGAGAATTTGCAGACCCAGCATGCCAATCCCCTACTTCCCTACCAAAAAAACATTAGCTTCTACAAGGATAATTAGCAAAAATACCACCTGATAGGAAGCAAAACATTGCACTATTGAAGAGGGGCCTCCATATGCTTCCAGCAATGGTGGGGAAACAAGCCATGGTGATTTCGGGGCTCTCCCTTCCACTGTGCTTTTAATGGTTCCAAGATGCATGACATGGGAAGAAAACAGAGACATAGTTTTTATTGTGACTTTTGTATCTAAGTTTGCTAAGTCAAATAGCTCTAATTCTCAACATTGCAATGCTATTTAGAGAATATGGGTTTTCATTAGACCAAAAAGAATTACCCAAACTCTGGCATTTACACTCCGTCTTGTTACAAAAACATAAAGGAATCTTTAATGACCATGGAGGGGGAAACCTGGAATCTGAAGCTGTTTAACTATGAAAACTGAGTGTGCCTGATTCCCTTTTCTTCCAAAACTGACCTAATTGATTGCTATGTTACTCTCAAAGTCACATATTTATTAGATGAATTTTTTTGTCTGAAATGCAAAATGGCTCTGTTCAAAGATGTAGCCTATTGTTGTCAGTTTCTGCTTAAATGGGCTGAGAGCAAAGTGTAGTTTTGTACATCTGTAACCTGCACTCCCCATAGGCATTATAAATAATTTCCATGGAAACAGTGCGGAGGAGAATATCTGTGAACCCTAGAGATATCTATGGCATTTTTGTGAGGTTTATGCCTTTTCATTTTTGACTCCTTTACCTCAGATAAACACATTTTAGCTTTGGTTTATTTTATAAAACAGCCTAGAAATTGATTTAAAGCTATAAAGAAGAAAGGAAATATGACAAAAATAAAGAGGCATCCAATTTCTGATTACTACCCACAGTATGCACATTTCAGACTGATTACTAACATACTCTGTCTTGCTCTTGCTCACTGGAGTCACAGACTGTATGTAAATTGTCAAGGGAAAGTAGGTCTGATTTAGGCTGAGAAGCAAACTGGATAGATGAGAAGTGGAAGCAGAAGGCCTCTGATCACTGAAATGACCTCACAAAATAGAAACCTCAGAACATGCTGGACAGAACTGAGCAATCTAAGATGCACTCAAGTTAAGTAGAGTGACACAAATGGAGCCAGGAACTTCTGCTTCTAGCTGTGCCATTAATTCACTAACGCTTTGGGCTAGTCACTTAACATCTATCTTATTTTCTCTCGGGGATGGTAGTTACAGGAGTGATTCAGGAATTTATTAGTAAAGGTCTCAACAAAAGCTTGAAAAAAAAATCTGTGTTCAGTTTCTGAATCTGCTTTGCCTCTCTCCTCTGAGGAGGTAGAACTACTGTAGAGAATCATTGTAGCACAACAGCTATGTGACATTCTCTTCACAGCCTAAAATGCAGGAGACAGGGTCTGTGAACAAAACATCTTCTGCACTCTACAGATCTGTGGTTGCTTAAATGGCATTTTGAGGCCACGGACCTCTTTGGATTTAAGCAAACCCTAACCTAGAACAGACCACTTTCACCAGATGTGGTAGGAGTCTCTAAAATGGGAGAAATATAGGTGTCAGAAGACCTCCTACACTTCACCTCTCTGGAGCTGCATTGAACATAGCTCAACTGAACCACTGAAACAGGAACATAAAGTACTAGATAGGGACATAGATCAACATTTTCAAACAGGAGTACCTAAATTTAGACATCCAAATCCATAGCACCATACATGAATTCTTTTTTAAAATGTTAAGGCTGCATCTAGACTGGCATGATTTTGCGGAAATACTTTTAACGGAAACGTTTTTCCGTTAAAAGTATTTCCGCAAAAGCATGTCTAGTTTGGCACGGATGCTTTTGCACAAAAGCATCCGTGGCCAGTCTAGACACTATTTTGCGCAAGAAAGCCCCAATCGCCATTTTAGCCATCGGGGCTTTTTCGTGCAAAACAGTTCTTCCCTGTCTACACTGGCCCTCTTGTGCAAGTATTCTTGCACAAGAGGGATTTTTCCCAAGCAGGAGCATGAAAGTATTTGCGCAAGCAGCACTGATTTTGTACATTAAAAAGTCAGTGCTCTTGCGCTAATTCAAGCAGCCAGTGTAGACAGCTGGCAAGTTTTTGTGCAAAAGCACCTGCTTTTGCACAAAATCTTGCCAGTCTAGACGCACCCTAAGTGTATTAAGAGTGGTCACAGGATGTGAAGGTAAATGTTATATGTCATATAGTTCTGAAGGGTCTCCTCCCATCCTCTCTTTCCCTTACAAGAGAATTAAATAGTTCCTGGATGTTTCACATTCTTGCCTCATAGAATTTGTGTAATAAAATGAAGCTGGAATTATAAGTAGGCTTGCAGAGATATTACTCCTTGAATTTAGCTGGTTTGATATTTCTTGTAAAGTAGTAAATCTGAAATACAAGATTTTGCACTCTTCTCAGGGGGTATGTCTACACTACAAAGTTAATTCGAACTAACAGACGTTAGTTCGAATTAACTTTGATAGGCGCTACACTAGCGCTCCGCTAGTTCGAACTTAATTCGAACTAGCGGAGTGCTTAGTTCGAACTAGGTAAACCTCATTCCACGAGGACTAAGCCTAGTTCGAACTAACTAGTTCGAATTAAGGGGTGTGTAGCCACTTAATTCGAACTAGTAGGAGGCTAGCCCTCCCCAGCTTTCCCTGGTGGCCACTCTGGGCACCACCAGGGAAACTCGTATGCCCACCCTCCCAGCCCCGGAGCCCTTAAAGGGACATGGGCTGGCTACGGTGCCCGTGCCAGGTGCAAGCCTGCCAGCACCCAGCCAGCAGACCCTGCACCTGGCAGGCCATGAGCCAGCCACCCGATGCCCCCCAACCCTCCGCCTCTTCCCGGGACCAGGTTGGCGGCTCTCGGGAGCCTGGCCAGGACCGCAAGAGGCGGGCACCCACCTGGTCTAGTGCAGACATCGTGGACCTCATCCACGAACTCCGCACTAGGCACAGGAAAGCGGCCATCTAGGGCAGGAGAGCTGCCAGCCTGGCCACCCAGGAGCAGGTGTGCATGAAAATCAAGGTGGTCCACTGAGACCCTGAGCCAGACCAAAGCTCATCATCTAATAAACCATCTTGTTAGTCTTTAAAGTGCTACATAGTCCTGCATTTTGCTTCAGCTACACCAGACTAACATGGCTACATTTCTATTACTGTTCTAACATGACTCCACAAGCTGACTCTGGGTCCCTTAACTGCAGGATGCTTAACGCTTTCTGGCCATATGTCATATATAATTAAATAAATCTAAATCTTATGTTAAGTTACAGTGATAGCAACAATGGTTTGTATACAGTAGTCATATTATAATCAGATAACATCACAAACACTAAGAACTGCAATATGCACTTAAAATGAATAATGCTGAACAGACATGCTAAGGTGAATTTGGTATTAATAGTATAATTATATAGTTGATTATATAAAAATAATTATGTTTTTCATATATTCAATATCTAGATATCAGTCCAAGATATTTATCAGACCCATATCTAATCTGAGCAGTTTCTCAAGAGACTCTCCCATAATTTAGTACACCCTTTATTAATAGGAAATGTTTCTGGAAGATTTTCCATTTACTAGCTATAATCATTCTGACAGTTAATAATAAATCTTACAAAAGGAAGTAGAGGAACCATTAGCAGGATCTTACATAACCTAAAAATGCTAATCCTGGTATCAATTATTTGGGGATCCTGGAATATTGGAACAATGAAATCATCTGGTTTCTCACACATGAATAGTTTGTTATTGGCTGCCAAAATACTTGAGGGATCATAAAAAGATATATTTTATTCTTGTTCTAATTAACAAACATAAGCTATTTGCTCCTACAATTGGAAAGTTCCAATATATAGTACCTGGAAAGTTGCTATTTTGGAAAAAAATCATCATTATGATTTGCTAAAATACATGCTGTACACTCTTCATTTATGTTCCACGTATACCTTGTAGTCCCCTATATTTTACTTATAGTAGAATAGGAGCCAGATTCTGATCTCAGTTTCATTGGTATAAGTGAGAAACCAAAGTGACTTCATATATATCAGAACCTGGTTTAGCTTTCTGTGCTGGGTTGGTGTTGGACTTATCAGTTGCCTCTTAAATATGTTGTGGCCACATCACTATATTAAGTTTTTGGGAAAGGATTATCATTTATTGTACAGTAAAATAAATCAACAGATTTAGTGAGATTCCAGCTCCTTTAGCACGTTTTTGTTAGACTAGATGTGGAAATACAGGCTGGTCAGTTATAAAAAATAAATTTGTCTTCTACTAAGATTCCTCACCATTGGTTGCTTTGATATTAACCATAATGCAGCGTAACAAATTTACATAACATGGAAACTAAGTAAATACTAGACAGAAGCTGCAGAAAAATCACTCATCACCAGGGAACTTATTAACCAACTCACAATATACACACATTTCAAAACCAGATTCCTAAAATGTCAATCATATAGTGCTATGCTCCAACAGAGGAACGTAGTGACAGGTATTCTACAATTGCCTCCAAAAAGTGACTGACAGAATACCAAAACACAACTTATTTCTTGTGATGGACAATTTTAACTCTAAAGTCAGATATAACAAGAAATGGAAAGAGCAATAGGAAAACTTGGGTTGGAAGTTATCAACCAAAATGGTGGGACATTTGTTGAACTGGCTAGGTACTGTATATGGTTTAGTTCTTGCAAGCAACCTCTCCCCTCAAAAAGACAGAGAGAAAGAAATATGGAATTTGCCAGATGTCAAAACAAACACACAGACAGACCACATCTCCCTTACTTCAAACTCAGGTCATCTGTCCAAGGTGCAAGGGCACATCAAGTAGCAGATGTCAGCAGCAGCCATAATATTTGCATTGCTAAGCTGAAATTAAATTTGAGAAAGATTTTTAAATAGAAATCAGTAAAGCAAAACAATAGTGTCAAACTAAAAACAAGGGAGCAGTATGAGCAATTCCAACTCAAACTAAGGAACATATCTGAAGCACTGTCAGACGCACAGGAAGGTGAGAGATAGAAGAAAAAATGAGTAGTACCCATAGACAATGTGATTATAGCTTTAGCAGCCACAGTTGGATATAAACAGAGAGAGCAATAATTGGATAAGCCAAGAGTCTTGAGGAAAAGAAAGCTCTGAAAGGAAACTTCTGAATGTGAAAACCAACGAATATTGGTAAAAGCAAAGGAGTACACAAAAGCAGATAAAACAGTACAAAATAACACAAGAAAGTTAAATGGAAATATGTTCAAGACCTAGCACCTGAAATGGAATCCGCTGCTATGACACAGCCATTTACCAAGTAAGCTAAATCCTGGGTAGAAATTTCAAAGTAGGTAATGTGTTAGTCAAAATGCCTACACATGAGGGAAAACACAAAAAAGAGATTGTCTGAGCATATCACAGACATCCTCAACAGACAATTCAGCACCAGATTTAATGAAACCAATAAAATTTATCAACCTTGGTCAGATAGAGATGTCCGAAGTACAGATCACAATCAAGAAGCAGAAAAATGAAGGTGCAGGAGATGATCAAACAACAGCAAAAAGGCTAAAAGCATTTCATACCATCATATTGAGGAAACAGAGAGATGTTTCATAGTATTTGGGGAAAGAAACCCCTCTGTCAGAATATCTAAAAAGGGTGAGCTTACTGATCATAAATAATAGAAAGGCGTTACACTACTCTGTTGATGACAACAGAGGACTTTTTCTTGTACAGAGATGTGATCTGTAGTGGTGAACCACCGAAGTGGTACAACATGCACACTGGCATAAAATAGGACTGTGTTTTATCTCTCGTTTGAGAGTGCCATAGCCCGAATAATGATGAAGTGATTAGCGATCTGGCATGTATTAGTGATCTGGCATGGTCAAAATACCAGGAAGGCCTACATTTTGTTGATGATATTGTGCTACTGTACTGTGCAAAACCCCCCAAACAGTTCCAAAAGACAGAAAACCTGTTGGCATCATACTGGGAAGTAGAGACTTAAAGAAATAATTAATATCAACAATATTAAAGACATCCTCAGCATGTACTAAACTTAGCAAGTGTATAAGAATAAAAAACATATAGCATCAGAACAAAACTGAGACTTTTCCGTTCAAACAATTTCTGCACAAGCAAACCTACAAGAGTTGGACAGAACACTAGTGCCTTCAGAAATAAGTGTCCATGTAGTATTCTGGGCATTGGTAGAAAAGACTTAATTTCCAACACAGGCCTAAGAAATAACCAACCATAAGTTTGCTTCCACCAGTATAAGGAGGAAACACTGGATATACTTGGGGCATGCACTCTAGGTGCCAACACCAAGACCCCACATGAAGCTCTAAATCAGAAACCAAATGGCATCAGGAAACAAGACACCCAAGGGAAACCTTAACAAGAGCCCTTATGGGGCAGTGTAGAACAATCAATCACAACACCATAGTGCAGATGGAAGCAACAGCTAACAATAGAGAGGGATGGGAAGGGAAAAAGGAAAATGCAGAAACATCAGCTCAGAATATAATAATGGAAATACTGTGAAAGATTCTGCAGGTATTGATTACCATTTTTAAAAGAATAGCTATTGTGTTAGATTTTTGCTTTCTTCAAACATTTCTGAGATTGTGTTTTACTGATGAGTACCCATGACACTTAGATTTCAACTTTTCACACTAAAACACTCAGTAAAAAAGTTGCAGAAATTCTTTCCATGAATATTTCTTCCAGAAACCTAATTGTAAAAAGGTTAAATCCACTCAGACTAGAAAACAATACTATGTGATGCATATGACCAGTCATAAGTAACAGCTTGAATGTGGATTTTAAACAGCAACTAAATAAAATTTATAATAAATGTCATTGATTTTAAAATAAAATATAACTCAGAAAATCATGATCTCTTCATGGACATTTTGGGCCTAACTCTTAACAGTGTTTTTCCTACAATGCCACTCTTATTGGAAAGATAACCATGAAAAGGAAATGCTTAAAATATGCACCTTACATAAATATTAAGATTGTGATGCTAGAATAGATGCATGAAGAGATTAATGATCCCAATTCAGAAGTCATGGCTAACATGGTCTGTAGGATTTCTTGAACTTATTTAGACACTCTGCCTCTAGATTACATCTACTCTAGTCATGAATATGGGAGAATAATTTAATCCAACTTCTGGCTCCTTGGCATCCAACTTTGTCTGACTCCTTTAAACATGGATGGGGGTGGAAGATGGTATTTAATATTCTACTATGCTTTATGGCCTATTATACTAAATTGGAAATTAAGCCTCCAGGTTCCTGGAGCTGGGCAGACCATGCAGCTTTTAGATTATAACTTTTTAAACATTAAGCAAGGTTCAACGTGCAATTTCTTTTTACAAGGAGCCTGCTTAGTTGCCAGCTGCAGAGGAACTGTGCCACAGCCCTTTAAAAACCTATTAACAGTCTTAGCATTGCCTGAGCTCAAACAGAATGGCAGTCTCTGATCCCTGGACAGGCCATAAGGCAAGTGAAGAATTCTTGCATTCTCTCTCACTTACATAGAGCCAGGAATGAGTGGAGCCTGTGGAAATGGCTCCATATAGTTCAGAGCTCACTGTAAAACATAATTTTAATGTTTTAAAATCTAGAAATGAAAATTAAATAAGTGCTATGGTGGCACTTCTGAAAGTATCAAAATCACTGTCACATAGCAACTAGCTCTCAGCCAGGACTGTTCAGAATTTTTCCATTTAAAATGGATATTTTTTATGGAAAGCATTTCTTCCAACATTTTTCATGAACCATGTCTACTTTCCAAGGAGAAATTTCCATTGTGTCAAAAAAATGGAATGTCCTCAACTCAAAATATTTCATCCAAAACTTGAAATATTTCAGTTCTGAAATTTTGCCATGGTGCCTCATGAGAATTGTAGTTCAAGAGCCTTATGCTCCCACTCTTCTCTGTGGGTCAGGTTTCCCACTGCACTTCATCTCCCAAGACTACTGCATAGCTACACTGTGTTACGATGTGTACTGCCACACAGTGCCAAAAGATCAGGGGTACACGATGGAAAATGTGCACTCACCATGATGAGACC
Source organism: Pelodiscus sinensis (assembly GCF_052426305.1). Lineage (NCBI taxonomy): Eukaryota > Metazoa > Chordata > Testudines > Trionychidae > Pelodiscus > Pelodiscus sinensis. The sequence continues at coordinate 40,668,566 of NC_143060.1, forward strand.
ATAAGGCACCTGAGCCACATTTCAGAATAGAAATATTTCATTTTGGGGCTGAAATACTTTCAGGTTCCAGGACTATGTCTATGTATAGCGCAAAATACAAAGCAAGTAACAAGCGTGGTGCAGATTGCACACATTTAAAATGGTGTTCAAAATGCCAGCATTTTGCAAGATATGGAAAGTTCCATTTAGCTTCCATTAAATTTCACTTTCTTCCTTTGGGTTTTATTAAAAATACCTTTAAATGATGTTTAACAAATATTCCTTCCTGGCACCCACACTATTAGATGGTACATATAACTGTTACTACCTACCCACCTCCACTGTGGATTTAAAATTGCTTGTATGAGCTGGTTGACACATTTTTCTATTCCTCAGATGAAACATGTGGGATTTTTACAGGTCTAAGATAGACTTTAGCTTCTGTTCTGTAATTACCAGAGTTTTTTATGATCTTTTTGCTCATAGTTGAGTATTCAAAATAGTGAGATTAGGACTAAGTACTTATTGATTGTGAAAAATATTCCTTGCAAGTACATCCATTTCCCCCCCTCGTTTCTGCAAGTGTATTTGTTCATCACAACTATTTGAATACCAAAAGAAACTACACTATCTCCTTAAGGAAATCTCTGCCTTTACTTGGGACCAAATTCACACAGAAACACCTTCTGAACCCCGACCAGGATTGTTCTATTTGCTTCCCAAAATCCAGTAAACCTGGACATGTCGGATGTCCCATCATTTCAGGTATTGGCACACTCAATACCAGATTATTCAGCTATGTAGACTCCTCAAACCCTATGCAACCAACACTCCCAGCTATCTCCGAGATACCACTGACTTCCTGAGAAAACTACAAAACATCGATAACTCCCTGATAACACCATCCTTGCCACCATGAATGTAGAAGCTCTCTACACCAATATTCCACATGAGGATGGATTACAAGCGATTAGAACCACTATCCCAGAGGATACCACAGCCAATCTGGTAGCAGACCTATGTAACTCTTTTCTCACCCACAATTATTTCCAATTTGGGGACAACTTATACCTCCAGCTCAGTGGCACAGCCATGGGTGATGGCACAGCATGGCCACACAGTACTCTAACATCTTTATGGCTGACTTTGAACAATGTTTCCTCAGATCCCATCCCCTTTTACCCCTCCTTTACTTACGCTACATCGATGACATCTTTATGATCTGGACCGATGGCCAAGAAACCCTGAACTCATTCCACAGAGACTTTAACAACCTATACCCCACCATCAGTCTCAGCCCGGACCATTCAACATGAGAGATCCATTTCCTGGACACCACAGTACAAATCACTAATGGAAAATTAAATACCACTCTCTACAGAAAACCCACTGACTGATACACTTACCTACATGCCTCCAGCTTCCATCCAGGACACACCATACGATCCATCATCTATAGTCAAGCCCTTAGGTACAACCACACCTGCTCTAATCCCACTGACAGGGTATGTCTAGACTACATGCCTCTACCGACCGAGGCATGTAAATTAGACATACTGACATAGTCAATGAAGCGGGGATTTAAATATCCCCCGCTTCATTAGAATAAAAATGGCTGCCACATTGTACCGGCTCAGCTGTTTGTCGGCACGAAGTGGCAGTCAAAATGGAGATCGGCCGACAAAGGTTTCCTTGCCAACCAATCCCCGTCTTGACTGCCGCTTCGTGCTGACCATCAGCTGATCTAGCACAACACGGTGGCCATTTTTATTCTAATGAAGCGGGGGATATTTAAATCCCTGCTTCATTGACTATGTCAGTATGTCTAATTCATATGCCTCAGTTGGCAGAGGCATGCAGTCTAGAGTAGACATACCCACAGAGACCAGAAACTTCAAGATCTCTACCAAGCATTTGTAAATCTCAATTACCCACCGGGGGAAATAAAAAAACAAATTGAAAGAGCCAGACGAATACCCAGAAACCATCTACTTCAAGGTAGGCCCAAGAGAACCAACAATAGAACACCACTTGTCATCACCTATAGCCCCCAACATAAACCCCTCCAATGCATTATCAACAACCTACAACCTATACTGGAACAGGATACTACACTCTGCGAGGCTCTGAGGGACAGACTCATCGTCCCCTATAGACAACCACCTACCCTCAGGAGGATTCTTACCGACAGCCACAGGACATACCACATAAATACCAACCCCGGAACTTTCCCTTGTAACAAACCCCATTGCCAACCTTGTCCACATATTTACTCTGGTGACACCATCACTAGACCTAACCATGTCAGTTATATGATCAAGAACACATATTCCTGTTCGTCCAGAAATATAATTTATGCCATCATGTGCCAACAGTGTCCTTCTGCTATGTATATTGGACAGACTTCTCAGACACTTCGCCAAAGAATTAATGCTCACAAATCAGACATCTTCACAAGGAAAAAACAGTTGCTTTTCATTTCAACCTACCTGGACATAATTTTAATGACCTTACTTCATGCATCTTACTTCAAAGAGACTTTAACACCAGATTATAGAGGGAAACTTCAGAACTTTCTTTCATGCTTAAATTTGACACTTTACGAATGGGCCTTATCAAAGCTGCTAATTACATTAACCATTACAAATTTAGCTTCCCCACTTCTCACCCCTGATTAGCTATTCATTGACTCATAAATAGCTATTCCCTCCCTTCCTCCTCTCCCTCACCTCACCTTCTGTACTAAATCTGATTTGTCAGTTTAATAATGTGTTCACTTTTTTCATTGTATTCCTTTGGTATATATGGTCATGCCAGTTCTCTTCCAGAGTATGATCTGAGGAAGTGGATCTGGCCCAAGAAAGTTCCTCACCTATTAAACCATCTTGTTAGTTTTTCCTTTTGTTGACGGGAAGTTGGCATTACAAATTTACAAACTGAACTTCACTAGACCCTATTTAGTCTCTCAAGTGGGGATAGCTTTCACTACCTCTACCAACTCTGTGTGGAACCATATGGGCTTATGACTCTTAGAAAAGAGGGGAGCAGCCTTAAAATCTGTTTTCCCAACATAGCAGGCCCAACTATATTTGATACCTATTAAGCCCTGTCATTATGGAAACTCTTGACACTGGCATATAAAAGTAACTCAGAAACAATCTTCAAAACAAACCTTTATTTATTCACCACCTCCCAAAAGTCACAAAGAAAAGAGCAAAAGCAATAAGAGGCCCATATAGACGGGCTTTCAGAAATTCCCATAAGTGCAGCTAAAACCTAGGAGAAAAAGAATGGTCTGCTTGCACCATGCACCCTCTTTTCCTGTGACTCAGGCAGTTTGTAAGTCAGACTAAATCTACTGACAACCCTCTTGCCTCTTCTGCTTCCCCCAAACCAGTGTTTTTAGGGTTTAGAATCCCCTTTGAGTCTACCCTTGGGTACAATAACCTATACTAGCCTAGATAGAGCCATTTCCAATGGCTAGTGCAGCCGTTGTTCACTTGTCTGAAGCTGTCTAGCAGGGAGTCTTGTTTTTGTCACTGTTTCATTACCTCTGGTTTTCTCTGTTAGCAGGCTCTTGATTTAATTCCTGTCAGTCAGGCATATTCATATAAAACAGATATGGGGTTACAGTATTTATTTAAAGATTACCCACAACTCCCTTGTACTCCATGGCTGGGAAATGAACAGTGTCAGCTATGGACCATTCACACAGAATTTCATTCACTTATTGGGAATTCTCTCTCAGATAAAGGATTTAACAGATCGGGCAGTAGACAGGTGGGAGAGGAAAGCAGTTGATAAGGATGGTTTCCAGGAAAGTAGAAGATTGTAAGGAGGGATATAAAGGAGGAACTCTTCTGTCTCTGAAGAATGACAGCCTATGGACCTAAGACTGACTAGGACTAAATTTCACTGTGCAAATAAGGCATTGAAATATGTTAGAAAGTAGGCTGTCTGTTTTAATATTCCTAGGCATGAGTGGGATGCTACAAATCTTGTGTAACTGGGCATGATTTAAGCCTCAGGCTCCTGTAGTCTCAGAATAGACAAAAATGTTATTACAGACTAGAATCATAGCATGTTACAGTTGCACATTATCTTCAAGCCATGTTCAAGAAAAGGTAGGAGTTGCCAAAATACTGCAGATGGTATTTCTAAGACTTCTGTAAATCGCAGCATGGAAAATTATACCAATTTATTACAGCCCATATTATACTGGCCCTTAAAATATCTGCAAACGTATCATATGATGCCTTGTTGTGTGACTGTTTACACAGATAATCCTCAGTATCTCAGAAGCAGTAACATACACATTAATTGAAGTGGAAGCTGATTATTGATTGTTTACTAACTAGCCGATGAAGAAGACAGAAAACCAACTTTCAATCAGACAAACTCATGCTGCTGCAGAGATTTCAATGTTGTACACTGCTTTTTTTAGGTTTTCCTTAATATCACTTTAACCAAATATCTGTCTGATTTTGCCCCCTTGTGGTAGTATGTAATCTTCACCTTGGATTTGTTGTTTTGATATGGGGGAAAATACAGTACTGAACAAGCTCTAATACATATAACATTAGCTCAGGGTAGGGGTTAGTGAAATAATAAAGGCAAGGCAAATTTAGTAGTAGTATGCAAAAACTGATTTATGTTGCCTGAGTTGCAGTTTAACAGAACACACGAGTGTAAGAAGCTCTTATTTTGGTATAAATTTTCCCAGCGTTGTTGTGGGTTATCAGAAACTCTCTCATGTTTAGAGATCTCTTGGAGACCTGAACCCACACTCGTTGAACTTAATGAGAGTTCCATTGTCCCTTTGTGCTGACATATCTAACTCAGAACACTCCATACACCTACTGCGGGACTGATGTTAAGATGGGGGAGCAAGAGAAGAGAAATGTAAGTACACGCAAATGGGAATATCAAGGGATTAGCAACAGGACAGATCTGCAGCCTTACCTTTAGCATAGGTAGATCACTGGTTTATATCCATGTCAGGTCTGTAAGTCTCAAGCATTTAGGCTCTTAATGTTCATTTAAATCAACAAAAGTTAAAAACCTAAATGCCTTTGAAGATCTGGCTTAATTATCTAAGATTTCCATCATGTAATGGCTGTTAACAGTCTAACCCGAGGTAGGGATGTTAACTCCCATTTAATTGATTAACTGGTTAAACTCTAAGTTTAACCTGTCCACCAATTAAACAGGGGTGTGTGGCAGTGGGTGTCCCCCTCCCTCTGTGTGCCCCCTCATCACAGCCAGGGCTGCTCTAGCTGGGAAGGAGCATCCCTGCTTGCAGAGGGCTCTGCAGGGCTGGAGCAGCTCCTTACCTATGGCAGATAGAGGGGCTCCTCCAGCCCCTACTAGTTAACTCGAACCAGTATGCCTCACCCTTATACAGCTCCTCACATCACGTAGGACATCATTGCCACATTTGACGCCAACAAGCACCTTTTCTGGATGTCTCAGCGTAGACACAAATGAGTGATTCAATATTTGTGATGAATTACCTCTCATCCTCCAAGACACTGTGGAAGGTTCTGTGTCAGCACAGAACTCAGAGCCCAGGAGGAAGGGGACTATTGTCATTTTATTCACTTTGCCCCTTCCAGATCCTGATCTGGTCTGGTCACTGGAGCAGCCCCCACATGCAATCTGTGCAGCTCTGGGGGCCTGTTTGAGTAAAGGCAGCCTTCTTGGAACTTCCCCATGGACCACAGCCATACCTGGAACATCTGCAGTACCCCAGCCAACCCCCAGATACCAGAGCTTATAAAAAGGCCCTAGTTGTGGTCTTTTGAAGTACATGAGCCATAGGAATCTTTTCCTAGTGACAACTGGGGCTTTTTCAGCCTCTTTACACCTCTCCATCCCTTCCTCCTGGCACAAAGATTTTGGAATGAGAGCAAGGATCTCACCGGGTCTGGTTTGTGACATCCCCCAGGCACAGAAGTGGAATGGTTTGAGAAAGGCTGCACAGCCACTGCCAATTCTGTAGTGAAGTAGAGGACTGAAGTTGTCAGAATTCTCAGTCCAGCATCATTCTTGAAATAAAACAAAACACAACACAACCCACCTTCATTAGAAAGCAAGGGCAATGCTCTGTTTAATGCTGTGAAGGTGATGGTCACACTGGTTCTTAGAGCTCTTGTGTTACTGTGGAATGTTGGTGCATACGTACAAACAAACACCCATACTCACGTTTAAACTACGCCACTGGCTTAGATCTGAATTTTAGTTTGTTCCATTTTATGCCATTCCCTTTACATCACATATCCCAGGGCTGGCCCCACAAATAGCCAGCTCAAAGATGTGCTTTTATGAAAGCAGTGCTGAAGGAGGGTGGTATTTCAACCCATCTTCTTAGAACAGCGATACTCAGACTGTGGCTCTTTAATGTGTCTCCTGCGGCTCTTTGCAGCATATGATAGTAAAACACTGTGTGATTTGATTATTAACCAATCAGGAGATTTTTACTGTGTAATTAACAAATTGTAGTTAATATTTGATAAGTCATTTTGCTGTGAAAATTGTGTGTGTGTGCATGCATGTGTGTATATATGCATTTCCCCTAAATATTTCCTCTACTTAAATATGAATATATAGTATTGTAGTGAATAAAGTAATGAATTCATACTAGTAATCAAAATTACACAAAAGAGCTACAGTAATTACCTCCTGAACCACTGAGATCTAAGTATTCCTGTCAGTGCAGTGCCTAGGATGGGGACACCCCCCTCCACCTCAGATTAAAAATATTTTTCTTCTCCATGAATGGAAATACACAGACACGAATGAAATATCACATTGTCTTTGAAAAACAAAACAGTGAGAATAGAGCCTAAGGGGACTGTTTGAACTCAGCTCACTGACCAGAAATTAATAATTAAAGAACCTGCCTCAACTCAACATGTGAAAATGTGTCCATTTATTATGTGTTCAGTAGTTTAGACTTCCTCTCCCTCCACCCCCTGATTCTCCTGCCTGGCAGGCATCATGTGCATTTATTGTTCCCTAAGCAACAATGTTAGCTTCCTTTTTGTTTTCTGCTCATCTAGAATGTAAACCTATTTCATGAAAAAGGAAAGGCAAAAATATCACTTATTACTAATCTCAGAATGACAGATTCTAGCCCACTTTCCCCCCAACTGCCTCCTGCCAAGTTTTCTGTTACTGCCTCTTACTTAAAAGCTAGAAAAACTTTGAGTTGCTGTCAAGAGGGTTGATGAAGAACCAGCTGATCAGTGTTGTGTGAGATTCTCCATGCCAACTACATTGTGGGGGTTTTTGATGGAGTTGACCTGCTTCCCCCTAGCTGTTTGAAGCGAGTGGAAAGTAAGGCTCTTCACACTCGTGATTCATTTGTTCTTCCCTGTATTTGTTTACACCCTTCCTTCATAAATAGGAAGTATCTCCAGCACTTGCAGAGCCCACAGGACTTGAAGAACTATACAGGATCTGTGACTTAGGAGGGGGCAGACAATGTAGTGCTGAAGAAGTTCTACAGCTATTTTTCATGAAGTGTGATACCTGGACCTCTTTGCTTAGAGCCTAGAATTAGGGAGGGAGGCTTTTAAAAATTATATCTACAATACTATTCGCAACATTATTAACAAATGCACTGTGATAGGTTGTGTCCCAGATATCCCCTTCAGACTGTCACTGATCATACCACTAAGCCCACTTACCTGCCCTCTTGGGTGTTTCACCACCCTGTACAGCAAAGACATAGAGTTGGGATAACTGCCTCCTAGCAGAGTAACACACACGCACCCAGAGCCGAGCTGTTCTCAGATTTCAGTTCCAGGAACTTGACAACACCCAGAATCACAGCCCCAATGGGTCCAAAACCCCAAATAAATCCATCTTACTCTATATAAAAGTTTTACACAGAGACTATCCCTCAAAGTTCACTCCCTTTATCAATGAAATATATGCAAAACTGTTGGTCATCCCCCACCCTAGTATAATTATTTACACTGGATTTGATCATAAAAAAGTGATTAAGTATAAAAAGTAGGATTTAAGTGATTGTGAGTGATGACAGAGAGATCAAAGCATGTAACTAAGTGTCTATTCCATTACTAGGCACAAGAGGTGCAGCACTCTGCACACCGGTATGAAGCTGTTCTAACAAGATCTTCACAGATTTGGAATTTGTGTCATTGGCTTGTAAACATGGCTTGTTACAGGGCATGCTATGTAGTTACTTCCACAACTGCTTTAAACACATGCCTTTCTGCAGTTTTGAAATGCTTCATATTTTAAAAAAAACACTAAGAGCTATGATGGTCCCTATGACAAAGTGAGGTAAGCAGGACATTAGAAATCAGAGTCTAAGAGAGAGGCTGGTTTGTGGAAGCTGAGAGAAAAGGCTTTAAGAAGTCTCAGGTCATAGAGTTATCAAAGGATCCAACTAAGTGAAATCAATCCAGAAGAGAGATCTGTAACCATGATAGTTCTATTGTTTATTTTGTTGTTGTTGACAATTCAAGATTTTTCTAGCAGGAAGGTGTTGAATTTCCCTTTCCTTAATAATTCCTCCCACACTCTGGCCTCTTTCCAAGGTAGCTCCATATTTGCAATAGGTGAATAAAGTCAATAAAGCATGTTGAGTCTTAATTTTTCATTATGAAATATGTCCTTGTTGTATTGAGTGTTTACAATTATTCATAATTTTAATGACAGCCACACTTAATTGATTCTGAGCAGCTTACATTTGAAAAACCAATATTTTCCCCCAGAAGTCTTTTCCCCAAATTTCAGGTATTTTGCAAAATAATTAGAACGTCAGTGTCTCCAAAACAGGGTCTTAACTTTCTAAAGTCACATGCTACTTCCTCACAAATGAGAACTTAATTTTCCCCATTCAATCAGCAAAGAAAAAAATATTTTAAAATGAGCAAGAAACACCACTGGTATTGTTCATCTGTTACTCTAAAAGGTACTTATAGTACAACAAAATGAAGCTTGTTATCTAATAAATGCTACTGTGGAAAAATAAAGCTGGATAGGATGAAAGTAAATATTACACTAATCTACTGAGCTCTGAGAAATTGATAATCTTCCCATTCTTCTGAAAGTGTAAGATAGAAGATAAGTGGCTGTATATTAGTTGTTCAGGATGATCTGGGTTTAGATGGGAAATGTGGGGAGGTGAAGACAGAAACTTAGACTCGTGGAAAATTTTCACATAAAGAATAAAATCTTTGCCTTACACATTGGGCCCTGATCTGCAAATATTTTCATAGATTTGAAGGACAGAAAGGTCCATTACATCATCTAATTTGAGTCACTATATAAAACAGGACACAAAATTTTATCCACTTACTGTCTACAAAGCCAAATAACTTGTGTTTGTCTAAAGCGTATCTTCTAGGTGAGCCTCTAGTACTTATCAGAAAACCTCAGAATATGAAGTCCACCACTTTCTGTTGGTAATTTGTTCTAGTAGTTGAATACCTTCATTGTTACAAGTGTACTCTAAACACTTAAGACATGCATAGTTTTACCCATGTGAGTAGCCCCTTATATCACAATTACATGTAAATAAACCTTAACACGTGTCATTTAGATCACAATCTAAATATTTACAGTATGTGATTAAAGGAAGAAGGTGGTACACAATGGGCAGAAGGTCCAGAATCCATCCTACTGAACATTTAAGCTCCTTCAGAGCTGTGAAACTTTAATGAGTTTGTTTCTTCAATTCCCCCATCTCAAGTAGCCTGACAATGAGCACTGTAGATGTTCTCCTGCCCAGCTGCTAAGTGGGTGCATTAGGAGAGAAAGTTGTCTGTGCCTCCTCTCTTCATTAGATTCACCCAATCTAATTCACACCATCTGAAGATGTGCCCCCCCCCCCTTCATTTTTTTCCCCTTTGAGTAGACACGGAGCTGGCCTGGGAAAGAAACCAACATGTCTTTTAAGCCAGTGTTTCTCAACCAGTGGTATGAGTACCCATAGGGGTACTTGAGAGAAGTCTGGGGTATGTCAATACCACTGAAATTTGGAGAAAACTGAATTTTTGTTTTAAGTTTTACAGCGCTTTATTATTTTTGTGCTTTTTACATCTCAACATTTCATCACCCACCCAACTACAATTAAGTTGTTTAAACAAATATGTTGCAATGGTAGAAAAAAATTGTGAGTCTGAAATATGTAGGTACTGGGGGTACTTATAATTCTTTTAAAGGGGGTACTTTATAAAAAAAGGGTTGAGAAACACTGTTATAAGCTACTGGCTAGAAAAAAAGTTTTAAAAGTCACCCTATTGTTATTAGTTACTGTTTGCTGTGTAGTAGCAGTTAGAGGCCCTGCATTAGGAATAGGAGCCCCATTGAATTAGATGCTGTCTGTGCATGAAATAAAGTGTGTTACTGTGCAAACAAGTTTACAATCTAAGTATGTGATATGAGAGAGCACACAGAGAAAATCCTAGAGTATTAAAACAAGACACCAGGAGGGATTCTTTTCCCACAAATGATTATATTGTACGCTGTTGCTACTTGTAGCAAATTCCTTGGACCAATACCACTTTATACAGGCCTAGAAATGGAATTAGATTTTCTTTCAAACTCTGCTGAATGAGTTCTGTCTCCCGCATATTTTTTTATCCTGATATCAAAGTTCATTCTGACTTGCACTGTCATTTTATTCAGATTACAGAGGCTGCAATGGGAAGAAATAAAGACACAAATTTTGCGCATTTTTCTGTAAGCAATACAAAGAAAGGGGTTCGTGAATTACAGGCGTCACAGTCAGTGGATCCAGCGGGTAAGAATGCCCTGCAGTTCTGATGCGAAAACAGCATTGAACATAGCTGCAAGTATAGAGGTCATTCACTCTTGTCTGCACCTCATTTTGTGGCCAGATACTGGGGATAAAATTGACTATTTGGTGAATTCTCCTACTTATCAGTCGAGTTTGTGAGTTCCACACATTGCTGCAGCAGTGAAACATGACAAATGTTAAACAGCACCCAATAACACTCCCAAATATCTTTGAAACAGCAGGTAAGAATACCATCAATCAGAAACAGTGCACTTTATATCATGGCAACCTTGTTTCTATTAACTAAACAGATTAGCATGCACAATTTGACACTATGCAATAACAACTCTTTAGAGTTAAATTCTGCTTTTAAATGCATACATACAGCTCCTCCTAAAGTGGGGAGGGGATACACACAATGACAGAATTGGAGTATTAGTAGTACCCATTTGTTCACATATAGTGAACTTTTATGTATCAATTTATGGGGTTTGTTTCTTCAAAATATTGTCTTTTTAGATTAGCTTTTCATTGCTTTTTGAGTGACCCAACATTTTTTCCCTCACCTCTGAGTCTGTGTTGAGAAGCCTCACGTGGAGTATTTAAGTTATGATTTATGTATGCCACAAAGTCCATTCCAAATACTGCTCAGAAAATTAAATGAATCTTCAACTGACATAAAATATAATTGAATTTATTCTGCTGTATTTGTAGAGCACACAACTTCGCAGAAAAGTGTTCATAGTACTTAAAAGGAAAGAATAAAAGATTAATCAGCCCACGGTACTGTACATTCATATTAACGGATTTGGAATGGACTTGTCAAAGGAGCCTAAAGGAGTTAGGTACCCACCTCCCACTAAACTGGAGTTGGTTACCTCACACCTTTGTCACCTTATTAATTTTGGGTCTGCACATCCTAAACTCAAAACTCCGGTCATCTGAAGAAGTACATGATACCATCTACATGTTTTGTTAGTCTATAAAGTGCTACCAGACCAATTGTTTTTTTTTTAACTTATTAACTGACCAGCACTTGGCCTCACTGAAGCAGCAATTTACAACATACCTGATCTTTTGGAGCCCGGAATGCAACCTTATCTGGCACTTTTACTGTTATTAACTCATGTATAAGTAATTACTTCATGGCTTTCATCCCATGAAATCTGTTGCTGATTAGGAATAAATGTTTTCTTAGTGATATTCAAATGCTTAAACAATTAGCAGCAAAAAGACATTTTATAGTATTTCTGGCCACTCCAAAGGAGTAACAAAGATTCATGAATACCGCTGCTTTCCTGGCTTGAAAATTATAGGGTAGAAAAGGATTGCAAAGATAACATGAATAGAAATTAATATTTCTGGGGGAAGCAGCAAATACACATGCTTAGCTACCATGTCATGTGCCTAATTAATATTCTAGGAAAAATCCATCAGCTGCTTACCGCCTCTCTCCACAATTATGAGGGCCTTTGCCATGGACATGTTTTGTTCACATTCCCTGATTGTAGTGGCTTGTACTCAGGAATGCAGTGTACTCAGCCTCAGGAGTGATTTTGATCTTTATTTCTTTTTAATAAGAATCATACACTGTAAAAGGATGTGAAAAGACTATTATTATGATACCTTTAAACATGTTTAATGGTGCCACATGCTGACTCAAAAATCCCTTTCCTCCAAGTCTGTATGAAGTACTCTGGCTAATTGTAAGAGCTCTCATCATTGTGCTCATAAATGTACCATGTCTTTCATTCTCTTCAGAAAGACTTGATAAAGACACATTTCTAATAAAAAACTAAAATATTTCTACTCAGAAGAGTAAGCTTAAATAGCTAATAATAGCACTTAGAGTATTTTAGATCTTCAGAGTGCTAAAAAGATATTAACTAATCTGTGACTCCATTGAAAAGAGACAAGTTTAACTTTGTGCTGGATGGTGGGTAAAGAATATCAATAGGTAGCCAGTTTCCCTCTTTCAATTAAAGTATTTTCCTCATCATCTTATCACATATAAGATTGTGGCAAAAATCTCTGTTTCTTTGGGATTTCCAAAGGGCCATAAGGAATTCCATGTGGGCTGTCTATTTGTAGTGTGTGAGATATAGGAAGAGGTGAGTGAATTTTCAGTTTATCTGGTCTTCCCCGCCCCCGCCTCCCCCCACCCCCCACACACATCCCCTACCATTTTTCCTCTCTAGAGGCTGTCAGCCTAAGGATCTACTCTCCCGTCAAAGAAGAGAAAGGAATTATTCAGCTAACAGTCAACAATTCTTATTTATTTAAGGCTAGATTCGAACACAATTTTGAATAGGGGTTAGCACAGAAACATACAGCCCCAGGTGGAACTTAGTGATCTTTCAACACACTTCATTCTCCCCTGCAGTACTTCAGTCCCACTCCATGGACTAGAGTGCAAGAGGAAGAGCCATTAGCCTTGCTGCCTCTGGACTTGATAACCAGAGACATACATTCTCCTAAATGACTTGGCCCTTGGGTATCCAGTACAAGAGGGTATGGGTGAAAGGTAGGCAGAACAGAAGAGTCTCAAACTCCTGGACTGTGGGCCATCTTCTGCCTGAGCACTTCCCCAATCCAGCCTGAAAAATATTTTGAAAAAGTCATTTAATCAGGGCTGTGCTGCTGCCGGCCTACTATGGGAGGAGGCAGGTAGCCTCCAGCACCCACATAGCCTTGGCTACTAAGAAACTGCTCAGTTTGTGCTGGCTGCCTCTGCTGTGAAGCTCACAGCGCTGGCCAGGGAGCCACCTGAGCTGATGTGTTTCTGCAGCTAGTGGAGCAGGGCCCATGGGTTTCCCTTTCATTACCCTGTGGGCAAGGGATCCAAGAGTGAGGAAGACGACGGGGGAGGCAGGCAGGATCCTAGTGTGTGGGTACAGGTGTTAGTGGAGAGGACACAAGGACATGGGATGTCAGGGTGAGGGCTCCGTTTCAGCTCTTTTGTAGGATCCTGGTCTCTGTCTGGGCTCCTGAAGACAGGAGGAGACACTATCAACTGGCACGTGCTGTTTTGTCACCCCTAAGGGTTCAGAATTCATGTTGTCCCCCCCACCATAAAAAGAGAATGGCTTCTTGAAATCACAGTGTGGCAAACACTAAAAACTCTCTGGCGAGTGAGGAATTGTATAAAGTTTTACAACAGGGCTGTGTAAAATCAGCCACTTTTCCGGAAAAACTTGCCAGCTGTCTACACTGGTCCCTTGAATTTCGGCAAAAGCACTGATTTCCTACTGTAAGAAATCAGTGCTTCTTGCGGAAATACTATTCTGCTCCCGTTCAGGCAAAAGTCCCTTTTGTGCAAAGCTTTTGCACAAAAGGGCCAGTGTAAACAGCTCAGATTTTTATCCTCAAAAAAGCCCCATTCACGAAAATGGCGATCGGGGCTTTTTTGTGCAAAAGCGCGTCTAGATTGGCATGGACGCTTTTCCGCAAAAAGTGCTTTTGCAGAAAAGCATCCGTGCCAATCTAGATGCTCTGTTCCAAAAATGTTTTTAACGGAAAACTTTTCCGTTAAAAGCATTTCCGGAAAATCATGCCAATCTAGATGCAGCCCAGGTGTTTTTTCCTAAAAAATCTGAAATTAAAAAAGTACAAGAATCTTCTTCTCCCCTCCCCTACCCCCAACATCATCTTCAGTGACATTACTGGCTCATTAGGAGGATTTGAGGACTGGCACTGGTCCTAAAGTATATTGAGTTTGAAACCCCTGTTCTAACACCTTCTCAGCCTCCCACATTCCTCCCTCTTCCCCATGCACCTGTCAAAATGCAAAGGAAAATCTAGGCTTAAATTTGCATCCAACACAATGACAACAACATTGCCCTCTCATTTTCTTGAAAGGGAAGTATATTGCTCCAGCTCTCCTCCTGGGATCACCAGCTGGAACTAAAGTTAGTTTTAAATCAGCAGGTACAAATAACTTGCATCCAAGAGACAGGCTGGCTGAAGAGCTCACTCAACCATTAATGTTGGTTTTCAATAAGTCTTGAAGTACCGGGGAAGTTCCAGAAGAGTGGGAGAAAGCTAAATGTGTCAATTGTTAAAAGAGAAACACAGGTTGACATGGGTAATTATAGGCCTGTTGGCCTGACATCAATTCGAGGCAAGAAAATAAAATGACTGATATGGGACTTGATTAATTAAGAATTAAAGGAGACTAATATGTTTAGTGTAATTCAACATGGATTTATGGAAAACAGATTCTGTCAAACTAATTTAATGTTTTATTAAATTACAAGTTGATAAATAATGTAATATATGTAAAGTTCTATAAGGTGTGTAACTTATTACTACATAGCATTTTAATTATGAAACTAGAAAGATAAAAAAAATTAACATGGGGCACAGTACATGGACTAAAAACTGGCTAAATTACAGGTCCCCCAGTATAATTGTAAAAAGGCAATCATCACTGAGCAGGAGTGTTTCCACTGGGGGTTTTGCAGGGACTGGTTTTTGGCTTTACTTTATTCAGCCTTTTTAGTCAATGACATGGAAGAAAACCATCACTGATCAAGTTTGCAGAGGACACAAAAATTCAGGCAGGTCACAGATTCAAAATGATCTGGATTACTCGGTGAATAAGGCAAATGCAAACACTATAGCTTTTAGTATGGCAAAATATAAATATACACATTAGGAACAAAAAAAAATTAGGTCATACTTATGCAACAGGGGATTGTAATCTGGGGAGAAGTGAATCTTGTTCAGAGTTCAGCACTGTGGTAGACAATCAGCTCAAAGTCAACTCCCAATGTGTTAACTTGGCCAAAAGAGCTAATCACAGAAGGGTAGGACATCAAGGGACCTTAATTTAGTCCAGTCCCCTTCACTGAGGCAGGACTAAGTATTTACCTAAGCCATCCCTGACAGGTGTTTGTCCTAACTGTCCTGTTTATTTCAACTATTTCTCCAGTTTGTTAACACTGGAATGCTAACCCTATCCTCTAAAGTACTTGCTACCTGTCCCAGCTGGATACTGTCTGCAAACTTTATAACTGTGTTCTCTATGTCATTATCCAAATTATTTATTAAGATATTGAATATAATTGGATCCATTATCTTTCTCTGTAGCATCCACTCAATATGCCCTTCCTGCTTGATTATGAACCATGGATAACTCCTCTCAAGGAATAGCTTTCCAATCAGCTGTGCACCCACCTTAAGGAGGTTTAATCTAGACTGAGGTGGGCAAATACCAGTCCACAGGCTGGATCCCAGTCTGCTAGAGTTAGCATGGCAAGCCCCCCACACTTCTGTATTTACCTGCACCTTCGCAGATAGGAGAGAATCGAGCTCCCATTGGCTGCAGATCACCATTCTGGCCAATGGGAGCTGCAATACCCTTACCTGGGGAGGTGCAAATAAATATAGAAGCAGCAGCTGCTCACCAGGGGCTAACCCTGGTGAACCATTACTGTTTTATTGCCTAGCCCTGAGAAGGTCACACTAACGTTGAGAGATATATCTTGTTCTCTCTCCCATCCCCAAGGATGTCAAAAAAAGATAAAGCTGATTTGACAGGATTTGTGTTTGACAGATATCACTATCTTCTAGGTGCTTACAAACTGATTATTTGTTCCATTATCTTTCAGGGCAGTGAAGATAATGGGGTGTCTTTATTCCCCTTTTTATAGATAGGTACTACATTTGCCCTTTTCTAGTCCTCTGGGATTGTTCCTATCCTCTACGAATTCTCAAAGATAATCATTAATTGCTCAGAAATCTTGTCAACCAATTCCTTAAATGTCCTAGGATGTATTTTGTCAGGTCCTGTTGTTTTGAAGCCATGCAACTTATTTAACTAATTCTTCATTTATTCTTTCACTATTTTAGTTTCAAATCATACACCATTTTCACCGGTCATCTGAAGAAATGGGCTGTGCCCACAAAAGCTCATGATACCATCTACATGTTTTATTAGTCTATAAAGTGCTATCAGACCATTATTGTTTTTTACGTTTAACCATTTTCACCGACATTTGCTGTGTTAATCTGCTGATCACTCCTAACCCATACGGTGAAAACTGAAGAAAAAAAAAGGCATCTAAAACTTTTGTCACTGACCGTTACATTTTCTGTTATTGTCTTTTCTGCCTTACTGAGTAATGGACATATCTTGTCCTGGTCTTTCTCTTGCTTCTATTGTGTTTGTAGAGGGTAACACACAAACATTTTATATTCTAGCTAATTTAATCTCTTTTACAATGGCCTAATTACATGTCTTTTTTATTTATAGCCTTCATAATTTCACCTAGTTTCCACTTTTTATATCACAGTTTTGAGTTTCACATTGTTGATGATCTCCTGATGAAGCCAAGATGATTGCTACCATGCTTTCTCTGTCACCTACACATTAGGTGAGTTTGTTCTTGTGCCCTTTACAAGGCCTCAACTGTCAATTCTTGGAGACAGTTTTCCTGTATCATCCACACCCCCTTGTAGATGGCAAGGAACAGAGCAAAGGAGAACTGCTTTATCCAAGGTAAGTGTCATTTCTGCTCCAGAGACTGGGTGTCAGCTAGACTTTGCTGAAGTGACTTACACTCTTGCTGCTCAATGTGCTTGCATTATGACTGGAATAATTTGATATTGCCCAGGCCACTTAAACTTGAGTCTCCTGTACCAGCACTACGGCTCTGAAGGCACCAGATTGGCACATTGAAATATTCCTAGGCTTGCAGATGGGGAGAGAGCAAAGGGGATAACTGCCCCAGGGCCCTGCAATTGAAAAGGGCCCAGGGCACCTGGCTGATGCTACTGTGGCAGCATCAGCAGCTGGAGCCCCAAGCATTTTAAATTGCTGCCAGAGTCCCATGTGGCATACTCTGGGCAGCACTGCAGGCTGCCTAGGGGAGGCACAGCCTGCTCTGGGTGGCTCTCAGGGCTGTCTGGGCAGGCTAGCTCCAGCCCCAGCCCTTCCACCTGAAGCTCCACTCCTCCTGTGGGCACAAAGCCAGCCCCTCCCCTTCTTACCCAGGGACCTGATAAGTCTGTCAGCCCCATTGAATATTCCTTTCAGTTCACAGTAGCTTTAGTTTTTATAACTGTTCTTTTTCCTGTGGTTTTTAATTATGTCAAGGAGGATGGGGATTTTGCTGAACTAGATGGTGTTCATTTAGCAGTCTCCAGTGGCAGGAGAATATTAAACATTTAAGTGTATGATAGAAGTTATTTCCTAGAATCTAGATAGGATAAATTACTATAAGCTTATGGGGAAAATTGTATTTAATATCCATTTGTACAGTCACTGGAATAGCTTGATTTTTAGAATTTAATTCAGAAGTTGAGAATTAAGAAGCAGGAGTAGAATAGTGAAGTATGGGAGCAGTTAGTATGACACAGAGAAACTATAAAAGAGAACTTGAGAGGAAGAAAAGGTTCATCCTTAGAAATTATCTCCTTTAAGGAAATCTTTGGGATGAAGCAGAGAATTTACAGAGGTGCTTCTAAATAAACTGGACAAACCCTTGGAATTTATATGCAAGGGGGTACCATGTTTAGCAGATAAGTACTACCATATGCTGACAACTGGCTATCCAAATACAGTCATCTCTCTTTCTCTCTCTCTCTCTCCATTCCCTGCCCTTCCCCTAACTGGATGGGTTTGGCACTCCCACCCCACCCCCCGCCGCCCTCTCCTCCGACTGTTCTTGGTTAAGTCCGTGTGTTTGCTTGGATACAGTAGCAAGGGAACTTAACAGGAGTTAATACAACACCAATCTGTATTACCTTCCAGCTGTATTTACACAGACCCTAGTAGGTCTAGAGAGAACAGTACCAAGACAATGGCCATCCACCTTCACCATTCGCTCCCTAGAGCTCAAGCTGAAGGATACAAGCATTGACATTGCAACAGCAGTAACACTTTCAGGTCAAAGAGAGCCTGAAGCTTTTTAAGACCTCCGTTACCTAAAATAAAAATTTTAAAAAGTAATTGTTCTTTGTGCTAGGTTCTATCCGTAAGGGGAGGGCACTGGTGTGGGGTTTGTAAGCCCCATCACATTTGGAATCTTCCAGCTTTTGCTGCTGTTGCCACCAGATTTATAGTGCAAGTAATGATGGAAGAAAGGTTTCAAGAGTACTGCTTCCATGGACATCATATAAGAAAGATTTTTTCAGTGCTGACTGCTTCTGAGATAATGTATGGTGCAGGCCAGAGCTACTCAACACGCATGCAGCCCTCAGCCCATCTGTTTGAGGCCCACAGGACAGTTTAGGCTTACGCGGGGCTCAAGATGTGGCCTGCAGGTGGGAGCCAAAACAAAAAAGTAGCCAAAACAATATAGTGGTCTTCTGTTAATATGTGTTTTAATAGTTAAATTCTTGGAGTGTCATTGCTCATTAAAAGTGCTGTCGTATGGGTGGAAATTGGGTAAATATTGCATTTTATTACTATCAGCAGAACTGACTTAAATGGGGCCTGTGTATTGTGTGGTCTTTCCTTATTTTTTGTATTTATGCAGTCAGTGTGAAAAAAGCTATTTGCATATATATTTGCATGTATATGCAACCACACTTAAGTTGTGGTCCTTGGTATGTGCTATGAGTATCATTGTGGCCCCCGGGACTTCCAAAGTTGAGTAGCCCTGGTGTAGGCTATTAAAGGCCTCTTTACATGTAAAGAACAAACACATTGCTTTTCTTTCCCCTTCAAAGGGCCATAAACTTCTCCTGCAAGAGCAGCTGCCAAGAGCAGAAGGAGAGGTCGGAGGGTCCAAATTGTCCTCTAGCAGAAGTGAGCACTGAATCCCTGGTCCTTTTATTTGCTAGTTAACTTGCCAATTTACTCAGCTTTCTAATACATTCTATGCTGCCACCATCTGGTCCTTCTTATAATAGGTTTTCTAGTTTTCAGTTACTACAGCCCTATCAGAGTTCTGCCTGTGCTGGAAAATAGCAATACTTTTCCTGGAGTGATTTTACAAGACTTTAAAGACTGGCCATTGACCAAGAAGCCCAGCAGCATTTACCCAGATATTTGTAGTCTATATATGCACCTCAAAAATCTGTCAACAATCTGACACCCATCAAAGTGATGAATTATGCATGGCACTCACAACAAAACTGTAACCACTCTGGCATGCTCTCCCTCCCTCTTCTCCTGAGCTGCTTAAATGACTCTTCCTACCAAGATACAGGCCAGGTCCACACCACATGCTGACTTTGGTATAACTTAATAACTATCACACTGGAGGTGTCACCACAAATGACCTTGTATCAATATTACCCTTCTCTGTTATCTAGGCATCACAATGTCTCTTTAAGAGGGAGTGGGAGGTTGCTGCATTCTCAAGGAACCCTTAATTTCGCTTTGTGGATCCCCGGGATTCCACAGAACACCAGTTGGGAAACACTGAGATAAGGTGTTTCAATCTACAGTAACTAGCAGTTAACATCTATATTTTAAAATAGAGGGTATTATTCACTGATACTTACCAATATGCCAAATTATGTAAAAATAATTTGAAAGTTGAAAATGAAGTTAAGATTAAATGTTTCCATTCATTTTAAAACAGGAAGTTTCATTGAAATAAATGCAGCTACATGATAAAATATTAAATTCCAATTAAACAGCTTTTTCTGAAACAACTTTGATGAAAATTGCATATCAGCTCTGCTTCAGGATATTCAAAATCTGGATCTGGACTTTGAAATTTAGGACTACTTGCATTTTAAAAATATTTGCTACTGTCATTTTTTCTTTCTTCTCTGTGTGTGCAAAAACAATGTAGAGTCACATAATTTCTATAAATGTGACCTTTGATTGTAGTAGCATAAAGAAGAGAAAACAAAAAAGTCTTCCTGAGACAACATCCAGTGTGTGTATTCTCTGGAAAGATCATTGAACTGAATACATAATGATTGCCTTCCTCTACTCCAGGGGTCTCCAAACTTTTCAGCCCGAGGGCCGCATTAACTATCAAACAGCAGTTCGGGGGCCGACTACACACTTGAGGTCCAAATAAAAAACAATCAAAACATGGATGTTGTTTTTAATTATTTATTTAATATTATTTTATTCAGTTATTATTTAATAACACATTGATACACTACACATGAGCACCTGTATTAGTGTGAATGGTGAAATTGTTTCCTGGATGCCAAAATAGCAGACATTTCTGGCTTTAGATTTGTTGTCCCTAACATCAACAGTGACCTGAGATTATCATCGGACAAGTTTGTTCTCAAATTGTTCTTCACATATTTCAGACGTGGGGAACTCAGCTGTTGCTTCAGCCATGAAGACCTTGCACTGCTGAAAGTGCGTCAAGTTGTTGGCCTGTACTTGTTCCAAAAACAAATTAGCAGCATGCCAGGCACATGCTATGGGGCACTGCATTAATGCACTGGGGAAAACTCACCCTTCAGGCCAGCGAGAAGAAATCCAGAGAGTGGGAAAAATACTTAAAAGGAGCAAGGGACAAATGAAGCATTAAAAATTAACATTTTTCCTCACCTAGAAGCTGATTTTAGGCACTAGATCTGGTGTTTTAGGAGAGATCTGAAAGAATTTAATATCGATTTAAATCAGGGGTCACCTTTTTAAAGTTCCCGCGGGGGTTCACGTTCCCCTGCACGTCGCCGGGCGGGCGTTACCACCACCGCCCATCCTGCCCCCTGATTGGCCGTCTGCCCTGTCAGTCTGGGCGGGGGAATGCCGCCCGTGCTAGCCCCGCCCCTGCGCCGTTTGCCGCCGCGCGGCTGCTTGTCATTGGAGCGGCCCGCTTCTCCTGCCCCGGCGCGGCGTGAGTACACGCCGCACACCCCTGACAGGGGCCCCCCACCGCGGCAAGAAGGGCCCGTTCGGCGGCGCCCCAGGGACGGTCTCCACGGGCCGGATGAGAGGGCCTCGCGGGCCGCATCCGGCCCGCGGGCCGTAGTTTGGAGACCCCTGCTCTAGTCAGAGATTTAGAATGAGATTTTTACAACTGCCTAGAGGAGACGGACACCTAGTTCCCATTACAGTTAATAGGAATCCCACAGCCAGCCCAGAATAATGTCTTCACTGAAAAATACCATACACAAAAAGCAAGGCTTTAAAATTATATAATTAAATTCACTAGAAATCAAATTGTTCACTTCTAAAAGGGGTTCATTACAGGCTGGTTTTGTATCTAAGATACAAGACCAAGCATTGTTGGATTTCTCAGCTCCCTGGCGATTTTTAAAGAAAAAAAAGTCCTCCTGTATTAAATGAAATATTTTGTTCAGACCACAAAATATTTCACTTTGGTTATGAGTATTTAAAGATTTTAAAAAATTAGGGTAATTTATAAATAAAGCCTTTTCATTTTTTTTAAATGAAACATTTAGTTTTGAAATAATCTTTCCCTTTTTAAATTTGATTAGTTTATTTTCAAATTACAACAGCAAAAATTAGTACAATTTTGAGAAATGCTTGTTTATCACCAAAACTGTACTTTTCCACCAATAACATTTAGTTAAAAACAATTTTCAACTGGCTTTAGCTGCAAACCTTTGAAAATAAGTGTTTGCATCAAAAATATGGCTAGACCTCACGATTATGGGTACTACTTTAGTATAATTGGTGCTGGTTTATATACCCAGTTTTGTTGGACCAGTTTTTCCTTACACATATTTTGGTGGGGAGAGGTGAAGAGAAGAGGAACTATAGGAACTCACATGCCATACATTTTCTCACTTATAATGACAAGTAGAACTAATTATGCTTCATTTCATTTTTCAAGAAGGCACAGTGTGATTTTGGAGTACACTGATGCTCTGAGATATCTGCAGAACACAGCACTGGGACTGTAAACTGCATTCCTCATTACTTTGTGATAAAAGAATAAGATCAGCAGTGCAGAAGCAATACACCACCCTCTGAAAGATTCCTCAAAGCCCATTCTGCCACTTCATTGGTGTGTATTAAAAATTAATGAGTTTCTGCTAGAGAATGAAGGAGGTGCCCCTACATGGAAGGTGATCTCTGATCTTTACACTGTAGCACAACCTAAGCAAAGTCACAATCTGCACTGCATTTCAAAACTGACAGATTTTTTCCCAGAGAAAAGTGGGGACGGCATGAAGATACTGCAAGAGGAAACAGAGCTTTCCATTTGCATTTTAACACTGGTGGACCCTGGATCACCATGGATGTTTATTTTTTGTCCTATTTTCATTTATGTAACAAAATAAAAAACTAGCCATGCTGAAAGCCAGCCAGCATCTGAGGCTGCTAGTCCAAAGCAGTCTCCAAAGAGTTACAAAGGGATCTCACAAAACTGAGTGACTGCGCAACAGAATAGCACAGGGGTTCCCAACCTGGGGTACGCGTACCCCCAGTGGGTATGAGAAGCTTGTCAAGGGAGTACGGGGAATATTTGGTAAATAACTAGATTATCCTAATTGAAATATTCCAAAAGTAGAAGTGTTAGTGAAAAAAGTTGTGGATTCTAGAGTCTAGAATTTATTTCCTTTCATATTGAATAGGGGTACGGGAAGGTTTACTAAAAGCCAAGGGAGTACAGGGACCGAAAAAGGTTGGGAACCCCTGGAATAGCAGATGAAATTTTCTTGTTGATAAATACAAAGTAATGAACATTGGAAAAAATAAATCTAACAGTACACACAAAATGATGAGGTCTAAGTTAGCTGTTGCTACTCAAGAAATATGTTAATAGTTCTCTGGAAACATCTGCTCAGTGTGCAGCAAACTAATAAAGTTAGGAACTATTAGGACAGGGATATATAATAATATCAAGTCAGATAAATAATATGATAAAAATAAGATAAAAAATAAGATAATATCACTAAATCCATGGTATGGCCACATCTACTATACTGTTTGGAGTTCTGGTCATCTCAAAAAGAGAGATAAGAATTGGAAAAGATAGAGAGGTCAGCAAATACAACTAAGGGTATGGAACTGCTTCCATATAAGGAAAGGTTCAGAAGACAAACTGTTCAGCCAAAAAGCAAACAACTAAGGGGGAAGGTGGTCTGTAAAATCATGAATGCTGTATGGAGAGAGTGAAAGTGTTACTTACTCCTTCACCCAATGAAAATAATAGGAAGCAGATTTCAAACAAGCAAAAAGTAAGTAACTCACACAACACAGAGTCAACCTGTGGAACATGTATCCAAGGATGCTGTAAAGCTATAATGGGGTTCAAATATGAGGTAGGCAAGTTCCTGGAGGATAAGTCGGTCAATGGCTATTAGCTGAGGTGGGCAGCGATACAACCCCAGAGCCTGGGTGTCCCTAGCCTCCGACTGCAAGAAGCTGAGGTGGTCGGTGATTGCCTGTTGTTCATTCCCTCTGCAGCCTCTGGAATTGGCCACAGTCAGAAGACAGGACATTGGGCTAAATGGACTATTTACCTGACCCATTATAGCTGTTCTTACATTAATTGGTGTTCTAAATATGGAAATATTTACTTTGCCCATCCTGCTGTTCGCTGGTAATCATTCTTCTTTTCTGTAGCACTACCTAATATGACATCTTCTCTTTGTTATGTCCTTCTTATTTATTGTTCTTATTTTGTTTCTGCTGAGTTACTCTGAAAATCTTACATGACAGCAATTAGGTTAGGATATATTGGAGGACATTCATACTTTACACTGTTTTCTCCTGCATTATGTTGTGACTGGTTTCCAGTTTATGGGATTTTGTGATGTGTATCTCCATTATGTGGTTAAATTAGGAATGGGCAAATTGTTTCAGATGAAATTCTGCTCTCAGTTTTACTGATGAACATCAGGAATAACTAGAAGTGTTAGTAAGAACAAGATTTTGGTCCTAAAACTTGACAGTGAACAAAAGCTGAACCATGAAAGGTAACATTTGAACATTCCATATTGAAAATTTAGGTGACATGTATAATCTGTAAGGCATATAAAGTCATCATGATTTTGAACCTGAAAATTACATGATGTGGAAAATGCATTAAAGGTGGAGACAAGGCTCTTATGCCAATAGTGAGACATAAAGTGTGTATGGGTGCACCTACACACCACCCTAAACGTGAAATAAGATATGTAATTTGCACGTATCTTATTTTAATTGTATTTCAAAATAGCTTATTTTGAAATTTGGCACATCTACACAGCGCCATATTTTGAAATAATGTGCTATTTCAACACATCCCTTAATCCTCGTGGAATGAGGGTTACAGGGATGCCAAAATAGCATGCCCGTTATTTCAAAAACTATTTCAAAATAACAGGCACATTTAAAAAACATGGGGTAGCTATTTCAGGATACCTCAGGTATCTAGACATACCCTAAGTTACTATACCTGGCCATAAAGAATATTTAGCTAGAGAATTAGGGAGGCCAAAAAAGAAATATTGCTATGTATTTTGCAGAATTAAGTCTAAACAGACTTTAAGGACTTGGGACTTTCAAATTGCTCTTCAAGTAACTGTTCAGGGACATTTGAGGTGTTAAATTTTAGATCTGGACTTGAAGATCACTGTAATCAGAAGAGAGAGGAAAATTAGAGTTCCAGACAATTGGCAGAGTTATCAATTCTTTTGCTTTACCTACATTTCTGATGTGTAAGCACCATCAGTCACCTCATTTTACTGATTTAATGAAAGTTATTCAGTGGGTATCCCAAAAAGGCAGACTGTATCCCAGACACACAATTCCTATAGCTCTTTCATTTCTGAAACACAACCATCACTACTAAGAGGGAGTCTCCTTTTTCAGGCCCTGAAGTCAGTCATTCAGAATCTACCCTCCCTCAGTATATGTAGCTCCGGAAAAGGGCTTTATTCCGGAGGATCGTGCCAGTCTAGACGCTTTTTTCCGGCTTTTCCTCAAGCGGGAAAAAAAGCGGCGGACATGTTTATTTAAATCCCGCGGGGGATATTTAAATCCCCCGTGGATTTCCCTATTCTGACTTACCTGCTTTGCATGACTTTTCCGGAATTAGGGGCCAGTCTAGACATAGCCACAGAGTTCTGCATAAATAATTGTAATTCCTATGAGCTCCCACAAGGGGGAAACTTCACACTAAAAGTAATTATTTTTTTTAATGTAATTGCTTTTCTTAATGTCAAGTCAAAAGCTGAGGCTAGACATATTAAGGACATTTAGCGAGAGTTAACTCGCATGTATCCTTTTTAAAAAGCAAATATACCAACCATAAAAAAGTCCTTCCTCAGAGATGTAAATTGTTCTATACATTGTACTCATATAATATATTTAACAAATATGCTTAGATTACTCATTAATCGATATTTAATATAGTTTTAAAATTTCTCTGAAGACAAACTGCTTGGGCTGTATTTACCTAGCACATATAGTTTTGTTAGGAGATTTCCCTCTCTAAACCAGTGTTTCTGAAAGTGGTCCATGAAACCACTTTGAGAAACCTGTTAACTGGCCACTCCGGTCTGTTTACTTACCAGTACCACAGCCATGCAGCCTCACGACTCCCATTGGCTCTAGTTCGCCATTTGCAGCCAAGAGGAGCCACAGGAAGTGGCAGCCCAGCCCACACTGCTTCCCACAGCTCTCTTTGGCTGCAAATAGTGAAACAGAGCCAACGGGAGCATTGAGGCTCCATGGCCGTGGTGCCGGTAAGTAAACAGACTGGAGCAGCCAATGAACAGGTTTCTCAAAGTGGTTTTACAGACCACTTTCAGAAACACTGCTCTAAACTAGAGATTACACATAATAGAAGGTTTAATTTTCCAAGTCATTTGATACTTATTTCAACTATGTGGTCACTAGATTACCATGAGACTGTGAGATAAAGGGAGGCTGGGTAGGTGAGAGTGGATTAACTCTGGTAATCAGAGGCCAAACCCTGATTTAGGTTATAAGCAAAAAGGAGTGGGATGTCTTATGTTAGCCTCCAAACTGTAGTCAGAGACCAAAGTTACTGGGGGCCTGATACAGCCAGCTTTAGCTCTAACTCCACTGAAATCAATGAACCTAGTCTTAGAACATGCCTCTTCTCAGTCAGAGTAATGCTGGAAGTTTTTGGCCCTAACTCACCAAACAGCAGACTACTCTGATAGAACCATGCCAATGCCAGTGGAATACATTCCAGTTGACCATTAAATTTTGCAGCATCACAAATGAAGATCCCAGATGATCAGTTTGGACAGAACTGAAAAACTGCCTTCTGTCTATTTAGATATAGCACCTTTGCAGATATCTTCAGCTCTAATTTTAGCAGTGGCAGTTTTCACCAACCACTCTCCCATTTCTAATCTCTATCTCAGCATGTCTGTGTGCATATGTTTGTCTTGCTCCCAAAGGATCCATTTAGACAAGGAACTGATATATGGTATGAATTCTGGTGGCTATGTGTACTCTTTTGACCAAATCCTTTGCCATTGGATCCATATATTCTTTGCAACAGAGAGAGAGATGGTGTATTTTGAGCTGTCTAAGCATTACCCAGCTGGAAAGCCATACTTTGTCTCCTGTAAAACTTGCAGCAACATTTTCTTTCATTCTTCGCCCACTATAAATTGAGGTGTCATACAAGTCATAACACGGGAAAATTCATGAGTTGCCATTAAATTATTGATCTCAAAGCATTCTGGCAGAAACCATAATACATATGGGTTCTTCTCCCTCAGGGAGGGAGCATGAAAATCTATTTTCCTTTAGGAAAAATTATTCTGTCCCTTAAGGAATAGTGCTGCTTTCCTGAAGAAGCTTCAGACCCTGTTCAGAAGTTTGTTGATCATAGGAATTAGTTTTTTAAAGGGGGATTTTCCATGATACTTTATATTGGCAACTTATTTAGCTCATTCATATTAATTCATGATGAATTAGGTTTTACTGTGCTTACTAGGAATAATCCATAAAGCCTGGCATTTTCTTCACACTGACCCACAAGGGTTCAGATCTGGAGGCAGATCTAAAACAATGTAACTTATATCTTCTGTATTTTACTTACAGCAGCTTAGCCCCCATTTAGATTCTCTGAATTTGGCTCAATGTGAGCATACCTCGTCACATCCCCATAGTGGCATCTGAGGAAAATATACGTGCCTTTGCCCCCACTGAGGCAGGGAGTTTTCTGGTCAGATGTGTTCAAGAATGAAAATGCTGTGGTAATTATTTAGCTCTTTTCCTGCTGGTAAGTAAAAGATCCATTTTCTGTTGAATTATGATCCTAATTTTCAGGAGGTTGCAGAGGACTTGCAAGCCATAACTAGCTGAGGGTATGTCTACACTACCCCCCTAGTTCGAACTAGGGGGGTAATGTATGCATACCGAACTTGCTAATGAAGCCCGGGATTTGAATTTCCCGGGCTTCATTAGCATAAAGCCGGTGCCGCCATTTTTAAAAGCCGGCTAGTGCGAATCCCGTGCCGCGCGGCTACACGCGGCACGGACTAGATGGTTTGGATTAGGAGGTGTACAGATAGTTCGGATTAGGAAGCCTAATCCGAACTATCTAGTCCGTGCCGCGTGTAGCCGCGCGGCACGGGGTTCGCACTAGCCGGCTTTTAAAAATGGCGGCGCCGGCTTTATGCTAATGAAGCCCGGAAAATTCAAATCCCGGGCTTCATTAGCAAGTTCGGTATGCATACATTACCCCCCTAGTTCGAACTAGGGGGGTAGTGTAGACATACCCAGAGATTTCCTAGGTTGTTGTGCCTTCAAGGGTACTATTCTTGGGAAATAGTCAGGGCCATCCTTACCCGTATGCACAACATGCAGCTGTGTAGGGCACCCAAAAATTTGGAGCATCACTGGGTTTTAATATCCACTTACCCACCTCTTTTTGAATTTACTGTATTAGTCTACAGGGCATTATTTAAAAATGCTTTAAAAGTAATTCATTAATGTGTTGCTGGTGATTATTAAAAGAAAAATCACATCTCTAAAAAACCATTGGGCATCGGGGCATCAGTCTAACAGTTCTGTGTAGAAATCCTAAGGATAGCTCTGGAATACTCTAGACAACAGCAGCAGATGCCAGTACCCAATAAAGGCCAAGATGCAGGAATTTGAATAACTTGTCCCAACCTCAGTCCTCTTTAGACTTGGTTCTAGTTTGAGGCGGCTGAAGCCCATTCATGTTCACATAGACCCATAACACTTCTACTGCTAAGGGTTTTTCTCTGAACCTCTTTCATCCTCTCGTCTGAATGATAAATATTCATAATCACTCTTTCCTTGTCTCCATGGAGATTGTGCACATAATAATGCTACATTTCATGTTCCATTTCAATACTCTTCTTCCATTTGGTGGAACAGAGAAGTCAGGACAAATTTGACTAGAGTAAGCACTCAAGGACTTGGGCCAGTTGGCCAACTCATACATCC
The DNA here is from genome assembly GCF_052426305.1 of Pelodiscus sinensis. Taxonomy (NCBI): domain Eukaryota; kingdom Metazoa; phylum Chordata; order Testudines; family Trionychidae; genus Pelodiscus; species Pelodiscus sinensis. The sequence continues at coordinate 40,697,611 of NC_143060.1, forward strand.
TTTCTTATGGGCAAAAAATATACATTGAATGCCTGTTACACAGGGGCAGCATAACAGAGTCCACACAGGGTTTATTCCTGCTACACAAGGCTGTAGATCAGTGGTCACTAACCAGTAGATCGGGATCTACTGGTAGATCTTTGAGCCTCTGACAGGTGATCCTAACCAGTTTGGCCAAGAGGCTATCAAGGGCCGACATGTCAGCTGCTCCTCCTCACACTGCTGTGCATCTCCTGCCTTTTGCCATGGAGCTGTCGCTCAGGAGCCTCCTGCTCATGTCAAGGTTCCCCCTCTCCCACTTTGTGGAGGAAGGATACAGAGCAGAGAGGGGGCACAAAGGGACTTGGGATGGAGTTTTCTGGCTACTTTTGGAGTGGTGCCAGGCCAGGCCAAGGATGAACCTGCCTTAGCCTCACTGCACCACCACCTAGGAACCATCTGAAGTAACACAGTGCCCATCTGGAGTCCACATCCCGAAACCCTACACCAGTCATGAACCCCCACCTGCACCCCATGTTCCTGCCCTGTCCCTGAGCCCCCCTTCATCCAAATGCCCTTCCAGAGCTTGTACCTAGAACCCCCTCTGGCACCTCAACTGCCTGCTTCAAACTCAGCTCAGATCCCCTCTCACACTTCCAATCCCTTACTCCAGGACCAGCACCTGCACCCTCACCCTCTGCCCCAGACTGATCAAAGTGAGGGAGGATGGGGGACAGAGGGAGGATGGAGTGAGCAGGGGTGCGGCCTTGGAGAAGGGGTACAAATGAGGCTCAGCAAGGGTATTTGGGTTTGAGATAGATCTTGGATTGCACTTAAATTCCAAAAGTGATCTCACACGGAAGAAGGTTGGAGACCCCTGATGTAGATGAATTCTTCCATGTCACAATAGACATGGAGATTCCCAGTCATTTCCCTATGGAGAAAGATTAGAACATTGTAGTAGTGGTAGCGGGCTATACTGACTGCCCACCTAACTGCTAAGTTACCCATCCTGTGTCCAGAACAAAGATTTGCCTCAGTATAGCCACACCCATTACATAAAACACATTCCAGATCTATCAAGTTAAATATTCACTAATATTGCTGTGACTAGCAAATCTTTTACAGTAATAACATGAATGTGGGGCTGGTATGTTTAAATCAATATGTGATTACTAGGATATACCCTGCTAATGTGAAGCTCTTAGCTCCAATGAGGAAATCTGTTTCTAAAAATGACTCAAGCTATCAAGATTTTTTGTGTCAACTCCAGCAGTTTTAGCCAATCTTTATTCAGATGCTTGCATAAATGGAGTCCAACAGAACAGCATCACATGGCGTGTATCAGTTGTATCCCTTCCATGCAGTCTCTGACCTACATTCATTTATGATGTGGCAGTGACGATTATGACAGAGTGAAGCAGTCTCTCAATATCATTTCTACAGAGTCGTGGAACAGAAGGTAAGAGTCCAACTCAAAACTTACATAGTCTGAATGCTATTTTTGAAAAACGTGGCACACAAAATTCAGGTAATTTCATAGCAAGGAGTTTTCTAGTCAGTCTTTTTCCCCTTTTTTAAGTTTTCTTGTTTTACATTTCCAGTGTTCTGCATTTACGTTAGAGGGCTTTTATCTTTTCAGATGAGAGAATAGTCCAGATCCCCTGGTGGTTTAAATCAGCATAACTTCAGGACAACTATAACAATATAAAACAGCTGAAGGATCTAGACACATTCAGAGTTTGAGCTACATACGCCTCAATAGATCTCAGTGTAATTGCAACAATTCTTTAGGGAGAAATTTAACTTTAGTTGTGTAGAATGCGAGTGATCTAACATTCTCTATATGTTTCATAAGTTCCTCTTTTATTATCTAATGATAGGAGTTTGACGTAACACAAAGTGGACTTAAACCAAAACCAGAGCAGCCATACACATCAGCAGACACAGTTCACTTATGTGACTTTGTGCAAACCTGTGCTATCTGAAATGGAACTGCATACTTTAAGGTAAGGAAGTCTGATTAGCCCTTAGGTTTAACATTTGCTCTGTGTACCAATATGGTCAAAGGAGATGGAAAACGTTACTCGGCGATGTATCACCACAGTAAGTAAAGAATGAACAAATGTGTACTTTGTCTGCTAATGTGCATCTTATTGTTCAGTTCTTTAAAGTGCAGTACAGGGGTGCCTTAAGAGTTCCATGCAATCAGGCTTGTCACATCTCTGGGAAAATTCCATAATCTGAAAACAGTCATGGGAAGTTGACATTCAGCTTATGTTTTCATATTCTAGGTTTTGTTTAATTGTTTCCCAGTTATTCCCTCTTATTCATTCTTCTTCACCTGTCCTTCAAGTATTTATAAGATGCCTCCTGCACCTTAATCATTTAGGTCAGGTTTAGCTCTTGTAATCTTTCCTCCAAAATCAAAAACCTCCAACTGTTTGATCATTTCTGTCACTCTTCTGTGAATTTCCTCTTATTGAGCTACAACTCCTTTCAGTTTGTCTAGGACTATGATGTCCAACATGCTAGCCACATGTTTGCTATTTGCCCAGTTGAGTGTGGCTAGTTCTGTATAGCAGTAGCCACTACAGTGTCTACTGCTTCTGAACTGGTTAGACACCATGGGTCTAGAGAATCGCCACTGAAACAAGGAATCCTTTTAAATACATGTTAGTTTTCTGATGCCAACATGCCATCTAATTCTCTGCTCGTGGCTTTTTCTTTTTGCACAAATCCTCTAATAAAAAGACCACCAATTTTCATTTTGAAACATTCAAAAAATTGACATGGTCACAGATGTTACCATGCTTTCAAATAAATCAGCAGCATCTGAGCCAGAATCTGGTTAAAATTTACTGAGTTCTTTCTGTACTGTTTATTCTATCTCACTATTCCATTTAATTATAAATTATTAAAAATGAAGGAACAACGAACAGCAAGAACATAATGTAAGTGATTAAATTTCAGAATGTTTATTTAGAAGCATTCTTTAAAAAGTTTTCCTGGTTAGTAACTGGCAATGTACAGTCTCACTTATTGCCATAATCTTGTCCTGCAATAAACACATCGGGTCACAAAATTCAGGAGTGAACTTGGTGATTTATAGGAGTCTTTTGTAAGGAATTGATCCAAGGGGCATAATCCAAAGAGCATTGATTTTCTCGCAATTACATTCCAAAGCATGAAAAGGTGTTATCACCTGCTCGTAACAACTTACAGCGTGGATCTTTCTTGGTGCCATCTCTTTTGATTTTCACTCATGAAGCATGTCCTGTCTACAGTCTCAGAGGATGTTATTTTCTGAAATGCTTTAATATACAATCTCAGCTCAATTACTGATAACACCCACAACAGAGAGCCAGGAAACCTCAAGTTATTACACAGAGAGGATTCTAGAGAACCTCATCAAGACCTAAACAAACTAGAGACGAATGGATAACATGGTGGCAATTTCAAGCAATTTCAGTTTCAAGCAAATCAAACAGCACATTGGAGGAAAACGTAAGTTATGTATACAGTATACTTTGCAGGGTTCTAAATTGAACTTACCAACTCAGGAAAGGATCTGAGCATCCCTGGACAGCTCAATGAACCTCTGATCAATATGCAGCTGCAGTCAGAAAAAGCTGACAAGATATAAGGTTTCATAAGGAATGGGGTGGTGGATACTACAAGAAATGTTAAAGCCTTCATGAAAATAAATGGTGTACCCTCATCTGGAATGCTGTGTACATTACTGGTTATGCTAGCTCAAAAAGGATAGGGAAGAAGTTGAGCGGGGGTCAGCAGACAAGGGCAAGGACAATGACCAAGTTCCTGAAAGAAAACATGAGATTGATTGAAAAGACTGGGATTTAAAAAAAAAAAAAAAAATCTTAGAAAAGAGACAAAAGAAGGGTCCATAAATAATGAATGGTATAGAGAAGATAAATCAGGAGCTGCTGTTCTCCTTGTTTCAAATACACAAGAACAAGCAGATATTCAAAGTAGAAAATTCAAAAAACAAAAAAAAAGTTTTACATATGCATAGACTGACTGCAGAACTCATTGGGCATTTATATGACTATCAGGCATAATGACATTGTGGAAGAGATATTAAACTTCATGTTTCAGGGCTTATGCCAATTGCCAACAATTAGAGATCAGGATGAGAGCTCACATGAGGGGCAGAACATCTGCTTGCTGCAAAGTTCTTACACTTTCCTCTGAAGCACCAAATACTGAATAGGATACTGGATTAGATGGGCATGGGGTTTGCTCTAGTGTTGCTGTTACTCTCAGAGCAGTGGAATGTTGGTTGAAGGAATGTTTAGTTCCAATTTTCACCATTTCAAAGACTGATAAATAAAAATCAAGGACATTTTGGACTCTTTTTTGAGGGAAGACTAACATGGCTACCTCTGAAAACTGTCAGCACGCATCAGAGATCATCATTACAAATCCCACTGAAGCACTACGTTTCTGGAGATGAAATATCTTCCCAGCAATATAATGAGTTACTCTACTCTGAAACCCAGGCTCTTGAAGGAATATAAATTAAATCCAGAGCCAATAATCTCTCACCCAGAATGCCTTGTTGCCAGCCTCCTCCTATTTTAGGCAAGAAAGTCTGTATTAGTTTAGATCATACTTCAGATTTTAGCCACTATGATGCCACACAAGCAATCACCCAAGTAGCTGGGGCCCAAACTATTTTAAAAAAGTGTCTCAGTCTGGGCATCCATGACATGAAGCAACCCAAGTACAAATACCTGAAACTTCACCCAGCAAATCAGCTGGAAGTCAATGCAGATTATGGAGGAAGGAAAAGAGATTCTCCACTTTCACAGCATTTTAGTGTATTTCTTTTTGCCTGGCTACTTCTGACAGCATTGCCTCTTTCCCGTTCCCCCAGAGAATTCAATTTTTTGATGACTGACGTAGCTCTAGCATGGGATAAATTCACATTAAAAGCATTTTTCCAGGGTCAGAGTACTGACTGGATTATCTCCAAGCTGGAGATGCAATTGCCTGGCACCATGTGTATCACCTCAGTGCTCTGGGTGTGGATTTTATAATCACTACCAGCCTATGCAACTGATAGCAATGTTTATCTTGCACAGCAAGCCACACGACTCTACATGATTTCACTAATGGAAGCATTTGGATGCAGCAGAAAAGGTTCATGCTGGCTTGGATCTTGTTACCATCCACGGCTGAGTAGAGGGCATTCAGGCCAGGATGTTGTAAGTGGGGGGTCTAGACTGAATTAGAACAATGGTAACAGGATATAGGGCAGTTGTGTGTGCAGTGTGTGGCAACAATACAATGTAGTAATAAAGACTAATCACAAGACACCACTGGCCTAGCTGCTTTCAGGTGGCATTTTTCTGCAAGTATCCCACTAAAGGAGAATTTTAGGGAGGGATTTGAAGGAGGACAACATGGTACTTGTGGATTGTGTTAACTCAGGATTCTAAGCAGATTATTGTATTTTGCTTGTAGTCTTCAAGTTATATTGAGTGGGGTGGATTCTCCAGATGAGAAAAAATTCATAACTCAGTGTGGGAACACAGGGCCAGATGCTCAGCTTGTACAGTATAAGCAAACACTCATAGCTCCATTGATTATGTCACACATTTTTAAATAAGGACTCAGTTTCATCTGTGCAGAGGATGTAAGGGTATGTCTATACTACAGCACTAATTCAAACTAACTTAATTCAAATTAGTTAATTCAAACTAAGATAATTTGAATTAGTGCATCTTGCTAATTCGAAATAGCATGTCCACATTGAGTGGACCCTGAACCAAAGTTAAGGCTGGCTGGAACCAGTGCCGGCAGGGCATCAGGTTAGGACTTAGAGTGTGGGGCTGCTGCCTCAGGCTAGCTGAGGGCTGTGCTTAAAGGGACCCAAGCTCCGCCCCGGACAGACAGTTCTCAGGGTTCCCCGCTTGCTTGTTTAACTTGATGAGGGACAGCAAAGCAGTCCTGTCTTGGAGTGCCCTGAGTGCCCTCACTCGGCACATCACAGCACTTGGCCATCAGCTCGGCTGCACTTGCCGCAGACTGCCATCTGGGGGAGTCAGTCAGGGAGCTGTCATGATCCAGGAGGCCCTGCAGGAGAGCTTCCATCCCAAGGAGCCCACAGAGCCTGTGACGGCGTGTTGGGGGTTCCCCGTCTCCTGCACCCCGAGATGGCACAAACAGACTGCACCAGCCAGTGGAATAGAGGAAGTTTATTGCCTCTCCAGGATACAGCATAGCACAGATGTAGTCTGGTCACAGAACTGGGCTAGGATGCCTCAGGCCCCCTTGAGTTGGGGGGAGACTGGGCCCCTAAACTCCAGCTCCTCTCCCTAGGCTGTCTCCTCCATCCTCCCCCACAGTAACAACTAAATTCCCTTGCAGCCCTGCCCCCCAGTCCAGGGCAGCATTCACCTTCCTTTGTTCCTCTCCATGGGGGGTGTCTGGCCACTGGTTCGACAAGTTTGGCCTTATCTCTGCCTAGCGAGATTTTCCCTGCTGGGTCTTGCTCCAGACAGCAGGGGTCACCACAGCCCAGCAAGTACCCCCACTACGTCACAGAGCCACCCCAGTCCTCGTGCCCCATTCCTCCCTCACCTCCTTCCACTTACCCTTCCCTAGTCCTCCTTCCTGATGTAAAAAATAAAGGACACGTATGTTCAAATAGAGAAACTCTCTTTATTTAACAAAACTGGGGGGAGGGGGATTAACCTCTGGGGAGACTGAGAAAAGGAGGTGGGAGAAGGGAGGTGGAAACCTGGGAGGAGGGAGCTAGAAGGGGGAAGCCAAGGGAAGAAGGAGGAGGGGAAGTATAAAACTATGGTACGCCATATCTTCAGTATTGTGTACAGATGTGGTCTCCTCACCTCAAAAAGATATTTTGGCCTTGGAAAGGGTTCAGAAAAGAGCAACTAAAATGATTAGGGGTTTGCAACAGGTCCCATATGAAGAGAGGCTAAAGAGACTGGGACCTTTCAGCTTAGAAAAGAGTAGACTGAGGGTATGATAGAGGTCTATAAAAGCATGAGTGGTGTGGAGAGGGTGAATAAAGAAAAGCTCTTCATTAGTTCCCATAATAGAAGGACTAGAGGACACCAAATGAAATGAACGGACAGCAGGTTTAAAACTAATAAAAGAAAGTTCTTCTTCACACAGCACATAGTCAACCTGTGGAACTCCTTGCCACAGGAGGCTGTGAAGGCTAGAACTATAACAGAGTTTAAAGAGAAGTTAGATAAATTCATGGAGGTTGGGTCCATGGAGTGCTATTAGCCAGGGGGTAGGAACTGTGTCCCTGGCCTCTGTTTGTGGAAGGCTGGAGATGGATGGCACAAGACAAATCGCTTGGTCATTGTCTTCGGTCCATCCCCTCTGGGGTACCTGGTGCTGGCCGCTGTCGGTAGACAGGATACTGGGCTAGATGGACCTTTGTTCTGACCCAGTACGGCCGTTCTTATGTTCTAAGCTCAGGGCTCAGGGTCGGGGATCTCACTGGACCAACTTGATTTTCATGCAAACCTGCTCCTGGGTTCGCATGTGGCCTTTGGTGGCCAGGCTGGCAGCTATCCTGCCCTAGACGGCCACATTTCTGTGCCTAGTGCAGAGGTCGTGGACGTTGGAGGCCTCCCCCCCCCCCGAACCTCGATGAGGTCCACGATCTCCGCACTAGACCAGGCGGGCGCCCCCGTCTTACAGCCCCGGGCAGGCTCCTGGGAGCCGCCAGCCTGGTCCTGGGAAGAGGCAGAGGGCTGGGTGGCAGTGGGTGGCTGGCTCATGCCGTGCCAGGTGCAAGGTCTGCTGGCTGGGTGCTGGCAGACTTGCAACTGGCACGAGCACTGTAGCCAGACCGTGCCCCTTTAAGGGTTTCAGGGCCGGGAGGGGGACAGAAAAGTTTCCCTGGTTTGGCCCAGAGTGGCCACCAGGGCAAGTTGGGAAGGGCTAGCCTCCCACTAGTTCGAATTAAGTGGCTACACAGCCCTTAATTCGAACTACTTAATTCAAACTAGGAGTTACTCCTCGTAGAATGAGGTTTACCTAGTTCAAATTAAGTGCTCCGCTAGTTCAAATTAAGTTCGAACTAGCGGTTTGCATGTATAGATGCTATGAAAGTTAATTCGAACTAACTTTGTAGTGTAGACATACCCTAAAATACTAGCTTTCTGAGTTACCACTATCTCACAATGCTTTGCATTGGTGTAAGTCATGACCAAGTGCAGGGCAGCAAAAATAAGGCCTGCAGCAAGCACTCTAAACAATTCTAGTTATAGTCATTTATCTGTTCTTCCACATTGACCCTTTGCTCATTCATTCATTTGCCTCTGTTGGAGCTCAAAGTTCTGCAACCACCATTTCACCACAAATCCCATACACCTCAGTTTGAGTTAATTTATACAGATTATATGGGTCAAGCAAGATTCTAAAGTGCCAACAATCAGGCAGGAAGTGAGAAAGAACCTAGCTAAAAAGAAACAACAACTATGAACCACAAGCCAAAGAGTTTCAATTATGCCACAAGGCCTGTTGACCAGGAGTTAGTTGTGCAACTAGATTAACTAAGTTTGACTAACACCACTCCCAGAAAAAGCAGCTCAAATAATATTGGAGGGATGGGGAAAGGGAGAATAATTTTCAAAAAATGAAAAGCAATGCAAAGAGTCAGAAGATTCAGATTTTAGCAATCTTATGCTACAAACACAGAACACTGATACTCCAGTTCATTCGTTCATTTTCCTTAGTAGCCATACCAAGCACTGAATAAATAGATCAATATAGATCTTTGGACAATTTAAGTTGCAGGAGGACAGGTGAATTTTGTTTCCTTGTTTGCTTTATAACTTTGAACTCATCTTTGACCTACCAATAAAATCCCTGAAAGATGCACACGACTGCAGTTTTAGTTATGTTGTCAACCAGTGCATGCTCTGAGGGATCACTGACACAGCGAGCATTTGACAAGCCTCTCAGTTAATGTTCTTATGAAAACAAATAAGCGAAGCAACTGAGAGGTTCTTGAACTTCTCCGCATTTCTGCCAAGTGATCTGACACTGAGTGATTGACCAGCCATGTTCTCATGCCTCCAATATTCCCATTAGCAACTATTTTCGATATCTACAGCAAAATTTGATACATTTAAATAAAATCAACTTAAAGTATTTCATTGGTAAATGCCACAAGAAAATTATAGCAAAATACAAATTTACTTTGAATCAAACAATCTCTTCATCTGATTCCTCTCCCAAACCTCCCTCACACACACCCCAACTCTCTACTCAAAAATGCCATTCAATTCTACAGTTCAAGTCACAGAAATCAGGATATACAAATCTTAATATTTTCCAGTGACATCAATTTACCTTTGTTTTCATCCCTGTGGGTCTGTTCGCAAACTATTTTCCACCTGTGAAGCTACATTATTAGGTCTGGGCAGCAGTTACTCTGTTACAAGGAGGAACTCCAAGGAGGAGGGAGAAAATGTATTGTCCTTTACGTCTGATGATAGGACAAGAAGCAATGGGCTTAAATTGCAGCAAGGAATGTTAAGGTTGGATATTAGGACAGACTTCCTAACTGTCAGGTTGGTTAAACACTGGAATAAGTTGCCTAGGGAGATTGTGGAATCTCCATCACTGGAGATATTTAAGAGCAAGTTGGATAGGCATCTATTAGGGATGATCTAGACAGTGTCTGGTCCTGCTGTGAGGGCAGGGGATTAAACTTAATAACCCCCTTTGAGGTCCCTTCCAGTTCTAGTATTCTATGATGTCACAGAACTTCATCTATCCTCATGCAGTCAGGGAACAAAAGGGACCAGCAATGCTGTTACAGTAACCCTAAAACCACCAGGAGAGGAGAGGAGCTAGCACTGCAATATCACCAAGCCTCTACCAAAAACTGCAGAAGGCCCTTGATAGGAACACTATGGTTGCGTCTAGACTGGCAAGATTTTGTGCAAATACTTTTAACAAAAAAGTTTTTCCATTAAAAGTATTTGCGCAAGAAAGCGTCTATACTGGCATGTGCCTTTGCGCAAAAGATTTGCTTTTGCGCAAAAGCATCCATGCCCAGTATAGACGCTCTCTTGCGCAAGAAAGCTCCGATGGCCATTTTAGCCATCAGGCTTTCTTGTGCAAGAAATTAACATTCCTGTCTACACTGGTCCTCTTGCGCAAGTATTCTTGCGCAAGAGGGCTTATGCCTGAGTGGGAGCATCAAAGTATTTGCGCAAGAAGCACTGATTTTGTACATTACAAAGTCAGTGTTCTTGCGCAAATTCTCACAGCCAGTGTAGACAGGTGGCAAAATCTTGCGAAAAAGCTTTGGCTTTTGCGCAAAATCTTGCCAGTCTAGATGCACCCTATATATGTATTGCCTGGTACTCTGGCTGCAGCTTTCACTTTTGACAGTGTCCACTTCCAGGGCTGGGTCAGCCGGCTAATAGGAAAGCAGGGGGTTAGAGATGCCTCTGCAGGTCTACAGCTCCATTCTGAGATAGGTATTTCACTACCAGAGCCCTTGGCTTCCCTTTCCATTGGTGGCTACTGTTGAAATCTGGAGCGAACCCAGATGCTTTTCTTATTTCTAGATGAGTCAGAGGAAATAAGCCAAACCTATCTACATAAAACAGAATTATATTTCCTCCTGCATTGCCTGCCTATCTCTTTGCCAAACATCCCTTTCAGAAATAAGGCCACCTGCCCTGAGAATAAAGTTTACAGGAGCATGAAGGGAAAACAATCTTCTTCACTTAGTGAAATGCACACAATGCTCATTTCTATGCACATTCCCAGAATTGTCTACTAGCTCACAGCTATTTCACACAAGTTCCTAAAGCACAGAAGCAATGCCCATTCCACTTGTGTATTCCTGGTAAGCTCGTCTTTGTGCTTAGTCTAAAGACCAGGCACAATTACATACTTTCTATACTTTCTCCACTTAAGTGTCCATAAGGATGGCAACAGATAGAATTGACACGACTGGCTAAAGAAACTGTCATAATTTACATCATCTGTTGCTTAAGAGCATGAAGTGGAAAACAAATGAGAGTTACTGTTAACCTTGAGGGTTTGCCCAGCAATTAAAGTTCAGATCTGAAGGCTGCTTGGTAGCAGCTAAATATTTGCATACCACCTGGATGGAATGCCAGGCATGTGAAACTTGTGTGGATTTGTTCTACTGAAGTCACCTAAAGTAGCTTGCTGGAAATCTAATTCAAGGATTGTCAAGTGTATAGCAGCAAAACCACCCTTTTTTGAGAGAAACAGGTAGCCACAGAGAAAATGCAGTGGTCAGTAGCAAAGATCTGGGGTTGGATTAAACCTGGGATTTTAGGTGGCTACACAGATATGAGACAAAAAAAAACCCCACCACACCAAACACATCCCCCCACACCCTGCTTCTATTATATATCCTGTTGCTCAGTAGGAAGGCCCAGTCCCTGCACTCAAGGGAACATGGGTTTTTCATCATGGGGTGCAAGCCATGGCAAAGGTTAAGCTGAAACCAGATCTTTCTCCATTTGTATCACCCAGAAGAACAGACCAGATGAGGAAAGGGGACCACTGAGCCACATCCTGACCTTTCCTGAGAATGCTTGGGAGCTCCCTGTGGGGTGGTGCAACTCATCACTTCAGCCTCATGTAGGATTATGTGCAGGATACCTTGTTCAGCCATGTCACAGGCTGCTCTACTTACCACTGGATGGTGCTGCTTCCGGGTGGTCCTGGGGATTAGCTCAGCCAGAAGGATGCCCTTCCAGCACTTACACCCTTTCATCTTCTCCTCAGTAGTCCCTCTCTCACTCTCAGATCAGGTGATTTTGGTGATTTCCTTTGGCAGGGAGATGGGAAATGTATATAGATTCGTTGGCGGGGCACTCCCTCTTCACCTGCATTCTGCTCCCACAGCTATAGCACCTTCAAAGTTGGCCCTTTGGCCTCCAAGTCCTGGAAGGCCTTTCCCCTTCCTGCTCCTTTCCTGCAGGATTCCATATAGCTGCTGTCCCTGCATCTTGTAATTACCCTTGGGTTTCCCACATTCTCTGCTGGTTCTTCAACCTGTCCCCACACAGCATGTGCCTAGTCCTGTTTCTTCTCTGCTCCCCTCTGGGGGAACAGCAATGCAGGCATCAGTCCTAGCAAGGGATGGCCTCTCTCAGCAAAGCAAGTCTGTGCTGTGGGCATTTCCATTTCTACCTTCCTTTAGGGGGTATTTCTGTGTTATGTCCCCTTGCAGCAGGGTTCAACTCATTCATAGACTCTCTGCTTCTCACTTCAGGGTTCTTTTCAGACACAGTCCATGACTGATCCCTCATCTCCGAGGTGAGTGTCCTGCCTGTTGTGACAAGTTGATCCTCTCACTGTTGGATGGCAGCACCTGGGTGGTTCTAGGAATAAGGTCTCTAAGTCCAATGCCTCTTCCAGCAGTTATGCCCCATCAATTTCTCCTGTGTAGCTTCTTTCCCTCAGGGGCCACACCTGTACTCTTTGTGACTCCACCCAGGTCACATATTAATGTGCCTCCTCTCCAGAAATCCCAGGTGGTGCTGCTTCACAATATCACTCCCATAGTGGTTGGCAAAGAAATCATGGATAGAGGGTGGGCCTGGATTCTGTCTCAGGTACCCAGTAGCCAAGTTTTATTTCCTGCAATTTGCTGCTGAGCCACTGCTATAGCTCCTAGCCTCCCCCACCACTCTGGGTTTCCCAGTCACTTCCCTCTCTTTTCCCAGGGAATAACTTTAAACAACCTTTCGCTGCAACCTACAAGCATGCCTGCCTCTTTCCAGGAAGCAACTGTAGACTCCTTTCCTGCAGCACCTCTGCTTCCAATTTCCTGTCTTTTGTAGAAACCCCAGCTGTCTTTCACAGGTGAGCTTCTCTCTAATTAGCTGCCTCTAGCATAAAGCGCCTCTATTTGTGGCCTAATTAGTTGATTAGGGCCTCTTGGAGGTGGGGGGCAGTGTGCAGTATACACCCTATTGCCAGCCAGTAGTGATAGAAAAACCCACAGGCTGTGTCTACCCTGGCACGTTCTTGCACAAAAAACATGCCCCCTGTCTACACTGGCCGCGTGTTCTTGCGCAAGTAAACTGACGTTGTACTGTAGAAAATCAGAGCTTCTGGCATGAGAACTCTGACACTCCCTCTCAGGAAGAAGCCCTCTTGCGCAAGAGCTCTTCCAGAAGAGGTCAGTGTAGACAGGCAACATGAATTTCTTGTGCAAGAATACCCTATGGTTAAAATGGCCATCAGAGCTTTCTTGCGGAAAAGAGCATCTACACTGCCATGGATGCTCTTGAGCAAAAGCACATCTCTTGCACAAAAGCACATGCCAGTGTAGACGCTCTCTTCTGGAAGAGTTTCTGCACAAGAACTCTTCCGCAAAAGATTTCTTGTGCAAGAATCTGCCAGTGTAAATGTAGCCACAGAGTATTTTAGATATTAGGAGTCCTTTAACAGGGATGGAATAACACCAGCAAAAATCACCGCCACCCTACGTAGCCTGTTTTGTCATTAAACTACAGTATAGTGGCTGTTTAATCAGAATGCTAACGTGTTGTCATATGATTTATATTTTACTGACTGGCAATTCAAGAACACTGTCACATACTTTTGCAGCAAATCAGACTTAAAGAGAGAGACCAGAGTGACTCATACTGAATACTAAAGGAGCCGAGGTGCAATGCAATAATTTAAAGAAAAGCTTTCAACATGGATCTTCCCAGAGGGCTTTTTTGAATCCTCAGTGCTAAGAATATATGGGCCAAATTCAGCTATATTGTAATTCTGACTTCAATAGTTATGCCATGAATGAATTTAATCCATCTGATTTCTATCACTCCTGCCTCACTAATACATTACGGCTACGTCTAGACTGGCATGATTTTCCGCAAATGCTTTTAATGGAAAAGTTTTCCATTAAAAGCATTTTCGGAACAGAGCGTCTAGATTGGCATAGACACTTTTCCTCAAAAGCACTTTTTGCGGAAAAGTGCCCGTGGCCAATCTAGACGCTCTTTTCTGCAAAAAAGCCCCAATCGCCATTTTCGCGATCAGGGTTTTTTTGCGGAAAACAAATTTCAGCTGTCTACACTGGCCCTTTTACGCAAAAGTTTTGCACAAAAGGGACTTTTGCCCGAACGGGAGCAGCATAGTATTTCTGCAAAAAACACTGATTTCTCACAGTAGGAAGTCAGTGCTTTTGTGGAAATTCAAGCGGCCAGTGTAGACAGCTGGCAAGTTTTTCCGGAAAAGTGGCTGATTTTCCAGAAAAACTGGCCAGTATAGACACAGCCTACAAGTGTAGGTTAAAAGTCTCAAGAGGTACTAAACCAAGTTTTCCTCTGCTGTAAGATACTGTATGCAAACAAGAAAGGTCCCTGGCAGATTCATAATGTCTATACTGATTTATGTCTTGGCTATTGTTGGCTCACTTTCTGCTGCTGGAGAGCAAAGATTCGTCCTTTCTGAACAAACCCTTTCTAATAGTCCTGACAGCTGGAGAGTAACTTAAACAGTGCAGTGAAATTTACCAACCAACAAATGCTCTTTGTGAAGGGTTTGGATTTGGAGCCAAAACGAAATCTGCTGCAGACCAAATCCTGCTATTGCTGCCATTTGTTTTCATAACAGCCTTGTACTAGGACTGTCCCAAGGCCCTGAGCCCACCACTGCCTTTGCATGGGTGAATGTTTGCACCTGGCAAGCACTGCAAAAACCAATGGTAGATCTGTATAATTTAAGCAGAAGTCAGACAACAAATGAAACAAGCTATTAACCTTTGTACTGCTCATTATAAGAGGACCCATTGAGGAGACATCTCTTATTCTCCTCACTTTTCAAGGTGGCTCCTTCAGTGTAGCAAGTTAAAAACTAAACCGGGCTAATAGCAAGTGGGCCATTTTTACTTTAGCATTAAACAGTTCTATGACAATTCTGGGTTTGGACATGCAAAGCTGTAAATATAAATAGGGCCAGAGATCAGCACCTACAAGTGGAACACACACACTTTCAAAGAGTTGTTTCAAAATAGTAGCTCACTTCAAGGCACTTCATTCCTCATCACAATCCCACAGAGTGCACAAATGGGACCTTCCTCTATGAAGTGGGAATTCAGCTGGAATTAAGAAGTGCTATTTCCTGCAGCTTTTCAAGGTCTCCGGTGCAGGAAAGACTTGGATTCTCCATTCTAATTGGTATCACTTCACCACAGCTATCAAAGCAACAGGCTGTAGCATTTCATTTTCTTTACAGACATGCATCTAGAGTAGGGTTTCTCAACCAATGGGTCAGGACTCAAATATGGGTCGCCATTACATTTCAAAAGGGTCACCAGGTGTCTCCCCAGATGGCTCTAAAGGAGCCATTCACACATTTTTTGAATTTCCCTGGTCAACAAGTCTTCCTGAATCATCAAAATGGGTCCCCATCTGGAAAGGGTTGGGAACTGCTGTTCTAGAGGTACCTAGACTAGGTATTTGGCTTTGGAAAGCTAACCCATACATAAGAAAGCTATTTTAGAAAGACAAAGCCAAATTAACTTCAAACTGCCTTTGTTTCTCCCTCTGAATGTTACCCTCTATACTATCTAGCTTCCTAGTCCACTTTTGAGTGTTGTTACAAGCTACTGTTACCATGTGGCTAGTCTCCTATGCATAGAATAACTGGCTTTTTCCAAGCTTCGTCCCCAAGGATGCTACAAAGAGAAATTATGCTGCACAGCCAGAACCGCCTTAATGAGACTGTTCTTTCCAAGTAATTAAAGCTATAGCTTTCCCCCACCAAGTGAGAGGTAGCTCAGTGTTCTAATCAATGGATTGAAGTGTTTTCAGAGCTGGGATTAACAATACTTGTTTTGTTCACAGAGGACCCATTTATTCACATATTTATGCTCATGTAAATCTGAAGTAACTCCGCTGAAGCCTACCGTTGAAGTTAGTTTGGAAGCAGTGTCAGGGAGAAGAGATTCAGGCCCACCATATTGAAGTCCATGCCAAGTTGCTCTCAGCTGATTAATTTGATAATATTATTTCTCCAAAGAGATAGGCTGGAAAAGAATTTAATATATGGGTTTTCATATGCTATTGATGTAAAAATGATTTCTTCCCCCTATGCTGGTACTCAAGTAGCATCTATAACTGTGGAGTAGGAGTGCTGTATATATTAGCACAACAGCTTTCATCTCTATCATGAAAAAGTGTAGCAAGAATAGTAGGGATACCTGCTTGGAGCTCTCATTATGAGCATTTCAGGGACCCAGAAGAGGGATGTCACTTATCACTTTACAATTTTTCAGCTCAGTGTGTCTCTGTTAGCAGTAGGCTTTGTATCGGCTGGGGATTGTCCCTTGTATCGTTTCCAAGCCACACTGCAGCCTATGTGATGCTGCATCCTGACGTGGACAACAATCCAGCTTTCTTTTTGGGCAGCACTAGAAATTACCATGATGTGCCATATGATATACATAGAATCTACCCATCTGCCACAGACAGCAAGTCTGCAAGACTTGGCAGGCTAAACTCTGCAGTAATCCCAGCCTCTGAGAGCTTAGCTTTGGAAGTGCTGCCTCTGACTCTTGCTGAATTGGCAATGCTAACAGTGCTGCCATTCATCCTTTCCATTCTCGCTGCCGGTCATCCTTTCCATTCTCCTGCAAGCAATGGCTTATCACTCTGTCAGTCCTCTGCTTTTATTCCTCCCAATGTAATAGTGGATCCTGCTTATTGCTTGCCCTGTCACTCAATTTATTTGTCAGAGAGGAGAGATCAGCTGAGTAAACTGGCCTGCCTTATTCTCATAGTGTGAGCAGGAACTGGCAGGCCACCTCTGTTTTTGCTTAGCACAACCACTAGACTACAGAATGTAAGCATTGCTTCACAAGCAGGATGCTTCCTCCTATACCTAGCGATGCTTTCCAAATAGCCCCAGTGACTTCTGGTCCTCTTGATTCAAGAAGGATGTTGATGAATTGGGAAGGGTTCAGAGAAGACCCAAGAAAATGATTAAAGGATTAGAAAACCTGCCTTGCCATATGATCCAGGAGCACAATCTAGTTATATTAAGAGGTGACTTGATTCCAGTCTGTAAGTACCTACATGAGGAACAAATATTTAATGGCAGGTTCTTTCATCCATCAGAGAAAGGTATAATATGATTTAGTGGCTGGAAGTTAAACCTAAAACTCAGATTGGAAATAAGGAACAATTTTTAACAGTGAAAATAATTACAACTTTGGAATCACTTACCATGGACTATGGTGGATTCTCCATGAGTGGCAACTTTTTAATCAAGATTGGATGTTTTTCTAAAAGATATACTTTAACAATTATTTGTGGGATTATACAGCTGGTGAGACTAGATGATCACAATAGTCCCTTTTGTTCTTGGAATCTATGAATGATCACATCCCAAGAGCCCTACTTCTTGGAGTGATAAAAGCCTCTAAGGGCATGTCTAAACTACATTTGTCTTCTGAAACAGGAATGTAAATGAGCCCAATCGAAAATGCAAATAAAGCACGGATTTCCAAATCTCGTGCTTCATTTACATAATTACGGAAGAGCGCTTTTTCGAAAAAGGGTTTTTTGAAAAAGAAACCGCAGTCTAGACGGGGTTCTTTCGAAAAAAAACCTTTTTAAAAAGAAACCATCCTCCTGAAAAAATAAGCATGGGTTCTTTCAAAAAAGGGTTTTTTTCGAAAGAACCCCATCTAGACTGTGGTTTCTTTTTCGAAAAAGCGCTCTCATGCAATTATGCAAATGAAGCACGAGATTTGTAAATCCACACTTCATTTGCATTTTTGATTGGGCTCATTTACATTCCTCTTTCAGAAGAGGAATGTAGTTTAGATGTAGCCTAAGATCTATTCCAAATACAGCCATGCCCTGTGTAACTGTTGCATATTACTTGAACATGTCAGGCAGTATTTAGAGCTTTGGGTTTGGGAGCCAGAGTTAAAAGCAGATCAAGTTGCTGTAGAAGTGATACTGAAAGTCAGATGAAGGCAGTCAACAAATAGAGAGCACTGGTAGCTTTTTTGTTTCATTTTCTTCTTTGCTATTTTGCTGGCTCTGTATTATCGATTCTGGACTATGTTTCCATCCCCCACCTGCAAGCAGCAGCCATCTGTCAATACTACGAGCCCTGCCGTGTCTCCCATACTGATACACTTGCTCTTTGATAGATTCACCTGCCAATTCCTGATAGTCACCAATCCATCTGCCTCCGTTTGAAATAGATTCAGAACAGCTCTGCATTGTGTTTGTCCAAGATCTTGACTCAGAGTCTCTCCTGCCATTTCCTCCATTTCCTTTGAGATGCCCTACAGCACCCTTTCAGGCCAGGTCTGCAAAGAGAAAATGAATAGGCCCAGCTCCAGGTCCCAAGAAAGGACAGGGCTAAGGACAGTCATCCCTCAGCACCATCCAGAGCATGGTGCTGCCCCCTCTCCCTCCCAAGCCCTCAAAGCTGTGTGGAGCAACAATTCAAAGGGGCCCAGAGCTCCAGCCACCATTGCCACATAGCAGCAGTGATGGCTGGGAGCTCCAGGCCCCTTTGAAACATCAGGCCCTGAGGGAAATTGCCCCCTTCCCTTCTTTGCCCTTGCTTCACCCTCTCCCAGAAGTAGGCCTGCCTGTAGGTGTATAAAGAATCTGTGATGTCTCTGAATACCACAGTTGTCTAGAAGAAATTAGAGGTTATTTAGATGGTATATGTGCATGAGGGAAAAAAAACCTGGTTTTTCTGGAACTTAAGTAAAAAGATACACATTTCCCAGTGGATGCAAAAAGCAGGTGACTAGTGCTGAGTAACACATTGCTACTGCATCTCTCAGATATTGTGGTGACTTGTACTCCATAAATACCTTAGATATAATCTGTCTTTGTGCAGTGCCAGTTACTGAGTCAGATGTAATTATATGTCTGAGAGAGAGTTTCTATATGCATTGGCACATCAAATGTGTCTCAGAGGCCAATATGCAGCTACCCAAGTCTTTAAAAATAAAGCAGCCTCCACTTAGTTGTTTGTAAAAAGGTGCCGCTATTACACATGGAGGCAAATTTGACACCCATGCTCCAAGCAGATTTTCAAAGTGTTCACATCTCACTTAGGTGCCAGATTTTCAAGAGGAGCTCAGAATGTTAGGGGTTGAACCATTTAGAAAAGTCAGGCTTTATATGTCATGCCAGAAACTGAACTTTTGAAAAAAAAATCTGTTCCCAGTTGTGAATCCTGAGCACTTGAAAAATCTGGCCTTTCATGTCCAAACAATGAGTTTTCAAAAAGGTAGTTGTGTGTGCTACACCAGCTACTAGAAAAGTCAAAAAAAATTTGCCAGGCAGTGTAGAGATCTTGCAGCAGGTAAGCAGGCTGTAATTCTCCTGAATGAGTGTATCCGCATCATTCTTTTCTCCTTGTTACCATCCATCATCGTCATCTCACTAATGGGGTTGCCAGGTGTCTGGTTTTGAACCAGACAGTCCAGTATTTGAGCTTTCTGTTTGGAAAACAAATTGAGAAAATAGAAATGAGAAAATAGAAATGTCCGGTATTTTCTAAAGATGTAATGTAGATTGTGATGTAATGTCAAGTGTGTCTGGTATTTTTGTTGAAACCATCTGGCAACTCTACACTAAGCCACCCCTTGTAGAGACAAACACAGTGAAGTAGACACCAGATTTGCCTTAAATCCTGCTACGTTAGATTCCGCCCACCGCCACATCCTGGCATATCAAAATGGTGGCTCTTGAACAAGCTCAGGATTTCTTCCACAGCTAAGGCAGGCCATGCCTGAACCTCCATCCTCAGCACGAAAAACATCATTCCTTGCCAAATCCAACTTCTGGCATCTGTGAATTCCTAACGTCGGTCTGGGGGCTGACTTAGGAGATCACGAAGATGAGATTTAAACTGCAGTCCTTCAGGCAGACAGTCAGCCCATTGTACTTAAGTGGCCTCAGTGTGCCGAGAACTGAGGAGCCAGCCAAGCCGCACTGACTAAAATTTTTCAGAGACACTAAATCACATGACAGGACCTTCCTTTGGCAGAGTGACAGGGGCAGGTTGCACTTATTAAATGAAGCTACTACTAAAACAGGATGGTGAGATCATGACAGGATTAGCATATGCGTGTCTGCTCAAGGGCAAATCGCTATTGTTGATGACAGCTATGGTTTATGTGACTGCGACAGGGTATGAGCCATCCCCATAACTGAGGACATTTCCCAAGCAATTCATTAACAATAGTGGAGCCCAACAGAGCAGCGTGATATACTGCATTGGAAACAGGGTAATACCAGGAAGGGAAGAAGCGTTCTGGGTCAGACTGTAATTGAAAAGACTAGAGAATGTGTTAAGCCTTGGCTTTATCACTGGCAATGGCAAGGTAGGGTTTTATCCTGAAAGATACTAAGCACTGTTGGCTTGATACAGTAAAATTTGGAGGTGAGTGCTTCGCTTTAAGCATGTGCTTCAGTCCCATTGACTTCAGTGGGAGTTGGAGCACCTGTTTAAGTGCTTCTTTGGAAGGGGGTGAAAAACAGCAGCAGAATTATTGAAGTCACAATAATTTCTGAGATCAGTTACTTCAGTGGAATAATTTTAGCCATAAATTAGCTCTCTATTGTCAGTTGTTACTGGAATTCTGCATGAACACTATTAAGTCAAGACGGCTGACTACAGCAGTTAAGTACATTTTTTTTTCCAACTGACAAATAGTCGTTACAGTTGGATTCAGCATTCTTTCCTAACCTAAACTGCTATGCAGTGAACTGTTAAATAACTGTTATATTCCTCCCACAGGGTGAAATGCATTACTCTAATGAGTGAACTGATTTTTGTATGCCCTAATTAAAGCATTTTGGTATGTCAGGATGAAAGACTGGATAAAAGAAAAAATGATTCAGTGGATCTGTCATACCTTTTTGGTCCTCCTTACTGTAATACCTCATGATATTTTATGTATTTCTCCTCAACACATTTGTGAAGTAGAGAAGTACTAGCCAGCCCATTTTACAGATGAGGAAACTGAGCCACAAAGTGAATGAATGACTTGATCAGGTTCATACCTGAAGTCTGTAATGGGGCAGGTCTGATACACAGTAAGAGTGAGAAGAGAATTAGGACCTCTACTTTTAGTTCAATACTAAGGACAGAACTTCCTTTCCCAGATTTAGACCCACTTGAAAGGCCTGGGCTCTAGATTTAAGAGAGAACTCATGGACGCGGTTCCAAGCATTAGACTGTAAACAGTTTGGAGCAGTAACTTTCTGCCTATTAAATGTTTATGCACTGACATGTACAAAGGCAGCCTAAGATCTTAGCTGCTTCCAAAATAAATGCAGTTAACCACCAAGATACCATTTGCCTATCAAAGCAAGTTTTAGCCTGTAGAATTTAAGTTTATTTTCCTGACTGTGCTAGAAGTCAGGCAAAAATTACTTTTAAACACAATTTTCAATGTTTACTTAGCACAGACCATGTCATTATAATATATATTAAGGAGACCATTTAATTTAAACATTTTCCCTAGCAAATAATGGCTTCAATTATGAAGAAAAATATTTTATAAAACTAAATTTCATAACTCTAAGTTTGAGTGGTGTCACAAAACCCAAGATACCATTCAACTTCCTGGGCCCTAATAACTAGGAATAATTAAATCTCTGAATGCTTTCATTCATCTACCATTAATAATCCTCCACTAATACCAATCTCCTGTAAAGGAGTAGCTGGAGAGATGATTGCATTCAGTGGGCACATTGTTCTTATGTGGCTACATATGAAAGCTAGTCTTAATTAAACTTAGTTTAAAAATGAACTATTTTTTATTTGCAGTATTCCTCATGCCTATCACTAGCATGATGTTTCTTAATAGGAAGGCAAGGAAAATACTTTATTAAAATAAAATATTGTTATTTGAGTATTCTGAGGGAAAACTGGGAGTTGCCAAAACATCTTAAAAATTGTACTAGAGAAATTGGGAACAGAGAATCTTGGAAATGACAGAATGCCAGTAAAGTGTCATGTTTTCATGAGAATATTCTACATATATAACTATATATGTTGTATTCACATGTTCAGAGCCCTATATTTAAGTTCAGAATAGCAATAGCTCTGAAAATCCTCATAATGTATTGTAACCAAAATAAGTTGTCCCTTCATGCAGAAATATAGCCTTTCGTGCAAAAGGCTAAGGTCAAAATTAGTTAGGAATAAGAGAGGGGCAACATCATTTTCCCACCGCAAAATCAAGTTTTTATGTAACTTAACAATAATTGTAAATATATTTTAAATTGCTCTGCTGAGGGAAAGAATGGATAGTTTGCTGGGAGGTAGATGAGAGGCACTAAGAGCAAAGGTCATCTGAAGCAAGATGGAAGAGATTGAAATGAGGAACAAAGGAAAAGACTAATGGAAACAGAGAAAGATAGCGAGAAATGGAGTTATAGGAAGAGAAGACAATAGTGGCCAAAACCCTGCAAATAAAAAGGAATCTTGCTCTGGAAGTAATGGAAGATTAAATCTGAAACTGGAAATATATACTTTAATTTGTTAATTTCTTTAGATATCCAGTAGGTGAATATGTATGCTTTAGAGTTTCAGATTGTGTGTTGTCTCTGGTAATCATTGCAGACAAAGTTGGCACTCAAGTTCTGTGGAAGCCTGTTTGGCCCTGATTATAGGAAACTACGGTACCTCTGCATTTTCCTGGATTTACCACAGGGTTCACCCCCATACCAGATAATTGTGCTCCATAATCTAACTTTTCAATTTAAAAAAAATTTCTTGTCCTTAGATATCAGACATTAACATTTTCACTATCATCATCAGAAAGTCTGAAACAATAGTTTTGCTGAATGTCATCTGTCTCATTGATCTCAGAGCCCTATGGTTTTCATAAGTCCGCATCTCTGTAATTTAGCATTCTTCCTACCCTTCCCTCCTCCCCACAACAATGTGCGAAGCAATTCAGAGTTTTAGCCAGAAATTCATCAACAACCAACCAACTAATAAAAGGATCCTCTGCAAAACTGCAAAATCATAGGCCTTAACACTCCAAGGTCTGGTTAAGAGCATGAAATTGAGAGGGGAGGAGGAGAGAGTGACTATTAGCCCCATCAAAAGAGAGAGAACCAAGATCAAGTCTTCAGGTTTGATTTTAATACCAGAGAAGTCCAGCAGGAGGGTAACAATCAACTGGAAAGCCAAATGATAATCTGTATAGCTGCAGTGCATACGAAGATAGATAGATGTGTAAACTGTTTCCCCCACTGTATACTTAACCATATTTCATTCTGCTGCTGGACTTTGAATTCTAATCAGGATCACCCATCGTGCTAAAGAAAGATTAACTTCAAGTTTCATTGAGCTCTTCTAAATCATTGTCATTTTGCAAGAGGAACTTGTAATATATACACAGTTAAAAAAAAAACACTTTCCCACAATGATGAAGATAAGTTGTATGTCATCAGTATACTTGTTTACTCTTGCAACATAATGCCACAAAGAAAAACATTTAGAGATGCTAGTAATTTTCTACTGTTGATTTATTAATATTAAAGCATGTGCCACTTTTGTTGAGAAATCTAACATCAGGGAAGCTTTTGCCAGTTGTGCTGGGAGCTGTTTGCTTTTCATCAGTTTCTATTTATAAAAAACAAAACAAAGCAAAACATACCACTGCCAAATAGATTTTATTGTACAAAAGTCATCTTATAATTTGAGCCACATAATAGTTTCCGACTGCATGACATGAAGCATTTTGGATGTTGTACAGCTATTTTAGCTCCAACCAAAGTATTTTATTGTCTTTTACATTTTTCCTTCTGTGTCAAGAAATTTGTTTTTTTTTTTTTTTCACCTTTCTTTTTAAAGACTCATTTTCCTAGATCTGGAACAGGCATCTTTCAACCATTTTTTATTTCTGAATGGGAGCAATTATAAAAATTCTGTCTCTCTATAATCATAACTGGAAAAAAGAAGACTAGAAACAATCTCTTCAGTTAAGAATCTTCTGGATGTTCTAGGAATTTAAAGGGGGTCAAAAAAGTGTGTGGTTTATCTGTCCCTTACACTGTACATTATCAATGTAAGGAATGTGAAACAGAATCTGCCAGAGTACACATACACACACACACACACCTTTCATTAGACAAATCTAATGTTTTTATAATTAAGCGGATTGGAGACAGATGCCAAAGATTTTCTCAGTAAACTTCAGTGGATGCAGAGATTAAACTAGGCTGATTACTAATTTAGCCTGCAGATAGAAGGTAATGCATGACATACATCTCCCACTCTGTTTAAATGCAATTCTACATCTACTGTCTACTTCAATTGATTAAGAGTCCTTGTAATCCTTTTTCCTTTATGCAGGAAGATCCTATTATTCAGGATGATTCTATGCCAACATAAGTGAATAATCAAAGCAATGCAAACAGAGTTAAAACAATTCTTTTCCCATTTTCATATCTGATCCCCTGGATACCTAGGGCCCACATGCATGAGTTGCAAAGAATTGTCTTTGCAATAGAAATTTTGTTATAAACTAAATCAAAGCTTATTGGCTAGTCAGTTGCTCAATGTACATCAGGTAAAGGCAAAGGTAAATTTCAGATGTAACTGATGAATTAATCTAGACATGATTTTATAGGATCAGATGGGGGTGACATGGCGAGAAAGCAAATAAAAAACAAGATTTAAACTACAAATGCAACTCAGATATATCAATTTTCTTTACCAACTGTTTTTTCTTAACTGCATTAGGAACACATTTTACCTGCAACAGTTAATCTAACACCTAAATTACTAAGTAAAACAGCAAGTTAAGCAGAGAAATTTTAAGTTAAGAAAAGAACCTTAAAATATTTTATAAAGACAAAGCATTTTCTTGAATCACATTACTGAGCTGTGATTCCTCTTTTAACCTAATCTTAATAGCCTTGCTTATGTGAGTAGCCTGTTGAGATCTATCCATCCATTCATCTACCCTTATTCATTGACCACGGCATTTTCAAAGCTGCCATTTGACTGCACCACACTGACAAAAAGCCCTGTATCTGGAAATCACCAAGAAGATGGCTTTGGAGCATGGTCTGTGGAACAGATGCCCCTGGAGGATTTTCAGAAAGAGTCAGGAGTTCTCCAAACAGCAGGGCCAACAGACTATCGAACACCTGGGCAAGGCAGGGGGATCCATGCCCCCCCCCAATGGGTGAGGTTAGGGGTGACCTCCCTCTGGCAGCCCTCAATGCTGCCCAGAGCACACCACGCAGGGCTTCAGCAGCTATTTAAAAGGTCTGGGGCTCCAGTCACTGCTGCAGCAGTGACAGTGTTGGCTGGGAGTCCCGGACAGGTCCTTTTGAATTGACAGGCCCCAGGGCATTTGCCTGCTTTGTTTCCCCCTGTGGGCAGGCCTGTCTCCAAGGCTGTTCTAATTGCTTAAAAATTAGTTATAGCCTAAATTCTACTATAGATAAGCCAGGAGGCCCTGGTGTTCAAACAGCAGCCCGAAACACTCATGCTTGAAAGACCCAGAGAGGGGCAGACTGGATTTGCTGAGATTGTATAGGATTTGCTGAGATTTTATAGGATTAGTAGTGGAAGGAAGAAAAGCAGGGAGTGGAGAGGAAGAGGAGGTAGAAGAGATGAGGACCCAGCAAGAGACACTGTGGGTTCAGAGAACAGTTTTAGGAGGAGTCTCTAGTGCAGTACATGATCATGCTGGGCTTGTACATCATGAGACAATTTGGACAGAGGCCAGTGGGCTGTAGTAGTCAATAGGAGTACCACGGGCCAAATCTGGACCCACCAGAAGCCTTTGAACAGACATCAAATAATTTTTTATGGTGTCTGGACCTTGACAAAGAAATTTGGACCATGACAAAAATAATTGACTACCTCTGCAGTAGTCAACAGTAGCAGGGCTCAGAGTAGGTGGTGCATTTCATCATTGTAATAGGCTTGACAAGGTGTACTTCAGCGGTGGGCAATAAGCCATCCATGGTGCTTTATTTACTAGGTATGTCTGCCTGAAGCTCCCGTTAGCTGCAGATCCCCATTCTCAGCCAATGGGAGCTGCGAGAAGCAGTGTTCTGGTCTACGCCACTTCCCGCAGCTCCCATTGTCCAGGAATGGTGATCTGAAGTCAATGGGAGATTCAGGAGGCTGTACATTTGAAGGCACAGGAAATAAAGTGCCAGCGGCCTGCCAGGATGAATCATGTCTGGCCCACAAGCTGGTTATTGACCACTGCTGTTCGACATAGGGGTGTTTGAATTCTTAGACTCATTGCTCAAGTCATCCAGCATCTCTGAACTGAGGGGAAGGGGGACCTATGGGACAACCAGAGCCAGGCCACCTCTGTAATAGTCAGGGGCACCCCAGCAACCAGTAATTCTTGCCACTTGCATTTTCAAAGGACCTAGAGGGCAGCTTAAGGCTACAGTCCACAGGGCTTTAAGTTTCCCTGCAGATAGATCAGTCCACCACCAAGTTATTCTTTGCTATGGCTCTCTTCCCATCTGTACTGGGAATGGCACGCAAATGCATTCTGAAGGGATCAAGGGGAGACAATACAGTCACTACATAGATCACATACTTACTCCATTCATAGATGGTGTTCATAGTTAGGATGGCTGCTTGCCCAATTTTTATACCCTGCCATGTACCCACACAGCATTAATCCAGGACATGGCATGAAGGCACATATTCTACATCCTGTCAGCACAAAACAGTCACAAATATTTTCCACGGAGCTCATCCTTGAGAAAGAACATACCTGTCATTCTGGATGTAAGTTGTTTAGCGTCTGTAAATAATCTGCCTTTTGTCTGCCCCCTATCCTCTCTGCCATGTCCCTCATCACCTGTCACTGCCCCAAATCCTCTGGCTATGGCAATAGTGCCTAAAAATATACACATACCCTGCTCACCATTGGTATCAAACCTCAGGTGGGATGTGCTGATTTACAATTCGCAGGTTTCTGTTCAATGCAGACTCCTCAGGTAATCTGTATGGGTGCAAGTGTAACCTACACACCTAGGCTATGTCTACATTCACGGCTTCTTGCACAAGTAATATGCAAATAAGGCTAAACGTGGAATATCGCCACGCTTCATTTGCATACTTAATGAGCCACCATTTTTTTCAGAAGAGGCTCTTGCGCAAGAAGGAACGTCTACACTGCCCCTTCTTGTGCAAGAAAAACTCTCTTGTGCAAAGCCGTTACACCTATTACTTTTCAGGAAGAACAGCATTGCGCAAGAGGGTTTTTCTTGTGCAAGAAGGGGCAGTGTAGACGCTCCTTCTTGTGCAAGAGCCTCTTCTGAAAAAAATGGTGGCTCATTAGGTATGCAAATGAGGCTCGGTGATATTCCACGTTTAGCCTCATTTGCATATTACTCACGCAAGAAGCCGCGAGTATAGACATAGCCCTAGTGTGGTTACTGAGTAATGCAAGTGGCACCTAGACCACTGCAACAGTTAAGATCAAGAGACCTCTATAGCATGGGTGGGGAGCCAGCTGGCTTTTAGCTCAGAGGATAGAGGCTCCTATTGTCAGCTCCCGAGGTCCCACGTTCAAATCTGCCTTGGTAGTAGTTACACAAGCACCAGGTGTTCAGGCACTTTGGCTATGTCTATACTGGCAGGTTCTTGTGCAAGCACTCTGCCATGTGCTTTTGCGCAAGAGCATCCATGGCAGTGTGGACACTTTCTTGCACAAGAAAGCTCTGATGGCCATTTTAGCCATAGGGCTTTCTTGTGCAAGAAGCCCCTGCCGTGTGTCCACACTGCCCTCTTGCACAAGAGCTCTTGCACAAGAGGGCTTACACTTGTTAGAAAAGAGCGTAGCTCTTGCGCAAGAAGCCCTGTCTTCTGACGCCGTACTGTAAATCTTCTTGCACAAGAGCGGGCGGGCAGTGTGGATGCTCTGCAGGTTCTTGTGCAAGAACCCCCCACTGTAGACATAGCCTTTGAGTATAGCCAAACATCAGCTTTGAAAATTCCCTGAATGCTCAACTACTTTAACCCCTAGATGGATACCCACATTGTTATTTGTGCTGCTCCACATTTTTTTTAAGACGACAGGCAACTGTATGTAGGAACTGCTCTTTATCCATTTCACAATCACAACATTGAAGTAGAATGTAAAAAGTCCTCTCCACTTTTGAAAGCTGACCAGTTCTCTCTGTTTATTTGATGCTATTTCTGTAGCTCCATAAATATAGAGGTTGGTGTCCCATTTCACTGTCCCAGCAGACTACAGGTGTGTGACTTGAATGAGCGACCTTACAGTTGCAGTGCATTTAAAAACAGGGGGTGCATTTAGACTGGCAAGATTTTGCGCAAAAGCAATTGCTTTTGTGCAAAAACTTGCCAGCTGTCTACACTGGCCGCTTGAATTTGCACAAGAGCACTGATGTTCTAATGTAAGAATTCAGTGCTTCTTGCGCAAATACTTTGTCACTCCTGCTCAGGGATAAGCCCTCTTGTGCAAGAATACTTGCGCAGGAGGGCCAGTGTAGCTTAATTTTTTGCACAAGAAAGCCCGATGGCTAAAATGACCATAGGAGTTTTCTTGCGCAAAAGCGCGTCTATATTGGGCACGGATGCTTTTGCGCAAAAGCATCCGTACCAATCTAGACGCTTTTTTGCGGAAATACTTTTAATGGAAAAAAAGTCTAGATGCAGCCAGGGAGAACAGCAGAGCAGATCATCTTCTAGCAGTGAAGATGAGAAAATCCCACTGCCTGGGAACCCTGCAGAATGGAATACATAAACAAAATAATCCCAGCCCAATTAGATTTAGAGAACTTCAATACACCTCACTTTGAAAATTTCTTGTTTGAGTTTGTTTGCTCACATTATCTGTAGAGTGTCCAAAGGGGCCATGTGAACAGCCCCCCTGGACACCTCTTAGATGAAACATAGAATCACAATCTTAGAAGCTAGTTAATTCTGCCCAACTCATCTGCAAGACTTCTGCTGTCTATTGCCTCATGAGAATGAGAGTTATGTTGTGTTCTGTACACTCTCTGCATCTTTATACAGGAAATAAGACTGCATCTCACTGACCAGTCGGATGCAGGCCTCCAATAGAAAACTAGTTGCTAAATTGAAACACATCTTAACCAAGACTGTCCAATTGTTCTCTTTCCCTTCTCCTCAAAACCATTTGAATTGCATTAAAAATTGATTTATTGTGATCTGAAGGGATGTCAACAAATTGATGTGATCAAAAATATCACATAGGCACTTTGTTTAAAATGCAGCTATAAATCAAACAAGTATTACCAAAGGGGCATGTTTCTGTTGCCTTTATTTCAGCAGAATTCCCACTAGAGCATGGGTTTCAGGACGTGTGGACTTTAGTGTTTTTGATGCTATTAGGAAGTGAGACTGGATATCACAAACAGGAGCTTTGGGGCCCAAGTCTGCCAATGGGTATTGCTCTATGTAAGCATGTGCCTAACTGTAAGCATCCCAGAATTCCTACTGAAGACAAATGGGACTATTTGTGCCTGTCTATGTGAGGCATAATTTGCAGGTAATGAAAAACTTTATTGAGAAAGAACCCTAGATCACATGCAGAATATCACACCTCACTCTCATACAGTGCTTTTGCCCTGTCATGAGGTGGACTCACCACCATGGCGCCTCCTGATGGTAGCCCTGGGAATCAGCAGCTTTTGCTTGCTCACTGGCTGACTCGTTCATGTGTCCTCACTTTACTCTCCAGACTGGAGCCACATTACTCTTGGACCATAGTATCCTCTTCAGGTCACTGCCTTCCTGCACTGCCCACTTCAGGGTCTCTTCCCCTTCCAGAGAAAGGGGAGGGAGTTGTTTATCAATGTCTGCACTCCAGGGTCCTGACCTCCAGGGAACACCCAGTTCCCCTATAGCCTCCTTGCCTCAGTGACCCACTAACAGTCTTCATCTAGCCCCTGCAGCAGGGCAAACTGCAGTCTGTAATGGCCACTTATCACTGGCAATGGGGTGTGGACCTGCTGCCTTTGCCTACCCTGGCTGCCTCTCTGCAGCCTTCCTACACTCAGGTCTGGCCTCAGATCCTGCAGCCTGGCAAGCTTACCTGGCCAGAGCTTCCCCTACTCTACCTAAACCTCCCTTGCTGCAATTAAAGCCCATTGCTTCTTGTCCTATCCTCAGAACTTAACAATAATGATCTTGATTTAGGTCAGTTCCTGGGGATCAATTGCCACACGAGGCTCCTTGTTTGTGTTTTAAGCCATCAAGCCCTTCCAGCAGATCATTAAGCACCACTTCTTGCATCATTATCTAAATTGATGCTGTTAGAAAGACACTTTAAGGCTATGTCTGCACTGGTGGGTTATTGCGCAAGAAGGGCCGTTCTTCTGCAGAGCGTCCACACTGCCCACTCACTCTCGCGCAAGAAGATTTACAGTAAAGCGTGGTAAGAGAGGGCTTCTTGCGCAAGAGCTACACTTTTCTAACAGGTGTAAGTCCTCTTGCGCAAGAGTTCTTGCGCAAGAGGGCTGTGTGGACACTCGACAGGGGTTTCTTGTGCAAGAAAGCCCTATGGCTAAAATGGCCATCAGAGCTTTCTTGCGCAAGAGAGTGTCCACACTGCCATGGATGCTCTTGCACAAAAGCACATCTCACACATGGCAGTGTGGATGTGTTCTTGCGTGAAAGTTCTTGTACAAGAACCCTTGCACAAGATGTTCTTGCACAATACGCCTCCAATGTAGATATAACCTAAGGCTACATCTAGACTGGCATGATTTTCCAGAAATGCTTTTAACGGAAAAGTTTTCCGTTAAAAGCATTTTCAGAAAAGAGCGTCTAGATTGGCACGGATGCTTTTCTGCAAAAGCACTTTTTGTGGAAAAGCGTCCGTGCCAATCTAGATGCGCTTTTGCGCAAAAAAGCCCCGATCGCCATTTTCACGATGGGGGCTTTTTTGCTGAAAACAAATCTGGGCTGTCTACACTGGCCCTTTTGCACAAAAGTTTTGCGCAAAAGGACTTTTGCATGAATGAGAGCAACATACTATTTCCTCAAGAACACTGACAATCTTACATGAGATCGTCAGTGCTTTTGCGGAAATTCAAGCGGCCAGTGTAGACAGCTGGCAAGTTTTTCCGGAAAAGTGGCTGATTTTCTGGAAAAACTGGCCAGTCTAGACAAAGCCTAAGTATTTTACTCCAGCTTCAATTTAGGGTTAGGACTCTCAGAGTCCTATGCTCATGTTTACCCTAGGAGCTGGCCTCTTTAAGTCTCCCACCTGCACTGCAGACTATCTGCAAGTTATGACAACTGTATAAAATAAAAATCAATACATAAGTGGCTGCATCTAAACTGGCAAGTTTTTCCGCAAAAGCAGCTGACTTCCTA
Source organism: Pelodiscus sinensis (assembly GCF_052426305.1). Lineage (NCBI taxonomy): Eukaryota > Metazoa > Chordata > Testudines > Trionychidae > Pelodiscus > Pelodiscus sinensis. The sequence goes on from NC_143060.1 coordinate 40,728,982, forward strand.
CTGTCTGAAATCAGTGCTTCTTGCGGAAATGCTATGCTGTTTCCGTTCAGGCAAAAGCCCTCTTGTGCAAACGCTTTTGCGCAAGAGGGCCAGTGTAGACAATGCGGTATTGTTTTGCGCAAAAAAGCCCCGATCGTGAAAATGGCGATCGGAGCTTTCTTGCGCAAAAGAGCATCTAGATTGGCACGGACGCTTTTCCACAAAAAGTGCTTTTGCGGAAAAGCGTCTGTGCCACTCTAGACGCTCTTTTCTGCAAATGCCAATCTAGACGCTCTTTTCCACAAAAACTTTTCCGTTAAAATCATTTGCGGAAAATCATGCCAGTCTAGACATAGCCAAGATGTATGCTACAATGCAATTGCAGCTTCTCTGCATTGGGGACTGAGCTATCTAGATTAAAGCTATCTAGATAAAATCCTTTTTGATCCACAGGAAGCTCGAATTGTAGACAGCTATGACAGCTGCAGCACCACTGTGGCAAAGTGTACATCAGTAAGAATGGCTACTCGGGGTCCAGGAATGCTTAGATACACAGGGAAGGTGGATTAGATGGAGCCAATCAGTTCTCTCAGCCATGGGGGGCTAGAAGGTAGGGTAGGTTGTTCCACTCCATTCTTTCCAGTTCGTGGATAAAAAGGTGTATTCTGGGGCAGTGAGGTACCTGAAGAGGCCTGACACCACCCACCCCAGGAATGAGAGTCACTAGAACAGGAAATTGGGTGACGGAGGCTCTAGCATTCATTAGCAAAACATAGTTTGGTTTCTCTGATCATACTTTACGTTTTTATTCTTTTAAATATTACTAGCCCTTATTTTTTAAGAAACTGGAATACAACTAAGTTAACTCCTTTGACTTCAGTGGGGTGTCTCTTGATTTCAGCCAATGAAAGTATGAGGCATATCTAGCGCTTAGAAGTAGTATTACCAAGCATAGTGATCTAAGTAACTAATAGTACTTTTGGCTGAGATACTAATGATAAACCCCATAAAAGAATAATACTGGACAACCACATCAAACTGTACATTCTTTTCCTCTATAATTCTCATTATTTTGTCATCTTGCTCACAGTAAAAGCTGGTTAAGTAAATACACAATGGTGTAATTTGTGAAAATTTTAGAGAATAAAAGTGAGCAGTCCCGTTTGCTGTTAGTTGAGGGATATGACATTTGTTGATCATGAGTATTTATATTATTTCAGGTATTCATGAATCTTTTGTAACCGTTAGCGTGAATGATGTGTTATTCATTATTCCGTTAACTAAAGAGATTCATCCATCTGGTTAGAGAACAGAAACAATCCTGTGTAATGTAGGTGACATGACCTGTATTACAAATAAAAAGTTGACGTGAATTCTTCAAGCTGAAAGTTGTTCTTAGCCCATTTGGTGCATTGTTACAAATATTGAATAAATTGGCCAAAAAGAAAAGTCAGGATTAGTTTGCAGAGAATGTTGCTTATTACAAATAACTTATTCTGCTCCACTGGCATTAATTTCACATATTAGCTCCAGTCACTTATTTGTTTCTCTTTAATACTATGAAAAGCTTAAAGACAAGTGATTCACTCCTATGGTCAGTGGTCTTCTGACCACCCACACACTACAAAATACTGTGGGGAACTGAGAGCATGGTAGGGACTGATAGATGTCTGAAGTCACTATTCTTTCAAGCAGTTTTAAATTTCAAACAAACAGCTGGGTGCCTAAAGGAAGTGGACAATAGCTAGACAACTGTTACACAGCTGATGAAAACTCCAGAAGTGCAAACAATATGTTAGAGGTTATAGGAAGGTTTAAGCCAAGTATTATTGGTTCGTGCCATCCAGGACCAAAGCCTGCTGCGGCTCTGCTTTTTAAAACACAGTAAGAGTGGGGGGGAGGGGGACAGGCTGCCCGGCTCCTACTTCCTTTTAAATTGCAGAGTCATAGAGATGTTTGGTCCCACACCCGGTGCAAGCCTGGACTGAGCTGGGCTGCCTATCGACTAATCGAGTAGTGAATAAAATACCTGACCCACACACTACTGATATCTACCAATCCAATATCACACATGGAAGAGGAATGGCAGGCCACATCTGCTCTTCCCTATCCTTCATGCTCTGTTTGAATAGCTGCAGCCCAACTATATAGGCAGCCTGGCTGTTTGGAGCAGAGGCGATCATCCTCAAACCCTCTAATGTGTGTGTGCATGTAGCATAGTGTTTTTAAGTGAGTTTTCTTCCAATCCCCAGGGTTTGACCTCGGGTATGGTGTATTTGATTTCAACCAATATGAAACAACTCCTCTACAACAACTAAAGCTTTAGTCTCACAGAGCACGGATAAAAATTCCCAGCACAGTTGGCCATGCAGCGTTTTACGTCCTGCACTATTCTTAGATGTAGTTGCAGCAGTTGGAAAATGCTGGGTTGCAATCAACACCTCCCACAATGTGCTCGAGAGCTGCTATCTTAAATATTCCGGTTGGCTCGCCTGATTTTATTTATTTCAGTTTACATAAAAAGCTCCTATCCCTGCTCTAGACACTTGAACAGTTTCTATTAAAAAATATTTATGTCAAAAGCTTGTGAATTGCTATGTTGCAAAGAATATGTGGTAAACTATGGCTATAAGTCAAAAAAAATGAACAACACATTTGGTTAGTTCATTGATTAATCCTAAAAAATTATGGACAATTTACAGTTAGTATAATTGCTTTTTGAGGTTGATTAATCTGTGTAACAATTGGTATGTTGACTATAGATCCAATACACACACACACACATATATACACACACAGTAGATCCTCTGCAGGATGTGCAAAGCTAAGCAAATATTCATACGACAATGTTGTATCATGCAAGCAAGGTACTAACAAGCTTCAACAGGACTTCATTTACCAAAAGTGAACCTCTTTACAAAGCTGCTGTATCCCTCTGTAGCTCTCACTCAGCCCTGGCTAATCTTCTGCCCCCCTCCTTCCTATTTCCTGTGCTTCAAGACTCCCAAAAGCCAATGCTCCCAGTTCTAATAATTACAAGCAGCATCTAAAATACCACAGACAGACAATCATACAAAGAAGTTAATCTGCAATGCAGCATTTGTCTGTTATCTTTTATCAGCTGTGACAAGGCATTTTACTATAAAACATGATCAAAATCATCCAAGTTTTAAAACAATCAAAAAAGGCTATGGCAAACAGCTGTTTCTTTAGTTTGCTTTAAAAGCAGGAGCAGATTGGGGGTTATGAATAGAAACAGGAAGGGAGTTCCACCAACAGAAATAATCACTCAAATGTCTTCCTCCCAGAGATTCAGGGAGTGGGCTTACTTGGGCAAGCAAGGAAAGCAGGTTTTTTTTCAAGGGAGCTCAACATGCTGGGTATCAAACATTTGAAAGTCTAGACCTGAGCTCTGGAAAAGTCTGAAACCAAGGGTAACACCCTGAATGCATTGCCATCAACAGAAGTATGTAAATGAGGCTAAGCGTGGAATATCGCAGAGCCTAATTTGCATATCTAATGAGCCGCCATTTTGTGGAAGAGCATCCTGTGCCAGAAGGAGCTGTCTATACTGCCCCTTCTTGCTCAAGAAAAACCCTCTTGCACAATGCCGTTATTCCTCAAAATAATCAGCATAACGGCATTGCGCAAGAGGGTTTTTCTTGCACAAGAGGGGCAGTGTAGACAGCTCCTTCTGGCTCAAGAGCCTCTTCCGTAAAAATGGCGGCTCATTAGATATGCAAATGAGGCTCGGCCATATTCCACGCTTAGCCTCATTTGCATACTTCTAGTGCAAGATCATGCCAGTGTAGACATAGCCCAGGAGTTTTTCCATTGTCTTTGTTTGAGCCAGGACCTCACCCATATTACCTTAGGAGAGAAACGGTACATATTTAGTTACTATGTAATTTGATGGAAACCCAATACGGAATAATATGTCCAATTGACCGGGTACCTTTAAGAATGCAGACTGTAGTGCTTATTATGGAAACCTTTCCTGAACCATTGCCCCTCCCAACCCTGCTCACAGTTCGTAGTCTTTGTGGATGTGTTTTCCTAAGAAAGTATCAAGAGGCAATGAAAATAAACTCCCTTTAATGTGCAGGGTGTTGCTTAGTGGTAACTTCCTCCCATTTTGTATTGTCCCCTTGTTATTTGTTTTCATTCCCCACATTTAAGATTTTATGTTTCAGTAACTGAGGATAAGTCTACATTATGCAGCTTTTAGCCACCAAAGCTGTGTTGACAGAGTCCTGTCGCTAAAAGTCAGCATGCAGACAAAATACGTATCCCTGCTGACAAAGCAGCATTCATACATACACTTGCCATAGCACAACTTTAGTCATTCAGGAATGGGGGGGGGGGGGGGAGTTAAGCACCTGTAAACAACAAAGTTTTGGCAATGAATTGTTACCTGTTGATAAAGTGTTTTGTCGATAAAGTGTTATCTGTTCTGGACAGGGTCATACTCCCCCTGAAATAACAGGTACACAGCTTGGGAGCCCTCCTGAACTCTTTTTTAACATTTGAAAATCAAATTTCCTCAGTGGCCAGGAATGCTTTTGGGCAGCTTTGGCTGATCCACCAGCTGCCACCCTTCCTGAATAAGAATGACTTGGCTACAGTGATTTACGCTCTTGTCACATCCAGATTGGATTATTGTAATGCACTCTTTGGAAGCTTCAACTGGTCCAGAATGCGGCTGCTCGAGTTTTAACTAATACTCGTTACATGGAGCACATTATGCTTCAGCAGCTGCACTGGCTTTTGGTATGTTTCCGGGCACAATTCAAGGTATTGGTTATGACTTATAAAGTCCTAAATAGCTTGGGACTGGGGTATCTGAAGGACTGTCTCCTCCTATACGAACCTGCCTGGGGATTGATGTTGGCTGCGGAGGCTCTGCTCTGTGTTCCTTCACGTATGGAGATAAGGTTGACACCTACGCAGAGCAGGGTGCTCTCAGCCCTTGCCCCTATGCTTTGGAATTCTCTCCCTCAGGTCATTTGCCTGGTGTTAGTGTTGGCATTGTTTTAGCGCCAGGCCAAGGCCATCCTTTTTATCCGTGCTTCTAGTGTGTGTGTGTGTGTGTGTGTGTGTGTCCCCTCCCACTTTGGGGTCTTGTATTTTACTTTATACATATTTATCTATTGTGTTTTAAAAAAATGTGTAAGCCACCTCGAATATTTGAAATAGAGAGGCGGGATAAAAATATTTTAAATAAATAAATTGTAAGTGGGGGCAAAGCCTGAGTCATCGTTCATTGGCTAAGTCCGCCAGTGCACAATCTCCAATTCCTTTGCAGGTTGCTCTGGCCTAGAGCCTCTATAAACCACAATAACAGTTCTAGATGAGCTGAAAACTGACCCATGCCACAACATTCCTAAAGCACAGCTGGATGAAGCAGGGGGAGGTGCCTTTCAGAATGCTATTGAAATTGGCTCTTGACCTTGAAAGACATTCTGGTTAGCCTAAGGGTGTAGCTGCTGAATTTCATTCCTTGATGTTGTGAAACAATACACGTAGCTGATGGGCAGATTTCCCTTAGCACGGCTTGCTTAAATAAGAGTCCAAAAGGTTTTTTTATGCTTATCTAAGCCTCTTTTGTTTGGCATAAATTCACCATGACTTCCAACATTGCTTTTTTCCTGTCGCTCTCCCATGAGAATGGTCTTACTTGTTGTCTGGTAGCATTTTAAAGACTAACAAAACACGTAGATGGTAACATGAGCTTTCGTAGGCACGGCCCACATCTTCAGATGACCAATGGCTGTGCCTACAAAAGCTCATGTTACCATCTACATGTTTTGTTAGTCTTTAAAATGCTACCAGACCATTTGTTAATTTTTAAGTTTTTCCTGTTACAGACTAACTCGACTACCCCTCTGAAACTTACTTGTTGTATTCGTTATCATCTTTCAAGAACTAAATTGCTTGGAACCTGGCTATGGGAGAGATCACCTCCTCCTCAATGGTATTAGGACTTTCAAGGTCAGCTGAGGCACTCCAGCCAGCCAGCAGCTTTCTGATTTAACTAGCAAAAGTTTATGGCAAGGCATTCACAGTGAGAGGCCCATAACCAGGCCCACCAAGGTGGGGGGGGGGGAGCAAAGAGGGCAGTTGCCCTGGGTCCTGGCAATTCAAAAGAGCCCGTGACTCCCAGCTGCTGCAGTTGCTACTGTGGCAGCAACAGGAGCCCCAGGCCCTTTAAATCACTGCTGGAGCCCCGCACAGCATGCTCTAGGCAATGCTAAAGGCATGGCACACACCAGGCAGTGCTGAGACTGCTTGGGGGAAGCTAGCTCCAGCCCCGTCCCTTCAAGCCAAGTCCTGCCCCTTCTGAGGGTCATAGAGCTGTCCCCCTTGCCCAGGGACCCAGTGAGTCCCTTAGTCCCAATGCCCACAACTCTAAGATGTATTCCCCCGCCCCCGTCTTGTTCTGACCTAGGCTTTGTCTAAACAGACAGATGTCAAATGTTGTCAGTTACAGCACTGCTCACAGACCACAGCAGTGAAATAGCTGTTGTGTGTCCACACTGTCAGCTGCCAGCACAGTAGTGTGACCACACTTGCAGGCATGCGGAGTGGTGTACTCTGGGCAGCTCAACCACAGAGTCCTCTTCTGCTACTGAGGCTTATGCAAAGGCAGGGCGGGAGTCACAGGGCATCGTGGGTCCTGACCCAATGCCCTCCGGTGCATCATGTTGCGTCCCAGCAACACCCGTGCTTCCATCCACATTTGGTGTCATTTTCAATGGTTTTTGTGCTGTGTACTCTGCCGCCTCGGTCTGCGGGAATGGGACCCAAGCTGTGGAAGAAAATGCTGATCGGTCTCACTAACATGTCACAATCGAATTATTCCTTCAACTGCAAAGCGATGGGGAGGAGTCAGACACTGAGCTTGCCATGCCTCATACACACGCAGGATTTCTTGTAGCATTCACAGAGGAGCTGACCACTGTGGAATGCTGTTTTTGAGCCCGAGAAACAAGCACCGATTGGCAGGACCACATCATCATGCAAGTGTAGGATAATGATCTGCAGAACTTTGAGATGAGGAAAGCCACTTTCTTGGGCCTGTAGGATGAGCTTGTGGTGCAGGGACACAAGCAGGAGAGCTGCCCCACTGACGGAGAAGCATGTGGTGATTGCACTGTGGAAACGATCCAATCAGTTTGGATTGAGAAAATTGACTGTTCCCATCAACTCATGTTGATGGAAGTATGCAGGCCCATCAATCATATTCTGCTCCAAAAGACTGTGATTCTTGCAAGTTCAGAATTTCTTTCCAGAACAGAATATCATTGGGGAAAGTCAAAACGCCCACTGAGATCCTGGGTGACCCTGCCTAGCCCTAATGCCATGGTACACTGGGAACCTTGACAGCAGTAAGGAGTAATTCAACAACAGGCTGAGCAGACAGAGAATGACTGGAGTGTGCTTTTGGCCTTTTAAAAGGTAGCTGTCAATGTTTGTATGGGAAGCTGAACCTGGCCAATGATAACAGTCCAATGCTTATAGCCATGTGCTGTAAACTCCATAATATTTGTGAAGGGAAGGGGGAAAGCGTCTGGACTACCGAGGCTCAGTTCATGGAGGCTGAATAGGAACAGCCTGAGACCAGGGCTATAAGAGCTCTGGCTCTGGGTCTCCTCCCACTCAGCACCCTCATCCAGGATTTCTTCCTCCTTGGTTAGTCCACTGTGGCATGGCCCTTGAGGCCCCAAAGTATCCATGGGGGTCTTTGGAGCAGAGGCGGGGTGACCCCCCAGTATTTCATCCAGCTCTTTATAGACCAGCAGATCGTGGGTGCAGCACTAGTGTGGTGGTTTGCCTCCCATGCCTTATGGTAGGAGTTTTGCAGCTCCTTCACTTTGACGCTGCACTGCAGTCTGTCCTGGACATGGCCCCTTTCAGTCGGGCGTCTGAAGATCTGCCCATACATATCATAATTCCTATGGCTGTCAGGCAGTCAGGACAGGACAGCCTCCTCTATCTGCCTCCACTGATGAGATCCAGCTCCTCAGTGTGGCTCCAAGCAGGAGATCATCTGATGCATGGACCAGGTCCATGGTCACCTAGAAAGATATGCGAGAGCACTCCATGGATTGCTAAGCCAACAGGAAGGAGACTTTCAAAACCAAAGGAATGCGAAAGGTGAGTCTGAAAGTTGGTCTCCTGAGGGAAGGGTAGTAGAGTTCAAAGCAATGACCAGAAAGGCAAGAACAAGAATTGTGGGGCAGCCACAGTCGTGTAGTGCACCACAGCATCCACACTGGTACCCCAACACTTTATCCAGAACATAGCATATTCTATGCTTCTCATCAGGGTGGATTACCGATAGCACAGCAACTGCAGAGCAAGTGCACGCTAAGGCTACGTCTACACTGTGCTGAAAAAAATGTGGAAGAATGGCTCTTGTGCAAACGGGGTTTTTTGCGGAAGAAGGAGCCGTGTAGAAGGCTCCTTTTTGCTGAAAAGCCTCTTGCGCAAAAAGCGACCGCTCATTAATTATGCAAATGAGGCTCAGCAATATTCCACACAGCCTCATTTGCATAGTTCTTGCACAAAAACAGCACAGTGTGGACACTTCAAGAGTTACAGCCCCAGGAGCTGATTTACTGTGCAGTAACTTACCAGTGTAGACTTGGCCCACTTAAAGCTACATACAGAAAAACTCACAGAGAAGGCAAGTTTACTCTCTTAAAAACATTAACAGCACTTATTAGAAAAGATAGACTAGACTCTCAATGGTGCATGTTAGACTCACTGCATTGTTTTGTTTTTTAAAAAGAGATGTTAATGGAAGCTTGTCAATTTACACACACTGGTCCCTCAACTGTAGTCAGACTTCTATTCCTTAACAAACAAAGGTGTTATTACCTGCTGACTCAGAAGAATTGCTTAGTACCATAATGCTAATTCCCATTATGTGCTTTTCCTCTGTAATACAGAATTCTCTTTTTTTCAGTTATACTGAATTATATAGTGCAACACTATTTTTACAATTATCTTTAAAAGCCATAAGCAAGTTTATGGAAAAGTAGGTAAAGGGACAGCTGGTGCAGTACTGATGTGGCATGATTTTTTCTGTGCTGCTCTTTAGATTTTGCTTTTAGGAGCACAAATCTCAAAAACAAGATCCATATTCATTCCCAGCTGTTAATTTGTTCCTTCAGGCCCACTTATGAACTTTTATCACTATGTTTTGTTCCTTAAATTCCCACCCACTTCATTACATGACTTGATAATGCAATTGTTTCACCATTTGCCTTGAATTCACATTAGGCAAGCTGACTCCTACATTAGGAATCCATGGCAAAATGGAAACAAATGAATAAAGGGGGTGAAAACAAAAGAATGTGTTTTGCATGACAGACTGAGTGACACAACAACCCTTTTCTAAGTAACTCCAAATACTAGTCCGTCCAACTCAGAAATATACATTTACCACTCACAATAGAAAAAACAGGTTAAATACACTTTTCCACTGGAAGGTTTTTTCCTTTAAGTTATACTTGGTAAGGTATTTCCAAAGGAAACTATTTAATCTATCATCTTTCAAAAAGTCTTGTTCCAGGAATCTTGCAGACTGGAAGCACAGCTGTTTGGATCCACTGATTTGACAATATCTAATATCTTGGTTACTATACTGTCATTGGTGAAGCAGGCTGAAGGGCAAAATGACAGCTGGCCCATTTGTTCTTTCGCCATTCAAATCCAGTTTAGAATAGGATTAACATAACTGGAAAATAACCTAATGGCTGAACCAAAAATTCTACCTAGCAACAGGTTAATTGAGAAACACACTTGGATACTTTCATAAAAATGGGCCCTTACCAAGCCCAGGAGCATTACTCATACTTGTTTTTTCCTTTTTAGAGTAACCCTGAACTTTGCAATATAGATGAGGGAAATAAAGTATTAAATCCTGGTTAGCACATCTCCTTATGGCCACTTAACTGGTAACAAGCACCCTTAAAAATTCCACCTGTAAACTTAGTTATTTAGGAACTTATTTTGTGTTCAAAATTGATGGGACTTAGGCATTTTAAGAAAATGTTACCATTCATTGATAGCTCCAACTGCAGCTGAAGTTTGAATGACACTGGTAGATGCCAAAAGAAGTCTCATCTAGCTCCTTTCAGCTGAACGTGTGGTAGATAAAGAACACCTGATTATGCTCCCATACACCTTGGACAGTCACTCACGCCAGTGCTAAGCATAAAATGTTCCCAATTCCAAGTGGCAGGATTTTACAACCACTACGCAAAGAACATCACAAAGGTGCAGATCAATGGACAGTCAGGACCAATTGCTTAGATAGAATGGGGCTTCTCAGAGCTACTCCTCCAGAAAAAAAGATTAAAATCTTTGTGTTAAGCCTACTATACACCTGTAATAAAAATACAGATAATAAATTAGGCTAGTTTTCCTGGGTTCTTGTCACTTGGCTAACTCTAATTGCATCTAGCTGAATCATTGCACACAAATTGTCTGTCAAGATGTAATTACTATTTTGAGGATTGGTCTTGAAAAACATTACATCAATAGCTCCACTGGGCCTAGATCTCCAATGTCTTGCACCTTATATACTCATTTACACCTCTCCTAACTGGGCATTACCAAATCCATTTGGAATGGTATCATCTTTCTGAAGGTGCGAATGGTTACAAAAGATGTAAGATAATGAAACAAAGGGACCTGCTTCTCCTATTTGTACTCAAGTTTGAACCCACACAGGTTTTATATCTATGGGATTCTGCTGATGGCAGAGAGCAGAATTTGGTCCCAAACCTGCTCTTTTATGGTGATCATTAACTTTCATCCCCTTTAGGAATAGGTAAGGTTCTAAAGTTCAGGTAAGCATCCAAAACTTGAAACAATTCCTATAGATTCATAAGTACAGAAGGGCTCTTTGATCATCTATAGATTTTAATAAGGATGAAATAAGTAGGATACTATAAAAAAGTATTGTAACTGGTTGTATAAACAGGTATCGTTACAGAGAATGATTGTCTGACTATAGAATTCTATTATAGGGATATATTACTAAATTCTGTGGGGTAGTTAGAAAATTATTTTCTTTTAAATCCATAAGAGAATGACATATCCAAATTTCCCCGACCTGCCACATTTGCACAATCAGGCTCTTGAAATAGCTCAGTACTTTGCTGATCAAACTTTACCTTTTTTGTGGTATTTTTCATTTTAGAAAATTAGTCCTCTCCTCTCACAATAAACATGGGCTAATTTCAAGACTTCAACACAAGTTCAAGGTAGATCCTGAAGACCTTAATCTCTGCCAGAAGGGAAGCTTATTGTGTGATGCATAGGCAAATGCCAGCATAGTATAAAGATGGGATATGCAATTAAGTGTTGAATTAAACCAGGACCTGTGGGGGGAACATTCACTCAGTGGCGAGATCATTTGTAAGTTGTCAGTAGCTGATTTATACCATTATGGTGATGTATTACTAGTTATGTAGATAGGCAGCTTTTAGACTCAGCCATGGGAATAGTGTTAAATCAGGAGCCTGAGGCTAAAGGGGTGGGATTGGATGCAGCTTGGCTCTTGCTTGTGGTCCAGGAGCAAAGTCCAGGTGATGACATATGATGAAGGCAGGTACGGGTAGTGCTGACTAACAATGGAACATGCAGTGAGGGAAAGATAGTGAAATACCAACTACTTTCAGGAGATTTTTACATCAGTAAAGAGAGAGGATCAGTGACACTAAAGGATCTTTAGTACTCTGTCTACCTATACTACCAACCCTGGCTCATGGAGGCCATAAAGACATACATACCCAGCCATACACAGAGAGGTCAAAGCAAATAGTCTCCTTTGACTCTCAGCATTGGTGAAAGTTATTTCCTTGCATCAATTTATGACGTATGAAGTGATCCCTGGATATGAATCCTCATGTATAGAGTGTATTGAGTGCAAAGAAATTTGGGCCACTAACAGATCCTTGCATACACATATTGGCAGAGAATATCATTATACATTGCCATTCCAGACTCATATCTGTTAATGGATACCTAGTTTCCTTTTTTATGCATATGCTAGGATTTCTTCAGTGAGCTGATTTCATCTGAGGCAGTTCTACCCATTCTACAGATTTTCTTGCCCAGTTGTAGAAGGCTCTCTCCCACTCACGTGACCAGAAAGGTGAAAACATATACCATCCCTTAAGCAGCATAATACTGTACCCCTTTCAGCTAAGTTCCAAGGTACATGACAGATACTCACATCATTCAAATCAGCTGACTAGCAACTCAATGTGAGAGCTATATTAGAAACAAGTTCTAGAATTCTTAAAGGATCATTGGTAATGTTCAAGTAGAGATCCTGAGCCTGTAAGCAACCCTGTAGTCTTGATCCAGGTTGTTGAAGCCTGAGGAGTTGATCCTTTATACATAAAATTATTTGTGCTTTGAAGTCTATAGCAGACTGATTTAAACTTTTTTCACTGAAGATATACATATAAGGAAAAGTGGCTTGTGTCTGAGTGCATTTGTACCCTCTTCCTGGAAACTGTGTTTTGGGCATGAAATAGTTAAAGAAACTGTGGCAAGCTAACTGTACGCATTAAAACAAAGAGTTGGCAGCTTCTGAAGGAAAAGGGCTTGTGCTCCACTGTTCAAACTTGTCAGTCAACTCATGCCAGCACTCTCCACGGCTGCCTCCCCAGCACAACCTCATTAACTGTGTCTGCCTCGGCTGATCTGCTCATCTGTTCAGAGACTTTCCGGATAAGTCAGGAATTCTCCCTTCTCTCCGCTGTGGAATTGGATCACAAACCACAGAGCTTTTCTTGAAACCCTCACAGGTGGCTCTTTGCATATGGTATCATTTCTTCTCCCTTCACCACTTGTCTGTTTTTGATTTCCAGAATGGAAGAAGCTGAACTGCTGAAGGAAAGGTTCCAGGCCATAACAGTAAGTGCTTACATTTATAACTCATGAGGATAGGCTCAGAAAAACCAATGCATTGATACAATACTGTGTGTTCTTTGAAGAAGCATTTGTTACATAAAGGAACAAGAAAAAGCATCTACTGTATTTCTATCTGAAATGATTACACTTTGCTTTATTTTGTTTTGTAAGTTACATGCTGTGATATAGTACATTTACCAGTAGTAATTTTATTATGGTTTACACCTCAGATCATACATACATACATAACCCTATCTTCATAACTGAGAGTGTGTTTGATTGAAGGACGGCAGGTCAAAAAGCAGATCTCTTCAGCTAGAAGCTCTGAAAAAATAGATTTCCATATGTCACCAGCAAAAAGTAACTAGGGCCCTGAAATCTTTTTGCCCCTCTATATTGTAGAATGAAGCAAAACTGCAGGATTGCTAGTTTCTGTAAATGTTAAAGCTTAAATTGTAAAAAAGAAGGAAGAATGCACGCTGAGTGAATTCCATGCTCTCAGCTTTCCACAAAATAACATATTGAGGGATATTTATAAAGAATTCCTGCTCCTGCATTGAAAGTCTGATTGTTTATGTAGATCTCTTTAAAACAAGGAGATAGTGGACTGAAGTTGATGTAGGTTGATTTTTTTTCCTTACAGTACCCTGATTTAACCACAATAAAATCAATTAGATTACAGAAGGGTTAAACTGAATCAGAATTCAGCTCTGGGTAAGACAAAAAGAAAAACAAATGTAATGAAATACTTCTAATTACAGCCAGACTTTAAGACAATGCATTTTTTTCCCTCAAAGTCCCCCCTCCATATGGTGGGCTAGCATTATATAGTCTCGCAATTAGCCATCAGAGAGCAATTATATTGTCTGGATAAATAGCCAATCGTATTAAAAAAACCTAATAGCAATAAGCACATCATGGACAAACATGAAGGCTCCTAAATAGAAATTCTGATAAAGAGTTGAACTGGACTTTGTTTGTACTTGTTGCATCTTAAAACACCACCCATCTACTAGCAATTAGGAAGCACAGTTAGCAACTTAATAATTTATGGCCTGATCCATTCCCCCCTAAGATCTTTGGGTGTGTTTGCATTAACTTTAATAGGGTCTAGACCAGGCTCAGGCTGTAGCCTTGTTTACAAAGCATAGATAGCTTCAGAGCTGAGAAGTATTTTTGAGGCTAGCAGATAGAGCAGCTGGAAGGCATTGAGATTTCTCACCCCTAGCTCTTCTGCAGAGTCATGTGCTTCCTCACACTTGGCAGGAGCAATGGGGAAATACAACAGTTCAGTGGTGAATCCTAAGTATATGCTAGACTAATTTGCCTGTGTTGCACTTTTTTCTCCACAGAAACACTTGACAAGCAGATTTTAAAGATCTGTGACTGTGTCCTATTCTCTGTGCTGCCTGTTATAAGACATGGCGAGCAAGGCTTGGATTTTTAGCAAGGTTCCTACTTTATTGCAGTTACTGTCTGAAGCAAGTACTTGTCCTAACTGTAGAATTTGTAATGCTTGCCATAGCAAACTGATACTGAGACAAAACCCAGGCCAAAATCCCCCCCTTTCATGGGGAAAAGTAGTGATGGAAGTACTTGGAAACAGTGTTTCCTCGCCTTCATCTCATTAGGGTGATATTTCCCGCCCTGCAGAAGAGATGAGGATATGTCCTCTAAAGGCTACAGTTTACTGGGATGAGCAACAAGCACTCCCAGGAATCCTTGTAAAAGCAAAAGGTGCATAGGCTGGGTAGTTAGCTATTCTGATAGCTCTGAAAATACAGAACCCCTGCTGTGGGATTTAGAATACAGAAAAAGCAGCTAGGGCAGCTGGCGTTAGAAGACTAATGGTGCAATGAGGCTTTGTGTCAGATAATGTTGAAAGGGCTTGTATTTTGTTATGAATTATGCTTCTCCTGCTCTGGTGGTGGAGGGGACACTGGAGAGTTGCTGAATGCTGGCTCCACCCTCTCAAGCTTGCACATTCACAAGCCGTGAAACCACAAAACCATATACAGTTAGTCTGGATGATAGGCTGGAAGGTCTATGATGTGAGACTGCTGTCTCTTCCCTTTCTCTCCATCCTCCCTGTTCCACCACCAGCAGGTTTCCTTCCCGTCACACATGAATTTGGAAGGAGGTAAGCTGACCTTGCATCTTTAGTCAGGCAAGACTCCCATAGCCTATAAAGGAAATTAAAATTAAGGCACTGGGCCATGTCCCATTTTAGTATACAGATGAGAGAAAGGGATGTAGCTGTCTCTTCATCCTCTCACAAACAGCGCAGCGTTCATTCCATTATGGAAAAAGCTATGAGGCTTCTTGCAGTTGACTAATAAGAAACACTTAACTTTTATTCAGTTATTGAAAATGTTCAAAGCGCTACACAATAAGATCTAGACAAGCCACAGCAAAGTGCACCCTCGGGTAATGCCCCAACCTGTCAAAAACACTTTCATGACTATGAGGCTGCATTTGTGCCCAGCCTCTGTATGGAATTTGACCCAGTGAAGTCAGCAAATCAGTTTCAGATGAATAGGTGTCTCTACAGCACCAAAATATGTTTTTATTTACTTAATTAAAGGGTAATTACTTACAGAGTTTTTTAGCAATAGACACAGATATAATGAAGGATGCAAGTACAAGAAACAGTAAGATGAAGCAGAGCATAGAGGAAACATGGGGTTAAGATTAAAACAAACTTGCAATGCATTCACTAAAGAAAATGTTTCCTTTTAATGTTTTTAATTGATCTCAGTTTAGGTTGGATTTTGTGTTTCTTTGCATTCTGATTTTAACCCTTTGTGGTTGCCTTTTTGTACAGTATTCTTATCACTTTCTGTTCATTTGGAGACGGTTCAGAAAAATGGTTCAAGAGGAAATTATTTCAGGATTTGTCATTTTGAAAGTGTATTTGCTGACTGATTGTTCACTTTGATCTCTTTAATGTTAAAATTAGATTGTTTTTAGTGAGTATTTGTGGACTCCCAGGGTATCTTTCATTAATTTACGATTTGTACCAAAGTTAGAACTAGTATATTTTAGCAGAAACTTAGGACGGATGCATTCTCTGACTTAAAATGTGTGTCAGAGAAACTGTGTTAGAAAGTAGACCATTCTGTAAAGACAGTCTTACTCAATGACCTCCTCATCTAATGATTGGATTAATTCTAGAACACGTATGCAGTGATATTAGGAAAACTGAGAAATTCAGAGGTGGCATGTTCTTGAAATCAGGACTAGCTGAACAGTTAGAAATCTATGCTAACGGATCTTGGACAAAGCACAAGTAGTTGCTGCTGATAAACACTACACTAGTATCTTAAATTAGTTAACTAGTTGTTAATGGTTAGGGTAAAACGAGTTACAGAAGAACAAAGAATCTTTGAGGGATAGGGACTGTGTCAAGTTATTTATATTCCAAATCTAAACTCACCTTTAAAAGTTGTATC
Organism: Pelodiscus sinensis; assembly: GCF_052426305.1. Lineage (NCBI taxonomy): Eukaryota > Metazoa > Chordata > Testudines > Trionychidae > Pelodiscus > Pelodiscus sinensis. The sequence continues at coordinate 40,745,352 of NC_143060.1, forward strand.
TTGTATTATAGAGGTGGATTAGTAGCATATTTAAGGGAGATTGTGCCCAATTGTCATTTTGACAGTTTTCGGAAGAGACAGTGTGTCAGTGCCAATTCACTTACTGGACTCCAACATAGGGGCAATCAGACTCTGCCAAGCTACATTTCTTCCAAACGCTGTCAATTGGATTGGTGATTATCACCTGCTGTCCCCAGGCAAGTCCCCACACAACTGACTCCCTTTGCACCAGAAGTGGCTGATTTTCAATAGCAGGTGAAGGGCTTCTCTAATAAGACTCTAGCATCCCTCAGGGCTTGGGGCTAGAGTTCCATTAAGGCAGGTCCAACATAAGCCAAATACACAGGTTCCATCTGAGTCATGATGGGGGAGGGGGGAAATAAATCATCACTGCAGGACAGCTCCCTGAGTCATGGCCCTACCTGTAATGTCAAGCAGGGCAACCTCTCTCCACTCCCTCTACAAGTCCAAAATGTTCATAAATGATCAATATATAGACAGGATTGTGTTGTATCATGCAAGCAAGGTAGTAACAAACTTCAACAGGCCTTTATTTAACATTCTCCCTCCTTCCTGTTTCCTGTGCTTCCAGATTCCCAACAGCCAATGCTCCCAGTTCTAATAATTACAAGCAGCATCTAAAACACCCCAGATTGCCTTGTTCCAAGGAAAGCTTCTCCTTAATTAACTCCTTTTCTTTCTTGGATTAGGCACATTCCAGGCAAGACAGAGCAGTAAAATACTAACTTCTCTCCCTTCCAAAAAGAGACTGAGCAATCCTTTGGGGGTTCACTTCCTTTTTCTTGTCTTCCTCCCCAGCTGTCAGTTCCTCCTCCCAGGAGGTAGGCTAAGCTCATCCTGGCAGCTCTATCTTCCAGGTTTAGAAGCTCAGGTAGTCTTCAAGGGCTGAACAGCCTCCTTTTTGCACAGTATAGGGGCACAGTCGTTTTTGCTAGGCCATGTGGGAGGTACCTATACCTCTCTGAGATCCCTAAATGCAGCCTCTTATCACCTCCGGTCATTATGTCATTTCTTACTGTGGTACATCAATTGCTGTATAGCACAGCAGGTGAGACACGAGTTAATTACCGCCCTACAACACATTGATGTAAATGAAGAGGTGCCATAGTTATTATATCTAATATCAATAGATTGTGGAAAAATGATTGGCAGCAGAGTGGCCCATTGGGGTGCTTGTAATGTTACAAGTTTCTCTGTGTTTGATTCAATGCCCATTGTAGTCAATAGGCATTTTTCTTCTTCCTTCAATGAGAGTTAGACCAAGTCATCTATGCTATGTTCTCCCTTGATTTTGGAGGCCACAGAAGTGGCACTGGAATAATTTTTATAGTGGAGGTGTTAAAAATAATTGAATCAAACTGTAAACCCTGTATACAGTGGAAAACACTTCAACCAGTGCAGCAGCAGCCCCAGCACTCTTAGTTCTACCACCTATGCCATTGGGCAACAGATCAGTAGACCCCTGCTGAGAGACAGAGCAGCAACCCTAAGGTTATTTTATATTATGGCAACTATCTGTGGCTCCATAAAGCCATCCTACCAGGTGGGTATTGTCAGGGTGTAGGGATACCCCAGCCATAACCCTTTTCTGTCGCCATGACCTCTGCCCTGCATATAGGAAGGAAGGTAGTACTGTGGCTATGTGACATCACTTAAGAATCTCCCTTGGATGTCAAAGCAGTGACATGTCATTCTTTTAAATCTCCAGGACAAGAGAAAGCTTCAAGGAGAAATCACACAGAAGCGTCTTAAAGTAGAAGAAGAAAAATTAAAATGCCAGCATTTGAAGGTATTATTTTGTTAATATCAGCAGTTTAACTTATTCTGCATTTTAAAATATCTGTAAGAGTCAACTAATGAACACCAGGAAAGTCCCAGCCCTGCTATTAACATTAGGCAAGACTGCTATAATTAAGTGTTGCTTCAGTCTTAAATCTAAGTGCCCTTACATTTATGGGTTTAAGTCATGCCTTTATTGTTACATTCGCAGAACTATTTTACCAAAAGGACTCTATTTGACTTTAATAAGGCATCATGCAAACTCTTCACACAAAGGGGTTAATATTGTTTGATAATGTTTGTAACCTAAAGTGAGATCACAACCTGAAATAATTCCCACCTTAAAATTGGGCTTCACATATCAGATGGAGTGTGTTCACTTTATAATTCTAACACAAAATGCAATATAATCATGGAATGCAACCAAATGGCAAATAGCAGCTAATTTAATCAAGTAGCAGAGTATTTATCTGTCAAAACATCTATCAGTATATTTAATGCATTTCCTAAGTGAAATAATGTTGTGACCCTCTGTAGGAAGTATATAGAAGTGTCTGCAAATTTTGCACTGATGTCAGCCTTGGCAAGTTCACATCAGTATGGTGTTCAAAACACTGATGTCACCAAGTGCCTGTATGAACAACACTGCAAATGCTACCCTCAGGGCAGACTGCAATAGAGAGAACCATTCCTAAAACTGGTGTTTTCCTTTAACTAGATTCACCAAGCCAATTAGAAAACGGGTTCTGTAATACCATGTTGGTTAATAAGAAGCCAAATACAGTTCTCTTGTAAGCATTCCAGCCCTTGACTCACATCTAGACAGCCAAGTCTAATTTAGTGACAGGTTATTGAAAATCTGACTCTCCATAGGTGAAGTTTAGCAATCACATATATCTCCAGATCATTATGAGTTTCAAATCAAGTAATCACACTTACAGATAACCCTTGATAACTAAATATAACATAATTAAAAAGAAAAGGAAATAGTTACAATGGTTAAAAGATCAATATACATACAAATGTGTGTAAAGTCCATAGGTCAATTTCTTAGTAAAGGTGAGGCTGCTGTTTAGTAAGTCTTTCTGGAGTCAGTTTAAAAAGTTATAGTCCAATAGGCAGTCCAGATGTAGAGTATGTGGAGGTCTCTCCATGCATTTCCCAGGTTATTCCAAATCATTAGTTGGAAGATGTCTGTCTTACAACTTATACTTTCTGGCTACAACTACACTGCAAGGTTTTTGCGCAAAGACAGCCACTTTTGCACAAAAAATGGCAGAGCGTCCATACCTCAAGCATGCTTTTGTGCAAGTAAACTGGCAGAAGAGAAGGCTTTTGGTGGTACAGTTATTCCTATCCCCACGAGGAATAACTCTTTTTTTGCTCAAGAGTTCTTGTGCAAAAAGGCAAGTGTGGACACTCCAAACCCCTATCTAAAAAAGAACAGGTGCGCTGATGGCCATTCTGTGAATGGCCATCAGAGCTTTATTGTGCAAGAGTGTCCATGCAGTGTGGATGCTCTCTTGTGCAAGAGCATATTGCTTTCGCGATGCACTTTGAGGTCTTCCGCAAAAGGCTTCTTGCACAAAAACCCTGCAGTGTAGATGAAGCCTCTCTGTTCAAAGTTTAAGCAGTTCAGAGATGGAAAGGATCAGGCCCAGGGCATCATTTATAATTCTTCTAGTAGGCTGACAAGCCTTTTCACAGAAATTGTCACAGCAGGGCCTTCCCCTGAGGAAGAAAAGGTAAGGCAGGTCTTTGCTTTGAAGATAATCTTCTCTATGCTACACATAAGAAGTAGTTACTTTCATTCATATAAGGCAATTTACAGGTTTACAGCATTATAACAGATACTTAAACAAAAGACAATGTGGATAATATTATTAGTTTCCTGTGGTATCTTGCATCTTTTAACATAGGGTTAACTAGACAGTCACATACATAATAAAGGCAAATAAGACATGAAAAGGAATTAGCACCTACAAGATAATCCGGTTACATTGTGAAACATCTAACAAGATAGGGGTAAACACACACAGAGACATTTACCTTCCCCCCCCCCCCCATCCCCCTTCTGTTCTGAAATTTGATTTCTCCTTTTCATATGTGTTCATTTTTTTTTTAATTGTATCCTTTGGTATATATGGTTGTGACAATTTTCTTCCACTATTTGATCTGAGGAAGTGGGTCTGGCCCATGAAAGCTCATCACCTAATAAACCATCTTGTTAGTCTTTAAAGTGCTACATAGTCCTGTTTTTTGATTCACACAAACACAGTTAGGCTACGTCTACACTGGCACCCTTTTCCAGAAATGCTTAAAACGGAACAGTTTTCCGTTATAAGTATTTCCGGAAAAAGCGCGTCTATATTGGCAGGATGCTTTTCCGGAAAAGCACTTTTTTCCACAAAAAAGCCCCGATCATCATTTTCACGATCGGGGCTTTTTTGCAGAAAAGACTACTGTTCTGTCTACACTGGCCCTTTTCTGGAACAGTTTTTCTGGAAAAGGACTTTTGCCCGAATGGGAGCAGCATAGTTTTTCCGGAAAACACTGCCTTTGAAGTAGGAATAAGACCCTCCGGAAAAAGGGCACTTTTTCCGGAGGATCGGGGCCAGTGTAGACGCTCTTTTCCGGCTTTTTTAAAAGCCGGAAAAAAGCGGCGGACATTTTTATTTAAATGCCGCGGGGGATATTTAAATCCCCCGCGGATTTCCCTACGACGACTGGTGAAATTTACATGCCCCTTCCGGAAAAGGGGCCAGTGTAGACGAGCCCATCAGGTATTGTTGGCTCTATCTCACTTGAGGTAGTTTCAACTACGCTATTAAAAGATAATTGTATATCTTTCTACATTAATCAGTCACTCTGTTGGTCAAATAAATTTGCTTGTTCTTCTCTGAACTTCCTCTAATTTGTCAGTGTTTACTGCTAATAAAGCATCAGAACAGAATCTAATATGCCATGTGTGGTCACAGCAGAGCCCCATGAAGAGGGACTACCACCTCTTCTTTCTTCAACAGCTGGAAATACATTCCCACAGACCGAGGGGGCAGTGCGCACAGCACAGAAGCCGTTGAAAGATAGTATCATCTTTCAGTGGCTTTTGTGCTGTCACATCACTTATCAATAAGTTGAAAGGCGCTAGTCCCAATGCAGACTATTCTTTTTTCCTTCTGTTAAGTGGAGTACCTGGCAATATTTTCATAACATCTAATGATCTTTAAGTTATATGAATGATAAGCTGCTGTTCTCTTATTCAGCCTGCCTCCCTCTGCTTATAAACAAACTCCCTGCCCTCCTACCCTAAAGGCAAAACTGAGAGCCATGCAAGCTCTGTTGCAGTTATGAGCTGCCTCTGGTATGAAATACAGTCCTCAGGTATGAAATACAGGGATTCAAACTTCAGGAAGGGGCTGCAAACCACCTCAGCCCCTAAATGGTGCCTCTGTCATCAGGTCTCATTATGCTAGGTGCTGTACAAACCTTAGAGCAGTGTCCTAGTTCAGCATGCAGCTAGTCTGGCTATCCTGGGTTTGTTATTGGTGTTAAGGTTTGGGACAGGTTTATCCCATTTGCTTTTCCCACATAGAGGCTATTGCTGGCAAAAAGGTGGGTTTTGCCCACAAAACCTCATGATAACATCTACATGTTTTGTTAGTCTTTAAAGTGCTACTAGACCATTCATTTTTAATAGAGAATTAATCATTTTTAATATGCTTCTCTTTGTCTTTCCTGCAATTAGAAAAAGGCTCTTCGAGAAAAATGGCTCCTGGATGGACTAAGTTCTCTCACTCAAAAAGAGCAAGAAGAAATGCAAAAGCAAAATAGGGAAGACCAAGAACGGACCAACGAACTGGAAAAAAACATCCTCAGGTACTGCACAAATTTGTTTTAGCCCTCGGTAGTCATTAAAATGGCTCAGTCTTAAAAGAATGACGCAAAGGAGAGACTCCACCTTTCATGTTACAGGTAAAAGGAAGTATCAGCTAAGATTAATAATGTGCAGATTGTTATTAAATTTCCAGGAGTACAAGACAGTCTCTAGTATATTCTAAGGAATCTAAGGGCTTCTACAACTACCTGAAGTATAGCATGTGGGTTGGAAAGTCATTATTCCTACAAATCTATGCAATACCTCTAAATCAGGCCTGGGCAAAATATGGCCCGCCAAGCCATCAGATCCAGCCCACAAAGGCAGTGGGGAGCCCTAGGCAGGCCCCCCTGCTTGCCCCGCAGCTTTGCACACTGCTCATAAATGCAGCTGCAAGGTGCTTTCTCTTTGAGTCCAGAGGGGAGTGAAGGGAAGAGTCAGACGATGCTCCCACTCCCAGCACAATCCCATTGGTTGGTTTCTGGCCAGAAACTAGCCAATGGGAGCTGCCTGTAGTTCAAACAACAGGCAACCACGAAGCACAACCCCTCTTCCCCTCCTGCTCAGTTACTCACTCGAGCGTATGGCTGAATAGACAAACATTTTAAGCTCCATAAGCCTTTAGCTCGGCGGGCGGGCAGGCAGGCTGGTAAGTCTCCAGCCAGAGCCTGCCTCTGGCACCCCAGCCTCTCCCTTCCCCAACCTTTTTGCACCACACTCCTGCCCTGCTATTCCACATCCACCCATACCTCCTCCCAGATCTGGCAGCCCAATCTTCTGCCCAAAATCACAATCCCCTCCTACCCTAGGTCACATCCCAAAACCCTGCACCCTAGTCCCCTGCCCTAGGTCGCAACTGCCTCCTTCACCCAAACTCCATTCTCTGTCCTGCACCCCAGTACCTTACCCCAGACCCTGCACCTCCTCCATTAATACCATGGAAGGGTGTATACCGCAACCACTTTCCAAAATCTTGGTGTGGACCCCCATCAAAATTATTGCCCACCTCTGCTCTAAATGATTTGTTTTTCTGGCTCTCAGTTCCATTCATACTGCACTCAACAGAGGCAAGCGCCAGCATGTGGATTTTGCTAAGAGATACTAACTTAGCAAAACTTGACCCTTCAAAAGCATTCCACCTTACAATATAGTACCCTAGTCATGTAATCATTTGTGCCCTGTGGTTATCTCCTGTCATGCTCTCATAACCCATCCTCTTCATCCTAAGTGTAACTCTCAGTACTCTCCTGTAGAGTCCTCCCCTTATCCCTTCTCTACCTCAGCTTGCCAGCATTTCTACAAATCTCACACCTTGGCATTCCAGCACATGTAGCTATTTTTAAAGCTGCATAAGCAGATTCAGACATGACAGCTCTATTTGGTCACAGGCATGTTCTTCAGGATTATTGGCTGCATTCAGTCTTTCTTGAAGGCTATGGGATTTGAACTGTACTTATATTGTAGCTCCTCTGTGACTAAAAGCACCAACATTTCAAAGTGAGGGCTACAGCAAAGATAAGGAGCTGTTTCTTTAGATCCACAAAGTTACCTTGTCCCTGGAATCTTGCTGAGGCTTCTTCCTTCTTTATTTTAATTTGACAGCATCTTCATCTGAAGAGTCCTGTTCCTTAGCTCTCCTCTCCCACACACTCCTTTGATTAAATGCTCATCAATATGATCTCCTACCCACTTCCTCCCTGCTCCTGTCCTGTTTGGTCCAAGTTATATTTGTTTGCTGATGGGCAACAACGTCATGCTAGTTTGTCCTGTAATGGAGTGATTTCTTTTGTGGATCACTCTTCTCAAAGAGAATCACTTTTTGAGTTCATCAGTGGAATACTTTGTTGTAGTGACACAGCATAGACACTCTGCACTCAGCAACCTAGTCGATTGTAACTATGAAGACCCAGTAAAAAAGCACCATCCGTGTATTCCATTGACAATGTGATTGGGAAGGATATACTTAGAAGCAAAGCAGATGATACACAGTGTACTGTGAGCTGCTTTCCTATTGTTAAGGCCCCAAGAAATCTTAGGCTATGTCTACACTGCAGGCTTCTTTTGCAAGAGCGCATCCACACTACAAAAGCGCATCATAAAAGCAATGCGCTTTTGCACAAGAAAGAGTCCAGACTGCATGGACGCTCTCTCACAAGAAAGCTCTGATTGCTGCTCACAGAAGAGCCACCAGAGCACCTGTGCTTTTTTTCAATTGGCTCTTTTTGCGCAAAAACTCCCTGTTGCCCGTCCCCACACACCTTTTTGTGCAAGAACTCTTGTGAAAAAGAGTTATTCCTCATAGAAAGAGGAATACCTATTCCACAAAAACCCCTCTGTTCTTTTGATTTACTGTAAATTTACTTGCACAAAAACGCATTTGAGGTGTGGATGCCCCGCCGGTTTTTGTGCAAAAACCCTGTAGTATAGACGTAGACTTACTGTTTCTGTGTTACATCAGGAGGAGAGTTTTTTCAAAGGTTTGCTGACTTTTAGTAGGTGTGGAGCATCTAATTCTCTTTTGAGCCTTTGAGAAAAGAAAAAAAATAAAAATAGCATCCCCAGCAATTTTAAAATTCTATTTTTAAAGCCGCAGAATCAGGTCAATAATTCTGTTTTGTCTTCCTCCTTCCTGAAGCATTCCTCCCTAATGTTTCAAATTCAGTCAGTGGCATCTAAATAAAGAGCAGGCTGTGCCTTTATCCTGCAGCTCTGTGAATAGCGGTAGCGCTAAAATGAGAGCTATTGAACTCCTGACAGATTAAATACCTTGGAGACCACAACACCCAGCGGGAAAATACTGTAACCCCAGAGCATAAATCCAATTTGTCACCTGATCAACATATCTTAAGTGCTCTCTGGGCCTGAGTCATAGTATCTGGGAGATCTCATAGCAACAGTTGCTACCAGTCTCCTGCATCCTATCAGTAGGGAGGACTTAGATTTAGCATCAAAACAACTCCTACAGTATTAGCTCAAAGCTTACAGCACACTTTTAAATCCTTATAATAAATGGTCAGACTATTGCATTAAAAGAGACACTACATTCTTATATTGACATACTGAGGTTTCTAATAAGGTTAAATCCTATTAGAATTACCTGTGTAATAATGATATTTTTGTATCTCTTACTATGCTTGTCCTAAGAACTGTTAAGAATATTGCAGTTTCTCATTGTACAGTACATGCTGACCTTTAATGCTGCCTCTAAAATATCTGTTCCCTTGTAGAGGGGTTCTATACACTGATAGTACATTTTCTTTTGCACCATATGGAACCTTTTGATTGAATATCACTTGTCATTGTTCTTACTAAAAGCAAACATGTTGTATTGATCCCCCCAAAACAGAAGTAAATACTACTTCTATTTCAGAGAGGCGGATTAGAATCAGAGTCCCTACCTAACTGCTTCTGAAAATCCCTTCTGAAAGTGCCGGCCTGCATCTTTAAAAGCCCATATTAAAATATGGTCATTAAGTTCCTAAGTCATTTAGGCACATTTTGTACTTTGTATCATTTTTACTAAAGCTTAGTCTGTGATTCTGTTTTAGAAGTAGCTGAAGTTTCACAGCAACAATATTTCTCATGAGGTTTGACCTCACAGCTGGTCTTGCATATTTTTTCTACCATGTGGAAATAAAACTACACGACACCAGCTCATGGATATGACAGCTAATCTATAATCAAGATGAAATTCGACCTTGAATCTAAAACCAAGCATAATCTTCTAGCACAGACCCAAAGATTTCCTTGTCTTAAGCTCATCTAATTGATTTTGCTAGAAAATGTAAAAATAATGGAAGACAACTAAATTGCTTTGTTATAGAATACAAACACCTACTATATTCATATTGGAATGGAATTGTTTTCACACTATCCCCACTGAAGATCCATTCAGGAATCCCATCCCCAAACATGGTGTTTTCCTAAATACAATTCAGTGCCAGACCGAGCCATACTTGTGTCTCGGGTAGTGGGCGCACGGTGCCTGATTAACATTGTAAGGGGCACAGCGCCCCAGGGCAAGCGGCACATGCGCAGCCCTTCCCCCGGGCACCAACCTACGAGAAGTGCCTGATTGAAGTGGTAAGGGGTGCCGCATGCCCTGTATGCACAGCACCTCCCCCGGGCGCACGGTGCCCTTTACCACTTCAGTCAGGTACCCCCCCCCATAGGTTGGCGCCCTGGGCAGCTGCCCAGCTAGCCCTCCCCTTAATCCATCCCTGATACAAGTAAGCCAATTTTGGGCTATGTCTAGACTACATCCCTCTTTTGAAAGAGGGATGTCAATTAGACATATCAAAATTGCAACAAAGCCGGGATTTGAATTTCCCACACTTCATTTGCATAATCATGTGCTTTCAAAAAATGTTATTTAGAAAGTGAAACCACAGTCTAGACGCGGTTCTCAAGAAAAGCCTTTTTCGAAAGACCCTGTACTCCTCGTTTTGTACTCCATATTTTTTGAGGAGTACAGGATCTTTCAAAAAAGGCTCTTCTTTTCTAGACCGTGGTTTCACTTTCAAAATAGCATGATGTGATTATGCAAATGAAGCATAGGAAATTCAAATCCTGGCTTCATTTGCAATTTTGATATGTCTAATTTACATCCCTCTTTCAAAAGAGGTATGTAATTTAGACATACCCTTGGAAAGCTAGCTTCTTTTTCCATGTGAGACATTTGTAAAGCATATTTGAGCCGTAAGTTATTTACAGGAGTGATTAATATGCTATGGATAGCTAAACAACTGACTGTGATCATAAATCAGATATTTTGATTGCAAAATTATTTTAATTGCTCTCAATCATTTATAGATGGAAAAATCCGAAGTTTAGTTAAAATTTGGTCCTAAATGTCCACTGCCTTACAACATTAAAATCTTCATCTCTTCGTATTCGGCTACTTCAGTTTGCTACGCATGAATATTGGAACTCAGAATTGTTGCTGATTTTGTATGCTTCCTATGTGGCAGGTGACCTTCTGCAGTGCAATGTGGACATTTTCACAGCTATGTGCTGTTATTTTTTGTGTCATCTATTTAGTTTTGTTGCCCAGGTAACTTGTTCTTCCCTTTGACCTTCCTTTAGCAAGTACTTTGGGTCATTTGATTCACATACAAAATAAACTGGAGTACAAGGTGAGCCTTCCATAAATGCCATGAATATAAAATGCAAAAGGTTAACTGCCAAGGGAAATGCAATATAGAGAGATTTGTTGTATTCCCTCTCAGCAGCGAAATTCTAGTTATGATTAAATGCTACAAATAGAATGTCAGTAAATATCACTTAGTTTTATGTTGAATGTGCTGTGTTTTCAAGAGAAGGCAGAAAGGAAACAGTGCTATTACTCTCAGCAAAAATATTACCTAAACGACATGAGCAAACTGAAGTGAAGAAGAAATCACCCACTCAGAAATACAAACACTGCTCTGTCACACAACTCACACTCTTAAAGCTAATCTAGATGTGCTCTAAAGGTCTTCAGAACCTTAATATACAAGAAATACCTAACTCTCGTCACCATAGTTTACAGATACCCCCAATCATTATTCTCATTCTCAACACCTGTGAGAAGTGGGGAATCATTATCCCCAATTACAGATGGTGAACAGAAACATGGTATAGATTGAGACCCAGATCCACAAAAAGATTTAGCCCCCTAAACTGCTATTGAAATCAATGGGAGGTAGGCCGCTAAATGCCTTTAATGATCTGGGCCTAAGCGATTTACCCGAGATCACATAGGAAGTCAGTGTGTGAACAGGGAGTTCAACTTCAGTCTTAGGCATCCCAGTCTAATGGCCATTCCAAAAGCCCACATTCCTACCTCTATGCTGTGCCTGCCAATCCAACATCTCTGACAACAAAGACAGATACATTTCTCATGTGTTCTCTTGCCAGTACGTAACAATATATTATTGAGAATCCAGAAAAAAAATTTTTTACTGTTTGTCTCAATTAGGAATGTAAAATCCCATTAAAAATGTTAACTGGTTAAGCATTATGTTTAACTGGTTAGGCTGGGCTGGAGCAGCCCTCTGCCCATGCTGTGCTGCAGGGGACTGCTCTGGGTTGGGGACTGCTCCAGCTTGGCTTGACTGCTGTTTAACCACTTCCCAGGTAAGCCTCACCCACTAAGCCTGATACTGTTTAACCCTTTACATCCTTAATCTGAATGTTAAATTGTACTGAGAGTGGATGGCACTTGTACAGGCAGTCCCCGGGTTACGTACAAGATAGGGACTGTAGGTTTGTTCTTAAGTTGAATTTGTATGTAAGTTGGAACTGGTACATATTGTAGGGGAAACTCTAGCCAAACATTTCTCCGGAGCTCAGTTTTATTCTCCCACACCTCACTTCCCTCAATCCTTTATTCTCAAGCTGAGGTGTCTCCTGAGAAAAGCCGCTCCGCGTCTCCCTGGTCTGCTGTGGGGGAAGCAGCTAGTGCGGGGTTGCCTCACCCCATTTGTAAGTAGGGATCCGATGTAAGTCAGATCTGTGTAACCCGGGGACTGCCTGTACTGCCAAAGAGCGAGTTATTCTGTGTTTCTTTCTTATTCTTTTTTTTTAAAGAAAAACACATAAATGCCTTTTAAGGAATGTTTCAGCTTTTCTTTAGCTCCTGGTTTGTTTCTGCATAGACTCTGGTCTCTGTAGTTGCAGGCAGGTTCATAGTGAACACATGGATCTTTAAAAACAACTAGAAATCCTGTGGCACCTTAGAGGCTAACAGATTTATTGGGGCATAAGCTTTTTGTGGTTAAAACCCCACTTAATCAAACGATTTGGAGTGCAGTTTATAGAGGCATGGTGTGTGTGTGTGTGGGTGTGTGTGTGTGTGTGTATGTATGTGCATATTTACATGCACATACAAGTCAGGGTGGAAGTGGCTCATTTACAGCAGTTGATATGGAGATGTGGCTATCGAGAGGGCAAATTGCCTTTGTCATGAATTAACCGGTTAAGATCTTTATTCAATTGTAAATTGATAGTATTGGATTTGCAAATGAACTCCAGTTCAGCTGTCTCCCTTTGTAACCGGGTGCTGAAATCCTTTTGTAAAAGGATGGCTACTTTTAAATCAATTATTGAATATCCAGAGAGGCTAAAATGTTCCCCTACAAATTTGTGTTTCCTTTCCTGATGTCTGATTTATGTCCATTTATCCTTTGGCACAGAGACTGTCCAGTTTGGCCAATATACATGGCAGAGGGGCATTGCTGGCACTTGATGGCATAGATCACATTGGTGAATGAGCCTCTGATGGTGTGACTAATGTGGTTAGGTCCTGTGATGGTGTCGCTTATATAGATATGTGCCAAGAGTTGGCAATGGGGATAGGTTCCTGGGTAAGTGTTTCTGTGGTGTGGTTTGTTGTGTGGCTGCTCATGAGTATTTACTTCAGGTTGGAGGGGGGAGCTGCCTGTAGGTGAGGACTGGCCTGTCTCCCACGCTCTGAGCGTGAGAGGGGTCTCTCATCCCCCTCACGGACCTCCAGTGTGAAGTATTTATTTTCTGAGTGCCCAGTAGGTCCCTTAAAGGGTTAATTTGTGCTTGTTAATCATCCAGTACACAAGCAGGATATCTGGGCTTTTTTTTAGATAAATGAGAGAATTCCGTTCTTTGTATTGATGCTGAACAATTAACAGTGGCCTTAAACAAAACTTCAGGCAAGTAGTTCATTACTTGTGTTATGGACAGGAATAGCACTCATAGCATCTAGCCTATAATACTCTGCTTACATGGTAAAGGTTACAGGGCATAAAGCCAGTCAGTCTCAACTGTGGGAACAAACTAGCTGCAGCACTTAACTTGACAGCTTGGTTTTTTTTTTTAAAAAAAAAGGTTCATTTTTGGTAGAATTCGTTGCTAAACAATTTATTTTAAAAACATAATGATACCAACCACCATCCAGACATCTGGGAAAATACAGTATACTCCCAATTATCCCAATAGCATGGGGAAATGAATTTTATTTAGATGATCAGGAATTTGGATAATTGAGAGGATAGGAGCCATTCAGCAGCATGGTGGGTTCCTGCAGTCCTAGCCCAGGAACTCCAATTTATTATTTGAATCTCTGCATTATCTGAATCCTTCTCTTGCCCCCTAGCCTGAATTACTTGCCATGTCTCATGCTGCAGAGAAGGGGGGGGAGTTCAGATAAAGTGGAGGTTTGGATAATAGGGTTTCAGAAAAACAGAAACATAATGTAATTTATGAAGTGGAAGTTATGGCTAGGTGGGTCCAAGAGCTGCCAAAATGTTGGGCTCACTCAAAATCAGTGATTCCTTCCTTTCAGTCTGCTATTCTCCAGACAGCCTCATGTCTTTCTTCCATTTCTGGCTCCTTGATCTTTCTTTCCCATGAGACCGAACTGCCTATCCCCACAGGCATCTGTGAGCAGTACTGTTCCTTGAGCCAATCAGTGCTCTGATTGAGCAACCTTGGATCTGAAACCCCAGTTCCAAAACTCCTGCCTTAATCTACTCCAGTTAGAAATGGGAGCTATACAAAGTAGTGAAAGCCTCCTAAGTAAGATCCCTATTGCAGCAAAATGCATCTGAGGATGCATGTATTTTTAAATGCAAACACAAAAATGGAAGTGGTTCACTATCAGAACTTTTTTTCCAAATAGAACATTTAAAACATTTCTAAATCAGTTTTTAAAAAGACAATTACAAGAGGCTATTCTGGCACAATTTTCAGCCTCCCAAGCTGTGCATGTGAGTCTTTGAACACATGCAGCACAGGATTTTTTCAAAAATTCATCCCTACAACTTTTAGCATGCAAATGTGAAAGACTTTTTGCAAACTGGCCCTAGGAGTTTTTTTTACACAGAATCATGCAATGTCAGGAGCAAGTGCCAAAGCAATTATTTTACATCCAGATCTTTCAGTTAATCCCATAGAAATGTACCTTTGGTCTTAGATCGAGTTGGTTTGGGACCATATCTCATGCATCACTCTGTTAGAAACTGGAATAATATATAGCAGGGCTGGTGAGAAAACAAGCATTCGTGTTCACAAAATGTTACAAAGTCTCAAAATCTTCATGACAACATTTTCCTAAAATTCAATATCTTTCTGTGAAACACTTTTTATGGTTAAAAGCTGTGTTTGAAGTGTTTTAAACCAACTAATGCACGGTACTGAACAACAACAAAAAGAGAGAAAAGAATAGTGACTCATATTTACAGAGAGGCCACACACAGCTGGTAAAAAAGAAATGGTGAAATTTGGTGTAGACCAAGGCTTCCTGAAAAAATGAGGAAGAACGACTCTTGTGCAAGTGGGTTTTTTTGCGCAAAAAGGAGCCATCCACCCAGCTCCTTTTTGTGCAAAAGCCTCTTGCACAAAAACGGCCCCTAATTAATTGTGCAAATGAAGTGCAGCAATATACTAATCTGCATTTCATTTGCATAGGCTTTTGCGCAAGAGAGGTGCAGTGTAGACGTAGCCCAAGAGATTAATTCATTCTGCTGGATTTCAGTTGGTTTCTTCGGTAACAATAAAGGCTCTAAAAGCAACCAGTCAGCCTCTATGATAGATATGTTCACTATCTGGGATTAGTACTATTGAAATCTGAAAGGGATCCCACTGTCTTATTAATACCCAAATTTTGTTTATTACATATTCATGGAATACCTGTACTCATTCTAAAACAATGGTATGTTAGATTTATGCTTGCATTGTATCTAATCCACTTAACAGAGGCTTTAGTTATAGCCAGGTATGACCCAGGAGACTTTCCCTTAATAAATGGTCTCTTTAAAGTTAACCTCTTGTTACAGAGCACCTCACCCAGGTAGCAAGACAGTTCAGAGAGGATGTCATTGACATATTTCCTGCTTATAGAAACCGACAAGCTTCTTCTGCAAACTGACTGGCTGCAAATGTGAGGATGTTTCCTTATACAGGAAGCCCAAACTCAGCAAGCAAGTGTTAGAATATTCATCCACCAAGCTCCTTGTCATTGAGTATCTGTAAATCAGTTG
Source organism: Pelodiscus sinensis (assembly GCF_052426305.1). Classification (NCBI taxonomy): domain Eukaryota; kingdom Metazoa; phylum Chordata; order Testudines; family Trionychidae; genus Pelodiscus; species Pelodiscus sinensis. The sequence goes on from NC_143060.1 coordinate 40,761,021, forward strand.
TACTTGGTCCCAAACAAATGAAATAGAAAAAAGTAAAGCTTTAATCCAAGACTTTATAGGGGCTTTTGTATGTGGTTTTGTTTTTGCCAGATACACAGTTAACACTGGTTGGAAGCATTTGTGCTAGCATAATTTCAAATATTAATAGCCTAATTATGATTTATTATAATGTTTTCTAAATTGAAATAATTATGAAGATGAAAGATACACAATCGGTTTATTGGTTTACTTTAGTCCTACAAAATTAATTTCAGTTTTTCTGTAGATGGGCTTTAAAACCTCAACACAAACACTCACAATCCTAGTTCTACTATGTGCCAACTACATGGAAGGAATGCAATTCTATCACTCTGGGCAGCACATTGGCTCTCTGTACCGTCCAATTCTTTTGAGCTCACTTCTGCCACCTTTACTCACAGCGAGTAGCCAACTGAAATCATTGCAACTGTTTAGGTAGTAAGGGACAAATCCACATTATGTAAAGTGTCAGAATCCCCCCTTGAATTAGTGTCTTCTAAATTATTATTATTTATAACTTTCCTACCACTAATCAAATTGCTCTTCTTGTTCTATAAGGGTGTGTCTAGACTATAGGGTTTTGTCGACAAAACTGGACTTTTGTCGACAAAACTATACCTGGGTCTACACTGCCACTGAGTTCTGTCAACATAATGTTGACAGAACTCAGCAGTTTTGATGACGGCTGTAAACCTCATTCTATGAGGAATAACGCCTTTTGTTGACAGAGTTCTGTTGATAGAAGGCATTATTGCATCTACACTGTCCTTTGCATCTACACTGTCATGTCGACAAAGAGGCTTGCTTTGTTGACAGAACAGGATATAGTCTAGATGCTCTTTGTCGACAGAAGTTTTGTCGACAGTATCTGTCGACAAAACTTCTGTCGACAAAAGCCTGTAGTCTAGACGTACCCTTACATAGGAGAATGGTGATCCAGGCAGGAGTAAGCAAATAAACTCATTCATCCTATTGTCTGTGAACTGCTCTAATATCCTAAATCATTGTTATAGGGAGGTGAACACCATTTTAGTTGTGATAATTCCTGAGAGAGTGTAGCTGAAGGTGAAGAAATCCTTTCCTTCCCTCTTCTCCTTCTAAAAACAAAGGAAGTTTACCTAGATGTCTTAATCTGTTTATTTCAAAGTATGCTCTGAAGATATCTGTGACAAAACATCGCATTGTAAAACAACAGGTTTATTCTGATTTTACAAATTCCTAAATCAAGAGCAAATCCATACGGGTCAGCAAAATTACATCAGTGTAAAATGGTATAATTGTGAGAGGAATATAGCCTAGCTCTCTGTTGGAAATATACTATAAGTACAATTGCATATTAATGTGTATTCTTTAAATTATTCTATAAACTATATTATGCTTGCAGACTTGAGAGAGAAATTGAATCTCTTGAAAAAGAAGAGCTGAAAATCTCAGTTAATGAAGAGGCAATTTTAAAGAAGCTCAAATCAGTTGAGAGGACAGCAGAAGATATCTTAAAGGTTAGTGTTACAACACTTTAGAAACAGAATGATTTGTTAGAATAACAAATGTAAGAGGAATGGAATGAATTATGGGATTGGTGAATTACAGGGTATTTCACCTCATTAGTACAAACCTAAACACAAAAGTGTGACCAAAAGATGCTGCCATCCAAAGGCTACAGGCTCTATTTGGAAAGAGCTTGGTGGTTTCAGTCCATTACTGAGTACTCAATGGAAAAATGTCTACGGCACACCGGGCTGGACCGAGCCATTCCAGCGCCCCAGGCAGACAGGTTAATTGCGCCCCGGGTTGGGGGAGGGCGCATGCGCGGCCCCATGCTGGTGCATGGGGGAGGGCACGTGGAGCTGGTGGTGGCAGGATGCACGTGCCCAGCCTGGCTACCACTGCTGGCGCACAGCCCGGGGTGGACCAAGCCTGGCCGTGCAGGGCCCTGAAGCCACGGGGGGAAAGGTGCTGCTGGCCAGCTCTGCAGAGATTAACGCGGCCCCCCACCCTGGGTGGCCGCTGCAGGGTGGCCACTGGGAGCTGCTGCAGCCCACAATCCGGGAGCTGGGCGTGCGGCGCCTGATAGCAGCTATAAGAGGCACTGTGCACCCCTTACAGCTGCCATCAGGCGCCCCCCCCCCCCATAGGTTGGCGCCCCGGGCAGTTGCCCGGCTAGCCCATGCCTTAATCTGGCCCTGACAGCACATCACAAAATCTCACACTACCCTTGGCAGCTTTGCAGGTAGTCTCAGCAGAGTGGACAAGGAATGAATAAGCATGTGAACTGAGCTAGCTTAAACCTTGTTATAGTCACTTCAAGTAACTATTGTGATATCACATCACCCACTTGGTCTCTGTAGTATCCTGAGATTGACAGGGCTACAGACACTGTATTTAAAGCCCTGCAATTCTGTGGATATCCGCTCAATATCTGCAGATATCTTCATCCACTGATGTGGATATCCACAACTCATTTTTGTGAATATTCGAGCCAATACTACACAAAGGGTTCTAGCAACCTGCGCTGCTGATGCTGATGCTGATGCTTCTGCTGATCTTAGCACCTGAGCAGCAGAAACGCAGCAACCGCTAGCACCAGTCCCTGTGCCATCCCTGAGCCTCATCTGTCTGCCCTTTCACATCTCTTCCCCGCAAGAACCTGCCCCATCTCTGCCCCCTTCCTCCCACCCTCGCTACCCCCTTTGGGCCTTTTAAGATTAAATGACAGGACCAGCCACACACTGCTTCAGGGGAGGATTAATGGCCAGAGTCCATGGAAAAATGGCTCCCTTGGCCACCTGCCAAGTGCTTGCTGGGGAGCGATGTCAGGGCACTCCTGCTGAATAAGGTGGACAGAGACAATCACTAGTGCCCCAACCACATGCCTCTGCAGAAGTGCCCTGAGCCTGCTCCCCAGTAGGTCTACCAGGTGAAGCAGAGTGGGACAAGCATCCCTAGGACAGATGGACGCGTGCACGCACGCGCGCGCGCTCACACACACACACACACACACGCATGCGCATCCTGAGAGCAAGGTACTATGAGACAGCTTTCTGCTGCCAAGGTGCAGATACAGAAGTGGATACACATAAAAGGCAGGGAGCGGATCGCAAATCATGAATCAGATGCATGGTTTTTTCCAGCAGATTTTTAAAACTGTGCAGGGCCCTAAGTATATTGTGTACTAGTCATCCTCCTAAACGCACTTACAATAAAAATCTTATGGCACCATTAATCATTAGTCAGCTACACTCATAAAATGTCAACAGCATTTTTGTAAATCCCTCTTATCTCCTACTTGAAATGAGAGAACTCTTAACTCATTACTTCAGGAAAACCCTATCTAAACAGAACTTCCGCAATATGCCAGGAAAGTCAACACAGTTGGGGCCAGATTTCACAACACTTGCTCGTGCAAATAGACTCACAGAGTTCAATGGGTGTACTCACCACCACAACTGCTCTGTGACTTTGTCAGCTTCAGGGGGAAGAGTAATTCCCAAAGTGAGACCCTCCAGTTAAAACACCCTGTCCTCTATACTCCAGATCTACTAATCTCTGAGTTCTCCCATGGCATGTGAAATTCTGAGAGAGGCCATCAGGAGCCAGGTAAGGCGAGATGACAGACAGGAGTGGAAAATCTTCCCACCACTGACAAAGCTGCATCTCTCCTGTTGAGAGGGGGTTTCCATTTCCAGGCATCTTCCAAACTGAGGTGCACAAAATGATAAACAGCTGTGCAGTAGAAAAGTCTCTGTGTTTTGAGTTAATTTCCTAAAACTGCAGTAATCATGTCACTTTTTGTTGCCTTCTTTCATAGTCTGTGAAGGCAGAGAAAGCAGACGTTCATGAAGGTATGTTCAACCAAAGCATTTGATATTTAAAAAAAAAATTGAATGTTTGTTGCATGAGGTCGATGAAAGATACTGGGGCTCTCCTATTTATTTATTTTTAACAGACCAAGTGGACTACATCTATACTAATATACCAGACCTTCCAAAATCCTTCAGACCTTCGGCACTGAGAAGGGCAGGGCATGCAGGGACTGAGGATGATGAAGAAAATAGAAGAGGTAAAGATTGGAAGTAACTCTAGAAAGAGAGCAGATTTGTAATGGTTCATAAGCCTCTTCATAAGCCAACTTATTTAGGGAAATGATAGAGAGACAATAGATAATAAGCACAACATTCTTTACTTTCTTTCACACAAATAATTCCATTGTAGTCAGTTGCGTGCCACTGCTGTATAACTGGTGTACCATTGACAACGAGGTCCAATATTTTCTAGCACTTTTATATTTTGAACGTTTTCTTCCAGTACATACTTCCTGCACTTGGTATAACCCCTGTCTGGTTCTGACCCCAGTATGCCAAATCGTGCATTTTCTCTGAGCAATTATGCCTGCTGAGTGACGCAGATCTAGCCATCCTCTGACCTTCACAAAGCTGCCCATCTCCACTGTCTTTAAGACCAAACAAGTCTCTACTCCTGCATATTGTTACACTCCCTTGATTCCCATTAACTCCCACTGCTCAGCACCTTGCAGTAACTGACCTCAAGAGACCAAGTTTAAACTGGTTTTCTCTTGTGTAATGAAGCTTCAAATAGCTGATTTTTTTTTATCAGAGATGAGTCCCAACCAAAACACTGTTCCTTAATATCTTCAATCTTTGAAGAGGGCCCCAGGGGATAAAGCGGGAATTCAGTTTCAGAACCCACTGACCTGGATTCAGATTACAGGGTTGACAATTTTCACTATACTATGCTAAACCAAACCCTAGATCTGAGGGCATGTCTCATTAGGATTCAAATTCTATGGCAGGATGAAAATTGGACAAAGATTTGACAAGTTATCCAAACCACTTATCACAAGAATAAGTTCTAAATATTTGTTTCATCTACTGTGTTTTCAGTTTTTGGTTCTCTTGACAGCATTGTTTGCCATGGAAATTAAAGTTGAGAAAGACATGAAGACTGGGGAAAACACAGTTCTGTCTACCATACCTCTGCCATCTGATGAGTTTAAGAGTACAGGAGTGAAAGTCTATGACGATGGTAGGAAGTCCATCTATGCAACATGGTCCAATTGCAGTGTAACCCACAATGGCATAGATGAGCTTGCACCTGTTGAGGTGGAGGATCTTTTAAGAAAAGCAACTGAGCAAAATGCTAAATCTCCTACAGAGTATCACGAGCCCGTGTACGCAAATCAGTTTTACAGACCAACAACTCCCCAGAAAGACAAATTAGCTCCTAGAACAAATTTGGAAGACACTGTTAAAAAAGAGACTAATGAACTTGGCAATTATCAAAATGAATCTTTCTATACCAAAGGCATCAGGCAACACGATAAAGAAAATGGTTTTGATCTTCCCAATGTAAAACTACCAAAGTCTCCCTCTCCAGGGTCTCAGCAAAGAGAGGGAAAGCCACAGATTACCCCAAAAAATATAAAACTACATAATGATGAAAGAGGAGTTCTACAAAAGGATTTGGAACCCTGTCATAAGACAAGAGAGAGCCATTGTGAGGCAATGTTTATGAATTCAAAGCACAGCAGCGAAAGGTCTCCTGTAACTCAGGATGCGGATGAAGACGTTAGGTACAGCATTGTTCAAGCTGTGCCATGTTATGTGGATGATACAGAACCTGTTACAATGATTTTCATGGGTTATCAGCATGCAGATGAAGACGACGTAGCAGCAAACAAAAACTTGTCCCGATACGATGGAATTATTCGTGCAGAACTCGTTGTCATTGATGACGACGACGAAGACGACAGCAAATCTGAAAGACCATCATATCATCCTGTTGGCCATTACAGTCAAGTTTACCAGCCACCCAACAAACAAATAGCACAAGCACCAGAGAAGATCCCAGAGGATAACCTAGTTGGAAACATGAATAAGTCATCCCACAAAAATTCCATATCACTGCAAGAACAAGAGGAAAGTTTGAGCTCTCCTATGTACCATACTCAACTTGATGGCCAGATATCTGGAGATGGTACAGAGGATCCCTCATTGACAGGTAATAAAAAAGGAAAGTCATGTCACTGCTGTTCACTCATGTAACAACTGGTTACAATTACTTGTTTTTCTTACTAACAATCTTTTTCACTTTCCCATATTTCTGTCTTACGCACAGTTACTGATCAATGCCTTTACTCTTTATTTGTTAATGTACATTAAACTGAATTTTTAGTTCTGTAGAATGCTTTTTCCACCTTCAGCAATGCACTAATTGCTGTATTTTGAAAACTAATTCTCAAAATCCTATGTTCATAATATTTCAAAGATTTAAAAAAAAAAAACCCTTGATTCTTGGTTCTTTTAGAAATGCCAAATTTAAAATCCTTCTTTTTATATATATGTAAAAATAGATTCATTTTGCCTCTCAGTGATTAACAGCTTACACGGTGTATCTGTGCCCATGTTCTAATTACTTGCTGCATAATCTAACTTATGCCTTAAAGCAGACTGTTTAACAAACAATTTTACATTATCCTTGCAGCAGTTTTGCCTACCTTGCCTTGAATGTTTATGCAAAGTTTAATAATTTTTGCTAGCCTGATTTAGATATTTTTCTAACTTTTAAATTATGACAATGTAGTTTTCCTGTCTGTATGTTAACTTCAGTCTGTCTGTATTGTCTGTCTGTCTGTCTCTGACTTTATTAAAAACTTACTTTTTCTAATCTGTTAACATCTTCAGTCTTGCACTCTGTCTTGCTGTAACGTGTTATATAAGTATTAAAAAGAAATCCTCAAATAGCAATAGCTGCCTATCAAAACATTAAACCAACGTATTTTATATTTATACTGTAATTTAGTTACATAAGAATAAAGAGGAGTGTATTTTAATCAGCTGGTAAAAGTTATATTACATTTAAAAGAAATACATCAAATTCAGATGCAACCAATAGCATCCTTATTTGGCACCTCTGCCATCCTCCAAAATTCCCTGTATTTTGCTAGTAGTTTGGACTGCAGAAGACATGCACAACTGGATCTAAGCTAACACTGGTGATCTATCAATAGTGAGATTATTGGGACAGGAGTGTCAATTTAAATATAAATATCTCCAGAGGACATGGATACTTCACAGTATCAAGTTAGGAATCTCAAGTACTGTTGGTTAAGTATCACTGTACTTGGAGAAGCTTCTGCATAGCTATTATGAAAGGATGCTTGCTTGCATTTAATTCATGTTGTCATGGTGCACCGTGCAGCCTGAAATTTTAAAGTGAACTTTTCTTTCACTCTCCGAAGCCGAATTTCTTGGACTGGTACTGTTGCTTTTTAATTTAACAGTAAACTAATGAGGACTTCAGTAAGAATAAGTCAAGCCTTAAAAGTAGTAAAAATGTAAAGATAATCTGCTACATTCTTTTAAACCATTTGATCTTTCCTCTGATTTAAAAGTTGTATAATAGAGGAGAAATGGGTCATTGGACTCCTGGCCCCATAGACATCAATAGAAGTGTTATTGACTTCAGTGAGGGCAGAGTTTCACCGACTACGTGCAATACTATTTCTAACAGCCTATTTTACCCAGTGGAACTTGGAAGAGGGCCACATCCCTTTCCTTCCCCCATCTTTTGTCACCACACCTTGCCATATGAGATGGTGGAAAAAGCCAGGAAATGACTAGTATTTCCAAATTCCTTGTTGTCAAACTGCTAGTTCTAAAAAAGGAAACAAAACAAGGAAAACCTTTTATATCCAGAGTAACAATGTATTACAAGGGACTACTGCTTAGAGGGGGTAAAAACTGTTTACAAATAAATAATTCTCTCAAATTCTACTATGAAATCTATCCTGGTAATGCCATTGAAATCCATGGAGTTACACCTGGGATGAATCTGGCACTTTAACATTTATTGTTTTACCACTCCAAGGGCTTGTTTTATGTGTTAGACCAGTAACTCTGGGTCAGATGCTACATTGTAGCAGAAAGAGGAAAACAAACTAGACACTAGAGGCTCAGAGAGCCAATAATAGGATGTACACATGAAGACCATGTTTTGGGGACTCTGCTAAAAATGAAGGGTAAGTGGATGGCAAATAAGATGAGAAAACAGATACTTTATGGCAAAATTAATTTGAAGAGAATCTTCAGAATAAATTGCTGTAGAGATTAATGGAAATCTGGGACAGCTTGGAGGCACATGAGACATGATCTCTGCCTATATATCTATGGGGATTCATGGGTTTGAACCCGAGTTACCTGCATATTCCCATGCTTGTACTAGAATTGTAGAACAAACCCCTCCTACTCACACATCCCGAAGGTGTAATTACAGTCAACTACTTCCATAGGGCTGCAGAATGTGATGATCTAGACCTGTGAGTACAACTTCAGTTATATTAAATTTAATTTTCTTTATTAAATATCCAGCATGTGAATTGGTCTACAGATGTTTGAATGAGGCAACCACCACTTATGGGAGGGGAAAGCGCTTAGCGTCATACAACCTAGGAAGAGTAGGATGAAATGAATAAAGGTACTGTATTTAGGATGAACAGCAGGAAAACTTCCTAACAAAGGGCAACACACATCCAGGTGGTCAAAATACCTATTTTTAAAAATCAAGTGCTTAACTGATCATTCTCCAGACCATGATCAGATACAGGAATTTTGGATAACAAATCTTAAGTTGGCAACCACAGAGCCTTTGGACTTGGGCTTCCCTAAAGCACAATCAGGACTGTGGTTGCTAACATTCTTTTCCCCATAGATGTAGAGTGTAGCTAAAGGCATCTATGATTAGCAGTCATTTTCCAGTTTAATATGTGCACTCTGGCCCCCAAAATGCTTGCTAAGCCTCATAAATCAGATAAGACTGAATCCTTGACTCCACTTCTCCCTCAGTAAATGGAGCTATCCAATAGAGGGAAAGACAGCTGTGACTTTGAGTGATTTTTCAGAGGAATAAGTCAAACAGCTGTAGAGCTGACAGCTGAAATACCCGCTATAACTTTTCAAAACGTACTATAGAAATTGCCTTTAACTAGAGAAGCATTATATCATTTTAGAAAGAATCTTAGTATTTCCTTGTGAGTTTCCATTGTGACTTTGAAATTTAGTTAGTGCTGTCAGTCATAACTTATGTCGCCCCTTAGTGCTTACATAGAAACTACATTGCCATTTCAAATTGAAGCTAAGGGAAGACTGTGATATTGCTGTCCCAGCCCTACACCAGTGGGAACAGAATCACTTCTTTTCTGTATGTTAATTCAAAAGAAACAGAGAAGCTTCCAACTATTTTTCACTTTGTTTAGTTAATTATCATATAAACAAAGAGTTTAGTTTAATTACTCATGTTTTCCCAGTCAACCATACCATCAGTTTCTTGTTAATTAAATTAATATTAGAGCAAAAAATAAAAAGGTTTGAAATTTAACCTCTTTTCTAAAAGTGTTTATGGATTTATTCTCTGTACAGTGCCTATGCTGTGAAATTACCAGCACTAATTCTTTCTACTAATTTATTTCTATAATACTAAAATAATGCTTAGTCTGTTGGATCTAATCATTGGGGGTAAGTGCATTTTTCCTTATTCTGAACAAGGATATTTAGAATCAGAAGGAGAAAACTAATAATACCATTCACTGAAGTTTTCTGTTTTTTTGTTTGTTTGTTTTGTTTTTTTATCCACAGCTCTGAGAATGAGAATGGCAAAGCTGGGGAAAAAGGTGATTTAACAGCTGGAATGACATGGGCTTTGTTAAACAAGAGAATAAAGTTAAGACTTCCTTTACCCCTGTTTTTCTGGACTTTAATGCTTGTTGCTTATTCTAAAATGTAACTATGTATTACATATGCAGCCTTGTCCCTTTGCAGAGAGCCAGTAACTTCACTACCATTTGCCCCAGACATAAAGAGGCAGCTGCATGGATAAGCAGTGCAAGTCAAATCCTGGAGTCCTGATACAGAAATAAAGCTACTACTGAAGTTAACAGGACATTTGTTCACATAGAACTGTCAGCTTTGACCCCTTATGAGATATATACACCTACATGACTGCACCCTTGTGTGCACAGACACACACACACACTAGAGTAAACCATAGCAGCCATGAATACAGCACAAATAAGCAATTAAACAACGAGGAAATTCCAGTAATTCAGTTTTCAAGGACACATGCACACATTTGAAAGTGAACCAGGGTCACTGAAGATGCTGTTGCAATCTATTTCTAGTGAAAGTTTATTAAGTTGAAGTTTAAAAACAGCTATTTAAAGAATGGTGGAATATAACTGCAGAGAGATTCCCAGAGCATAAATGGGTGGAGCACCACTGACTGATGGATTGGTAGCAACTGACAGCAGCTGAGGATATAGCTCAAAGAATGTTTTCAGCCAGCAGCTGATATAGGGCAGGGCAACTGGCCTGGGCCCCACGCTTCAATAGGCCCCTCGCCAGCCCCGCTCGCCCTGCCGTGTATCTGCCGCTGCTGCCCTTACTTGCTGGAGCCGCCTCCGCCGCTGCCTTTCGCTGCGAGTCCACGAGTGGCTCCACTAGTTGCCATGGAGGCGAAGGGCGACGCCTGGTCATGGCACCAGGGTATCCCTCTGCTCCACCCTCCTGCCCCACCCAGAGAGAGGCTGGGGGAGGTGCGGTCTCTCCCCCGGGGGAAGCCCTGACCCCTTTCCCACCGCGCCCAGGGGTAGAGCAACCTGCCCGCCAGGGAGACCCCATCTCCTCCCACCAGTTCCCACCTCCCCCACTCATGGGCGCAGCGTGATCAGCTCCACAGACAGCAGCCCCCCCCCTCCACACACACACACACACACACACACACACACACACACACGTCCCTGGGAGCAGGGGCAGTTGCCAGCTGCCCCCGCCCAGCCAGGAGCTATTCGAGAGGCTGAAATGGTAATTTTGGCCTGTCTGATGAGTCAGACACCCCTGCCCACTGGTCCTCCCTATGGCCCATCTGTGCGCCATCCTCCACGTAGCCACACCCTGCCTGCCCCCCAACCCAAGTAACCACATGCTGCCTGCCCCCCAAGTCCCAACACTCACATGCTGCCTGCCCCCCCAAGTCCCAGCACCCACACATTGCCTGTCCCGTCCCCCCCAATCCCAACACCTAATGCTGCTTGGTCCCCCAAGTCCCAACAGCCACATGCTGCCTCCCCCCAACACTGCCTGCCCCCTGTCAGCGGACGGTCAGGGCAGTGAGTCCCTTATGACCGGGCTGAAGTTCTTTTAAATTGTGCTTGGTTCTGTTACAGCAACTGAAGGAGTCAGGTTAAAGCTTAAACAGTTACTATTTATTGTTACAGGGTAAACTTAGTTGTTAAATGCTACTACTGTGTTACAGATAACACAGACACTACAAAGGACAGGACAGAAATTACACTAATAAGTCACTTACAGGTACCATGAAACCCTTTGGTTCTCTGAGCTCTTATTAAATGCATGCAAAATAGACACATAGCAGGTATATATTCTCACCCCTGCGTTCCAGACTTGGCGTGGCCAGCGTCTTTCTCTCAATCCCTCGGGAAGAAGTAGGGCGAGGTTGGGCGTCCCACAGAGCTCGGGAGACAATCAATACCTGCCAGCAGGTATAGATGATTGGAGCTCAAATAGGGTGGGCTGCTGAACCTCTTTTATACCCCTTGGGTCATGTAGGCTTCTTCCTGGGCTCAAGTGGCCATTAAGGAAAAATGGCTTTGAATGCCAAGTTTCCCACGAAGGGTGCAAAGCATAATTTACACCTGGGAAAATGCAGACAATGGGCACCTCTGGTATGTGATGGGCGAAGATTCCTCTCCTGGGACAGTGCAGGCGTGTCAATTACTGGTACTAGCCATCAGGGCGACGGGAGGCCCCGGGTCGTCAGCTAGCCCATTTACTGTCTGGTTTCTGTTTATGGTAGAGTCAGGGACAGGCAGCACACCTGTGTTCCCAGGGCATCAAAGGCTGACTGCCTTTCTCTTGCTCTCTGGGGGGGGGGGGGGGGGGGGGGAACAAGATGGGGCTCGTGGAAAAACAAGATGGGGTTTTTGTGTCTGGCTACACCCCCCAAGCCTCAACACCCACACGCCCTCTGCCCTGCTCCCAAATCTCAACACCCACACTCCACCTGGCCCCCACACGTCCCAATGCTGCCTGGGCAGCCAAAGAGAATCTACTGTGAACCAGGAGCATTTTGTAGGTCTTTCGATTACATCGATTGAAAACGACCTGTGTAAAGAAATGGACTTTACTGACATAATTGAAGAATGTGCTGCCAAAAGAACTAGACAGCTATAGTAGACTTAAATACAATGTTTAATGAAATGAAAATGTTTAATTATTAATGCAGAATTGTTTAAGAATGAATTACAATATAATTAAAATAAAAATTATCCAACTAAATTAAGTTCCTATCAAATTTACCCAATTCACATTTAATATAAAAAATAGCCTTCCATTTGCGCATTTGATGCCTTTTTTCTATTTTGTCTCCAAAGGGGGACTCCGCAAAATTGTGCTGCCCTGGGCCCCGCAAAACTCATCTGCCCCTGTTTTCATCAATAGTTACAGTTGAGACTGTACAGGAGGCTGGCAGTCAGCTGCACCCCAAATTCGCCTCTTTCATCGGTTTAACTGTCACCATGCCAGCTGGGGGAGGGGCATTCCATTGCTGTACTTTTACATATGGGCAGTGAGCAGGCAAAAGCTAGTGCTGAATTGGGAGTGCCTTGCAAACCTAGGTCTAGTTACTTCACTCCTTGGCTGCCCCTCATCCTGTGAGCTATAAAAATATCTGACACAGACACCATCTGAGATACATAGGGGTGCTTAAAATGTAGGGCTGAAAAATCTCTCTTAATAGGACTTCACTCAATGCAGGAAAAAGAACAAATAAAACTGAATAAGGCTTAAGCTGTTGTGTGGCAGTTCTTTTCTAGTTGCCTTGGTCTCCTTCTCACTCCTTCAGTCTTTAGGTCTCTCTTTACATTCTCCTAGGCTGTGCCTACATTGGCAAGATAACTTGCTGCCTATCTACACTGGCCACGAGTTCTTGCGCAAGAACACTGACGTTCTAATGTAAGAAATCAGTGCTTCTTGCACAAATACTCTGATGCTCCTGCAACAGGCCAGTGTAGACAGGCCAGCCAAGACATTTTGCGCAAAAGCAGTCTAAACGGAAAAAAAGCCCTAGTGGCAGCTTGGACGCTCCATACCTGCAGGCAGCTCCAGAGTTCCTGGTAACCCGAGACCCCTTAAAGGCAGACGCAGCCTGCAGCGGCCACGAGGCAGAAGCCTTTCTGCCGCCTCTGCCCAGAGCTCTGCCACATGGTTCCTGCCATCCCCAAAAGGCACCAGACCAGGATGGCTGCTCCAGGGGGGGACCAGCCACCCGCACCCCCAGCACAGGAGGCCCCAAGGGGCAGAAAACAAAGAGCCCCGTCCTGGTCCCCAGGGGAGCTGGAGGCCCTCCTGTGGGAGGAGGAGCACTCCCAGCCGCCCAAGCACCAAGCTGGCGGGTCAGGCAGCGGGACCAGCTCCTTCGGCGCCATGTGAAGGCCGTCGAACAGGTGGCGGCAACCAGCACGCACCGAGTGGAGGCAGACCTGCAGTGACACCAGGAGGCCTGGGGCCCCTTCCAAGCCCAGTGTGTGCACATGGCAGATGCCATCTCCACCCTCACCGCACACATTGGCCATGCCATACATTATGGCATGGCCTTGCCCCATGCACCCACCATTCCTCCCATAGCAATGCCCATGCCCCCTCCTGCTCCTGACCCTCCTGCCTACCTCCTTGTGCTGCCTGCCCCTACGCGGCCTGACCCCCATGTGCAGGTCCGCCCCCGCAGAAGCAATCACAGGGGCCACCCCTCCCAGTTAAGAACCTGGAAATACAGAGTTAGTGGAAATCCTTGACACCTGTGGCCAGATTAATCGTCAGCAAAACAATCACCAGCACTAATTTTTCAGGGGCAGCATAGCTTTACCGTGACTCATCTCTTCCCTTCTTTAGCACACAGGAACTCAGTGCATGCTGTTGGTGTATAAGGGAAGAGAACACCACAGCAGATCATGCACATAAGTCCCTCAACTTCACCCACTAAAGAAAGACTCTTGGAACGTGACCCCAGGGAAGCTGTAGAGGGGTGGGGAAGAAAGAGGACAACAATCTCTGTAAAGTGTCGCAATCAGTTCAATCATGACCTCATAAGTACATATTTTTTATTCACCCAATTATTTTGATATTAGTTATAAGAAACTCCTTTAGGCCACTTTCATTTTATTAGCCCTCTTATAACCAAGGAACTGATCATTAAACCCTAACCCACTGGAGCAGTTCTGTTAAACATCAATGACACAGTGGAAGTGGACCCAGAATATGGCCTTAAAGGAGACATGCTTTGCCAGAATGAAACTATTAATATGATTTATTACACCGTGTGTCAAACGCTTGCAAGGAAGGGGTCCTGCTCATCTTTTCATTGGTGAAACAAATAGGGTTTCACACAGGAGTAAGGAAGCAGAATGTGATGCTGGCAGCAAAGTAGTATACTACATTACACTTGAAATGACTGGCATGAAAGAAGCCAAAAATCAGTATATTTAATCCATGCTCCCTTACACAGCAAAATTCCCCTGGTCTTCAGCTGGCAGTTTTCATTGTGCCAGGATCAGTCCTACAAAATTAGTTTTTATGCTTTTGATTAAATGTATTTTAATGGCAAGATACAGCCTTAGAAAGATATAATGCAATAATAATCCACCTACCTTTATTTCAAATCTAGATTACCAAATGATTGGAAAGGAACGCTAATAGTTCTCAATGGCCCTAGAAATGAACCTGCTGTCTTCTCTTCTGCTGCCATGGATGATCCATCCACAGAGTTATAAACAGAGAAAAGGGAGGCAAGCTCCAGGAAACACACCTGAGCAGTGTTTTCTGCTCCTAGATGTACTGAGCCTGGCCCAATACCCTTTGTCATTAATTGAAAATCTACTTTGCTGGGAGATGGTCAAGCCCATTGTGCAGGGACTTTAAATAAGAAGCACTAAATCAATAAGGCTATGACTACACTGCTTCCTTCTGTGCAAAAGTCTATGCAAGTGAAGCAGAGATTAGCATATCACCACACTTCATTTACATAATTAATTAGAGGTTGTTTCTGCACAAGGAGCTGTCTACATCACTCCTTTTTTCACAAAAGCCTCTTGCACAAAAACAGCCCCTAATTATGCAGATGAAGTGCTGTGATATGCTAATTTGGGCTTCACTTGCCTAGACTTTTGCGCAAGAAGAAAGCAGTATAGACGTAGCCTAAATGCTAGCAGCATGATCCCATGATTTTTTTTTAATTTGGAGAAGAGCAGATAAGCTTAGTCTCATCATCATCTGTGGAACTGACATGAGTAGCTATCCCAGGAAACCCTTGTCAGAAAAGCATGTGGTGGAAGAGTTTAAAACACACACACACACACACACACACACACACACACACACACACACACACACACACACACACACACACCCCGTTCAAGTTCAAAAGGTTCTTTCATAGGAATGAATCTTATGAATTTTCTAAATTAAAAATAGTGTAATTGTACAAATAAATGTTGCCTATAAGAGAAAAGCAGCAGCAAGCCAAAAGGAAATTTTCCTAATAAAGCTAATCTTGTGCTTTTATTGTTAAGTGTCTTTATCCCATTAAAAAGACAAGACAAATCTTTGAAAGTAAAGTATTTATTAGTCATTTTAAAAAAACCACACAAAAACCCAGAATGTGCTCACATTTCCATGACAGAATGGACAATGTTTGAGGTATTAGAGTACATAGCACAAAGAGCTACTAGTGTAAGAACCACGCAAGAGACCTTGACAATGATAATTAAAACAAGCAAATCCCAGTGAAATATCAGCTTTTCATCTGTAGAGAAATGATTATAAGCATATGCAGAGTGGCCAGTGATTTAGAGGACAGTAGGGTACCAGTGGTTGCCAGGTTCCTGGGATTAGACATCCCTATATTCTATTGAAGCAGATTCCTAATACTCACATCTCCACCAATCCAGATCCTAGTATAATTCCTGTCATTTCTTTCCTTCTGTATCCACACAAGGGTTTTTGCAAGTGCTTGCTCTTTTTACTCAGATTCCTTTTCTTTTTGCTTCACTTCCTCCCTCCTTTCTGCTACCGCTGGTTCTTCTTTCCCATTCCTACACCCACTTGAAAACTACCATGGCTGCATGGGGTGGGGTTACCAATAAACAGCTTGGGGCTGAACCACATGCTTGTGTGGCTAAGATAGCTACTGGAGGTAGCAAGAAGAAAAGAAAATTGACCCTACAGCCTTAGCTCATAGCCCTCCACTAAGCTGCTCCTGCAACCAACTACATGAGGGGGACCAGAAAGGGCTGGAGAGAGTACAGATAGGCTATAAAGGAGACAAACACAATAAAGGAGAAAAAAACACAACATAAAAGGTTGCCACCACTTTATCACAACTGCTAAGAGAATGTGTGTGGGGGGGGGGGAGAAGAGAGAGGTTTGGAGGAGTGGTACAAGTCTGGTTTCATATACCTTTCTTCATCCCCATCTCATCCCTTGCAGCTAGTCAGTGATCACCTGGTTGGCAAAAAAATCTGTTATAACATACCCAGATCTTTATGCTTTGAAACATCAGGAACTAGATTATAGCATGAAAGTCAGTTCAGAGTTGGGTGCTACTGTAGTGACACATGCTAGTAAAGCACTGCTTATAGCAGGCTGGGACTATATAGTTGGCAAAGCTACTGCTGCCCTTAGACAAACACACAAAACAAAATTAAAAAACCACACCTTTCTGTACTTGTATCAGTATTGCTTATGGAATCCCTTGCTTCTCAAAGAGGGAAGGCACCCACAAACACACACACATAAGGTCTCTAATATTCCCATGCAGATGAAACAAAAAAGATCATGCTTCTGTTGGATGGATATGCTAATTCAAAAAAAGCTCTGGGAAAGCAGCTTCTATCAACTTAACTAAGAGATCAAGGAAACACTTCATTTCTCTTGCACTAACAGTGCCATGTTTAATCACAAAGTGATGAGCAGGAATTTTGACAAAGCATGGCCCTTCAAGCCACAAGTGGCCAGAAGACACTGAATATTTTTATACACACAGTTTCTCTAAAAGTTACTCACACGTACAGAGGAAGCACCTAGTTGTAACACAAGCATGGCTCACATTACATGAGTTTGCAATAAAGCTGTGTTTTCTCTTTGTCCTGAGGGCTTTTTAAAAAAAAAAAATCTTGAGGTTGATGCAAGTTCTGAAGCTTAGCCCTGTTTGTATGTTATATGACCTGCTCTTAGAGCAGAAAATGTTTATGCATTGAACTGCAGAGAAATATGGCAACATAGTTCTTGATACATCAACTTGTGTTTGTGACAGTCTCTGTGTCTAGATTTTTGGAGTGCACAATACTGATACCACCTACATTAAGTAAGAGCCATTAGGCAGTAAATTATTCATTAAGCAACATGGTAAACTGAACTATATGACAAGCAGATTTGGGACTTGTCTATTCAGTATTCCAAATACTGTGCATGTAGGTTAACACAATTCTGATGAGATCAACAGTGATTTCCATCCCTTCCAGCCAGTAGTTGGAATCATATCTCCTCAGCCTACATTCTTCGAAACAAAAGGTTAAACTACTGTATTAAAAATTATTGCAATTTTTACTTAGGAAAAGACTCCCATAAAAAAATCTAAAGATAGTTTGGGCAGGACTGCAGCATCCATCCTTAGAATCTGAACCTACATTTTCTTGATTCTGAGAGTGCAGATGGATTAAGTCTTCACACACACAATTATTCAAGTATAATTTCAGGAAGGTATTGAGGCAACAATTTTATCAGTAAGAATTCCTTGAGTGGTGCTTCACTTTTGATTTCACTGCAAATGTTCCACATCTATGTCCTTGCCAGAAAGTCATAGCTTTCATACTTGGTGGATTGCTGTCAGGAAGGTAATAAGGAACGCTGCATTTCCACAGATGTAGATGGTTAACATTATTTGTTTAAACGTATGACCCTAGAGGAGAGAATATACGTGTCACAATTATTATGCTGGAAAGTACTTTACAATACATACTTTTCTTTGCAAGGTTGCAACTTGCCTCTGCCTCTGCCGATGTGAGTGACTGCAGAATTTGTATCCTATCATCATCAATCACTTCAACTGTAAAAATCAAAGCAAATGTGTGGTTAGCCCGCTACTTGATAAAAGATAGATGATTATGTGGTAAAACATCGTATTAGCTATAAAGAAGTAATTCAATGGATGAAATGCCCTGTATAAAGGCTGATGAGCAGACATTTCTCCAGCCAGTTCAGAAACACCACTGAAAAGCCTCATGTCACATGTTTTTTCATGGCCTATACTTCACTGTTCAAAGTAGAAATAAAGATAAAAGTTGTTGGAAATATGGAAGAGCTTGCCAGAAGCATAGAGAAAACTCAGTATTTTTTCTTTTTAATGATGAAAGCTGATGGTTCTCAAGCAAGGGTATGCATATCACTGTGCAACTCCTAAACACCTGCAATCTCAACACTTCTAGATATTTGCCTAGGTTTTATAAGAGGCTACATAAAAAGCACTAGTGAAATCAGTACAGACAAAAAGATTCATAATGACTTTACACTGTCTTTAATATTATACACTGAAATGTAAGTATAATATTTTTATTCCAATTGATTTTATAATCATATGGTAAAAATGAAAAGTACGCAATTTTCATTAGTGTGCTGCGATGCTTTGGTATATTTAGGTCTGATTTTGTAAGCAAATAGTTTAAGTGAAGTGAAAAAATTGAGGGGTACACAAGACAGACTCCTGAAATTAGACTGGGACACTCCTACAATACACTGGGAGTGTCAAGATCTACCACTGCTGAAGAGGACAGTTGATACAGAAATGTAAACTAGCCCCCTAGATTTCTCACGGACTGCTGAATTTAAGACGCTTTTGCTTCCCCCACCCTTCCATTTTGTGCCAGTTGATACGACTATCCTCTTGTTACTCAAGGCAGTAGTTTAGGAGTCACCCAATTCCTCTTCACCACCACCAGCCCCCCGCCCAGGATCTAACTTCTGCCGGTTCTCCAAATAGCAGCTAAATTGGGCCTCTTCTCTGAATTCTGTGTTAATAACTATCACTTTTCACATACTGTAACAACTGCTCTCCATCCTTTTTTACTACTAGGCTGGTCTATTTGCTTGCGTGTACAATCTGGATTCCTAGCGACTGTGACCATAGTGGGGATGTGAACTTGGGGTGAAGTCCTGTCCTTACTGAAACTGCAAGACTCCTATGGATTTCAATGGGCTCTGGGCCCTGGTATTTGAGCTAGAATGAGTAACTCATTAGCTGCTAAACAGAGTTTGTGCTTAAGGTCCTCTGGTAGTTACCAGTCTGTTTGTACATAGGCAGCCATAGTTAATTACTGTAATAGTTTATCATAAATTGATTGAGGGCAGCAGATACTACTGCTTACCTAAATTCAAAAGGACTTTCTTCACTCCCACCCTAAGCTGGACTTTCCTCATAACATCACAATTGCCAGTGGTGAGCTAGCAACAAAAAATGAAGATTTTTAAAAACAACGGAGTAGCCCAGTGGCACCACAGAGACCAACAAAAATATATAGTATCTCAAGGAAGACGTTCTGGAGTACATTTTAAGAGAACCACATGACCCTCTGGCATTAAGATTTAGGTTTTCATGACATAGGGGCTGAGTCAAAAAGCTACCCAGCCCTTACAGTCAGGAAATCCTAACCAGAAGTGTCCAAAACAATTCACTTATTGGGACCATTTTTCAAGAGTGGTCAAATTCGCATGTAAGTTTTCATCCACTTGTATGCATCTATTCCACATATTAATTTTTATTTTAAATCACCTAATTTAGTAGGTTTTTGCAAGCACAGTATCAGAGGCTGGTTTAAGCCTCTCAACTGAATTAACTCATTTATCCAAGTATCAGAGGGGTAGCCGTGTTAGTCTGAATCTGCAAAAGCGACGAGGAGTCCTGTGGCACCTTATAGACTAACTGAAGTGTAGGAGCATAAGCTTTCGTGGGCAAAGACCCACTTCGTCAGATGCATGCAAAGAAGTGGGTCTTTGCCCACGAAAGCTTATGCTCCTACACTTCAGTTAGTCTATAAGGTGCCACAGGACTCCTCGTCGCTTTTAATTTATCCAAGTGTTTGCATTTCTTCTGAGAAGTCCTATTTAGAACTAGTTGACAAGCAAGACAGTGACACTAGCTGTATTGTTTGGTTTGTACCTTTGCGAATGAGACAGTAGCTATGTATCTCCAGGAGAACATCAATACCAACATGCCAAGCTACGAATCCAATCATTGTGTAAGTGTCCCATGGATCAGGAAGGTTGAGTGCCGGTAGGTCCATTCCCAGAAACATCGTCACCACTGTTAAAACAAAGTCATAGTTTAAAGTACTGCTCTTAAGACAAAGCAATACAATCTTATGGCTTGGTGGAGGAATGGTTATATCAAGAGTTAAATATACTTCTGGAGGATTAAGAGTGGGAAAAAAAATCAGTCATTAATGTTTAAATTTGACACTTTAGCATCTTTATTGAGACCCAGTCGTAAAGTGTCAAATTTAAGCATGAATTACTGTAATTCATGCTTAAATTTGACACTTTACGACTGGGTCTCAACAAAGATGCTAATTACCTTACCCATTACAAAGATAGCTTCCCCAGTTATCACCTTTAATATCATTAGCTCACAGACATTAACCTCCCCCCCCTCATCCCGCCTCTGTTCTGAAATTCGATTTGTCCTTTTTAAGTGTGTTCACTTTTTTTGATTGTATCCCTTTGGTATGTATGGTCATGCCAATTTTCTTCCACAATTTGATCTGAGGAAGTGTGTCTGGCCCACGAAAGTTCATCACCTAATAAACCATCTTGTTAGTCTTTAAAGAGCTGCATAGTCCTCTCTTTTGTTTAAGATTTAAGTAGTTATCTACATTAATATCCATGTTTGTACAAGCTAGTGTTCAACAACCACTCCATTTCTGCAAAAACCAATATTGCAAGACACACAAGCAAGTTACAACTAGGCTATAAACAATTAGGTACACTAGATATGCCTAGAATGGATTAAAATTACTCACCAGCTAGTATTCTAGCTGTTGTGCCAGTACTCCAGTGAACCCAGTTAAATACATGCCTTCTACAAGATAAAAGGTAATCAGTGTTATATCAATTTAGTTATATTTTAGATATATAAATCAGTGTTATATTTAATTTAGTTATCAACACAAAATCTTTAAAAGGATGGAAAAAGGATCCTTAAATAGGGTAGGTTATCTTGAAAAATTAGAGAGTTTATATCTGTGTAAAACATGCTCAAAAATCTTTAGTATACAGTCAATGCAAACTGTGGGAGATGTACCTGACGACATTTTAATGAGCATAAATATCGGAGTACCTTGGTGCGTGCGGAGGGGGTCGGAAACCTGCCATCAGAGGTTGAAAGATTGCCAAAGCCATCACGGTACAGCCCAGGTATGGATGAAAGCCTGCTCGCTGAACAAAGGATTCCTTTCATTAATACTGTGACATTCATGCTGAACAAGGCAAACATCATTTAGACAAAGGAATACGTCAGAAACAACTTAACACAGTTCCAAAGGCTTGCTTTAACCAATTCCTTCAGGGGCATTCCAAGTCCTTATCCTCAGCTACTTATGTTCCCATCTCACCTTTTCATCAAAGTCTTGGCTACGAGCAGAGGCATATTTCCCTCTACTGTATGTTTTTTAAATTAATTTAAAACTGAATGGTATGCAAGATAGAAGGCAGCTTGAGAAAAACAAAATGAGTGGAACATGGGGACAAGAGAGCAAAGGGACAATTAAGAAAAGAAAAATTCAGACTTAGGATTGGGATGAACTTGATGTCAAATACTGTCACCACAGATAGGAAAACTGATCTAAGAAGAGTGCTTTATACACCATCATTTAAAAACTAGGCTGGATAAAGCACTGACTGGAAAATTATACCACAGAGAAGGTGTGTCTAGACTACACGGTTTTGTCGACAAAAGTGGATTTTTGTGGACAAAACTATACCTGCATCTACACTACCGCTGAATTCTGTCGACATTAAGTCGACAGAATGTGGCAGTTTTGTCGACAGCGGTAAACCTCATTCTACGAGGAATAACGCCTTTTGTCAACAGAGTTCTGTCGACAAAAGGTGCTATTGCAACCACACTGTGCTTTTTCAAAAGAGAGCCTCTAGATTCTGTCGAAAAAGTGGCTTGCTTTGTCAACAGAACTGGCTGTAGTCTAGACGCTCTTTGTCGACAGAGGCTTTGTCGACAAAAGCCTGTAGTCTAGACGTACCCACGAGTTCTGAATAAACTGCAGTGGGGAGCAAGGGGGGAAAGAAAGTAGCAGATAGATCTTTTTCCATCTCTAGTTTCTATGGTAAAAGTAAGGGGGGGAGAGGGGTAGAAGTGGGCTTAAAGCAGGCAGAATAATTCTAAACAAGGGAAAACCAGAAAAGGTAACTGCACTGTGATTTTTCAATTGGAAGCAGCAATAAGCAGGAAAACAAGATAAATGCCTGATTTACACTTATCAGGAGATTACTCAAGCACAGCCATGGGGTAACCACTTTCAAGGCAATTTGGGGGCGGGCGGGGATTAATAACTACCTGTAGCATGGATGGACATTAAAACAAAACAAAAACACAGATCTACTGAATTTACTTACTTCACTCCAGCCGCCTCTATATATAAACGGAAGAACAAAAGCGATGCTTGTAAGAAGCACTGTGGTCAACATCAGCATGCGATGTACCTATGAACATTTTAATAGTTTAAGAGTAGCAGAGTATTTAGGGATGTTATTAAAATAAATTGTTAGAGTCTGCACTACATGGACAGGCAAGCAGAGATTATAGTAAAGACAAAATCCATTGTAAATATGAGACAATACCTAATGGAGCTCATTGAATTACGCAAATGAAAGTTATGGCACTCCAGGTTTAGTAGTAAGAGAAGATGTAGGAGCATTAAAGTTTTATTCTAACTATCTGTAATAAGCTAACACACGGCTAACTGGTATGCATAGTTTGTTGTGGGTTTTTTGCCTACCTGGAACCAAATCTCCTTTCCAAACAATGAATAAGGCCAAACGGGTTTGAAGAATCTGGCAACAATAACACCAATGCTAACTGTAGTCATCCATGCAACAAACATTAGTGAAGCTGAAGGAGAAAATAGCCACATGTGAAAATTGGGTTAACACAACGGGTATGAACACAATTGACAAAATAATGCAGTAGGCAGGCCTCAGAATTTAGCATTAGAAAACCATGAGAGAAGGAGGTCAAACCCTGCTGGTACTGGATTAAAAAATGCCTCCCACAAAGATGTGCAAATACACATTGGTGTACTCTTGCTACATTAGATATCTATTTCTTTTTAGCAGAGACCAGTCAATAATAGGATTGATCCAGCAGTGGAGAGAGATCAGTGTTAGGTCAGCAATAGCAGCACATTCACAAACCTATAGATTTCACTTCTAAACCATAGGGCAGTGTACTGCTGCTTCTACAACAGGGGTGGGAAATCTCAGGCCCAGGAGCTGAATGTGGCCGCCAACTTGACTGGATCTGGCCCCTGAGGCTCAGCACTCCCCTCCCCCCCCCCAGCACTGGGGAGCCGGTGCTGGCGCTCCAGACTCCTCTCCACTCCCGCTGTCCTACGTCGGGGCTGGAGCACACAAAATCTATGAGGCTGCACCCCAATAGGCTATGGTGTGTGAGGGGAAATATAGGGCATGTCTTCCTCCTTCTCAGTCAGGGGCCACATCAGTGAAAAAGTGTGTCTTCCTCCCCGTCCCCCCTGCCCCGGTGTGGCCCCCCAACTGATTTCTGTAGGTAAGTGGCCCCTGACCCAAGAAAGGTTCCCCACCCCTGCTCTATGAGCCTATTTACTATGCAATAGCACAAGTCAAAGACAAAGGCGGTAGTGAGCAACCTATGCTTCATCTGCTGATCACAGATTTTATTTTTTTTAAATGAGCACCTAGACCAGTGGCGAGCAACCTACGGCCCACAGACAGCCCATCAGGGTGGGGGGTGTTCTACGCATGGGCTGAGAGACATGTTTACCGATTCCCACACGCAGGGTTGCCACATTCTTCTGCTTTCCATCTGGGTAGCTTTATTCTCCTACTGCTATTAGTAAAGTGACATGCATATCAAGCCAAGGGCACATGAAATGAGGGGTGTGCTGATTGCATACAACATTGACTGAGAGTTCACCTCACAAACTCTAGGTATGCAAGTGCAGTTAGCAAGACCATCCTATCCCGGGAGACCATCTTGGTTACAACAATCCTGGAGGGCCACTCATGCAGCCCACTCACTAGCTTCAGCTAGTGAATTTTTTAAATTATAAATCTAAATAAAATCTTAGTTTAAATATAAAGCAGGTCTTCTTTAACAAAATATTTTCATTCCAAAAAGTATTGGAAAAAAGGAACTTCAAAATAGAGATGCAATTCTAAAGTCAGACTGCCCAGTTACAAAAATACAAAAACAAAACTCCTTTAAAGCCAAGGGAGCTAGTGATGTGTTTGACAAATGAGTAAATAAGCTCTTCTCCAATGAATGCATAGAATCATGCAAAGCCACATTAGTCGGTCAGGCCACATTAGTGGTCCTATTTGTCCAAGCCAGCTCATATCTGGAGAAGCAGATACCTCAGTGGACTGCAGATATACCAGAGGATGGGAAAATAGCTACTTTACAAAATTTTCATCCTTCTTTCTACAGTCATCAGGCCTCTTCAGCACAGGGCAAATCTTTGAAGTTAAAACTGTTACTTGCCATGAACTTTAAGAAGAAGGGGAGAGCGGGATCCCCCTACATCCTTTGGAGAGTCTGTGACATTGTACATTCCATTGGTGATCAGAGGCTGACGATTATGTTTGTAAATTAGACCTCCTAGGCAAAAATACAGAATATAGTTTACATATAATTAATTTAAGTCACTGTGCTTGTAACCCTTCTCCTCCCATCTTTTGTTTACAATTCATGTGAGCACCATATGCTGTACAAACAGCTGTCTCCCTATATGTCCCCTCAAGATTCTGAGTGGAATCTTTTGGGTTCCACAACTCCCAACAATTGAGTTTTATTATATCTGAGAAAATCTTAACATGCACAGACAGCCTAAAACAAAAGATTTCAAACACCTATAGATCTAATAAAGAATGATGAGGATCTTGCAGACAATGCTATTTAGTTTGATCCCTATTAAAAACAATATAGGATTCTCTCTCAAGAATCCTACTCCAAGCACCAGATGGTTATGGAACTCATTTGTGTTAAGAACAAACTAGATTTTTGTTACATTACCAGAGATGAGTCAGCACTCATTATATTAAAGTTGTTTCATAGAATCATGGAATACTATAACCGGAAGGGACCTTGAGAGATTGAGTCCAGTGCCCTGCCCTCACAGCAGGACCAAGCACGGTTTAGATCACCCCAGATAGATGTCTATCCAACCTGCTTTTCAATGTTCTTTTTTAGTACATCTTATATAGGGAGCAGGCACTGTTTGGCATGGTTTGAGAAATATGAATGTTTAACCACATCTTCAGTCAAACTTACCCTCACTTGCCTCTCCGTCTGCCAGAAATATGTAATAATTGGCATCCAGATTAAACCTCCCTTTATAAGCAGGAAGATGAAGGTTTCTTCTGAAAGAACACTGAACGACACCATCAGCCACCCTCCAGGAGATATCTTCAAGGCCATTCTATGGAACAAGTCATGGACATTTAATGCTTGTTCTTTTCAAGTTTGAAAGATCCCACATAAATTCTCTCCCCTCCCTCCTCAAGGTCAGTGAGTTGGGCCTGGCTCTACTTGGCCAATAAGCCAACATTTCACAACGCATACTGGAGCAGTCGACAAAGGCTTCCCTTGTCGTCCGTGGCACATCCAGACTGCCCCGCTGTGCCACCAAACAGCTGATCAGCACAGCGCGGCAGCCATTTTGATGTAAATGAAGCAGCGATTATTTAAATCGCTGCTTCATTTTCCTATGTCTAGTAAACTCATCTACATGGCTCCGTCAATGGAGCCGTATAGTCTAGACATACCCTAAGAGGTTTAATGACTTGCTTACACAGAGAGCATAAGGTAAAAAGAGGGAGGAGTGCTTCGCCGAACAGCAGAATCAAGAAATTTGCATTCTATTACCCATTAGCCAGCCATCTCAGCATTGCCTTGAACAAGTCACTTTCATGCTATCATTCTTTTACTCTCAGTACTCTTTGTAGAGTCACTCTAGACTCCACACACACACACACACACACACACACACACACACACACACACACACCCACCCCATAGAGCTCCATCAGGATTAGCAATGGTAAAAGAATTGTAGAAAGTTTCCCTGGCAGAGACAGGGCAAAAACAGGCCAGTTCCCCATACCACAAGAGAACTGCCCCCCAGGTTATTCAAAGAAGCTAGCTACAGATCTGAGTTAAGACATGCCATATGCATAAAAAATGAGCACTTTCCACATGAGGTGGGTCAATAAGTCCAGAAAGGGAAAGATCTTGAGGGTCCTTATCATAAGATAGCCGCCTGTAGAACTTTATTAGCACCATGGAGAGCTATTGCAGCGTTTTTATATATAACGAATATCAGTGAGATATTGACAAATTAGGACACCATACCTCTGAATCCAACACAGGAGGAGTTCGCCCACTCAGATAGGCAGTATTTACATTAATACGGTGATCTTCATTAATACACAGATACGCATCATCATCACCCTGAAAATAAAAGCATTATTTTGTCTATTTTAGATAATTAGACAAAATCATGTTTATTCCAAGCTTTCCTTTTCATCTGTGAGATACCCAGAGTAACTTCCCTGTCATTACAGCAAGTTTACAGTGGTGCAACTAAACTGAAAATCTGCCTGGCGTATGAAAAAGCTGATGAAAACACCTTTTTTGGGGTGACAATTTGATTTTGTAAGTTCAAACACTGGCTAGAAAAAAAACTGATTAGGTATTTAGTAGCATGGAATATGCCAAAGCCCAAATTTACATTAACAAGCTGAAGAAACAAATGTTTTAGTTTTAACTCCAACAACACAAGTAAGTACAGGCAGTCCCCGCGTTACGTACAAGATAGGGACTGTAGGTTTGTTCTTAAGTTGAATTTGTATGTAAGTCGGAACTGGTACATATTGTAGGGGAAACTCTAGCCAAACATTTCTCCAGAGCTCAGTTTTATTCTCCCACACCTCGCTTCCCTCAATCCTTTATTCTCAAGCTGAGGTGTCTCCTGAGAAAAGCCACTCCGCGTCTCCCTGGTCTGCTGTGGGGGAGCGCTAGCTTCGCGTCTCCCTGGTCTGCTGTGGGGGGCGCAGCTAGTGCGGGGTTACCTCACCCCGTTTGTAAGTAGGGATCCGATGTAAGTCGGATCCGTGTAACCCGGGGACTGCCTGTAGTGCATTAAATAATAAAGTCTCACCACCAGGGGTCAGTAGTACTTTATAACTATGCAGTGAGCACCGAATAGTCTGTAAAACAGTTTGTTCATGGTCTCCAGCAATCCAGAGACAGTGTTTTGGGGATGCTAAATATCAGTGCAAAAAAAGGGGAGGAGATTTTAACTCAAATTAATAACTTGCTTATAAATAAAATTGCTTTGTAGAAAGTAATGAAGAAGCATCTCCCACCTCTATTGCCAGAGCATCTTAAATAGCTTTAAAAAAAGTAGATTAATTTACATCAAGTTATAGGATTACTTCAACAGCTAACTCTAGTTGTTGTAAACAAAGAAAACATTATTTCTTCCCATACTTGTAGAGTGAAGAGATACTTTCTCTTGGGACAATGATAGATATAGAAATGCTTAGGAATGCTCAAGAAGGCTGTTGGAGGGACATGGTCTCTTACACGTGTGGTTAGCAAAAAGGTAGTCCCGGACTTGCACTTCCCTTAAAGATCCTCTGGCACTCTCTGAAAGAATGAGTACATGCCTTCTGTTCAGTACAGAATTTAGATATACAGATTACTGCAGTGGCTCCCAATCAGGGGTACAGATTCCCATAGTGGTACACAAAGATCTTATAGGGGATACATCAACTCATGTACTTATTTGGCTATTTTTACAACAGGCTACATAATCACTAGCAAAGTCACTACAAAATACAGTTTTATACAATGATTTGGTTATACTGTTCTACATAGTGATGTGTACGTATAATATTTATAATCCAACTGATTTTAAAATTGTATGGTAAAAATTAGAAAAAAGTGAGCAATTTTTCAGTAATAGCATCCTGCGACATTTTTAATATCAATTTTGAAAACAAGTGGTTTGTAAGTGAGGCAAAACTTGGGAGGTATGCAACACAAATCAAGCTCCTGAGAGGGGCACAGTAGTTGAGAGATTGGGAGCCACTTGATAAGAGCACAATACTTGTGATGGCGAAGAAGAGTCCTGTGGCACCTTATAGACTAACTGAAGTGTAGGAGCATAAGCTTTCGTGGGCAAAGACCCACTTCGTCAGATGCATGTAGTGGAAATTTCCAGAGGCAGGAATAAATATGCAGGCCAGGATCAGGCTGGAGATGACCAGGTGGATCCAATCAAGGAGGATGAGGCCCACTTCTAGCAGCTGATCTGGAGGTGTGAATTCCAAGAGAATAGAAGCTGCTTTTGTAGTTAGCAAGCCATTCACAGTCTTTGTTTAATCCAGAGTTGATTGTGTCAAACTTAAAGATGAACTGTAGCTCAGCAGTTTCTCTTTGAAGTCTGGTCCTGAAGTTTTTTTGCTGCAGGATGGCTACTTTTAGATCTGCAATTGTGTGTCCAGGAAGATTGAAGTGTTCCCCTACAGCAGGCATGTCCAAAGTCCGGCCCGCGGGCCAAATGCGGCCCGCGGTCGGATTTAATACGGCCCTCCGCTTCTCCCGGCTCCCCGGTGCTTTTTTTAACTGGCGCGCTCAGCGCGCCGCTTCGGGCCGCCGCCGCCGCCGCGGTCCCAAACCCTGCCCCTGCACTCCGCTTTGGGGCTGAGAGTGCAGGGACAGCCCCCGCTTCCTCCCCCTCTCCTGGCTCCCCGGCGCTCCTCTGACTGGCGCCGCTTCCGGCTGTGCCGCCGCCGTCCATGGCGGCCGCTGCGGTCCTAAAGTCCACCATGTAGGGCACGTCCGCAGCCCCGCTCCCCCGCTTGGCTACGGGTTCGCCCTGCCCCCGGGCCGCCGTGAGGCCAGCGTGCCCTGCGCTCTCCGCCCGCCTCTGACCCTGCAAGCCCTCTACCTTGGGGCTGAGAGTGCAGGGACGGACTCCGCAGCTGCTGAGATCAGGGACGGACTCCGCAGCTGCTGAGATCAGGGACTGCCTTTGAACCAGACCTAGTCTATGTACTGCAGTCCAGATCTCAGTTTCACCCTTCACATTAGTGTAGGCAAGTTTTTTTTTCAATTGAGATGAATACATTGTAAAATCTCAGTTAATGTCAGTTGGTCTAAATCAGTTATAAATATATTTGGACACAACATGTATAGTTGGTGTTATGTCGTTTGCCGTTTGCAATAAACTTTGCATAAAATAGTTAATTTGCATTTAATTTTAATGGTTCAAAGAATGTCAGGCAAAATGGTCGGCCCTCACGCATGTTCACTTAATCAAATCTGGCCCTCTTTGAAAAAAGTTTGGACACCCCTGCCCTACAGGTTTTTGTATGTTGCCATTCCTAATATCAGATTTGTGTCCATTGATTCTTTTACGTAGGGACTGTCCTTGTGATGGTACACCCCCATATTTTTATGGAAATATGTTTTGAATATGATATGTATAACAGGACAAGTAACATATCATTCAAGAGCCTATAGTCCCTTGACTGTGTAAATCCTATTTGTGTGCATATATCATTCTTGTATGTGAAGTCAGAAATATGAAATGTAAATCTGTTTTATTAGTTCTAGGTCATCTAGTGAAAACCATTAGTTGAACTTGAGGAACTTTATGGCCTGGTGATCAAGACAATGATCTATAAATGGTTGTTTTTCCTGCAAGCCCAAGTTGTGGCTGGTCCTACACAGACATGTGACCACGCCACCTGGTGCTGAAATCCATCTTGAATTTCATATTTTTCCAGAAGGAAAGGGAGGAGAGAATTGAACAAACATTTCTCCCTTGAGGAAATTCTATTTAAGGAATAGGAAACAAAAAAAAAAAAAAAATGAGCTGGGTCTTCAGCTGGGTCTTTTGAAACAAAAAACAAGAGGGGTTTTTTGAAACTTCCTCCCCATCAGAAGAGGAGATACACGTGAAGAGACCTGAAAACAAAGAGTAATGAGGGAAGAAGCTGTTAGATGCAGGCCAGGTAACACTCTGACTAAGAATTTTACCTGAAATAAGTACTAGGGTCAGGAGTTTTATTTTGTAACAATTTCTCTTAGGCTACGACTACACTGGCATGATTTTCCGGAAATGCTTTTAACGGAAAAGTTTTCTGTTAAAAGCATTTCCGGAAAAGCACGTCTAGATTGGCAGGATGCTTTTCCGGAAAAGCACTTTTTCCGGAAAAGCGTCCGTGGCCATTCTAGAGGCGCTTTTCCGCAAAAAAGCCCCGATCGTCATTTTCGCGATCGGGGCTTTTTTGCAGAAAACAAATCTCAGCTGTCTACACTGGCCCTTTTCCGGAACAGTTTTCCGGAAAAAGACTTTTGCCCGAACGGGAGCAGCATAGTTTTTCCGGAAAAGCACTGATGATTTTACGTTAGATCGTCAGTGCTTTTCCGGAAATTCAAGTGGCCAGTGTAGACAGCTGGCAAGTTTTTCCAGAAAAGCGGCTGATTTTCTGGAATAACTTGCCAGTGTAGACACAGCCTTAGTGTATGAGGCTTAGCACTTTATTATCAAGCCCAGGGTAAATATCGGTTACCGGGGAGTGGGGGAGAACAATCAACAGCTGTGCACATTTCTCTTTCATGGATGGAGAGCGAATTCTATAAGTTCTCACTCTGTGTAAAACTTTTATAGAGAAAGATGGAATTTATTTGCAGGTTTGGTCCCTTTTGAGAGCTATGCTTCTGAGTGCTGTTAAGTCCCTGTAGTTGAGCCCTTCCAGAACTGTTATCAATGTCAGTGTTACTCTGCTGGTTGGGGAATGGGGGGGGGGAGGGGGAAGGTAGCAACTCTGTGCCTTTGCTGGGTGAGACCAGACCATCAGCCCAGCAGGACAAGGTGATGTAGAGCTCCAGAGGACAGGCATTAGCAAAGCAGGTGACAGTCTTCAAGTGGACCTCTGTGATCCAACCAGTCACAATACTGTCTCCCATTGTAAACTCATAAGAGCCACTGAAGGGCTTTCAGGAATGACTGTGCCCACTAAGAACATAAAATCCTGTTT
Organism: Pelodiscus sinensis; assembly: GCF_052426305.1. Classification (NCBI taxonomy): domain Eukaryota; kingdom Metazoa; phylum Chordata; order Testudines; family Trionychidae; genus Pelodiscus; species Pelodiscus sinensis. The sequence continues at coordinate 40,792,499 of NC_143060.1, forward strand.
AACGGCTTAACCAATTAAACATTATATTAACCGATTCAAGGGGAACTTGGGGGGGGGGGGGGGTTAGGGCCACTAACAGAGGCTGCTCAGGTCTGGCAGGGAACTGTCCTAGCCCCCTCTGGTTAACCGTTCACATCCCTAGTGATCATCACAGAACTGTAAACTGGTTTCTGAACAGAATAAGTAAACATACAGCACTTCAGAGATTACTTTTAGGATAGGCAATGGAGAATAACTTGCCTAACTACACCTATCCAGGATTCGACCAAAAGAAGGTATGTACTCATTCTTTCAAGGAGTACCAGAGGATTTTAAAGCAAGTGCTAAGTCAGAGACTACATTCTTCTTGTCATACCTGTAAGAGACCACCTCCATCCAACAGCGCTCTCGAGCACCACATGGGAGTAACTATTTAGTGGGAGAAGTGCTACTATCACCTCTTCCGGCAGCATTTCAGTTTCTCTTGTGGGGTTCTTAGACTACTACTCACGCTTAACTCTATTTACTTGCAACAAGTCTGATAGATGTGCAGCTGATAATGTTGGGGCAACAGAAATCTTCATTTTCAATTTCTTGACTAAGTATAAACTACGTATTTTGTTGTGCCACTTGGATGGCATAGGAAATACTGTAAAAAGACTACTCACCATCCACTGGTCATGAGATAATGCAAAGGCTATATAGCCTTCACTAGGACCACTCATTTCAATAAGCATTGAGTGGTTATTTTGTTTGAACGACAGAAAGAAACAGTCGGCAGCCCCAGGATCACATTTTGGAGGATTCCTTATGCAGAACTTTGTATTTCCACAGCCTGAGGCATTAAACTAGACAGACAAGTAGAAAATTAAGTTAACAAAACAACCTGGTCATTCTCCATCCTACCCCACCCCATGTGCCACTACAATTAATGTGGTCCCAATTAAAGAAGAAGAGAAGATTTACACAGAAAATGCATAAAGAACCCCTTCTTCCTCACTCAGCCAATAATTACTAACCAAGATTAGAATTCATGGTCATAGCAGTTATTAAATTGTGAGCTTTGAATTCACCAATGCATTTAAATGAAAGAGTTTGACATCATAATGGTAACAAGGCTATAATTTTGGAGGTGCAATACAATCCCCTCCTGTTCAAGGATATTTCTTCTGCTTAATAAAATATGTTATAATTAACTCGAGTAAAAAAAAATTTTTTTAAAAAAAACCACTTCCTGGTAGCTCACTTTTTGAACTATTCTAAGTCATTAACAGTCCCAAAGTGCTTAAGTTATTAGAAAGATATTCCTGTGAAGTCTTGCAAACTCCAAATAGTGCACATTATAGGGGGGGGAGTCTGCTTTTCCCCTATTGGTTAATAAATAAACTCACTAAGAAAAGTTAAGCTGCACAGACATGCAATTATGGCATTGAACTCAGGGTTGTTCACCATTTTAAAATTCAAGTTAGCAGTAAATGGAAGAGATGACATATTGCTAAGTCTGATAAAGTTAAATGATAATGCTATTGCCTGACAATGTTGCCATTTTGGAACTTCAAGAACCAGTAATGGAACTTCATCTGAAGAAAACGCATGTGAACAATATAGTTATAAATTAGGCTCACCCACTCATGTATAGAAATAATTCTTGTTTCTACCTACCCTCTTTTTATTAAACTTGAGTTTTATTTATACAGAGCCACAAATCAGCATGGCTCTTTATACGTGGAGCATAAAAGGACTCCCCAGGTTAACTTATGCCTTTTATTTTTTTGACTTTTTACCAATCAGAGCTTGAACTGAGTTTCTGTACTTAATCCCTTGTCTCTTAACACCTCAATAGTTAATAATTGGACAGAGACAAATGTTGGTAAAGTAGTCTTATTGAATCAACTTCTGTTGCTGAGAAAGACAAGTTGAGAAAAAAAAATAGAGAGAGAGAGAGAGAGAGGAGTTGGTTCAATAAAAGACATTTCCTGACCCACCTTGTCTGTCTAATAGCCTAAGATGAACATGGCTATAACACCACTATATTACAAAAATCTGATTTCATTTCCTATCTTCTGGCAACACAATGGCTAAGAAAGCATTAACTGCAGTCCTTCTTTTGAAAAAGCTCCTATTGAAACCAGGGATGAGAACTGAATAAAGACTGCAGAATTTAGCTAATAATACAGAAATGATACATACCGATTTTGTTAGGTGAGAAACTGGCTGGGAAGTTGGCAGAGTGTCTGGTGTAATACTTGTAGGAATTGTCAAAGGTGGTGCATTAGGCTGGGAAATAACAGGGCCAAGAATCTTCACCCAGAAGAGTTTATATTTCTCTACAACTGTGGCTCTGGAAAAGGGAGAGGGGAAGAGAAGTGACACAAACATTCCTCACTCAGTACTGAGTATTTCGAGTACTAATGAACGACTGAATAGTACATTACAAAAAAGGAGGAAGAAACTCCTATATTTAGTTGGCCACAAAGGAACATTATGCTTGTCACATTGCATCATACAACTGATCTCATCTACACCAGTACCTCATGTTTTGGGAAAGGGAAGGGGGAATGAAAAACCTTCATCTAGAAAAATCTAGGTGATCCAGCTTCAGAAATAGATTCAAGACAGTCACTCCCCAGCTGCAGCTACATAATTTGAAGCATCACAGAAATGTCAGGATGCATTTAGTTTCTATGATCATACCATACATCCCGGTTCCAGAACAGTCATATAATGGCATGGTACACATGCAGTTTTATTTAGGAATTAAACTAAAAAAAAAGTTGCACATCACAGAAATATTTCCACTGCTACATTTACAAGTCACTCATTGCCTAGAACTAGGAAATATCCTAAGTAGTAGGCCAGTGTCAACCAGTAACAAACCTTGAAACTCTCCCCCCGCCCCCAACTTCAAAAGAGGAGAGAACGTTGATAATTTTCTACCAACAGCAGAGCCAGTTCCCCCAGAGACATTTCTTGGGTGCTAGTTAATATTTATGACAGAAAAAGCAGTGGTTTTTCATCTAGTTTGCATTTTTGTAAAATAGCACTAATACTTTGTTGACTTACAGAAATTGTACATGTTCTGGTGCATCTGTCAGGGAAACCCAATAAGCCTCTACATGATTCTTTTTTGATTTACTTGTATGACTGACAGCAGAATTCTGAAAGAGACATATCTAGAATCAGAGAGATCCCTCACATAGGTGTATACAGTATAAAATTATGTACATACAGTAACAGCACGCCTGTAGTTATAAAAATTAACACAAGGGTGCACCAGAGAGGCACTAAACTGAGTCATGAACAAGCCCACAGACCCAACCCAACGGCTTCTATATACAGTAGACTTCTGATAATCTGGCACCTTTCGAACCCAGGGGGTGCCAGATTATGGGATATGCCGGAGTATCAGGAGGTACTCCGGCGGAGGGCTGTGACGGGTCTTCCAGGACCTGCACTGCGACTGGCGGGGTGGTGTTGACGGAACGGTGCAGCAAGGGGCAAACCCTCTGATATTTTGCAAGGAGATGGGGGAATCCCCACACAGCCGCTGGCGACAGGCCAGCTGGGGCTGCAAGCGGCGGCCTTGGGGAAGCGGCAGAGCAGAGCAGCTGGGTTGCTGCCGGGTTGGTCCCGAAGCATCACCCCTCACCTCGCCATCTCTCCTCCGCCGCCGCTTGCAGCCCCAGCTGGCCTGTAGCAGGTGGCTGCACAGGGCTTTCCCGGCCTGTAGCAGGTGGCTGCACAGGGCTTTCCCCGCCTCCCTTCAAAACAGGGGTTCGCCTGTTTTGCAGGGTTTCGCACCTCGCCGCCGCCATTCCCCGCCAACCCCGCCCCCTTTCCGCCCCCCAGCTGGCTGCAGTGCGGATCCAGCAGACCCATCACAGGGATATAATCCCCTTCCCCTCTCTCCCCTTTCCCGGCCTGCAAACATGCATGGGGCTCACAGGAGCTCCAATTGTCTGTCTGGCTGGAACACTTCCGACTATCAGGAGCACCGGACCACTGGATGCCAGACAATTGGAGTTTTACCGTACTAACATCAGTGGGACAACAGTTGGATCCTATGAAAAGGGAGTCAGTTATAACCAGACTCTGGATGTGACCAATGTCTGCAACATATATTGAATGGAGTGTCAGCTGTTCTACTTCCTATTAGCACACTGAACAAATATGAACTAAGAAGTATAATCCATTTGCTGTGTGCAGAGCCAGTTGGTACGAATCATTTCCCATTAGTAGTAGCTAGAGGCTATGGTCAGAGCCAACTGCAGATAGCTACACCTCCACCTGCAAATCCCTGCTTAAATATGCTGAGCTGGCTGCCTACGCAGAACTAGAGAGGTTAAGAAGCTTAGGCTAGGTCTACACTGATTTTAGCTATTGGGTGTAGCTACACCAATTCGTCATAGGCCCTGTTTGAAACACACCATACCTTTACACGTCCACATGTCAGGAGCTGAGAAATCCTTTCATCGGCAAGTATAAAAGAGCCAATTGCAGGGCCATCCAAGTTTTCTGCATTCCTGGCTTGTATGAAAAATCCTTCAAAAACTGGACCAGATAAACTAACTGAAATAAGGAGGGGTGAAAAAAGAGTTAAGATATTTCCAATGTAATCTATGAAGGTGAAAATGAAACATGCTTCCCCCGCCCCCAAGCTTTAGCAACGGCCATGGTTTCACGTTATTTTAGAGGTTAACTACCCTGACTTGGATCAACACTCATTAGCATCATCAGGACATTTCAACTTCCTTAGGATGTAACTGTCTATGGTGCTTGATCCAGGTAGCCACAAGGAACCTACAGAAGGTCAATGTGAGACAAGACCATAAAACAATGTCTTTGATCACTTTACTTTACAACAACCACAATGCTGGACACAATACCTTTTATATGGTCTCCTGGTCTAAATACAGTCACATTCACTGAGATAGTGTGCACAGGTGATGGTTGTGGAAAATGTCCATGGAGAGGCCTCATACTACTGCAGGCTTCTTTTACTTTTCCATTTGGATAACCAGCCACAGGAACAGAAAGGAAGGTAAATATCCAAAGAGTGCGAGTCAGTCCAGGCAACTCCATCTGAATAAGTTGAAATTACACATTATTAGCCAAACCCTGTAAATGCTATGTAGTTTATAGATTAGAAAGAATAGGGTGGGTCTTTAGTAGATATAGTTGATTTTTTAAGAATTTGCATGAGGTTCAAGAATCATAGCAAACGAGAATATCCAGACAATTTGCAGGCATTCGTTAGATTGGTATCTCTCTATAAACAAGCATTTAAAAAATTAACACAAATGTTTATTTGTTCAAGAACTGCTGTAATTGTGGTGACCATCTAGTCACATAGTAACCTTTGTCTTCCCTAACCAGATCTGTGTTTTAGACAGGCAACCATTTAAAACGAGTTCTATTTTCTTCTTTTAAAATAGTCCTTTCAAACTTTCAGAAGGGTCTTTTCCACGTTTCTGCTGATATTTATGGGTCTTTTCAACAACAGAGAGATGATAGGATGCAGAGCAACAGCCCCTAAAAAGCCAATTGCTCAGCCTTTACTTTCTTCATTTACTAAAAGTGAGGACACTTGGTACTTATTACTAGGGATATTAGATACTGGGTAATTGTATAGCCATGTAAGCGCATTAACTCTTATTGGTTACACAACTATTTGATAGTCTCAGGGGCAGGGCTGGCAGCCAATGTGCTCCATTCCCACTCCCGCAGAGCCTCCTGCCACCCTGCACTACTGTCTCTGTATCAGAGGCTGCAGCTCAGGGTGCCAGGCGGGAGCCAGTCCGCAAGGGGAGCCAGTTTAAAAACCAGCTCCCTATGCAGATCAGCTGCCTCAGAATCTGAGCTCTCTGCAGTGGCTTATCAGTTAATAGTATAGTCGACTACATGTTGACATCCCTACTTTGTACATGGATATGGAATGCCTCACTTTCACTGTAGATTTTCAAAATACTTCACAAAATACTAACAGTCTCACATATGTAAATATTATCCCTGTTCAACAGAGGCGGCAACAGAGAAATAGGTTTTGACCATGAGAGAGAGAGAAAGAGAGAGATTGAGATGACATGACATGCTTAAATCTGCAAAGAATCTCTGAGCTGGGAGTATAACTCAGGAGTTCCTACCTCCCAGTCTTGGGCTAAGCCCATGCCACAATCTTCAGTTCATTCTGCAATCAGTCCTAGAAAAAGTAAGCCAGCTCCAAGTAGGGGTGTTGACTACCTGATAAGCATAAGCTTTATCGGATAAATGAGGAGTCACTCGACTAGTCGCTTCCCCCTGCCTTGCTGTCTGTATCGGAAAGCAGCAGCAAGGGGGGGATGGGAGAGCAGGAGCCAGTGCAAGGGGGAGCTGGCTTGGAACCATCTCCTCAGGGGACAGGGCAAGCAAAGGCATCCCAACTGCTGCACCTCGTCCTTTGAAATGTACAGGAGCTACAGGTGACTCCTGTACATTTCGAAGGGAGAGGCACAGCACGATAGCGAGCACCCAGGGCCGGATTAAGGCATGGGTGAGCCGGGCAGCTGACCGGGGCACCAACCAATGGGGGGCGCCTGATGGCAGCTACAAGGAGTGCGCAGAGCCCCTTTTAGCTGCCATCAGGCGCCACGCGCCTGCCTTCTGGATTGCAGGCTGCAGCAGCTCCCAGCGGCCGTCCAGGGCAGGGGCAGCATTAACCCCCGCAGCGCCGGCCAGCAGCACTCTTCCCCCAGCAGTCGCGGGGCCCTGCATGGCCAGGCTCGCACGCCAGCAGCGGTAGCTGGGCCAGGCCGAACCGGGCCGGGCACATGCGTTCTGCTACCACCAGCTCCACGTGCCCTTCCACACGCACCAGGCGGGGGCAGGACCGTGCATGCGCCCTCCCCCAACCAAGGGCGCAATTAAACTATCTGCCCAGGGCACCGGAATGGCTCAGTCCGGCCCTGCGAGCACCCCCTTATCAACTAATCAAGCAGTCAATGGAAATTCCATTAACTACTTAATTAGTTGATTAATCAAAATTTAACATCCCTATCTCCAAGCAGGGGCCTCAGTCAAACCCTCCCCACGTGGCATTACAATGTTTCTCATCTCACAGTTCTAATCAGATGAAGCCCACCAGTTACATGGGACAGTCAGGTTTTTTTTTTTAAATTAATCTAATAAAATACAAATGCAAAGGATGGTAGTATTTAGGAACTACAGAAGCCTGACAGGTCCATATGTTTATTAGTCAGACCCACAAAAAAGTTCAAATCTACATCATATTGTACTGATGTAGAACCAGTCATGCTGTATATATTTATTCCTTTTTGCATGACTAAAGATTCCCCAGTGACAAGATCTTCCCGAGCGATTTTAATGGCCAAGCAGTTTCTTTAAAGTCAGGTGAAACGAGATTGATTAGTGTGACAACACCCTAAAGGGGAAAAAAAAAATCAAGCTATAGTTTCAAAGTACAAAGTTACAGACTAGAACTAAACTCTGATCTTTCCCTCTGGAAAAATATTTGTCTATGAGCTTGGGGAGGAGGGGGAGGGCTGGAGAGAGTGTGCGCGTGTGCAGGAGAGTGGGGGAGGACGGTATTTTCACTAGCTCCACACAGGTTTTCCCAAAGCATCTCTCTCCCCCAAGGAATCATCTTTTGGAATTGAACAGTACTGGACATTGTTACACCTTACACATATGAAAACCAAACACTGATGCAAAGAACCATGATATATTAGGATTGAAGATTATAATGGAGGGAAATATAGATCTGACACACCAGATTATTTTAAAATACAGGCAGTCCCCGGGTTACGTACAAGATAGGGTTTGTTCTTAAGTTGAATTTGTATGTAAGTCGGAACTGGCGTCCAGATTCAGCCGCTGTTGAAACTGACCAGCGGCTGACTACAGGAATCAGCCGCTGATCAGTTTCAACAGCGGCTGACTTGGGGACGCCAAGAGACAAGCGTCCGCGTCGAGAAAAGCCTGGTCTGCTGGGGGGGGGGGAGGCGCACTAGCTGCACCTCCCCATCCCCAGCAAACCAGGGAGACGCGAGCGGCGGGACCACTGAGACGCACCGTGGTCCCGCAGCCCGCATCCTCCGCGTCTCCCTGGTCTGCTGGGGGGCCTCCCCAGCAGACCAGGGAGACGTGGAGCAGCTTTTCTTGCCGTGGAGGACGCGGGTAGCGGGACCGCGGCGCGTCTGGGCAGTCCTGCCGCCCGCATCCTCCGCGGCGAGAAAAGCCCCGTTCGTATGTAGGGATCCGACATAAGTCGGATCCACGTAACTTGGAGACTGCCTGTAAAGAAAAGTAACTTTGTTCTGTCACCATGAGGAAATATGGCAGAAAGAAAGGTAGGTCTGGGCTTTTAGTGTTAAAATTTCAGCACAGTGAGATCTTTTAAGGGGATGAGTTGCTAGTCTGCATGTTAAGCAGAACACTGTAAATAGAGTTTTTAATTATTATAGGAGGAAATTGTTCAAAATAAGAAAACATTGGATAAGGATTTCATCTCATACTTGCATTAGGATACTGTTATACCAACAGTACTTGTGTACACTAAACTAGGTTCTATACTTACAGATATAAGACAGACATTTGCTATTATGCACAATGTTGTTCCAAGACAGTATAATTTCAGGGCAACTTATTAAATTTACCTGGGTGTCTGACATCTCAATCCATGATAAAACAACTATTTCCACGGTGGTCAAACAAAATGGTTTAAAAAAAAAAAAAAAAAACACCACCACACACACTCTTGAAATCTTCACCCTCACTAAGACATCTCAAAGCGTAAAGCAGATTACCGAAGACTAGTGTTCCCCTTTAAAAACAGAGTAGGAGACGCACATATATTCAAGTCACAGATATGCTAATGTGAGATCCAAATACCTGCTTTCTGGGAAAGTATAGTCTGTTTTACCCATATAGATCACAAAAGCGGAGCTAGGAAGCTTCCTAAGCACATATGGGTATAAAAATAACACAAACATTTCTCAGATAAACTGAGCCCTGCCTTCGGATTTAAAAGAGAGAGAGAGAGAAGCCAAAACGTTTACAAGGTCAGAGTAACCATTTACTCACTAGAAACATTTTCATATTAGCACTTTTCGCAGAGTGTTCACATACAATGCAAGACTCAGTTGTACAAAACAATGCAGGATTTGTGCTTGTACATAAAGCCACCAAACAGCTACAGTACTATGTTCAGTAAATAGGAGGGGAAAAAAAAAACCAGGTTTACACTCATTCCAGAGAAAAATGCCTCCCGCACCTTCCCTCCCCTACCCCATACACACACAAAAAAAAAACCCTTCTGAAAAACAATGATTTTGTTTTTTCAGAATACTGAGACAAGACAGGCTATTATACAAACTCACTGTGTCATCTATTACTTCTAGAGAGCTAGTTTCCTAATTTATTGCAAATGACAAATTAAAATGAATGTGGCAAGCTCCTGCTAGTCCTCATTCCAGCACATCTCCAAAACCAGTCAATTTTGGAATCATCACCAGAATTCTGTGCAGGAAAGGCTGAGGAGCACATTCCATAGGCAAGAACTGAGGTGAATTAGAACTTAAAATAAAGACAACTTGCACAGTCCTTGCTGAGATCACAGTATGCACAAGTCACTGCAACTTTTCTTATTTTCAGGAGCTCTTACATAGAAGATAGAACAAGCTTCATCATGTTGACAGTTACCATGTGATAGAGACTTGTTTTTGATAAGAAGATAACAAAACAATGTTTAGGGTTCCAGTTTAAACAGTAGATGATGTGGTACAGATTTTTTAAGAGAAGCCAAGGTTATTCTTCTACAAAGTGGACTGGTAACAAGACTACTTTTTTCCATAAAGATAAATATGGGTTTTCAGAGGGGAAGAGAAGAGGGAAATGTGAAATAATTGTTATACCATACCATAATTTAAAAAGGGAGATGGAGCCAGCAGAGACAGGGCTAAGTGAGTGTCTGCTAGGTATCCCAAATTTTCCTACTAAAAGTTTATTCCTCCACACGCACACACCCCTACCTGAGTTTCCTAGTAAAGTCCCTTTCTTTGAGTTGACTCTTTTACAGCACAACAGAGGGAAGAACGCCAAGAAAACCAGGAAGTTACTCTCAGAATGCCAGAGAGAAGAGCAATTTGGTACTGAAGATTTACCCAAACTATGTGAAAGGAATTCAGTGTCTGAAACCCAATACAAACCAGAATGTCATGCCAGACACCATTCCACATAGTAGTAAAGCCCCAAGCCTAAACTTCTTGAAGCTTGGGAATTAAAATGTAGATCCAAAATACATTCTCACCTCCAATCTGTTGCATCTCTTACTCTTCCTTAAGGGAAGAAGAAAAACTGGACTAGGAGACAATATCAAGAGACCTGATTTTGCAATAATGCCTCAGCATAGGTACATTAAGACTTGTGCTTAGTTTTCTCTTAAGTCCATAGCAATAACTGTGAGACAGAACATGTCACAACCTCGTGAACATGACACCACATATTAACTAAAAGCCATGAAGGAAAAACTGAACTGCTTGGAAAATTGAATATACATCATCAGTCTGGATAGTGAGATCTTTAGATTTAAGGCGATTAGCTAATTATTTTACTGAACTAGTAATAACTGCTTCAGGAAAAAAAAAATCACCATAAACAATTATGAAAGTACCTACCATATGATGCCAATAATTCAAATAATGTATTGAAATCAAGAGCGGTAAGATAAACATGGTATTACAAATCATTACTAAAAATTATGGAACATTGGTACAGGGAACACATTTGTATTCTCTCCAGAAAGGTTCAAAAGTGCCAGTCCAGGATCAGCCAGACTTTCCAAACCAATCCTCATATAAAATCTTAATGGAATCAAGAATAGCTACTCTTTCCCTCCATAAATTACAGGGTTATTTTTTCTGATAATTACAGCTCTTCACTCAGTAGCTTAGATTGCCTATAATGATAAAGCTAATTTCCAAAACATGAAATTATACCTGTTATTTGCTAAAAATGAGCTAGTGGGGGCAGAGCCAGGCCTGGCTCGCAACGGCCAGCAGAGAAGAGAGAGGAGTAGGGGCAATCACAGCCCTCCCTAGTGACCAGGGGTAGAGTCAGGGTTGCCTAGCCCTTTGTTGGCAAACAAAGCAAATGGGGTGCTGCCTCCTAGTTTTATAATAAAAATGAAGAAATAGCATTTATATTTTTTTCTCACAACAGTCCGGCTTATTAATTTATTTCCAGCTCAAACACAGTGAACTGTCTTTGTCAGCTGATCTCCTAAGGAAAGCTTAATCAGCAGATCTCATTAAATCCAATACGCTAGATAAGATTAGTAGAATTTAACTGGAAAAAGAACTATTCCTTAAACCACAATATAAATACCGTACAACTGACTGGTACCCACAGATAACTGGTTTAATAACCAATGTGAAGCAGAATGCAGACACTGGTGCCATATGTGAATAACGACCTTATAACAGGAACACACCCATTAGACAACAGTAGTTCTTGTAGTACTGGATATCTAATAGTCTCTAGCATTTATATTAAATTTAGAGCCAAATCTCTACAGTTGGAAACAGAAGAACTTCATGGCTACGTCTACATTGGCAAGAACACCGACGTTCTAATGTATAAAATCAGTGCTTCTTGCACAAATACTCTGACGCTCCCGCTCAGGGATAAGCCCTCTTGCGCAACTGTTCTTGCCAGTGTAGACAGGCAACATCAATTTCTTGAGTAAGAAAGCCCGATATTTAAAATGGCAAGAGAGCGTCTACACAGGCACGGATGCTCTTGCACAAAAGCACATCTTTTGCGCAAAGGCACATGCCAGCATAACGCTCTCTTACTCAAATACTCTAACATAAAAACTCTTGAATTAAGGAGTATTTGCACAAAATCTTGCCAATATAGACGTAGCCAATGAGTTTAAAGGTTTTGTTCACCAGGTAACCAAATTTACCATCCAACAACAAAACATGAGAAGACAGTCAAGCTGTTTTACCTTAAACATACTTCTGGCTTGTTTTTTATGACATGGCTGTCCTATACAGTGTGAGAGTTGGTTGACCTTGATGTCAGCAGAGTTATAGCATAATTAACTGTAACTAACCGGCTGTGTCTAGACTGGCAAGTTTAGATGCTTTTGCGGAAAAACTTGCCAGCTGTCTACACTGGCCGCTTGAATTTCCACAAGAACACTGACGATCTCATGTAAGAAATCAGTGCTTCTTGCGGAAATACTATGCTGCTCCTGTTCGGGCAAAAGCTTTGCGCAAAAGGGCCAGTGTAGACAGCTCAGATTTGTTTTGCGCAAAAAAGCCCAGATCGCAAAATGGCGATCGGGGCTTTTTTGCAGAAAAGCGCGTCTAGATTGGCATGGACACTTTTCTGCAAAAAGTGCTTTTGCGGAAAAGCGTCCGTGCCAATCTAGACACTCTTTTCCGTTAAAAGCATTTGTGGAAAATCATGCCGGTCTAGACGTAGCCACCATGCATACTAACTCAGTAGATCAAATGGTTGCACAATTCATACTTTTATTTATAGTGCTTACTTGGGAAATGCTTCAGAACTCGCAAATTAGAGGAGGACATGTGTAAGTTCATTAGGTACTTTGTAACTCATTTCTATGCAATACACTACTTTCCTACTCACTCATTGGAGAGAGCCAATAATCCAGTAGCTTTAAAATACACTCATCTGAACCAATCTCAATGCGTCAAATACTAACTGAACTATAAAAATAATTTAATCCAAAACCTTCTACAGAATCCTAAAGCCCTCTGATTATGCAATGCTCAGTATATCATGTTTGACAGTGCTTTCTTCCTTGCTCCACTACCATTCCTAATTCAGGAGGGACTGACTATATCTGAAAATGAATATAATTTTAGTCTTCAAGTCCATTCCATCATTAGCATCTCCATGATAAGACTAACAAATAGTTAGATACTAGCACCAGAGCTGGCATTGTTTGCTTATTTCAAATAGGACCATGACTGTAAACAATGGATTGGTAACTTGTGATCCAAACACCTGAGTTGGGGTTGAATTAGAATCCACAGTCCATTGTAAAAAGTCTCTCACAAGATTGGCAAGCTACTCAGGTCTCAAGCAGAAGCCTTCTGTGTGGAAGTACCTGTCTTGACACCTGCACTGGTGACAAGCCATGAAAACAGGGTAAATATGTTGTGAGGCCACCAGAGATTGCCTAAATTCACAAATACTATTCCTAGGAAGCTAGTGATTTCAGAGGTAAAGAACGGATATTCTGGTTTTAAGCAGGATCTGGATTTCCAGTCAGGTCATCTGGGTACCTTCAAGAGACACTCCTGAAGAATTGGTGAACAAGTCCCTTTCTCTTCAACTTGTCTGAGCTAAGGAAGAACAGCAGTGATTATTTAGATATTAACAGATCAGAGCAAGAGTACCTCTTTATCTGCAGCCACTAACTGATGGAGTTTACAGAGATCATTTTTACCTAGAGAAAAAAAAAAAAAGAAAAGACTGTAGGGCCTATCCACAAAAGCTGTTATGGATGAGAAGCCAGATTCTGCCAACTTAAATATGAACCCTTATTTATAACTGTATTGAACTACCTAGGATTGTCTGAGTCCTATGGAGGAACAGATTAGAAAGTAAAAGGTTATACTTTCATTGACTACAATTAGCTTTAGATCAGGTCCTTAGTAGATGTAGGACAGGGAGGACTGAAAAATACCAGATTTGACTTAAGCTACTGTTAGGACTACATGGTAAGAGAATTTTTGGATTTTGTGCAAATCATAAAAGATTGTAAATAAATCCCAGAAAGCCTCTGTTTTTAACATTGGAAAGGGACTTCTGGTGAGTTTGCCCAGCTGTGCCAACATTCTCGCTTCATCCTGCCACAACCCAAATCCCATTCTGCATTTTCAGAGAGATAATAGTCAATATTAATAGGCTAAAAAGATGCAGCATCTTTATTGCACCCCATTTTTCTAGAGGGCTAAAAGCTGTAATAAGATTAGAATCCTAGGGCCTAATCATTCCTGCTCCCATCTGACATCTGTGTGCACACGAACCCTCCTAGATGACAGCCCCACACAAGGTAGCCAGGTTCCTCCATAGAACCATCCCACCTCTCAGGACATCCTGGAGGGTTCTTCACAAGATCAACAAATCTGCCAATGACGAGAAAAAAAAATCAGCTGGACCCACAGAAAGTTTGCAGGAAAAGCAGCAAAGCCTCAGGCTAGGCTATCTTCCAAGTCAGTCCCTCACATGAGGGAATGCTCCTAAAAGGGGGCCCTGAGGCAACTGGCAATGAAGGACTGGAAGCATGGTCCTATTCAAGACATACTGCTAGGGATTCAGAGAGGAAGCAGAGCGCCAGAGCATACCCACCAGGCCTCTATACAGGAGGCCCCATCAACTTCATGAGGTTTGGTGGGGAGACAGAGTGAGATCAACAGCTAGCTCCAGTGGGGTGATGTCAGAACTCACATCAAGGGAACAGACTTGGTTCCCACACTCCATTCCAAAGGAGTTTCTTCATAAAAGGGAGACTGAATATCTGGATAAGGAACTAACTGATCTGCTGTTCAGATGCTGCATGCACTCCTGTGTAGCATCTACACAGCAATTCCATTACAGGAAGTCCCCAGGTTACATCAATCTGACTTACGTCGGATTCCTAGTTACGAACGGGGGGGGGAGGGGGGGCGCAGCTAGTGCGGGGTGCCCGGAGGCCGCAGCCCGGCACAGGGCTGGGTGTTTAACGGCGGAGGCGGATTCCCCTTTAAATCTCCCTGCCTGCCCCCCGCCCCCCCAGGTCTCCCTCTTACCACAATGCACCAGGCGCGCCAGGCTCCCTCATGGAAATGTCGCCGCCAGGGCGCAGCTAGTGTGGGGTGCCTCCCCCACTGTCGCCGCCTCTGGCGGCGCGGGGGGCGCTTCCCCCCGGCAGACGAGGGAGATGCGGAGCTAGTGCCACCCTCCCCCCAGCAGACCAGGGAGATGCGGAGCGGCTTCTTGGAATCAGCAGCTGGTCAGTTTCAACAGCAGCTGAATCAGGCCGCCTGGGGTAGAGCAGCTGGGGCGCTGCCAGGTTGGTCCCGCCGCCCGCGTCCTCCGCGGCGAGAAAAGCCACTCCGCATCTCCCTGGTCTGCTGGGGGAGGGGGGCGTGGCGCTAGCTCCGCGTCTCCCTGGTCTGCTGGGGGGAAGTGCCCCCCAGCACCGCCAGAGGCGGCAACAGTGGGGGAGGCACCCCGCACTAGCTGCGCCCCGGCGGCGGCATTTCCATTCAGGCGGTGCTGAGGGAGGCTGGCGCATTGTGGGACTGGGCTGGGAGTCCCGTTCGCGGGAGGAGGCGGAGGGAGGGCGAGGAGCAAGCCGGTAAGAGGGAAACCTAGGGGGGGGGGGGGGGGGGGGCAGGCGGGGAGATTTAAAGGGGAATCTGCCTCCACCGTTAAACACCCTGCCCTGCGCTGGGCTGCGGCCTTCGGGCGCTGCAGCGGCCGGTCGGGGCGCACGGGGCACACTTGGCCCTAGCCCCAGAGACCAGTCGCATGGGGAGCGGGGGAAGGGGATGCGAAGCGCCGCCGGGGCCGCATTAAAAAACTCCCCGTGCTGAGGCCGACTTACATACAAATTCAACTTAAGAACAAACCTACAGTCCCAATTTTGTACATAACCCAGGGACTTCCTGAATTTCAAAATAATGGACAACTTATTCTGACTTCTGTAAACCTTATTCTACAAAGTATAATGCATATTCCGAAATAGTTATGTTGGAATAGGGGCTGTGTAGACACTCCACTTCTGCTATTTCGAAATAGCCCCTCACCAAGGCCATTCTAAGTTATTCCTCCTGGGGCTCTAAATCGAAATAGCACATCTACATTAGAGAAGCCTGCCTCGGATTAATTTTGAAGCTTTTCTGCAGTGTAGACATGCTATTTCGAAATAAGCTATTGCAGAATAACTATTTCAGAATAGCTTATTCCGAAATAACTGTGCGGTGTAGACGTAGCCTCATCGTGCCACGTTACTATTCTCACAAGAGAATGGGGACACAGAGCCCTGCTGTCTGAGCTCCATCTCCCTAAGTAATGTAAAAAGGAGGGTTGTGGTCACTTCTAATCTGCTGCCAGCTCAAAAGGACACCGTTACAGAGTAGAAGAAAGAGCCCTATTTGCATGTTCAGGTTAGCAATAAACTCAGCAACCTGCACTCCTAAGTCACTTAGAAATGAAGTCTGATAGATATTTCACTCAGATGGGTGAAATTAAAAAAAATGTATTTCAATCATCTTTATAATAGAGGAATAGTATTACTGTATATTTTAATCTGATCCAGAGTTACATAGTAGCCCATTTAAATTGGGAACGCTCTGCATTCTGTTCACATAGTTTGTTAGTTCACAAAAGCCAAAAATGTCCATTTCCAGTACAAGAGCAGGAACAACAACAGACCAGTCTGTGTAGCTTGGGACATATTACAATGTTTTCTGTTTCCGGTAACATTAAAACTACACACAAGGAAGAATAAGAGTATCTTCTGGGAAGGATAAGAGCCACATCAAAAAGCAAGATAAGGGAGGACTTAATAAAGACACCTGACATTGTCAGAGCAGCATCAACCTTCCCACCTTTGGCTCCCATCCTGCATCCAATTAATGGGGTCCACTGGCAGAGGTTAAGTTACCTTTGGGTAGGATTTTCCCCCTTTTGCAGGAATAGAAAAGAGTTTTCTTTAAAAAATATAAAGACACAATTTTAAAACTATAAAAGGCAAATGTATTTTTAAAAAGCCAAAATTGTTTCAAGGTAAAGTAGTCTGAAGTTTAGTTTAACAGGATCTTGTTAATATCTCAAACTTATAGCAATGACATTACTTTCTAAATAAGAAGATCTTTTTGAAGTCTTAGATGAAAGGCATTACATAAGCATCACTGTTGTAATACACTAAATGCAAATAATTTTCATTTGTTTTACAAGTGTTAGAAACAGCTCTCTCTTTGCACATATGTTGTCTTAGGAAATTTAGATTTTAGTAGAATATAGAAACAATGCTGGAAATGTATAGCATTAACATAGTTAAGCTGTGTTCATACAGAAGGATCTGGATTTCCAGAAAAAGACGTTATGTATAAAGCTTAAAATATTTTTTTTCTTTTCAGATACCCAATTATAATAATTGAATTTTGCTCTACATACCTATAGTTCTTTATAATACAGAGAACATAGAAACAGAGTTCTCCTGCATCACCACACTCATCAATACACATTTTAAAATAATCTAGTACTTTCTAATCACAGGAAAGCTATCATCAACCTTATGCCTGACATATATTACCAGCAGAAGCTCTGGAACCAGATCGTAGAACACCTGTTCTTTACTTGCTACATAGACCTTGCTCAACAAAAAGCAGTCACTTCTCCCATTACCACAGACACTCTTAAACTAGTGTTTTAAAAAAGATTGCACTACATGGTGTTCAAAGCGTTTTTGCTACCAACAGAACCCTAACATAATGCTTACCTTATAAAACCATGCAGAGTACTCTAGCCAGACTTCCTGCTTTCTGACAAGTTGCAGCACACTTCAGCAGAGGGTGGAGCCAAACAGAAGTTTAATCAGAAGGGAACACACCCTAAGGAAAAGCTTGTTAAAGCAAGTGTGAGGTTAACAACAAGGGGGAGAAACAGAAATGTTTTAAATTAGCTTTTCAAAATACATATCTTAATAAAATGTCATAAATGTTTAGCACACCACATTGAAAGTCTATTTTACTTCCCTTTACCCTGGTGAGCAACTAATGAAAAATAAATATTTTACTCATCCAAGATTAAAAAAAAACCCCACAGGCAAAGAAGAATTTGCCAGGCTGCAACCATGTGTTTATGCACATCCTTAACTTCACTACTGGATGCAACCCACAGATTTCAGTGGGATCATTTTTGGAGTAATAAAGTTAAACAAATGCATGTTTGCAGAATTAAGAACTAAGGCCCACATCTTCACTGATAAGAATTAGGTGCCCAACCACCATTGAAATCAATCTGGATAAATTCCTAATCACACAATGAGCTCAAGGAAAGCAGGCCTTTTTCCTGGACAGCTGTATTGCTTTCTGGAGAACTTTATATGTGCCCATGCCTCTGCCTGTATGAAGTTCATTTTGGGATTAGCTCCTAAAAGATCAAATTCATTTTATTCTGTAATTCAGGGCATTGTCCAGCTGTCATTATATAAGACCTTCTTCTACAGGTTTCCATTGAAAGGCAAATTAATGTCATTAGGCCTGGTCCTGCAAGCTGACTTATGCAGCTGGATCACTGGGCAGACCCCCAACCAACTCAATGGGGCTTTGTAGGAGTCCACCTTGCAGGATCCAGTGCAAAACAAAATATGCTTATTTATTGCAATCTTGAAATGTTAAAAGTTACCTAGTAATGATCTCAAGGTTCAGTCAAACCCTTGTGCCTGTGAGGTGCCCTGTTGATGTCCCTGAGGCTCTAGCCCAGATCTTCAATGGCATCTATGCACCCATCTCCCATTGAAATTAACAAAGATCTGTCCTTCTGTGGCTCTGCAAGGATACTTCCTGCAAACCGTTATGCTTGTGAGAAATCTCACTGAGTTCAATGAGCTTACTACTCAGAAATGTAAAGTTATTTCTGGGTGTGCATGTTTGCCAGATTGCAGCTTTTATTACCAGCAAAGCAAATATGTACTATCATTAGAATTCTTGCATAAGACTTGCATAAGACTGCAAGGGGATCTCAGTACTTATGCAGACATCTTATGTCACAATTTTAATATACTCCATGTTTTGACTAAATCCTTCTATTGCTCAGAAACCACAATATCTTTTTTTACTGAGGGGAGGGGAAAGGAGCAGCAGCAAATATTCAGAACAATTCAACGGTATGCTGCAGCCATAGCATACATGTCTTTTTAAGTCTTTGTAGAGCGTCTCATTTACTGCAAATAAAGAAGTACTTTGTTTTATTAGGATTTCCATAGTTATTCTGCCCCACTGAGATAACACAGGGCCTTGAGATAACAATGCTCTTATCCATTGCAAGCAGCATAGTTCAGCACAACTGAAAACTCAGCCCCTAAACTTTAAGAGAGGACATAAGTCTTCCAGTGAAATAGACTAATCAAATGTTCCTATTGTGTGTTTGAGTGCTGTACAAAACAGTATATCTGTATTTGTATATGTTAAAATTGAAGGGGAGTTTGTTGTGGAATGGAGAAGTCTGAGAGAGAGTATAAATATCTTGATGTTTGAGTAGTGAGGCATGATATTTCGAGCTGGTATGGAGGGGTACATTGTGCTAAATGGTGACTTCCTGGAGTTTTGGCGATTGTTTTATTAGGAATTTCATTTCTGCAAACTGAACTGTAAATTAAAGATATTGTTTGTGTGTGACTATTTAAACTGAACATAATGACATAAAATTATGATTTCCCTAGAGCCCTCCGAATGAAAAGTCAGGACTTTAATAAAGATACTGCTCTGAGTTACTAGATTCATCTCTAACTCCTCCAGATACATTTCCTGAACAGGAGTGAATTTCACTTATTGTGCATAATACCAATACTATATTTACATCATGCAATTAATACACTCCAATGCATATTTACTAGTAAACTGGAGCAATTTTATTACCTCAGGCATTCAATTAGAACTAATATTAGCTTGAAGAATGTAACTATTGAAATATCAGAGATTTGCTTATTAATATCCTGTAATTTCTCTCTAATCTCATTTTTTCCCAGATAACATTGACTACCAACCAACTTCAATACGATGATGAATTTTAGAGATGCTCTGTAAGAGCATATTCCAAGGTAGGTTTATGGTGTGAAATAACAATGAAATACTGATTGCATAAGCCATCACATTGTTAGGGCACCAAGCCCCAATCCTGAAATGATCTTCCTCAATGAAATCATTGTACAAGATCCTTATTGTGCAGTATCTAAAGAAATACCATACAAAATTAAAGCATGGGGTTGTTTGTTCCAGGTCACTTGCAAATACATTTATTTCATGTTCACTTTCCACTCATAAGTAAACCAAAAGTACAGTATTTTGATAACATTTTGAGTCACAAAGCCCACAAAAATAAAGTAAATCTGATTTGAAAAGCACCCATCTGTCCGTAACCCATTTCTCTGTCTACAGCCACCTTGCTTGTAACAGTGTTATTTGTAAACCACTAGAAACAATATTAAGACATGAAAATTCAGTTGGAATTAAGGTCTCAGCCATCTGCTTGTGCAAATCTCATTACAGTATGAAAGTCTGTGTGTCAGAACAAAGGACAGGAATTATATAAAGCTAAGTACCTGATTTGCACCTGCACAATGGGAGGATCCGCTTTGAAAATGTAGCACTTGAGTGTACATTTTGCTAATAACAGTAGTTGGATGTTGAAAAAGAGAATTCATTTGTCTCTCCATGTTAAACTGGCAAAAGGAGGGAATGACCTTTTGTTGGTGCTCTCTTGTTCAGCTTCTCTGTTTCAATAGCTGTTAGTGATTGCTTTACAAGTTTGGCAAATATTAATACAAAAACAAAGGAACCAAAAACTTTCTATAAGTGAGAACAGGTGCATATACTCCCTCTAAAATTGCAGCCCTGAATCTTTCTCCAGGGATTCTGCAGCTTTTCAAGGTTATCTATTCTCTTTCCAAAATACACGAATGTGTGCACAGAGGTAGTGAAAACATTTCTATAAAAAAGGCTCTTATGCTATAAGAGGTAAATCATTCTTAAACTTAATATTTCTGTATAATATGCAGCCAAAGCCTGTAAAGAGTGCCAGAGTTATATTAAGGAAATATACCCCTGAAGGATATGTACTAGACAAGGCCGAAAGCTGGTTCTACAGGCTGTAGGAAATGTCACTTACTTGTAATTTGCCAGGTGTATTGCAATTACAACAACCTAGGACTTGACACTGTGATTGTGTAGTCAGTTTCAAGAATAAAATACACATTACAGACCACAATCTCCCATCTGAACAGAATGTCCCATAAAAAATGTAAGCTTTCATCACACCAGCTTCTCACCTCAGAACTTTTTCCTCTTACACTCTCCCTGTTTGTTTTTCACTGGGAGAGAGCTGTTTCACATTACCCTTCCTCTCCTTGCCTCCTCCTTCGGTTTCCCAGGCAAAATCTTTCCCAAGCCAACTTTCCTGCACCCAGAAAAGTAGTTCAAAATGTATCATAAATATTAACAAATTAGTCTGCACCACATGTTACTTATTATTTTGCCCATTTCACAGGGATTAAAGCTGAAATTTAAATGTGTACACTGATTCTGAGCACACAATATTTGAACACCTAGAATCCAGTTCTCAGAAGCACTTAACACAAAGCACTCCAACAGAGACACAAGTCCTCAGTGTCTCTTAAAATCAGGTCCTAAGCACCTAAGCTCTGCCTCTAAAAATGGAGGCACCTAAAATTAGTAGGCATTTCAACATTTTATTCCAAGGACACTCAGCAGTTAGTGGTGGGTCAGGGGACAGAAACCAGGCATTCTGAATTAATTATATGTACCCTTTAGAGGAGGTACTCCTATTACAACGCTGAGCCTCAAGGGAACTGGCCCTTGGACTCCAGCAGCAGTAGCTATAGAGGCTCATGACTCTGTTTCTCAGATTATTTAGGCTCCAGGGCAGAGATGGGACTTGCTAGGAACACTACCAGACCCAAGCATAAGCTAGAATTCAGAGACTAAGAATTTGCTTTTGCTTTCAGTTTTAGCTTTTGTTTGGAGTTGTGATGGATAGAAGGAGTGCTGGCCAGCACCCAGTGACTAAGGGGTTAAACTCAGGTAGCTAGGAACAGCAGGGCCGCCGGGGGAGGGGAGGCAAGTGGGGCAATTTGCCCCAGTCCCCGGGCCCCACAGGGGCCCCACGAGAATGTCTGAAGTCTGAGTTCTGAGACAGTGAGTGCCAGTATGCGGCCCACAAAATTACTTTGCCCCAGACCCCTCTGAATCCTCTGGGCGACCCTGAGGAACAGTGTTGGTAGGGGGCCAGAAGAACCAATGGGGATACAGTGCTGAAATCTGTATTGTATTCAGATACTTGCTCTCTTTGTGAAAAAAAAATTGTAAGATAAGAGCTGAAGGAAGCAGATGCAGTAATCAGAATTGCCATGCCTATAAGAAATATTGGGCATGGGCGTAAACTGGGCCTTGAGGTACGGATCAGAATGGTTTGTGAGTAGAGGGAAAACATGTGTATTTAGTCACGATTCAGGGTATTTTTCTTTATTTTGGTTGTTTGGTTAAACTTCTCTTTGTGAATCTATGCCTTCTCTCACCCACTTACCATTTAAGTTACAGCCTGAAAAACTATGATTCCTTGTCTTTTCTTAGTTGCTCTGTAACACTTAGCAACCAAGTAAGCTTTATCAAGCATAGCTTTTTGTTTTGTTAATAAAATCATCTTTTTATGGTGATGATTTGATTCTTGTGCCCTGGAAGGTAACAGGAGATCTCTGTGAGTCTGCCTAGCCTTGGAGGTCAGCTATCAGAGATATAGTTTGTTTTTCTGTGCTTTTTGCTTCTTTTTTCAAGCTCTCTTGGGGCAAAAGAACCTGGGATACTACTGGGGAAGGAATTCAAGTATTCCTTCCTGTTTTTTCTGGGTTAAATCACTTGATGGTGGCAGCTATCCCCCCAAGGTCCCTAATAGGCCCCCATCTTCTGCACTTGAAGTGCCAGAGTGGGGAACAACTCTGACAGGAGTGTAGCAGAGAGAAAAACTTCACAGCAATGAGAACCCTCCTGTTCTCCACACTCCTAACCAAGGGAATACTTTGAGACCTTTCAAGATTTCAGGGAGGATGGAGAGTGTCATCTCAACAGAGACCAAGAGGTTGAGGAGAGTCACAATTAGGCTAACAAGAGACAACCTAACTACACATTTGAATCCCAATCAGAGAGATACCTTTGTGTAGCTACTTTAAGAACATCCTTGTTTGTTTATTTTGATATTGTGTTTTAAGCCATCCTCTGACTTCAGCACTGCACCACCCAGCAAGGATTATGTCTAAACTCACTATTTTCCTAGGCAGGTGCTGGGAGCATAAGTGACTGCAGGGAAAGGAGTGCAGGGAGGGCAACCCAAAAGGGCTGGGAGAAGGCATGTGGGGGTACCCCAGTTAGCAATTAAAATATTGGTGGGAGGGTAGAGGTGCAGTGCACCATGACTACAAGTACATGGTGGTTTATACTGGCTGTAAACATAAGGGCTATGTCTACACTGGCATGATTTTCCGAAAATGCTTTTAACGGAAAAGTTTTCAGTTAAAAGCATTTTTGGAAAAGCACGTCTAGATTGGCAGGATGCTTTTCCGCAAAAGCACTTTTTCCGGAAAAGCGTCCGTGGCCAATCTAGACGGGGTTTCCGCAAAAAAGCCCTGATCACCATTTTCGCGATCGGGGCTTTTTTGCAGAAAACAGTACTGTGCTGTTTACACTGGCCCTCTTGCGCAAATGATTTGCTCAAGAGGGCTTTTGCCCGAACGGGAGCAGCACAGTATTTCCGCAAGAACACTGACGATCTTACATGAGATTGTCAGTGTTCTTGCAGAAATTCAAACGGCCAGTGTAGACAGCTGGCAAGTTTTTCCACAAAATCAGATGATTTTGCGGAAAAACTTGCCAGTCTAGACACAGCCAAGGAGGAATAGAGCTTATATATTGTTGTTTTTCTCTTTTATTATCCTGAGCCTTTGTTTCCATTGTCCCCTATCCTGCATGCCACATACTTAATAAAAGCCAGGTTATTGTTTTCTTACTTGGGAATTGTAATAGCTCTTTGATTGTTGTGTGCTGTTGCTGACACTCCACTGCGTGAGAATATTTACTCAAGGAATAGAGCCTCTGTGCTCTCTGCACTAGAAGGGGTTTCCTTGGTGGAGGGACCTAGCACTTTTATAAGTGAACTTTCTGTAATAGTATATACACATGCAATCTTTAAATCATAATTTTGATTTTAGGAACAGTAAACTGCTCCTCAGGAGCTCCCCTGTATTTCCCCATGTCTGTACAGGTTTCTTCTTTCATAGTTTTATTGCCCTATAATTGGAGAGTAACTGATACAATATTCATGTGAATATAAATATTGTTTTTGTACAGTATCTTGCATTTGACTATGGTTATCCTTTTCAGATCAGCAATAAGTACTAAAGAATAAAAATGTCCTCTCTACCTGTGTTAAGAACCATATAGACTGGAGAACTTGAACAGATCTGACTGATTCTTCCATAATACCACAGCTGATGTTTCATCCTAATGTAAAGTTTGGCAACTAAACTTGTCTCCAGTCCTTCAGATCAGCATGGCATTCAAGAAGGGAAAACCACAAGCACTCAGAGAAGAATGACAACTTTAGGTTGCTTTTGTAGAAACTTTGGTCAATTTGCAATCCAGATGCAGAACTACTTCTGCTCTATATGCCTTCATCACAACAAGGTACCAAAACTGGAAGCAGGTGTTCAAAAGTTTTGGAAAGCATGTTTCCTTGTTAAATACAAGCTGCCTGCTGAGTCGAACAGTAGCAGAGTCTGTGCATTTCTTGGTTGTGAATGAACAGCTGCTGAGAGATGGCAGGATCAGAATAGCACAGTGACAGCCCTTCCGCGTTATTTTCTTTTCAACTCATCAGTTGATCCAAGTGGAAAGATGACTCCGGCTGTAGGATATCAAAATCCATGCTGCAGCAAGATTCAAAAGGAGATCATTTGCTGCCATCCCCCCTTTCCAAGCCTCAGTGAAGAGAGAAATCATTGCAGAAGATGTTCATAAAACTGAAGCAGAGGAAACATTCAAGGCTGATGGGACCAGAAATTACATGTGAGATAAAGTTGTGGCACAGAAGTTTTGATTAATGACTAATTTTTTTCCTCTCTCCATTTGTATGACATGACCCCAGGTTACAAAAGGGTATACCCGATTATGTGTCACTGACTCCCGTCCTACTGACATAATACTAACATAGAGAACCCTTCCTGTGGGCATATGACTAGTCTCCGTGGAACAGCGATTGAAAGGCTGATGGATGTAACACATATGGATGGAGCTCTTGGATCCTAAGACTTTAGCAAAAACAGTTTCCTTCTGTTTGTAATAACTGAGTATGATGTAGATTCTGGTAAAATACTACGTCTAAGATGGAATCTTTATCATAGACACCTGCTACATTATACATGTCATGAGCAAATTCAGCAAGTTTAATCTAATTTAACTAGTATGTGACTACTGATACAAGTTCTGATTGGCATATGAAGCATTCTAGTAGACGATGGTAATCAGAAACCTCAAAGCCTTCTTAGACAAAGGCTTTATCTTCACTGCAAACTTAACTCATGTTCAAGAATGGGTTTTCCCAATAACACATTATTCATTCACATATGCACATAGCTCCATCTGTGCTATATGGGGAGGCAGCCCTAAGGCAGACACTGAGTTAAGCTATTTCTATACTGGGAAGATTTGGAAACAACAGCACTGTTGACATGCAAAAGTCACCAAAAGTGAAAACTGATCAAACCAGGTTTTCTGCCTCCCACTGCCAGCATTTCATGGCCATATTGCTGTAGACAGTGCAAAGCAGTATGGGTAAGCATACCACAGTGCTGAGTTGTGGGAAGGCAGAGCTGCTCTGCAAGCTTTTCATGCTAAGAAATGTCAAAGCAGCACAGCAATCTCTCCAGCCCTCCCCCTGCAGCAGCAGTCTTTCGGCCTCTGTGTTCCTAGCTGGGCAGAACAGGAAGAAATATTCCACTGATTTTCTCTTTGTTTGTTCCCCAAAGGAAGCAGCTCACTCAGCTGTCATATACTATAGAGGTGCATGCCTGCAGGGCAGCCAAGATCACAAAACACTGAGCAAAGCCATCAGGGCTGGCATTGTGGCATACCAGCAGAAGCCAATTCTCTCAACAAAACAAACAGCAGAGTCAACACTGGCTCTTTATCAAAAATAAAGGGAGAGGAAAAGACAAAATTTTCATGTATCCTGCCTATTCCAAACCCAGGT
Source organism: Pelodiscus sinensis (assembly GCF_052426305.1). NCBI lineage: Eukaryota > Metazoa > Chordata > Testudines > Trionychidae > Pelodiscus > Pelodiscus sinensis. The sequence continues at coordinate 40,818,539 of NC_143060.1, forward strand.
CAGTATAGTGAAAATGTGCAGTGACAGCCAGTTATAACAATTGATAGAAGATGGCCTTCCACTCCCTTCTCACAAGTGCCTGGGCAACCATTCCTTTGTACTATCTTCAGTCTACCTGCGCTCAGACCCCTGGCCATAAGTAGTCTACTTTCATTTGCCTCTGCTCAATGTCCTTAATTCCAGACTACTGGCCTGCCTTCAGTTTCACTCATTTCCAGTGCTTGGAAGAATGTCCTGTAAGAAGCCTATGTATCAACATGCAATCTGCTGTCAAGGGATGATACCAGAATCTTGGTGCAAAACAGCATTAGCCCATTCCATTCTTCCATGTCCACATGATCCCAGCCTGTTGTATTTCTGCTTGTAACTGTAAGCCACTGTCTCCATCTTCTTCACGCTGCCTTTGAAACACCTGCTACCATTGCTTGGCAGCAGAGTCTGCTGAGGTATGCCAAATAAACACTGCCTCGCTGAAAAGCACCAGCTGCCAGTCCCAATGATTAAAGTGAGTGGGCTCTATGCTTTCAGCAGATTACCATGAACCACTCTGCCAGCTTGGGTCCTGCCAGGAAATTAATTTCCTGGACCTAGCTCATTTCCTCCCATAGTCCCCAAAGTGGGCAGATGAAATGACCCACAAAAATCTTCAGTGATAAGCACTGAACAACTCAGTGAATTGTTGTACCGTGAATCACAGGCTACACAACTAGAAAGCTGTACTCATCACTGAAGACAAACTCAAATAATAAACTAAAATGGCCTATTGTAGTTAAGATCCTAGGTTTGCTTTCCCCAGCAAACTGGATCACATAGTCAGGGGTGAGATAAAGAACAGAACTTGCTTCAAATAATTCACTGCGGGAATTGAGGGCTACCAATGGTACTATAAAAATAATATCAATTTAGGTGAGCCAGGACTGGTTGAACTGGACCCTCAGCTATTTCTATACTACAAGGTTTTTGCGCAAAAATGGCCATTTTTTTTCACAGAAACTGGCAGAGCGTCCACGCCTTAAGTGCGTTTTTGCGCAAAAAAATACAGTAAATGAACAGGACAGAGGGCTTTTGCCGGTAGAGTTATTTCTCTCCCCATGTGGAATAACTCCTTTTTGTTCTACAGCTCTTGCACAAAAAGGCATGTGTGGATGCTCTGCAGGGGTTTCTTGTGCAAAAAGAGCCTATCAGAAAAAGCACAGGTGCTCTGATGGTCATTCTGTGCTTGGCCATCAGAGATTTCTTGCGCAAGAGCTCACATGCAGTGTGGACGTTCTCTTGCGCAAAAGCACATCGCTTTTGTGATGCACTTTTGAGCTGTGGACACACTTTTGTGCAAGAAGTTTTTGCGGAAGATCTCTTGTGCAAAAACCCTGCAGTGTAGACAAAGCCCCAGTGTAAGCACCGTGAAAACTCAAGGTATTCTGATTTCATTTGTACCATTTGTATCTTTCAATGAGTTATGAATTGGGTGGTTATACACCCCATTTTATCCAACTAGTATAGGCTACTTGTAGCATATACTTACCTGTAGTAAATATAATCAAATAAAGACTGCAGCTATCCCAGATGTGAAGTGAGATTCTAAGAAACTTCATCTGCTTTTTATAGTGTTGACTATTAGATGATCCTAACATCAAATGGTGATTATTATACTCCTGTACTAGACATGGTATAAAGATTTTTATATAGTGCCACCTAATGGCTGAGCAGTATAATACAAATAAACATTTCATTCTGAGTGACCAAATCTCATTTCTATGTGTATAAAACAGTATAACATCAAATTATGTGAAAGGACAAATGCAGTTTTTATGAACATTTTTCCTTGCAATCCTAATATCTTAAACTATCCGAAAGCTTATAGCCATCTGTCTGTATAAACAAAATCACTGAAACTCAGACTGTATATTCAGTGATTATGAAAACCTTCTCTACTGCTGCTAAGGGGTAAAGGAAATGGCTGTGATATACAGTTTTCGGGAATTACTATGCAATTCTAGGCATGAATTGGCTATTTCTGTTTTAATTTATTGGCAAATAATTTAGAAACAGTTGTATGATATGTAAATTACTGTACTGAGTAAAAAAGTATTATTAGCAGTCATCCCAATATTCTGTGGTTCCTGGCAGTCAGGTTGTTTCCTAACTATTATGATATTTATATAACCATACTGGTGTTTCTAAAGTCCTGTACTTCCCCAATACACACAGAGCCAGTTTATAAAAACACAAAAAGGACCAGAGGCATAGATAAAAGTGAACCTAGGAATTTAGCTTACTTGTATTTCCATTACAATAGTATTGCTTCCTATGAAAGCATGTTCCCTTTTTTGATTGGTATGCTTACACAACATCATTAAGCAATGTTGCCAGAAAGAAGGCTGATAGCATTTAATTAGGACGTAACAACCATATTAGACCTCCCTTGTGTATCTATGGGAAATTTTCTCAGAAGCCATCTCCATTCATTTTGATTTATATTAGTATGTTGTAATTGAAGGGATGTGTTGATATGCAGGGGAATAGACACAAATAAATTTGATATGCTGGCTGATTGCAAATGGATATGTTATCACCATTATTATTATTAATGATTATTATTATGTGTTTATTATTTGCATTACCATAGTGCCCGAAGAGTTGAAGAGTAGGAACTCCCAGTAAATACCTTGTTCTCAGACTGCTGTTTTTATATTGCTTAGACTATACATTGGTAATGTAAAGATCCATGCATAAAGAAAATAATAATTTACAAATTACTTAACCATCTTCTAACATCTCCTCTCATGTGTTTAAAGTAGGTATGGGGGTATCTATTCCTGGTAATACTACCACCAAATGTGCCTTCCGTAGCTCCCCACAACATTGCCTACTCTGCACATTTATGCCTGGATGATTACAGGGGCCTAGATTTTATCTACATGTGGAGGCATTTCCCTTGTCTGCCCTTTACCCATGTCACTGTCATGCATTATGGTTCTGTGACAAGGCTTCTACAGTTTTGTTTGAAGTTTTCTATTCACCAAGACCAACCTACATAAGAGAACCAGCCTTAACTCTTTTGGAAAAAAAAATATTTGCGTCATTAGTGGTATCCTGATCCTCTCTGCCCAAATTAATAAATACAGGATAATTGCAGCATTAATAGTGGAGAAAATTATAATGTCATGAAATGATTATTTTGATTGGCCTTACTTTTTCTTGGGACCCTTTCAAAGAGATTATGTTGTGCATTGTACTGGCCATTGGGACTTGTCAGCTTACAAAAGAGGAGCTTAAGGGGGGATATGATAGAGGTTTATAAAATTATGACTGGTGTGGAGGAAGTAAATAAGGAAAGGTTATTTACTTGTTCCCATAACATAAGAACCAGGGGTCACTAAATGAAGTTAATAGGTAGCAGGTTTAAAACAAACAAAAGCAAGTACTTTTTCACAAAGTACACAGTCAACTCGTGGAACTCCTTGCCAGAGGATGTTGTGAAGGCCAGGACTTTAACAGGATTCAAAAAAGAGTTAGATAAATTCATGGAGGATAGGTCTATCAATGGCTATTAGCCAGAATATGTAGGAATGTTGTCCTTACCCTCTCTTTGTCAGAGGCTTGGAATGGATGACAGGGGGTGCAATTGCTTGATGATTACCTGTGTTGGGATTTTGTGGTTCCCAATAATAACCTGATGATTACCTGTGTTGGGATTTTGTGGTTCCCAATAATAACCAAATGAGTCAGATGCGGGCAGAATCAAGGGTCTTTGATACTTCACTAAATTCAATTCAACAAGACTTTATTCAATGTATACAAAGGGAGAGCCCCTGGTACAAAATTCAGCCAGAGTCCTCCCCCAGCAAGGAGCCCCTCCCCTTGCTATTTTATAGCACATGGCAGTTACATAACACAAACCTCTAACCAATCATATTTAACCTTTCCATATATGGATTTGTTCATCATATGCTTATACTTCTCCATTCCACATGTTGAGCTCACCCCTCCCTTTGGCCTTTTCTAAAATGTTCCTAGGGTGGTGAGCCACAGCATGCTTCTTTATGCATACAAACCTTCTAAATCTCATTTTGTTTAAAATGAACACAAGCATACCCTTCACCTGTTCTGTTCATTCCCTCTGTGGGCACCTAGCATTGGCCATTGTTGGAAGACAGGACACTGAGCTACTTGGACTGACCCTCTATGGCCATTCTTATGGTCATCTGCGATACCCCGTAACCTATTCCCAGGGTCTCTAGACATTTTGTCACTTACCTGCTTTCCTTTTCACTTGAACTTTCTTTGTATTAGTCATTCTTCTTTATGCCATGTTTTTAATTTTCTTTTAAAAGATCATATTTTAAACTGAGTTATGTACATATACATGTATTATGTAGATAATAGTTTATTTGTTAAGAGGTTATGGAAAAGGCATAAATCATGCTGCTTTTAATATGGTACATTAAATGGCCACTTGATGGCACCAAACACTAGGAAAACAGGATAAGCATCTCCGTATTGGCTGAATAAGAACATACTTTCTTTTTTGTATCACTGATATTGAAAGGCAACAGCTAAGAGAACGTACATAATAGCTTCTTATCAAGATATTCACAAACTGCATAACAAGTTTTGTATCTTAGCTTCTCTCCTGAGTATTACCTTGCCAAGTCTGCTAGATGCAGTGAGAGATTGTATGAAGTATATACACAGAAGTTAATTTTCCATGCATAATCCAACTGTGTTACATTACCCAGACATAATCTGCATATTCTGTAAAGTAGGGGATGGGGAACCTCAGGCCCGGGGGCCAGATGCAGCCCCCAGTTTGCCTGAATCTGGCCCGCGAGGCTCAGGCCCCATCTCCAGCATAAGGGAGCCCATGCTGGCAGTCCAGCCTCACCACTGCCCCACCGTGGGACTGAGCACACAAAATCTACTAGCCTCCCTAGGCTCAGGTATGAGAGAGGAATGTGGGGAGTGTCTTTCTGCTTCTCAGTCAGGGGCCACGTCAGTGAGGGAGATATATATATATTTGCTTCTCACTCGTGTGCTGGCCCCAATTGATTTTTCGCTGAGTCAGTGACCCCCAATCCAAACAAGGTTCCCCACCGTGGCTGTAAAGCTTTCACTATTGCAAAATATTAGGCAGTATACACACTGGGGTAGACTTTGGCCTATTTGTACATATACTTTTTGATGAACAATTATGTGTCCATTGGATAGAATAGCAGCAGGAGTATTCCATCATTCAGCTTAAGAATCCTATCAGCTACACTGATTAAATTTAAGGATCTTTTATTTTTATGGACCATTTTTTTCAATATGTTTTGATTATATATTGACTCAGTGATATGGAAGCCCTTATAGACAATTTGGTGGCAAAGACAGAAGAACCCCTGACATATTTTTCAACATTTCTTTTTGAGGAAGAAGTTCAATGGCTAATGCACTACTCAGAGTAGTGAAATAATATCCAAGTTCCTTCCAGAACAGGGCTTTAAAAATATCTCAAGGACTAGCATATCTGACAAATATGCATAAAAGCAGAAAAAAAATTCTGGGAGAGGACTTGACCAAATTACACCAAAATGATACTTTTAAAATGAAAACTGGTACAGTAGAACATGTTGATAAGAGAGAAAACAGGAGAGTTTTTTGTTTTGTTTTTTTATTTTTACACATTTGCATTAAGTTAAATTGTGCAGGTAAGAATATCATGGATACATTTTAAAGGGTATCAGCCCATACTGTTTAGAATTCTGTTTGCCAGCCCTCCACATCCCCCACTAAGAATATTCATAGCAAATTAGTCAAAATGATGCTGTTCACTGAAGCTCAAACAAATGTCTTCAGCAACTGTGCTGAAAATATATAATTATACAAGTTGGATCTCCTTGGTTTGGCACCTTGGGACCTAACCAGTCCCAGATGAGGGAATTTGCCGGTCAAGGGGAGGTCTCCTGACACCAGGCATTCAGCCTGCTGCCCCTCCCCACTGCCTGCTCCTTCTGCTCTGCCAGGCTGCCTGCTAGCCAGCCCCAGCCCCAGCTCTGCTGCACGGCACGATGGCTCGTGTTGCTTCTGCCTGGCTGCCATGGCTCCAGCCCAGCGTCTGGCACAGCCCCAGGCTCGCTGCCACCACCTGTGCTAACACAACCCCGGTCAAACTTCCCCTCCTGGGCTGGGCTGCCATAGTCCTGGCCTCACTACCGGGCAACAGCAGCAGCCCTGCTAGTGCTCCATTGCCACCCAGGCTGCCCCGGCTGCTGCATCCCCAGCATTATCAGACTCCCAAGCTGCTGGCCTCTAGGGCTCTCTCATCCAGAACATCTGTGGTCATGCTGGACCACGGATGTTGCCTGACAAAGGAGTCCCAGTTAAAGGAGGTGCTACTGTAACCTCCACTGGGCAGATTTGAACCTAGGCTGTTTGGAGCGCAGTGTAGGAGCCTCTATAGCTTGAGCTAAAAAGCCTTTTGGCTCTCAGCTTAGGCTGTAGAGCTCCCTTGTTCTTATCTTTCACTGTAAATCGTCTAGTGCCATTACATGGGACAGTGAACCACACTAGGGCTCTGTCTACACTGGCGGGTTCTCGCGCAAGAACCCGCAGGGCGTCCACACAGCCCGCCCGCTCTTGCGCAAGATTTACAGTACGGCGTCAGAAGAGACGGCTTCTTGCTCAAGAGCTACACTCTTTTCTAACAAGTGCAAGCTCTCTTGCGCAAGAGGACAGTGTGGGTGTGCGGCAGGGGTTTCTTGCGCAAGAAAGCCCTATGGCTAAAATGGCCATCAGAGCTTTCTTGTGCAAGGGAGTGTTCACACTGCCATGGATGCTCTTGTGCAAAAGTACATGGCCGTGTGGATGTGTCCTTGTGCAAGATGTTCTTGCACCAGAACCCACTAGTGTAGACATAGCCTAGGTGTTACACAACCTGTACTTTGTATTTACCTGGCTCATTACATGACCAAAGCTGAACCACCATAACCTAATTAAACCTTATAAAGTAATTATTATCATTCATATTTTCTATGGAGAAGCTAAAGCAAATAGGTAGCTTGACTTGTCCAAAGCCACATAGTCAAAGGTAGAGCTGGGATCAGAAAAAGCCTCTTTAATCCAAATGTTTCTAACAATGTAAGATTCAGATTTCAAAGATCAAAAAGGTACTGTCACGTACCCACAGTAAAAGGCACATATTTAGATAAGCATACCATCAGCCCACATCCAGAATCTCTACACCTAAATGCATGAGATGTTGTTGTAGTTCATTTAATAGCTTTTTAACTCCATCAAACCAGGACCCTTTGCCATTATTAATCATGCCTATCTGGCTGTTTCAATTGGGCTGGCTATTTAGAAGGAAGCTGAAAACAATATAGGTTAGATGGCATAAGCCTGAGGTCCCGGCCAATGGTGTCTTTCTCAGTTGTAGGTTCTGTCCAAAGGCTGTTTGTGAACTCTCACAGAGCAATTACCATGATTGTGTAATGATGGCAGCATTTGCTTTCAGCTACTGCACTGCTGGAATCTAACTCGTTATTTTGTAAAGTGATTTGAAGCAACTCAAGTATGAAGGTGCTGTACCAAGCTTAACTCTGTTCTATGGAAAGTGTCCTTAGACATCACTTCTGTTTCACTATACTTTACATGAATACTGAAATAGTTTTAAGCTAGTTTCAAATAAGCAAGCTAAATGCCTATTTTTTGAAATAGCAGATCCCATATTAAATGTTGTGAGTCTGACAGGAGTGTATTCCCCACACTGGCCTGAGAGGGTACAGAATTAGGCCAGGCAGACCTAATTAACCAATTAAGCAGCAAGTAGGAGAGAGAGAGAGACTACAGAGAGGCCATTAATCAGAAGCAAGCTGTGCTGGGCAGGAACAGAGGGAGCCTGTATAAATCCCAGGAGCTGTTAGGTGGAGGTTGTTTAGCTATGTAGGAAGATTTCTAGGTAAACAGAAGTAAATGGTAAGTTGATGCACATTTTAGCTAGATGTTATGAGGGCCCTAGGCTATAGCTCCATGTAGGGAGGAGGTGTTGCTGCTACCAGTCCCTGAGTATGGGCCCAGGGTATTGATGCTATAAGCCAGATAATTGGTCTGGAAGAATTGTAGCTTCTCTAGAATGGTGTGATCTGGGCCAAGATATGACCTAGAAGCAGCAGCTCTGAGAGAGTGAGAGAAGAAGGTAGGTAAAAAGAATATAATGCCTAACAGTGCTAATCCTTCTTTGCCCCCTTCCCCCCCCCCCTGCCCTCCCATAGCTAGTAGGAGGTCCCATGCTTGGTCACGGTGCAGAAACCATGTGTTAAAACCAAAGGGCTTTCTATCTACAGCAAATGCAGAATATTCCTCAAAACCATAAAATGTTACTGAAAGTTTGACTTTAGCGGGCAAGTACTATCTTGTACCAAGGTCCCCATTCCCAACTGGATGCTGACAGATACCTAGCTGGAATCTGTCTCCCTTCTGGGTTGATATGGGTAGGACAGATATAAAAGCCATGTGACCCATTTAGACTCTACTGAATGCCTGTGAGTTGCTCCATGCATTAGTTTTTCTTGTAAATGTGGTTATTACAGATTGGAAAATGAATACCTAAGTGGCTGTATTGTGGTAATTCATACAGAGACTCCCAAAGGAGAGGATCATAAGTTAGTATGGAGAACTGCCCTCCTACAGACCTAATCTTTCTCCTGAAAGAGGAGACCCATCAATGGGCTGTATGTGGCTCTCAACACTGGAAACAATCAGCAAAAGGATTAAAGGTTCCTATTATTGGGCTCTGCTTTTTGTGAAGATGAATCCTGAAAATGGACTCTTCTCATCAGCTGAATGTGCAGTTCAGAGCAGAAGGAGAGTAAACATAACAAACCCAAGGAAATGAGAATCTCTATGCTGCTTGTATTCAGGGTTGGGGTAAAGAGTTTGTAGGCATAAACGAGATCTCCAGCTGCTTAAGTAATTGGTTTACTGACTATAAAAGCACATATTTCTGTTGGAAACATAAGACTGTAAATTATTCATCTTTGTTTACTGGCTTGACTCTCTTTAAATATCCAATTTTCTTTTCCTATTTAATACATCTTCACATAGTTTACCTTAAGACTGGCTGCAAGATTTGTCTTTGCTGCCATACTGCATGTCAGTTGCATTTTAGGTAAGTGACCAGATTAGGAGTTAACAGATATTGCTGTGAATCTTGTTGTAAGGGGCAATCCATCACAGAGATACATTCACTGGGGGTGAGGGAGGCAATACAGACTGGAGTATGTTTGGGCACATCTGTGTGTCTGTGATAAGGCTGTTAACGTAACTCAGGAGTCTGCACTTAGTACAGCTGGTTGGCGAAATCTAAGTTTACAATTCCCAACCAATTTGGGGTTTGTGCCCTGGTTTTAGCACTCAAGAACATGAGTACCAACCACTGGTTAATGTCACCATTGGGATATTCACATACAAGCACCTTTTGAAAGAAGTATGACAACTTAATGTTTCTGCATTATGGTCCTAGCATTCTCTCTGACCGGGGCTGTCCTTGTCCAGTTTTGGTGCCCTGTACAGCCTGAGCACCTGCAACACCACACCACCCCCGCCCAAGAGACCCAACCCCTCTGTGTGAGAGGAGGGATGCAGCAGGGACACAAGGGCAGGAGCTGCACTGGGCAGGAGGAGGGAAGACAGCAGGGGTCAGGCCTGTCCTGCACTCAAATGTGGTGGTGAGAAGTGGAGTGACCTAGCCCCACCCTGTTCCGCTCCCAGCTGCATTGCTCAGGGTTGAGGACTGGGGGGAGGGGGAGGGATACCACTGTAGCACTTGCCTACAGTAGGAAGTGGAGCAGCACAGCTGGGAGCTGGCGGAGCAGGCTGGGGTTAGGTGGCTCCACTTCCTGCTGCCACCAGTGAGTGTGGGGATGTGCCTGACCCCTGCTGCCAGCGACAGTCCCCTCTCCTCCCCCCAGACACTACTACTTGAGCCATGTCCCTTGGAGGGGGAGGGTGGAATGTGAATGGGTGAAGGCATAGTGTGAGGAGCTGTTCTCAACCTTGCATTCTCCAAAGATGTCTGGGGTATGGAGCTGCCTGCTACTGTGGGTACTGCTGAATATGCAGCTGCTTGGGGTACTACAGATTTTGGGTTACCCTAAGCAGCTGTGTATCTTGCATATTGGTAGGGATGGTCCTGTTGCCAGCATGCTAAACCTCTCACCCTGAGGTGAGGAAAAACAATGAAAGTGTTAAATAACACCAAACAAGGGCTCAGATGTGCACTTTGATCCACAGAGCACAGAGTACTGGATTGTGCTAAAAGGGGATGGGGAGTCTAGAGCCCATAGGCTGAATGCAATCCATTGCTGAACTTCATCTGGCCCATACTGTGCCTCCCCAAAGTCGATGCAGGGACTGATCTGTGCTCCACTCCCAACCCTGAGCCTCGTGGGCTGCAGTATACCAAACTGGAGCTGGATCCAACCCACAGGCTCTGCCTGGTGGAGAGTGGGAGGAGGCAGTTGTGCTTGCTGCTCCCTCCCTCCCTCCCAACTGGGGAAATGGCAGTGCAGCAAAATGCTGCCTGGAAGCTTTCCCCCTGGTTCTCTGCCGCCAATAGGAGCGGCAGGAGACATGATGCCATTGCATCCACAGGGAGCTGTGCTAGGTAAGTGCCCCACCAATCACCTCAACCCCCTCACTTCCCTCCTGCTTCTGCACCCTGCTCCTGCCCTGCACCCTCATTTTGTTCTTGCACATCCCCCACAACCCTGCTTCTCTCCTGCACTCTACCTTCCACCCAGACCCCACACCCCCACTTCTTCTGCACCCCCTCCTGCCCAGAATCTGCACCCCTAATTCACTCGTGCACATACCTCCCACCCAGCCCTACTATTCCCAGCCCACTCTTGAACACTACCGCCTTTCTAGATCCCCCACCCTACTCTTGCACTCTCTAGACTACTTCCCAGAAGCCCCCTTCCACACACTGAACCCCCCCACTTTTGGCAGAGCCTGGAGGCCTCAATCTACTATTCTGCCCCCCTGACTGTGCTTCTCATTTGGGGGCACGTTGGTGAGGTGCTTTGTAGGGGGGGGTCGTCTCACTCTTGTGTGGCCCCTGACTGTTTTCTGTAGGTCAGCTGTCCCAGACCCCCCCAAAAAGTTCCCCATCCTAGGGATGTGAGGGACTGGTTGCTTCCCCCCCCCCCCCCGACCTCTATCAGAAAGAGGCAGTGGGGTGGGGGAGAAGTGAGGGGACTTCGGAGCAGAAGCACCACTTGAAGCCTGCGGCCAGACCCTGGGCTCCATGCAGCGCTGTTGCTTTGAAATGCTGCAGGCAGCCCAGGGCCAGCGGGGGTGTCCCTAGGCTGCGTGCAGCGTTTCAAAGCAGCAGTGTCACAGGATCCCAGGATCAGCTGGGTACTCCAAGTTCCTCATGGCGCTTTCTCCCTAGGGCTGTTGCTACACTTCAAAGGCAGAATTGCCCTATTGACTAATCGAATAGTCAATGCAAAATGCATTGACTATTCAATTAGTCAATATTTAACATCTTTCCCCATCCCTGACTTAAGGTCTGGCCCAAACTCTCAGTCAATGGAAGTCTTTCCATTAACTTCAACAGGGTTAGGCTAGGCTCTAACTGATCTTAATCAGATAACCTTAAATATATGGTAACATGGAGACCCAACCACAAGTGTGTTAATCATGTACTGATGTCTGTCATAAACCATGGGTTACACAATGACTGAGAGGAAGCAGTGAGACGAGAGGCTGATAAGGACAATGGAACTGAGGTAGCGAACATGCTGCTACTTACACACATACAAGACACACATCTGCCAAAACTTTAATCCATTTCTTACTTGAGAGAGTGGTGGGATTTTGATATGACAGACTTTTTTAACACAACCAGTTTTAATGCATAACAGTGCAATGTACTATAACTAAAAGATCCAGCCTAGTTAAACTTTTCACAATATTAGACTACTTACACTTAATATTTATTTCCTTATTTTGTATGCTAAATAAGCTTTATTTCTTTAAGGTGATCTGAAGTGTTGATTTCAGGGTTAAAGGATAATCACAGTAGAGATAAACAATGAAGATACTACCTTGGTGCTCAACAGGATCTCAAAGTTTCTGTTGTCTTTCTCCTCTCCCCCGCCCCCCTCCTCCAATTTGGAAAGAAGCTGGTGTGTAATGTAAATTGTTCAAGGTTTCAGGTAAATATGAATTTGACACAGATAAACTGTGTGTATCAAAAGACAAACTATGTGCATTTTGAGACCTCAATCTGTGAGGGCTGAAATTAGATGCTTGCCTGGGGTCTAATTCTCATGGTAACATGGACAGTTAAGGCCAAATGAAGCAAAATGCAGGACAATGTAGCACTTTAAAGACTAACAAGATGGTTTATTAGATGATGAGCTTTCGTGGGCCAGACCCACTTCCTCAGATCAAATAGTGGAAGAAAGTAGTCACAACCATATATACCAAAGGATACAATTAAAAAAATGAATAAATTTTGTTAGTCTTTAAAGTGCTACATTGTTCTGCATTTTGCTTCAACTACCCCAGACTAACACGGCTACATTTCTATCATTAAGGCCAAATGTCTTTCAATTAAGCATGCAAGGGAGATTTTCTAATAGCCTAAGGCAGAGGTTCTCAATGGAGTTATGTGTAGTTTTACAACAGGATACATAAAAAGCCCTAATGAAGCCAGTACAAACTAAAATTGCATGTAGGCAATGTGTTGCTTATACTGCTCTCTATACTGTGCAGTGAAATGTAAGTACAATATTTATATTGCTGTTTCATAATATGGCAAATGAGAAAATAGCAAATTCACAGTAACAAGTGCTTTGACACGTTTTTGCATTTTCACGTGGTTTGTTTTTGTAAGTCTTCTAGTGAGGTGAGAGTTGAGAGATGCAAGACAAATCAGGCCCCTGAAAGGGGTACAGTAACCTTGAAAGGTTGAGACCTACTGGCCTAAGGGTTGTAGGAGCACAAATCCCATAGATCTATTAATTCATAGGTTTGTACAAACCCAAATAAAGATCCTTCTCTAAAGATCTGATAAGTGAACGTATATAAGACAATAGACTACTTCAGGTGCATGGGGGAGGCAGAGACTGTATTTGTGGGCATGATTGTCTGTGGTCTCAGCACTCTAGCATCATAACCTCTGAAGAGTTTTGTTTTTCTTGTGGGTCTGGGTTTTTATGGTATTGTGACAAAGGAGGGACTTGATGAAGTGGCTTTGCAGATGACTTTTGGGATGTACTCCCCAAACATGAAGGATAGCATGGAAGACAGCACAAAATACTTGTTTGAAAATGTAATAAGTGAGTGATGGAAAAACTGCATTATGATGCAATCAGAGGAAGGAATGAACCTCATTATTTAGAAGGACTGTTAGGTAGGATGGGAATAGGCCACAAAGATTACTGAATGAATTCAAGTAGTAGCTTATGTTTGGTGAGAGAGCAGTGATTTTGAAACTTTTACAAAATATTGTCTGTTATGGAAGGGTTGGAGAACTTTTTTGGGTCAAGGGCCACTGACCCACCAAAAAAAATCAGTTGGAGACCACAAGTGAGAAGTAAAATGAGGGGGGGGAACCTCAGCCCTCATTGATATGGCCCCCAACTGAGACACTTCATTCCCCTGGTGTGGGGAGAAGGGGCACAAGGAGGGTTCAGGGCTTCCCATAGGCCAGATGAAATCTTCTGGGGTTAGTGGGCTTTGGGGTGGGCCAAAGTCAGGGATTCAGTGTGCGCAACATGGCTGCTAGTGAGTGGGATGAGGGTGCAGGGGGTGAGGGTGCAAGGTCTGGGTGGGAAGTAGGGTACAGGAGCAGGCTGAAGCATAGGCATCCAGTAGCTAAGGCAGGGGAAGGTTTTGCCTTCCCAAACCACCAGGCATGGGCATGTCCATGTTCCATACCCTGTAGTAGCCTCCTCTCTCCCATAACGATCCAGTGCTCTGGGGCTGCAGGCATGCACCCCCTTGAATCTTTTCTGCTCCCCATGTGAGTGGGGTGCATGCTTGGTGTACTGCCCTGCCTCCTTCCTGGGGGGGAGGGTTCAGCAGAGTGAGGGGGACTACAGGCCTGCCTGCTCCATCCCCAACTGCACCAGCTACCATGGGCCGGGGTATGGTGTCTCTCCAAGGGGAAGTGGGCAGGAGCAGGCAAAGGGTGCAGGGTCTCAGTGGGGGTGCAGGGTCTGGGCATGAGGAAGAGGAGAGGGCACTTAATTTCCTTTGCGCGCCCTTTCCCCCACACACTGCTTCCAAGCACCATGTCTCAGGCACAGCATCCTGTTGTTCCCATTGTCCAGAATCCAGCCAATGGGAGCAGCAGGGAAAGCCTCCAGGCAGAGCATCTGTGTGATGCTGGTTTTACAACACACACACTCTGTCTCTCCCTCCCCCCCTCTCCCCCCCCCCCCCCCCCCCCCCCCCCCCGTGGAGGGGAGCAGCAGTGTAAGGAACCACTTCTTCCCCATGAGCCAGATTGCACAGCGAGGGTTGGGGCTTTCTCTCACTCACACATACCCCCAACAGGAAGCTGGCAGTCCAACCTCATGTGGTGGTGGGGAGGCAGGAGGACATAAGGCTGGGCACCAGCACAGGCTTCCCGTTGTGGGGGGAGAAAGGGCAGGAGGTTTTGAGTCTGAGCTGCAGACAACCTGCAAGGTGTACATGGATCACTAGTTGAGAACCACTGTAATAAATGGTGGAACTGAAAATTTTCTTCTTATATTTGTATTTTAGGTTTAGTAGTATAGTAAGGTAGCATTAATATAGCAATGTAAGGTATCTATTAACATACATTTAATATTTTATTAAATTAAGTCCTTTTAGTTATTTCTTTGCCCTAAAGTTTAGTGAGTCTAGTAAATGGGCCTAAGCAGAAAAGATAGTTTTGGTATCGTGTCTGTGCTAATGAGACTAAAAGAATGTTCAAGGCTGAGGCCTTAGTTGCTTGATTTATGATACCCCTTCGCTTTGTCAATGCAAATATTGATATGCCACATAACCTTGAAAGTCCTTGTAACATTGCTTAACTGTGTGAGAAAATGTTCAAAGTTATTGCTCAGAACCAGATGGCCAAAAGAAGGTGGTTGAGTGTGGACCAGGGACCAGAAAACTAAACAACCTGGTGTCAAAGAAGCCATCTATAATCATGCCCATAATAAGAAGGGATTGAGATATTGGCCAATTGAGCCTTGAAGCAAAGCTTGTGCCCCCAAAAGACTATTGATTACAGGATGAGCCTTCAAGAGATGTTTGGGAATGATTGACATCAACAAGATAACACTCCGGTCACAAGCTGACAGAGCGGAGGATTATAAAAGTAGGGTGCTTTGCTATGGAACTTTGGGTTTGTCTTGCCACCAACTCCAGGAGCATCAGATCAATCAACCCACAGAGCCCAGCTCCCCTTCTGTGATCAATGTGGCTGACAGCTAGATTGTTCGAGAATCTGGACTGGTAACTAGAACATCTGGCAGGACTGTGTGTGTGTGTGTGTGTGTGTGTGTATGGGGGAGTGTAGCCAGACAGGAACCCCCCTGTAATATCCATTTTTGCTTGCCTGGAGCATACATGGCACACAGAGCAGAAGGCCCAGGCTGTGTGACCGTGAATGGCTGTAAACAGAGATACGCCAATTGCTGACCAAGAGGCTGCCAAAGAGTGTCCTTGACTTAACCCATATTGATATGAACACACAGCCGTCCACGGGGGGAGGAATCTCTCGCCCAGTAAAAAAGTCTAGTACACACAATTTAGTTCTCTCTTGCAAGTGTAAATTAACTTGAAACTTGCTTGTAAGAACTGGTGCCACAAAACGGACCAGTACAATTTGGCATCTTAGATAAGAAAGAGGATATGGGTCCCCAGGGGTATAAAGATGGGTCCAGCAGCATATTTACTCTGAGTGTCAATCTACCATCTATCTGCTGGTCGGGTTAGGTGTTTGATCTCCCAAGGTTCCAAGGGGACGCCCACCTTGTATTCGTCTTTCCTAGGAATTGAGAGACCGGCCCTGGCCTGACACGCTGGAGTCGAGAGGCACAGAAGGGGGTAAAAATTGTACCTGGATGTGGACCTTTGTTTGTTTGTGTGTGTGTGTGTGTGTGTGTGTGTGTGTGTATATATATACACATATACATATATATACACACACACGTAGTGTTAGAGCTTTTTAAAGATTAAGCTGTCACTTGGTACCATTATTTCTATTTTCTATCTTTACCTTTTATTTTCCTGTAATCATTTTAAAGACTTACATACATATATTTGCTAGCATTTAAGAAATAGAGCAATAGCCATTGTAACCATATGCTTTTATAAGTCTTTTTAATAAACCTGTAACTGTTTAAGTTTTTAACCTGACTCCTTCAGTTGCTGTAACAGAACCAAGCACAATTTAAAAGAACTTCAGCCGGTCATAAAGGGACAGGCATAGGAAGAGCTTGGGCGTTTGGATCTGTGTCACTCCCAGGTGACAGATTCGTTGGCGCACCTTTCAGCCTTTCCCAGGCTGCCCGCTGCGAAGGAACCCTGTGTTCTAGCAGCTAAAATCTAAGGTGTAATAAATTCTTCCTATAAAGGGGCATCTGTTAGCTTGCTGGCTACCTTCTGCGAAGGGACCCTGGTCCTAGCAGTAAAGACACAGATGTTAAACCTTTTCTGAGAAACACACACACACACACACACTGCCCTGACTGTCGGCTGACGGGGAGGAGGGAGAGGAGTGTGTGTGATTAGAAAGCATATGCAACTGTTGTATTCTCAATAAATGCAGAGTATTGCCTTTCCCCTATAAAAGATCTCATGTGCTTCATTTAAACACAACATAAGGGTTGTTGCCAGATGTCAGGACACTCCTGATAACTCCAGAAGACCGCTAGAAACATTGACGAAACAGGGAAAGGATCAGTCCCAGAATGGGAGGTGAAAAATCAGAATAACTGAAGGTGAAAGATTTCATTAAACCAGTTTTTTTTTTTTTAGGATATTAAGTGTAGCTAGCATGTGGTGGTTTGCTTCATAACTTGCTTTGTTCAGGGTGCATTACTGATAACCATTTAAATCTTACTTTTTATGCTTAAAAGTTATTTTAATCCAGTGTAAATTGTTACTGGGGGAGGGGAACAGTTGTGCATATGTATGTAAGAATGAGGGTGGACAATATGGGCCTCCTCTGTCTAAAACTTTATACAGAGTAACATTGATTTACCTGGGGTTCAGTTCCCATTGGATCTGTGTGCATGGGAGCTGACGCAAGTTCCTTTAACTTAATCTCCCCTGAGCTATTGCTCAGCAACTGCATTATATTGCTGTGGGGTGTGATTCCTATCCGTGCCAGTGCTGAAGGAGGCCAGAAGGTTTTACTCAGCAGCACAGGGGGTTGAAGGGCATCCATGAGGGCAGAAAAGTTGGCGCTGGTATTCTGGCACATCAATGACAGTCATAAGGGAATCTCTGACTAACCATTTCAGTTATAAGATCAAGAACACCTATTCCTGCTCATTCAGAAATATAATTTATGCTATCATGTGCTGACAGTGTCTGTCTGCTATGTACGTTGGACAAATGTCTGACACTTCACCAAAGAATCAATGCACACAACAGATATTAGACAGGATCACAAAGAAAAGTTTCTTGCCATTTCAACCAGAATGGGCATTGTCTCAAGGACTTAACTACCTGCATCCTGCTTCAAAGACATTTTAACACCAGACTTGAAAGAGAATCCTCTGAACTGTCATTCATGCTTAAATGTGACACTTCACACCTAGGTCTCAACAAAGGCACTCATTATCTTACCCATTACAAAGATAGCTTCCCGAATTATCACCTCTAATATATCATTAGCTCACGGACATTTTCATCCCCCCTCTGTTCTGAAATTTGATTTGTCCTTTTCATGTGTGTTTTTGATTGTATCCCTTTGGTATATATGGTCATGCCAATTTTCTTCGACAACTTGATCTGAGGAAATGGGTCTGGCCCACGAAAGCTCATCACCTAATAAACCATCTTGTTAGCCTTGAAAGTGCTGCATAGACCTGTCTTTTGTTTCAGCTAGACCGGACTAACATGGCTTCATTTCTATTACCAGTCACAGTACTTATTCACACACACTCTTCTAGAAGATAAACCTTCACCTCCCCGTAGTGTACGAGGGGTAGCCATATTAGTCTAACTTAGAGTGGTCCTGTAGCACCTTTAGGCTACGTCTACACCGGCTTCCCTCTCTCTGTTCTCTCCCCTCCTTCTCCCCACCTCCCTGCAGCAGATGTGCAAATTAGTGCCTCATTTGCATATCTTGCAGTCATTTGCATATCCTCCTCTGATCCTTTTTGTGGAAGAGGTTTTGCAGTTAAGTCCTGTGTAGACTAGGCCATTTGTCAGAAAAACCCTCTTTTGCGTGAGTCCTTATTCCTCAAAAATGAAGCTTACAGGCTCTTGTGCAAAAAGGTTTTTTTTCTGACAAATGACCCCATCTACATGGGGCTTTTAATGGCAAAACCTCTACTGCACAAAGGATCATTGGAAGAAGATATGCAAATAAAGTGTGAATTTGCATATCTTCTGCAGCCGAGGGGGGGGGGGGGAGCTGCAGTGTAGATGTAGCTTCAGAGTCTAAGGACTGCTGGTCTGCAGGGGTTCCCCCCAGTAATAGTAAAACCCCACATGCATCATTCTAGCTGCTTTCACTACCAGCAAAAGAGCAGACTGCTCTGCTCCTTTGAGGTACATAGTGCCTAATGCAGGAAGCTTTCAACAAATTTCTATTTTCTTACCAGCTTTTTACTTATTGCCCACTGCAAAAGGCAGCCAGGTGCCAAGTGAACACTACTTTTTATGTTAACACAGTTACTGTAAATTGAGAAGTAGAGAATTTTTTTTAAAACAATCCTATGCAATGAAAATAGCCTGACCTTCCATGGTGCCAAGATTGACCTTTTTCTGTGGTGTCAACTAATGATAGACTGGGAGTGAGATGCTTATAGCAACTGTTCTGGCTAGCTTCTTGTTGCAATGTTAAGCTGCTAAGGCAGGAGTTCAAGAAGCTAGTTGACAATATTTCAGATGTGGTTTTCTTACGAAGAATACTGTAAACTTAAGATATATACAGATCACAAATACTAGTCAGAATAATTGCCTTGACAAGAGGTGTGTAGTTTTCAAAGCCAAAATGTTTTAGATTTAATAGACATTTATGGTTTTCTTTTCCTCCTTACATTTGGCATAGTACAGATCCTTATTTTAATCTTCCACAATGGGAGTATCTATATAGTATACACACCCAGCTGACATCTTTTTACAAAAAAGAAATATATAGCTGAAGAATTTAGATGTATGGATGATTTTGTGCTGAGGGAGCAGTGTAATTTTACTACAGCTTCTTTCTGCTATCATCTGTTTGCTGCTGAAAGATCTGGTGGAGAATTGGTGTTGTGTAGAACACTGAAAAATTAGTGCCTAGGCATGGGGCTGTTAATACCATATAGCTTTTAGCAACAAAGCTGTGCCCTGTTGACAAAATACTTCCACCCCCAACAAGGGCGTTTCATTTAGTTGGTAGCAGAGCAAGCCTGCCAATAAAGCACCTTTCACTCTTTCACTTGTTGTGGCAAAACTTTGCTTATGGGGTGGGGTTAAGAATCTGTGAATGCTAGATGTTTTGTCGCTGAAGTGCAACAGCCTTACAGACACACTCTTTCACATGTGGCCTTGAAACAGGTTTCAAACATTTTTCCAATCTAAATGTAAAGTATCCATTTCTCTGTTATAATGAACAGCTTACAGTACCAGAAATGTTTCTCTAATCACATCTCCACTACTGCTGCGTGATTTATTGGTATAACCAGCATTGAACATAGTAAGTTCAGTGCTGTTAACTTCGCTTCATGGGTGGTGTGTGAGTAAAAGTACAAACTCGATGCCTGAAAGCTGTCGGGGTGCAGTGAGCTCGGACAGAGGCGCTTGCAGCCGGGGGAGAACACAGCCCTATGGACTAGGTGACCCTGGCTGGTCCATCCAGGACAGAGGCTTAAACCGGCGGCTGGGGGTCGCTTTTTCCAGCCTACTGAGCTGGAGGTGGATGGGGCCCCGGCGTGCCAGGCTCGATTTCCATCCCTGGCGGCGAGAGTGCGGCCACGACGGTTTATTTTTGAAGAGAGGAGAGAAGGGCACCGCATTTTAAAATTATCCCTCCACGTGCTGTGTCCTGAGGATCCAGCCAGCAACCCCCCTCCCCCGCCCTCTGCCCGCTCTTCTCGCGGGAGCTCGCCGCCCTGTCAGGGTCTGGCCGCAGCGGAACCAGTGCAGTTGCTGCGAGGCGGGAGGCCCTGGGCTCTGTGCGCCGCTGCCCGTCCGTGTCCGCCCGGCCCGCAGAGGGACCCCACCGTGCCTGCGCGGAGGAGCCGCCCCCTGCCCTTCGGTGAGTGCAGCCCCGCGCCCGGCGGCTATTTATACCGGCCGGGGAGGCGCTGCCAGGCCGCTTCCCCGCCCCCTGCGCGCCCCGGCCCGAGGGCACATTGTGCCGGGAGAGTGACAGGCGCAGCCCCTGCCCCTGCCTGGCAGCGCGGCCGGGACTTGCCCCCAGCGCCCGCTTCTCCCCGCGGCGATGTAAGTGCCGAGGCGCCCGCGGGGCCGGGGCTGCTTCCTGCTTTGGTGGCTGTTGACTGGGGGGGGCCTCGGGGCTGTTTGTCGTTGTAGGGCCCGCTCCTGTGCGCCCGACGTTCCGCGTCTCCCCGTGAGAGAGGTCACGTCCGCAGGCAGCAGAAATGGCCCCCAGTAGGCAGACCCGGGTTTTGCTTCTCAACGCCATGGAAAAGCTGGAGAAGACCCTCTTCAGGCTGGAGCAAGGTCAGTGCTGCCCTGGGGCGGGTCCGAGGGCTGCCCGCGCTAGTAGCTGACGGGCAGCTCTTGGGGAAGAAGCCATCCATTAGCTGCAATGCTCGTGGTGAGCCGTCGTGTGCCCCTAGCCAGGCATGTCCAAAGTCCGGCCCGCGGGCCAATTGCGGCCCGTGCTCCAGTTTAATACGGCCCCACAGGTAATTTGGCAATATCTATCTTTAATGGCCCCCAACGAATCCATATGTATTGAGATGAATACATTGTAAAATCCCAGTTAATGTCAGTTGGTCTAAATCAGTTATAAATATATTTGGACACAACATGTATACTTGGTGTTATGTTCCTGTTCGTATTTTTTGAACTTAAAAGTTGACAGACAACCTTTATTACCAATAATATGTAATGTACTTTACAATGTTCCTGACATATATTTCAGCTTCCTGGATTTTTTTTTCATCTGGCCTTCAGATATGAAAGGCAGAGTGATTTAACACCTGTTTAGATTTGTCATCCATGTGACGAAATGAAAAGTATGCTGTTTGCAATAAACTTTACATAAAATAGTTCATTTGCATTTAATTTTAATGGTTCAAAGAATGTCAGGCAAAATGGTCGGCCCTCGCGCATGTTCACTTCATCAAATCTGGTCCTCTTTGAAAAAAGTTTGGACACCCCTGCTTTAGCCCATCGTCTCCCGGACGGGGTAATTGCTGAACACAGCTACTACCGTGTCCTTTGTATGTTGTTTATGGGGAGTAGCATGTTAGAGGCTCCAATTGTAGATCAGTGCTGGTGGTAAAGCTCTTGGAGGCCAAAAAGACATTGTATTTCTTAAAAAAAAAAAAAAAAAAAAAAAGGCAGAATCACATTTCCAATGAAACATGAGTCTAGTTTAAGACAGCACCTGTAGGATGATACAACTCCTGTGTTCATCTCTAGTTCAGTCCCTATTTGTGCTATTTATAAGTAAGTCTTAGTGATTTAACTTTGTGTGTGCAGCACTGAATCATTATGATTTAGTCCCATGTCTTAATCCCATGTCTTAATCAATATGAAGTTTATTTATGTCTGTAGTCCTATTTTTTTGGGGGGGGAGGGTCACAGATAAGATTTGAAGATCTGCTAAATTTGTGCGCAAAATTGATTAAAGCAATTCTGTAATTTAGAATTATTTCTCTTGTTAATAAGCTCTTGGAAACATTTTTATATTTAAGTATATCCATCAGCCTGTTAGTGAAAGGCATATTTGGACCAGTATCATCTGGATCAGCAAATTCAGCCCATAAACTGTTAAGGTGAAAATGTTTATTCTTTCTTGCATACGGTGTTTTCTTTCAGGTGCAACAGTGTAAGTTTCATCTTTCACCCAGAAGATTTAAAAATATTGTCCAATAATGGTTGATTTATGAACTTACTTTCAAAATATTTCAGAAAAGCATGACTTTTTTTTGCCCTTCTCAAAAACTAGAAGTCACAATTTGCTGAATAATTAATATTTGAATTTACCAGACTTTTTTATTCTTAATTTTTTTAAAAAAGTGCAGAGTCAATTCTGACCAGCCTATTAACTTTTCTTCAAGCTATATAAGCTTGCATGGGGGCTGCTGAAGATTGGAAAACCACACACTTCAAATTGCCTAAACTGATAGCTAGTGGAGGGAGAGCATAGCTAATTTAGGGAAAGTATTCCTGGTATCAGTGCTGTTACTATAGGGGATAAAATATCAAAGGCATATAACCCAGTGGCTTGATCTAATTTTAGCTGACTCAGTCAAGATTATGGTGAGGAGAAATTGCCTGAACTTGCTAAGAGTAATTTTTGTATACAATTTTTGCAACCAAATTAGCTAGTTGATAGGCACCCAGATTCTGAAACTGTTAAGTCTTTGTGCTATTATATGCTTGGGAGGGTTTTCTTTCATCCTTACTTTTTATGTTTAGTGGATGACAAGGTAAGTAACAGATACTGTAAACTTCACTGGCATGGGCTATTTAAATGTACTTGGATAGCTGAAATTTGATATTTGGTCATTCTGGCACAATTCCATTTGTTGAGCAACTTTTTTATTTAATGAGGATGGTATGATTTAACTGTTTTTAACATTTTTACATGTTACAGCATACGTTTTAAACTTTCTCTTATAGGCTATGTCTACACTGCACGCTTATTTCAAAATAACGCATGTTATTTAGAAATAACAGTGTGTGCTTCTACACAGTCATGGATTCTAAAATCCTGATCCTGCAACTGACTGTCCAGTGAAGTCACTGTGGCATGGCATGGGTTTATGGTTGTGTGTGGGTGTAGTTGGAGGATTGAGGCCTTGATCAATAATGGCAGTTGCCTTGAAAGTGCTTAAGCATCCGTCTAATTGCACTCATGTGAACAGATCAGGCTTTTGAGGCCCTGATACCACAATCTGAGTCATTCAGGCACTCACTTGCTCTGGGATCTGTTGGTTTAAATGAAATTCTATATGTGTTCACCTGAGTGGATCAGATTATAAATTGAGGGGCAAAGGTTTCTATTTTAGAGTATGAAGGCTTAAATCTTGCAATTTACAATTTGTGGGTGAGCTGCTGCACCTCATCAGAATACCAAGGAAGTCATTGGGGCTGTATGCAAATATAGCTGTCCATGCAGTAAAATGCAGGTGTGGGGCCTCAATTTGGTTTATATTTTCAAAAAATGTAAAGGATTTGGGACTTGTTTACTTGAATATTACATGAAATGTAAACATGTCTATAAAACATTTTCATTTTCAAGTTTGGTCTTCCATTTTTCACAAATAGTTATCTTCCCAATTCAGTTAAATTTAAAGGAGTGTCAAATCAGAACCTCGTTTTAAAAAACAATAAATTATGAACATTCAGGTAATACATATACCCAAGTTCTCATGCCAGTGTATGTGGTTTGAAAGTCCTAGTTTCCTCTTATGTTTTATATTTTTTACTCTCTTGCTGTGTGAAAGATTCACACAAATATGAGAAACTGACTAGACAGAAAATGCTGTTAAATGCACAAAGATAAACAGACTAAAGAAATATAGCTTTTTCCCTCCCCACTCTGTTTTTCATGTGGCAGTAACGGTATGTGTGATGCATATAACCCATGTTTTACTCTTGTTATAAGTTGACATTTATTTAAATAGATGTGTACCATCTCTATTTTATCTATTAAAAATGAGGTGACTGTTTAAATAGTAATACTTCTGTCACCTTAAATTAAGGATGTTTGCTATCATGTAATTGAATAGTTGTGTAACCACGTGAAATCTTATTTATTGGTTACATGAGTATTTGATTGGCTGACAGCCCCAGTCCCGGGGATCCTCCCTGCTACTATGCACTGCTACTTCTAATACAGAGTCAGCAGTGTGGGGTGGCAAGAGGAGCCAATTTGAAAACCAGCTCCCCATACAGACCAGCTCCTGCCTGCTGCCCTATGCTGCTGCCTCTGACACAGAGGCAGTAGCACGGGGTGGCAGCAGCCCCTATTTGTGGGGGGTCTGAGTTCCCCACAGACAGAGGCTTCTCCATGTGATGCGGAGCATCCTTTGTTCACAGGGAGCTCAGGCTCACCATGGACAGAGGCTGCTTTCCAGCAGCCTCTCCTACCCTTGTCTTGCTGACAATGATAGAGGCCGGGGGGGGCGGGCAGACAGGCCATACCGCGGAGCTGGTGCTGGGGGGAACCACCTCTTAAGCTGGCTCTCCACAGCTCTGACTTCTGCCTGCCCTGTAGGAGGCAGCAAGGAAGGGACAGGTGAGTCTGCTGAGCTGATAAATGCAGGGAGCTGGCTTGAAAGCCGGCTCCTCGTGCATATCGGCTACAGCCTGCCTCCCTTCCCCCCCCCCCCCCCCCCCCCCGCCGCCACTGGGCTTGCTGTCTCTTATCAGGTGCTCATGGACAGTCTGCTTAAAACCAGCACCTCACGGGCACCGACTCCCGCTCTCCCTCCCCTGCCTTGCTGCCTCTGTCAAGGGGTGGAGAGATGCATGTAGTCGACAAGATTATACGATAAGCCTAGGCTTATCGGTTAGTCAACTACATGCCGACATCCCTACCTTAAATACTTCTAAAACATAAGGGATACTTAATTTCTGATTTTTAATGGCAACATTAGCAGAGAAGCAGAAATAATTATTACACCATAATTCTCTATTGATGAGAAATGCCATTAAAATAAAATCATTCTCTTAACTGTACACTCAGTGCATCAGTATAGAATTATGGTACCCCTCTATTAACTTGAAGTCTTCATATTGTGACTCTCACTAATAAACCATAAGATTATTCTTTAATTTTAACAAATACAAATTTTTTTAAACACTTCATCTTTTCTGTTGAGGTTTTGAACTACAGTTCCGACTGGGCCCAACATTACAAGGCAAGCATGTTACAGTGTACACTAACTATCCAGCTTCTGGAGAATTATTCAATCGCCGTAAGTTCAGGGCACTGTCCTGGCACAACCCAACAGGAAGAGAAGATGATTCCGATAAATATTGTAAACTGGATCTCCAAATTTCTGGGTCGTACCAGTATTATTTCTGTCATGAGTAAGTGGAGCTTTTTACATATGAAATGCTGTAGTCTTCACCCTCATTACTCTATGTATCTCAGTCTTGACCTAGAAGGGAAACTGAGGTATAAGACAATAATTCAGTTTCCATATCTGTGCAGTCATCATTGGCCTCTGTGGTGGACTGCTTGCAAAGGATTCATGATGGTTTTTCAGGCTGCAGTGTTTTGGGAAGTACTCAGACCACATTTATTCTCTCGCTCTCAAAAAAATTCATGTCTACACGGTCTGAGTCATCAGCATTCTAATGGTACAAATAATTAACTATTTAGTTTTGGAAGTTTGAGAGAGCTCAAACATTTAAAATCAAAGTTGTCTTTCTTATACATCTTCATGGGCTTTTTCCACTTAGTTCTGACATAGTGGCTAACAGAGCTAGAAATCATTATGTTCAAAATCCATTTATCTCTAACTTCAGTAATTTTTTTGAGGTCCTGACACAGTTTAAGCAGTCGATCTGTAACTCGGGGACTGCCTGTACTTCCTCTAATGGTCATGCTTTAAGAATACTCATTTTTATTCTATAAAATGGCTGAATAGAGAAAATAGAGTACCCACACAATGGCTGTTGTTCTTATACATGATCTTTAAAATTTTATAACAACTTGCATTCTTCCTTTTTTACTATTTAATCATTAAACATGTTGTTATACAAGAATAAGACTTAGGCACAGTTCTTCAAGGTGCTAAATTAAAACTTTTAAGAATTATGGCACCTTCTAGGTTCAGTCACTATTTTTAACCCCTATCCTATCCTATTCAGTCTATGCAGACTAATTTTCATATCTGCACAAAGCCCCATTAATATCCATGGGGCTTCATATAGACCTGAAGAACTGCTTGCATGGATCCAGCTGCAGCACTGAAGTCTTTTGTATGTTCGCTAGAAAAAAACCTCATTGTAAATTTCAGAGGCAGAACATTAAATAAGTTTGAGTTTGAATGAGTCCTTAAATTCGGAAAATGGTAGGAATGATTCTGAGTTGGAAAGACCTGTTCTGCAGTACTTTAGCATGCTGAGATGAGATGATTTTTAAAATACTAAATTGTGGGTTGGCTTCTGGTGTTAGAACTGGCTGGTGCAATGGGCATTTGTTTTTCCAGTAGTTAATAGACTCATTTTTTCTAGAAATGAGAAAAGTGGTGGAGGTTACATAGTTGTGGACCCTATTTTGCGTGTTGGAGTTGATAATCATGTATTGCATTTGGATTGTGTTACACTCCAGACATTCCTAGCTAAGTGTCTGGGACCATTTGAGGAATGGGAAGATCGCCTTAAAGTTGCAAAAGAATCAGGTAATAACTACATACTCTGTAAAGATCACTTTTAAGGGATACATATTAAATGTATACCAGTATGTTACATAGTTCTACTTTTTTTTTTTTAGTTTGCAGTATGTTATGAAATAAATAGTTATGAAACTGAATCCATGTTAAATGCATAATAAAGTAAATCAGTCTGATTATGAAAATATTTTCTTTGAAGGACAATTATTTGGGAACGGCCTTTAAAAATGTGATCTGAATTTTTAGGCTGTTTAATTTCTATCACATAGATTGGAAAGATACAGAGGAAATGAGGATAGAACATGGTTTAAATGTTACCAAAAAACTTGTTTTAGCTATTTGAAAAGTTTGGTGGCAGTACATACTATGATGGTACAGTTTATCATATAATTTCATCTTATGTTCATTGTAATCTTTTTCTTGTATTAACCAATGGTTTCCTTGTAATTTTTTTGTAGGTTACAACATGATTCATTTTACACCAGTGCAAAAACTTGGACTATCTAGATCATGCTACTCTCTGGCTGATCAGTTAGAAGTAAATCCTGATTTTTCAAGCTCAAATAAAAAGTGCACTTGGAGTGATGTAGGAAACCTAGTGGAAAAAATGAAAAATGAATGGAATATGCTTTGTATAACAGATGTAGTCTACAATCATACTGGTATGATTTTTTGCTATACTACCTTGATGCTTTTTGTTGCCAGCTCAGTAACAGTGTCAGAGCTAATCTGTTTATTCGCTGTTTCATGATTTTTCCCCATGAAAAGACCTTTTAAAAGGTTTTTGAGGGTACTTAATCATCTTTATCTGCCTTTTGAGTCTCCTAAATCCATTGTATCTTGTATCTGTCAAGGAGAGCTGTCTATTAAGAAGGCAAAATAAGAATTTTTATTAGTACTTAAAATCTAAGGAAATCCTGATTAAAACATATCTATAGAACACCATTATGCTTGTCTATATTTATGCTTGTCTATATTTTCATAATACTGTATTCATATATGCTGCATGGCATTGCTCAGGTATAAATTCACTGGATCACACTGTAACAAGTGTAATGTTCTTCACTGTATAAAAAAGGGGAGGGGAACCTTTTTTGGAATGGGGGCCACTGACCCACATAAAACTCAATTGGAGTCTGCACTCAAGCAAGAAACAAAAACAAAACCCCTCACTAGGGATGTAATCATGTAGTCGATTAATCAATAAGAAGCAGCTTATAGATTAATGCTATAGACTACATGCATTTCTCCACTTTCATCCACCAGTACATTTTTTAGCAGGCTGGCCATCAGCCTTGCTCAGTCCTGGCTTTTGACGGGTCTGGGACCTACCCCTGCTGTGGCTCTGCATTTAAAGTGTATTAGGAGCTATGCAGGCAAGCAGCCCAGCTCAGTCCCAGCTCATACTGGGTCTGGGAGCTCAGACCCTCCCCGGTCAGAAGCTGCTGCCATCCCGCGCTGCTGCCTCTCTACCAAAGGCAGCAGCACGGGGTAACAGGAAGCCAGTCTACGATGGGAGTTGGTTTTTAAACTGGCTCCCCTGCAGACCAGCTCCTGCTGGGTATCCCATGCTGCTGCCTCTGATACAGAGGCAGCAGCGTACAGTGGCAGGGGGCTCCTTGGGAGTGAGACCTTAGTGCGCTGGCTGTTGGCCTTGCCCTCCGGATAATATACAATAGTCGACTAATTGATAAGAATTCATGAGGTTAATTGACTGTTGAACATCCCTACCTCTCACTGACATGGCCCTTGAATGAGAAGCAGAAAGACACTCCTCACATTCCCCTCTCATACCAGAGCCTCGGGGGGCCAGGCTAGTAGATTTTGTGTGTTCCAGTCCCATGGGGAGAATGGCGCGCAGAGGGAGGTGGGCTGGAGTGCCAGCTCAGGCTCCCCAGTGCTGGGAGGGAGCTCCAAGCCTTGGGGGCCTTTATCCGGACAAACTGGGGGCTGCATCTGGCCCCTGGGCCTTAGGTTCCTCACTCCTGGTCTAAAAAAACACCACATTAATTTTAGGATAGGAGGAAGGAAGGAAAACAGAAGTAGGGTGATTGGGTCTGAGGCAGAGAGAATGCATGGAACAGATCTGTATCATGCTTTCAGAAGAAGAGATGTTCTAGGAATATGTTTTTGACATAAATAAAAGGATCAATTTTGTACGAGTCTCTTTCATACATTAGTGCAAAAATAGATACTATCGTCTCAGTCTTCCGGTTTCTTTATAACCTACTCGATGAAGCTGTTGTTTGTAGCTCACTGCAGTGCTCTATTTTTGGAATTTCTGATGCTCTCTGGTGTTGAAGTGCTATTTTCTTAAACATCAAAGAAGCTTTTAAAAACCATTTCTTTGATTCATTGAGCAAGGTTTTATTGATTTCTCTTAACACAAATAGGTTAGGAATAAGATGATCATTTAAAGGAGTAAGATAAATTAATCATATACATACTCTCAGATCTCATGACTGCATTTCTACA
Source organism: Pelodiscus sinensis (assembly GCF_052426305.1). NCBI lineage: Eukaryota > Metazoa > Chordata > Testudines > Trionychidae > Pelodiscus > Pelodiscus sinensis. Next base: position 40,847,755 of record NC_143060.1, read on the forward strand.
ATGTATGAAGGAAAACTCTTGCCTTCCCACTTCTGTGCCTGTCTCCAAAAGTCATGTGCATCCCTAGTACCAACTCTAATTTTTTTTAATTTTTTTTTTTTTTTGGCAGTGGGTTTGATATCTAAATTATAGGTCAATATGTAATAGTTCTACAGCACCATTAGTGTTGTGTATGGCATTTTATAGCTAAATAATAGATGGCCCCTGCTCCAATGGCTGTAAAATGGAAGGGCTGAAGCCTGCAAACTTAATCACAAGAGTAAGATATTTTCACTTGAACACAGAAGTTAGGAATGGGCAATGGGATGAATCACTGGGCTAGATGGACCTTTGGTCTGACCCAGTACAGGTTGAATGTGTCTCAGCCGGGACTCCCTGGTCTGGCAACATCCATGGTCTGGCAGGCGTTCTGGATGTTGCTAGACCGGAGAGACCCACCCCAGTGGAGGACCAAAGGCAGGAGCTCTGTGAGGGCTGGGAACCAAGCCAGGCTGGCTGCAGGGAGGCCAGTAGCTGGAAGTCCGGCTGACCCCGTGGGAGGGGAGCCAGAACACCAGTGGGATCCGGCGGGGCAGCAGACTGCTTTAATGAGACCAGGAGCCCTGGTGGTGGGACCACGGGGCTGCCGCAGCAGGGCTAATGGGGCCAGTGCTGCCTCGGTAGGCTGGCTGGTTGGGAACTGCAGCTGAACAGCAGTCTGGTGTGGGGAAGAGAGGGGTGGGAATCTTGGTAATGGGACTGTGGGCTGGCGAGGCTGGTGCTACTGCCGTGGAGCTGGCGTGGCTGGGAGTACTGGTGGTGGGGCAGTGGTTTGCCACCATAAGGCTGAGTGCCCCAGCGGCAGGACCATGCGCTGCCATGCATAGCTGGTCACAAGTGGGGAGGCCAGGCAAGGAGCAGAGCCCGGCTGGGGGGCCAGTGGGTGGGGGAAGTAATGACCTCCCCTTATCTGGCAAAATCCCTCCTTGAGGACCACTCAGGTCTTGAGGATGCTGGGTCAAGGAGGTCCAACCTGAACAGCTGTTTTTGTTATGTTCACATGTTTGGATGTAAAATACAAGTCATAACAGCAAGCAGTGTACGAGCGGGAGGCCAATAAGAGTAAGTGAGGACAGTTCATGAAGAAAAATTGCTTGGTTAGTTATATATGTATTTTAAAGGTTTCGTGTCTTTTTTTTTTCTTTTTTTTTTTTCCCCTGCTGATAAACTAATGGTGGTGGTAGTCGTCAGTGTTTCCTCTAAGCTGCGCAGGTGATCAGTGAGCGCTGCCCTGTCAGTCAGCTGTGTACATGGAGCCCCCAGTCTCTGACTGCGTGGAGCTTCACAGGTGATTAATCAGCTGTGCTGCCATGCAGTTTAGAGGCAACACTGGTAGTAGTACTCTTTTTATACTAATTGGTGAAGAAGATTTCAGTTGGAGTTTGAACCTCTTAAATTCCTCTTCTGGGAAGTGTCTTATTTATCTGACTAATCCAAAATAATTTGCTAGTAAATTTGGCTGTTTGTATAGTCAGATAAAAACAGGTTTAGTTTTAGGCAGCATTCTCAATTCAGTGTCTGATAAGAACAGCAATAAAATGGTTAAACGTGTTAGTGTCACAATCATTTCTTTAAAATTCAGCTCTGTGTAAAGCAAATAAAACTTTCAGTTTATTTCCTTTGAACTGACTGTCTTGGCATGCAACACACTCCTGGCCTAGTCTGGTATTTTTGTCTCTAAGCTTTTTAAAAATAGAAATTAAAAACTTGGGCCCTGATTCTGTGTTTTCAGGATTGTGGCCTATGTCACTCCCCTCTCCCCTCCCCTCCCCCCTTCTCCCCCACCAGATGAGAATGTAACCACAGTGGGGGCAGGACAAGCAGAGGAGTCTTCCTGAGATTTCCCCACCTGCTTCCACAGGCTTGATCTGGTGGCTTGGCGGACTGAATCTGGCCTGCAGAGGGTGTTTTGCCCAGGCCTGATCTATGTGCTGTACAATTGAGGAAAATGTCTCCCATTTTCCTACAGACAGAAGTATTTTAATCAGTTTTCAGTAGCATTTAAATGCTTGTGGTAAATCAAACTAACCATTAGAGTCCACAGTTATTTGAGATAAAAAGGGAAAAGTGTGAGTGCTATTGTTTGCATCTGGCTGCACACTCAAAGACAATATTGTATATTGGCTAGTAAACTCCCCCCTCCCCCCCAGCTTTTTTAAATGAAGCTTATTATGAATATATTTTCTGAAAACTACAAATTTTTCTAATCATGCATGTTTTCCCCATTTGTTACATTCAACAAAACAAGAATAGTTTGTCAAGAATAATGCTGTCTAGTGTTTCTCTAGAAGTTTCACTAAATTTCAGTTCAGAGAATTATCTTCAAAGCAATTACTTTTATCACAATTATTATACACTTTTTTTCATCTCGTGTCTGAAGGCTAGAAGGTGATTTCTCAGAATCAAGTGAAAAGTTATGTCATTTTGCTGCCTTATCTTTTTGGAAAGAATCACCAATTTCTGACACCAAAGGACACGTCTTTTTTTTTTTAATTTCCCGATGTCTGTCATTTTTTTGTTCATCTATTCAGAATAGGATAACTTTGCTTTTTAAAGAAAAAAGTATTTTTGTACAGAAGTCTCAGGCAACATATGTATGTGAATAAGATCCCATATAAGATATTTACAAGTGAAGCTTTTAAAGGCCCGAGGTAATGTTGCTTTGTTACTTTCAGATGCGCAGGCTGCCTTTAGTTGTGGATGGCAGGGTTCCAGGTTTATAAAGGTCAAACAGTCAATGCCAAATTCTAAATGATAATGAAATGTAACAGTAGAGGTCGCTTCAAACGAGAGAATTATAAATACTATGGGGTGATCAGCAAACAAAAATAACACACAATTTGGTTTTAAAAAAAAAAAAGCCCTCACAGAATAAGTATTGCAGTCTGTTGCATTTCAATGGAACCACAACCAGCATAGGCTGATTAATAAATTCTATCAATGTTAGAAATGACTTGTGGATAGTAATGGACACAAACCCTTTCTTCTTTGAGTTAGGGACCACATTTCCTTTACTTCAGCCTTCCATGACTCTTTTCTAAGGCAATGTAAAAATTATATGAAATTTCTACAGGGCTGTGTTGGGGAGCATTTAATCATGATCTTTGTTTCGTTTGGTTGTTGAACCATTCTATAATCATTATAGTTCTCCTACTAAATTACATAGACTAGTTCAAAAGATCCCATGAAAATGATAATTTTCTATGAAACTCTGCCTAGGGCTTTTCTATAAGGAAAGAGCAATGAAAGTTAGATGCTTTCTTTTCCTCTCTTCCTCATTTTCTCCCTTCCTCCCACCCATGACTTATCTTTCACATTTTTTGTGGATACCCACTATTACTACAAGCATGGCCCCGTATATATAGCAGTGGGTTGCATCTTAGTTCTATGATAAGGGCTCCTTGATTTCTGCCACAGAACACTACTGTGTGAAGGGATCTGTATTGCACTGTCATTCAGCATGTACCAGAAGCAAGGAATCTCTTGTGTTTGGTTTTTTTGCACGAAAAAAAAAGTAAAATAGTTTCTGCTATACTAGAATATCTGTTTTTGTCTATTGACTTTTTAGTCATACCAAAGATGTTAGTGGAATGTAAGTTTTCATGTGGTCTGATTCTGTAAAGACTGAAACCAAATCTTCTGTTGGAAACTAAACTGATTTTTACCTCCTGTGCTATCCTAAAGTTTTGGTCATAAGATGTTTGTATAAAAGAGTGAAATAATTCAGCTTGTCTAATTATTGTTTTTTCTCTTATTACTAAGCTGCTAACAGTGAATGGATTAAGGTGCATCCAGAATGTGGTTATAATCTTGTAAATTCTCCCCACCTGAAACCAGCCTGGATCTTAGACCGGGCTTTCTGGTATTTAAGCTGTAGTGTGGCTGAAGGGAAATACAGAGATAAGGGGCTACCTCCATCAATTGAAAATGACCATCACCTGAACGTAAGTAAATGAGAAACACAGCATTGTACTTTGTAGTAATAATAAACAATGTAACTATATGAAGAAATGTTTATTTATATTGTGGTAGTGCCTAAACTGTGCTAGATGTTTCTCAAACATATACAGGTTGGACCTTTCTGGTCCAGCTCCCTTGAGACCTGATGGAACTGAAAGTAGGGAATTTGCTGGACCAGGAAAGGTCCCTTGCCACAGCCCCTCAGCCCGCCCTGCCACCAGCTCATTCCTTCCCAAATGGGCTGCCTGCTGACAGTCAGTTGCCCTGCTCTGGCCCCACTCCTAGTTGGGCTGCCGCAGCCCCATTACCAGAGCCCCAGCTCTGATGCTAGGCTGCTGCAGCCCCGGCCAGGCTGTCCATGAGGGGTTGCCACGGCCACATGCAGCTCCGGCCCCCCTACCACCAGCCTTGCTGGGTTCCCAACCCTGCCAGGCTCCCAGCTGCTGGCCCTCTGGCCCCAGGGCTCTCTCATCGAAATACATCTGTGGATGTTGCCAAACCGAAGAATCCTAGTTAAAATAGGTGCAACCTGTACTAAGACACACAGTCCCTGCCCTGAAGTATTTATTTTTAATAGCTTTTTAGGACTTGTGTAAAAGTAACTCTCTTTTTTTTTTACAGTGTATTCGTAAAATAATTTGGGAAGATATTTTTCCCAAGATAAAATTATGGGAATTTTTCCAAGTAGATGTTACCAAAGCTGTGCAGCAATTTAAAAACCTTCTGATTAAAGGTAAAAGTATATCTGTTATACATACATGTTTTGGGGAGAAGAGGCTTTCTGTTGTTGGTTTGCTGTTTAAATGCATGCTCAGATACATACCAACTTGAACACTCTCAGTTTTGACAATTATAGTCAAAATTACTTTAAATGACTTACAAAAAATAAAGACTGCTTTGTCTAAGAGCTTAGCTGAAATTATGACCTGGTTGAAGTCAATGAGTATTTTTGCAGTCAACTTCAGTAGAGCTTGTTTTTCCTCCCCTAGTTATCTGTATTTCAGTTTCTAGGTAAACTGGAACAGCAAAACCTGTCTCTCTATGTGTGTTTTTTGTTTTTTTTGTTTGTTTTAAGTTTTAGTGTGCGCATTTTAAACTTCTACTCTACCACATTTTGGTTAATTTTATTTTTCTTCAGGTAACAGGAAAACTCAATCTGATCCAAACCAACATCTTCAAATAATTCAGGATCCCGAATATAAACGACTTGGCTGTACTGTGGACATGAATATTGCATTGGCAACCTTCATACCACATAGGTAACTGTAATATTGGGTTTGTACAAGAAAAACTGAATGTTAACTTTCAATTGAAAAATCTAGTATGATGAGATCCTCTAGGTGGGGTAAGGAATTAGAATTTTCATTCATCAATATTTGAGTTATATTTTATAATCAAAGGTATGTTTGAAATTTAGGAACTTTAAACAGGTGTATAGTGAGAGCTGAACTTACAGTTTTTAAGTGCTGTTTTTCTGTTGTATAGTAATGGACCAGCTGCAATAGAAGAATGCTGTAACTGGTTTCAAAAGAAAATTGAAGAATTAAATGCTGAGCAGTTCCGGCAAATTAACTACCATCAAGAGCAGGTCTTTTTTAATGCTGCATTTAAATTTTGAAATCTTTCTTTCTTTCTATTATAAACCATAATTTTATACTTTTATTGAAATAACATTTAATGTACTTCCAGGCAGTTACTTGTGTTGTGGAGACTGTGGCTTATGAGAGACTGGCTGACCATGGTCCTAAACAGGGTCCTGTTAGTAGAAAATACCCTTTACTCACCAGGTATTGTCTTTTGTCTTCGCTCAAAAAGCAATTTTTAAAATGTTCTACTTTCTTGGCTTGACTAAAACATCTAGATTTGATGTTACAGATGATATGGGCCTGACTCTGATGGTCTGTAAAGGCTAGGCCCTGCAAAGAATTCATCACTGTCATGAATTTGAGCAGTCTTGCTGAGCATCTTTGCAAGAATGAGCCTTTACACTGTTATAAGTTAGGAGTAACTCCCTTTAAGTCAATGGAGCAATAACTCTGTAAGAAGAGAAGAATCAGGCCATGTTTCTTAGAAACCAAACTATGCAAAACTTACTCGTTTAACTTGAACTTCAGTTTTAGCTCAATGAGGATTAGTGTTTCTCTGGTAAATTTTTTGTGCAAGTTGCACGTAAGCCTATGGAAGAGACATAATCTTTGAGGCAAATGTAAAATCCAATAAAAATAAACTTCTGTATTAAACTCACCTTTTTACTACAACAACATGGGATGCTTCCTTACAGTGATTAGCTAAAATTAGATTATTCTAATTTTAAGACTAAACTCTTTTGTTTTGAAACTGAGATTGTGCAGCCCCATAGTTCACATTCTGAGCTACAATGTAAGCCTTTGCATCACTTTCCCCATCTTTCTCCTCTGATCACACAGATGGAAAAAATGGTAACTTAGTTAAACTAATCACTGATAACGCTTTGTTGTAATGGCTGAACTTCTTGTTAGGCTTTCATTCAAAAATCTCTTTTTAAAAAAAAAAGGAGGGGGGGACATCAGGTGGCTGTACAGAACACGGTATGGGGTTTAGATTTCATTGAAATCCAGGGGATTTGTTATGGTGTTGCTATAGTGCTCATCTAGGGAATCAGGGGTAATTGCACCTTGCTGCCCTTGCCACTTAAGCTGCACAATACAGCTTTGCCAGATTTGGGGGGTGCAGCCTGAAAGAAACTGGATGTGGTGCTGATAGAATATTTGTACTAGTTTGGAAGCAGTGCAGTATCTTAAGGGTGCATCTGCACGGCAGGGCTTAATTTGAAATAAGCTACACAAACTGAGCTACGTCAGTTGCGTAGCTTATTTAGAAATAGCTTATTTCAAAATTGAGAGTATCTACACAGCACTTATTTTGAAATTAAGCACTCTTCCTTTGATTTCCCTTACTCCTCGTACAATGAGGGTTACAAGAGTTGGAGTAAAAAGTCCTCCACTTTGACTGTATTTTGACATTATTTCAAAATATCTGCCTGCTATGTAGACATGGACTAAGTTATTTCAAAATAATGCTTGTTATTTCAAACTGTTTCTGTGTAGACATATCCTAACTGATTTAGAGGTCTAATCTAATTTTCAAAAGGGAGTTAGGCATTTAGGAGTTATCCAGCTACAGTAGACTTGTGATAATCCGGCACCCTTGGGATCCAGGTGGTGCCGGATTATCAGAAATGCCGGACTATCAGGAGGTACTCTGGCAGGGGTGGGTCTCGTCGGAGGGGAAGCGGGGGAGGGGGCGGGGGTGTGCCAAACCCTCCCTCCTGCTGCAGGGAGGCAGAAGAGGAGAGGCGATGACAGGCAGGCAGCCGCATTCAGGACATTCTGGTCAGTTACAGTCACTTCGGCTGGATCACAGCCGACACGCAGTTCAGCCTTTTTCTTCACCACCACCACCACCAGAGCCTACTGTTGTTGACACTCCCATAGAAGCAGAGGAGGATATTGAAGAGGGGGATGATAACAGGGATGAAGCAGCACTGGTTTCATCGGATGATGAGTAATTGTGCAGCATGGCAAAATAAAGTTACAGATTTAAGTTTCTGGGGTTTGTTAAAATTCACATTTTTTAGTGTTTAAGTGAATAATTAACAGACTGTATATATATCAGCAGTGTATATATCCGCACACCCCCACCCCACCGACCTCTACCTTCCCCTGCCCCCCCCCCCCCCCCTCCGGCAGTAGAGAGGAAAGTTACATTAACTGCATGTTGGCTGTGAATCCAGCCGGAGTGACTGTAACTGACCAGAACGTCCTGAATGTGGCTGCTTTGGCACACCCCCCCCCCCCCCCCCCCCCCCGGCAGTAGAGAGGAAAATTACATTAACTGCGTGTCGGCTGTGGATCCAGCCGCAGTTAATTACTCTAACAACTTGAAGCAGCTGCTGGAGCACTTCCGGGTTGCAGTTGGTGCCGGACCATCAGGCGTACTGGACCATTGGATGCCGGACCACCGGAGTTTTACTGTACTTTGCAAAACAGAAAACAGCCCTTCATTTATCTCTTAGCAACAAAGTAGTTTTGTGCAATTTATTGGTTGATATAAGGCAGGCGGTATTTCAGTTGTCTTTAAAATATTTAAGTCTTAATTTTTTAAGTGCATTTTACTTTGTATTTATACAATCTCTAGATATTTTACTTACCCATATAAAGAAATGACTTTGGAAGAGGAAGAACCTCTGATGCATCAGCCTGATAAAGCTTGTCATTTCTTGGCTCATAATGGTTGGGTAATGGGAGATGATCCTCTGAGAAACTTTGCTGAACCAGGTTTGTGAACTGAACTTCAAATCGCTTAATAAATAGGGCATTTTGGGGTCTTTTTTTGCTTTATCTCAACGTAGTTCCAAATTTTAATTGAAACTTGTGCCAGTGCATATAGCATTTGTATTCCTATTCAGCATGTTAGCAATGCTACAACTACTTCAGGATTTAGAGCAGTGAACTCCAATCTTTTAAGCACAAGATCTCTTTTTGATTTTAAGTGCAATCCAAGGTCGACCTCAAATATAAATACCCTTGCCTCACCCCGCTCGCTCCATTCTCCCTTCCTCCCCCATCCTCACTCACTTTTATTAGGTTGAGGGTTGGGGTTCGAGGGAGGAGGTGCAGACACTGATCTTGGGCTAAGGGATTTGGAGTGTGGGAAGGGGTTCTGAGCTGAGCCTGGGGCAGGGATTTGAGGTGCAGGAGGGGTGCAAGGTGCAAGCTCTGGGAGGGAGTTTGGGTGCAGGGGGACTTGGGGCTAGGGCAGGGATTTGGGGTGCAGGAGGGGTTCAGGACTGGGGCTGGGGTTCAGAATGCAGGCTCCAGCTGGGCACTGCTTACCACAGGTGACTTCTGGGTGGTGGTGCAGTGGGGCTAAGACAAGCTTACTCCTACCTAGCCCCTGCACCACTCCCAAAAACAGCCAGCAAACTTTCCATCCCTGCCCCCCTGCTCGGTGGAGATGGGGTGCGGGGGGGAAGGGGTACCCTAACATAGCACACTACCTCCTCTTTTTCCCATGCCCTGCACAGCAAGCAGGAGGCTCCTTGGACTGGAGGACAGCTCCAAGGCAGAGGTCAGGAGCAGCATGGCTGTGCTGAGAGGGGCAGCTGAAGTGCCGGCACTGGATAGCCTCCCAGCCAACCCTGTTAGGATCACCAATCAGCAGTTCCCAGATCTACCAGTAGATCACAATCTACTGGTTGGTGACCACTGATTTAGAGAGTCTTTTCATTTTCTGAGTGCTGTTTACTGTTGTCTTACCATGTGTATAGCAAGCACTATACCTCCTAAAATTTAAGCTTCAAAACACTTTGTTTTCTGAATAGGCGGGAGTGGGCTTTTGTTACGGTTATGATGTTCTGAAATCACTCTTTAAATGAAATTGTCTATGCTCATTCTCTCTGTGAAGGAATGCAATTTAAGTTAAACAAATATTTCCTGACATTTGAGTTAGGAGAACCAAAGAATATTTTCACCAGATTTTTTTTTTTTATTCTGACAGTGTTCTCTAATAGCTTGAATACATCCAAACTTTGAGGGTCAGCTCCTCAGTTTTGCCTTTTAGGTACTCCCCTCCCTCCCCTCACTGCTCGTGTGTGTGTGTATCTCTTTATACACACACGCGCGTATCTGTCTCTTTATTTCTTCCACTCCCTCCCCCCTTTAAAGGATGCAGGTGATCTGAGAATTTATTTGGTGAACTCTCAGAGCAGTAGTTTTGTCTAGTGTAGTGAAATTTTAATTCCAATTCAGTTGCTAATGGTTAAACTGGTGCTAATGGATAGCATCACAGCAGCTGTTCGCCCTCATAAATTTACAGAATTGCCTGTCAGAGCTCTGCCAATAAATACATTCAGTATATGGTTTTTAATTGTTGCAAAATAATTGACTTCCTTTTTTTCCTCTACATATTCTCTTTAAAATAAGGCATTATTGAAGATTAATACATGTTGGCCCAGTGCAGAAGTTTTTTTTTTTTTACTCATCCTTTAATTGGCTGTCCTTTTCTTTTGGCAAATATACATGTATTTGGCTAGTGCAGTTGTCCCCTGATGTCTAATTTTCACTAAATGGGTAAAATCTTGGCCCAATTAGAAATCTATCCATTGAATTTGCGGGTGCTAGGATGTCACTCAATTTGTTTGAAGATACTTGTACAGGTTGCACCTCTATAAAGCAGGATTCTCTGATCCAGCAACATGGATATTCCAGGATGAGTGTCCCAGCACATTGCAGGCAGTGGGCGTCCTGGTGTGCTGTGGAGGGAAGAGTGTCACGGGGTCCTGGTGCATGGCCCACCTGGCTGCACGGGGAATTGTGAAGCTGCCAGGGATATAGGGGGGCAGGAGCCTTGTGCAAGGCTGGGTGTAGCTGGCAGGAACCAGGGAGCCAGAAATGACTTCCCCTAGTCTGGGGAAAAAGGCCTCATCCAGGACCAGTCAGGTCCCTAGGGTGCTGGACCTGTGTCTCAATATATGACAATACTTTATATTCTCCATTCATCTATTTTTCTTGAAGGGTTCATTACCCCCCTATGTCTTGCATACTTCCATTGATGAAGCAGTGTGTGGTGATGTAAGGGTAACTGGAGCAGGCTGCCAGTGTGTCATTGCTCTCCTTTTTCCATGATAGAACTTAACAATTGTTCACAACTTGACAAGGCTTACAAATTTGGAGGGGAAGGATTTACAACAAGGAAAAATCACAAAACTAGCAGGAGATGTATGAAGTAATGCAGGATTATTTTCTCAGATGAGTACAGAAAGTTCTCCTTATGTTTCATAAATCAGCATTTTTAACTGCACTGAGTAAAACAGAATAAGAAGAGCTCATTGTGGAATAAAAGTAATCAGACCATTAGAACTCTGCATTTCATGAACAAAGTGTTCCTTATGCGTGATTGTAAGCAATTACCCAACTGGCTTCCCAGATAATGCTGAAAATCAAAGTAGGTTCTTAGATGTCTTCAATAGGTCATAAATACCTTTTTCCTAATCTGATTCTAACAAAATATTTTTAATAATCTTCAAGAGCTGTAAAAACAGTAAATTTCATATTTTGTGGTACAGTGGATTAGAGTATAATTTACAGATAAATCGTGATTTTTAAAATTTAGACTGATCACATGTAAAATACAGAAATAAGGGAATGAAACAGACTAGGATATAATTTTCAAAGCCATCTCAGTGTCTTAGGTGCTTCTTCAAAATGTAGCTCTAGATTTAGTAGGAATAGAAACTGAATTAAAATAGATTACATTTTAAAATTAAGGCAGTTTATATTACGCACAGTTTATATACACTTTGAACCTGTCTGTTGTCAGCATTTGCTGTCAAGTATATGATTTACTGTTTTACTGAACTGAAAATATGGAAAAGATTGTAGAGAAAGAGATCTTTCATGGAATTTGCAATGCTATACATTTTAATGCACAGGGCACTGTTTTATTTTATTCCGTTCAATGTACCACTGTTTCTTATTTGAAATTTAAAATACAAATTGGTTTGTTTATAGAACTATATTAATATTCGTATAGACTTCAAGTGCACCTTTAGTGTAATGTAACATGGGAAGATGTGATTTAGCATACATTATATAATTTGAGAATTGATATGGTATAGTTAAAATCTTGTTTTAATACTCCTTTTTTTATTTTTATTTAACAATAAACTCAATGGCTGCGTCTAGACTGGCAAGTTTTTCCACAAAAGCAGCTGCTTTTGCAGAAAACCTTGCCAGCTGTCTACACTGGCCGCTTGATTTTGCTCAAAAGCACTGACTTTCTACTGTCTGAAATCAGTGCTGCTTGCGCAAATATTATGCTGCTCCCTTTCGGGCAAAAGCCCTTTTCCGGAAATGCTTTTGCGCAAAAGGTCCAGTGTAGACAGCTGAAAACAGATTTGTGCAAAAAAGCCCCGATGGAGAAAATGGCGATCGGGGCTTTCTTGCGCAAAACTGCGTCTAGATTGGCACGGACGCTTTTCCGCAAAAAGTACTTTTGCGGAAAAGCGTCCGTGCCAATCTAGATGCTCTTTTCCGCAAATGCTTTTAACGGGAAAAACTTTTGTGTTGAAAGCATTTGCAGAAAATCATGTCAGTCAAGACATAGCCAATATGTCAGGTTCCCTTGCTATCAGTAATGTATTGCAGCTAAGTGAATTTCTTTTCTTTACAGGTTCAAATGTTTACCTAAGAAGAGAACTTATTTGCTGGGGAGACAGCGTCAAACTGCGCTATGGAAATAAACCAGAAGACTGCCCTTACCTATGGGCACATATGAAAAAATACACTGAAATTACTGCCAAATATTTCCATGGAGTGCGTCTTGACAACTGCCATTCAACCCCTCTTCATGTAGCTGAGGTGTGGAAGGAACTAGCATTTTTATCGTAAAGTTGTTTTTGTATGTGTAATAAAGATTTACATAGCAAATGGCAATGCAGACATATGCAGGCTTTCATTAAAAATCCTCATAGATTAGTTTAGTTTATTTGAGGTAGCTTGAATCCAGGTAATGCTGATAATAGCAGTGAAGGCCAGCATGGGATTCACAACAGGCTAGTGGGCTGAGTGCATATCTAGGACCCATGCCAGGCTTGAACTATCTGTGCTGAAGTCTGTGCTTTTATTGTCTTCACTGTGGTTGTTGTACTATTTGGATTCAGGTGTTGTAGAGGTGTACCCGCTGGATCACTTGTCAGAATATTTGTCAGAGAATACTGTTCTAGATGTAGTATTAAATTCCTTGAATGTTAAATCTGTGGGTTTTTTTTTTCCCCCCTACTTTCTGTTGAGTGCCTTCTCCTCACGAGAAAATCATTCTTAAACAATATAGGCTACTCATTTGTAACTCATTGCAACAACTGGTGTTATCTTTTCTGAATTAATATTTTGCATCTAATGATTTTGTTAATTACTATGGAAAATATTTTTCCAAAGCTTCTGTCTGATCAAGCTTAGTGTGAATAACTCTCTCAGTAGTTCCCCAAGATATATTTCGTTTCCAGCTTAAGTCTAGTTGAAGAATATTTAGAAAGCATTGATTTTTCTGATGACTCTATCTAAGCAGGATTGAAACTAACTGTAGATTTATAAGATTTTTTTCAGTACTTTGGGAAACAAAATATTGATTCATTTAAACCTATTTTTGGCTCCCTGGGAGCCATAGTGCACATATGGCTTTCGCAGCTATACCTGCTGTTATTGCCATTTGAATTTCTGTTCTTAGCAGGTTTAACTGAACTGCTCATAAGAGGGCATGCTCATGAAACCCTAGTCTAAATGTCTACTCTTAAAATGGTACAGTGGCACATTTGCATCTTTGTAGTACTTCTTTGTAGACACTGCCTTACACCCACTGGAGGGATTCTTCCATCAGTGTAGGTAATCCACATCCAAAGGGCAGTAGCTAGGTCAACAGGAGAATTCGTCCAGCAATCTAGTGTTATCTAGTCAGGGACTTAGGGTGAGTTAAATTCACATCACTGAGTGGTGCTGTTTTCACACCCTTGAGAAACGTTACACCAAACTTAATTTTCTCACATAAACCAGGCCTAATTCTGGTGTAGCTGAAATGGCAGCAAAACTGATGAGGTTTTTTTTTGTTTGTTTGTTTTTTGCATATTTCTCTTCAGTAAACATGGATATACTAGGTCCAGTACTGTTTGTCACAAATTTCATTTTCCATCAAGATCACCAGTAACAGTGGTTGCAACTGACAATGAATTGGTTTTCAGCAGCTTTTCATAGTTGCTGTATTATTGAACATACTAGTGCTTCCTGTAATGTAAATTCTTGTTGCTGACCTAAACAGTTTCATCGTAGCCATCCACAATTGGTAAAGTATAACCCACAATAATATAGTTCAAAAGGGTTATTTTTCAGGGTTCTGCTTCATTTCCCCCCCCCCCTTTTTACCTTAGGACTTTTCCACACACCCACATATACTCCACCATCACATAACAGAATTAGTTTCTAAATCAATTTAGTTAAATGGATGCAATCCCTTTCTGCAGGACTGCTGATAGAATTCCCAGGATCCTAGAAGGGCAAGGCCGGGGCTAGCTTCCCCCAGCCAGCCCTTCAGTGCTGCCCAGCCTGAGCCACCTGGGGCTCTGGTAGTCATTTAAAGGTCCCAGGACTCTACTGCCACTCTTGCAGTGGTAGCTAGCAGCCCGAGGCCCTTTGAAATTGCCTGGCCCTGGGACAGCTGCCCCTTTTGTTTCACCACCCCCCATCAATGGAGCTGCCTTTGTGAGACTTGCTTAAATCTAAATGTGCTTTCTTAATAAATAAAACTAAACTAATAGCCCTCTTAATGTGATTTTATCATGTTCACAAACAGGTGTTGCACACTTTTAAATCAGTTAGAAATTATTTTGATTCAGTACAGTTTCTAGCTGTAGGCTGGGCCTTAGTAATATGAAGTCTAATTTTTTCTGCTTTTGGTCTTTGAAGGCGCCAAGGACTAAATGCAACTTTTTCACCTTTAATTTATGTATCTTTCCTGTTTGTTCATGCAATTGAGTTTAAAGTATTGACAAAAACAAGCAAAAAAAATCCTCAAATTTTGAAGAAGTTTGACCAAGATTCTTGTGTGTATGTTAATATTATTCAGGAGATCTTTATCAAAACCATACCAGATCTTGTACAGGCAGTCCCCGGGTTACGTACAAGATAGGGACTGTAGGTTTGTTCTTAAGTTGAATCTGTATATAAGTCGGAACTGGCATCAGCCACCGCTGAAACTGATCAGTTTCAACTGCAGCTGAATCTGGGTGCCAGTTCTGACTTACATACAGATTCAACTTAAGAAACCCAGGCGTCCCCAAGTCAGCTGCTGCTGAAACTGATCAGCAGCTGATTCCAGGAAGCCTGGGGCAGAGCAACTCTGCCTCGGGCTTCCTGTAGTCAGCCGCTGGTCAGTTTCAGCAGGTGACTTGGGGACGCCTGGGGCAGAGCAGCTGGGGTGCTGCTGGGTTGCTCCAGTAGCGTGGCTCCTGGGCGCTACTGGACCAACCCAGCAGCACCCCAGCTGCTCTGCCTCAGGCGTCCTGATTCAGCCGCTGCTGAAACTGACCAGCAGTGGCTGAATCAGGACTCCTGGGGCAGAGCAGCTGGGGTGCTGCCGGGTTGGTCCGGAGCGGCGCTGCGGGACCAACCCGGCAGCCCCCAGCTGCTCTACCCCAGGGGTAGGCAAGAAAAGCCTGGTCTGCTGGGGGGGGCACTAGCTGCACACCCCCCAGCAGACCAGGGAGACGGGGGGTGGGGACGCCCAAGTCCTCCACGGCTTTGCTCCGTCTCGCTGGTCTGCTGACCTGGGAGACACGGAGCGAAGCAGCAGAGCACGTGGACAGCGGGACAGTCCAGGCGCGCTGCGCTGTCCCACTGCTGGCGTGCTCCGAGGTTTTGCTCCCCATCTCCCTGGTCTGCAAAGCCGCGGAGGGGCTGGGGCTGCGGGACAGCCCAGGCGCACCTGGGCTGTCCCACCGCCGGCTTCCCCCGTGGCTTTGCAAAGCAGACCAGGGAGACGCGGAGCAGCTTTTCTCGCCCCGAAGTACACGGGTGGCGGGACCACGAGGTCCCGCAGTCCATGTCTTCCGGGGCGAGAAAAGCCGCGTTCGTAACTGCAGATCCAACATAAGTCGGATCCGCGTAAGTCGGGGACTGCCTGTAATTGTTTAAAGCACACAATCAGGGTCTAACTTTTACAATAAGTACTACTCATTTATCGAAATTTTTGTTTTCTTGAACAATTTTTTTTTTAAGAACTCAACTATGTTTGGTTACCATACATCATGTTATGGTATATGCTTAGGTTTCAAGGGTTTGTTTTTAATGAAGATCATTAAAAAGTTTATCATCTATAGGAAATGCTAGCAGCAGCCAGGTCAGTCAGACCGAATCTTTATGTGATAGCTGAACTCTTCACGGGCAGTGAGCACATTGACAATGTCTTTGTCAACCGCTTGGGAATTACCAGTCTTATTAGAGGTATAGATGCCTGAAAGTTTTATTTAGGATTGCTATATGTGGTTCAAAGTTTTTAATGTGAAACTAACTTTGGTTTGGTTTGTTTATTTTTATATCTCTGCCCTTTGCAAATTCAAACCTCTTTTGTTCTTTTTCTTTTAATTCCTCTATCTATTATCTTTCTATTCCTAATTGGCTTTTTGGTTACTTTTGCATAATTGAACTTGTTTGGTTTCTTCATGTTTTGGCTTTCCATTTTGTGTATGCTGCATGGAATTACCTTGCTGCCCAATCCGTGCCTAGCTTTGTATTCTTTCTTTTTTTCTGTTCTGCCTTTCCCTTTTCTGTGTCTTCCTTGGCTGTGCTTTTTGCAGTATATGCTGGACACAGCAAGAAAACTGCGGGCTGATTTGTATGTAGTGGCTGAGCTGTTCACAGGAAGTGAGGAGTTGGACAATATCTTTGTGACTAGATTGGGCGTTAGCTCCTTAATAAGAGGTAGGCTTGCTATGTGTGTTGTTCCCCATCACTCCTCTGATGCTGCATGTATGGTGTGCCATGTATGGGAAAAAAAGTCAGATGTTGGACTTGTGCAACTTGTTATATTTCATATATTTAACACGTGCTCAGAGGCATTTAATTTTATATGGTATTTTCTCTTTACTTAAATATGGTATTGTGTCATAAGCTGAGATATGCATCCTAGGTGTTGTAAGAGTTCAAAAAGGAACTGTAATGTATATCGCAATCTGGAGGAATAGCAGTATTTGTGGCATAGCTTTCCCACACTTCTTCCTGATTGGTTCTGGTTTTTCTTTTTCTTTTAATTAATTGATGGACCTTTGAAAGGGGATACTCTTTTCTTTTCTTTTTTTTTTAATGTTTTTCCTTTTTTACCCTAACACACCATGACACATTACATGGTGGATGCACTCAAATTGTGGACACTCTACCTATAATTAAAGTTTAATATTCTTTTAATATTAAGTAATACCTTTGATTATTTAGTATGCCAAATATGAAGGCATTTATTGTAGCCTTCCTATTGGATATCCTTTAGTTATGTCAATAAGTCTCCTGTAAACACTCACACAAGTTTTGTTCCGTAGAGGCAATGAGTGCGTATAACAGTCATGAAGAGGGAAGATTAGTTTACCGTTTTGGAGGCGAACCGGTTGGGTCTTTTGTTCAGCCTCGTTTGAGACCATTAATGCCAGCTATTGCACATGCACTTTTTATGGATGTTACACATGATAATGAATGTCTTATTCAGGTAAGCTCTTCAGTTATTTTAGATTTGTTAGAGTATTTAACATGGAAACAATTTTTTTTTTTGGTAGTGTGATTGTCATGTCAATTCATAAAGGTTATAAATCAGGAATTACTTTTGAATGATGTTTTGGAAAGACATGACTAGTTAAAAAGTTATATGAAGTGGAATTATACAGTGTTTCCCACAATCTTTTGACCTGTCCCTTTGGGGATAGAAGCATAAAAATCTAGTAAATACATTCTGGTTTGACTCTTGCATGTCCACCTATTATAAACTTTGTAAAGGTTTCCTCTTCACCTGTTCTCTTAATCTGATCCTGGGATGTACAGAATGGGTAATACTGGGAGGATCAGAGGAAGATTGGGCACTGGGATGACATTGTTAGGAGCTCTGCTCTTTTAAACTTCATGTGATGATTTTAAATAAAAGCTTATAAAAGTTTTAATCTGTGATTAGTGCGATAAGCACATCCAATAAACAGTGAGTTCTTCTGTAAAATAAGTATTTGAATTTCTTGTGTTTGGAAGGAAATAAAAAGATGATAGACTAGGTTAATTTTACTCTTTTTTTTTTTTTTTTTTTTTTTTTTTTTTAATTCTTATAAATAGCACCGATCTGTGTATGATGCTCTTCCCAGCTCAATGATCGTGTCCATGGCCTGCTGTGCTACAGGAAGCACCAAAGGCTATGATGAGTTAGTACCCCACCAGGTCTGTGTCTCCTCTTTAAAACTGCGGTTGACTTACTTTTTTACAAAAAATTCATCGCTATTATAATACTAGAATACCAATATTACAAATATTAAAGTTTATACAATAAATTATGGGATTTACTCATTTAAAATTTCAAAGAGATAGCTTATTAGCTATTTCACTGTATCTGTGGAAAATGAACTGATAGAAGAAGAGGAGGGAGGAGGAGAGAGAGAGATTTCTAGTTATTTTTCAGAATAGTTTATGTATGGCTAAAGTTTAATTATTTGCAGATTTCTGTAGTCGCCGAAGAGAGGTTTTATGCCAAATGGAATCCAACTGCGACAACCTCTACTCCTGGTGAGGTTAATTTCCAAACTGGAATTATAGCAGGAAGGCTAGCCATGAACAGGCTGCACCAAGAGTTGGGAGCGAAAGGCTTCATTCAGGCAAGAAATTGAAGTGTAATTGTTTCACTCAGTTACATTTATTTTCAGAATAAGAATGTGTTGACTTATGTATTTTGTAGGTATATGTGGATCAAGTTGATGAAGATATAGTAGCAGTAACAAGACATTGTCCTAACACACACCAGTCTGTAGTGGCTGTTTCTCGCACTGCTTTCAGAGATCCCAAAACCACCTCCTACAGCAAAGAAGTGCCTCAAATGTGCATCCCAGGTATTCAAACCTGTTTTTAAGAGTTAATAGTATCCAAGAGATTAAAGCATAAAGGTGAAACTCTATTGTTTCTACTTATTAAAGATTTTGTGATTAGTATGCAACATTAAATGCATAGATATGAAAGTATATAAAGGTACCACAAATACAGGCAGTCCCCGACTTACGCGGATCCGACTTATGTCGGATCCGCAGTTACGAACGGGGCTTCCCCAGAGTACACGGACTGCGGGACCTCGCGGTCCTGCCGCCCGTGTACTCTGGGGCTTTCTCTGCGTCTCCCTGGTCTGCAGACCAGGAAGACGCAGAGCAAAGCCGTGGAGGGGCTCAGGCAGCCCAGGGGCGCCTGGGCTGCCCGAGCCCTCCCCCCACCCCCCCCCCCGCGGCCTTGCAAAGCCGCGGGAAGCCGGCAGCGGAACAGTCCAGGAGCGCCTGGGCTGCCTCGCTGCCCGAACCCCCCCGCAGCTTTGCAAAGCCGCGGGGGGCTTGGGCAGCGGGGCAGTCCAGGAGCGCCTGGACTGCTCCACTGCCGGCTTCCCCGAGGCTTTGCAAAGCCGGGGGGGGCTCGGGCAGCGGGGCACCCCAGGAGTGCCTGGGCTGCTCCGCTGCTGGCTTCCCCGAGGCTTTGCAAAGCCGCGGGGGGCTTGGGCAGCGGGGCAGTCCAGGAGCGCCTGGACTGCTCCACTGCCGGCTTCCCCGAGGCTTTGCAAAGCCGGGGGGGGGGGGGGGGCGGCTCGGGCAGCGGGGCACCCCAGGCGTCCCTGGGCTGCTCCGCTGCCGGCTCCCCGAGGCTTTGCAAAGCCGCAGGGCAAGCTGGCAGTGGGACAGCCCAGACGCCCCGCGGCTGTCCCGCTGCCGGCGTCCTCAGAGGCTTTGCTCCCCGTCTCCCTGGTATGCTGGTCTCGGTCCGCCGCCCGTGTCTTCCTGGTCTGCTGGGGTGGGGGGAGCGCAGCTAGTACCCCCCCCTCCCCCCCAGCAGACTAGGCTTTTCTCCGGACACCTGTGGCAGAGCAGCTGGGGTGCTTCCGGTTGGTCCCGCAGCGCCGCTCTGGGCGCTACTGGTCCAACCCAGCAGCACCCCAGCTACTCTGCCCCAGGCGTCCTGATTTAGCCGCTGCTGAAACTGACCAGCGCTGACTACAGGAAGCCCGAGGCAGAGTTGCTCTGCCCCGGGCTTCCTGGAATCAGCTGCTGATCAATTTCAGCAGCAGCTGACTTGGGAACGCTTGGGGTTCTTAAGTTGATTCTGTATGTAAGTCAGAACTGGCGGTCAGTTTCAGCAGCGGCTGAATCTGGACGCCAGTTCCGACTTACATACAGATTCAACTTAAGAACAAACCTACAGTCCCTATCTTGTACGTAACCCGGGGACTGCCTGTAGCTAATACTAATTTGAACCACTTTTGACTTAAAAAAAATACATCTACCCTTATATCCCCATGGAAATTTTGTGGTTCCATTTCCTTTCTTCATGTTGCAAATAAGCCACACAAGCAGGAGAAACTTTTTAACCCTAGCAGAAAGCCATTGGAATATAGGGAAAGTTCTATTTTTTCCATATACTGTAATCTAAATCTCCTTTTACAGTTTTCTTAAGTACTACAAGTAGTAACAGATAAAGAATTTTTGGATATGTGGGTATAAGTTGGTTGTAAGCAGTAGTGTAAAAAAAAGCACCAATGTGAGTAAGATCTGGCACAATAAATTCTTGTGTATTTTTGCAAGTTCTTAAGACTTAGTGCAAACAGCATTAGTTAATTGAGCCTTTTTGCATTGAAGTGGCTATTTGATCTTAGCCACTGTAACATTTCTGAAAGAGCCATTGCAACTTTTTATATTTTACTTTTTGTAAACCCCAAACTGCAAACATTTCTTCACTTGCTTGACTTTTCTCTCATGGCAATTCCGCTGAAGTCTGTGGAATTGCTAACATGCCTAAAGTTAAGCACATGTGTAAGTGCTTGTAGGATTCAGAGCCTTTAAGTTTTAGATCATTAAATAAAGCAAATAAGGTTTTTGAAGATCAAGGTGGTTCCTCTGTGTATTTAAAAACTGATGTGTTCTGTTGATAGCTGCTTAGGAAGTGTTGCAGTGCTTTGCAAAAGTCAGAACCCCCCAAATAGATACAATCACCTCTAGCAGGTCACCTGTTGGTTTTAATGGTGTTGTATCAGGTGGTTGTTTGTAATCCATGATTATATCACTATAACTGAGTGTGAGTTACGAAAGTTATAGCTTAGATTACACCCTGACCAATAAGTGAATAATGAATGCATTTTATCAAGTAATCAAGAGTGAAAGACGTAATGTATAGAGCTATAAAATCTGTATTCCCTTCCAGATCTATCAGATGTATTTAGTAATTGTGAGATGCATTTTCTGTAGTTTAAATCTTGCTTGAAGAACAAATTAAACATGTTTTAGAACAAAGAATACCTTTACATATACATTCATTTTGTGTGTGCGTATTTTGAGTTGTTGGTTTTATATGTGATTAACTGTTTATAGGCAAAATTGAAGAGGTAGTGCTTGAGGCTAGAACTATGGAGAGAAATGCTAGTCCTTACAAAAAAGATGAGCATTTTATTAACGGATTACCTAATTACACAGTAGAGATCAGAGAACACATCCAGGTAATTACACTATTTTCTTTATGCTAGTAGATACAACATCTTACCTAAGAGGGAAATCTGAATTCTTTATAGTTTCAATTATCTCTTCTTTTCTAAGATCAGAGAAAGTAAAATTATAAAGCAAGCTGGAACTGCCATAAAAGGTCCCAATGAATTTGTTCAAGAAATAGAATTTGAAAACTTAACCCCAGGAAGTGTGATAATATTCAGGTATATGATGATGATTCTCTACTTACTAAATGTGTTAATTGGCTGTACTAGTTTAAATGGATTGGTGTTGGGGGGGTTTTTTAGTCTAATTCCATTACTTCAAAAATAGTGGTTAGAGCTGCTAACTTCTACAGTTTGTGCACTGACATTTACAGAGTTAGCCTTGACCCTAAAGCACAAGAGGCTGTTGGTATACTCCGTAATCACCTGATCCAGTTCAGTCCTCATTTTAAATCGGGAAGTCTTCCTGATGACCAGTCAGCACCTATACTAAAACATCTTTTTTCTTCGTAAGTATGCCTTACATTTGTTAGATTACATCTAGTAGAAAGCTAGATTAGAATCAGAGATCAACCTGCCAGTGCTGATGAATTATAATTTCTGGGTCTATTTTAATTAATGTATGAGCAAGTATGTTTAGAAAACTCGATTCAGAAAGTAGTGGTTCAGACTTTAAAAAGTCTTACCTCTTTCATATGAGTAGTTCTGTGTTCCCTGATGATTGATTTTTCTGCCAGGAAATTTTACATCTTTCAGAAAGGTGTTCAGATGATTTTATCAACATGGCTTTTTTAAACTCTCACACCCGTCAAAAAACTAGTAGATATTAATTATGTTCTTAACTGCAATGATAAAAAAATCTACTATATAGTTAGCATTATAGAAAGAAATGAGATTTTTTTTTTTTAAAACCTTGTAAAAAATGAGATTTTTGGGGAGGAGGTTTGTTCCATTTTAAAACTAACCTATAGTTATACTCTTATATCAATACTAAGGTTTGTAAATAAGTGGCCAGATTTTTTGGAAGTCATGAATAGCTGCAAGTTGCTTGCTACCCTTGAAAATCAGCCTGTTTTCAGTAGTCTAAATGTAAGCATCCCTCTTTAAATAATAACTTGGCCTAAACCATAACTAGAACTCTTCATGTCCATTTGTATACTGTAGTTAAAAATGTTGGATTTTTTTCCCTTTCTTAGTATTGCATCTAAATTAACGTTGGCTGACTTGAATCAAGTACTTTATCGGTGTGATGCTGAGGAACAAGAGGATGGTGGAGGATGTTACAACATACCAAACTGGTCACCCCTTAAATATGCAGGCTTGCAAGGTAATATTTTGTGCATGCTTTTTTTGGTAGAAGAAAAAAAGAGAATGGATCATATCAATCAAGATTTCAATGGCCAGATAGTTAGTTAGATTTTGTGCACTTCTTTTCAGATAGCAAAGACCAAGTTGCCTCTGCAAATGGGAAAGTAAGATACTGAATCAAAATACACACTTTAATATTGGGGTGAATGTAGGTTAAATATTTAATTTACAATCAAACTGTAGTAATCTTTGGGAATCCTTTGAAACCAATTCAAATAGGTTTACCTCTTGTCAAAATGGCATTATATAAAGCCCAGAAATATTATTTGGTACTTGAAGTGTCAATAATGGCTGCATTTTAACATCTGAATGCTATTGTGTGACTTCCTAATTATCTGAATTTTTAAAATGTAAGGAAACATGGGCTCTTTGATTACCCAGTATTTGTCTGAAATTTACTGTGGGTCCACTGAGTCCTAGCAGGTGGATTGGATCCCTTCTCATTGTACAGTCAAGTTACAGCTGCAAGTCACTACAGCACAGTTGAAGGAGTCGACCAATCTGTTGCCTTTCTCAGAATGTTCTGTTTCCGCTAGTGGCTCTGGGAAGTTAAATTCCTAACTTTGCTAGACAATAAAACTCATGATATTAATAAAGACATGGATTTATGGCTCATTACAACCATCTAACCCATTAACCCCTCTCCCCCCCCCTTTTTTTTGGTTGCATGACTTATAAAGGTTAACTGTCCAGTTGACCTTAAATAGTCTCTTAAAACAGTGGCACACAAACTTTCCCAGTAGTGTCCCCCCCATAGGGATGCAAGTGAATAATCGACTACTCGCTTCCCCTTGCTGCCACCATGAGAGGCAGCAAGAGGGAAGGGGAAAACAGGAGCTGGTGCTGGGGAGAGCTGGCTTAAAAGGGTAAGAAGTGGTGGGAAAGGGATAGGGGAGACTTCTCTGGCAGAAGTCTATATTTGCAGTAGACAGGGCTGGCTGCTGCGAACAGGGATTGCTGGACTCTGCATGAACCGGGACCAAGCAGTCCCAGCTCACACTGGTCCGGGATGCTGTTTATCTGCATTTTAAATATAGTAAGAGCCCAGCGGGATGGCTCCCTCTGTGACTGTGCATAGCAGTCCTTATTGACTAGTTGTGTAGTTGATATAAATTGTATTGACTACATGATTAGTTAGATAACCGCAATTTATCATCCTTAGTCCTTCCCCTCGTCATTAATGGAGTCTGTTTGCACTCTTTACCATTGACCATTAACAATCTCTTTGGATTCCCCTCCATAGCCAAGGCTTCTTTAGCAGTGGGCTGCTTCTACCTTGCAGCCAGGCTGCAATACTAGGGCAGGGCCAATACCTGCCCTACTCCCCCTTAGATTTTTAGGTGGGCTAAGATGCATCTGATGGTCTGATTTATAGGCGAGGTAATCTACTGAGGTGAGGTCAGTGTGGAGGCAACATTCTCTCTCTGTCCCCCAAAGGGGCTGACTTGGGTTCTGTCATGTGGGGCTGGCATTAATAGTTTGGCATGTCCTCTCAGTACCCCCTCGCGCAAATGTTTTCTGTGGCCCCTTAGGGCTGCGTGCCCCACAGTTTGCACAACACTGCCTCGGAATTAGGGATGTAAGCAACTAGTCGACTACCTGATAAGCATTAGCTGATTGGGTAATCGAGTAGTGACTGGACTAGTCACTTGGGCCCCCATCTTGCTACCTGTATCAGAGAGAGGCAGCAAGGGGGGGAGCAGGAGCCAGTTCTCCCCAGCACCATCTCCATGGGGGGGAAGCAGAGGCAGAGCGGGGACTGAAGCAGTTCTGACTGCTGCACTTCTGCTTTTGAAATGTAGCAAGAGCACCCTGGGACTGTTGCTACATTTCAAAGTTGAAACGCTGCAGTCAAACGCACTTGCCTCATGATCCCTGCTGCCCTTTTGCCTTTTAAATGTGGCATCTCTTACTACATTTAAAAGGCTGAGGTGCAGCCGGGGTAGTGAATGCCCCACCTCCCCTTTGATGATTAATCGAGTAGTCAATGGCAATTCCATCGACTACTCAACTAGGTGATTAATCGAAATTTAACATCCCTGTTTGGAATGCATCAACTACTTATGCTAAACAACCTGTTCTATTTTTTTTTTTAATCTGGGACACTTGGAGTACCTTTCTCAGTCTTGAAAAAGAGCTCTGTGTAACTTGAAAGCTTTCACCAACAGAATTTGGTCTAATAAGAGATTCCCTCAACCACTCGCTCTCTCTGCTAAGCAGTGCACAGCAGCTTACAAACCTATTTCTTCAAAATACACAAACATATTTAAGTATTTAGAGACTCCAGTGGGACTTCAACACATGCCTAAAGTTTGTTAAGCATATGCTTAAATGCTTTGCTGAATTGGGGCTTAAAGCTTATGAGGAATAATGATGGGTTGAAAAAATCATTACTGATCTAGCTCTGTTTAAAATTTTTCAGACTTGAGATGTTGGATTTATTCCTGGAAACTGGAATTGCTGTTTGTGATAATCGTATGAAGAGTAATACAGTAATGCTCTTTGAATTTTCAGGATTAATGTCAGTGATGGCAGACATTAGACCAAAGAATGATTTGGGTCATCCTTTTTGTGCTAATTTGAGATCTGGAGATTGGATGATCGACTATGTCAGTGGACGTCTAATATCCCGTGCAGGAGCCTGTGCAGAAGTAAGTACATTTATTAAGTATCAGAGGGGTAGCTGTGTTAGTCTGAATCTGCATAAACAATGAGAAGTCCTGTGGTACCTTATAGACTTAACAGATGTATTGAAGCATAAACTTTCGTGGGCAAAGACCCACTTCGTCAGAGGCATCTGACAAAGTAGGTCTTTGCCCACCAAAGTTTATGCTCCAATAAATCTGTTAGTCTATAAATTTATTAAGTTATTTTTCTTTCACATATTGAGAGGTAACTGTTACCATATAGATCAGGGGTGGCAAAGCTTACTAACCCTCTGAGCTACAATCCTCAGAAGTTTGAGAGCCAGAGCACACCTTACACAGCTTGGGGCTTCAACTCCATAATCATATCAGAACAATGATTACTTTTTTTGGAATTGTTGTTGACCGGTATTTTGCATATGATCTAGTGACCTCCAGATATCTTTCCAGAGTACTCATCACTCACACAATGGGCATTTTGTAGGATGTGTGGAATTGATTGTTCCTTACTAACTTTGCATTTATCCTTATTGAATTTCATCCTTCAAACCCTATCTATGGTTTGTCCAGGTCATTTTGAATTTTAATTCCATCTTCCAAAGCACTTGCAACTCCTTATAAACTTATTTATAAATATACTCTATAATGGAAAGTTTCTGCCAACCAGAATAAGTGGTGCTCCCAGTCATGCCTATGATCCCCAAAAAACAGGTGTAGGCAAACTAACAGGAACTCTACCTGTCTTCCAGTACAAAGTATGACTGCCATACTATTAGTCTCCTGAAAGTAGAAATTGATAACTTACAGAAGTATTATTCTACTAGGTTGGTAAATGGTTGAAGGCCATGTTCATCTACCTAAAGCAGATTCCACGTTACCTTATCCCATGTTACTTTGATGCTATATTAGTGGGTGCATACACAACTCTTCTAGATCTGGCATGGAGTCAGATGTCTAGGTATGTATAATAGTGTTGAAAGAAAAGTATGTGTATGTTTACATGTTGTATTATCCATTTGTGCATCAGAAATAATCATTTAAACGCTTTACATATGCTTTCTTAAAAGGTTCTCTACAGCTAACATTTTATTATGCCTTGAAACTGCAATAATCTGATTAGACTCGTAAAAAGGTATTCTCTTTAATTAATCTTCCAGTTCAGCGCAAATGTTAAATGCATAAATGCGGTATGTCCCTTTGGGTCTCTCAGCTGCTTAATGCAGTGGCCACACTATATGGATACCTGCATAATAGTACTGATGGACAAAAAGAAAAGCTGTCAAACGGCAAAAATAAATATTCTTGTTGGTTAATGGAAAAGCGTAAAGCTGATAATGAAAACTATATGCACCTTCTAAGGGAAAATAATAGATGGTCAATAATTTAGTGTTGCTCTAGGACTTGGATTTACCACTGGCAGTGCAGTAATAGGAAATGGGACATGGACACAAGGTCCACCTTCCAGACTTCAAAGCTGCCTCTTCTTCATTACTTTAAGATGGCTTGACCATGGTTGCATAATAGAATCATATAAGATTAGGATTGGAAAAGAATTTAGGAGGACATCTAGTCTCTTCCACCTCCGCCCGCACTCAAAGCAGGACAAACCCCAACTAAATCCCAAATGGAGTACCTCTGGTCAGTTTTGTCAGCAAGAGTTGAAATTGTGCACCTGCAATTTAGCATGTTTATTATTTCTACGGCAGTGTACATGCATAGACCATTACAAGTACTGTTGTGAATCTACTATACGTCCAGCATGACTTCAGTTAGCCATGAGCTTTTGTGGGCACAACCCACTTCCTCAGATGAATGGAGTAAAGGGGTATGGGTTGCAAATAAATAGTAAAGAAAGGATGGGGGGGAGAATGGAGAAAAAAATATTGTCAATTAGAGTGTTCTGCTAAATGAGGCTAATATAGTGGGCTGTAAGTATTCTGAGTATCCACAGTACAATTACACAACGATCACATTTCCACCACCTTATACTGGAAACCTACCAACAGTTACACTTACCTACATGCCTCCAGCTTCCACCCAGACACATTTCAGTCAATTGTTTATAGCCAGACCCTAAGATACAACTGGATTTGCTCCAGTTCCACAGACAGACAAAAACCTAAAGAATCTATATCAAGCATTCTTAAAGCTTAGAGACCCACCCAGAGAAGTGAAAAAACAGATTGACGGAGCCAGATAAGTACCCAGGCATCAGCTTCTTCTAGACTGGCCCAACAGAAAAAACAACAGAACACCACTGGTCATCACCTACAGCCCTCAACTTGAACTTCTCCAGTGCATTATTAACAGTCTACAACCTATCCTGGAAAATGACCCCTCATTCCCACGGGCCTTGAGGGACAGGCCAAACCTCGCCTACTGATAACCCCCAACCTCAACCAGATTCTTTCCAGCAACCACACAGCACGCCAGAAACCCACCCCTGCAATCAACCCCCGTACCATCTCTGTCCACATATCTATACAAGCGAGATCATCACTGGACCTACCCACATAAGCCACCATACCAGAGGTTCATATAACTGCACATCCACCAATTTGATCTATGCCATCAAATGCCAGCAGTGCCCCTCTGCTATGTATATTGACCAAACTGAACCGTCTCTGTTACAGAGGATTAATGATAGAAATGTAGCCGTGTTAGTCTGGTGTAGCTGAAACAAAATACAGGACTATGTAGCACTTTAAAGACTAACAAGATGGTTTATTAGATGATGAGCTTTCGTGGGCCAGACCCACTTCCTCAGATCAAATAGTGGAAGAAAATAGTCACAACCATATATACCAAAGGATACATATCCTTTGTCTTGTATCCTTTGGTATATATGGTTGTGACTATTTTCTTCCACTATTTGATCTGAGGAAGTGGGTCTGGCCCACGAAAGCTCATCATGTAATAAACCATCTTGTTAGTCTTTAAAGTGCTACATAGTCCTGTATTTTGTTTCAGAGGATTAATGGACACACATCAGAGATTCAAAGTGGTAACACACAGTAACTTGTTGGGGAACATTTCAACTTGCCTAGGCACTTACTAATGAATCTGAAAGTATCTGTATTATTTCAAAGCAATTTCAAAAGTCCCCTGGAGAAAGAAACTACAGAACTGGGTTTCATTTACAAGTTTGACACCTAGAATAGAGGTTTAAACAAAGACCAGCTCTGGATAGGCCACTACTTTCCACATCCGAATGACACAAAATGCTAAGCATCGGACACTTGAATAGTTTATAACCTTCTCTATTAGCCTCATTTAGCAGGACACTCAATTGACAACATATTTTTTGTCTTCATTTTTTCCCCCTATTCTTTCCCCCCTCCATCCCCTCTCTTTTTCTGCGATTTATTTGCATCCTGGATGCCTTTACTCCAGTCATTTGAAGAAATGGGTTGTGCCCATGAAAACTCATGATGCCATCTACATTTTTAACTACTCTCTAAGATGCCACAAAACTATTAGCTTTTGTAAAGTTTTTTCCATTACAGACTAACATGGCTACCCCTCTGAAACTTTAGTAAGCCAGATGTTCATTTATCATAGGTGTGACCAAGTTTCCTGCAGCCCCATCAAGTTTGTTTGCAGCCACCAGTCCTGGCTCTCAGTGTTCTGTGCTGTTACCTTGCTTTAATTTACCACTAAATGTCTAAGAGCCCAGTAAGCAGTGGAAGTGTTGGCAATGCTGCTAGACAACATTGAACTCTCATGATTCAGCAAATTCTCTGGCTTGGCAGAGGATGCCAAACTAGAAAGGTTCAACCTGTACCTTGGAATTATATATGCTATCAGTGTCTCAGTTAAATCCAGTACTGGTTGGCTTTAACAGTGGGTGCATTTACACATCATACACATCGTTAATTCACTTTATGCCAGTTACTGTATATTGAAGCAACTTAGTTCCTTTAAGGATGACCTTACTACTTGATGTGTTTCCAACTAAAAATAATATCTGTGTCACGAGGTGTGAATGACAGTTTTGATAATACATACTGTACTTAATACCAAGGAGTTAAATGTTGTTTATATTATGTCTGTTGCTTGCGGGAATTTCAGTAACTTTTTTTTTTTTAAATATCCCGTTCTAATTGAGAACATATCTATAAAACACACTGAATAGTTGTTGTACTACACAGTTTTATGTGTAAAGACTAATTAAAATACTACGCAATATACAGAAAGTTAGCAGTTTTTAAAGGATTTTAGAATACAATCATCCCTGCACAAATATATATATATGAAATGCAGCATATTATCTTAATATATTTAAATATGTTGTATTTTTTTCTTTTTGGTAATTTGTCCCTTTTCTTGATTTATTTTGTTTCTGTTCTTTTCTGATTTTAAACATGGATAATATCACTCTTCTGTAAAAACAGATACCAAAACTGTACCAGGACAGAGCACATAATATTGGCAGTTTTGGGACAGTGTCATTTTTTTTGTTGTACTAATCAAGAATGTATTTTATCATCTTCTTTCAATGTCACTTTAAAAAAAATATAAAAGCTAAAGGCCCAGATTTGAAAAGGGGAATGTAAAATAGGGGCTCAAATTTTATCTTTAGGCACCTAAATAAATGGCCTGATTTTCTAAGTGCTGTGAACTCTGCAGCTCCCTTTAGTGTTAATTTTACGACTTAATCATAAAATCACTCATTTTCAAAAATCTTTTCAACAATGTTTTGCAACTAGAGCACTCTTGTTGAGCTGGTTTTTTAAACTATGGCAAGGGGGGAAATAGGTGAACTTTAAACAATGAAGTTGCTGAATTTGAGAAGATAGGTTTTGTTTCAATTCAACTGCTTTGATTACAGCTTTGTTCAGACTGGATCAACATTTGTTAAACACCTGGCTTTGGGTTCAGTCCAGATGTGTGGGATAGGAAAATATCCTTCTCTGCCAAATTTGTCTCCTGCTTTACATGATGTCCCCTATAGAATGAATGAAATCACAAAAGAGAAAGAACAGTGCTGTGTATCTTTGGCAGCTGGTAAGTAAGAGCTCATTCCATAATTGTTGAAGCAGGTGGTTTTACAAAACAATGCAACTACTTAGCACACTGGTCTTGCTGGGTACCTGTTTTTGACGGAATATGTGTGAACACTTTAACTTTTGCTGTGTCTTGAACTATAAGCAATATGAGCTACTCTGTCATCATCTTAGAGTATATTTTTAAAGTATATAGTAATATGTGATTTCTGAACTAACTTAACCTGCCTATTTCCAGACACATTTGTCTGTCTAGAATATTTTAGAATCTGTCTAAAATCTGACAATTCTTCTGGGAATTATTTTTGCCTTTGTTTCTTTCAATGTAAGTTTCACCTCTTTTACAAAAGCATTTTGGATGTTTTTAGCCTTTCTACATTTTATAGGTTTTATAGCTAATTGAAATGGGGCTTCTTCATTCAAAAAGGACAAGTAATTTGTTTCTAATCAAGTAAAACAAAAGTATGAACCATTATAAGACTCATAATGCTTTATTTCTAACAACAATATATTCAGAACGTTGTCCTGCTTCATGCTGGCCTTTATTCTGTAGCAAGCTCCCATGACTTATGTTGCAAATCATCTCTGAATTGTTCAGTGCATTGAAATTCCATGTCAGCATGATTCTACCCAAGTTCTTCATTCACTTTGGAAATGGGGAGCCCTACCTGGGCCAAAAGGAACTCACCTCACCTCCAACATCTCTTAGGACAGTTGCAGAAAGCCTGGGATGCCTCATGTAGTGAAACTGTGCAGAGCATATATTTTTGTAATGTTCCATAGGTGAATTTTTTTTCAAATTTCTTATCCTGACTGATCTACACACCTATTTAAGGTGCATTATCTAGAAGAAAGTGAGTGTGTGCCGTACAGTGTGTATTGTAGGTTGTAAATAGTGAGCTGATGCCAGTATAGTTGCCCCATAATTTAGACAATGGGCAGAACTGGAAAACGTTTTAAATTTGTATTTGAGCCAAAGCACTGAGTTGGTTCAATATTTTATTTGCAATCCTTTCTCTTCCCTCCCCCCGGTATTAAAGAACACTAAATCTCTTCTGAATTTTTTTTAAAGGGAATAGGATTATACACAAGTTTTCATACGCATATTGAAAATTTGTATTTTTTTTATTGTCAATCTTTAGACATTCAGTATTTAGAAAATCAGTAATAATGAATGACCACATTTTTGCACTTCCATGTACATACAGAGATTGCTTTGTTATCCAGCACTTGTGGGGAATGTTGGTTGCCAGTTACTTGAATGTACTAGATAACAAAGCTTATTGCTCTGCTCCGACCCCTACCAGCAGATCTGGCTCCTGGTAGCTTGAGGCAGGTAGAGGGGAAAGGAGGCACCTGCTGATCACATCAGCTTGCAGTGCCAGCTGTCAGAAGCCCCACAACAACCATCTGGGCAAGTGGGAATTAGGTGTGCGCACCTGAAGATGTGGTGGTATTGTGGCTGGGGGCAATGCTAGTTAACAGAGCTTTCATTGTACATTCTGAGGAATGCTTCAGTATATGTATTCATAGAAAATACTTACTGTAGATTTTAAACATCTAAGACTGATATAAATGAAAGAGACTAGAGAAATGTTTTTAATCACTTGATTTGCATTTTGCTTATCTTCACCCTTTTATATATAGTCACTTTCATATTTCTTCCCTGCTCTTTGTCATTTTTCCCTTGATTGTATAGGTCTCTCAGTGACTGAGACCTTTTAAAAAGAAAATAGGTCTGTAAAACCCATATTAGCAGTGGGATTCAAAGGCAAGTATAGAACTTGAAACTTATTTTTTAAGCTGACTAGATTTCAGCTGACATTCCCCTTAACTTAAAAAAATGTACACTTTCTGGGCCTCAAACTCCTGGTCTTCTTTTTACAGCTTTGCTGACTGTCCCTCTCTTGCTCAAAATATAGCCCTCCTCCACACTTAACTTTTATCCCCTGTTCTAACAGAATTCTACTAGTGTAGTTTCTGGTTTCTAAGCAATGTTCTTCATCCTTTTCTCTCTGGTGTGGCAGCACAGAATGGCTACGGTACTCTTTACATGAGTATATAGGTGAATAAACTGGTTTTGAAAAATGGCTTGGGATTAGTATTCCATATATACATGTTTCACTTAAATTTTGGTTATCTGTTTCATCCATGGTCCTTGTACTGTCTGACCTCTTAACTTACTATGGAAACAATGGAGTAGAAGGACCTACATGATTGATTCACTCAGCAACAATCATATGCTTTATCTAGACACATAGCTATAACTTTTATCAGGGAAATGGTTAGGTTCATTTTTATGACACTACACGCTGAAACTCTTAACCAGGATTGGTCCTGCCTTGGACAGGGGACTGGACTTGATGAACTCCTGAGGTCTCTTCCAGCACTATGATTCTCTGATCCAAGCAACATCCATGGTCCAGCACAGGTGTTGCAGAACCAGAATGTCCCCGGTGGAAGACCAGTGATAAGGATCTCTGTAGGGCTGACAGGGCAGCAAGCTGTCCACAGTGACCTGACAGTCCGGCCACTCAGCGCTAGGCAACAGGGCTACCCAGCGGGGCTGGGAGCTGTAGTAGGTTGATGGACAAGGACTCGTGGAGAACACATGCCTAGAGTGTCCTGAAGCCCCAGCGCAGCACATGAAGCTGCCCTGCAGGTCCTGGAGCTCCAGCATGGTGCATGCAGCTGCCTGGCAGGTCCCAGAGACCCAGCATGGGGATGCCTGGCAGGTCTAGGAGCAATGGCAGCGATGGCTGACCATTGGGATCAGCAGGAGGTGGGGAGCTGCAGCCAGGTTAGGGGGGCTAGTGGAAGGGGGTCCAGAAATTACGTCCCCTGGTCTGGCAAAATCTCTCATCCAAGATGGGTCAGGTCTCCAGCATACCAGACCAGGGAGGTCCAACCTGTATATAAAATTGCTGCTGTTACATGTGAAAGAAAATGGTTCAGAATTGGTCCAGTTGTAGTGGTTTTGGTGTGTAATGGTTGTTGTTTTGGTTGCCATTTACAAAGCTTCTGATTTATGATAGATAACTAAGCAAGCTGTTAGAAATGAGGACCAGGACTTCACAGAGCTCACAGAGATTTTGCAAAAATATCTTTGGACACAATTTGAATGGTCCTGAAATTTGGATTTGTATTATATGGGCAGTCACCACAAATTATGGGTCAGATTTGGTGGCACAAACAGGACAGAACAGGGGCTTAGAATTTAGTTTAAAAGGTAAAAGCACCTGCCTTACAACTCTACTCCTGTGTCTAAGCTGAAAGTTGCTACTTGTTTTCGCCATGAATTTACTTCCATCTTAATAAGCCTAACAGTTTGTCACTGTTAACTTACACTTTTGAACTCGAGGTCTGTTTAATAAAAATAAAGTTTTAAAAAATGATTGTACTTAAAATGTGGCATTCATGTTGGCAAAATATATTTTTGATCCTTGTTTCCTTTTTGTAATGTTTGGGCCTTTCACATTCAGAACTGTGTTAACATATTAGAAATGTTTGAGTTAATTTATTAAACAATATACACATCAGTAAATGAAATGAAGACTACTACAAACATTCTTCTCTCTCCATTTGGTGCATGGGTGAAGATCTTTCATGTTAAATAATCTAATTACTTAGTTCATCATGTTTACTCCATAGGTTTACCACATTTTTCATCTGGAATTTTCCGCTGCTGGGGAAGGGATACCTTTATTGCACTGAGAGGTCTGACGTTGATTACTGGGCGTTATTTAGATGCGAGGTAGGAATAAATGTCTAACCATCTTCTTGGGTATTAATCCATCTTGAAAGAGCTCTCTTTTTTATATATTTCTGGAAGAAAGAGGTAATTTTTTAAAAACAATTGAAATGCACTCTTACTTATACTGTGCCTCGGGCCTTTTTTGAGCTCTTAGCAGATAGACCTGCAAAATTACTTAACATGAATCTCAGTTGTCTTTAAATGTTTGTGAAGCACCTATTCCGTTTCTTATGCATAACTTCTCCAGCATAGGTAGAGCTTATTCTAACTTTGAATGTCATATCTGCTACAGGGTTTATGTAATATAAAATACTTTTATCAGTGATAGAAAACAGTAAGTTTGAGAATCTCTTTGCAATCAGATTTGTGGTGTGAGAAGGTGTCTCTCTCGTTGTGATGTCCATTAATATAGCTATCACAGCTGGAAATGAATGTTTTGTGGATCATTAACTAAATTTTGTATGTGCAATGTAAGTCTAAAACCTAACAAACAGAAAGTTTTTGCCAGATTTGTAGGGCATGACCTTGCCACTAGTTAATTTTAATTTGTTGCTATGAAGTATTGGTACTGAAGTGAACAGAGAATGAAAGTATGGATTTCTCAGGTTGACACATACATAAGTTTTTCATTGAGAATTAATCTACTTTAATTACTCTAATTGGTTTTACATTTGTATAAAGTAACTACTGGGCTTACCCTGCAATCCTTTCTTAGACCCTAACATTGCAAAGGGATTCATAGTCTATATGGTCCCTTATACCAGCCTGTATTTCTCTTAAAGACAACTGGATTCCAGTAATGTAAGGGTTTTCAGTATTGGATGTCATTATGAGACTTCCTAAAAGTATAATCCTGTAAAGTCAATGGAGGTTTTGGCTTATGGAAGGAGCCCAAGACCGGTCCCTGTAATGAGAAATCTTCTGTATTCCCTTCTCCCCCATTGGCTCCCTTCCTTCTTGGAAAATATTAGAAAACAATATCACTTCAGTGTCACCGATAGGGCCAGACATTCCTTTTGAACTTTGCAAAGAATCAAGGCTTTATTCCGTTATGAAATTCCTAAGCTATTGGGTGTATTGTTTTTGTTTTGTTTTACAAATACAGGACTTTGGATCAGGATGTTACTTTTAACATGTTGTGAAAGTAAAGCAACTTTTCTATATTAGCCAAAATGTCATATTACCTTTTATTTAAAAAAAACGGTTGAGCATACACTTGAAATCTATCCTTTTATATTTGCTTTGGTTGGCATTAGTGAATATAAGGGGGGTTATTTTTTTATTTTTTTTAAATCTTGTATTGTGTGTAGTCATCTTTGTAACATGAAACACTAGGATGTTCTATCCTAATTTTCCCCCCACCATCTCTTGGTATAAAAATATATTGTATTTTTTAGTTTACTGTTTGGAACTTGCACTACCTTGAAAACCAATTCAGTGAATATCGGATCTCTTTTTCAGGAACATAATTTTAGCATTTGCTAGTACTCTGCGACATGGACTTATTCCCAATCTACTTGGCCAAGGGACCCATGCTAGATTCAACTGCCGTGATGCTGTGTGGTGGTGGCTTCAGTGTATACAGGATTACTGTAAAATAGTTCCAAATGGCATAGACATTCTCAAGTGTCCTGTTTCCAGAATGTATCCTACAGATGATTCTCTCGCTCAGCCTGCAGGCACATTGGTAAAGATCATTTCTAATAAGCTGTTCACATACTACAAACATAACTGTAAGTAAATGAAACCCTAAGAAACTCAAAAGAATCTCTATTCACCATGTTTTTCCTACTACTTACGGAAATATTCTTGCAGAGGTCAGCTTTTACTGGGGACAGCATCCATAGTATTTTGAGGGACAGTGTTGGCTTATTATTGGAGAGCTACCTGGAAGATTATAAAAATAATCTGTCATTTTTGGTGGAATGTGATGAAAACAGGGATGTTCCACATTTTGGTTATTTATTACCCAATTCAGTGACTCATATTAAGCACCTATTAGATGGTGGCAAATAAGGCTTTTTGAAACCAGGGCAAAAAAGTTCCCAGTTTTATTTCTAGCTTTCTCTTTTTATCAGCATTTGAAATGTCAAGAAATGTATTTTAAAAAAATATTGGCCAACTCTATCAGAGGTGCGGACTGATTCTTGCTGGATTGCTTGTGAAGTATAATAGTCTGAAGAGCTAAAGTACTTGTTATCTCAGTATTTCATACAGCCTCTCTGTCTTTCTCTCCTGTCACCCAAAAAACCAGGATCAACCACTGTATGAAGTAATACAGGAAGCTATGCAACAACACATGCAAGGCTTAGAATTCAGAGAAAGGAATGCTGGTCCACAATTAGATCGAAATATGAGGGATGAAGGTAACTTGTGTTTCTTAACTTATAGTGAAAAGTTCAAATGTGAGTAAAATTGTTGTACAAATTTATTTTCTTCTATTGTTAAACAGAATTCTCCAAATCTATTTTTACATTCAGTGCCTCTAACAAAGTAATGTTATAAATGTATTAATACTTTAATTTCGGCTATACTGAAATT
This sequence comes from Pelodiscus sinensis, assembly GCF_052426305.1. NCBI lineage: Eukaryota > Metazoa > Chordata > Testudines > Trionychidae > Pelodiscus > Pelodiscus sinensis. The sequence goes on from NC_143060.1 coordinate 40,884,345, forward strand.
ATACTCTGGCATGAGTATTCTGTAAATAGTACTATTACATCCATTACAAAAGCATACATGGTGCTTCTTTACCTTTTTCTTTCTGTGATGCATGAGAAACAAGCTAACTTCATACTGACTTTCTTGCTGGATAGGTTTTAATGTGACAGTAGGCGTCGACCATGAAACTGGTTTTGTCTTTGGAGGGAATCGCTTTAATTGTGGCACATGGATGGATAAAATGGGAGAAAGTGAAAAAGCTCGCAATAAAGGAATTCCAGCTACGCCAAGGTACAAGCTATAAGATGTATTGTATAACTTTAGGATAAGTCAAAGTTTTTAGTCTCTTGAATAGCAAAATCCTTGCTCTTGGTTCCTGTGCCATCAGTAATAAAACGTGCCAAATATTCCAGGCCCTTCTGACCTGTATTTGACTCTTTTAAAACATTAACAGAAACATTATACCATGCAGGCTAAGAGAAAAAGAACATTGCAAAATATTATCTGTTAACATACTCAGTTCAATATGCTATTTAAACATAATGCTAACTCTTCATGTCTGCAATGTTGTAGCACTAAATTTAAAGTGTTAACTATTTAGTTGCCGTGAAGAAATTACACAGGAATATTCTCTGATGATGCTTGTTGTGGGATTTGAGTACTACCATATGTGTAAATATTTGTAAAGCTTGCTTGCTTGCTTGCTTGCTTGCTTGCTTGCTTGCTTGCTTCTCCCTCTCTAATGCTAATATTAAAATGTTAGTTAAAGCTCTTTATTCTGCTTGAATCTGATCAATTTTAGATAGATGAAACTTTTTTTTTTAAAATGTTGTACTATGTGCCTGTAAACTGGTGCAGACTTTCTGTTTTTGACACAGGACAGGAGAAATGAGGTTGCTCAGATCAGTTTCAGTTGTGAGTGGGAATCCAAAAGAAGAGTAATTGAACTTAATTGATACTATAATTGCAAAGCTTTCAGTGTCATTCAGTTTTGTGGAAAACCATGTCAGTTTAGTTCTTTGATAAAAGATTAAATGGTAGTCCTGTATATATGAAGGCCTGAATTCTTCAAGGCCTCTGACATTTACTTAAACTTTAAATAAGATCTCTCTAAAGGAAGGGGATTTGTTCAGCAAAAATATACATTGTGTCTTCTGTAAACTGTATATGCACACCCTAAAAGTGAGGTTTGCCCTTCACAACAAGAATTCCACAGCATGGATGCCAGGCATATTGGATGACATGAGCCTTTTGATTTTGCTAGCAGTAGGTGCCTATAATCAGATACCTCTGAGAGAAGGAATGAATCAAGGAAATATAGCTTCTAGGGATGTACAATCCCTGTTTAGTTAATCAGTTAAACATTACGTTTAACTGGTTAACCTAGTAAATGGGGGTGAGGAGTAGGAATGCTCCTGCCAGGCTGGAGGTCCCCTGCCATCCAGCCCCACAGGTTAACCATAACCGGTAGGCATCACTTGATAAGGGTGATGCTTACTAATTAACCGGTTAATCATTTGTATCCCTAGTAGCTGTGTAATTTTCACCTGAAGTGAATGTCAGCCAACGGTCAGGGCAGTGTGTGTGGGTATGTCTCCCAAGTCTTCAACTGCTAAGACACGAAGTCTCATCGCAGTGGGCAGCCAGAAGGCTAAAGGGAGCCCTGAAAGTTTTTAATGTCCGTGACTTTACTGCTAGGACCGCGGTCCCTTGCAGAGGGTAGCCAACAGGCTAACAGACGCCCCGGTGTGTAGGAAGAGCTTATTACACCTTAGATTTTAGCTGCTAGAACCCAGGGGTTCCTTCGCGGCGGGCAGCCTAGGAAAGGCTGGAAAGGTGCCCCAACAGATCTTGTCACCTGGGAGGGACAGATCCAAACGCCCAAGCTCTCCCTATGTCTGTCCCTTTATGACCGGCTGAAGTTCTTTTAAATTGTGCTTGGCTATTGCTCTATTTCTTAAATGCTAGCGTGAGTGTGAAAAATGGTTACAGGGAAAAGGTAAAGATAGAAATAATGGTACCAAATGACAGCTTAATCTTTAAAGAGCTCTAACACGATGTATATATACTTAAACAAAGGACCACATCCAGGTACAATTTTTACCCCCTTCTGTGCCTCTCGACTCCAGCGTGTCAGGCCAGGGTCGGTCTCTCAATTCCTCGGAAAGACGAATACGAGGTGGGCGTCCCCTCTGGAACCTCGGGAGGTCAAACACCAAACCCGACCAGCAGATAGGTGGTAGATTGACACACAAAGTCAGTGTGCTGCTGGACTCATCTTTATACCCCTGGGGGCCCGTATTCTCTTTCTTATCTTAAGAGGCCAAATTTTACTGGTCCGTTTTGTGGTGCCAGTTCTTACAAGCAGGTTACAAGTTAACTTACACTTGTAAGAGAGAAAGATAACTAAATTAGGAGTGCCGGATGTTCTTTGTGGGCGGGAGATTCCTCCCCCCGCGGACGGTTGTGTGTTCGTATCAATATGGGTTAAGTCAAGGGCATGATGTACAGCCTCTTGGTCAACAATTAGTTTGACCACCCTCCTATCTCTGCTTACAGTTGGTCACGGCCACTGAGCCAGCATATCTAAACCTCCTGCTCTAAGGTTTTCAAAGAATATGCTGTTTTCCTGTTCTGATGTGCCCTGCATGGTTTCAAGCAGACAAAGATGGATGTTAAAATAGAGGTTCACGTCTGGCTACAGTGAGGTGCAAATCTGCTATGTCAAAACTGGGTTCATCTGAAAACTGTGACAGGGCGTTTGCCCCACACTGGCCCTACAATGAAGGTTTTTAGAGGTTTGAATACATTTGTTGGGGTTGGTAGAGTGAAATCTTCAAATGTTGGTATCTGCATAAAAGTCTGTGACTTAATATCGTCATTTACAATTATTCTTCAAATCAGTAACTATTCTTTTTTGTTTCAGAGATGGCTCTGCTGTGGAAATTGTTGGCCTGTGTAAATCAGCTGTTCGTTGGCTGCTGGAGTTATCAAAGAAAAATGTGTTTCCTTATCAGGGAGTCACCATAAAAAGACAGGGTAAGCAGGCTTACCTCACAAACATGTGATCAATATACAACTATTATTGAATCCGTGGACCATGCAACACCTAGGATAACATTTTCAAAGCATTATACAAGATTTTAGGGGGAAAGCTTCTGTGTGAATTTGACATTTGATTAATATATGTTAAAAGTCAATCTTGTCTTTCAATCAGTCTGCCCTGTGAACATCTCTCTCTATACAAAGAAAATTTTTCCTGTGGGACTCTGTCCCCCACAGCCCCTCCCCACCTCAGCCGCCCAACCTCCTCCCCACTCCCCGCTGCTAACCCAGCAGAGATCAGCATCCTATGGCTCCTGAGCAGCACCAACACTGAAGATAAGCTGCTGCTATTTCTGGTCAACTTGAGGGGGGGGGAAGGAGGAGGAGAAAAATTGCAGTGCTCCTGCTGTGGGGGGGAGGCCAGTGGAGAGGCCCACTGTGGGGGGAGGAGAGGAAGCTTGGGAGGAGAGGGGCTGCCAGATAGCTCTACTATGGAATGCCCCCCATTGTGGGCCTCACGGTTGCCCTTCTCCCTGCCAGAGCATCTCACTTAAAAACTCCAGCAGCTGCCATGTAGTGGATGGTTATCAGAGGTTTAAATTGCAGCCCTCCAGACTGGGTCCCACCTCTCTCCCTTCTGGCTGCTGGTGGGGAGAGTGGGGCTCCGCGAGGGAACTGGGCCCTTTCCCCTTCCCTCTGGGGTCAGGGGAGAGTGTGAGGCTTGCATAATACTTTTTTGTTGGTAGAGTATATAACCAAACCTCACTATCCTAGCTTTGTGCTTCAGTAGGGTATCAATACGGCTATGAATTCGCTTGCTAATTTGAGATGACTGAAAGGAGTTAAGACTTCTCTAAGAGTTAGGTGAAAAGTTAATTTTTAGCTGTTTGTACTGTGTGGTCTTCTTGTGATAGTTTCTGGGGAGAATTCATTACATATTACTGAGACTAAATATACAAGCCATTAAAAACTTAACAAAATAATAATTAACCTTGAGAAGCTACTGTATTAACTGTTCTTTTGTGCAGTATTACAATATACTGATAGCTGTGTTTTCTGTATCTCTAGTCCTAGATATTTCAGCTTTTATTTAACCATAGAGTTGATTACTCATTTTTCTTCTAAATTTCTTTTAACCTATGGCATGAGTGGGATTGTTTATGGTTCAGTAATTGACAAAAATTACATACAGTTTTGATCTCTGTCTACAGCTTCTCCCCTGATTTGCTGTCTCAGGTACCTCACACAGCTGTGTACTCAGAGCTCAGTTTGTTTTATTTACAACAGAGAGGCACATAAATTCTTCTTCGGGTAGTCCCCGTGAGTGCTCCACGTCTGGTGTCGGGCTGGTCCCGGCACCGCAAATCGGAGCTTTACAGAGCTGTGTGGCCGGACCACGCGCGTGCACTCTGGTTTCGCGCCTTTCATCTGCCTCGCGCGGTCCGGCTCCCGCCAGTTCTTCTCATCCGCCTTGGGACGCAGACGGAGCTCCCCACTTTCTCCTCAGAGTTTCCCCCTTTTTCCCTTCAGTCGCTTGCCTGTGGGGAAAGTTCATAACTTTAAAAGCTATAAAATATAAAGCGCGTTCAGCCCCGCTTGCAGGCGCGGTTAAAAAAAAAAAAAGAACCTAAACCGAGAGAGAGCAGTGCTATTTCATATAATGTTTGTGGTTTTTTTTCTGTTAGCTGCTCTGGTTACTTTCTTTCTTCCTTTTACTTAAAAAAAAAGAGAGAGGACAAAGCCAAAGAAACTGGGGACGCACACAAGCGGCAGCACTTAGCCGGCGCGAATGCTCAGTCCCTCAGAACTCAAAATGCCGGGCTCCCCCGGCTTCAAAAAGTGTGTGAGTTGTGCTGAGCCAATGCCGGTATCGGACGGGCACTCGGCTTGTATCCGCTGCCTTGGGGAGGCACATATCCCCCAAAAGTGCACCCACTGTGCCAGCCTAACGACCAGAACCCGCAAGGAGCGGGAACGTCGTTTAAAAGAGATCCTGTTTGATAAGGCTCTCATGCCTTCCACTGCCTCAGGATCCTCTGCCTCAGACCCCACGGCTGAAAAGCGGAAGGCTCCTTCTGAGGCTATGCCCTCATCAAAAAAGAGGAAAGCCTCCCCCGCTCATTCCATGCCAGCTGCTCCGCAATCGCAGGTAAGCGCAGGTGACAAGCCGGGTACTTCTCGTTCAAGGGTAACCCGTGCTCCGTCAGTAAACAAGCCAGCCGGCACTTCGGAATCTCGACAGCCCCCAGCACGGGAACCTCACCCGGCACCGGAGCTTCTTAAAGAGCCAGACGCAGTGGCATCAGCTTTATCGGTGCCGGGTGCTGAAGTGCCTTCAATCACGGCCCCTCCCAGGGAGCTGTCCTCGGCACCGGCAGGGGATCAGCGTACTCCTGCCCAGATGCCTGCTTCACAGCCTTTAACCCTTCACTCTCCAGGCTCTGCACAGCCTGCAGCAACAACAGAAAAATCAAATACCCAGGGAATCTCCCTGCGTACCTCGCCAAGGTCGTATCACGAACCATCTCCTCACCGCTGTGCTTCTATGCACCACATGAGATCATAGGCATTATTATCACCGCAGTCTCTCATCTCGTCACTATTATGACAGAGAGCGTAGCTGTTCACACCAGAGATATTCTAGATCTCCTTCTCCTGCAAGACGCTCACACTCACCAACTCATTCACCAAGAAGCACCTATTATGTCAGGTATGACAGTGCTAGATCTTCTAGACGCTTGTCCCCTGCAAGGTCTGACCGGCGTTATACGCATCGTTATAGACCGGACTATGTTGAGTCATCTCATCCCAGTCACTCTCGATCTCATCGCAGGTCTCCATGTTCCTGTAGGTCAATTAGCCCATGCTCTGTGCATTCAGAGATCTCCAAACATTCTCCGGTACGACGCACGATACCTTCTCGTTCCCCGACGCATTGATCACAAATGTCAGATCAAGAGGAAGGGCAACTCTCGGAAGCTCACCCGGACATGTCCCCTAATACCGGTTCACCACAGCCCTCTAGGGATGACCCGCTATCCCTGGGCGAGAAGTCACCTCCGGACGATCTTAAAGAATTCCAAGACCTGTTTAAACATGTAGTGCAATCTCAGGAGGTGCAACTCACTGAGTCTCAAGCTAAGCAGCATAAGTTATTTAAGAATTTACACCCTAAACAACAAAGAAAGATTGCACTCCCGATAGATGACGCCATCTTGGAAGTGGCACAGGACATCTGGCAGACGCCAACATCAATACCGCCCACCAATAAGAAAATGGATAAAGTATTTTGTCTCATCCAAAGGCCTGGATTTTCTTTTCAATCACCCCCAGCCGAATTCCCTGATAGTGGATGCGGTTCACCACTAGAGCAAGATGCCCCAATTTAAGAATTCCCTACCAGATAGGGATACAAAGAAATTGGATCATTTTGGTCGGAAAGTTTACTCCTCCTCAACCTTGCTACTGCGGGTTGCCAATTATGCTGCTCTTTTGTCAGACCATAACTTTGACAATTACTCCAAGTTACCGGAACTTATGCAACATCTCCCTGACAGTAAGAAGTCTCTCCTTAAATCCGTTGTCCAGGAAGGTTTCACTGCATGTAGAACAGCTCTTCAGATTGCCGCGGACGTTGCCGACACAGCGGCAACAGGCATCGCGATGAGAAGAGCTTCCTGGTTATTGTCAGCGGGAGCCCCTAAGGAGTTGAACTCCAAAGTGGAAGATTTACCCATTGACTGCCAAAAGCTGTTTGCTTCTACTACCGATGAGGTCCTCCATTCTGGCAAGGACTCTCGTATGACTCTCCGATCTCTAGGGATGTACACGTCACCTTTTAAACGCAGGCGGTACTACCCCTTCCAGAGGAGATATGATTACTTCCCCTATAAGCAGCAACAGCAACGTGGATCTGACCAGCCTAGATTTAGACAGCGCCCTCAACGCAAACGTCAACAACAGAATCGCTCTGCTGCTCGGCCTTCCCAGAAGCAGCAGGTTTGACTCCTGTGCGGAGGACTCAAACACATCTCCACCAGTCAACACACTAAAGCCTGCAACCACCACCACCACCTTATTCCACCACCGCCTGAGGCCATTTCTTCATCGATGGGCCACTATTACCTCAGACCGATGGGTCCTAAAGGTCATATCATCAGGCCTAACAATCCCGTTCGCTTCAATCCCCCCTACCACTCCTCCCACCCCATCCCTTCTCAGGGACCCATCTCATGGGGCCGCTCTTCGAGAAGAGGTTCTTCACCTGCTCGAGATTGGAGCCATAGAGAGAGTACCCGACGAATTCCGGGGCAAAGGGTTCTACTCCAGGTATTTCCTAGTTCCCAAAAAGTCCGGGGGGTGGAGACCCATCCTCGATCTGAGGGGTCTAAACCGTTTCATCCAAAAGCAGCGCTTCAAAATGACCACCCTGGCCAAGATCATGCCAGCACTAAACAAAGGAGACTGGTTCGCAGTCCTAGATTTGCAAGACGCATATTTCCATGTGACAATACACATAGCACACAGGCGTTTTCTGAGATTGGTAGTGGGCGACGACCATTTTCAATACAGGGTCCTGCCTTTCGGCCCCAAGGGTGTTCTCCAAAACACTAGCGGTAGTGGCTGCCCATCTTCGAAGGATAGGAGTCTCTATCTTCCCCTACCTCGACGATTGCCTCGTCAAGGGACGCACCCAGTCAGAGGCACATCACATGGTAGTCGCAACTCAGGAGTTGTTCGACTCCCTCGGCCTTATTGTGAACATTCAAAAATCACGTCCACTACCAACACAAATTCTAAACTTCATAGGAGCACGTCTCGACTCCCAGTTAGAGAGAGTCCATCTGCCACTCGAGCATTTTCAATTAATACAAGACCTGATAAAAACAGTCTTGCAAGCTCCAATGCTCCCGGTACGTGTATATCTCCAGCTTCTGGGTCATATGGCTTCCACGACAATCATAGTGCGCCACTCAAGGCTACACCTCAGGTGTCTGCAGCATTGGCTGAGGACGGTGTACAAGCCTATAGAGCACAGCATCCGCAAGACTGTGGTACTTCAGTACATGTCAAGGACTCCCTATTATGGTGGACGAATCACAACAACATGTTGTCAGGAGTCCCCTTCCACGCACCGCAACTGTCACGAGAGATAACCACAGACGCTTCTCTCATCGGCTGGGGTGCCCACATGGGCACAAAAACAGTTCAGGGTCGTTGGTCCACGACGGAGATGATGCTCCATATCAATCTTCTTGAGCTTCGAGCCGTGTTTCGTGCCTGCAAACACTTCAAGTTATACATAAGAGGCACTGTCACCAGAGTTCTCACAGACAATGTAGTGGCGATGTACTACGTGAACAGACAGGAGGGTGCCCGATCCCGTTCACTTTGTGCAGAAGCAATCCGCCTCTGGAAATGGTGCATTCGAAACAACATTTCTATAGTCGCGTCATACTTACCGGGTGTGAGCAATACCACAGCGGATGCGCTGAGCAGGTATTTCCCTCAGGACCACGAGTGGGTAATCCGCACAGATGTCCTCCTAACTCTTTTCCACCGGTGGGGTTTTCCAGCGATAGATCTCTTCGCCACACGTGCCAACGCAAAATGCAGAGCTTACTGTTGCAGAGCGGGAGTGGGCGCTCACTCTCTGGGAGACGCATTCCTCCTTCACTGGGGCACGTCACTCTTGTATGCATTCCCCCCTGTTGTACTTATTTCCAGAGTACTCGAGAAGATCGTGATGGACAGGGCATGAGTGATACTCATAGCCCCAGCGTGGCCCAGGCAGCCATGGTACTCAACTCTTCGGCAGCTCTCCATACGAGCACCGCGCCGATTACCTTGCCTACCGGACTTGCTGACACAACAGAGAGGCTCCCTGCGTCACCCGAAGCTGGATACTCTGCACCTCACTGCATGGATGGTACATGGTTCAGCGAGTCCGAGAATCTTTGTTCGGACCAGGTGAAGCGTGTTCTCCTGCACAGCAGGAGGGACTCCACCAGGAAAACTTATCTGTCAAAGTGGTTGAGATTCATGTGTTGGTGTGCTCCTAAGCTTCTAGACTCCTTGGTTTCACCAATGCATGTCTTACTGAACTATGTCCTCCAGTCAACTGGACTCTCCATTTCATCACTTAAAGTCCATGTAGCGGCGATAGCTGCTTTTCACTACCCCGTTGAAGGCAAGTCGGTTTTTTCTCACCCCATGATGACTAGATTTCTCAAAGGATTGGCTAACCTCAACCCACCACGTAGGCCTCCGCCACCTGCATGGAGTCTTGACCTGGTGCTTGATGTCCTAACTAGGCCACCGTTTGAACCGTTGGCCATGGTACCACTACCGATGCTTACAATGAAGGTACTCTTTCTTCTGGCCATAACATCAGCACGTAGGGTGAGCAAATTATCTGCACTAATGTCAACACCTCCCTATACAGTCTTCAACGCGGAATCAGTGATATTGAGATCTCATCCAGCCTTTCTACCCAAAGTCTGCACAGATTTTCATATAGACGAACCAATTGTTCTGCCATGTTTCTATCCAAAACCTCATACCTCTCAGCGTGACGCTCTCCTGCATACACTCGATGTTCGTAGAGCCTTGGCTTTCTATATAGACAGAACCCATACTCTACGTAGGACGGATCGCCTCTTCATCTCGACATCAGGGCCTTCTATGGGCAAGTTCTTATCCGCCAAGCACATTTCTAAACTGGTTGTCTCTTGTATCATGACTTGCTATACTATCTGTAAGAAGTCTCTCACGTCGCAGCCTAGGGCTCACTCAACACGAGCAGTTGCTGCGTCTACAGCTTTCGTGAAAGGAGTCCCTCTTCGGGACATCTGCCGGGCGGCGACTTGGTCTTCTACTTCCACCTTTTCAAGACATTATGCAATTGTTCAGCACTTCACCTCTGACTCAGCAGTAGCCTTGGCAGTGCTGCCTGCTGCTCAGAATACCGATTCCGAAACACATGTTTAACTGAGATTACTGCTTCGGAGTCACCAGACGTGGAGCACCCACGGGGACTACCCGAAGAAGAAAAGGAAGTTACTCACTTCATGCAGTAACGATCGTTCTTCGAGGTGTGTCCCTGTGGGTGCTCCACGACCCGCCCTCCTCCCTGCTTCGGAATCTTGTCTTTCTGTCTTTCAGATAGGCGGTGAGACGAACTGGCGGGAGCCGGACCGCGCGTGGCAGATGAAAGGCGCGAAACCAGAGTGCACGCGCGTGGTCCGGCCACACAGCTCTGTAAAGCTCCGATTTGCGGCGCCGGGACCAGCCCGACACCAGACGTGGAGCACCCACGGGGACACACCTCGAAGAACGATCGTTACTGCACGAAGTGAGTAACTTCCTTTTACTTAAATCATTGGCACAACCTTAAAGTGTATATTCAGCTCCTGATAACCTACAGACTTATTTTAAAATCAGCATTTAATTTCCATCCACAGTCTCTGGGTTTTCTATTTATTTAATTTGCTATGGACTTCTTTAAATTGCGTACAACTTAGATTCCATCTGCAACATTTTTATTTTTGTAGTACTAACATGGCTTCAGTTGCCCTTCCATTTTTTTTTCTTTTTTTGGCTGATTTCTTGAGAGTAAAAGAAATCTTCTACACCGCAACCAACTGTATACCTGACAACCTTTTAATAAATCACATGGGTGGGGAGGAGGGGGTTTATTGGTGTTACATACCTGTGTTCACCCAAAAACTTGAGCCTCCCTTTTGGATTTATTTTTGGAATGGTTCTTAAATAAGCAATAGTTTTGCAAGTGATTGACTGTAGTACACTTAGTAAAAGATCAGATATTAAGTGAGATTTTTCAGGCTTAAGTCAGAACAGAATTTAAATAAAAGTAGGACATTTGTTCAAGTGCTTGCTCATGTCTGTTCCATTGTAGGGGTGTGTGCTTGCCCTATGCACTGGTGACAGGATTTTTTCCTCAGTGATATCCATAGGGGGCCAGCACTGGCACGTTATGCCAATGCACTAGTGTAAGGGGCACTGCTAACTCTCACCACTGTCAGTTCCTTCCTATTGCCAGATACAGCAAAAAGTAATTTGGCTTGTTCAGCAACAAGGAAACACAAAATAAATGGCTACCCATGTTCCAAAAGCAACCAAAGTAGAGAGGGTAGCACTAAATCACTTTACATGTCTAGGTAGTAAGATGTTCAGTGATGGTGGCACCATGCTAGATATCAAGGACTGAATATTAAGAGCAGCAGATAACTTTGAGAATCTGGAAAAGTGGTATGATTTACCACTAATACACAAGTAGCTATTTTTAACACTGGCTTCATGTCTCTCATTCTTTATGGAGAAGAGTCATGGAAATGTATAATAGAAATTGATAACATCAACTTTGTTTGCAGACATTTACTTTGGAATATTTTCAGAGCTCAGTGAAGAGTTTTTTGCAGCATGAGAAATTAAAGAGAACCAATTAAATGTAAAATATCAAATATGGTGGGCATATTTAGCGAGCACTATAAGGATGCCATCAACACAACTTCCATGTCAAGTCATAATACGGACACTATCTGGAAAAAAGAAAAGGCAACCTGGACAACCATAACATGGAATAATGACGGAAGAAGCCAAAGTACATTAGCATGAACTCAGAAGCTTGAATAGGCCAGTGAAGACCAAATTAAATAGCAGAAACTGGTGGATGCTCTATGTTCCTAAGACTGCAGAAGGATGAAGAAAATATATTTGATGTAGAATATAGTGAAGTGGCTTTACAGATGATTACAGGGAGCTCCTCCAAAGCATAAAGGGCAACATTAGAGAAATCTTAAAAATGTTTGAAATTTTGACGAGTTGGTCAGAGAGACTAGCATTACAAATGCAAATAACCAGCATCTCCCTGAAAGCATTTTTGGGAACATGGGCATAACCTTCAGTTTGCACTTTTAATACTAATCTACATGTTATAATGGCTATTCTTTGTTTCAGCAGCACTAGAAGTCTCTTAAGACTTCAAGTATGCAAGAGGCAATAATATTTACAAAACTAAGAGTAGTAGATATATTCAAGGAAAAAAACGGCATATTAACATTTTTCAGGAAAAAAGGAAACCATTACATATGATGAATGGAACAGGAAGATTCAGGGGCACTTTGAAAAGCTGTTCTTTGTCTCTGAGAACCCAGAAGATCCTAATGAAAAACATCCAAATCTGGTTCACAAGCGTGGTATATACAAGGACAGCTATGGAGCTTCAAATCCTTGGTGTGACTACCAGCTCAGGCCAAATTTTACAATAGCAATGGTTGTGGTAAGTAGAAAAACATGTTTAATGTAACAGGTCTCTTTAATCCTTTTTTTATTTTAATTGAACTAAATTTTCATGAAAGTGATCATTTGCATGGGATATACCAGGAAGTATTGATTGTTCAGAATAAATTTGTATCTTTAATGGATAATGTATAGTGGCTTTTTGTTTCAGCATCAGCCCATCCAGAACTGCTTTCAAATTACTTGCATTGGTTAGCAGGCAGGTGTCACTTAGGATAAATATTTTTAAAAAGTTAGCGCCCTGCAAACCCATCTTCCATATAGAAAGTAACTAACAATCACTTTAAGAACAAAAGTTCAATATCTTTATGGAATTTGTGAGGCTCCCTGATACATTTTGTATCCATTATAAATGGTTGTAGCTTTCTCTGGAAGCATATTGAAAAGTAATAGAAATCTTTGAAATACACTATGCAGTTGGTTGATTTCATAAAACAATACTAATTTTTAAATCCAGAGTTCACTAATAAAATCTTTGTTGTTCTGCCAGGCCCCTGAGATATTTAGTCCTGAGAGAGCTTGGAAAGCTCTTGAGGTAGCGGAAGAAAAGCTGCTTGGCCCACTGGGCATGAAAACATTGGATCCAGAGTAAGCATATTAGAGTTTGTGCCGTATGCATAGTTGTATTCATAGAACCAAATTAACAGTAAGAAGTTTATTTAAATATCTGTTTAATTCATTAAGAAAACATCAATAAATGCACTAAGTACAACACGGAACTTTATTTTAGTCATGATTTAGCTGTTCTAAAGGCAGTTGAGATACACTTAGTTATTTACAACAGCACCATTTTATTCACTGTTACTCTCGTTAGAAGTTGGTAATTTAATTTTCGGAAATATTTAATAAAATTGACTATGCAGTATTAGAAAAATGGCAGCCCGTAAAATTTTAAGCAAAAGTTATAACAAAATTGTGACCAAAATACTGTAGTTATGGACTGAACACAGAGTTCTGTACTTGTAGTTCTGTAGTCCAAAGTATGAGTGCAGTAGGTCTTGTATAAACTAACCAATGAAGAATGTTAAGATAACTATAGAATAAAGACCAAGATATAATGGTCACTTTCTTCCTTACTGTCTCCCTTGAATTCACATAGGTAGTCTGTTCATCATATTACTGCAAGTTATTTCTCAAATAGAATTCATGGAATGCATTTCTTTTACTTTCTTACAGTGATATGGTTTACTGTGGAGTTTATGATAATGCTCTGGATAATGAAAACTACAATGTTGCTAAAGGTTTTAATTACCACCAAGGACCTGTAAGCTCTACAATTCCTGAATTTTACATTAAATTAAAACATTACATTAAATCTCAAATTGACAGACAGCTATCCTACTATCTCATTTCTTTTTGTTTAGGAATGGCTCTGGCCTATTGGATATTTCCTTCGGGCAAAGTTGTACTTTTCCAAGTTAATTGGTCCAGAGACGTATGCAAAGACTGTATTTTTGATTAAGAATGTTCTCTCTCGCCATTATGTTCATCTTGAGAGGTAGGTCATCATACAGTTAAAAACATTAAACCAAATTAGTATAGTCCAATATCCTGTTGCATATAAATGATAAGCACACACAAGCTTTGTTCAATCTGTTTTGAGCATTTAAGAACTACAAATAAGCAACACTGATTTAGTGTCTTCTGAGCATAAGTCACTTCTATGCAGAATGCCATTTAAGTCCTGCATCAGCCTTCAAAATGGGCAAAACTTTGCTATGCTTTTGGGGGGAAGGGCAGTGATTGTAAAAGGGCAGGTATTAAATATTCCAGAAGTAAAACAAAGTGAGTGAGCAATTTTAAAACCCGTCATGGAGAAGAATAGATGGAAAACATGAAGAGAAAACAATAGAATTTGAGGTCTAAAAATTGCTAGACCGTTTATTAAAAAATGTGGTGCAGAGGAAAACATGCATGTGTACTTTTAAAAATAGATCTTTAGCAGTTTTCAGTCACACAACAAAAGCTGTTGGGGAGTGAATAACAGGTAAAACATAAAGGTTATGTCTACGCTATGACTGTGTCTACCTTGGCATCCCTTTCCGGAAAAGGGATGCTAATGAGACACTTCGGAATTGCAAATCCGCGGGGGATTTAAATATCCCCCGCGGCATTTGCATTTACATGGCTGACGCTTTTTTCCGGCTCGGGGTTTTTGCCGGAGAAAAGCGCCAATCTAGACGCGATTCTCCGGAAAATAAGCCCTTTTCCGGAGGATCCCTTATTCCTACTTGAAAGGGAGAGCAGGGCTGACATGGGGAGATTGGTGGAGGGCAGGGGGGAACCAGCAGCTGGAAGCAGGGTTGGATGGGGGCAGCCGGACTGGGGAGATCGGGAGGAGAAGGTGGGGGGGAGCGGGACTGACCCAGGCACATGAGTGAGTCCGGCCCAGGGATTCCATTTTGCTCTCTCTCCCTCCCTCCCCCCCCCCCCCCCCCCCCATACCCTCCCTCGTAGTTGCTAACTGCCTGGTTGGTAGACACACTCATGTAGCATGAGCAAATCTACCACCAGGCAGTTTGCAGCTAAGAACTGATACACCTAATTATAATAAAATATACCGAATTAGAAAATACCAGACATTTTATATGTCTGGTAATTTCTCAGTTTTTCCCAGACAAAACTCTCAAATACCAGACTGTCCGGTACAAAACAGACACCTGGAAACCCTCCCCTTCCTTGCACTCTCCCTCCTAGCCAGATACCCTACCCCCAATCTGCTCCTACCTCCTGGAGTGCCCATGCGGCGCTGGGTCCCCCAAGTCCTGGCCCAGACTGGGTGGAGGATGTAGCTGGGTGAAACGCTGAACATTTTTTTTTTTTTAAAATGTGTTTATATTTTTGGGCTGCAAAAAACAGTACTGGAAAAAAAAATGCGTTCTAACTAAAGTAAAAAGTTTGGGAAACCCTGATCTAACCAGCTTTCTATCCATCTTACAGTAAATGTATCCAATCCATATTCCCTTAACTTGCTGGCAAGAATATTGTGGGTGACTGTATCAAAAGCTTTGCTAACGCTGGCACTGGGGGCTTTGGGAGGACCAGAAACAACTTATCTGAATATTAATGAATATGCAAATGAATGTTACTGGTCTTCCAAAAGTTCGTGAATGGATTTACTGGTCCCTGTGTCAAAAAGTTTGTGAACACCTGCCCTACAGTAAACATAGCCTTATCTAACCCCCCCCCTTGCCTTTTGTTCTATTCTCCACTTTTAGTCTTCCTCTGTTCTTCCTACAATATTTTCTATACTAGAGATGTTAGAAATCATTTAATTTTACTAATTGTCTAACAGCAACATTTTTTTTAGCAGTTTCACGGTGATTCCTAGGGGCAGGGCTGACAGCCAATGCGCTCCCCGGCCCCACTCCTGGGGAGTCCCTTGCCACACCGCACTGCTGCCTCTGTGTTAGAGGCAGCAGCATCTCCTCTCCAGGGGTGGGGGAGTGAGCTCCCTGTGGACAAAGGCTGCTCCAGCATCCCACTAAGCAGGGGCAGACTCCCCTTCAAGCTCTTTATTTACAACTTGGACTAGCAGGCTGGGACTGAGCCAGTCTGCCTGTCCAAGTTGTTAAATGCAGAGCACAGGACAAGGACCGTTAACTGTTCAACCGATCAGCAATTACTTATCAGTTATCCAGCTAGCCACTAACATCCCTACTCTCTATACTTGTTCTTCTCTACTACAATTCTGAATATTTCCCATTTTCACCCCTCCCAAAGCATTTCTAGATAAACAGAGATCCTTCAAAATGCCACCCCACTAGTTTAATGGATGGGAGACTTGATTGGACTTGCAACATGCTGGACAGCTTTAGAATAAAACAGGGCGGGGAGTGTTCTTCTTTCTCATGTGTGCCAAGCCAAAGAAAGGTGGAAGCCAACTCACACCTTCCTCCCCACTATGATCAATTTCAGCCCTTGTCTGGGGTTTCTCAAGCCTCTTGCTCCATTTTATTTGAACACATTCTTTCTTTCTTGTAACTAGTTACGTAGTATGAGAACTTTGTTTGGGGATGTTGTGAGTCTGACAAATTGCCTGTTCGGGAGAAGGAAGCAGTTTTTCACATTGGGACCAAGTTAGCTGAGGCATGGCAAGATTTTTTTCATAGCATCACTATGGCATAGTTTGCCTAGGAATAGTGCCTAATATTAGGAATTTGTAGGAATAGTTAATTCGTCATAATTTGCAGCTTTGCCCAGTGCATATGAAAGGCCAAAAGAACCAGCACCTAATAGTAAGAGATCTGGAATTTTGCTAGTAGACTTTCAAGTCTATGATGTCACTCTTTGGTACCTTCTGTGCGTGTCCAGCAAGGCAGAGTGAGAAGATTCAGTGAATCAATGTGAATTCTAAGGGTTGGTAAAAGAAAGCCTGATCTAAGTTACGGTCAATATCAAAGGGGCCTTGTATTGATAGTATTGTTAGTGTTTGAAGTGGCACCAGACTCGTTATTGCTATCTACTAGCTCTCTGAAGTTTATTTAAAACAACTAGACATACCATTTAATTTGGAAATCTTATAACAGCTTGCAATACTTTAATAAATAGCATGGATAAAGAACCAGTCAGACCAAAAAGAAGTTTATGTGCATTCACAAAATCATGGTGATTGCATTATTTCAGTATTACTTTTTTAAAGCAATAAAAAAATTGCACTGCAAAGATACCTGTATTTCTCAGATTATAGAAGGCTTCTCCCAATGGAGTCTCAGGAAGTTCCTGCAACCTGCACGTGTTTTAGTATCACCATTTATCTTTTCATGTTAATACTCTCTCTTTATTTCACTACTTCAGTACTTTTGTAGTATTTTCATTGTGTTTGGTATTTTTTGTACTTTTGGCTCAATAGACTTATACTTCTATGATTATACTTCTAAAATATTTTAGAAGAGAAATATTTTAATTTAATGTTTTATGATGGGATTTTTTTCTCTCTTCTGTTTTCCAGGTCTTCCTGGAAGGGGCTTCCAGAGCTGACCAATGAAAATGGGCAATATTGTTCATTCAGCTGTGAATCACAAGCCTGGTCAATTGCAGTTATCCTTGAGGTTCTTTATGACCTGTAAATGTTGGCTTTGATACTTGGTAAAATTTGCTATGTACTTACAGGTACAAATGAACAGCTTGCTCATACTGTAGGAAAAAATGTTTTGCACAGTCACTTAAACAACTGTGGCCTGATATTTCAATGGTGCTTAATATCTGTATCATCCATTCACTGAAGAGGAATATGGGTGCTCTTTAGCTTCTGAAAAGGCCATGAGTATTAATATATATAAATTGGATACAGAAAAACTTCTAAAGCAACACCTTACAGAATGTACACAAGTGCATTTAAAATAGCTTTTGATTTATAAACATATTAAATTAGGTGTTAGAAGTCTGAATTGTCTAATTCCAAATCTAGAATATGAATGCCAAATGGTTCCAGAAATCTGAGTTGAAACTTTTTCATACTTTGTCAGTAGATGCGGCGCATACTCATCATGGGGGGAGAATAGATTGGACTGTAGGTAGTAGTGTGTATTTATGGTTGTGCATTTCATAGCCTACGCTGTCATTACGGTTTTTGTCCCTCTATGCTGAACTGTGTGGCTTTTCCTAACAACTTATTTTCTTCCATGTTCAAATGAATGGTCCATTAAAATAAAAGTTCTCACTCTTTACAGATAATATAGTAAATTAATCTTATGAAGATGCATTTAATATCTTCAGAAACTTTAAATGAAATTTGAAAACTAATTCTAAACAATGACATGAATATATCCCGAGTGAGATCATTCATAAGTGACTTTTTGAGTTGTGAACCGTATGGTCAAACTTTATTTTGTTAATATAGTTTGGTTTAAAATAACATACATCTGTCAA
This sequence comes from Pelodiscus sinensis, assembly GCF_052426305.1. NCBI lineage: Eukaryota > Metazoa > Chordata > Testudines > Trionychidae > Pelodiscus > Pelodiscus sinensis. Next base: position 40,902,561 of record NC_143060.1, read on the forward strand.
CAAATGTGTTCGTCTCATAGGAAATCAGAAGAAACACTTTATCATCAATACCCTGTGCATAAATCAGGTGAGGTCAAATGATCCAGGAGACCACTGGATTAGATGCTGATTTAATGAACTTTCTTCATTGGGTTTGAAATTCTGGTTTTATCAAAGACAATTGAAAAACTCTTTGACTTCAGTAGGGTCATTGTTTCAACCCAGTTGCAGAAAAGAGGCAGTCTAGCACCACATCTGAAGACTTTGGAGCTCAATAAGACACCTGCCTTTTGCTTTCTTCCCTTAAATGTTACTTTCATAAGAGCATGCATTTAACTGAGCTCAACCCAGTCTTTTAAAAAAATTACAGTAGGTGTGTGAGGTGGGAAATGTATCAATTTGAATTTTCTGCTGGTCCCGAAAGTAATGAATAGGCAACAGCTAGATTGACCAGTAATATCCTCAACATCACAGAAGGAAGTGCAGCACTGCATTGTGGAAGAAATGGGCTGACAATAGAGATTAAAAATAGAAACCTGTCCTACCTATTATTTTTGCCATTCATATATTTACATTCAACAAATTGAAAATGTGGTATGTCCCTGATCCAGCACCCTTGTGACCTGACCAGTCCCGAATGAGTGAATTTACAAGATCAGAGAGGTCCCCTGCTACCGGCTTCCCAGGACACTGCCCTTCCCACCTCCTGGCTCTGCTCCAGCTCTGTTGCTACAGGCTTGAGGCTTGGTTCTGGCCTGCTTCTGCCAGCTGGCTGGGGCTCTCCGGAAACAGAGTTCCCCAGCCACAGCTGCCCCATTTCTGTCCCACCCATCCAGGGCTTCCCAGGGCTCCACAGCTGCCCTGCTGTGCCATGCCCAGCTGGGGCTCACCAGTTCCAGTGGTGGAGCTTTCTCACTGCTGGACTCCTCACTGGCTTGCACTCTTGGGCGCCAGAGCGTCTTGGATTTAGGAGATTCAACCTGTACTTCACATTGATTACAGTTGAACTACTTTGCAGATCACCTGATCATATTCACGTTTATATTTAACCGCTATGTTGTTTGTGGCATGTGTTCGTTTGGGTACATGAAGCACTGTCATGTTTTCTCTACATAGAGTTCAGTTGAATGGAATTCATAGTCTAGAAATTCTTTATAGGTTGCTCTGTAAAACTATCTTCAAATTGGAAAGGTGTTTGAAGAGTTGTGATTATTATTGGGATTATATTGATTTCAATCTATTTAGAACAATCTCTAAATGTAAGGAATATCTGGGAGAAATGATGCTTCAAAACTTTCCATTCTGTCATGGCTAACTTTTAAAATAATTGTGAATTGCACTGTTGGCATGAACACTGTACCAATGTCTCATTGCTAGCTTATTTTTAACTTAATATTAAAATATTTAAAAAGAAAATCACAAATGTACACAGATATATACATATATGCTAATTATGAATTTTGAGAATAGATAGGTTTAAAATGCTACTTCTGCACTCATTAACTGAATGGAGTTCTAGTGACAAACATATTTTTAAGACTAAAGTAGGTACAATAATATATTTTATGGGCTAGTTTTGTCCATAGAAACAAGAACATTTAGATTTTAAAATTACCTCTATCTTTGTTGCTTTGTTGATCTTAAATATTTTTGGTCAGACTGGCCAACTTAAGAATGAAGTGAGGATGTCATAGTCAAAATTTCTTGAATTTTCCTCTGAACACATTTAAAATAGCTAGTATGATTTAAATTTAATGTTGGGGTGGAGGAAAGAGAAGAGTTGTTAATGTAATATTTTATTTGTGTGATGGGCTTCAGTACCAAGTAAATTGTATACAACCAAAATCTCAACACGTTTAAAATTAGCTGGTTGTAATTTAGAAAAGTTGACGGATCCTGAACCATAGTGACACGCTCACTGTTATATAATATACTGTAAAATGTAATCACTCAAACTTATGGTCAGTGAAATACTTATTTTTGTAGGTAAACCAAATAGCATCTCTGTACCTATATGTGCCAATCTTGTTTCTTGATTTGTATGCTGTGGTGTATAAACTCTAGTATTGCTTCACCAGATCTTATTTGTCCATTCAGTCAGTGTGCATTATTTCATTCATTTAATAGGTTTTTACTGATTAAAATGAATAATTTGAGAACATTTAAAACAAGTTACTGTATGTTGTAATATAAAATAAAAAGATTTGGGTCTGTCTAGCATAGCAACTGCTGAATTTAGAAAAATGTAATGTTTGTGATCAGCATAAAATAAAAGTGTTTAACAAAGCTTTGTTTTTCTTTCTCGCTGTAGATCATCAACAGTAAGTTTTAAATCTTAGGTTTTTACTGGAAAATCTCATACAATTGGTTTTTGCAAATCATGAAATCTTCTTAGCAGAAATGAACTGCTTATTCCCATTGTTTAAACTGAAGATAAAAAGTATCGTTCTGTAGTTCACACATGGTAGTATAAAATAGCTAGCTAATTTTGACCATGACACCTATGTACTCAACTGCTTTGTCTGAATCCAGATACTTTAAATTGAAACAACACTATTACAAATTACCAAAAATCAGAGGGTCACAGTCTATAACACAGGGTGATGCTATACAGTCCACCATGTAATTTTTGCTCTGTGAAGTCTCAAGTGGTAGATGAAGATGTTGAACTTCAGTTCTTTTGCCAGGGAAGAAATTACTTAGGCATGAGCTTTTGACCATTAAAATGAGGTGTAGTTATTGTGTGGCTGGTTGAAATGACCACTCTGCACCCTTAAGAGGAAGAGCGGCTGGCTGGCTGGGTCAATGAAAGGAACAGTGCTTTATGGTGGGAGAGATGAAAAGTGATGCAAAAGTGGTCACTGCTTCATGCCCTAGGAATGCTGAGTGTAAAAGAGGGAAACCTGTACCTGAAGCCTACCTTTCACATGCAGCAAGCTGAAGCAGGAGGCAACACAGCACATCTCAGCCATGTGGCTCTACATAAAAGCAAAAGTCATCCCCCTTCCCCTAGCTGGGGTAGGGTAAAGCAGGCACTGCACAGTAGCACTACACCATGAAGTAGGATATAGCTGGTTAGGCAACCTGTCAGGACCAAGTGTGAGGGCATGAAGGGTCACATACCCTCCAAAGGTGGAAGGTAAGGGGCCAGCGAGCAGAGCTCAGTTTGCCAGTCACCTGGACCACATTTTGGGGGCTCCTATTCAGAAGGTTTAATTGTGGTTATCTGGCTAATTTGTAATTGATATAAATTGTATTGACTAAACTGCCCAATTGTTAAGGACTGCGCTGCAGAGAGTAGCCCCAGGAGCCAGCTCAAGCTGGGACTGAGCAGTCCTGGCTCATGCTGGATCCAGAAGCTACCCGTGCTGCAGCTGTATATTTTAAATATAGTAAGAGTTGCTGGGTTCTTACTACATTTAAAATGCAGAGGCTCAGTGTCCCAGACCCGGACCCAGACTTGTCCACCACAACCGGGTTGCTGTGGGCTGATAATCAGAGCAGCTTCTGGTCACCATAGCCGGGGTTGGCCATGGACAGGAGCTGTTGCCTCTTAGTGCTGCCTGCCCCCCTGATGCCTCTTTGACTCCTGTTTTAACTGCCTCTCATAGAGGCGGCAAGGGGTGAAGGGGAACAGAGTAGTCAATATTCCTGTCGACTACTTGCTAATATTCCTAGGCCCTTTAAGGGGCAGGCACCAGAGAGAACCTGGCAGTAGCAGTAGGGGTTAACCTCCACTCCCACATTTATCAGTGACTGCAGGAAGCAAACTGACATGGCCTCCTCCTGCTTTGCTTCCATAGCTGCATCATTCCACTTCCTGCTGCCCCTGAGCACAGGCAATGGTTCTGCCCAATCCCCCAAGCTGGCAGCCTGGTGCAGGTTGCTGGGTGCCCCTGCATTCACCAGCAACAGAAACCAGAGCAGTGCAGCTAGGAGCCAGAGTAGCAGAGCAGACTTGGGCTTGTGTTGCTCCGCTTCTGCCACCAGTGAATGGGGGTAAGCTCCCCAGCTCTGCTTCCAGTGTCAGCCCTTCCCTCCTGCTACTAATCCTCTGGGTTGCATCAAGTAGGGGAAAGGGGTCTTGGGGAAGGGATGGAATGGTGGCAGGGCAGGGCAGAGCAGAGCAGGGGTGGGAAGAGGCCACAACAGTAAGGAAAAAGCATTTGGGTAAATCAGGTGTCACCCACAGGTTGGAAAGAGCTCCATTTCCAGTTCAGCTTGAAAAGTTAGTGGCTCAATTAGAAGTGCCTTAATGAAGGGGAGAGGGGAGACAACACTTCTGTGGATTTAGAATTCTGTCTAGGGGATTATAAAAATACACAGTCAAACAAACACTGAGTCACAGGTGTGGTACAGTATGTGCTGGTATATAAAACTTATTAAAGGTCAGAGGTGTGGTTGGGCTTTCTGGTTTAAACAAACAAAAAAAATCCCCAGGAATGAATTGAGAGCAGGATTAGCAGGTCCTTTCCCACAATGGCCTACACCTAACTTGCAGGTTTATTGCCTAGGGCTTGGTCCTCAGGCTCCAAGGCAGTATCCCATTACTTTATTATCTTTCCTGGGTTTACACTGGCATAGCAGATGCCCTGCCTCACTTTTACATAACAGGTTTCCGAAGCTGGCAACAAGAGCTGGTAAAGAACCTGAGTGACTTCCACTACAGGTTGAATCTTTCTAGTCCGGCACCCTCAGGACCTGACCGGTGCCAAACCAGAGAATGTTCTGAATCACAGGATGTCAGCATGGAGAGCCCTTGTCTTTTGGATGGCAGTGCTATGGGACAAGCCTTAACAAATTCATGCCATTACAGGTGCATGGAATTATAGGTAATCTATTTACTGGTCTGTCTCAACAGTCTTGGAATCATCTCATTCCTGTTAGACTTCTCAGTGGGCTAAGTGGCTATGCATATCTACACAGTAGTCTTAAAGGTTGCTGGCAGAATGGTTGTATTCCACTGGCCCCATCCAGAAGTCAGGTGGGCAGATCATCTCAGGAATTCAAATAGCCTTGCCCGGAAAAAGCATTCTTAAGCAATTTTGTACTTTCAGGATCAGTGAGCTAATTCATGGGTTATGTAGGGACACTGTTGAAGGGGAGCTTGGAACTGTGTAATGTATACCAAGAGGCGCAAGCAGGAATACTAAATGGGATTATGAACAACAGTCAAGGAGACTGAGTTGCATTTATCTTGCAGAAAGGCTGTGAGCTTGTTGCTGCTCTATGGCATTTGGTTCTCAGTCATTCACAGACAGGGGCTACAGCAGCTGCGTACAGAGGTACAGGCAATTCTGACAATTGGGTGTTGGCATTCGGAAGCATCCAATATATGTGCAACCTCAGGTGCTCAGTTACCAATAATGTGATAGTGTTTCGTTCCACACAGTGGCAGGCCATCTATGGATGCATTGGTGTGGATCTGTGGGTCCAGGATTGTTTGTCTTATGCATGTCTTATGGCCTTATAGGTTGTCAAATGGGGTCCAGTGGTGGGGCAAGTCTGCATTGGCAAAGGAGGAGGATTTGGTCATGCCACTGCTCATGATGAGAGGGGCCTGTTAGCAGTCACCCACAGTGTGGGACAAATATTGGAGAACTCTGACTGGGAAATGTGCACAAGAGTTCAGTGCAGTTACTGCCCAGAACCAGAAAAGGGGTGTGGGGTTTGGAGAGGGCTAATTCTGATCTGTGTTGTCAGACATTCATTCACACAGGGGTCTGGCCAGAAAAAGTGGATCATCACCAAGGTGGACAAAGCTCAACAGAGTCTAGTGGGAAGTGGTCAAACCCCTTGTGGTCATAAAAGGCTCTGCAATTTGGGCATCCTAAGGCACCAAATTATTCAGGGAGGATGGGGTTCCCCTGTAAAGCTTTACAGTCCACTTATTTTGGACAACATAAAATGGGGTAGTAAGAGATGTCTGAGACCCTGACTGGATTTGAGGGGAAGCAGCCAAGCTAATGGCTGTGCTTCTTTGTGGTGAGTGCTTAGTGCAAATACTCCATAGGAAAGGCAAGGGCCTTTTGCACAAAAAGAAGCAGTGCTGCTGCCTCCATTTTGCTCAAAAACCCCATTTTGTGCAAGATCCTTATGCCTTTCTGGGGTTTTTGCACAAAATGGAGGCGGCTACAGTGCTTCTATTTGTGCAAAAACCCCTTGTGCAAAAAGAAATGGCAGAAAATATGCTAATGATATTGCAACTTATGCTAATTAGTCCCTCATTAGCATATTTTCTGCCACAATAACTTGCAGTGTAGACAAAGCCTAACACAGCTACCCCTCTGAGACTTTATACTCATTTAAAGTCACATAATGTTCCATTATAATATTGTCTGGCTTCCCCTGCCCACCTGCTCAGCTTTCCAGATGTGCTTTCTTATGTGCTGATATTTTCAGGTAACATTTATTAATGCATTCACTACAGACTCTCGGTATATCTGGAAATAGTGTTTCATAAATAATATCACTTTGCAGTTGAACAGAGGATACATGCAAGGAAAAACTTAATGTAAGAACAGGATCACTTATGAATGGATGATTGGAATCTTGAAAGTTTTTGGTGCTGCAAAAGCATTTTACTTAAGGCCCCCCCTTTCCCTCATCCTATAAAAAAGAGCAAGGAAAATTACTCAAAAAACCCTATGAGGCCTTAATATATTCCCAGACTCCCTATAGTGAGTTATTTTCTTGTAGTTGGCACTACATGTGGTGATATTAATCTTAGATTTTGATAGAAATGCTACTTATAAAACATGCCCCAAAAATCCGTGTTTAAGCTGATGAAATACCTCTGCAAATTCAATTTGATGAGCTTTAACTGTAATAGGGACATCACACAATTTACTTAGAGTGCTCAGAAATTTCTGATTGTTTTAGTCAAGTTTTCAAAATTTTGACATTATTGATAATTATGTTACTTGGTCTACTTAGCCCTTTTTCAATTGACAATACATCCCTCATTTCAGCTGGGGAATGTTCAGTTGGATCGGCAGGGAAAAGACCTGCTCTGAAGAGGCTGTTGGAAGAGAGAGGGGAGAGCTGATTCTCTCATGCCCCAGTCTTGTATATTATACCCTCAGGGGGGACAGCTGCCATTTTGTTATGGTTGTTGCCACTTTCCCTGTACAATAGAGGTATAGTTTGAGCTGTTTCATTAAAATGCTGCAGGTTTGACCAATCACTAGTGTTCAGAATAGCTGTACTGCCAAAGATCCTTAGTGTAGATTCTGCTTGTACCACCAGCAGGAACTGTTTAACTAGATCAGTGAAACCACTATTAGCCATACCAGAGAAAAGATTCCTGCTGCTATAATCTGTGCCACATTCCTATCTGAGTTAGGAGTGTGATTTTTCCCTTCTACTACCTCTCCACTGACAGCACTGCTACCAAAACTTTGTAGTGTTGACCTGGACTCAGGGTTGGGCTCAATCTTTGGGGTTAGGCTGAAAGGGCCAACCTAGAAGACTGGTTATTTGACATGCAGAGTGTTTTAATATCACGTACTCTGGATAGTTTTGACTGATATAGAGCCTGCCTCAATATCTCTTTTGGCATTTTATTGTGACTCTTCTACCTCATTATGAATTTATAAATGTGTTTTGTTTTCAGCCCTTTCTAACTGTACTGAAGCAACCATTTTAAGCCAACTGAATTTGCCCTTCTAATGTATAAATTGTCATTAGCAGAGAAAGTAAAAATTGGAATTGCTGTTCCACTGAAAATTTCAGAAATAATATTTCCAAATTGGAATAAAATCTCAAAAATAGTTTTGTAAAAGGCAGAAACACTGTTTTAGCCTTTCTGTAACTTTTCTAGATCTCTCTATATTACCCCAGACTCTCAGCTGACGCACAGGGCAACTTGCCTAGTTCTCATCAGCTTTTCAGAAAATTGTCATACTCTAGTGCAGGGGTCCCCAACACGGTGCCCGTGGGTGCCACAGTGCCCGCCGGGGTATTTATGTGTGCCCGCACTGATATTTTAAAACAGTGGTCTCCCAAGTGAGGTGCGCGAAACTATCGGAGGGAGCCACTGGTTCGCAAGACATCTGAGGGAGCGCATGTGCGGCAAAGACGCTGCGCATGTGCTCCCTCAGATGTCTTGCGAACCGGGTGTCTCCCCTCTCAGCTGTTGCATGGCGGCATGCGCTCCCTCCAATCATCTCATGCACCCCCTCTGCGCAACAGCTGAGAGGGGAGATGTCAGGTTCGCAAGACCTCTGAGGGAGCGCATGCGTGGCGTGTTCAAATGCCCATGCAACAGCTGAGAGGGGAGATGCCCGACGTGCCTTGACGTCACGGCCTGGGACTTTAAATTTTAAAACCGCATGGCCCAGCTCCACGGAAGCAGTTGGGGTCACGGAAGCAGTTGGGGCCGGGCCCAATGACAGACTCAAACTGGAAGGCACAAGGTGGGGGTGTGGGAAAAATAGGGGGAAGAAGTGGAAGGGGGAGGGGGGCAGGTTAGGAGAAGAAAGAGGAAGGGACAGCGTGGGACAGCTTGGAGGAGAGACAAATGCCAGGGGGCCAAGTGGAGACAATGAAGAAAAGGGCAGGAGGGGAGGTGTCAGTGGGAGAGGGGCAGGGTGATGCTGGGAGAGGAGAGGGTAAGGGCATTGGGGGCTAGAGGGGAGAGGAGGTGGTGCTAGGAGAAGGCTTGAAAGAAGGGGTGGGCATGAGAAAGGTGGGGATGGAGCAAGGCATGTGTGAGGGCACAGAGGGGCAGGAGGGAATGGGGCAGAGAGTGGTGAGGGGGTGTGCCCCAGGGAAAAAGAGGGCAAAGGGAGCAGGGGCAGTCAGGGAAGGGGGAGGCACCAGGAGGGTGTAGGGCTAAGGGAAGGTGCAGGTGCCAGGGGATTCTGATGGTGAAGCAGAAGGGCAGACACCTACAGGGGAGGACTAGCACCAGAGGAGAGAGGCAGGGCAGGTGTGTAAAGGGAGGTGTTAGGAGAGGGGGTAGCTCACATGATCAGAGTGGGGCTACTGGAGGAGTGGGCACGGGGGGGGGGGGGGAGAAGGGCTGGTTGAGGTAACAATGCAAAGTAACAATACAAAGCATATTTTTAATTAACCATAACTGGCTATCTATGTTAAAGTAAGAATAATAAATATATTTGGACCAGCAGTTCAACAATGTTTTACTTCTTTAAAATAAATGAGATGAAAACTGTTTGATATTTATTTTGTAAAAACTCTTAAATTTTTCTTACAGGTAGATAAAAAAGAGCAAATTCACATGGTAAGGTGAAAGAGTAATTGCCAAATAATTTAATTAATACCTTTTACATGTAAAATTACCTTTTTATTTTATGGAATATTAAATATGATGTTTTTCATATTATTTAATGTACAAATACAAAATAAGCCTTGACAAATTGTTGGCGCCTGCCACACTCTTCTGAAAACATGAATGTGCTATTGGCCACAAAAAGGTTGGGGACCACTGAGTCTAGTGGAATGTTTCTAACCTTTTGAATACCTTCTATTAGAAAACTGTCTATCCAGCTCCTGTCATCCAGTTATTGTAGGCTACATGGTGACTAGCAGTAGCACTCCTAAACTTTTTGTAAGCTTCTAGCAATTGAAAAAATATGACTGAAAATTCTGGCATAGTTCTTAAATAGCTCCTATTAGGGATGTAAGAGTTTAACCAGTTAACCAATAAGCATCTTATTGGTTCCAGTTAATGGTTAAAGTTCTGGGAGTCGCTAGGAGCCCACAGAAACAGCAGCATTTAACTGTGTAACCAATTGAATTGTAATTGATTACACGGGCAGTAATTTGTAACAGTTTTCACATCCCTAGCTCCTAATCAACTATTCTATTTCAAAGTGTTTACCTATTATCAGGAGCTTTCTTGGGTAAAACCCACTTCATCAGATGAATTGGAGTAGAAATAAGCGAAACCAATATATATATATATATATATAAACCAAGCAGAAGTACCTGTTAATTGTAGGACCTTTCTTAATGAGGCTAATTAAGTGGGATGGATTAGGGATGTTAAAATTAGATCCATCAACTAATCAAATAGTGGATGGAATTTCCATCCACTATTCAATGAGCTGATAAGGGCGCTTCCACTTAGAAACGCTGCAAGAGCCTGCTGGGCTGTTGCTACATTTCAAAGGTGGAAGTGCCACAGCTGTGTTCTGCTTTTGAAATAAATGTACAAGAGCCCCAGTAGGGGACCTGGTGCATTTCAAAGACTGAAACAGCGCCTAGGGCCAGGGAGGGACTCTGACTCCCCACTCTTGTACATTTCAAAGTCTGAAACCCATCCCTGCCCCCTCCCACAGAGCTGGAGCTGGGGAGAACAGGCTTTTAAGCCAGCTCTCCCCCAGCACCACCTCCTCTTCTCACCCTCTCCTGCCTGTTTCAGATAGAGGCAGAAAGGGGGGGAAGCAACTAGTTTAGTAGTGTGTTGATTATCTGATAAGCTTTTTCTTATCAGATAGTCCACTAGTCATGTATAGCTTTTGATGTGGATATGCAGATGCTAAAGGCAGGGGAAATACTGCACTAGTACCCAGGGTCCCCTCCTGTCCCTTCTTGCATCCAAGGCCTGGTTGCCTGGCAGAGAGGGAAGAGTCTTGCCCTCTGGCTGGAGGAGCAGGCCCTGTGCTTTGCCCTGCCAGCTCGTATCCTTGGGCACGGGGCGCCCGCAAGGGGCAGCCCTGCAGTGCAGGAGGGTTGTGTCCCGCGATGGGGGTAGAGTGCTGTGCTGTGCTCCCCCTCCCCACCCCTCTCTGCTTCCCACCAAAGCTTTGCCCGCCCCCACGGGGCCCGGGTCCGCATTTGCCCCTTCGGGAGGGGAGGGGGGGAGCTGGTTTCGGCTGGTGGGCAGGTGCCAGCCCCACGCCGGCAGGTGCCTGGTCCCTACCGCGAGGCCGGGCAGCGCCTCCCTAGCGACTCCGCCGGCTCAGGCCACGCCTGTCCCCCGCGGAGCTATCGCCGCCCTCCTGGGGCCCCGGGTCTGTTCTCCCAGACGGGCGGTGCCGCAACTCGCGGCAACCGAGGAGACGAGGCCGGGAGCAACAGCTGCCTGCGGGGCCAGGACAGCGCTGGGGCAGCGCGAAGGTCAGCGCCGTGGGGGCTGCTGAGGAGCCGGCGGGGCGGGGCGGGCCGGGGCGGTGTCCATCCCCCTCCGCTGTGCTATGGGGGGGGGGGGGGGGCTGACGAGCTGCGGGTCGGGCTGGGCTCTGAGCGCGCCTTGGCGGGAGGCAGGGGCCGCCCCTCGCGGCAATGAGCCTGGGCTGCGTGTCGGGTCCGCAGCCCGCCCTGCTCAAACCTGGAGGCTGGGGCGCTGGGTTCGCTCCCTTCGCTCGTCTGGGGATGCCGGTGGCTTTTCGCTCTGCCGCGGGAGTCCGTGCGGGGTGGCTCTGGGAAGGGGAGGCCAGGGGCCCCTGGCCCTTCGGCGGCACGGGGGTAGGACCCGGCCCTCGCTGCGTCAGGCCTGCCTCCCCGAGGGACAACCGAGGGGGTGGCGGGGGTGGTTGAGTCTCCAGAAGTTTGTAGCAAAGTGCAGTTGTGTGCATCAGAAATCAAGAGTGACAATTCTTCTCAATGCATCACAGTCTCCTTACTGTACTATGCGTGTCTGTCTGTCTGTCCATGTGGGAGTCCCTTTGTTCAAGAACTGCTCTTACATGATAAGGGTGAGGGCCACCAAATTTGGTATCCAGTTTCCTCATACCATTACTTAAAGCAAGTCCAGGTTTGATTGTGCTAGGACAATGTGATGTGCCTGAAATTCAATTGTTTCTCTCAAAATGGAAAGGAAGGGGGTCTGGCAGGAGGAACAGTTATACTGCAGAATGTCCAAAGGGGGCAACAAGGGGCTAGAGATGGGGGCCAATACACCTATAACCCCATTGGACCAGCAGGGGGCAGGGGTGGAGAAAGGGACAGCTATCTACTATATATTTCAGTGAGTTTGTGTGTCTGTCTGTCCCTGAGCCAAGGGACATGCACCCCTACCCTGGCTGTGCTTGCTGTAGTGGCCAGGGACAGATGCTTCTCACCTGGCCACAAGCTGCTGAGGTGAGAGAGGGCCGGGGTTGTCCTCTCTCCCTGGGGCAGTCTGCATACTGAACCCCACATCCCCAGCCCCACCCCAGTAACTTCTATATTGTTTACTTTAGTAACCAAGATTTCACACACAAGACAAGTTTGAGTGTGCAACAGAACAAGCAAGCAGGCTTACTGATAGAAAATTGGAAAATAGCTATATGAGAGCAATAGTCAGAGGGGAAAACTTGGCTCCTGAACTGTTGGTGAATTGACTCTAAGAGCTGTTTTGATGCTGCCTCTCTGTGAGTCACTTTGCAGTTTTGCAAACTCATGCAGGCGTGAGTGGTGGGTGAACCACTGGCTTGGGGAGACAAGCCCCAGTCGGGGTCCTTGTGCTCAAGTGTTACCAGATTTGCCCCTTACTCTGGAGTATGCTCATTTATTAGGGTTACTCTAATGGGGGAAGAGGAAATTAATTTTTCTATCATTGTGCTGCTTGTGTTACTTGTGCTCTCGTATGAAGCTTTATTTCTCCTTTCTGCCAATTCCCTCCCAATGGAGCTCTCCTGCAGGAACTATGTTCCCCAGAACTGGGTTCTTCCCACCCTACAATCAGATGAACACACAAACACTCACATCCACTAGCAGACCATGTTTGAGAGGACAGATTAATCAGCACTCACAAGATGACTCCTTATATGTTCCTGGTCTCAGTAGGCTTGGTTGCACAGCAATGCCACGCTGTGACCTTCATGTGTCCTTGTACTTAATGGGCTGCGTTAAACTGCACTTTAAGATGCCACCCTCATATGCCCCCAAGTTCAGTACCTCCCTCTCCCCACTTTCACACCACAACCATTCTGCTAGTAACCTACTTGATGAGCGAACCCCCCAGGATTTTTGGGTGCTACAGGGATCTTTAGCTTACAAGCAAAATTGTTGCAAAGTGAATGGGGAAGCCAAAACGCTCCTGAGGGAGAGCAGGAGACACAGAGAGAGAGAGAGAGGAAAAGAGAGAAAAGCAACCAGCTTAACAATGAAAGTTATTTATGTCTAGGTAGTAACCATACATAGGGAGCCAAACAAGACAACAGTTACAATATTACATATAACAAATCTGATTACAAATGTTAGGTCTAGCAAACCATAACTGATCACATGAGGCAGTGTAAGGGGCTATACCTGCAGAGAGGCAAGAGCTAGGGTGGGTGAAGAGATCTCACCCCTCCATGAAGCTTGCACTGATTGGGATTCCTAGATGGCGATGGTGGCCAAGGGTCCAGAGTGCTGGAGACAGGCAAAGCAGAGCAGAGCCCCCACCAGAATCAGTCAGGAGAAGATGAAGTCCCAATGGAAGTGATTTAGACTTTAGATTCAGGCATCAAAACTTTACTTGAGCAGAGGTAAGAGTTTTTGTAGGGACAGAGCAATGGTTCAAGGAGAACACTGGATTTGTTTAAGGGTAAACAGATAGCTCAAGGAAGTATTCAAAAGTTGTTGTGTTTAGGCTAGAAAATCAAAAGTGATCATTCCTAGCTATGGGTTGTGTTCCGTGAGAGAACTCATAATGCAATAAGGCAATTTCAGTATTTTGGATATCAATAGAGGATCTTGCATATTCAAAAGCTTCAGAGGATAGCCAAGTTAGTCTGTAACTGGGAAAACTTAAAAAACAATGAATAGTCTAGCAGCATCTTAAAGACTAACAAAACATATAGTTGGTATCATGAGCTTTTGTGGGTACAACCCACTTCTTATGAGTTGTACCCACAAAAGCTCATGATACCGACTACATGTTTTGTTAGTCTTTAAGATGATGCTAGACTTTTTATTGTTTTTTAATAGAGGATCTGTAACTAAAATTGGTCTGTTAATTACTGATTTGGGTGTGAGCAAGCATGGGTTTGTTAGCATCTGGGGCAGAGATTTCCCACCAGACAATGCTTTTCTATTTTCAGTATCCCATAGTTCAGTGTGGTTCTTGCTCTGGAAGTGCTGTTCTCCATTCTACATGCTAATGTAAATGTCTGTCACTTCTGGTTTGATGCAGATGAGGCTAGGGGTGTTTCCTTAAGACCCCTAGGGGTTGTCCAGAGGGGTTTCGGTGTGTCTTCCTTTACCTTTTCATTGCTTTATCTTTGGTTCAAGCAGATAAAGGTTTCCCAGGGCTAACAGTTGACCACCTCTTGGTTCCCCAAAACACAGAACTGGTGGGTAGCAAGACACACATACCCCGCTGATGGGGTGCTTGTGCTGAGCAAATATCCCCATCACACCCTTAGTTTGTTGTAGTGGTTCTGGTCTTCAATCCATTGCAGCAGCTGCATCAATCGTTGGATCCAGCAAACCAGCAGAATCAGACCAATTACTGGTATAATTTGGAAACCAGTGATCACCACAATGGAGTGAAGCATAATATTTAAAAGACCTGTTGCACTGGGGCTCCACCCAAACAAAGTCTCCCACCAGAAGTTATGGCCTGTGTTTTTAATTGTAACGGGTAGCCTAGAGATCTCCTGATTGTGGTGCTGAACCTCGAGTTTGCCTGTTTCTCCCATAATTCAGAGCTTCTGACACTCATTTTGTAAGGAGGCATGCATTAATATTCTCTTATTAGCAGTGAGATCCATTTCCAGTGTGATGGGGAAAATCTCATATAGCTCAGCGTAGGCTTTTAAATGTGGTACAGTCCATATAGGCACGGTAAACTTATTATCACATTTAACTAATTAAACATCTGGTAGTGTGTCTGCTCCTTTGGCTGGGCTCATTTAACTACGTGTGACCTTTTTCATTAAAACAGCTTCACTTAGGATTGCTTACAGAATGTTGGTTGGTTGGATTTTTTCTGTTGAATGCTTCTGGCCAAACTGAAGGACCAATTATAGTATTCAGTGGTTGTTTGAGAATATAGATAGAGACTGAAGAGTGTTACCAAGCCAACTGTGGAAATGAGTAATCTAGTTGGTGTAAAGGTCTTGCTTCAACAAATGTATATTATTATTATTATTTTATTTTGTTTTATTATTTTATTTATTCCTTTCTACAGTAATGATTTTAATCTTTTAAAAATATTGTCCTATATAAATCACATTTTGTGAGTTGGAAGTGTTTCCAGGTTTATCCTAACTAGGTATGATTAGAAATCTGAACTCTGCTAGGAGTGAACAATTGCTAATATTTTGTGGAGTTTTTTGCTTAATATGAAACTCTTAACCGCTTCCATTAAAAACAAGTGGACCCAATCCTACATGGCATGCACTTGCAAATTTCCTATGGATTGCAATGCAGCTATTGGTTTGCAAGTAGATTTTCATCAAGTACCTGTGTTTTTTAAATTGTTTGCTTCTCCTCTACAGATGGAAGACTGGGTTTGCTGTCTCTTTGGTTTTTGTGCGGTGTTTTCTCCAATTGTCCTTGGCTTTCCAAGTGGAAATATCAGTCCAGCTTGTGATTCAATGTTACCTGTCCACGATAACTCTGTTTCACAAACTACTTCAGCACCTTACAAGATCTCTATATCCAACACTTCATTTGACCCAGGAAATATGATCACAGGTAATTTAAAATTCTGAATAATTTGGAGTGTCTGGATGTGCTTTAAATGAATGTAAATTTTTTAAAGAAAAATCAAATCAATTTGTAAAGAGGCTCTTTATTTCAGATAATTATGACCATTTCAATTACAGTAATTCCTCATTTAACACTATAGTTATGTTTCAGAAAATGACCGTGTTGAGTGAAAACGTGTTATGTGGGGTCAATTTTCCCATTGAAAATAATGGAAAAGGTGGAGGTTGCGTTTCAAACAGTGGCGTCTGTTGGGACTAGGACATAAGGTTGGGGGAGAAAGGGGACTGGCTAACAGCAGGGAGGGGAGGTGTTTGGCTCTGGGGAAGGGAAGGGGAGGAGAAGGGAGGAAGATTGGGTTGGGAGTATGCCCCTGTGACGGGTCTGCTGGGACCTGCACTGCGTCCGGCGAGGGGGCGTCGCCGAGGAATGGCACTGCGAGCAGCGAATCCTCTGCTACTTTGCAGGGAGGCGGGGGAAGCCCCTTGCAGCCACCGGTGAACGGCTGGCTGGGGAAATAGTGTTATTCCGGGGATAGTCGTGAATTCAAAAAACGTTCCGTAAAAAAATCGTGCTATCGCGAAAACGTGTTAAGCAGGCACATGTTAAATGAGGAATTACTATACAGTACATTGTGCTATGCAAAACCAGAATACCACTGTAATTTACAATTTCTTATGCTCTCCCCCTCCCCATTCTGCAGTCTAGGAAAAGCAATGTGTCCTATTTTCTTGGTTTGGGGTTTAGATTTATTTAAAACATGCCTCTCATGGTTTTTAATGTAAAAGCACATAGCTCTCTCACTACCTTTATATATAGTTCTTTGTATCTGTAAATCTCAAAATTACAACCTTTCCATTGGACACGAGGGGGGGGGGGGACAGCGCACCTCCTGAGTGATACCGTGGGTCACCTCTGATGACATAAAAGTGGCTGACACTAGTAAATATTTTAATTGACTACTTGAAGTAACTGCCATATCTTTGTCCTTCAGTGACTCTACAAACAATTGACAATTCCAGTTTTGAGGGATTTTTACTGCAGGCCCGGGCAGTTAGAGGAAATAGTATTGTTGGTACTTTTCAGATCATAGACCCTAACACGCAAGGTCTTTTGTGTAACCAACTTGAGGTATGTGGTCACATTTTCAAGTAGTTTGTTGAACTTATAAGTTATTTTGCTTGCATTATGTGAAAGACATGATAAATATTGTCTTTTTGCATTACAGGCAGTCCCCGACTTACGCGGATCTGACTTATGTCGGATCCGCACTTACAAACTGGGCTTTTCTCGCCCCAGAGCTCACGGGCGGCGGGTCGCCACCGTGTCCTCCGGGGCGAGAAACGCTTCTCCCGGTCTCCCTGGTCTGCTGGGGGGGTCCAGCAGACCAGGGACACCTGAGCAAAGCCACCGCCTGGGAGCAAAGCCGCTCAGGCAGCGGGACCCCCGGGCTCCCTCCAGCACCCCAGGGAGACAGGAGCAAAGCCGCACGGGCAGCAGGGTCCCTCCGCCTGTGCGGCTTTGCTCGGGTCTCCCTGGTCTGCTGGGGAGGGAGGGGGCGCAGCTAGTGCGCCTCCCCCCCTCCCAGCAGACCAGGCTTTTGTTGCGGGACACCTCGGGTAGAGCAGCTGGGGTGCTGCCGGGTTGGTCCTGTGGGAACCTACCGGGCAGCGCCCCAGCTGTTCTGTCCCAGGCTCCAGATTCAGCAGCTGTTGAAACTGATCAGGCTGATTCCAGGAAGCTGGGGCAGAGCAACTCTGCCTCCGGCTTCCTGTAGTCAGCCCCTGGTCAGTTTCGGTGGCAGCAGCTGAATCTGGAGCCAGTTCCGACTTACATACAAATTCAACTTAAGAACAAACCTATAGTCCCTATCTTGTACGTAACCCGGGGACTGCCTGTACATTGTTATACTAAATTTGATCTAGGGGCAGCTTCATGCTTTCTAAAAAGTGTGCAATTCTGAAAAAATACTTTAAAAATAAAAGATACATTCTAGTTTTTCTGTAGGTTAATGTCTGTGAGAGTAATGACAAATAGGACTGGTTGGAAAAGGTAACCGCTTTTGTGGAAAATGCTTTTTAATTGTTTTGAAACTATTTCAAAAATTTAAAATACAAATTTCAATTTTTGAACAGTAGAAAAGTTTCTGGGTGCAAGTGTTCCCCCATTTAGAGTTTTTGGTTCTCCTTCCCCCTATCTTGTTTCCCCGCTGAGAAGGAAAAAAAAGGGAATGGGGAAGAAAACAAACTAAAAGAAAAACTGATTGGAAGGGGAGGTTTGAAAAATGAAACTAAAGTAAAACATTATTTTATGTAAAACAAAACTTTTTTTCTTTTATCAAAACATTCTTTTGGAATTTGCCTTTGAAAACCCTTTTGTCGTCGTTGTTGAAAATAGGGGTGTGAAAGATTTAATGGTTCTGGTTAACTGTTAGCAGTGGAGCTGTTCCCTGCCTGCTGTGGCGGGGGCTACTCCAGCCCTGCAGGGCCTGCCATGGACAATGGCTGCTCCAGCCTTCCCTGTCTGCAATGAACCTGCGGGAGGTGCTCTAGCCCAGCCATGGAGGGTGGAGTGCTCCCTCCCTTTAATCAGTTAAACGGTTGTACATTATCAGTTAACCTATTAAATGAGATTTTATATCCATCATTGAAAATAATAGACAGAAAAAATGGAGTTTCAGGAGGTAGCCAAGTTAGTCAGAAAAAAACAACAAATGGTCTGTGTCACGGGGCGCAGCACAGACCGCCGCCCCCGCCCTGTTAGAAGTTAGGTTGTGCACGATGCACCGCTCGCTTCCGCGCCTCCTAGGCGGAGTGGGGGGTCCGGGCCCACCCTCACTCCGGACCCCGACCCAGGGCCCTGACACCGAGAGCGTGCCTCTCGGTGGTAGCAGGGGGGTTAGCACCCCAAACGCACCTCCTCCCGGGATCCACGACCCGCCCTGGGTCCCTCTCCACTCCGCCGGCCTGCCGCGCCAGCTATCCGGCCACCCCATTCGGAACCTCCCCCGCCGGGGCTCTTCCTGCAGAGTTCTTCCCCCCTGCTGCACTCTCTCTCTCCGCTCCCTCCACGCCATCCGTCCCCCTCGCGTCTTCCCCTGCCTCCTTTCTACTCTCCCCGGCTCTTCCGGGTCCCCTCCTCCCCCTCCGTCGTCGCGCCTGTGACGTCACCCGTCACGTCCCTGGGCGCACAGTGATGACGCCCCACGGCCTCCTCGCCCCCGCTTCTTAGGCCCGAGCGGCCTGCTGCGTCCCTCTCTCTCGGCGGCCCCGGATAACGCTAGTGAGTGGCGGGGCTGCTCTGCCCCGTCACACACCTCCCCCCTTCCTACAGTCTGTACGCCCCGCGGTTGCTCGTCACCCGGCAACCATGAGAGACAGTCCGCGTTCACGTTATCTTTACCAGGTCTGTGTTTAATGTCAAAACGGAACGGTTGCAAACTCAGGTACCACCGCATTATCCGCGCGTTGTTATCCTTCATGGTCTGCATCCATTTCAAAGGTGCGTGGTCCATCACCAGCGTGAAGGTATTGCCTGTAAGAAAGTAGCGTAAAGAGTCTATGGCCCATTTAATAGCCAGCGCTTCCTTCTCTATTACGGCATAGTTTCTTTCCCTGGGGAACAGCTTCCGGCTTAGGTAGGCCACGGGGTACTCCGCACCCTCCTCCTCCTGTGCGAGGACTGCCCCGAGCCCTACCTCGGAGGCGTCAGTCTGCAAAAGAAATGGCTTTTCGAAATCGGGAGGCCGTAGCACTGGACCCGACACCAGGCACTGGCGGAGTGTCTCAAACGCCCGCACCTCTTGGGGCGTCCACACCACCCTTTGGGGTTTCTCTTTCTTTGTCAGGTCTGTTAAAGGGGCTGCCAGGGAGGCAAAATGGTTTATAAACCGCCGGTAGTACCCCGCGAGGCCCAGAAACTGGCGTACTTGTCGCTTGGTGTGGGGCCGGGGATAGTCTCTAATGGCTTGTACTTTGTCTAGTAGCGGTTTTAGCCGTCCCCTCCCCACCGTATACCCGAGGTAGGATACTTCCCTTCTCCCGAACTGGCATTTCTTGGGGTTTGCTGTGAGCCCTGCCCGTTGGAGCGCCCGCAGGACGGCTCCCAGCTGCTGTAAATACTCCTCCCATGTCCTGCTAAAGACGACGATGTCGTCTATGTATGCCGTGGCGTAGTCACGGTGGTCTTCCAGGATCTCGTCCATCAGCCTCTGGAACGTGGCTGCCGCGCCGTGTAATCTGAACGGCATGGTGACGAATTGGAATAGTCCAAACGGGGTGGCGAACGCCGTCTGCTCTCTGGCTGTCGGCGCCAGGGGTATCTGCCAGTACCCCTTCGTGAGGTCAATCGTTGATAGATACTCCGCCCGCCCCAGGCGCTCCAGCAGCTCGTCCACCCTGGGCATGGGGTACGCATCAAACTTCGATACCGCGTTCAGTTTACGGAAGTCGATGCAGAACCGTATGGTCCCGTCCTTCTTCGGGACCAGTACGATGGGGCTCCGCCACTCACTCCGCGATTTCTCTACCACTCCCCACCGTAACATGTCCTGCAGCTCTTTCTGGACCGTGCCCCACAATTTCCGGGGGATGGGGCGTACCGGGTCTCTTATCCGTCTCCCCGGTTCCATCGTGATTTCGTGGTACGCCATGGTCGTCCTCCCAGGTCGGCTCGTCAAGCTGGCTGCCGCCTGTTGTAGTACCGCCCGGAGTTGTGCCTGTTGAACATGATTTAGTTCCATCCCCATGGGGCTGGCTGCCCATGTGACCTCTTCCTCGCCCCAGGGCCCGAACTCGATCTCAGTACTAAGGGCTTCCGGTGAGGGCTCCTCCCGGGGTACCCATCGTTTTAGCAAGTTAACGTGGTACACTTGGCTCTGACGGTGTCTACCCCCTACCTGGACTTCGTAGTCTACCTCCCCAATCCTCTTAGTCACCCGGTAGGGCCCCTGCCACTTGGCTAGCAATTTGGATTCCCCTGCCGGCAACAGTACCAACACCGGGTCGCCCGGGCTGAAGGCCCTTAGCCGTGTCCCTGCGTTGTAGTGGCGGGCCTGGGTTTCTTGGGCCTTTTTTAGGTTTTCTTGCGCCCACCTCCCTATAGTTCGCATGCGGTCCCGCAACTTAATTACGTATTGGACCACCCCCAGTGCGGTGGATGCCTGCTCTTCCCATCCCTCCCGCACCAAGTCTAGTATACCCCGCGGCCGTCGGCCATACAATAGTTCGAATGGGGAGAACCCTACCGAGGATTGCGGTACCTCTTGTATTGCAAAGAGCAGGGGCGGCAGCAGCTTATCCCAGTCTCTGGGGTCGTCTTGGACCAGCCTCCGCAACATTGCTTTCAGGGTTTTGTTGAAACGCTCCACCAACCCGTCCATCTGGGGGTGGTAGGCTGCGGTGCGGATCTTCTTTACCTGCAGCCATTTGTACAGCTCCTTCATTAGGCGCGATACCAGATTCGTTCCCTGGTCAGTCAGGATCTCTTTCGGGAGTCCGACGTGGGCGAACATTTTCACAAGCTCGTCGGTTATCGTGGCCGCGTTGGTCTTACGCAGGGGGACGGCTTCTGGGTAGCGGGTGGCGTAGTCGACCACCACCAGTATATATTGGTGCCCCCTCCGGGTCCACTCCAAGGGTCCCACGAGGTCCAGGCCTATCCTCTCAAAGGGCTCTGATACTAGCGGCATGGGCACTAGGGCTGCTCGGAGGACCCGGGCCTCCGCCGTCCGTTGGCACTGGGGGCATGATCTGCAAAAATTCTTGACGTCCTGGTATACCCCTGGCCAATAAAACCATTGGAGCACCCGTTGCTGGGTCTTCTCGGTGCCCAAGTGCCCGGCCCAGGGGTTGTCGTGGGCCATCTCCATCACCCGCCACCGGTATGCTTTCGGCACGATTAACTGGGTTTCCCCGCCTCCTGTCCCCGGGACCCGGTAAAGCCGGTCCCCTTGGATCTCGAAGTGGGGGCCCTGTTCGATTCGCTGTTCGGTCCCCTCGCTCTCCACCCGGGGCCCCAGCGCGTTCTCCCAGGCGTGTTGCAATGATGGGTCCTCTCGCTGCAAGGCGAGGAAGTCGCCCGTGTCGACCTCTAGGGCCGCCCGCGTCTTATCCCCGTTTAGCCCTTGCTGGGGCGCCGTCCCCTCGTCCTCCTCCTGGGTAGCCCATGCCTCTTATGTGCCCCTGCGGGCGGTAGGGCCCCGTTCGCCTAGGAGCCGTCGCAGACCGGGCCAATCCCTGCCTAATAACACGGGGTAGGGCAGTCGGGGCGTTACTGCAACTCGCAGCTCCCCGCCCTGGCTCCCGTCGTGTAACCTCACTCGGGTCGTCGGGTACGGCCGGGTGTCCCCGTGCACACACTTGATCCAAACCGGTGTCCCCGTGTGCCCCGCTCTCCCTAGCGCGTCTCTCCACACGAGCGTCTGCCCGCACCCCGAGTCCAACACGGCTTCCACTACCTCCCCGTTCAAGCGTACCTGCCTTATCATGCGGGCCCGGCTTACCTCCTGCCGTGGGCCTTTCCGGGGTCTGGGCTGGCCATAGGTGCAGTCCATCATGGGGCAATCCCGGCGGATGTGGCCTTCCTGGCCGCACTGGTAGCACGTCCGTTTCGGCTGGGCCCTCGGTGCATCCTCCACATTCCTTCCGGCGTCGGCCCAGGGTTCCCCTTTCCGTGGTCCTCGGTTCTGCGCCACACCGGGGCTAATCGTCACTCTGGCCCTTGGGCTGGGGGGCTTCCAGCTCTAGGCCCCGTGCTATCCCGCCCTTCCTTCCCTCTGGGGCTAGGGCCTCCCCGGCCCACCGGGTTGGTCCCCGTTCCTACCTTGCCGTGTCCTTCCGGCGTCTCGGCTGCCAAGAAGTGCTCCATGAGCGTCACGGCTTCTTCTAGGGTTCCGGGCAGGTGTCAGCGTACCCATTGTTGGCCCTCTGAGGGGAGTACTTGCAAGTACTGTTAGAGCACCACCAGGTCGGCCACCTGAGCCGCGGTCTTGGTGGAAGGTTCCAGCCACCGTAACCCGGCTTCCCGGATCCGCTGGGCGACCTCCGTGGCCGCTCCCCCGCTGCATACTTGGCCGCCTGAAACCTCTGCCTGTACGTCTCAGGGGAAATGCCCAGCTGGTCAAGGATCGCCTCCTTGACCTTGTAGTAACACAACGAGTCACGGTCGGACAAGCTCCGGTAGGCGAGCTGGGCTGGGCCGGATAGGTAGGAGGCGAGTATGGTAGCCTAGTGTTCCTGGGGCCAGCGGGCCGCTGAGGCCACCCGCTCAAAAGTTACCAGGAACTCCTCCGCGTCGTCCTCGGCCCCCAACTTGGTGACCCTGATGGGGAGTCGCGCCAGGCCCGCCGTGTCCTCTTCTCCTTCGTTGGTGGGTCCGATCAATCCCGTCCCATCCTTCAGCTCCCTCACCAGCTGCCTCTGTTGCTCTCTGAACTCGGAGGTTAGTTGACTCCGTCTGTTGCCTCTGGAGCTGGTGCTGGCTATCCACCAGCCATTCTACGATTTTGTCGGCATCCATGGTGCCGTTGCCTATTTGAGATGGCAGTAAAATAGAGTGGAAACAAAACCCACCACTCTCGCACCCTAAGTCACAGGGGCGCAGTCATACCCACATTCTCCACCACGTGTCACAGGGCGCAGCACAGACTGCCGCCCCCGCCCTGTTAGAAGTTAGGTTGTGCCCGATGCACCACTCGCTTCCGCGCCTCCTAGGCGGAGTGGGGGGTCCGGGCCCACCCTCACTCCGGACCCCGACCCAGGGCCCTGACACCGAGAGCGTGCCTCTCGGTGGTAGCAGGGGGATTAGCACCCCAAACGCACCTGCTCCCGGGATCCACGACCCGCCCTGGGTCCCTGTCCACTCCGCCGGCATGCTGCGCCGGCTATCCGGCCGCCCCGTTCGGGACCTCCCCCACCGGGGCTCTTCCTGCAGAGTTCTTCCCCCCTGCTGCACTCTCTCTCTCCGCTCCCTCCACGCCGTCCGTCCCCCTCGCATCTCTCCCTGCCTCCTTTCTACTCTCCCCGGCTCTTCCGGGTCCCCTCCTCCCCCTCCGTCGTCGCGCCTGTGACATCACCCGTCACGTCCCTGGGCGCACCGTGATGATGCCCCACGGCCTCCTCACCCCCGCTTCTTAGGCCCGAGCGGCCTGCCGCGTCCGTGCCCTCTCTCTCGGCGGCCCCGGGTAACGCTAGCGAGTGGCGGGGCTGCTCTGCCCCGTCACAGTCTGGTAGCACTTTATACACTAACAAAACATGTAGATGGTATCAGGAGCTTTTGTGAGCACAGCCCAATTCTTCAGATGACCGGAGTTATGAGTAAGGGATATGGAAATAAATATGAGAGGGGAAGAGAAAAGAAAGAGGAAGGGAGATGAGGGGTGGAGGAACAGGGCATCATTAAGTATGTGGAGAATGGGTACTTAAACCTAAGCAGATAAAGATTAAAGTCAATAGATAGATTGCTGAGACAGGAAGGATGTTTCGGGAAGCAGGAGCAGGGGGAAGTGCATTACTTTATTTCATTTGAGCATTTGCCTTCATTTTTAATTACAGAATTCTTCAGTGAGTCACACAAGTTCCAGCAGAAAACAATATGTAACAGCAGTTTGGGTAGCACCTTCAGGCACAGGAAATGTGCAATTTAGGTACATTTTTGATTCCTACTATACTAATATTTCTTAAATAAATTAATTTGAAGAAATAGGAAAATCTTCTGTTAGATTTTGCAAAAGGCTTACCCTTAGCAATTTTGTAACAATGGTAATTTGAGACTTTCTCATCCTTTTTTACTACTTTCTGGCCTTTACATTTCATTTCTAATACTTTTAAGATATGCTGGCAAGGGAGGTTTTGTTTTAAGATTTGTCTTATAACAAGTTACTGAACAATGTTTCCCCAAACAATGGCCACTCTTAAACTTTAATTCCACTTCCAGCTCTAAAGGTAAATGCATCTATCTATTCTAGTAGAATTCGTTGAGCATGTGGCAAGGGGAATCCAGTGGATACAGTGTACTTTAGATCTCCTGAAAATCTTTGGCAAGATCCTTCACCAAAGGCTCTTAAGCAAAGCAAGTTGTCATGGGATAAGAGGGAAAGTCCTCTCATGGCTTGATAAAAGACTGGAAACAAAGGGTAGGAATAAATGGTCAGTTTTCAGCATGGAGAGAGGTAGCTAGTGGTGTCCCCTTGGGATCTAAACTGGGACCAATCCTATTGAACATATTCATAAATGATCTGGAGAAAGGGGTAAACAGCAGGGTGGCAAAATTTGCAGATGATACAAAACTGCTCAAGAAAGTTAAATCCAAAGCAGACTGTAAAGAGCTTCAAAGGGATCTTACAGAACTAGGTGACAGGCAACAAAATGGCAAATGAATTTCAGTGTTGATAAATTCAAAGTAATGCACTTGGAAACAAGTATAAAATAATGGAAACTAAAGTAGCTGGTACCACTCAAGAGAGATATCTTGGAGTCATTGTGGATAGGTCTCTGAAAATGTGCAGCAACACAATGTGCAACACAATGTGCAGCAACAAAAAAGTAAACAGAATGCTAGGAATCATTGAGAAAGGGTTAGAGAATAAGACAGAGAATATCTTATTGCCCACATCTTGAATACTGTGTACTGACCCCTAGTTCTTTTATTATACAAACAAGTAAATAATCTTTCCTTATTCACTTTTTCCACATTAGTCATGGGTCACCAAATGAAATTAATTATTAGTAGGTTTAAGACAAACAAAAGGAAGTGCTTCTTCACACAAAGCACAGCCAACCTGTGGAACTCCTTGCCAGAGGATGTTGTGAATTTCAGTTCTTTAACAAGTCCTTTTTCTCTTCAAAAAAGGATTATTAGATAAATTCATGGAGGCTAGGTCCATCAATGGCTATTAGCCAGGATCGGCAGGAATGGTGTCTCTAGCCTCTGTTTTGTCAGAAGATGGGAATGGGCAACAGGGGCTGGATGACTTGATGGTTATCTGTTCTGTTCATTCCCTCTGGGGCACCTGACAGTGGCCACTGCCAGAAGACAGGATACTGGCCTAGAAGGACCTTTGGTCTGACCCAGTATAGCCATTCTTATTTTCTTATGTTAAAAAGTCAGACATTTTGCCGGTAGTAATAAATCCATGCATAAATCTAGAAACATTACTGGTGATTTATCAGAACATTTCCCAAATAATGCTTCAAAATGATATGTGTGGTGTTTGTTTGGTTTCGTTCCCAGAGCAACTGTTGTTCAGCATTTCAAAGTTTTCTGGACTGATGTCAGAAGTCAAACTCTTTTGTCTTCCAGTTCACCCACTAACTTAGTAAGTTTTTCATGTTATTATGAATGTGAATATATTGTTTGTTTCACAAACATGCATAACGGCGAGTCAAATGAATAAATTTGGGGTAATTTTCCCAGGAAATTTTTGCTCAGAGGTTTAATTAGAGCTAAACTCCTGCTAAGATGATGACTTCTAATAAAATAAACTAAATTTAAACTTGCTTTTAGTCCATTTTAAATACCTTTTGTGATAGTGATGATGGTTTTACTTAATGTTAAATGCAATGATAGAAGCTGCCTTTTGTGCAGAATCTACAATAGTCTATTTTAATTTGAGAAGCCAAGAAGGAGAATAGCAAAGATTCTATAGGTCAGAACTGAGGTGATTTGAGGGAGCTACAGAGGAAAAGATTGTATAGCCTCTGTCTGAACCAAAACTACCTCAAAATAACACAGTTACTTTCCACATACAGAAACCTTCTTCTCTGGACTCATGGCATTCTATCAGATTTATGTTACTGTGACTGTATGCTTGCCAAGCAGTGGTATTGATAGTGTGTCCAGGGAAAGTAACCTACAGGGTCTACTATTTAAACTGCTTAGTCCTCAATGCTGACTTGAAGACCCTTCACTCCATTTCTACCAATGTCATCAGTTCAATATGGAACTAGATTAGTGGTCTCACCTGTCTCTAATCTCTTTTAACACTCGTAGGCTGTGTCTACACTGGCTGCCTATTACGGAATAGGCATGCAAACGTAGCACTTTGGAAGAGGCAAATCCGTGGCGGATTTAAATATCCCCTGCAGCATTTGCATTTTCATGGCCGCCGCTTTTTTCCGGCTTGGCGATAAGCCGGAGAAAAGCGTCCAGACTGGCGCGATCCTCCGGAATAAAGCCCTATTCCTTGCAAGTAGGAATAAGAGATCCTCCGGAATAGGGCTTTATTCCGGAGGATCGCGTCAGTCTGGACGCTTTTCTCCGGCTTATCTCCAAGCCAGAAAAAAGCGGCGGCCATGAAAATGCAAATGCCGCGGGGGATATTTAAATCCGCCGCGGATTTGCCTCTTCCAAAGTGCTACATTTGCATGCCTATTCCGTAATAGGGGCCAATGTAGACGTAGCCAGAGAGTATTGTTGGCAGCAGGAGCACGTACACAGATATGCCCTTAGTCAGCAGCACACCACTCGCTGTCAGGATAGGGAGGTGAGTTGGAAAGCAGCACAGCTGCAGGGATTCTTTGGAGTCTCTGTGTGCTGTCACAAAGGAGCAGGGCCATCCCTAGGTGAACACGGGGCAACTCCCCCCACAACCAGTGCCCCAGACGCAGGGCCCAGGGCAACTTCCATGCTGCAGGCTCCGCCCCCTCCACCCTCAGCCTGCCTCTGTTCTATCCCTTCTCTGCCCTACTGTTCCACCCCTAATCCCTACCCAACTTCCATGCTGCAGGCTCCGCCCCCCCGCCCCCCCCCACCCCTAGCCTGCCTCTGTTCTATCCCTTCTCTGCCCTACTGTTCTACCCCTAATCCCTACCCTGGCTCCACCTGTGCCCACCCCAGCTCTGTTCCCTTGCACCCTCTTGCAAGCAGCACAGGATTACGGGGTGATTACGGGGCCAGGTATGGGGCAGCAAC
Organism: Pelodiscus sinensis; assembly: GCF_052426305.1. Taxonomy (NCBI): domain Eukaryota; kingdom Metazoa; phylum Chordata; order Testudines; family Trionychidae; genus Pelodiscus; species Pelodiscus sinensis. The sequence goes on from NC_143060.1 coordinate 40,930,038, forward strand.
AGGGTCACCTGTCCCCCACACTCATCTTGGTACTGGGGAGCTGAAGCGGCCAGGCAGCCTGCTCCACCTCCCCTTCTGCTGCCCTCTGCTTCTCCACTGTGGTGGGAAGTATAATGCCCTAGGCCTGGGGTGCTCTACTTCCCAGAGCACAGCCAGCCAGGAAAGGGTGGTGTGGCATGATGCAGTGGAGCAGGCTTTTGGGTTGCTCCAGATCTCGCCACCATGGTTGAGGGGTGACCCCTGCTGCTGCCCCGCACCAAGCCCCATAATCCCCTGAGTTCCTCCCATTCAGCGACGGATAAAGGGCAGGGCGAGCGGAGTGGCTGCCCGGGCCCCGCACTTCAATAGGCCCCGCGCCAGTGGGGTCACTTTCTAGCTTTCGCCACTAGAGGGTGCCACTGCTCCGTGCCTCACAGGGAAGCCACGAGATCCTGGGAGCAGGTGGGACTCGGGCAGGGAGATGTTCGCGTGTGGGCAGCGCTCTCAGGGCCCTGTCCCACAGAGCATCCCCCCCAGCATCTGCAGTTCTGTCTAGAGCAGCCCGGCTGGCCCGCAGGCGCTCTGGGGGGGTCTCTGCTGGCGGGTGGGTACCATGAGGTGCCTTTTCCCAGCTCCGCAGACTCAGACACGAGACCAGCTCCTTGAAAGAGTAAAAAAGAATAAAGTGGCAGCTTCTGCAGCCTGGCCCTGGAGGTGACTCTCCTGAGAGGCGCAGGATCCGGCAACGCGGCGCTGTGCCTGGCCCCGCCCCACCCCAAATCTCCTGGCCCCCAGCTACTGCCCGATCCTGCAGCCAGAGTCCTTTTCCCCAGCATGCGAAGAGGTGGTCTCGGTGTGGGGGAGCCTCGTGAGCCCCACACTAGCTGGTCCATGCCTACGTGGGGTCTGCGCATCGGGGGCTGTTCCCTTCCTGGCAGTAGAGCAGCTGGAGCAGTCGGGCACCAAAGGCCCACACAGCTGCCTTGGTGTGGACGCAAGGCGACTGAGCCAGCTGGTTGCCCCCAGCCCCAGCCAGGAGGGACCCAGCCCACAAGCTGCGCAGCATCAGGCTGGCAGAGCGCTCTGCTCGGGCCACTCCCGTGGGGGGCGACAGTGGAAGGCGCGTTTGCTGTGTCCGAGCTCCCTTTCTCAGAAGGGCCAGTTTGGGCAGCCTCTATGGTCCCTCCTCTGGCCCTGCCTGGGGCCTGAGGTGCGGTCTCCTTTCCCTCCAGCTGCTCGGCAGGCTCCTGAGAGGCTGCTGGCTTGGACATAGCAGCCAACCCCTTCTAAACCGGGTCAGGATTTCCCTGCTCCCCGAGCGCCTCGTTGCTACCGTGTCTGGGGCTGGAAAAGGGGCTGATGCTGGGGAAAAGCCTTTTCCCACCGGCTGATAGAGACCCAGCTGCCAAAAGAGCTAGACAGCTGTAATAGACTTTAATAGAATGGAAATGTTTAATTATTAATGTAGAACTTTGTTTAAGAATGAATTACAATATAATTAAAATAAAAATTATCCAACTAAATTAAGTTTCTATCAAATTTACCCAATTCACATGTAATATGAAAATAGCCTTCAATGTGCGCATTTGACGCCTTTTTTCTATTTTTTCTCCAAAGGGGAGCCCGCGAAACTGTGCTGCCCTGGGCCCCGCAAAACTCTCATCTGCCCCTGCTCCCATGCACAGTAGGGATGTGAAAAGTTAACCAGTAAGCACCACTCTTAATGGGTGATGTTTACTGGTGCCAGTTAAACTCTTCTATCTCCCATCATACAGGCATTTAGAACAACTCTTTGGTGTGGTAGACAGCATAAATAGACGGAATAAATAGAATCTGGTTTTCCCAGGAGCAAACCCCTAAGGGGAAGACCCTGTGCCACAGCTGGAAAGGAGAAGGACACTGCTGAGAGCCTTGCCTCTTACTGCTGTGTATATCCAGCCTCTTCCTTAGTGAAATGCTGTGTGGGAGGGACCTACCTGTCAGCATCAAGCATGTCCCCATGTAGCAGTTAGGGAAACAATCCTGTAGATGCAAGACAGCTGCAGATATCTGAAATAACATTGTGTGAATCTACACTACAAGCTTTTATTTCAGAATAATATCATGCTGGAGGACTTCTTATTCTGACTCATGGTAACTTTAATTTCACGAGAAATAAGGGAAGTCAAAGGACAAGTGCTCTTCCTTCTACTTCCTGCTGTGTAGATAGCGCCAAAAGCCTAATTAAGCTATTTCAACTTCAGCTACGCAATTGACGTAGCTCAAATAGCATATCTTAATTCAACTGTAGCCCTGCTGTGTAGACGTACCTGGACTGGGCAGCCTGAGGTTCCTACAGTTGGAGGAGGCTGTTGGATCAGATTTTCCCTGAGCTGCTTGGAGAATCCTGAGTGTTATTTGCTGCTGTAAAGTGTCAATCAGTAAATCTTGTAAAGGTTCCCATGACCTTTCTTTATCTTACTGAAACGCGTTAATAATTGCATCTAGAAGGGGGGACACCCTGTACAGTAACCCATCCTGGTACAGCTGTGGAGCGATGGGGACTAGAAGCAAGTGTGAGGTAACAGGGTGCAGAACTTTCTGCAGCTGGTGGAGGTACCCAAGAACAGCCATGCAGAGCAAGAGCAATTATTGTCCCTCCCAAGCAGCTAGGACTAGCAGCAAGGAGCCCCTGGCTGGAGTGCTTCCAACAGCATGGTTGAGATCAGACCTACCTCTACTTCTTGGAACCTCCTGTAGCTGTAGGAAGCTCTGTGGTTGCTGCCTTCTGGGGACCAGTTCTGCAGGCAGCACAGAAGTGAGAATGGCAATCCCATGATCCCCTTACAATGGATTTGCAACCCCCCACAATTTTCTTTTGGTTCTGTTACAACACAATGAATTTTCAGTTTTAAACAGCTGAAAATGTGAAATTTTCCCATTTTCAAATCCTATGGCCATGAAATTAGCTATAATAGACAATGCTTTGGGTAGTACCCTAACAATAAGTAGTTGTGGACTAACTAGCAACATCTCTGAACAGGACATGGTGGGGTAGCTGGTGCCGGAGCCACCTCTATAAAATGCCATAGAGGCTCTAAGAAAAAAACTGCCTAAAACCAAGTCTTGCTGGAGCAAGTGGAATTCAGTAGGCAATTTGCAAAGGAGCAAGGAATCTCTAGTTTCAAGGGTGTCAGGCTTGAACAGCCAGCCTGGAAAGCTTGACTTGTAGATATGCTCACGTTGACTTTGAATGAGGACGTTTTAGAGAAGAAGAGGATAAAAAGAGGAAACTGTTCCATGCAATGTTTAGTTGCAATGCAAAGTTCACATCTCCCCAGAGTTACAACAACAAAACCTCTGAGATCGTTACTCCTATCTTGATCATAGGGAGATAGGGTGGTATTTAATATTTTTTTAAGTGACAACCGTTCTGCATGTAGATCTACCTCTTTCATTTCTCCTAACAGCTGAAGAGTTGAAAGTGAGGTTTTGGTTTGGTACATAGTAGAGTGTAGCCCAGAGGTGGTCAATAATTTTTGATGGGAGCTTCCCATGCTGCCTGTGCAGCAAACAGGCAGCTGCTATTGGCTGAAACCAGCCAATGAGAGCTACTGGGGGTGGGAGCAGCATGAGAAGCCTGTCTCCCCTCCCTCCAGGCTTTCAGCGTTCAGAAACACATATGTGGCCCTGCAGCCGGTTTTCCAGAGTGCTGGGAAGGGCAGACAGGGAGGGCTCAGGCTCTCATAGGCTGGATCTGGACCGCAGATCTTCATTTGGATAGTACTGGTCAAGAATTTGGTAAGAGGTTGAGGACTGCACTCTTCCATGAATGTAATCATAGAATCATAGGACTGGAAGGGACATCGAGAGGTCATCGAGTCCAGCCCCCCGCCCTCAAGGCAGGACCAAGCTCTGTCTACACCATCCCTGACAGATGTCTATCTAACCTGTTCTTAAATATCTCCAGAGAGGGAGATTCCACCACCTCCCTTGGCAATTTATTCCAATATTTGACCACCCTGACTGTTAGGAATTTTTTCCTAATGTCCAATCTAAACCTCCCCTGCTGCACTTTAAGCCCATTACTCCTTGTCCTGTCCTCAGAAACCAAGAGGAACAAATTTTCTCCTTCCTCCTTGTGACACCCTTTTAGATATTTGAAAACCGCTATCATGTCCCCCCTTAATCTTCGTTTTTCCAAACTAAACAAGCCCAGTTCATGAAGCCTGGCTTCATAGGTCATGTTCTCTAGACCTTTAATCATTCTTGTCGCTCTTCTCTGTACCGTTTCCAATTTCTCCACATCTTTCTTGAAATGTGGCGCCCAGAACTGGACACAGTACTCCAGCTGAGGCCTAACTAGTGCAGAGTAGAGCGGCAGAATGACTTCACGAGTTTTGCTTACAACACACCTGTTGATACAACCTAGAATCATATTTGCTTTTTTTGCAACAGCTTCACACTGTTGACTCATATTCACCTTGTGGTCCACTATGACCCCTAGATCCCTTTCTGCCATGCTCCTTCCTAGACAGTCGCTTCCCATCTTGTATGTATGGAACTGATTGTTCCTTCCTAAGTGGAGCACTTTGCATTTCTCTTTATTAAACCTCATCCTGTTTACCTCTGACCATTTCTCTAACTTGCTAATGTGATTTTGAATTATGTCCCTATCCTCCAAAGAAGTCGCAACCCCACCCAGTTTGGTATCATCTGCAAACTTAATAAGTGTACTCTCTATCCCAATATCTACATCATTGATGAAGATATTGAACAGTACGGGTCCCAAAACAGACCCTTGAGGAACTCCACTTGTTATCCCTTTCCAGCAGGATTTAGAACCGTTAACAACTCTCTGACTACGGTTATCCAGCCAATTATGCACCCACCTTATCGTGGCCCTATCTAAGTTATATTTGCCTAGTTTATCAATAAGAATATCATGCGAGACCATATCAAATGCCTTACTAAAGTCTAGGTATAGGACATCCACCGCTTCTCCCTTATCCACAAGGCTAGTTATCTTATCAAAGAAAGCTATCAGATTAGTTTGGCATGACTTGTTCTTCACAAACCCATGCTGGCTATTCCCTATCACTTTATTACCTTCCAAGTGTTTGCATATGATTTCCTTAATTACCTGCTCCATTATCTGGGGGTCTGGGATAGAGGTTGGGTGCAGAAGGAAGCTTGGGGCAAAGGATTGGGGTGTAGTATCTGGGAGGGAGTTTGGGTGAAGAATGGGATTGTGACCTGTCACAATGGACAGGGTGCAAGGTCTGGAAGGGAAGGAGTGCAAGGGTTTTGGTTCTGACTAGGGAGGGTAAATGGTGTTTAATCAGCTAATCGACTAGTCAATGGAATTTCCATCAACTAGTTGATAAGTTGATGGGGGGGGGGGCAGGGAATTGCAGAGTCACAGTGTGTTTTGCAGCAGCTCTAACTTTTCAATGTATTAAGAGCCTAATGGCTCTTAATACATTTAAAAGGCTAAAGTGCAGCAGGGGGACCAGGTGCAAGCTGGGATAGCTGATTACCAGCTCGCACCTGGTCCCCCGCTGAGCTTTAACCATTTAAATATATTAAGAGCCTGATGACTATTTGCTTACATCCCTAGTTGTGACCTGGGACAGGGAACTGGAGTGCAGGGAGGCATATGGGTTCAGGAGAGGATTCTGGCCCAGGGGAGGGGTGTAGGAGGACGGAGTGCAGGGTTTGGGAGCGGGCTGTAACTTGGGGCAAGAGTGCAGGATGGATTTGGGCTGTGCCCGGGGCAGCAGATTAGCGTGCAAGGACTGAGAGGGGGTTGTGACCTGAGGAGGGTTGTAGGAAGGGATGCAGTGTCTGGGAAGGTGTATGGGGGCTGGAACAGGGGTGCAGAAGGTTTGGGTTACATAGGAAGGGGGGCAGAGGGTTGGGGGAGGGGGAGGCTGGTGTGCCAGAGACAGGCTCTGGCTGGGAAACCTTACCTGGTTCCCAGCTAGAAGCCCAGCAGGTTCCTTAGCCAGGGTCCCTGCCTTCCAGCTCCTGTACATGCTCAGAGGAGCTTCTGGAGCCATATTTTTTGCTCTGAACTGAATGCTCTAAACCCGGGGGATGATGGCGGGGAGGCACTTCACATGCTGTCTGTCCTGCAAACATGCAGCTGCTATTGGCGGAAACCAGCCAACGGGAGCTATTGGGGGCAGGGGCAGCATGAGAAGCTTGTCTCCCCTTCCCTCCAGGCTTTCAGCGTTCAGAAACACACACGTGGCCCTGCAGCCAGCTTTCAGGAGTGCCCGGGAGGGCAGGCAGGGAGCTGGCTGAGGCTCTTGTGGGATGGATATGGCCCACAGATCCTCGTTTAGATAATACTGGTTAATAATATTGGCACATTAACTTATCATCTAATAGTTTTCCATGCTGTTATATATTATAGACCTCTGGACGTGAAGGCTGTGGCACACAGAAGTTCTGTTTCAGCAGTCCCCCTGGATGTAATCTGAATGATCCAAACTGTTATTTTATGTCTTCTGAGGCACAAGGTGGTGATGCTTTTAAATTTGAAATGAGTGGTCTTTCTGATGGATATGTGGCCATTGGGTTTTCTGATGATACAGAAATGGTAAGATACTATCCCTGAATTCACTATTGGAACAAGAACAAACTTCTATTTTGTAAACTGCGGAAACTTGACAATGAACTATTCTGTGATCACAATGTTTAGCAAACATAGAAAATCTTAGAATGCTAGAACTGGGAGGGACCTTGAAAGATCATCAAGTCCAGTCCCCTGCCCTCATGGCAGGACCAAGAACCATCTAGATCATCCCTGACAGATGTCTATCCAATCTGCTCTTAAATATCTCCAGTGATGGAGATTCCACAACTTCCCTAGGCAATTTATTCCAGTGTTTAACCACCCTGACAGTTAGGAAGTTTTTCCTAATTTCCAACCTAAACTTCCCTTGCTGCAGTTTAAGCCCATTGCTTCTTGTCCTAGTGTTGATCATTCACAAATTCCAAGGACAGAATGGAGCAATCTGATCCTTTATTCTGACCTCCTATATAACATAGGTTACAGACTTTCTTTAAATTAATTCCTCAGTTTTATCATTTAGAAAAAAACTCATCTTGATTTAAAAGATGTCAGCGATGACACTTGGCAAATTGTGCCAGTGGTGATTTAATCTAAAATGTATACTTTATTTCTGGTCTCAATCCCAGACATTGGATTGTGTCAAACTGATAGATCTATAATTACAAGGATTATATGATTAACTCTTTTAAAATACTGTCACAACACCAACTTTCTTCCAGTCTCTGGAACTTCCCAGTGATTCAAGACTGATTGAAAAATAACATTAATGTTCCAGCAAGGTTCTCAGCCAACTCCTTTAAAACTCTTGAATGCAGGTTACCAGGGCATACTGATTTTAAAAATGCCCAATTTTAGTAGCTCATAGACTCATAGACTTTAAGGTCAGAAGGGACCACTATGATCATCTAGTCTGACCCCCTGCACAATGCAGGCCACAAAATCTCACCCTCCCACTCCTGGAATAATCCTGTCACCTATATCTCAGATATTGAAGTCTTCAAATGATGGTTTAAAGACCCCAAGATGCAGCGAATCCTCCAGCAAGTGATCCGTGCCCCATGCTTCAGAGGAAGGCAAAAAACCTCCAGGGCCTCAGCCAATCTACCAAGGAGGAAAATTCCTTCCCAACCCCAAATATGGCGATCAGCTGAACCCTGAGCACGTGGGCAAGACTCACCAGCCAGACACCCAGGAAAAAGTTCTCTATAGTAACTTCTATCATCCCACCATTGGCCTATTTACCACCGTGCTTTAGATTAGAATAGATGCCTTAGACTGAAATGAAAGGTTATGTGTAAGGGAGACTGTTGTTTCAGTGGCTTCATTAGAACCACACTGGAAGAAAGGTGGATGAATGTCACATACTAGACACATGTTCTAACTATTTCCTTCACAAATAACTGAATAGAAGATTATATTTCAGGTCCAAAGGTACTGGACAATATGCCAGTTGTCACTAATCTAAAGGTACTCTCCAATATCTATTGGGTTTTGGTTTATTACAATTATGGTTCTCCTATCAAAGTTTGTGAGAGATTACTCTGTGTAAGAACTGCATGGAGCTTTATTCACTGACATGGGCAAATCTCTGCTTTTTCAGGGGAATGACGACATTTATATTTGTGGTAAGAATGCCACAGGACAAATAGAAGTTCAACATGCCTTTTCAACAGGACAAACTGCTCCCAACATTTTGCCTTTGGTAATTTAATTCCAGGTTACATTGTATGTATGAGTAGAGTAACACTGTTCTCTGTGTTAATCATAGAATCATAGGACTGGAAGGGACCTCGAGAGGTCATCGAGTCCAGCCCCCCGCCCTCAAGGCAGGATCAAGCTCCGTCTACACCATCCCTGACAGATGTCTATCTAACCTGTTCTTAAATATCTCCAGAGAGGGAGATTCCACCACCTCCCTTGGCAATTTATTCCAATATTTGACCACCCTGACAGTTAGGAATTTTTTCCTAATGTCCAATCTAAACCTCCCTTGCTGCACTTTAAGCCCATTACTCCTTGTCCTATCCTCAGAAACCAAGAGGAACAAATTTTCTCCTTCCTCCTCGTGACACCCTTTTAGATATTTGAAAACCGCTATCATGTCCCCCCTTAATCTTCTTTTTTCCAAACTAAACAAGCCCAGTTCATGAAGCCTGACTTCATAGGTCATGTTCTCTAGACCTTGAATCATTCTTGTCACTCTTCTCTGTACCCTTTCAAATTTCTCCACATCTTTCTTGAAATGTGGCACCCAGAACTGGACACAGTACTCCAGCTGAGGCCTAACTAGTGCAGAGTAGAGCGGCAGAATGACTTCACGAGTTTTGCTTACAACACACCTGTTGATACAACCTAGAATCATATTTGCTTTTTTTGCAACAGCATCACACTGTTGACTCATATTCAACTTGTGGTCCACTATGACCCCTAGATCCCTTTCCGCCATGCTCCTTCCTAGACAGTCGCTTCCCATCTTGTATGTATGGAACTGATTGTTCCTTCCTAAGTGGAGCACTTTGCATTTCTCTTTATTAAATCTCATCCTGTTTACCACTGACCATTTCTCTAACTTGCTAAGGTCATTTTGAATTATGTCCCTATCCTCCAAAGAAGTTGCAACCCCACCCAGTTTGGTATCATCTGCAAACTTAATAAGCGTACTCTCTATCCCAATATCTACATCACTGATGAAGATATTGAACCGTACGGGTCCCTTGCGGAACTCCACTTGTTATCCCTTTCCAGCAGGATTTAGCACCGTTAACAACAACTCTCTGACTACGGTTATCCAGCCAATTATGCACCCACCTTATCGTGGCCTTATCTAAGTTATATTTGCCTAGTTTATCAATAAGAATATCATACGAGACCGTATCAAATGCCTTACTAAATTGTAGGTATATGACATCCACCGCTTCTCCCTTATCCACAAGGCACGTTATCCTATCAAAGAAAGCTATCAGATTAGTTTGGCATGACTTGTTCTTCACAAACCCATGCTGGCTATTCCCTATCACTTTATTACCTTCCAAGTGTTTGCATATGATTTCCTTTGCATGCTTTTTATTCCATAGCTGTGTCTGAGTTACAGCATTATCCGTGCTGCATTCCAAACAGAATAAGATCATCAAACTGTGTGCTACGGTATGGAAAGCTAACGGTATAACTTTGCTCTGAATGAAGCTTATTCCTTAAAACTGATTTGGACCATGGACATATTTTCACACACATTATTCTCCTGGCTCGACTCTGAGCTGATATTAGCAAAGACTAATAGCTAAACAAAGACCAAGATAGGCAGAGAAGAAAATAAAATGTGGATTACTCATTGATTTATGCAGTAAAACTTAAACAAGCAATATGCTGCTAAACATTTAACTGGTCAGAAATGTAAGACTAGTCAACAGAATTTTGTTGTTTATGCCTCTTGCAGCTATGTAGGGAAAATAAATTTATAGTCTTGTCTTAATTTTTAAAATGTTGGGTTTTTTTTTGTAATTTATATCACAAAACTCTATAAATAGCTCTTTCCTATTAGCTCATAATAAATTTTGTAACTAGCAATTGCTAGGATAGGTGCTATTTCTGCTAAACAATTTACAAATTCTGTCACTTGTTTAACAAGTGTGATGAATGTTTTAGTAATTACAGATACTCCGATTTCAGGGTGATGTGCAGATCACAATGACTTCCTTTAATAGTGGAAAAATCAGCTGTTCCTTCATTACAAGAAACGCCATATCAACTCAGTTAAAAGCCGCTAGCAGTTTGTACTTCATATTTCTGGCCCATGGACCATCAACAGCTGGTAAGTATTACCTTATCCTGCAAAGTCCAAAAGGAAGAGTAAACAGAGGGTGTGCACAAAAATGCATCCATACACACATGCATGCCCAAATAGACCTGTGGGGAGGGAGACGAGGCACAGAGACCATGCACAGGTAGCTGTCACTTAAAACAGCTCTGAGGCCGCTGTGTTGAGGGCATAACCTGGTATCAGGACAGGATAGAAGTGGGTCATGTAAATATAATTTAAAACTCCTTTTGCACCCATCTACCTGAGTTGTGCTGAATTCAGATGTGGCCTGGCCCAGGATTCCAGCCCCATCATGATTAATGCAGCCTATTAAAACATTGGGGTGAAGGATTGAGGAAAACCTTTGCCACTGTGGGCTAATATATTTGGTGAAGTGATGTGCATCTTGAGGGGAGAGAGAGTGTCTGATTCTAAAGCATATGCTTGTTGTGTGCACTAACTGGTCTGTGTAGATTCTGCTGGTGCACACAAGAAGTTTCCACATGTACTTTATCATAATGCTGTTTGAAACACTACTACATCAAAGTTCCCTAGGGACCTTTCAGAGCACTACATGGGCAAATTAATGCACAACACATTAGTGTGTTCCAGAAATCACACATATAGAATACACATTGCCTCGCTCTTTAGATTCTCCCTAAGATTCAGTTCTGCAAATGAATTGGCCAGCATGGATTCTTTTGCCTTCCTGTTAAATTCCTAATTTTTTTATTAAGATAAAAGATAATTTTATAGTTAAACCCCAAGAAACAATGATAAATTAGGGCAAATGCCATTGCATTTGCAGTAGAAATAGTGGCTCAACGACACCAGAAGATCACTATAAACCTTTATTTGGCCACCCAAATATTAAATCTAAGCCAAAGAAATTTACAAATTTAGGGTTTGATCCTGCAGTCTGTTGAGTGCCTTTGTCTACAGTGGTATTTTCAGGGACTCAGCCCCTCTGAAAACTAAGCCATTTGTTTAGTCTCTCAAATACGGATTTAAGAGCCCAACTTTAGGCATCCACATTTATAAATATTGGTCTAGGTGCTCTACATGCAAAGAACAAAGGATAAAATGTTGAAAAATTCTGATACTATGAGCTACATGTTCTGCAAATGCCAGAAAAGACCATAAGTGTCTGAATAATATTTATTATTCGGAAGTAGCCCATCTGAGTTGAACCCATAGACATGACACCAATTTCTGACTCTCCTCATGTTCTGTGGACAAACGTTCAAATGAAAATCTGAAACATCTAAACATGAATCTAAAACAACAAGCCTCATCTTGGGGGAGCTATCGTAGAAGAGATTCCAAATCAAAACTATTAAGCTGCGGTTGTGCACATTCTTGGTTCCTGCGATATGTCCTCCTGTATTGCGTCAGATACCATATTAACTGATTACTCTTGGCCAGTGAATAATTTGTATATATTTATTATTGATTTATTTTAAAGAGACCAATAGCTTGAATAATGATTGCTTAATGTTTGCAGGACAGATACACATTCATTCTAGGACACCTTTCATCACTCCTCGGAAAGTAAATATTTCAAGCTATGAAGCAGTAGGAGCCACCGATTCTTCACATTCTATTATTAAGGCTCACGGTAAGAATATTTTTAAGAAAGTAACTGGATGAATCAGCTATCCATCCCTTCCTTTTGTTGAAGCAAAAAAAACGCTCCTCTCTGTTTAGGCAGCTAACAAACAGCTTTATTAATTAATAAAGCACAGCATGAGCCAAACGTGGTCCCAGCAGAGCCGGGCCCAGTAAAGCTGGCTAATACAATCAATCCTAGTATCTTTATACCCTTAGCCAAACAGTCTGATGTTAGGGCATCCAATTACAGAAATCCTCAATTAAATTTGGAAAAACAAAGCCTTATCAACAAGATGGCAGACAGGTACGAGGGAGTACATCTCCTGCCCCAACCAGCCCAATTAACACATACAAATAGCCTATCCTGTAGGGGGTGACAGAAAGTTCACTCTGGTCTACGTGCTTGAGAGAAAAGCTGAAATGGTTTCTGTTATACAAGATGGCTTCTAGCTAAATATGAAAATGGTTTCTACAGCTTCTAAACTTTTAAAGGGGAAAGTGTTTGTTTTATAGATATGCTCATAATCACATCCTTTCCTATGAAATAAGGCTCCTATTTCTAGTCCTGCAGATTCAGATCATATTGTACTTTAATGTCATTTTTATGTCTAGATAATTGGTGTTAGGCTGAAATTTGCCCATTTTAGAGGAATGGCGGGAAATTCCACATTTGAGGGATGGACATCCAACAGCTTCCATTTTTTAAAGTTTCTCAGGTTGGAATGCTAGAATAAATCCTAGAGTGGATGGAGTACTGAGCTCGGGGAAGGAGATAGGAGAGCGCACTTTATTATATTCTGCAATTCATCATACGATTCTTTAACTTAATAAATGGATATTAATCTCCATCTGTTTTGGGGGGAGGGTGAATACATTGCAAACCAAGTGTAAATTAGCAAGTGTAAATTAGCATGGCTTTATGGAAGTCTGTGTATCAATTATGTGAAGTAATTATCTTCTGCAGCTGACACTGTAAAAAGGCTAAATAATAGTAATAAAATTGAGCATGGACTTGCATTTGAAACTTAGAGAAGAGGATTTATATTATACAGTTGATAATCCCCTGTATTTCACAGTGATCTAGAAAACTGGAAAATTGATTTTCTGCCACACAACGGATTATCTTTAATTTTCCAGAACTCATTAATAATCTGATCTTTCCTGTGTGATTTTTCAAAAATAACATAATCATTTTAATTCCACAAGAAATATTTTGTAATATGGAGTACTGTAGTTACTAATGGGTTTATAATGCTCTCCAGTATGTTTCAAGGAAGATCAATTGCAATCATTAAAGCTAAAAAGATTAATCTTTAACTAAATGATACAGAATAGAAACAGATTTGAGGATTTCTGAAATCCATATATTAGGACATTTGTTTTCTTTGGCTTATGCCCAAAAAAGATTTGAGATTTGGGATTTCTCTGTACAGAATGTCTTCAATGCATTATAAAATGTGTTATAAAACAAATACCTCTTTCCTAGGAATGGCATATTTCTACACATTATCTATATAGTTGAATTGAAACTCAGTAAAATTACATGGTTCTTTCATGATAGTATGCCTGGTCATATTAATCACCTAGATTTTTGTTATTAAATCTTTCTTAATTTTTACAGAGTAATGAAGAGACACATTTTGTGACACTGTCATGTGAAAATTACTGCTCTGCATTTCTATTATAGGAAAGAAGATGACTAGAAAGGGAGAGGTTTAGAAAAGAAGAGTGTACCAGGGAGAGGAAAGAGATCCCCTCTAGAGAGACTCAGGCTCAGAAACAGAGTTAGAGACAAGAACCGAGAGAGGGTGAGAGAGGTTAGAAATGTATAATGACCCAGTAGCTGACTCAACTATGCTTCACTTGTACATAAAATACAATTATATACCAAAGTCTATAACTAAAAAAAAAAAAAGTGCATCAATCCTGCAATTTTTTGAGTTCTTGGCATCATCTGTGTGATTTTTTTTCAAAGGCTGCCATTTCTGCTAAGTTTTATACAAGTCTCTAACTTCTAGAGATGACCTGTGTTTCCACCATTGCAAAATAAGCAAGTGCAACCTGAAGAAACTAGAGTTTCTGACCATTTGTAAAGCTTCCTTTTGATCTGCATCTGACCTCCGGTTGTCTATGCAAATATTAGTTTACTCCAAACAGCAATGAGACACTGGTGTGCACTGGCCAACTGCAGTGTAACTGTCACGCCACAGCTTTTTTCATTCTAATTGTTTGTGTAAACAAGCCCTAGTGTGAGAGTTTCAATGTTAAAGGAATATTAATATTTAAAATAAAGTTTGTCCTGTAACACATCTCTAACAGCTTTAATAATTCAGTCATGCTATTGCACGTGTTCCTTAATAGGGAAGGAGGGAGTCCAGCTGGAAGGCAGGCTGGCTGGCCAACTGGCTAGCTTAATTATTTCAGAAGAAAGAATCTCTTAGGGATCAATCCTGGAAACACCTGACTAGTCTGGTCTCTATCCAATAATGCACTTTAAACACTTGAGGAGTCTCATTGAAGTCAATGGAGTTACCAGCATACTTCTTGTAAAGCACTTTTTGGAGTGCTTTGCTGAATTGTGGCCTGAATACTCAGCATCTTGTAGGATCAAGCTTGAAGTGTAGCATTATTGTTGAGCTAACACAAATATTCTTGTCTGTGTTTTCTGCTTACTTAGTAGTACCTGCAGGTGTGATTTCAATTTTTTTTGTAATTAGAACAAGGTTGGAATTACTGTTTAGAATTTTTGTATATAATCCATTCATTGTCTTTTGTTTTTTCATAAGGGGCCCTGATGTTGATAGCCTGGATGACCACGGGAAGTTTAGGAATGATATTTGCTAAGTATTTGAAGAATGTTATCAACACAACTCTCCTTGGGAAAGATATTTGGTTTCAGGTATGAAAATAAATCGAATAAAAGATATGAATTACTATAGCAGCATCACTGGTAAAACAAAACGACACACTGGGCAAATGAGTGAAAAGAAATAGTTTTTTCTATTTCCTCTTTGATTTTGCTGTGAAAATAGAGAAGCCATTTCTAAACAATAACTGATCAAAGAGAAGTATTTGTGTACACACATTCATAAAATGCATAGGTCATGCCACTTATTAGAGAAAAGCACCTGGATCTTTTATATTCAGTAAATGGTTATGAACAATGACTATATTAACAAAATACAGGGTTGGTAATACTCAAAACAGAGAAAAATAATTCACTACCCTACAAAGATGCTAAATTTGTAGCAAATATTATTTATATGAATAGTATGACCATCTGTAATGTTTGAAGAGAGTATTTAAACAATGTTGAATACTATAGAACATTAGTCTCATGACATTATTTGGGTAAACAATAAGAGAGAAAATGAGATCAATGTGCTTTAGGAAAGGTCAACTCAGGAAATGTCTTGCATGAAAGAAGCTTTATTGAGGGTGCAGGAACAAACCACCCTGATGTGCAAAAAGAATAGCAAATATAGTAAGCAACCAACTTGGCTTGAGAGAAAAATCTTCGGTGAGCTTAAATACAGAAAATAAGTTTATAAGAAGTGGAAATATGGAAAGATGACTAGGGAAAAGTATAAAAATATTGTTCAAGCATGCATAGGTGTGTTCAGGAAGACCAAAGCTCAATTGGAGTTGCAGCTAGCAAGGGCTGTGAAGGGTAACGAGAGGTTTCTACAGATATGATAGCAACAAGGTGACCAGGGAAAAGGAGGCAACCTAGGGTATGTCTAGACTACATGGTCCGTCGATGGAGCCATGTAGATGAGTTTACTAGACATAGGAAAATGAAGTGGCGATTTAAATAATTGCTGCTTCATTTACATCAAAATGGCTGCCACGCTGTGCCAGTCAGCTGTTTGGCAGCACAGCGGGGCACTCTAGATGCACCGCGGTCAACAAGGGAAGCCTTTGTCGACCACTCCGGTAAACCTCATTTCACAAGGCATAACTAAGCGGTCGACAAAGGCTTCCCTTGTCGACCGCAGCGTGTCCAGACTGCCCTGTTGTGCCGCCAAACAACTGATTGGCACAGCGCGGCGGCCATTTTAATGTAAATGAAGCAGCGATTATTTAAATCGCCGCTTCGTTTTCCTATGTCTAGTAAACTCATCTACATGGCTCTGTTGACGGAGCCATGTAGTCTAGACATACCCCTACTGACTGATGATGTGGAAAAAGCTTAAGCATTCAATGCTTGGTGGTTTTTTTTTTTTTTTTTTTTTTTTTGCCTCAGTCTTCACAGACAATGTCAGCTCCCAGAATTGTTACACTGGGTAGCAGAGTATGGGGAGGAGGTAAGCAGCCCTCAGTGGTGAGAGAACAGTTTAGAACTATTTAGAAAAGCTGGACATGCACAAGTTCAAAGAGGATAGATCTTATACATCCAAAGATGCTGAGAGAGTTGGCCAATGTGATTGAAAAACCATTGGTCATTATCTTTGCAAAGTCGTTGGCTATTGGGGTGCTCCTGGACAATTGGAAAAAGGCAAATGTAGGGCCCATGCTTTAAAAAGGAGAATCCCCAAAACTACAGGCTGGTCAGCCTCATCTCAATCTCCTGAAAAATCATAGAGCAGGTCCTCAAGGAAACCATTTTGAAGTATTTGGAGCAGAGGAACGTGATCAGGAACAGTCAACATGGATTCACCAAGGGCAAGTCACGCCTACCCAACCTGATTGCCTCAGCAGTTTGTGAATGACACTCATCTAGCAAGAGAGGTAGATACACTAGAGAGTAGGGATGGAGTCCCGAGAGATCTAGACAATTTGGAGGACTAGGCCAAAAGAAATCTGATAAGGTTCAACAAGGACTTAGAAAGGAAGAATCCTATGCACTGCTACAGGCTGGGGATGACTGGGTAAGCGGCAGTTCTGCAGAAAAGGACTTGGGGATTACAATGGATGAGAAGCTGGATAAGTCATCATGTGCCCTTGTTGCCAAGAAGGCTAACGACATATTGGGCTGCATTAGTAGGAGCATTGCGTGCAGATTGAGGGAAGTGATTATTCCCCTTTATTTGGCACTGGTGAGGCCTCATCTGGAGTATTGCATCCAATTTGGACCTCCCACTACAGAAAGGACGTGGACTAGTTGGAAAATGTCTAACAGAGGGCTGGGATATGTGATCTGTGAGGAGAGGCTGAGGGAATTGGGTTTATTTAACTGAAGATGAGAACAGTGAGGGGGGAATTTGATAGTAGCTTTCAACTACCTGAACAAGGGTTCCAAAGAGGATGGAGCAAAGCTGTTCTCTGTGGTGGCCGATGACAGAACAAGGGGCAATGGTCTCAAGTTTCAGTGGGGGAGGTCTAAGTTGAATATTGGAAAAAACTATTTCAGGAGAAGGGTGGTGAACCACTGGAATGAGTTACATAGGGAGGTGGTAGAATCTCTATCCTTAGAGGTTTTTAAGGCCAGGCTGCAAAAGAGTCCTAAGTAGGATCATTTAGGTGGGGTCAGTCCTGCTTTGAGCAGATGACTTCCTTAGGGTTGGAAGAGACCTTATCTTCTGTTATTGTAAGTAAAGAATGCCAATTTACCTCACTTGCTGTCAACCTTTTGTAGGGTTTATTCCAGTGTTAGGAAGAGGCATATCAATGGTTTGAGGGGTAGAGCTGGATTACAGTGCACTGGCAGAATATAACTTAGTTGATGTTTCTGTGGCTATAAATTAGAGCATTTTTCCTAGGGAACTATTTTTGCACCCCTGTGTACTCAAGGTCAGAGAAAGTATAAATGGGTAGCTTAGAACCACCTTTTCCTCCCCTTCCTGCAATGGTGACAAACTTGGGTCTAAGAAGTAAAATAATCACTGTTAACTAAAACTTTATTTGAATTTCCACACTATTGCTAAATAAATTAATGAGGGTCATTGTATACACCACTTGACTTATAATGCCTAGTCACAACCATGGGAATTAAGAACAAGATCTCAATTTATTGCCTTAATTTGGTGGTTACACCACAGCTATTGGCTGTAATTTTTATAAGTTCTTGTTGTATTTCATGTGTCTAAGTTATGGCTATTCACTACTATTCAGTGAAGGGTATTGTTATCAAAAGATTGTCACACAGCTCTATGGAAAGTCTCGCTGAAAATATTCTCCGTGGTGCAATAGATCTTTTCATAGTAAAATTAATGCACAGTGACTGTGCTGGCCTGAGTGTTCAGAGTGATGCATTCATTGGACATAATTCACAAGAAGCTGTTATCCTGGAGAATCTCTTAATACCAGGGATGTTGATCTGACTTTTGGCCACTGAATGTATCTATTTGATGTTCATGGTAGATTCAGATTCTTGAGAGTGGAAGCTTTTATTAAAAATAAGTTAATATTCTGGGATTTTTCAAAGGAGTCTCTGAAATTCCCAGCCCACTCTCTGTGCAGGTGAGAAGATAATCTTCCCAAAGCAGAACAATCTAGTTCTGTCCTTGTCAGCTAGAAATGGCAGCTAAGACAGGCACGAACTTCCTTCTTTATCTAAATGACATTGATTCTAAAGCTTAACAATAGCACTTAAGGGTCATAGTTTTCAGATGTAACCATGCCATCACATACCCAGTTTGCACATGTACTGAACATGCTTATGATAGAAATTGAGTAATTGCACACCAAAGAGCTCAGTTGTCATCTGGCATAGGTCAAAGTGACTATATCACCCTAAATTTGGGAGCTCTTGCTGTGGACCACTGTTTGATATAATTCAGCCTTCTTTGTACAATGAATTTTACACTCCTGTTCTACATGATATTACTGTATTTTGGAACCACATTTTGCCCCCCCCCCTTTTTTTTTTTAAATGGTGCAAATAGAAATAGCTTTATTTTCAAGCAGTTGACATACCCATCTTGAAACCCTGAAGATGTCCTGTGTATTGCTTGGAATACATATGTATGTTGTGGTCCAAACAGGGAGATGAAGATGATAAATTTGAAGACTATATATTCATTAGTTAATGTTTTTGCTAAATAGACTGACTTGCCACAGAACCTGATATGTTAACCAAGGGATATTGTTGTTATATAGTGCTACCACCAGGTGGAGACAGAGACTATATGAAATTTATGAAGAGGACCATAATATCTGAATTGTACTCCATCCCTCCCTGTCTCCCAGCAGCTAACAATCCTCTTCTCACCAGCTGAACAAATCAGTTTGGTTTCTAGGTCTACAGTTTTCAATTTCACCAAGCTTACTTAAAGCAAAATGTTCTAATTTGGGGATAGATTGTATAACTCTTACTCACCCGGAAAAGCACCAATCCAAATGCTCCCAGTGACTTTGTCATAAGTGAGCACAAAACATTGGGCTGTTGGTAACTAAAATTAGATACCTAGGCAAAATGCAGGACAATGTAGCACTTTAAAGACTAACAAGATAGTTTATTAGATGATGAGCTTTCGTGGGCCAGACCCACTTCCTCAGATCAAATAGTGGAAGAAAATAGTCACAACCATATATACCAAAGGATACAATTAAAAAAATGAACACATATGAAAAGGACAAATCACATTTCAGAACAGGAGGGGGATTCGGGGGGGGGGGAGGTAGGAAGGTAAGTGTCTGTGAATTGATGATATTAGAGGTGGGGAGAGTGGGAAGTCTGTGAGCTAATGGTATTAGAGGTGATAATTGGGGAAGCTATCTTGGTAATGGGTAAGATAGTTTGCGTATTTGTTCATTCCTTCCCGGAGAGTGTCGAATTTTAACATGAATGACAGTTCAGAGGATTCTCTTTCAAGTGCAGATGTAAAAGGTCTTTGTAGCAGAATGCAGGTGATTAAGTCATTGAGAGAGTATCCTTTCTGGTTAAAATGGCAAGAAACTGATTTTTCTTTGTGATCTTGTCTGATATCTGTTTTGTGGGCATTAATCCTTTGCGAAGTGTCTGAGATGTTTGTCCAATGTACATAGCAGACGGACACTTTCGGCACATGATAGCATAAATTATATTTCTGGATGCGCAGGAATATGTGTTCTTGATCTTATAACTCACTTGGTTAGGTCCAATAATGGTATCAGCAGAATGAATATGTGGACAAAGCTGGCAACGGGGTTTGTTGCAAGGGAAGGTACCAGGGTTGGTATTAGTGTGGTATGTCCTGTGGTTGTTGGTAAGAATCATCTTGAGGTTAGGTGGTTGTCTATAGGAGACTATGGGTCTGTCTCCCAGAGCCTCTTGGAGTATGGTATCCTGTTCCAGTATAGGCTGTAATTTATTGATAATGTGTTGGACAGGTTTAAGTTGGGGGTTGTAGGTGATGACAAGTGGTGTTCTATTGTTGGTTTTCTTGGGTCTGTCTTGAAGTAGATGGTTTCTAGGTATTCGCCTGGCTCTTTCAATTTGCTTTTTTATTTCTCCGGGTGGGTAGTTGAGGTTTATAAATGCTTGGTAGAGATCCTGAAGCTTCTGGTCTCTGTCAGTGGGATTAGAGCAGATGCGGTTGTATCGAAGGGCTTGGCTATAGACGATGGATCGTGTGGTGTGTTCTGGATGGGAGCTGGAAGCATGTGGGTAACCGTATGAGTCGGTGGGTTTTCTGTAGAGAGTGCTGTCTAATTTTCCATTGTTGATTTGTACTGTGGTGTCCAGGAAGTGGATCTCTCGTGTAGAATGGTCCAGGCTGAGGTTGATGGTGGGGTGTAGGTTGTTGAAATCTCTGTGGAATATCTCCAGTGTTTCTTGGCCATGCGTCCAGATCATAAAGATGTCATCGATGTACCATAGGTAGAGAAGGGATGAAAGAGGACGGGTGTTGCTATGTTTACTTCCTCCTCAGAGGCAAAATTCTCTCCTTTTGCTTTATATAAATCTCTGAAATTATTAATTAACTATATATAAGCCTTTGGTTTAATAAGAAGTATGGTAATTATAGCTATTTTGATAGTTTGGGATAGGCTGATAAATTTGAGAATTCCATTTCTGCTGATTAATCATATGACTTGCTGTATGGTAGAGTTTTCTAAAAGTTCAAATATTTACAGTAAAAGAGTTAATTAATTGACTGCAGATAGACATTTTGCAAACTATTTATAAAAAAGTTAGTTGGCAAACACTAACCAATGTTTTCTAGTGGTGTCATTAAAAAAATGAAAGAAATTCTGTTTGGACAATACACACACACTTGTGAAGCGGCATGAGTTAACTGATAATCAAAGATAAAAATAGAATAATTTGTACTGTTTCAGCAAAACAACAAACATATTAACATATGCTATGGATGAGTTTCAGTAACCTGTCATTTGTTTTTACTTAGATTCATTTGTTTCTGATGGTGATAACTGTTGCAGAAACAATAGCTGCTTTTGTGCTGGCCTTTGTAGAAGAAATGGGATGGAACAGTGTAAGTTTTACCTAATTTCTTCCCACCAACTTTCCAGGTTAACACATGAAAGAAAACTTTTCCTTTTCATCTTGGTGCCTCCAAATTTAAATACAGAACAGAGTATTTCACTAAAGACCTTCCAGTTTATAACCCACTGCTGTTCGATTTTTATGCCCTTTTGCTAGTTTAAGAAAATTGTTCATATGCAATATAATTTCTCTTGTCGTGTCATTCCACATTTTGGCAGGTGTTTAGTCAAGATGACCCTTGTGGTGCCTTCTAAACCTGGGATTCCATCATTCGTTTTGTTTATTTCTTGCCATTATGATATACTGGATAGTTGATGAAATGATTTCTTTACCTCTTCTGTCTTCAGCGTTTCACCTCTTGTCTTTCCTTGTTTGTTTCACATCTCTAAGATATACAGGCCTCTTTCCTAAGTTTCCTCTAAACTGTGTTGCTGTGCAGCACCCTATTAAGGCCCATGCAGGGGCTATGGGCTTCAGTGAGGAGAGGAACCACTGCACATCAGCCCCTGTGTGGAGCTGCTGTGGCTGGGGGAGAGGCACCAACCCAGACTACCCTTAACATACCAAGGCCATGGAAGGCATGTCTAGACTGCAGGGGTTTTTTGGTATCCCAGAAGAACCCCACCGCATCCAGGGAATGTGTTTGCTTTTCCGCTTTTTTATGCAGAAGAGCAGATGCGTTCTTTTGGGAAGCCCTGCATACCTCGTTCTATGAGGAATAATGGGCTCCTCCGAAAGAGGCTTTTTCACCATTTGGCCCTATCTAGACGGGGCCAAATGGCAGAAAAATCTCTTCCGGAAAAGCAATTGGAAAAAGCTACGCAAATTGCGGAGCACAATTTGTGTAGCTTTTTCCGATAAAAGGCTATAGTCTAGACATAGCTGAAGTGGTGCCTCTCTCCAGACAGGCATTGCTGGATCTGTTGCAGCCATGGAGAGGCGCTTCTCACCTGGCTCTGAACTTCTGCAGTGAGAGCATTCCCATCTGGAACACTCACTCCTCGCCACACACACACACCTATCCCTAGCCTCCTCCCACTCTCCAAATCCTCCATGCCTGGCCCCAGGCCAGAACTTGTACTCTGAGCCAGTACCTTTAACTCCTCGATACCAACCCTCTGCTCCAGCCCTGAGTCCTCTCCCACACTCTTAACTCCTCAGCTCCCATCCCTGCCACACACTGTCCATCTACAGAATGAATTTTGTGACGTGCACCAATATGGAAGTGATGTCACACATCACCTCATAATAGGGCACATGGACATAAAAAATTAGAGGGAGCACTGCTTCTTTCCCTAGTATGCAAAGCTGCCTATCCTATTTCTGTCAGAGATGAACCTGAATCAGAAGTTCAGAGCCAAACCCTCTGAATCTCTGAAACTCTTGGAAAGTTTTTCACTGAACATCCTGTCTATGATGGGGCTATCTACGTAGTCATCCTGAATCAGAGTTTCTCCCAACCTTGAGAAGCTTTAGATCTGGATTCAAGCTTGTGCAATTCCTGCTGCAATTACAGGTCCTGATCCTGCAATAGTAATACTTCACTCCTTACTCTGGAGCAGTGGCAATGGGGCTGCCTGTGAAAGTGAGCTGTGCACTCACTGGTGGCTTTACAGGATCAGGCCATATAGCTAGTGACCAAACTCCCTGTCTATGATGCCTCTCCTATTTCACTGTGTAACATACTGTAACATTATATTCTTACTTTTTCCTCTCAAAACACAAGTTTTTCCTTTAACAAAAAATGCTGCTCAAAATAACCAGAATTAGCTAAATTTGGAGGAAAGGGATTAGGATAAGAGGTTCTGATTGGTGTTCTGGTAAGTATTGTTCTTACTTACATTTCCAGTCTGCTTTGTTTCCCTATCTTGGTGGGAGAGAGTGGAACCTATTTCAAAACTTTACATAATGTGGAGCTAAAACTATAGATTTCTGCAGGAAATAAACATTAATTGCTATGCACTGGCCTTTTGATGGATTTACAGTGAAATTTAAGGGCCAGATTCTACTTACAGGTGGACCAGAATAACCTTGGAGTGACTTCTTTGACTTCAGTGTAGTCAGTCCAAGTTTGCTCTGGTATAATTGAGAGCATGATTGGGCCCTTCACTGTCAAGAAACATTGTTAAATGCAGCAGCTAAGAAACCAAATCCCAAACGTCAATGCTGTGCGCTGTTCTCTTCCACAGGATACAAGCGACCATGGTATCATCGGATGCATTGTCATGATTCTTTCCTTCTTTCAACCAGTGATAGCTTGCTTCCGGCCTTCTCCTGAAAGTAAGAGGTATGTACACGTAAGTGCTTCAACAGAATGGACGTTTAAACTTGGGTTGTTTATCAAAAAAAGTACACGCTTGTTATATTGTGGATCAGTCAAGCCGGAGGGAAAATTGTAGGATTTTTGAAGCCAAATCCATAGGTGGTGATATGCTGGAAGTTAGTTGGGGTAAAGAATTGTGCAACAGCAGGAGAAAACAGACCTTTGAATACAGCTGCTCACTTCACATAGGGCTTCTTTGCAACAAAATAGAAAGAAGGATAGTTGCTATGGCTTCCACCCACTTTTAAAGGGTTTCGTCTCTGCTACCATGAGGCAGGCTGGACCGCTCACTTTGGTATCCTTTGCCTTGTCCTTCCCCCACCCTCCCATTGAGACTGCAAACCCAGTCTGCCTAGGCCGAGCAAACTGGGCACCTGCAGCCCAGGGTGCAGTAGGCAAGGGACCAATGCAAAGGGCTAGGGCTTTGGCTTCTCCTTACTAGCCATGGCTGGACTCTGATCCCTGTGCACTGGACCAGCAGGCTTCTCCCCAACCCCTCCCTCACTTGCTCCTCGGCTGGCTGGCTGAGAGCTCCAGATTCTGGCCCTGCCTCCCCAGCCCTAGGGACAGGGAGCCCCGAGTGTCAGAGCTAGTCACTGGTTGTACAGCAGCCCAGCTCAATGCTGCCCAGAGTGGGGCTCCTTCCTGTATCCTGCCTGCCTGCGCTGTTCAGTCTCTGGGACTAGGAGGAGCAAAACTTGAGGGTTGCCAACTTCCACATCATAAATCAGCATCCACATTTAAGACATTTAATAATGCAAAATACAAGCTGATCCTGTCTCAAACAAGACCAAAAGAAGCCACTCCCTAACAAAACCCTGACTCTCTGTGTGACTAGATCCCTGGCATGCAGTCTGGGCCTGCTGTGCATCCCTGAACTTGCTCCCTTTGCTCCTACTTGTCCCTTCTTGCCTCTTGCCCCCATCACCCCTGCTTACCCTGACAAAGATGCAACAAGTTACAAGCCAAACCCACAACAAGCAATCACCCTGGGTCCCACACTTTGAGGGGCTCCATGGGACCCAAGGTTGCCCACAGGATTAGTAGAGGGCCTGGTGCTAGCAGCAGGGGTAAGCACGCACACCCCCACGCTCACTAGGAGGGGAAAGCAAAGTGATGCAATCCCAGCCTGCTGTGCCCTCCAACCCCCAGCTCTCCACTGTGTTGCTCGGGGAAGGGAGTTTAGAGCAATGAGTGGGACCACCCTCTGCACTCACTGGTGAAGAGAAGCAGAACTTCGTGGCTGGAAGCTGGGGGAGCAGGCCAGGCTGAGGCTGGGTCACTCTGCTTCCTGCTGTCAGTGAGTGTGGGAGGGGGCCACCCCTGCTACCAGCATCCAATGCCCCACTAGTCCATCAGGCCGCATCGCTCGGGAGAAGGGATGGCGGGGTGATGGGCAGAGCAAGAGTGGGGGCCTAGGGAAAGGGGTGGAGTAGGGCGGTGTTGGGGAGGGCTTAGGATAAGTTGTCCCTGGGCCTCTTGCTAGGAATGGGGATGAGTCACGGGATGAGATGGTCACGTGGCTGGTGCCTCCCTTGTGTTCCTCTCCAGCAGTCGCCTCTGAGTGCACTCACTGTCTCTCACACTTCCCTAGTATACACAGACACACCATAGACCTGTGTATGTTAGCAGTGCGGGTGGAACTCTAGGACTCTGCAGGCAGGGATGGTGGCTGTGTTCCCTTGATACACTGACTTCAATGGAGTGTAGGATCACCCATTTAATAATGCTGCGTAGGGCCCCAGAAAGCTTTAGGATGGCTCTGACCCTGTCTATGCTGGATGACTAAATGTAGAACTAGTGAAACGATTCTATCACAAGAGTCAATGAGTGCTAGTTGAGCAATTGAAAGGAGAAGGGATTTTTGCTATGTGTGTTAAACTTTTATTGTTTGGTTTTGAGAACACTTACAGAACTCAATGACTAATTCTCTGTTCTGGAGAAAGAATGACTGTTATAGCTGCAACCACTAAACCCTTTCCATAGAAAGCCTGGAGGTCTTCCAGCAAATGTGGAGACCAGAGATGGTAAACAAACAAAACACACACACAAAAACCCTAAAAGCCAAGCAGTGGAAACAAATTCTAATCTACTCTTACCATTTTTTTCTACATTAACACAAAGAAAAAGGAAACCAGCCCAATTAATAAACTCTTCTCCTGCTCTCCCCTAGTTTGTTCGGTGTCAGTAAGATATTTCCCCAATTTGAGGATGGAATCTCTTTTTGCCTCCTTCTCTGGTGCATGCAGTTTGTCCTAGTCTGTGTATCTTTCTGCTCCTCCATGACCAATTGTTTATCAATACTTGGAGAACCTCTATGCTGTCACCCGTGTGACCAGAGTCTCAGTCTGAGCAGGGGATTACTGTGGGTCTGACTCTCCCTCATCCTACAACAACAAAACCCATAAGCCCCTATTACTACTGCTGTGGCCTCTCACTAGACCAGGGAGAGTACTGTGACAAGCTGGTGTTCATCCAACCTCTGCAGATTTAACAGGCGCTATACCATGACTGATGATTGCTTCTACATGTTAGAAAAGCAGCTTTCCCAAGATTCTGCAGTCATCGTTTTAAGCATGCTAAAGAGTGGTAGCTGAAGTAGTCATCAGTGTATCTACCTGTCTCTGGATACAAGATCATATTAGTTTTCGTTTAGACCAAAGAGCTCTCTAAGCCCTCAGTTTTAGGATCTGCAACAACTTATTTGATATCCATGAAAGATTTTGATTCATATGTTGATTGGCTCTTTTCCACCCCCTGAAACCACATATTGGAATAGTAACTCAGATTCATCTTGTATTTCCACTTACAAAAAATTAACATCTCACTTCACTGCATTCGTTCTCTTCCAATCCACTCTTGCTAACACCCATTTCCACTACAAGTGAATCCGAATCAGAATTCCACAGTCAGGTGTCCTTGAAATTTGGGGAGTGTTAATTTTTTTTTATTCACTTAAGAGAACAATGGAGTCTTCAGAAGTTTTAGGGTCACAATAAGTAGTGCATGATTTATCAGACTCTGAACATTGTCTACAAGAATTATAATTTGAAATTGGATTGTAAAAGACAAATGGAGAATTTCTGGAAGGTAGAGCAAGAGAGAGTGAGAATGTCTTGGAGGGTGAGAAGGCCAGCAGGAGGAAAGTGCAAAAAGTAGGAGAACGCAAGAGGATCTTGAAAAAGCTACTTTTTGTGTACAGCACAAGCATTCAGTAACTGACTGCAAATCAGAAGTGCTTTTTGCAGTTCTCTATAGGAAAATCCTTCCTATGAGATCCATCTACCATTTCTGTCCTGGTTTTCACATGCAAAATAATGTAATGATATCATATACCCTTAAGAACTACAGTGTTTCCCTGAGAGGTTTATCATCTCGTAGGAGTTTTGAAAAATTAGTCTGGCATATTATTCACTGTACAGTCTGTTTTTCATTGTGAAGTAAAATTCTACTATATCACACCACTTTAACATAAAAGTACACATCTTTTCTATTATACCAACAGGAGATTTATTTTTAACTGGTTTCATGCTCTAAATGCTCTCGTCATAAAGGTCCTGGCTGGTAAGTTGATGTTTGAATGTTTATATAATAAACTTATAACAACTACAGATGCTCCTTGGGAGTGCCCACATATTCAAGCCAGAATTGTTGAACTGGGTTTACTACTTCATTTTTAATATTATATTCATCTTATTGATCAGTTTTGTTGGAGAGGCAGGAGTCTGGTATAGAATAGAACTGAGAATCAGGATTAAGACTTGCTAAGAAAATGTCATCAAAATGGAGTCTGACAGAAAAATGTTTTTTGATTAAACTACTTCTTTTGTGAAAAGTGTCTGCTTCCCACAGAAAATTTTTCATTGAAATACTTTGAAAATGTTTCAGTTGCAGCTAAGAACTTTTAATTCAATTAAGAAATGCTACTGCTGTTCGCATGAGAGTTACAGATTCCATTTTCCTCTTTCAGGGTGTGTCTAGACTACATGGCTCCGTCGACGGAGCCATGTAGATGAGGCAGGACGACAAAGGGAAATGAAGCGGCGATTTAAATAATCACCGCTTCATTTACATCAAAATGGCCGCCGCGCTGTGCTGATCAGCTGTTTGTCAGCACAGCGTGGCAGTCTAGACAGGGATTGGCTGACCCCAGAACCCTTTGTTGTCAGATCCTTTATGCCTCATGAAATGACAAAGGGTTCTGGGGTCGGCAAATCCCCGTTTAGACTGCCGCGCTGTGCCAACAAACAGTTGATCGGCACAGTGTGACGGCCATTTTGATGTAAATGAAGTGGTGACTGTTTAAATCACCACTTCATTTCCCTTTGTCATCCTGCCTCATCTTGGGAAGCCATGTAGTCTAGACACACCTGCAGAGAGGTTCCCAAACTTGACCACAGCCATGGGACCCCAATGATGCACCAAAATTAGAGGTCTTGGTATATCATGGGAGATGCTGTCTGACCAAGGAATCCTGTGTCTAGCGAAGAGAATGGGGACATGAAGAACTTAACAACTCACAACTTCAGTGAGGTTTGCGGTTCCAAATTAAAACTATTGTGGTTTTCAAGCAATTTTCATTTTCTCACAACAGGTCAAAACTATTGGTGAAAAATGTAAATGAAAACAATTTTTTTCATTTACATTGAAATTTTCCACAGGAGGAAAAAAAATGTTGTCCATTAGTAAGGATTCCTGCATTTTATTCCCAGCTCTCCCATCACTTTGCTATATTACTTTGAGCAAGTGTCTTCATTTCTGTCTTCAGTTGCTCCATTACAAATTGCTTAAACTATTACAGAGTCTGATTCAGAGTCCAAAGCCTTTACTTAACAAGTATTTAAATTTAATTAATATTAATAGGTCTTCTGATGTAAAGTGCAATAATAATGAAAATATGATTATTATTACTGTAATTATGACTTATAATTAATGTGGGTTCTCTTGTAATTTAAAATTAATTCTTAGCATTCTCTGTTATTTGCCTTGATTATATTTTGAATGTATAACAATGCACTGATTCACAGCAAAATGTAAGGAAACTGTAACACCTTAAACATTTTAGAACATAAATTGGAAGTGTTTTGCCAAATATCGCATTGGCATGAAACTGGTTCTGCTTCCCAAGCCAGCCAGCCTTTGTTTTCTGCTGACATCAGCAATGCTGCTGGCACCGTATCCAAACTGCCAAGGCAAAAGTGCCAAGTTGGCCCACCAGCCAGCTCTGTTGCTCATGTTCCCAGATGGGGACTGCAGGTATTGCTGCTACCACTGCTGGTGTTGCTATTCCTGGCCTACTGAAAAAGAAGAAAGGTGGGGAAGAAGAGAACAAAACCCTAACCGGTCTGCTGTCCAGCCCTGATTCAGGAAAACACTTTGCTAAAGATCAACCCTATTCAGGACCTGTTCTTAACTTGGAAGGCTTGATTGGGACTTAAACATGTGCTTAAAATTAAGTTTGTACTTAAGTGCTTTACTAAATCAAGGATCTAATGAGGAAGAAATTCTCATTAGCTCCTCCTTCTTCCAAGTGTAGTGCCTTGTCATTTAGACCCCATCTGTGGCATTCACTTACCCACCACTCCTCACCAGTCTTCATCGATCAAGGCACTGAGGTTAAGAGCTAACTCTCTGTTTTCATCTTGACTGATGGACAGGAAATTAGAAGTGGGGGGCAGGAGTTTCTATAGCTGGAGCTGTACCACATTCATACATTCGTAGAAAGGGCACAGAGTGGGATCTATAAAATACACCAACTAGTGGGTTATATCACCATTGTTAATTCTGCGTTCCAAACAACTGGTATTTGCAGATCAAACAATCACCCTTAAAAAAATTGAAAATGTTGGAAAATGTTAAAATTGTGAATGGAATCTAGAATGGTTGATGGTATTATATTAAGTGCATGTTGCTTTGTTTTGTTGCTCTTTAGTTGCTGCCATATTTCTGGGACTGCAGTTATTTGACACCTCTCCCAGCCTGTGGATGGTCAAAACTATGGGAGGATTTGTAGGATGGGAGGCATTAGCGTACATAATGCTTGATGCAAATGCTTGGTTGAAAAAGAAAGGTAAATGTCAGCTACAGTTCATATGGAGAATTATTTTTTTCTTTTAGCAAAGGCAAGAAGTAAAATGAAGACTCATAATTTTCTTGGTTATATTTTTCAGAGAAATATGAAGATCCACCTAATAAGGTAATGTTGATGTAACATATTTTAAAACATAAAATGTAAATGATTTATTTTTCATACTGCTGAAAATATACCTTGCAGCACTTTGGAATGTGATTTTTGTCAGACTTCTTGAGTTAACTGAAATGAATCTGAGTCAGCACTCAATGGGAAACCACCACACACAAAATCTAGGGTGCTGCAGGAAGATCAATTAATAGATTCTTTTAAGAACTATATTATGATTATATCAGGCCCTTAGTGCATATTTTAGAAAAACCTCCAGTCATGATTTAAAAACGTCTTCAAGTGAAGTAGAATTCTTCGCATTATGTGGTAAGTTGTTCCATTGATTAATTACAATCACTGTTACAAATGTGTACCATACTCTCAATCTCTCTTTAAACTTCAGCCATTGGATCTTGTAAAACCTTGTCCACTAAACTAAAGAGTGCTCTTCTATCAGAAATCTTCTCCCCAAATAGGTACTTATAGACTGCTATCAGGTCATCCCTTAACTTTTTCTTTGGGATAAATTTTCAATTAGTGGCAGTGAAGTGACGTTGAATAAGTGACAGTGTTGAGAGATGGGGACTATTGCTGGAGGTGCTCTTTTTCAGGAGAGGGAAACTGATGTGATCCCAAAACATCCCATGAGACTTTTTTCAAGTATACAGTTCCTAACACAGCACCCTGGTTAAATTCTAATTTGCATATTTGTAGTCTGGTTACCTGTATTTAAAACCCTCATGCATTGTTAATTAGACACACAGCTTCCACCCTTCACTCTTTCTCCAGTCTTCTTCAGAGTGACTCCTTTTCTAAATTTTAAAGAGTATTGCACTTACATCAATTCTATTTAACTATCAACTTGTGAAAAACTGGTACAGCTTTCAAAACCTTTGTTATGTACTTGTTAGTAAAACTGATGTTCAAATAGAATTTAATTTGATATTTTCTTTGAATAACTTTTAATATTTTTCTCCTTTCTAGATAAAAAATGAAATTATTATATTTTTAATATATACATGTGGAAACCTGGCATTTGTAATAGCACTGCTTGTGGGAATTGGAAAATCCTAAAATTGACAGGATTTATCTTGGAAAAATGAAGATTATTCCTATCTTGAGATTCTTCTAGAACAAATACAAAGAAACAATGAACATTGAATACAAGTTTTAGCAAGCTTTTAATTTTGTTTGTTTATAAATAGTATTTTAGGTTCTCTAATTGACACATTTTCTACACAATAATGCAAAATAAATTTTATAGTGAGATTCTATTAGCTAGTTATTGGAGATGTTCTACACGTTATAGCAGATAATTATTTCCAACATGGGAAAAGTAAGAAGGCAATATATAAATGCCAGGTGTTTATAGTTGTTTCATATGACACTCCTTTCTAAACTTTGTTAATGTTTCCATCTTTAACAAGAAAAGATTTCTTTGTGCAAAGAAAGTTGAGGACCTGATTTTCATGAGACTAATTTATGCTCCAATTCTTGCACCGAGAACTTCACAGGCAAATTTCTGTGCCCACCTGGGGTCCTGTTGACCTCAGGATTTCAGTAAAGCTCAGTGCAGGCTCATAGATCCATCTACAACAGGGGTGGGCAACATACTGTCTGTGGGCTAGATCCAGCTCACCAAGCCACCTGATCTGGCCTTGGGAGCCTCAGCCAGGCTCCCTGCCTGCCCACTCCCACACTCTTGTCTTCACACATTGTCCCTGCCCCTAGTACAATCTCAAAGCTCCCATTGGCCAGTTTCACACATTGTCCCTGCCCCTAGTACAATCTCAAAGCTCCCATTGGCCAGTTTCACACATTGTCCCTGCCCCTAGTACAATCTCAAAGCTCCCATTGGCCAGTTTCTGGCCAAAGTACCACACAAAGTACCTCTCCAGCCTTGCTGTGTTCAAAGCCACACATGGTGCCTGCAGCCGCCATGGAAGGAAGGGACCCTGGCTGAGGAACCTGCTGGGCTGTTGGCTGGGAGCGCCCAAGTAAGCACCTCCTGGCCAACCTCCATCCCAGACCCCGCACTTCCTCCATTGATATAATAGAAAAGTGTGATCCTTGACCACTTACCAAATTCTTGGAGTGGTCACCTCCCTTAAAAAAATTGTTGTGCACTCCTGATCTACAAGGTTGTCAGTGAAGATCAGGGCCATGGAGTGCGTCTACCCTGAATCTGGAAAGTGTAATTCCAGCTCAAGAAGATATGCCTGTGCTCTCACTGATCAAACTATCCCTCAAATAACAGTGTAGCTATGGTAGCACAAGCGTCAGGACAAGCTAGCTACCCCAAATGCATATATATGGCTTGGCGAGAATTATATGTGGGGGAGCTAGCCCATGCTGTCCTCATGCCATGATACCCTACATTTTATAGCAGCTGCTTAATCAGAGCTAAGGTATCTATGTCTCCATGAGCTGGAATTTACCTTCCAGTTCCCAGACTACTGTACTGTAGACTGCTGCTCTCATTGATGTCAGCCAAAAAACTCCCTCTGTCTTTCATGGTGCAGAATTTGACTTATAGTCAGTGCCTGACTTTGTTCATGCTTGTTCAGATTTAATGGGTATTTTTGATATCATGCCCTCAAATGCTCACAATTTTCTTTTTTAGGCTGAAAATAGGAACAGGTGGTGGTTACATAATGAAATTTTAAAATGCAGATATGTTTTGAAAATAGTAAAGATCCCAGAACCCGTGATGTACTCTGTATATGCTTTTTTTTTAATGGATTATAGTTCATGGTAGTTTTCAAAATGCAATGTGCATATGATGAATAATAAAGCAGGCCTCAAAACAGTCTAACTAGTCCGTAGCCTTCAGTTGTGTACAGCCATACTATGTAATCATCTACTGCATGGGATGTATATGCGGTCCAAATTCTGCTCACCTGCCTCATATGAATGTTCCCACTAACTTGAGTTGGATTTGTCCCCTGGTGGATACGAATTTTGAGGGGACAATACTTATAACAGGTAAGATACTAAAAACTATTATCAAAAGAATGATACATTGTATTATAAACTTAGAAGACGCCATTGATTATGGTGCTATAGATCTTTGAACGAAAAATTACCCGATGGGATTTATAGGATTGCAGCTTTTATTCAGTCGTATATTACTATCACTGAACTGGCAGCAGGAGGACCCAATGCAAACCGGCAGCAACCCAGAAGAATTGGGCAAACCAACTCACTTAACTCATCCATGGCCACATGTGAAAATCAAGTGCTAGGCCCGATGGCTGCCTTAGAGTATGCATTTTTGGTGATGACTGAGATACCAACGAGTAAGACACATGATCAAAAATGTTGGAAGCAGGATTCAGACACCAAATCAGATTGTGAAGCTGCTGACAAAGAGCTAGATTTTGGCTACATTAGAAAGTAGACCAGCCAAAGTGCAGATTTGCTGCTGTTTGCTACCTTTTGTGCAAGGTGAACAGGATGCGTGTTCATACTATTGTGGGTTGTTTTAAGAGGAAATATCCTGTGTCTGAGCACCGCTTCCCAATTTCCAGCCTGAAGAACAGACCCATTGTAAAAGTCCATCTTCCACCCATGAAAATGAGATGGTGATTATTTATTTGTATTATTAGCATTTCTAAGGTGCCTACTGTCATAGGCTCAGGGTGACTGTACATGTATCCCTCTCCTCCATGGGCCACTTCTTAAATGCCTGTCAGGTCTCCAGCCATCACGTGTCTCTGGCCAGGGATCCTTGTCCCATTCCCCATTCTCTTCTGATGGGGTGGGGAAAGGCTGGTGTTTAAGGCGGTACAGCGCCCTGCCTTAAACTGTGATGTCCCCAAGAAGCCAGTGCCTGTGCATTGCTTTCTACCTCTAAGAGCTATGACCAGGCTGTTGCCAGGAAGAAGTGGGTTGTGCCCATGAAAGCTCATGGTACCATCTACATCCGTGGTCCCCAACACGGTGCCCGCGGGTGCCATGGCGCCCACGGGGGCATTTCTCTGCGCCCGCCAAGTGCTCAGGGCTGGCTGGCCCTGGGCACGTGGTGCATGCGCGGTGCCGGAGCCGGCCCCGGGCGCGTGGCACATGGTGAGCGCCGGCCCCGGGGGTGCTGCGGATTCACCCCCCGCGGCGCATGGGGGGGGGGAGAAAGCGCTAGCGCCGGCCCTGGACGCGCGGCGCTTGGGAGAGAGAGCGCCAGCCCCGGGCGCGCGGCGCTTGGGGGAGGGGGGGAGAGAGCGCCAGCGCCGGCCCCGGGCGCGCGGCGCTTGGGGGAGAGAGCGCCGGCCCCAGGCGCGCGGCGCTTGGTGGAGGGGGAGGGGGAGGGAGGGAAGCGCCGGCCCCGGGCGCGCGGCGCTTGAGGGGAGAGCGCCGGCCCCGGAATGCGGCTATGGGGGGGGCCCTGCCCCCCCGGGCACCCGGCGGGCGAACGGCCACGCCCCCTGGCGCCCGGCAACCCCAAATGGTTGGGGACCACTGATCTACATGTTTTGCTAGTGTTTAAGGTGCCACTAGACTTTTCATTGTTTTTTAAGCTTTTCCTGTTACAGACTAATTCGGCTACCCCTCTGAAACTAGATAAGCACATTTATTCTTAAGGTAAAATCATTACAGAGAAAATATAAGAAAAACAATAAACAGATTTAAAGACTCACTCGACATATCAAGAGTT
Organism: Pelodiscus sinensis; assembly: GCF_052426305.1. Taxonomy (NCBI): domain Eukaryota; kingdom Metazoa; phylum Chordata; order Testudines; family Trionychidae; genus Pelodiscus; species Pelodiscus sinensis. The sequence continues at coordinate 40,964,511 of NC_143060.1, forward strand.
GAGCATGAGTCTTATGGGGCACTATTAGGCCAAAGTCTTTCCAGTCCTTCCACAGAGTTGAGATTCCCTTTCGACAGAAGGTGCTTTTCAGTGGCTGGGTCAATTTAATGCCAGTTTTTCTATATCAAAAGCCCTTGCTGTTTCTGTGGGTCTCTGGAAGACCCAATCTGAGCCAGTATATGCAAGCCTTCTCAGAACTGATATTTCTCTAGGGAGGCTTACAACCTAAGTGATTTACTATAATCATCCCCTACTGTTTTTGGCTCCTAAAGGAGCTGTGGTAACCCTCCAAACTGGAGCTGCATACAGTCCCTGGCCCGCAGTGATACATAAACCATTCATAAAGGAAATACAATCCAGTCCCCAAAGATAATGCGCAAGATTGCAATATCTGTCACATGTACATCAATGTATGCAGGCACCACTAAATAGCTTTAGAAAAGCATCGCTTCCTTCTGGGGAGGGAAGCAATAAATCGTTATTGGAATGTGTAGCATCCAGCTGTGAATCTATAACTATTAATCAGAAAATGGAAGGGAATCTTAGGTTCATTTCGTACATTGTGCCACCCTTCTGAAAATGTTGAAGTTCACTCTAGAACACAGCGCTACTATCTGAAGTGAGTCACAGGACTACAATTAATTTGTGCCAGTTTCTGCCTTTATCTCATTGTGTATATGTCTTACAAACATTATGTGAGGTCTGTATGTACAATTGGTATGCATTGGGATGCTGTAACCTGGCTTTCAGATCTTGCCCGGCTACTTTCCTTTCTCCTCCCATTTGGAGAACTTTTCACTCCCCCACACAATAGTTAGCAATACCTAGCTGCCTCTGACTTCACTCTTCTAATAGGAATCTACAGCTGGACTGACTGTTCTCCTTTGCTGAGGACAGTAACAGCATCTGCTACCTCCTCCCTCTCCTCTGGCTAAATAGTGGAGGAGGGAGAGGAATTATTACCTGTGGAATGCAGCAGATCAAACCTGTGGGTTTGGTGATAATTGCTGCATGACACAGAGGTTAGCAATAAAAGTTCCCTATTGTGTTACTGTGGTACTGTTTGAAACAGGGCTACATTAACACTTCCCAGGGACCATTTAGTGCATGCCAGCAGGGTGGACACAGGCCAGTTAGTGTGCAGTATATGAAGGGTCACTTGAATTTAAACCCTTCTAGGGAGGACTTAATGCACAATCTCCCAGAGTAATATGAGACTTCTGTAGAAGCAAAGTAAAACTTAGCTTTAAGGGCCTGCTGATACTGTCTTGTTAGGCAGGTTTTAAAAGGGTATTTACTACACTTTGGGTGTAGTCATGGCAACTCTTCACTAAAAATCCAAAAGTTAGATATCTGTACCATGGTGTGATCAGCTCCTCACTCTACTCCTATTAGGAAAGACTGACATAAAGTAACTATTCAGCATCGCTCCACTTGCTTCTTCCTTGCTTTCTATTTTTCATTCCCCACCTATGATTATATCTTCTTAGGACACATTGTTTTCACAGACATACATGGTCCCTACCCCCAAAATATTTGCTCTCCAAGGTTAGATGTTACATCATGAGTGATAGCAATGGACAAGGTCAGGATTAAATGGAAGAAGAGACAAGGGTGACCATGTGGTATATCAGTAGCCCTTTAAAATATGTTAGTTGTTTTAGGTAACTAGTCTGGTACTAACAGTTAAATAATAGAATTCAAAGCATTTGGTGTTTCTTGTAGTTAGTATTGGCAAGTACAAAAGGAACCTTGCAGATACAGAGATGATCTTTTCTACATAAAATCAGACCATTTTATTAAACACAAGGGCTACCATTGTATCACATCATTATGGTTACACATTTTAGAAGATAAATACCATATGAAATGAAGCATACAAATTTTAGAAGACAGAGAAACAATCGGCCTATAGTTATTGTAGACAAGGTTTAAAGAATTAGGTAACAGCCCAACACTGATACAATATCTGCCACAGGGAAAAGACATCAGATTTCAACATAACCTGGTTGACATAAGCACAAAGTAGCACTCACCTGGTAGATTAAATCTGTATTTGTGTTGGCAGTTAATTGCAGGTGAATGAAAAGTTCTGCTTTGATGTTCTAGCTTTAGGAAAGCTGCTCTAATTAAAGTAATTGTTTATTATGTGTTTCCAGTTTACTCCCTTGGTAATGCCAGCTCCCAGCAGTGCAATGCTGGCACTGTGCAAGCCCCAGGTGGGGGTAAGTCTAAGCTTCTTAGCAACTCACACTCTCCTGCCAGGCTCAGCATGGCCTTATGAAAACGAAAACTGCCCCATCCCAACCTGATTAAAGCACAATATCCCCTAGTGATGCATTCATGGATGATTTATATGGAAACCCCACTAGTTATTGTCCTTAATAAACAAAAGGATGCAGTCCCAGAGAAGGGGCTAAGCCAAGAACTTGGAAGGTTTGGCTCCAGCTCCAAACATTCAAGGGAATAGGTATCCATTACTGCATCTGTTGTCATCATTGTGCAATATACATTAAATAAACAGAGCTTGTTACTGTAAAAATATTGTTAAGACCCTCTTGAGCCTAGACAATAAGGGCACATATTGTCATGGTCAATCTTCTGGGGTTCAATTTAGCACCAGTACTCCTGCCCCTGTCAACCTCCTGCTGTGTGGACTGCAGGGAAACACAGTGTAAGATACCTCGACTCCAACTATGTAATTTACATAGCTGGAGTTGCATATCTTACTTAGACCTTCCCACGGAGTATAGATCAGGCCTAAGTGAGTAAAAGGAGGATCTGGTTACCCAGGGATCACACTCTAGGCAATCACCAGGCCAAAAGAATATATACTGTGCAGCTAATTTTTATTGCGGTTTACAGTGTATTAAGTGCTTGAAACAAAGGCAGACATACAGTCCCTGCCTGAAGAGCTCATGGTCAACAGAATTGTTTTTCATCTTGGTGAAGAAACAAACTCAAACTCATCTGGAAAATGTCGTAAGAAATACGATAGGAAATACCCATGAAGCCAGTAGTTCCCAGCCTTTTCCAGATGGGGACCCATTTTGACAATTCAGGAAGACTTGGTGACCCAAGGCAATTCAAAAATAGGGTGAGGAGGGAGGGCAGAGCCACTTGGGGAGACACTTGGCGACCCTTTTGAAATGTAATGGCGACCCATATTTAGGTCCCATATGTTGGGAAACTCTGCTCTAAGCTGTAGCTCACTTGTGGTGGCTCACCATGCCACCATGTCACTCCAAGCATACTCCCTTCAGTGTCACCACCCTCCTGGATCTTTCACAGAACGTTCCCCTTTGTCTGCCTGACTGTTAATGTATTTGATTACAGAGCTCCATGCTGGATTGGTGCCCTGTGGGCCTAGATATTGTACAAAAATACAGATAGATATGGTCTTTGCACAAAGTTTACAGTCTGAGAAGACAAATATCCTATTTTATTCATTTAGATTTAAAATGATAAAAGATGCCTATCTAAAACTCAAGGCACCCAAACATTCATTACCTATAGGATGCAATTAATCCTTATTCAAATAATGCTGACAACAGAAACCTTGCCTGCCAAACACCCACAGAAATTCCTTTCTGCCCTTTCATTCTGGTAGGGCGCACACCCTTAGCCCTCTCCAAAAACTCAGGTGTCTTTTGAAGCATGCCAGAAGATCACCAAATGTGGCCTACTTGAGAACAAGAAAGTTAGTTTGTTCCAGAATCTCAGGGCCCTCACAGAGAATAAGAAGGGCTATTCAAATTTGGATAAATGTGTACGTGTCCATCCCACGCACAAGTCTCCCCAAAGTTTCCTGGCAGATTTTTTTGCGGGAATGATAAGAGAAGTGTGTCTTGGGCAGGGGTTTAAAGAAGGGTAGGTCAGTGGCTTAGAGAGGGAAGAGGGCTGGGGAAGGAGGGTGAAGACCGATGTGAGAGAGGTGGTCGCAGTTGGCCTTGGGTGTGACACAGTCAGAGTCAAGAGTAGACATGCTGGGAGGAGCAGAGCTTTAAAGGACCTTTAATGTGAAGACAAGAAGCTCAAACTGGTTACAGAGCAGAAAAATAGCATCAGTTGAGAGATTCAGCAGGGGGTTGGTGTGATCTGAGTGACTGGCAAGAAAGCTGATCTTTGCTCCTTTATAATCCATGGGAACATGCAGCTCCTAAGTGAGTATCAGGCAGGCCATAAATGAACCCATTCATTAATGGCCTTCCTGATACTCACTTAGGATGGAGGAGAGAGCAGAAGAGCCTGGATGAGGGTTTTTGGAAAGAAATGTCATATTAAATATATTCTGGTTGAGGAAGTGTACAACTTAAGCTTCTCTCCCAGGCTTGGGTAAAATACGGCCTACAGGCCGGATTCGACACGATAAGCCACCCAATCCGGCCCATGAACACTGTGGGGAGTCCCAGGCAGATGCCTGTGCTTGCCCCTCAGCCTTGCACACCACTTGAAAAAGGAGATGTAGGGCCATTTCTCTTTAAAAACTGTGATCCCAGAGGAGCTCCCCCAGCACAATTCCAGCCCCCAGCACAATCCCATTGGCCGGTTTCTGGCCAGAAACCCTTTCCATTAATATCATGGAAGAGTGCGGCCCTTGACCACTTTCCAAAATCTTGGAGTTGTCCCTGGTCAAAAATTATTGCCCACCTCTGTCCTAACCATTGTTCTTATACCTCGGGTGTAATTCCACTTTTCCTATGCATCAGATCTCATTTCTTCCTACACCCCTTTCCTTCTCCCACTCCCTGCACTCCATCTAAACTCTTTTGTCACGTCCACCCTCTTCTGATGCCACAGCTTCCTCCACAATGCCCTCTGCACTTGAAACAACATTTGCCAAGCTCCGTTCCTCTCTTCTGCCAAATCATGTCACCTGTTCTCCAAGGTCTTTGCTACGCTAATGTCCAAATGCAACTGTACTGACCGCTACCTGTGTTGATCATAGTAAAAACAACATAATGAGGAGTGAGATAAAACCTGCTTTACTGAATTGCCCTCCGTAAGATCTAGAGCATAGACTCCCCCACACTTAACTGGGGTCACATTTCAAGAGGTATTACAATGTGAGTCAGAAGTGTGGCTAGCAAAATCAGCTCCATCAATCTGAAAGAGGTTGTCCAAGGGTCCTATTTTATGGGGGGGATTTTACTCCCAGCATTGTGACCTGTTGTCGGGAATTCAGTGTCTAAGCCTGGCTGCATCACCCACCAGTAGAGTCTGCAACCAGAGGCAGGGGAACCTGGAGGCTCCCTTCTCCACTAGGTTTCAGCCCAGGGCTCTGTGAATAGCTATTCAGATATGCAGCCGGGGGGGGTTCACCTCCTACTGCATTCTCCAAAGACACAACTAGGGACGATTTCTGGACTCACAAGGGATTGTTAGGTAACAGGGACCTGGAGGCTCTTTGTCTTCAATCTCAGTCCCTCATTCCGAGGCTCCTAGCTTTTGGTAGCTCTGCATCAAAGTTTCCTCCAGGCACTATGACATGCCTATGGCCTCTCTGTATAAGCTACCAGCACAAGACTGCTCCCTTGCTCTGCCCACTCTGGCTAGGCTGCATCATTCCCTTTTGACTTGGGCCTCTATGGTGAGAATATGCAACAGGTATGAGTGACTGGGATCTTCTGGGGCCAGACATGCTCTTTAAATCCAAGATTTACATCACAGCTGCACAATATGAATTTTATGCTTCCTGAATTATTTTAATTTCATTGACCAGTGTTGTTTGTTAGCAAGAGGGTAAGACCACAGGAAATTACAGTCTTCAGCCTAAGAGAGTGGTGAGTTTGCCTCATAAGAGACTGAAAATTGGGAAGAGAGGCAGAAACCTGAGAAAGAAACAGAGTAAAAAGTTTCTTCCAAATCAGAGACTTGTTTTAAGTCTGCACTTTGGTAAGTAGTAATTTGTCTTACCCTGAGGTCACTGGTGAAAACTCTTTGATTAAATGTATTATCAAACAGGGAGTCAGACAAGCCTTAATCTAAATTACTGTAAAACGAACAGACCAATCAACTTAATACAGGAAGTGTCTCACTGCCTCAGTCTATTAATTTATTTATGTGTTGGTTTGATCGTTATTAGATCTAATTAGAAAATGGGTGTTTTCCATATTTTTTTCACTTAATGAAAAATAAATTTTGTAACTGAAAACCAAATTTTGGACCTGAAAATTTTGAATTACTGCCAAAAAAAATATATAGTCTTCATTTTTTTCAAAAAACGTGGCACTTTTCTGGAGAAAGCCAACGCTTTTAGTTCAAACATGTGTTGCTAAAAACAATTTAGGTGGAAATCTAGGTGCGGTCTATAAAATCATGGTAAATAAGGAAGTGCTATGAACTCCTCATAGCACAAGAACTAGGGTTAACACATGAAATTAATAGTCAGCAGATTTCAAACAACAAAAAAAGGAAGTATTTCTTCAAAGAAAACAATCAACTTGTGGAACTCCCTGCCAGAGAATGTTGTGTAGTCCAAGACTATAAAAGGATTCAAAAAAGAACTAGGTAAATTCATAGAAGATAAGTCTATCTGGTTATGTCTACACTACCACCCTAGTTCGAACTAGGGTGGTAATGTAGTCAACCGGAGTTGCAAATGAAGCCCGGGATTTGAATTTCCCGGGCTTCATTTGCATGTTGCCGGGTGCCGCCATTTTTAAATGTCCGCTAGTTCGGACTCCGTGCCCCGCGGCTACACGCGACACGAACTACCTAGTTCGTGGAATGAGGAGTAACGGTAGTTCGAAATAAGAAGCCTAGTCCGAACTACCTAGTTCGTGCCGCGTGTAGCCACGGGGCACGGAGTCCGAACTAGAGGACATTTAAAAATGGCGGCGCCCGGCAACATGCAAATGAAGCCCGGGAAATTCAAATTGCGGGCTTCATTTGCAACTCCGGTTGACTACATTACCACCCTAGTTCAAACTAGGGTGGTAGTGTAGACATACCCTCTGTGACTATCAGCCAGGATGAGCAGGAATGGTGTCCCTAGCCTCTGTTTGCTAGAAGCTGGCAATGGGCAACAGGGAATGAATCACTTAAGGATTGCCTGTTTTGTTTATTCCCTCTGGGGAGTCTGGCATTGACCCCTATCAACTGACAAAGCCCTGGCTGGGATGATTTAGTTGGGACTGGTCCTGCTTTGGTCAGGGGCTGGACTCGATGATCTCCTGCGGTCTCTTCCAGCCCTAGGATTCTGATTCCCAGTTTGAAGACAGGATGCTGGGCTACAAGGACCTTTGGTCTGATCATTCTTATGTTCTTGTAGAATTTTCAACCAGCCCTATAACCAGAATCGTATTTTTGTGTAGACCAAATTTGGGATGTAGTAGACATAATTCCTTTTTTCCAGACAATGATCAAGAGCAGACTTTTATTGAAGACCCAAAGGTGGCTTAAGCTTGTTTCCACCTTCTCTAGGGGTGGTTGGAACTTTAAGAAATTTTGTATGTTGGAACATTTAAATATGTATGAATTGTTCTCCCTCCATACATAAAAGAGGAAACAAACTTCAGTAATAGGTGAGAATTCTCCAATTTCTAACATACTAAAAGAAACAATTTACAGTGTCATTGTAGTTGTGTTGGACCCAGAATACAAGAGAAACAGGGTTGAGTGGACCAACTTCAGATGTGGACAGTATGTGTGTTAGAGGTAGACAGAGCTCTGGGGAAAGAAACAGAGTGTGTGAGCTAAATGCAAGATGATACAAATTGTTAAATAGAAGGGGTAACACATGTTGGAGCTTGAAGGCAGTCACTTAAAACAAAGTGAGCAACTGGAGTCCATGCATAATATCTAATTCCTAATTTCCCACTTCATTTCAAGTGACCACCTCCAACATGTGTTACTCCTTCTGCTTAACAATCTGTCCTAACTTGTTTTTAGCTCAGTTTCCTTCACCAGATGAGAAGAAGAGCTCTATATTGCTCAGTAAAAGCTATTACCTCGCTTCCTTTGTATCTCTCTTCAAAACAAGGGATGGCTTTAATTAAGTGATGTATTATTAATGATTCTCCCATTCCTAATTTTATGTCAAGCACAGCAAGCATGTCAGAAAAAAACTGTATTAACAGAGACACTAAACAATCTCTCTAGATGCTTAATACTTTTGTCATGTTTTTAGGGTAAATATGTGTTTTATTATTTTTCCAGTCCTATTATTCAGTCTGTTCTACTGAAATCTGTTTCTTTGAGGATACCGAAAGTTTAAACATTTCTACTGGAAGCTTGTTCTAAAATCCTTCATTTATTAATTGACCCTTTCCAGAAGCAATCATTTTTTGCTAAATAAATATATTAGCATGCAAAGGTTGGAATGATTCCTTTACAGAAGGAACAACATACAGCATTCATTTAGATGTATGGTTCACTCGGTGCTTCAAATCATTCTTGTGTCTTATGTTTCTAGCTGTTCAGCTACCCAAGTGGGCCACTTAAAAGGGAGTAATGTAGTGGCAGAAAAGGGAAACGGACAACAGACAGATGGCTCACTGTTTAGCTACGTGATTTCTAAGGAGGCTTTGTACTTTACGTAGAAAATATGTGTGACTTGGCAGGTAAGAATGGTGGAAAGAAACAAGAGTTTAAGGCAAACATAGAGCTCAGCAATGCAACATGACAGAACTTTTCTGTATAGCCATACAATTCTTTATCCCAAAGCAGTCTGCGGAGTTAAATAGTACACAGTTAAACAAATAAGGACCAAGAGAAGGAGAGAAATGCACAAGAAACAGTTTTTCAGGTGAAAAAAATGGCTAGACAATATGGTGGATTTTTTAAGCTGACTTAATGAAAACAACATATTTTGTGGGCAATTTGCAGAAAAGTCCTGCGTGAAATCATGTAGAATCTTTCTAAGTGAATGCAGCTGTAAGCTGAAATAGAAAAGGTCAGACAATGCAGCATCATTTGTTCATTCGCTGTTATTTCAGTGCAGCTTTTCCTACATGCTGAAAATTTGCTGAAGCTTCAACAAGCATTGTTATGGCTAAACATCTACCCAAACTGCATCATTTGCCAATTTTTCTTTAACAGATGTGCAACACCCTCCTGTTCTACTTCATTAAAAAAAGCTTTTTGGCTTGTGTAGAGGTGACTGAGGAGACTGTATAATGAGTTTCTTGTTTAGTAGCTAATAACTTCACATAACACTTTCCTTTAGTGTACTTGAAATATATGTATAAGGCTACATTTAAATCAAAGGGGCTATTTGTAGAGTAAGGTACTATTTAACCTAAAAATGAATGGCTCAGTCTGGCCCATAGTATCTTTAGTATCTTTAGACTTTTTTATGTCAGACCAATACAGAATCAGCCAGGAAATGACCAGAACTTATTTTACAATGATTTCAAAGGCAAATTATAATAGTTCCTGGAAGGTCACAGAGCTCATGCAGCAGATTCTCTTTTGCATACATAAGAGGCATATTTCAACTAAAGGATACTGCTATTGTTCAGCAGTTCCACTTCATTTTCCAGCTCACAAAGGAGGAAGAGCCAACCATAAGCATATAGGTCTGGGAGTGACTAATTATAAGGGCCATGTTTTTAAAGGTATTTAGTCATCCAAATATGTGGTTGGGCACCTGGCTGGATTTTCAAAATAGCCTAAGCCGATTAAGCTCATAACACACAACTAGTCATGTAAATCCCATTGACTTTTGAGTATATTTTTAAGTTGCAGAGTTATTAATTCTCAGAGGAGGTTTGTGTGCACATTAGTCTAACTGCTCCTTTTTCAAATACTCAGTCATGCAGGTGCCAAATTTCCAAACATCTGAGATTTCTTTCTCTTTCTTTCCTCCTGAGTTTGCATACAGGGTTGAGAACCGGCCAGACTTTTTATGGGTATAGAGTTTCAAGGACACACGTTTAAATAATCATGGTTTCTTAACAGAGGTGTAAACAGATGATCACTGGAAATTTGAAGCTAAAATTAAATTATATGCAATTTGTTAGCTATAAATAATCTCAAAATGTAATACAGGCAGTCCCCGGGTTACGTACAAGATAGGGACTGTAGGTTTGTTCTTAAGTTGAATTTGTATGTAAGTCGGAACTGGTACATATTTTGGGGAGAGACGGGGAGCTGGAGTTAGGTAGAAAAGACCCTGATTCTCATACAACTTCCTTATTCTAAGAAAAACACATACTGTTTTGATATGAAGGTTTTTTTGGTTGATATTTTAATTAAAAATTGATCATAAGTTTCAGTGTTTCATGCTATATCCAAATCTTCCTTTTGGGGTACCTGAAAGATCCCTGTTATTCATTTAATAGTCAGAATCTTTGTTTTTTATAACTAAAAAAGGATTATTCAGTGCATATCACTGTTCCAAATAGAATTTGCTACAGATGGTTCAGTGAAATGGGTATTAAGTGTAATCAATAGTCATTGGAGAGCACAGTGAAATATTGATACAATCAAAGCTGTTGTTGTATTCTGCTGAGCAGAAAATGGAAATCCCTTCCTGTGAAGTGTGGGTGTGAATTTATCCACAGGATTAATTTTAAAGAAAAATTCTGTGTTGGGAACAGGAGTTTAGCCACAGGTGGGTCCTCATTGTCCACTCACCCACTTTGCAACCAGACCCATCCCCTCGGGCCTTACCCTGCTCCACTCCAGCCAGGGTGTGGGGTTGGGGCTTATCCCCTCTTCCCTTCTGTCCTGCTCCTCCCCACCCACATCACTGGGGAATTTTTCAGCTTCACCTCTGCCAGGCTGGAAGGGACTTGTTAATTTCACGTGACGCTAACAAGATACTTGCAGCTCTAGTGCTGAAGAGGGAAAGAGCTGTTGCTCCCAAGGTGGGGACTGTAACACAACGGGTCTCACTGCCTGCTGCTCCTGCTGTTCCCTAGGAAATTAATTTTTCCGCTCTGGGGTGCCCCCTTTTGGCTGGTGTCTTGTTCCCCCCAGCAGACCCGCGTCCTCCGCGGCGAGAAAAGCTGCTCCGTGTCTCCCTGGTCTGCTGGGGGGGGGGGGGGCGCGCGCTAGCTCCGTGTCTCCCTGGTCTGCTGAGGGGGGGGGGCGCTAGCTCTGTGTCTCCCTGGTCTGCTGGGGGGAAGTGCCCCCCGCGCCGCCGGAGGTGGTGACAGTGGGGGAGGCACCCCGCACTAGCTGCGCCACCCCCCCCCCCGTTTGTAACTAGGGATCCAATGTAAATCAGATTGATGTAACCTGGGGACTGCCTGTAAATCAGTTGTGAATCAACATTATTTAAATTACAAAAGTTCAGTTTCAAAAGTTCAACTACATTTTAGTTTATTGAGCACTGAAATGGACTAAATCAAATAAGTCAAATTTGCTAGCTATTGGCTTGATCTTCAGTGACAGCTATAGTCTTATTTTGTTACTTCATAGTTTCTTGGTTATCACAATACGACTGGAATGCCTCATGGATCCTCTTTTAAATATTCCATCTTGGTTCTCCTGTGAAATGACCAAATTACAGAACTGTTGCATTCTTTCGAGAGAGGAATGCAAATACAGCTGAGCGAAATTGCAAATGAAGCGTGGATTTGAATTTCCTGTGCTTCATTTGCATAATCGCGTCTGGGTACTATTTCGAAATACCCTATTTCGAAAAAAGAAACGCTGTCTAGACGCGGTTATTAAACCTCATGGCTACACCTAGACTACATCCCTATGTTGGCAGAGGGATGTAAATGAAGCACTGCGAAAGTGCAAATGAAGCTGGGATTTAAATATCCCGTGCTTCATTTGCATATTCCCGTAATGGCACTCTTTTGAAAAAGTGTATTTCGAAATTGAAACCGCAGTCTAGACGTGGTTCTTTTGAAAATGGGGCTCTTTTCTGAAAGATCCCGTAAACCTTATTTTTTGAGGTTTTTAAGGTTTACAGGATCTTTTGAAAAAGCACCCTGTTTTTGAAAGAATCACGTCCAGACTGCGGTTTTAATTTCAAAATCTTTCAAAAGAGCACCATTATGGGATTATGCAAATGAAGCGTGGGATATTTAAATCCCGGCTTCATTTGCACTTTCAAAGTGCTGCATTTACGTCCCTCTGCTGACAGAGGGATGTAGTCTAGACGTCATCCATTTTATAAGGAGTAAGGGTTATTTAGAAAGGAGAGTTTTCTTTCTAAATAACCGCATCTACACAGCGTTTCTTTTTTCGAAATGGAATATTTTGAAATAGCGCCCGGATGTGATTATGCGAATGAAGCGCAGGAAATTCAAATCCGTGCTTCATTTGCAATTTCACTCAGATGCATTTGCATTCCTTTCTCGAAAGAGTAATGCAGTGTAGACATATCCTTAGTAAATTCTGCCTTTTCTGGGCACTACTAAAGTTTATGGGAACATCTATGACATAATCTGTGCAAAGTATGTATAGCCAGATTTATTTAATCCCATTGGATGCTTCTTTGTAGCAACAACTCCTGGGGTGACCCCATAATCATTATTCTAATGTAAATCATTCATAATTTCTCAAATATGTAAATGAATTGGCAAAGACACCCAGTCATCCTTTCTACTGCTGTGCCCTCTGAGATGATGGCTATTTGGAAATAGACGTGGTTCTAATTCAGCTGTGTAGCTGATTAGAGTACACATTCTGTTCTTTGAGTTACATAAGTCACATTTGGTAATTTCTCAACAGAGAACATGTGCATTGTATATTGTTTTATGGTGCTACCTTTTGATTAGTTCCACCCTTATTTCCCAGTAAACCTCCATAGCCTTTCTCCCCAGGCCTTTTCTCAGTACACTTCCTGCTCTTGTACAACTTCCGAGCTCTTTATGAGGAACCCTCTTTTGGAAATAGCAGAACGTGACATGGATGAGAAGCAGAAAAAGAAGAAAAGTGCTTTCACTGTGCAAAACCCTTAAAATGCTGAGTTGATATCTCATAAGAGATTGCAAAATAGTCTGACAACCAACAGAAAGATAACAGGTATTATTGAAGCCTGCAACACCCAACTTTTCTTTTCACAGCCTAGTTGAATAAGGTGGTTCCTGGCAACTGGACACATTGTCACACCTCTGCTATTCCATTTGGGTATGTCTACACTACCACTCTAGTTCGAACTAGGGTGGTAATGTAGGCAACCGGAGTTGCAAATGAAGCCCGGGATTTGAATTTCCCGGGCTTCATTTGCATAAAGCCCGGCGCCGCCATTTTTAAATGCCGGCTAGTTCGGACTGCGTGCCGTGCGGCTACACGCAGCACGAACTAGCTAGTTCGGATTAGGCTTCCTATCTGAACTAGCTGTACGCCTCATGGAACGAGGTGTACAGCTAGTTCGGATTAGGAAGCCTAATCCGAACTAGCTAGTTCGTGCCACGTGTAGCCGCGCGGCACGCAGTCCGAACTAGCCGGCATTTAAAAATGGCGCCGGACGGCTTTATGCAGATGAAGCCCAGGAAATTCAAATCCCGGGCTTCATTTGCAACTCTGTATGACTACATTAACCCCCTAGTTCGAACTAGGGGGGTAGTGTAGACATACCCTGAGAAATCTTCTTAGGTGGAGTAGGTAACTCCACTCATTACTGTTCTGCCGATGTCATTACTAGTTTCTAAGCTTCATTTTTAGGAATGTGGGCTTTGATGGTTCCAGAGATAAGATCTACTGCAATCCTCAGTTCAGTATCTTTTCTCTTGAATTCTGTTTTTATTTGTACTTTGTTAATTTAATCAATTTTATAATAACATTTCAAGCAAGATTTTCTACCTTCTGAATTTCGCTCATTCTTTACAAATTTTCTTTCTTTTTGAACTCATTTCACTGAGGTTTTATCATCCACTACTTTCTTGGGTTTTCTAATCTCCCTGGGCCCGGCTACGTCTACACTGGCCCCTTTTCCGAAAGGGGCATGCTAATTTTCAACTTCAGAATAGGGAAATCCACGGGGGATTTAAATATCCGCCGCGGGATTTAAATAAAGATGTCCGCCGCTTTTTTCTGGCTTGGGGAAAAGCTGGAAAAAAGCGTCTAGACTGGCCCGATCCTCGGGAATAAAGCCCTATTCCGGAGAATCTCTTATTCCTACTTTGAAGTAGGTGGTTTTGGCGCTGCTGCTCTGCCAGCCACTCTAACAACTGTTTTGCCTCCATTCCTCCTTTGTCACTATCGGTTACTCACGCTCCCCTCTGCCGGGGTGTGGGTCTGTGCCCACATTCTCCACCATCTGTCATGGGGTTAACCACCCCCCTCCCTCTTAACCCCGCAGGAGTGTGGGGTAGGGTGGGCCCGCATTCAGTTCATGGAGGGGCCCTCCCCTACTCTCTGTCCGTTTGCTGTAGGCCAATAGGGCGTAGTAGGGTTCTCCCGTACCGGGGGGTTCCGGTAGGACTCGCACCCTCCTACTTATGCCCTGGGGCCCCTCCCTCTATAGACTATTTCGGCGTCGTGGGGTCCCTTTCGGTTCCGCGAGGGGAGTCACCATCTCGGCCTTGCACCCTACATGGGAAGGAGCGCTGGGTACCTCTTCCATCTGAGGGCTTCTTCCGAGCTTCGGGCGGCTTCCGTGGGCTTCCTGGCGGGAGTCTCTTGGCTGATCCTCAGCAGTCCGGAGCCCCGTCAGTCTGGGCAGGGGTGCTCCGCTCCTGCTTCCTGCCTGCCCCCCGCTGCTTGGGCGATGCAGGGAGACACTCCCTGGTTCGCCTGCCATCAGCACCCCTCCCTGGTCCGGCGACGTCCTCCTCCTTCTCCCCTCCGCGTCCCCCGCCTCGCTCTCCGCCCTGCGGGTGTGTCCCCTCGCCCAGGTGCACTGGTGCCGTGCTTAAAAGCAGCCGCTGGCTTGCCGTGCATGCATGGCAGTACAGCCGGCGCTCCCCCGGCTCCCTGCTCGCAGCGCAAGCCTCCAGCACGCCCGGACCTGGCACAGGTGACGGGGTCGGCCCGTCACAAGGCACTATTATGTAACGTTAGGAGAGGGACAAGTTCTTTCACTTTCTCCCTTGAATAAAAGCTGTTTACTTCGGAGAAATTAAATCCAGGCAGTTATTCCCAGAAGTAGCATTGGCAGTTTGCAGCAATGTAATGGCTCGTATTCTAGGAGCAGGCCTGATGAATAAAGCCGGGGTAGCAAGACCTCTCACTCAGCCTCATCTCTGTTGGCATTGAGTTCCACAGCTGAGAACACTCTTTCCTTTTCTAATCACCACAACCGCAGGACTAGTTGCCGTGTTGCCCAACACAATCATTCAAAAGTCATGAGATTTTAAAAAAACAATATCAAAGTTCGAGTTCTTTTTCTTTGCCTTCTGGTTTCTGAGCCTTTGAGGTTGCCACAGGTCACATTGTCTGACTTGTCTTTGCAAGCATGAGGGCTAGAAACTTCCTGGCTTTAAAAATGAAAGCCGAGGCTCTCACATAACTGCTTGACTCTGGGAGATGGGGCACAAAGAAAAGACCCAGAAACGGTGAGATTATGGATTCAGTCTGGAGAATAAACAAGAGAGCAGAGAAACTTGTGACGTGCACCAGCCAGGCCCATGATAAAATCTGAGGAACACCCAGATTCCGCATTTGCATGTCTAATCTGGATAGTCCGGGCTTGTCCAACAGCATACATTAAAGAAGCTGTCTTTCAAGCAGGCCCATAACAGAACCGGAGAGAATTCTATATGTTTTGCAGGATGAAGGGTCATGGGCTTGTGTGTCCGTGTACTGAAGGAGCAGGATTGTGCTCATTTAGTGCAGCATTCTGACCATTTAGTAGCAGGTGGAGTATAGCATCCAGAAATACCATGCCACATTTCTTGAGGCCTCAAGAACATAAAACATGCTATTAAGTGATCTTAGACTCTGAGGGTATGTCTACACTACAAAGTTAATTCGAACTAACGGACGTTAGTTCGAATTAACTTTGAAAGGCGCTACACTAGCACTCCGCTAGTTCGAACTTAATTTGAACTAGCGGAGCGCTTAGTTCGAACTAGATAAACCTCATTCCATGAGGACTAAGCCTAGTTCGAACTTACTAGTTCGAATTAAGGGCCTGCACCTGGCACGGCTCGAGCCAGCCACCCGATGCCCCCCAGCCCTTCCCCTCTTCCCGGGACCAGGCTGGCGGCTCCCAGGAGCTTGCCCAGGACCGCAAGAGGCGGGCACCCGCCTGGTCCAGTGCGGACATCGTGGACCTCGTCCACAACCTCCACACTAGGCACAGGAAAGCGGCCGTCTAGGGCAGGAGAGCTGCCAGCCTGGCCACCCAGGAGCAGGTTTGCATGAAAATCAAGGTGGTCCACTGAGACCCCCGACCCTGAGCCCTGAGCTTAGAATGGCCGTCCTGGGTCAGACCAAAGGTCCATCTAGCCCAGAAGCCTGTCTGCCGACAGCGGCCAACCCTAGGGATCCTGGAGGGGATGGACCAAAGACAGTGACCAAGCCATTTGTCTCGTGCCATCCCTCTCCAGCCTTCCACAAACTTCAGGCAGGAACACCACTCCTACCCCCTGGGTAATACCACTCCATGGACCCAACCTCCATGACTTGATCTTACTTCCCTTTAAACTCTGTTCTAGTTCTAGCCTTCACAGCCTCCTGCAGCAAGGAGTTCCACAGGTTGACTATTTGCTTTGTGAAGAAGAACTTTCTGTTATTAGTTTGAAGCCTGCTACCCATTCCTTTCCTTTGGTGTCCTCTAGTCCTTCTATTATGGGAACTAATGAAGAACTTTTCTGTATGCACCCTCTCCACCCCACTCATGCTTTTATAGATCTCTATCCTATCCCCCCTCAGTCTCCTCTTTTCTAAACTGAAAAGTCCCAGTCTCTTTAGCCTCTCTTCATATGGGACCTGTTCCAAACCTCTGATCATTGTAGTTGCCCTCCCCTCTCCCACGCTTTCTCTTCCCCTCTCCCACCTCCTTTTCCCAGTCTCCCCGAGTTTTGTTCAATAAAGAGAGATTCTATTTTTGACCACACGTTTTCTTTATTTTGTACATCAGGAAGGGGGGCTAGGGAAGGGTAAGTGGAAGGAGGTGAGGGAGGAATGGGGTACGAGCCCCCGATGGGGAGGACTGGGCTGGCTCTGCGGGCTTCTGGGGGTGGAAGCTTTCCTGCAGCCCCCCAATTGCCCGCTCTCCCCAGATGGCAGCCTGCGGCAAGTGCAGCCGGTCTGATGGCCGAGTGCTGTGATGTGCACAGTGTGGGCACTCAGGGCACTCCAAGACAGGACTGCTTTGCAAGCGGGGCACCCCTGAGAGCTGTCTGTCCGGGGTGGGGGTCAGGTCCCTTTAAGCACAGCCCTCGGCTAGCCTGAGGCAGCAGCTCCACGCTCTAAGTCCTCATCTGATGCCCTGCCGGCACTGCTTCCGGCCATCCTTAACCCTGGTTCAGGGTCCACTTAATGTGGACATGCAAGTTCGAATTAGCAAAACGCTAATTCGAACTAGTTTTTTAGTCTGGATGCGTTAGTTCGAATTAGCTTAGTTCGAATTAGCGCTGTAGTGTAGACATACCCTGAGTCATGATGACACTATTAACTGGGTATATGTATACACCAGGAAAGACAGGGGAGGAGTAAAAGGATAATCCACAACCGTATACCTCAGACTTATAGGCTACTTCTACACTGGCATCCTTTTCCGGAAATGCTTAAAACGGAACAGTTTTCCGTTATAAGTATTTCCGGAAAAAGTGCGTCTACATTGGCAGGATGTTTTTCTGGAAAAGCACTTTTTCCGGAAAAGCGTCCATGCCAATGTAGACGCGCTTTTCCGCAAAAAAGCCCCGATCGTCATTTTCACGATCGGGGCTTTTTTGCGGAAAAGAAATCTGTGCTGTCTACACTGGCCCTTTTCCGGAACAGTTTTCTGGAAAAGGATTTTTGCCCGAACGGGAGCAGCATAGTTTTTCCGGAAAAGCACTGATGATTTTACAGTAGATCGTCAGTGCTTTTCCGGAAATTCAAGGGGCCAGTGTAGACAGCTGGCAAGTTATTCCGGAAAAGCGGCTGATTTTCTGGAATAAGTGTCCAGTGTAGACACAGCCATAGAGAACAATTGCTAAATATTACCGTGACTATCCCTATTACTGGGCACATGAGGTAAAAGACTTTGAGCCCAGATTGTTAAGAATTTCTTTTGGACATTTCAGTGTAAACAGGGTATTACTGCCTGTCATGCAAGCCAGAGGAGTGGGGAAGCCATGAAACATAAGAAAGCTACCCTTGTACCCAGGCCTATTAAAACCATTTCCTTTCAAAGAGTAGGAGTTTCTTTCATGGGACCACTGGGCAGAGCTTTTGACTCTTAGGCTACGTCTAGACTGCAAGCCTCCTTCGAAAGAGGCTTTTTCGAAAGATACTTTTGAAAAAGCCTCTTTCGAAAAAGAGCATCTAGACTGCAAGCAGTACTTTCGAAAAAGCAAGCCGCTTTTTCGAAAGAGAGCACCCAGGCAGTCTGGATTCTCTCTTTCGAAAAAGTCCTGTTTGCATTCAAGAATGCCTTTTTTCAAAAGAGTACTTTCGAAAAAAGGCGTACTTCCACGTGAAATGAGGAGTACCGCTGTCGAAAGAAAAGCCGCGTTCTTTCGATTTAATTTTGAAAGAATGCAGCTGTAGTCTAGACACAGGTGAAGTTTTTTCGAAAAAAGGCTACTTTTTTTGAAAAAACCCTGCAGTTTAGAGACAGCCTTAGTGGTAAATTACTGGGCCTTGAAAGTGTGTCACAAGTCCAATAAATTCAGATACTTTGGCAGATATATTTAGATTTTCCCATGGCGCTGTCTTCTGCAATGGTGATTTTAATTTCAGAATGAATAGGAGGCTTTTGGAGAAACATGGAATGAAGCTGCAATATCATCACTATATTGATCCCAAACCAATTGGCTGATTTTCAAGGGGTTGGAATTATTAATCTTATTTGAATTTATTAATATCAATATGGGGAACCACTAAACACTAACCATAAATTTCTATATTAAATCCAAAGGCCCTTATACAATTGCTCTACACATATCTAATAAAACTAAATAATAAGCAGTTTGCTACATCCAAACAGTAACAATACATTTATAAGTATTTGCTCAAGATACTTTTGGGCTAAATCCAGGGGTGCTTCAACCCATATTGGTCAGCTCTAGTGTGGTCAGGCAAGTATTCGTAATGGACCCTGTAAGAGTTTACTTTTTATACCCTTTAACATCATTGCCAATTACTGACTTCAGCTACTGACCTTATTTTCAGTCTTAATCCAGATAAGATTTACAATCTTCTTTCTTCCCAAGGCCTTTCCTTCCCTCCTCTTTGCTCTCTAATAGTTTTCCTATTGCACCTGAGGTTACCTAAACTTTTACACTGTCGTGTGGGCCGGGAAAGGGCCATGTTAGCTTATTTTAAGATGCTTTCTCATTTGATTTAAAACCAGTGTCTACGACCCCTGGCTGGCTCCTGGGTGCTGGGGGACTGGGCAGGGGATGGCTGGCTGGCACTGGCTTCCTGGCTCATGGTGGGGCCACTGGGTCGGGGCAGAGACTGCTGGCAGACCTGGATCTGGCATATGCCGTCTGGCCAGAGTCTACCCCTTTAAGGGCTCCGGGGCTGGGGGACAGGAGAGGAGTTTTCCTGGTTTGGCCCAGGGCTGGAAGCCAGCTAATTTGAATTAAGCGTCTACACAGCACTTATTTCAAATTAGCTATTTCGAATTTGACGTTACTCCTCGTAGAATGTGGTTTACCAAATTAGAATTAAGTACTCTGCTTTTTTGAATTAATTTCGAAATAGCGGTTTGCATGTATAGACGCTATTAAAGTTCATTTGAAATAGCGGCTGTTATTTTGAATTAACTTTGCAGTTTAGACATACCCTAGTAGATTAGTAAGACATGATTTCCCTTTACAGAAACTATGTTGACTTTTGCCCAACAAATTACGTTCTTTTATGTGTCTGACAATTTTATTCTTTATTATTGTTTCAACTAATTAGCCCGGTTCTGACATTAGACTTACCAGTCTGTAATTGCCGGGATCACCCCTAGAGCCCTTTTTAAATATTGCCGTTACATTAGCTATCTTCCAGTCACTGGGTACAGAAGCTGATTTAAAGGATAGGTTACAAACCATAGTTAATAGTTCCACAATTTCACATTTGAGTTCTTTCGGAACTTTTGGGTGAATGCCATCTGGTCTCGGTGACTTGTTACTGTTAAGTTTATCAATTAATTCCAAAACCTCCTCTAATGACACTTCAATTTGTGTCAAATCCTCAGATTTGTCACCCACAAAGGACGGGTCAGGTTTGGGAATCTCCCTAACATCCTCAGCCGAGAAGACTGAAGCAAAGAATTCATTCAGTTTCTCCGCAATGACTTTATCATCTGTAAGTGCTCCTTTTGTATCTCGATTGTCCAGGGGTGCCACTGGCTGTTTAGCAGGCTTCCTGCTTCTGATGTATTTAAAAAACATTTTGTTAATACCTTTTGAGTTTTTGGCTAGCTGTTCTTCAAACTCCTTTTTGGCTTTTCATATTACATTTTTACACTTCATTTGGCAGTGGCATGAAAACATTTTGCAAGCCTCACTCAAGCAGCACAGCCAGTGGGATCAGTGTCTTTCAGAGCTATTTCTCACTGACCAAAGTATGTCTACACAGCAAAGTTCACATACAATTAGTGCGACTTGAGTCAGCTAACCTGTGTTAGTGAACCCAAGATTTGAGCATCTACACTGATTCTTAACCCTACTTTAAGACTTTTTTAAATCGGACTCAACCCTGGGGCTCTGGCACCCATGCTGCAGCATGAAACCCCAGTGAAACCAATTATATACCAGACTTCCTAATACTGCTGTGAGGTGAGCCATTTCCTCCTGGGTGGAGCTGTGACAGAAAGGGGGTGCTCAATGGGCACATTCAGTCAGAAAGTGCACGTAGCTGGCAACAGAAAACAGAGATGCTTTCAGTTCCCACATTATGGATTTGCATAGAATCATAGAATCATAGAATAATAGGACTGGAAGGGACCTCGAGAGGTCATCAAGTCCAGCCCCCCGCCCTCAAGGCAGGATCAAGCTCCGTCTACACCATCCCTGACAGATGTCTATCTAACCTGTTCTTAAATATCTCCAGAGAGGGAGATTCCACCACCTCCCTTGGCAATTTATTCCAATATTTGACCACCCTGACAGTTAGGAATTTTTTCCTAATGTCCAATCTAAACCTCCCCTGCTGCACTTTAAGCCCATTACTCCTTGTCCTGTCCTCAGAAACCAAGAGGAACAAATTTTCGCCTTCCTCCTTGTGACACCCTTTTAGATATTTGAAAACCGCTATCATGTCCCCCCTTAATCTTCTTTTTTCCAAACTA
Organism: Pelodiscus sinensis; assembly: GCF_052426305.1. Lineage (NCBI taxonomy): Eukaryota > Metazoa > Chordata > Testudines > Trionychidae > Pelodiscus > Pelodiscus sinensis. Next base: position 40,985,800 of record NC_143060.1, read on the forward strand.
AACAAGCCCAGTTCATGAAGCCTGGCTTCATAGGTCATGTTCTCTAAACCTTTAATCATTCTTGTCGCTCTTCTCTGTACCCTTTCCAATTTCTCCACATCTTTCTTGAAATGTGGCGCCCAGAACTGGACACAGTACTCCAGCTGAGGCCTAACTAGTGCAGAATAGAGCGGCAGAATGACTTCACGAGTTTTGCTTACAACACACCTGTTGATACAACCTAGAATCATATTTGCTTTTTTGGCAACAGCATCACACTGTTGACTCATATTCAACTTGTGGTCCACTATGACCCCTAGATCCCTTTCCGCCATGCTCCTTCCTAGACAGTCGCTTCCCATCTTGTATGTATGGAACTGATTGTTCCTTCCTAAGTGGAGCACTTTGCATTTCTCTTTATTAAACCTCATCCTGTTTACCTCTGACCATTTCTCTAACTTGCTAAGGTCATTTTGAATTATGTCCCTATCCTCCAAAGAAGTCGCAACCCCACCCAGTTTGGTATCATCTGCAAACTTAATAAGAGTACTCTCTATCCCAATATCTACATCATTGATGAAGATATTGAATAGTACGGGTCCCAAAACAGACCCTTGAGGAACTCCACTTGTTATCCCTTTCCAGCAGGATTTAGAACCGTTAACAACAACTCTCTGACTACGGTTATCCAGCCAATTATGCACCCACCTTATCGTGGCCCTATCTAAGTTATATTTTCCTAGTTTATCAATAAGAATATCATGCGAGACCGTATCAAATGCCTTACTAAAGTCTAGGTATATGACATCCACCGCTTCTCCCTTATCCACAAGGCTCGTTATCTTTTCAAAGAAAGCTATCAGATTAGTTTGGCATGACTTGTTCTTCACAAACCCATGCTGGCTATTCCCTATCACTTTATTACTTTCCAAGTGTTTGCATACGATTTCCTTAATTACCTGCTCCATTATCTTCCCTGGGACAGACGTTAAACTGACCGGTCTATAATTTCCTGGGTTGTTCTTATTCCCCTTTTTATAGATGGGCACAATATTTGCCTTTTTCCAGTCTTCTGGAATCTCCCCTGTCTGCCATGATTTTTCAAAGATCATAGCTAAAGGCTCAGATACCTCCTCTATCAGCTCCTTGAGTATCCTGGGATGCATTTCATCAGGACCTGGTGACTTGCTGACATCTAACTTTCCTAAGTGATTTTTAACTTGTTCTTTGTGTATCCTATCTTCTAAACTTACCCTCTCTCTGCTTGTATTCACTACGTTAGGCACACCTCCAGACTTCTCGGTGAAGACCGAAACAAAGAAGTCATTGAGCATCTCCGCCATTTCCAAGTTCCCTGTTACTGCTTCTCCCTCCTCGCTAAGCAGTGGGCCTACCCTGTCCTTGGTCTTCCTCTTGCTTTTAATGTATTTATAAAAGGTCTTCTTGTTTCCCTTTATGCCTGTAGCTAGTTTGATCTCATTTTGTGCCTTTGCCTTTCTAATCTTGCCCCTGCATTCCCGTGTTGCTTGCCTATATTCATCCTTTGTTAGTTGTCCTAGTTTCCATTTTTTATATGACTCCTTTTTTATTTTGAGATCATGCAAGATCTCCTTGTTAAGCCAAGCTGGTCTTTTGCCATATTTTCTATCTTTCCTACACAACGGCATGACCTCAATGAATGTGCTTGTAGTGCAGGAGTGATGGGGCTGGAAAATTGGGTTCAGTGTTTGAGGAGAGGTGGGGTTTTGATTGCCAGGCAATGCAGCTGTGAATGAAAAAGAGGGTGGAGGTGATCCACAGCACGGATTGATGTAAGGAAGTGACTGAAGTGTTGATTGCCGCACCTAACTGTAGAAAGCTATAGGGTTGGCTGCCTAGTTCCTAATTGTTCCTGATCATGTTATGTTTAATTAATGCAAATCGTGAGTGTACGATAGCAAATTTTCTTGATGACAGTATAGAGCAGTGTTTCTGAAAGGGCTCCACAGAATCACTTTGAGAAACACATTAACTGGCCACCTGAGTGTGTTTATTTACCGGTGCCGTGGCCACGGAGCCTTACAGCTCCCATTGGCTCCGTTTCGCTCTTTGCAGCCAAGTGGAGCAGTGGTATAGAAGGCTTTGTTTATAAATCTGGGTAAAAACAGTACTATAGTCACCATTGCCAGACAACCAGCTGCCATCACACCACCCAAACACTGGTTAGAAAAGAACATTTCCCAGACAAACAAGAGTGCATCAGCAAGTGCAAACAAGGCAGAAACCCCTGAGCACTGCATGTCCCAAGGCCTCTTTTCCCTTTTCCCCCATTTTCTGAGAATTTGGCACCGGGGCATGGAGGTAGAGGTCTCCACTGAAGAGAGAGTTGCATGAGGTTCACCTGTCCTTCCCAGAGACTCTGAGGCCTGATTGCATGACCGTGGCCACTCAGATGTGGAGTTCTCCAACCTGTTTCTGGACTGAGGGAACATTGCAGGAGCCGGTAATCTTGCAGTCCTGATTGAGATGAGCTCACACAGTTTTCTCTCCGGAGCTCTGTCCTACCTTAGCCACTGTTCCTGTTCCAGTGCAATGTATTTCAAACAAGCCTTTATGACTCATGGTAACCCTTATTTCACAAGGAGTAAGGGAAGTCGAAGAAAGAGTTTTCTTCCTTCAACTTCCTGCTGTGTAGATAGCACCAAAAGCCAAATTAAGCTTTTCTGACTTAAGCTATGCAATTGTCGTAGCTGATGTGGTGTAACTTAATTCGACTGTAGCCCTGCTGTATAGAAGTACCCATTGTGTGCACCTTGACTTTGAGTACAGGATCTTTCGAAAAAGGGGTTTTTTTCAAAAGAACCGCGTCTCGACAGCGATTTCACTTTCAAAACACCTGTTTTTGGAAGAACGCATGGCTGCCATTATGCAAATGAAGCACGGGAAATTCAAATCCTGGCTTCATTTGCAATTTTGATCTGTCTAATTTACAGCCCTATTTCAAAAAAGGGATGTAGTTTAGACATGCCCAAAGCCATAGTTCATAAGTGAAGTGTTGGGATTCTTTCATTATAAGCCAGATGTGGAATTAACCTTGCAAGATAATGTTTGTATACTTAGCTGGAAGGACCCTGGAGAGTCATATGTTGGTAATTTATACTTTGAAATTATTTTAAGTCTTTTAAAACTATCTTGTGTGAATGGAAAAGTAAAAAGTTGTGTCTTGAGAGTCAGAGTTACAGTTGTTTGGGGAATGCTTGATATGTCTTTGTAAGCATACAGATTTACTTAAATACCAGAAAAGTACAAATTGGATATTTTGACCCAGATCCTCCGGTGTAAAATGGCAGAGCTCTGTTTACATCAGTTGATCACCCAGCCCTGTAATCTGCAGGAGCAGAAACCAATCAGTGTTTTATCTCTTGTTTATCTCTGTGTAGTGAAGACAAGCCCAAAGACAGACCAAAGGCCCTAGCTCAGTGCTTTCATAACAAAGTGTCTTTGTGGTTTTACTATCACACCGTCTGTGGCTCAGGTACAGAAAAGAACATAATGAAAACCTCGACAGGTGCAGCTAGCAATTCCCAGAGTTCCCTCCTCTCACATCCTGGAGCTCCTTCCCACTTGCTCTGGGCCTCAAGTCCCAGTCTCTTATCTTTAAAAACAATAGCAATGATGACCCCATTATTGGAACCTTTACTGGACTCTCTAGAGGGATGTTGTGGGGAAACCTCCCATGTGATTGCTTCCTGCGCCATATCTGCATAGTGACTTAAAAGAAGACTAACATTATGTGACTTGTTAGCCTGATGTCATTCTGAAGCATTACACTCCAATTTAAAGAAAAAGAGAAAACCATTTTCCTTTTCCGCTGAACAGGGAGTAAGGAGTAGATGCAGGTGTGGAAGAAGAGATGATGCCACATTCTCTTCCCAATTAAAGTGATAGAAGCCCAAATAAAGTATAACAAAGAGCAAGACCAGAAAAGGCTTAGGAAAGCCTTGGCTTGGGAAAGCCAAAATGATCAAACTTCAGTGTCTTTAGGCACATAAATCTATACAGAGGGACCTAAAAAGCATCCAGATTTTCAGAGTTGCTGAGCAACTGCAACTCCAGCTAGTGTAATCTCTAAATTTAGGCATTCAGGTTTGACAATTTGGGGTGAAATCTCTAGGTTTGATGCCATTCAGGGGCACAGGATTGACAGAGTTCCTTCAAGACCCAACATTGTCTGTAGCAGTCATGAAGAAGGGCAACAGGCAAGTAACATAAATCTGTACTGTGCTATCCACAATCAATCTGACCCTCCATGTGAAGGAGCATTGAGCCCTGGCTCCATGAAAGCAAGCAGCATGCTAAAAACCTTTGTGTCACTGGAGTGGCAGAGGCAGTGGCAGAGGCTTGCTGTACTGCTGTGTGCTGAGGGGATTCAGGCAGGCTTGTACTCAGAGCAGCTATCCTGAGACGCTGCTTGCTGCTGCCCATGCTACTGTGGCTATCTTTAGTGCACTAGCTCAGGGACTGCTAGTGTGAGTATATCTATGCAAGCTGGAAATCGCTCCCCAGGCTCGCCCTGCAAGAACTCAGATGGGCCAGGTGAACTGAATCATCTAATTAGGCTTCAAGCGGGTGGGTGGGGAAAGTTTGAGGCTGGAGGCAGTGAGTTAGAGAGAAGCTTGCCTGTGCGGGACAGGCAGGGCTTCTACAAAAGCCGGGAAATTGGAAGTGGAGGGGCCTGGCAGATGAGTTGCCTAAAGTTGCTGTGTGGGAAGAGGGAGTGAAGATGCTGCAAAATCCAGAAGAGTAGAAAGGGCCAGGAGCAGTGGCTGTGTAGCCATAGGGCCTATGCCCAGGGGCCCCTGAAAAACAGGTGCCCCCATGCCATGACCATGCATTGTGGTAGAGCAAGCCCCTGAGCTTTGACTCTACACCCTTGCTGGAGCACCAGTGGTTATGGGAGGAGGATCTGCATTGCCCTGACACAGGGTCCCACAGAACTGTAATCTGCCTCCGGCCAAGAGCAGTGCTTAATTTTTGCCAGGGCTGGGCTTGTTGCAACAATTATGAATGTAAAATAATTGCTTGCACTCCAGCACCTCTGTTATTACAAACTAAGCACTGGCCAGGAGATATGGAAGCAGCTCGGGAAAGGCAAGAAGGTGCAGGGAATGGGCCCTGGCTCCTATGTAGAGGGGTCCCTGAATCAGAACCTGAACTAGAGGGTGAGCCTGAGGAGTGGCGCTGTGAGGCAGTGAAGACTGCCTGAGACTGCTGGAGAGAAAGGGAAACCACAAAAGTGACCTGGCCAGAGGGCTGAGTCAGGCAGAGGCAGCAGCAGGAGCTCATGGAGCAAGAGAGGGGCTGCAGATTGGCAGAGTGATGGGGTACAGTCTAAGGTTGTTAAATATCGACTAATTGACTAATCAAATAGTCAATGCATTTTGAATCGATTATTTGATTAGTCGATAGGGCGATTCTGTTGCTACACTTCAAAGGCAATAGCACCGTATGGAGCCTGGGATCAGCTGGGAAGTCCAGCTGATCCTGGGCTCCACATGGCGCTGCTGCTTCAAAACACCATGTGCAGCCTGACACCAGGCTCTCCGCAGTGTGTCAAAGCGGCAGCGCCACATGGAGCCCGGGGTCAGTGGGGGAGTCCCCAGCTGATCCCGGGCTCCACACAGCACTGCTGCTTTGAAACACTATGTGCAGCCTATGAACACCCCAGCTGACCCCAGTTTGCATGCAGCATTTCAAAGCGATAACACTGTACAGAGCCCAGGGTCTGGCCCCAGGCTCCAAGTGGAGCTGCTACTTTGAAATACACCCTCTTCTCCCCCCCCCCGCCCCCACTCGCTGCCTCTTTCTGATAGAGGCAGTAAGGGGGGGAGCAACTAGTTGACTAGCATGACGACTATCTGATAAGCATTTGCTTATCAGATAGTCAACTAGTCCTTCTCATTCCTAGGACAGCCATGGGATGGGGTGTTGAGCTGATGAGCTATTCCCCAGATTGACAAGGGTGAGACATGCAACCCCCTTTAGAGAGGGAAAGCATAGATTTACTTAAAACCCAAACCTTCATTTCTGCCTCAGTAACTAGCTTGATTGACCAAGAATCCCTGAATGATGCAGACAGAGATGTGATGGTGATGCCACAATGACTCTTCAAAATCCCTCACAGCAAACACAATCATCAGGCTATTACCATGCACTTATACCGCGCCTTCTACCTAAGGAGCTCAACTACTTCACAACCCATAATTAAGTCTCTTGTCAACCAATGAGTTAGGTGTGGATCATCATCCCCATTTTATAGATGCAGAAACTGAAGCACAGAGAGATTTAATGACTTACCCCAGCTCATCATGGAAGTGGGTGGTAAAACTGGGAACCCCTGGGAGAACAAAACCCCAGTCCCTGACTTCTACGCCAGCACCTTCCCATAACACCAGTCTTTCTCCCCATAGCCACAGTCACTGCTAGTGTTGGATTACCACTGGCAATGCCACAGCCGGAAAGAAGGAAACAGTTGCTGCGTGGGTCTTCCAAAGTGCTAAGCATTAGCCAAATTCTGCTCCAGTTGAAGTCAGCTAATCACTATTGACTTCAAAGAGAGTGAGGTTAAGTAAGTGGAGCCCAGTTTAAAAATTCTGCCTAACATTTCCATCTCTGGTTGAAAAAATAGCTTGTTTAGGTCGTTCTGTTTCATCTTTAGCTAGTAGCTCCTTGCAACCTCTCCCATGCCCTCACAGGAATACCCACAATATTTTCCTTGTCTTCCTGCACCTCGTATTCTTCAACTCTGAACTTCCCACAATGGAGAACTCAAAGAGGAACATTCCGTGGTCTAGGCAGCCTTCTATGACAAGATATTTTCTTTGGCAGCTTTGGCGAAAATATTTCTCTTGTCTTTTTTAGATATAACTTTTTCTCTTGCTGTAAAGATAAATAGCAGAAACAGTACTAGATGAGAATATCATGGGGCTGAAAGATGAATGTAGTAAGATAAGAGCCTGAAACATAAGCACAGGTATCACAGGCCTGGTATGAGGCCTAAGGCCTAGACAGCAATGGTCAAGACTTTGCTAATATAAAGCAAACAGAAGCTGTGAGCAAGAGGCAGGCCCTCTGCACAGAAGTTGACAAGGACAGGGCTGATATTACAAAAACAATCATCTCTAAGAAGTACTAAGCACAAGTTGTAAGTACATTCCAGAGAGGTCATAATAGAACCTCTTGTTAAGAAATATCTTGGTACCAACCTCCTCCCCACAAATAACAGGCATACTGGCTAAGTTTCAAGACCAGGTCTAAACTAGCAATTGAACACTCCCTTGTACGAGGTAAGAGGTGGTAACTAAGCAACAGGAGGTGGCAACCTGATATGTCAGGACTGGTGTGTAACTTGTTTGTATTTAAGTATAATAGTGTACCCCAAAGAATTGTCTTTGTCCAGCTGAGGAGGCAATAATGGAATCCATATTATTGACTGAGCTAAGTCCATTTAACGGGGCATATATGTGTTAACCTAGGCATAGACCTTTTGGTGTGGGGAAGCTAAGACTGCCTCATCTACAGTAAACCTGGCTGGGCACCTTCAATCGTTGCTTGACTTTTTTGGTCTTTGGGGGCTTCCTCAGAGTCTGCTGTGTTGACTTATTGCGCAGGGTCAATACAGTAAAATGGGGAGCAAGCACATGAGTGCACACAGTTGAATGGTTAGCACCACTGACAGAACAGGAGACCTGTCAGGATGCCACACCAGTGAATCCTGACTGCTACAATGAAAAATGTCTCTCTTGTTTTACATTGTCAAGGAACAGCTGCATCTTGTGGAACAAGTCCAGAAATGACGTTAGACCTCCACGCATCTATTCCCATATCGCCCCCTTCTGCTCAGACTCTCCTCATATCCACTCCAATGATCTCTAAAGATGTGTAAATTAACATAATTTGCAGGCTGAGGAGCCAAGAGAGGATGTATGCTAAGATAGCTATTATTGAGAGCTATTACTAAGTTAAACTTTTCACCACTTTCTTTCAGCTACTACACAGGATGGAAGTTACATTAATTAAATTCCCATAAATATTGGTACATTGGATGAACAGAAGTCTGCCTGTTTATAAAGGGATCTGCATAAATGGAAGGGGACACATGACCTCTGAATTAGGACATCTGTCTTTACTATCACACTGCTTCCTTGGAGCATGGCATCTAGCTCAGCTTCCTCTTAGCCAGCACACCAAGGCTACGTCTACACTGGCATGATTTTCCAAAAATGCTTTTAAAGCACTTTTTGTGGAAAAGCGTCCGTGGCCAATCTAGACGTGGTTTTCCACAAAAAAGCCCCAATTGCCATTTTCGTGATCGGGGCTTTTTTGCAGAAAACAGTACTGTGCTGTTTACACTGGCCCTCTTGCGCAAATGATTTGCTCAAGAGGGCTTTTGCCCGAACGGGAGCAGCACAGTATTTCCGCAAGAATACTGACAATCTTACATGAGATTGTCAGTGTTCTTGTGGAAATTCAAGTGGCCAGTGTAGACAGCTGGCAAGTTTTTCTGCAAAATTAGATGATTTTGCGGAAAAACTTGCCAGTCTAGACACAGCCCAAGTGTGTCTAGACTACAGGGATTTTTCGAAAAAAGAAGCCTTTTTTCGAAAAAACTTTACCTGTGTCTGGACTGCCACTGCGTTCTGTGGATAGTAAATCGACAGAATGCGGTGGTTTTGTCAACAGCGGTAAACCTCGTTTTATGAGGAATAACGCTATTTTCGACAGAGATCTGTTGGAAAAAATGAAGTGTGGATGCAGGGAAGATTTTTTTGACAAAAATAAAGGCCTCCAGGAAGAAGCCCTGGTGGACACTCCTGCCAGACCTTTCACCTCTATTGTTCCTGCCTGTAGCCATCTTTTAAAGGCACAGGCACCCAGGAGTAGCACTGTGGCAGCAAGCCAGCTCTAAACAGGACTCTGACTGCTGAACTCTTCCTGGTAGGTCCACCCAGAGCCATGTCCCAGGGACAAGCCCCCCAAATTGCCCCTGGCCCCTCCAGGAGCACCAAATGCCGGGCACTCTCCTGGTCTGGCCCCAAGATCAAAGCCCTCGTGGGGCTCTGGTCTGAGAAGAGTCTCTTCAGGCACTGCAGTCCAAGAGGAGGAATGCAGAGATTTATGCCAGAATGGCTGATGGGCTTGCCAAAAAAAGTCACCACCCCTGCACACTGGAGCAGGTCAGGGCAAAGGTCAAGGAGCTGCGGCAGGGCTATGTTAGAGCTAGTGAATGCAGCTCCCACTCTGGGGATGCACCACAGTATTGTGCCTATTATGAGGACCTTGACCGGATCCTGGGGGCAGGGGAATCCCTGCCTCCCGAGAGAGTTGTGGAATCTGGAGTGGAGACCCCTATGCAGCAGCAGCTGCTGCTCTAGGGTGAGACCCCAGAGGACCAGCAGCTCCAAGAGGAGGAGGACACCAGCAGGAGCACTGTGACCCTGACCCTGGAGCCAGACACCCAGACGCAGGAGGCCTCCCAGACAACTTTGGACACTGGGGAGGGAACATCAGGTGAGTGCTGTGAGGGTCCAACACACACAGAGCAGGAGAGGTGGGAACAAAGTGGATGGTGCAGTACTGTGACGTGTCATGCTGATCGCAGCCGGGGGGAGGGGCACACACGTGGCCGACCTCAGGGAGGGCCTTCCTACCCCTGCATCAGGGCAAGGGGTAGGACAGTGATGCCAGGTACAGGCATGGGCTGGGCACCCTGGGATTGCCACACAGCTTCACACCACTCAGCAACCTGTGGGAACCTCAACTGTCTGTGCTGCTTAGCCATGGGATGTGTGGGGGTGGGGCAGGACGATGGCCTGCACACCGTCTGGGCTGCAGGGAGGCCGTGGCTGCTGGTTAGGCCACACCACACCTTACTGAGACCACATGAGAATCCCCTGACCCTAGGACAGGCAGTGACTGCTGAGGGAATGCCCTCTCAGGTAAAGTGTGAGCATGCATGAATGGTGACTTTTCCCTCTTGTCCTCCACAGCCGGACCAGCTGTCCAGGAGGGGAGCACCACACCTTTCCCACCACACAGATGGCTGCAGGGAACCTGTCGGCACTGGCTCACATATCTGGACCTGGTGCACCAGCACATCTCGGTCCTGCAAGGGATGCAGGAGACATTTACACTGAGGATGCAGGCAGAGGCACAGTGGCACAGTCACTTGCTGGATGAGTGTGCAGCAGCGCACTGCAATTTGCACTGCTATCCGGGAGACAATGGCCTTCCCCAGTCCTGTGCTTGTTCCTGCTCCTCCTGCTCAGCCTGCCCCTCCTCATTCCCTATCCCCCCTACCCCGCCTCACCTCCTGCCCTCCCTCACGCCTGCCCCCTTTCACTCCCTGGTCCCCCTTCACTCCCTGCCATCCCAGACCCAGGTACAGCGCCACCTCCTGCCCAGTTCCCTACCGTCCCAGCCTGCACGCACAGCTGTCTCTGAGCAGGCCTCTGCAGCCAAGGTGGCAGGGGCTTGTCATCCAGGCAGCTCCCTCAGCCCTGAGCCTCTCTCCCCACTTCCAGGTTGACATCCCCCTTCCAGCTGTGAAAGTCAGTAAGGGAAGCACTTTACTTTGTTAACAAACAATTTATTTTTCTGAACAAAAGAGTTTTATAGTTTTTGAAACAATCAACAGTGAAATAAACTGTCAACATGTCTTCAACAGTACCTGTCTCCGTTCTCAGAGTGAATGTGAATGTGGGGCCGGGAGGAGCTTTGGGGGAAGGCACTGGAGGCATGGGGCAATCCCACATTTGGAAGGCCCTGGGAAAACTCATCAAGTTCCTTGGGAGAATCGCTCTCTCAGGGCTTCCCGAATGCACAATCCCAGCTGGTGGGTTTGCCGGATGGCAGCTGTCTGGGGCTGCTCAAAGTGCCTCCCTTCCATAGCAGCCTGTGTCCCCCACCCTGAGAGGAAGGCCTCCCCTTTCCTGTCCACTAGGTTGTGCAGCACACAGCATGCAGCAACCACATCGGGGATGTTGTGTTCCCCCATGTCCTGCCCGGTAAGCAGCCATCAAAACTGCCCTTCAGATGGCCCAAGGCGCATTCTACCTGGAAGTGAGCCTGATTCAGGTGGGAGTTAAACATTTCCCTGCTCACATCCAGGTGTCCAGAGAATGGCTTCATGAGCCAGGGCATAAGAGGTACGCCACATCAGCCACGATGCACATAGACATCTGTACATCCCTGACTGCAAAGTTTCGCTCCAGAAAGAATGTCCCAGCCTGCAGTCCGCAGTACAGGTATGAGTTCCGGAAGATGCGGGCATCGTGTGCCCGGCCTGATCACCCGACACAAATGTCTGTGGATTGTCCCCGGTAGACGACTAGGGCCTGCAGCACCATAGAAAAGTAGCCCTTTCTGTTAATATACAGGGCTGCTCGATGGGATGGTGCGCAGATCAGGATGTGCATCCTGTCAAGTGCTCCACTACAGTTCAGAAATCCTAGCCCTACAAATCCGGCCATGATGGTATCCAGGTCTCCAAGGCAGACAGTCCTGTGAAGCAGCTCTGAATTGATGGCTGTTACCACCTGCAAAAAGGGAAAAATAGAAACACACAGAACAGGACATTAGAGGAGTTGTCTGAGCTGATGAGAGGTGTTTCTCCACCCCTCCCCTCCCAGACCCCAAGAGTCTCCCCCTCAGGCAACTCCCCATCTTCCCCCCTGCACCATGACAGGGTGAGGCCAGGAGAACTTCTACCACTGCCACCCCCATCCCCCATTCCCTCTGCCCGGTCCTGACTGCCCCCCTTATCTGCCCGCCCACCCCCATGGACTGTCCCTAGAGAGTGACTTACCTCTATCAAGATGGCCCCAACCCTAAGACCTCCCCATGCCAAACTGGTGTCCCACTGAGTGGTAGCTGTCGGGGGTGGCCAGCTTCCAGAGGGCAATAGCGACTTGCTTCCCCAGGGGGATGGTGGGCCACAGGTGGGTGTCCTGGCTTTGTAGGACAGGGGCAAGCCAGGCACATAGCTGCTGGAATGTGGACTTCCGGAAGTTTTGGAGCCAAGCCTCATTGTCCCACTGCTCCATAACAAGCCGGTCCCACCAGTCTGAACTGGTATCAAGCCTCCAAACTCACCTCTCCAGGAATAAGTTAGGTGGCAAGGGCTGTGGGGCTGCAGCCCGAGTGAGGGGCTCAAAGCTGGGCTCTGAATCCAGCTCTGCTACAAACATCATGATGGTCTCATGAAAATGCAGCAGAACTTCCAGCTTCACAGTGCGGGGTCATTGCCTGCCCAGGGGCAGCTCAGGCTCCATGGCCAAAAACACAGTGAAAAGCAGAAAAAACCCCCTGAAAATAAACTGCTGTGGTGTCCAAGAAAGCAGGGCAACCAGAGCAAGCACTGCAGCAGCTTTGCTTTCCCTCCAGGAGGTAGGTAAGCCAGAAGCAGGAGCAGAGCAATGGCTGTCCAGGGGGATCCCCTTTAAGCACGCGTCTCTGCTGCAAAGGACATGTAGGAGCACCTGGAAATAAAGGCTGCCCCCATGCCCTGCCAGAAGCACTTCCGGGTGCCTTCTTTTTCGAAAGTGCATCCGGCAGTCTGGACACTCTTTTTCGAAAAAGCAGATTGATTTTTCGATCCACGTCATGTAATCTAGACGCTCTTTTTTGACAGCAGCTTTTTCGAAAAATACTTTCGAAAAAGCCTTCGTCGAAAAAGGCGTGACATACTCCAACTGACCCACAGATTTCCTGAACTAAAAGCATAAACTGTTACAGGTTGAGATAAAGCCCCTTATCTGAGCTCTTACCTTCTGCAGATTAGCACAGAGGGGGCAGGTAACACACTGGCTCACCACCAGATCATACATTCTTTACATGAACATCATGTACACAATTATGTCTCAGACTCCTTGGCTGATTCAGCAACACTAGGGTCCTTTCCCTGTGGTTGCATTATTCTGGACACAATATGATATACTAGCAAACATAAACATGCAGAGATTCTAATAGGTGTTTTGTGTAAGAAAAACCCTATGCCTTGCCTGTGACGGCGAAATTAATGACACCGCACATCAGTATTATGCCTTTCCTGTTTCATGGATATAACCTTGAAATCACATCCTAATTCTGTAGCATGCCCTGAGCATGGTAAATGGCTGTTTAAATTGTCTATATATGGCTGGGTGTAAAATAATCTACTATGGCTAAGCATGGGAAAACACTTATGAATGGTAGTTAATTAGAAGTGACTTTGCCTTACAAGACGTACTACATGTTAGTAGTTACACCCAAATACCTAGCTTAAAAGTACAAAGAAACCACGTCAGTGCTTTAGCTGCATTATATTGCACAATCCACGAGATAAAAATGAAACGAGTATCATCACACTTACACATACTGCTCAAGTTCCTTGACACCATGTAAATATAGAGAACCAATAAGCCATAGCGGGAGGTGGTTTGGTGGGATACTGACTCATAGCTCAAGTGCACCCAGAGCTTTCCCATGGCCCTGTTGGCATGGGCCATTCTATTAGTCCTTCATTTTGAAATTAACATTTTAAAATGTTTTAAAATGAATCCTGGTGCAGGGGACTTTGTTAAGTGCAACTTTCTACTGGGGAAAGTAGCTTGCAGTAGAACGGGCTGTTTAGTCCATTTGTATTCATTCACACTCTTGTGAGAGTCCCACTGATGTGACCTGAGTAAGAATTACAGGATGTGACCCATTATTATTTATACAGGGTGTGTCTAGACTACAGAGTTTTTTCGAAAAAAACCTTCCCTTTTTTTGAAAAAACTTCCCTTGTGTCTAGACTGGTGCCGCGTTCTTTCGAAAGTAAATCGAAAGAACATGGAGGTTTTTTTCGACCGCGGTAAACCTCATTTTACGAGGAAGAACGCATTTTTTTGAAAGTGCTCTTTTGAAAAAAGGTGTTCTTGAATGCAAACTGTGCTTTTTTGAAAGAGAGCATCCAGACTGCCTGGGTGCTCTCTTTCGAAAAAGCAGCTTGCTTTTTCAAAAGTACTGGTTTTAGTCTAGACGCTCTTTTTTGAAAGAGGCTTGCAGTCTAGACGTAGACAGTGTTACAGGTGGGCATAGCACTCCAGAGATGGGAAACATGAGAAGAAGTGTGATAAAAATATGAGTAAAGACAAAAAACGGATAAGAGGCAGAGGTCACTGGGGAGACCAAAATAAAAAGATGGTCTGGGAGAGGAAGGAAAAGAAGTTGGCACTTCAAAGGGAATAAATAGTGGCCGTACAAAGGGAAGCAATCATGTCTCCTGACAGGCCCTCTGATTACACAGTGATAGGAAGTGATAGGAAAAATCTTTCTCCAGTTCCCTTATGTTTTATCATAAGGACCAGTGATGAGATGAAAGTTATATGAAAACTGATGTGCGACTGTGACATCAGCAGAAAAGACTAACATGGGTATAACTTTACACAACCGGTGTCCAAATACACATGTTTACATGCATTGTTTCTAGTTTTATGTTCTGTTCATTCCATTTCTCAGAATTCAATCAACTCTTCAGTATACTAATTATAACCTCATCTGTCAGATTCTAGAGTCTCTTGTCCTCATGACCCAGCTATATCATGAGCTTTCTATGGGATCAATGTTTGCATAATTAAGATGAACCATTGAGGTGGTTGATCTTTGCTGCCTCAAAAAGTCCCTCCTCTTATTCCTTGTTGATCATTAACAAAGGAAACATTTGGGAACTGAGCTCTCTTGTAATCCCTGAGTATTGTCTAGTATAGACCACTTTGAAGCAGAGGAATGTGTAGCTCTGATTTTCAGCATGTTTTGAAAACTATTGTTAACCAATCATCAGCCAGCAATGCCTGCACTGGGGATGGCTCAGAAGTTTCAGTTACATCATTGCATCTAGTGTCTTCTTGTTGCCCAGAACATCTCTTTTGCCCTGTCCCTCTTGTAATAAAGGGTTACCATACTGGTACACCAGAAGTTCTGTTCACCTGCATGAGCCCTCATGTTTCTGGCTCTTGCAATTATCATACCAATTCTTGGATTCAATCACGTTATCATCAGGCACTGGCCAAAGGACTTCACCTGTCCTTTGGGCTCTTTGAAAAATCACCAGGATCCTCAAATCAGTTAAGCAACATCAGCTGTGCTTTATGACATCTGATCAATTATCAAGTCATAATTCAGACAATTCATCTCCCACCACTGTCCTACTGACAGAGTACTGTGCATTCCACAGCAAGCAAGCCCTAAATTTTGCTGCAAAGTCCCTAGATTCTTTGGAACTCCTATGCTGCAGATTAAAAAATTAGCAGCAGTTTTTTTTGGATACTGAACACCAGTGTTTTAAAATTATAGGTTTTCACAGCTTTCACCCTGCGTTATTTTAAATACAATTTATTTAAAACGTTTTCAGTTTTCGGTACGCCAAAGATTATTTTTAATGGACAGTGCATGGCAGCTTCATAGAAGCTGGCAGAAGAATTCTGGAGGTTTTCGCAGTTGGGTAGGGTAATTTGGGGTATATAATAGCAAGGAGGTAGGGGGGCAGTTTCAGAATGTATGGTAAGCACGTTAGCTGGATATTTCTGCTAAAACGATTGGCAGTAATACATTTAAAAGCTGACAGTTAAATTGTCATCTTTAGTTAAATACCAATGAGAAAAAAAAGAATTTCATCCCTCTCTTAGAACTTCTATTTCACACTCTTAGGCTATGTCTACACAGCACAGTTATTTCAGAATAAAATATTCTGGTATAGCTAATCTGATATAGTTTATTTAAAAATAGCACGTTTACTTTGCAGGGAAGCCTCAAAATTAGTCTGAGGCAGGCTTCCCTAATATAGACATGCTATCTCAATTTAAATTAATGGCCCTGAGGAGGGGCTATTTCGAAATAGCAGAAGTGGAGCTTCTACACACACCTTATTTTGAAACAGCTATTTTTGATAGGCATTATTCTTCATAGAATGAGGTTTATAGAAGTCAGAATAAGCCGTCTGTTATTTCAAAAATATTTCAAAATAATTTAATTGCTGTGTAGATGCTCACATAGCTATTTCGGAATAATGACCGTTTTCCGAAATAACTTTGGTGTGTAGACACACCCTCAGGGGAACAAAACTATAGCAATTTACATTTGGATGATGTTTTCAAGGTTGTCTGGACAACCACGAAGATCAGAAGCAGAAAAGCCCAAACCAAAAGTCTAGATTTTACAGTTAGGGAGAAATGGTAGAATACATGAAGCCCTGCCAGCGACTCAGATCAAACAGAGGTTCCTCTGAAATAAACCAGAAGGAGAGAGGCAATATAAGAACATAACATAAGAATGGCCATACTGGGTCAGACCAAAGGTCCATTCAGCCCAGTATCCTGTCTGCTGACAGTGGCTAATGCCAGGTGTCCCAGAGGGAGTGAACCGAACAGGTAATGATCAAGCGATCTCTCTCCTGCCATCCATCTCCACCCTCTAACAAACAGATGCTAGGGACACCATTCCTTACCCATACTGGCTAATAGCCATTAATGGACTTAACCTCCATGAATTTATCTAGTTCTCTTTTAAACCCTGTTATGGTCCTAGCCTTCACAATCTCCTCAGGCGAGGAGTTCCACAGATTGACTGTGCTCTGTGTGAAGAAGAACTCCCATTTATTTGTTTTAAACCTGCTGTCCATTAATTGCATTTGGTGGCCCCTAGTTCTTATATTATGGGAACAAGTAAATAACTTTTACTTCTTCACTTTCTCCACACCACTCATGATTTTTTAGGCCTCCATCATATCCCCCCTTAGTCTCCTTCTTTCCAAGCTGAAAAGTCCTATTCTCTTTAATCTCTCCTCATAAGGGACTCATTCCAAACCCCTAATCATTTTAGTTGCCCTTCTCTGAACTTTTTCTAATGCCAGTATATCTTTTTTGAGATGAGGAGTCCACATCAGTACACAGTATTCAAGATGTGGGCATACCATGGATTTATGTAAGGACAATAAGATATTCTTCGTCTTATGCTCTATCCCTTTTTTTAATGATTCCTAACATTCTGTTTGCTTTTTTGACTGCCACTGCACACTGCATGGACGTCTTCAAAGAACTATCCACAATGACTCCAAGATCTCATTCCTGATTATTTGTAGCTAAATTAGCCCCCATCATATTATATGTCTAGTTGGGGTTGTTTTTTCTGATGTGCATTACGTTACATTTATCCACATTCAGTTTCATTTGCCATTTTGTTGCCCAGTCACTTAGTTTTGTGAGATCTTTTTGAAGTTCTTCATAGTCTGCTTTGGTCTTAACTACCTTGAGCAGTTTTGTATCGTCTGCAAACTTTGCCACCTCACTGTTTACCCCTTTCTCCAGATCATTTATGAATAAGTTGAATAGGACTGGTCCTAGGACTGACCTTTGGGGAACACCACTAGTTACCCCTCTCCTTTCTAAAAAATTACCATTTATTCCTACCCTTTGTTTCCTGTTTTTTAACCAGTTCTCAGTCCATGAAAGGATCTTCCCTCTTATCCCATGACAACTTAATTTACTTAAGAGCCTTTGGTGAGGGGCCTTGTCAAAGGCTTTCTGGAAATCTAAGTATATTATATCTACTGGATCACCCTTGGCCCCTTTAAAGAACTCTAAGGATATGTCTACACTAGCCCCCTAGTTTGAACTAGGGAGGCTAATGAGGGTGATAGAAATTGCAAATGAAGCGTGGGATTTAAATATCCCGCGCTTCATTAGCATGTTCCCGGGTGATCGCCATTTTGGAAACTGACTAGCCCAGAATAACTGCCTGCGTCTACACGTGAGAGTGAAATGGGAGTTCGAAGTAAACCCCTTAACTCGAATTAGCTGTTACACCTCATTCCATGAGGAGTAACAGCTAATTAGAGTTAAGGGGTTTACTTCAAACTCCCATTTCACTCTCACGTGTAGACGCAGGCAGTTATTCTGGGCTAGTCAGTTTCCAAAATGGTGACTGCCTGGGAACATGCTAATGAAGCACAGGATATTTAAATCCCGTGCTACATTTGCAATTTCGGTCGCCCTCATTAGCCTCCCTAGTTCGAACTAGGGGGCTAGTGTAGACATATCCTAATAGATTAGTAAGATATGATTTCCCTTTTCAGAAGCCATATTGACTTTTGCCCAACAAATTACGTTCTTCTATGTGTCTGAAAATTTTATTCTTTATTATTGTTTCAACTAATTAGCCCGGTACTGACGTTAGACTTACTGGTCTCTAATTGCCGGGATCGCCCCTAGAGCCCTTTTTAAATATTGCCGTTACATTAGCTATCTTCCAGTCATTGGGTACAGAAGCTGAATTAAAGAATAGGTTACATACCATAGTTAATAGTTCCGCAATTTCACATTTGAGTTTTTTCAGAATTCTTGGGTGAATTCCACCCAGTCCCAGTGACTTGTTACTGTTAAGTTTATCAATTAATTCCATAACCTCCTCTAATAACACTTCAATCTGTGGCAAGTCCTCAGATTTGTCACCTACAAACGACGGGTCAGATTTGGGAATCTCCCTAACATCCTCAGCCATGAAGACTGAAACAAAGAATTCATTTAGTTTCTCTGCAATGACTTTATCATCTTTAAGTGCTCCTTTTGTATCTCAATCGTCCAGGGGTCCCACTGGCTGTTTAGCAGGCTTCCTGCTTCTGATGTACTTATATTCCTTAGAGGATCAAGATACGGTGTTTACAGCCAGAGTCTCATGACCTAACGACCTAAGTCTCATCTATCTGCCTTTGTACAATGTCTTACCAATATTATAGCAAAGACAGGCATGTAACTAGCTTTATGGTACCACTTAATTATGAATTGTGCACTGTCATGACACTGCTAGCATTATACCTTCCCACAAAGCCTTTTTTTTAAATTTCAGGTGACACAATCCATACTTATTTGGATCTGCGGGAGAGGGAGGAAGCAGGAGGTACTAACTAGCATACACATACACATAACTGATTTGAATGTTCCCTGCTGTAAAAAAGCTGAAGTCTGAAGGGACAGAGAACTTGCGATCCTTGTGAAATATTAATGTCTCTTATATGTATGTTTTCTCATAGCCAATCAATTTTGCTTTAAGCCATCACCTCTCAGCAGTTCTATGTATCCCAATAGCAGTCATGGTTTTAAAGTCAGAGAAAGCGTGACTCATTTGTGATCAGTATGAGTTGTTATTACTCCATCTGGTTGGGACAATTCCATCTGTTGTGTCCTAATTTCCAAGGTGGAGATGTCAGTGTCACTGATTGGCTGCTTTCTTTCCCCCTCCCTGTCTGTGATTGGTGGATCTTCCCTCTTCTGCCTTGATTTCTCTCTCTTTGCTCAGGTTGTTGCACTTCACAGCTGCAGCTGTTTCACCCTGACTACAGAGGGACGAGAGATTGTTCACTGATCAGGACTCAACAAATAAGGTACCTTGCTAGGATTTTGGAGGGAAGATGCACTCTGATCAGGTGCTATTTGTTCTCAAAGGTTTTAGCGTGTATTTATGGCTAACACAGAGGATTTAGGATTAACATGGGAAAGAGAAGGATGTTTGAAAAGAATGAGTCTCGGAGAAGAGTGTCTCTTGGTTTGGGGAGCTTTAGATAGACACCTAAATTGCAAGCATGGAAGAGCTCCTCAAGGCTATTTTTCAAAGGAAAATGTTTCAATTTAATCAAAGTGATATTGTTCATTATTGTTTAAGGCTTTGTTTTTAAACAATTTTAGTCTTTCCCAAGATTCTATGGGACAATGAGAATAAAGCCATCAAATTGTCTATATCTGAGCCCCCCAGATGTGGGGTAGTGGAAGGGTCGATATTTTACTAATTAAATATATCTACAAGAAGACTTCCATTGGTGTGGAGTTATGCTAAATTAAATGTGAATAGAGGTTTCAAAAGGCAAGGGATTAGAGACTGTAGAGAGGGGAATGTTTGTATTTAGAAGAGAGTGTATCCAGAATGGGAATAACAAGGCAAAGAATTAGAATTTTGCCATCAGATATGAACAGTATAGAACAGGAGATACTACAGATGCATATGTACCTGAGGGCACAATTAATGTTTTTTTTGGGGGGGGAGAAGCCCTCTTAGAAGCATGAAAATAACACTTTTCTCTAAACATTTTGCCGGTTTGAATTTGACAAATATTAATTTGTAGCAGAAAGATGTTTTCATGGAGAAAATTATAGCTTGATGCCAGCAAGAGAGCATTATTTCACTGGAATCTCTGTCCTAAAGTAAAGTTGCCATGGGAGTTATTTTTTCATTTGGGATACCTAGTCCAGGCTTGGAATTTAATAGCATGTTAAGATATCCCACTATTTTTACTCATATTTAACCTAGCTCTCCGAGGGTAAGTCTAGACTACAGGCTTTTGTCAACAAAGCTTCTGTCGACAAAGAGCGTTTAGACTACATCCAGTTCTGTCAACAAAGCAAGCTGCTTTGTCGACATGACAGTGTAGACACAAAGGACAGTGTAGATGCAAAAACGCCTTCTGTCGACAGAACTCTGTTGATAAAAGGTGTTATTCCTCATAGAATGAGGTTTACAGCCATCGACAAAACTGCTGAGTTCTGTCGACATTATGTTGACAGAACTCAGTGGCAGTGTAGACACAGGTATAGTTTTGTCAACAAAAGTCCACACCCCAAGATGCCATGTCATGGGTTTCTCTCCTAGCCAGAATTAATGGACTTCTCTTTACAAGTTCTTTGCACTGCTTTTCATCTGAAGGATCACAGGACTGAAGCAGAGGGAAGCCCTTAACTCTAATAATCAGCAGGCTGCCTTGGTCCCTAGCTCCTTAGAATCCAGAAAATGAGAAAATAAGAGACTGAAGCCCAATTTTTTTGCATGACAGACCAGAGTACATCTCACTGAAGAACAGCCACAGAATATGTTAGGGTGAATTTTCTAATGTCAGCTAATTTAAATGGCATGATGGCTATGCTTAAAAACAAAGCAGCTAATTAGAAACCAATCCACTTCTACCTGTGATGTGACTCAGAAAGACGAATCTCAACAACACAAAGACAAGTTCACATTAAATTACTGATGATCACAACAGTTAATACAATAGCACCGCATGCTGTAGTTAAATGTTAATAAGAAGTGGGGCGAGTCAAAATTGTCACAGGAAAGTTAATAACTGCACCCTCCTGAATGTATCTGATCATACTACTTACAAGATTTCCATTTAAATGGCATTTTGCAGGAAAGTTTTGAGAGAGAGTCTCCTCTTTAAAAAACATGCCATTGCTTTAGACATGTTTAGGGTGACCAGCTGTCCCATTTTTAAAGTGGATTTAATCCTTCAGCAGGCGTCCCTACTTTTTTTTTAAGGTCAAATTGCCCCATATTCTCTGTCTCGTCCCTCCCATCATTATTAGTGGGTTCTACTGCTGGCCAAATTCTTGTTCACCAGCCTCTCTTCCACTAGAGGTGAGAGGGGACTCCAGGGCTTGACAGTGCGGGTGAATGGGTAAGGCTGGTGGTTGGGCAAAGCTGCAGCAAGTTGGGCAAAGATGTTCCCCCTGCTGGTCCCTCAGTGCAGTCCTCATTAAAAAATCTTGATCCAATTTCTCCTTTTTGATTTATTCTGCAGCTGTACATGTAAGCCAAAGAGAACCTACCAACAGCCAGATGTGAGAAATAGGGAGGGCTTTTAAAGATCATTTGTAATTTCACAGTGCATCAGCACTGTATAGTGGGCACAAAGTAGAATATTCATAAGATTTAATGACCTCATCAAATTATGTGTTGATATGGCTCAAAATCAAGATTGCTTAGACAGTTGGGCAATAAAGTCTAATTTTACAAACTTCTGGAAAATGTTCTCCGTATTCTTCAAGAGACGGTATCATTAGTGCCAGCACTGGAGTGATTTACAAGAATACTTCCTTCTTCCCCAACTTTTTGTCTTATTGAAGTTCTCTACGACATGGATGTATTTTCACTAGTGCTCCACATCATTTTTTTTTCTGAAGTTGAACTTCTGAGTGTTATTTAATCTTAATTTATCCAGGCTAAATACAGTAACAACCCCCCCCCCCCCCCAACAAACTATGAGTTAAATAAAAGATTTAAGAAAAAAAACGTGCCAAGCATTTGCCAGTGGAAGGGATGGGAAGAGACCCCACCAGACATGACTTTTCTTAACAAGAAGCATGCTGAGGGCCTGGGGGTTTTAAACTGGATGTGATTTGACTATAGAGGGCCATGAACCAAAACTCTAGATCCACAAACCTGGGGAGTTAGTAAAAGTCTCTTTCTAATTTTGAGAGACCATCACAAAACCAAAGAATTGGAGCCTTCAATTAAAGGAAGCTCATTGTCTAAGAGTAAATATTAGTTAAGATCATGTACTGAACTGGTGTGATAAATATTTATAGGCCCTTTTGTGTTAACTTGTTTTCTGCAAAAATATGAATGCGATGGAAATCAAACGTTTTAGGTTTATTCTGGTTTAGGTTTTCTGGTCTGGGGAATGGATGCAAGTACAACATCTGTTGATAGGGGCTGTCTACAGTGAAAAGTTACATTAGCAAAGCTACATTCTCACGTGTGTGAAAAATCCACACCCACAAGAAGTAGTTAAACCAGCCTAACTCCTGGGATAGACAGCACAAGTTTGATAAAAGAAAGGCTGGCCTATGCTAGAAAGTCAGATGAGCTCAGCTATATTGCTCCGTGGTGTCAAAAATCCACATGCCCAAGTGACATACTTAATCTGACCCAAGACCCTGTATAGAATTCACACATCGACTTAGCTACTGCTTCTCTTGTAAGTGGACTGTTACCTCTCTTGTTGCTATAGTAAGTGCCACGCTGAAGCACTACAGGGGCTCAGCTGCACTATTGTTGCATTTTAAGTGTACACATAGCCATAACAACTCCTCTATGCTTTCTGTTTTTCCAGAGATGGGCAGATATCCCTTCTTCGTGATTGTGCTGTGTGGGGCATTTTTGCCAAGAGTCCTTTGTTTACTACATGGAATCTCTACAATAGATTGTGATACTATGCTACCAGAGCATGGAGGTGAACCACAGCAATCCACTCCACCATATATTATTGCTCTATCTTCCGATAAATATGCTCCAGGAAACGAAATCCAAGGTAAACTGTATAACTCATTTAAAAACTCTGTCTCCAGGTAAAGGTGCAAGTTGTCCTTGAGTGCCCTCTTGCAGCTTGGTGTACTCTTCTTTAATTTCCCTCCTTAATTTCCCTAAGCAGAGCAGCAGTAGGTCTCAGGGGCAAGAAGGAGCTTCCATATTTTAACAAAATGCCCTCTTGTTTTAATCACATTTCAGGCCAGGAATCTTTACAATAAACAGTTCACCAGCCCCAAGTTCAGGGCTTCCAAATGTATTGTCCACACCTAAGTCTCAGGATCAGGTAAAACCTGTCTCCAAGGCCTGACAAAGAAATGACTAGACACTGCATCCTGCCTATCTTCTCCCCTGTTTTGCTTCTAGTCTTGTTCCTATTCATATGGCTCAACCCTCAAGATGGGCAGGGCCTCCTTAATTATCCTCTGGCTGCAGGTTGTGGACTCTTGCCTGTCCACTTAAAGAGGTTGTGTCCTTTTTCCCATACACTCTTTCACTGTTCTTCTCCTATTGTATTCAGCCTGCACCAAAATTCCACCTGACTTCCTTCTGCAGCACCTCTACAATATAGTCCTTTTTTTACATCCGCACTTGCCCATACTCAAGTCATATCTTACCTCTCTGCATGGAAAGATGCTTTCCCCTTTCTTATTGGGCAACCATGATTTCGCTCCATTCTGCGATGTCTGTGATGAAACTAAAGTCAACTGGCAAAATTGGGCTGTGCTATTATTCATTTGGTTTCCTTTCATTTGTTGAACACTGGTTGTGTGTAGAGTGCTGTGCAGAAGAAAAGGGACCGACCCTCAAGTTGTTACACTCCTGCATCACCATAAAAATGGCCTATAAAGTTAAATGAGTTAGAACTCCAACAGTGGTACTTATCTGTTGTGCCTCTGAGGCCCAGAATTACCACTCACAATTTACATTCCTTTGCACCTTCCCTGGGCTGGGAGAACTCCTGGTATAATTTAGACTTCCCTGTTTAGGTTACAGCAGCCTTCCTGCACCTTGGTGAACCGCAGCACTGCTCAGACTCTCATTACTGCCAGCCACCGGCATTCAACACGCATGACCCAGACTTCGACATTCCATGAGCATGGATGAAAAGTCATGAGATCTTACTAAAAATAATGCATTGGGATATTTTTATATGCCTTCTGGTTTCTGAAGTCTGTAAGCCATGCTCCATTCAGGTTTTCAAGCTTTTCTGAACAACTGAGAGGGCTAGAAACTTTCATTTAAAAAAAACAAACAAACAAAGATTCTCCTGCAATCTTTATTCCACCAGCTGGGGATTTAAGAAATACACCTATAGATGGGTGAATTGTCTTTTTTCTTTTTTTGTGAGAGCTAGCAACCCAGTGTCCACAGTTCTGCATGCTACAGTCCCACCCAACACATTCTTCCTTCCACCATTCCTGCCCTCAGCATGTCTTCTATGCCAAGTTTTGAAAGTGGTCCTCAGAAGGAACGCGGTTCTGGCTCTTTTAAGGGGACAGAGCAGGAGTAAGAATCTCTCTCTCTCCGAAGCCACAAGAAGTGCAGAACCCAGGCCTGATTCTCAGCACTCATAGTTGGACCCCACTCAAAAATGGCCATGAGTTTTAAAATAATTCTTGACAACAAAACGATGGTGGATTTTAAAGGAACATTTAGGTGTTGGAGAAAATTCCCATCACATTCTAACAATATTAAGAAACAGTAAAACAATCTGAGGGACTCGCAGCTGCTAAGATCTTCCTTTTCTCTCCCTCTAGGCTCTGTCCTTGCCTTATTTAAATCCTGCCACTGCTTTCCTACTTTCCAATGCTTCAGATTTATGGATCCTATGCTTTCCTTCAAAACCCTGCATAATTCTGCCTCTCACTGCTCCTCTGTACTTACCTCTTTTTACGTTATCCCTTGCTTTGCCAGAGACATGCTCTTTATCTGCTTCTTTTATAGCCACTTCTGTGCTTTACACGGCTTCCCAAAGTAAGAAATGCCTATCCCCTGAGTTGGTCTCTAGGACACTACTCTTTCTTCCTTCAACTCCCTTTTCCACCATGCCACCTGCAAGAAGTTAGTTGACTAATTATGGCCAGGTTGAAAATTAATTGGAGACTGTTTGCTATATTTTTAAAATATTTGCTCAAGTACCGTATTATCAAGATGTGGCCAATCACTACCTTAAGCTTGATTTGTATGTTGTCCCCATGGTCCTCTATCATTCAGCTGGCCACCTTTGTTTTTAAGACAAATTCTTTGGGAAAGGGACCAGGCTTTCTGTTATCTGCGGGGGAGAAGAGGACTAGTACTTTGTTGTCATTACCAGAATATATTTATAATAATAAAAGCTTGTCTGCGTTCCTTTAAAGTATGGTTTTGTTTTGCAAAGTGACTCTTCAAAAATGGCATTGGCAGTGCTCTGTTTATTTTCTCTTGATTCATTCAATGACAAACAAAATAATAAATGAGGGTATGTCTACACTACAGTTCGAACTAGCGGGGTAATGTAGGCAACCGCACTTGCAAATGAAGCCCGGGAGTTTCCCGGGCTTCATTTGCATAAGCGGGGCGCCGCCATTTTTAAAACCCCGCTGGTTCAAACCCCGTGCAGCGCGGCTACACGGGACATGAACTAGGTAGTTCGAACTAGGCTTCCTAGTTCGAACTACCGTTACTCCTCGTGGAATGAGGAGTAACAGTAGTTCGAACTAGGAAGCCTAGTTCGAACTACCTAGTTCGTGCCCCGTGTAGCATGGGGTTCGAACCAGCGGGGTTTTAAAAATGGCGGCGCCCCGCTTAAGCAAATGAAGCCCGGGAAATTCAAATCCCGGGCTTCATTTGAAGTGCGGTATGCCTACATTACCCCGCTAGTTCGAACTAGCGGGGTAGTGTAGATATACCCTGAGTAAATCACTCTGTGTCCTAACTTGCAACTCTGCAAACTCAGCAGCCTAGGATCAGAGAGCCGGGTTGGATTTTTTCCTGGCTTGCACCTCATTGAAAGTGAAGATTCAGCAGTTGGAACTTAGCTAACAAAACACTGGCCCCTACTGCTGGAACTCAGCAGAAGAGAAGAAAAACCATCTCTCTGTCTCTGTCTCTCTCTCATCACCTGCTAGGCCCTACAGGCTCTGCAATCTATCGGCTAAAAGTAGAAAATCTTTTTCATTACAACCAGTAGGTAGGACTCTGAGGCTACGTCTAGATTGAAAGCCTCTTTCGAAAGAGGCTTTTTCAAAAAAGAGCATCTAGACTACAACCAGTACTTTTGAAAAAGCAGGACACTTTTTCAAAAGAGTGGACCTAGGCAGTCTGGATGCTCTCTTTTGAAAAAGCAGTTTGCATTACATACTTACAAGAGCACTTCGAAAAAAGGCGTTATTCCTCGTAAAACGAGGTTTTCTGCGATTGAGAAAACTGCCATGTTCTTTCTATTTACTTGCGAAAGAACGCCACAGCAGTCTAGATGCAGGGGAAGTTTTTTGAAAAAAGGCCACTTTTTTTCGAAAAAGCACTGTAGTCTAGACACACCCTGAATGCACACAAGGTACAGGTTGGATAAATAGGAAGGTTTCAGTTTTACAGTTCACTTTGTAAAGGATTTGTATTGCTTTTTGAAGCTGGTTAAAGTTTGTAAATTATATGGGCTGTTGAGTTACTTCACAAATGTCTTTAGTAATATGCCTATGCTACCTTTGTTTCTTTTCCTCCTTGTCAGTCTCGGTATTGCTAATAATAATTGCAGTTAGACATAACATTTAAAATATATAAAAAGGCACATGAGGCATTTTTGAAGATGCAGGACACTTTAATGCAAGGGAAATGTGATGTTAAGTATTATTTAAGACAGCTCCACTACATATGAAACTAATATTTCTTAAAATGTCTGTTTTCTCAGTGACTCTAAAGGGAATTGCAGAGCAAGGTTTTCAAGAATTTAATCTACAGGCTCGAGAACTTGAAGGAGATACTCCTGTGGGTTCATTTAAAATTACAGATTCAAACACGCAAGCCCTAGCATGTTATAATTATTCGGTATGTGCTCACTTTCAAATTAGTTATTTAATTTGTTTAGTATGTAAGTTACTTCTATCAATAGTGATCAAAAGAAGCATAAATTTTTCATTATGCAATATCTGTGAAGTTATATCAGCATTCCAGGATTCTGACTCACAAAAGTATTCTTGTTCAGACAAATCATTAGGACAGTTCACCTGTTTGTGGTCTATCACACCTGTCAGAATGGTATAGATATACTTAATCCTGCCATGAGTGTCAGGGATTGGACTAGATGACATCTCCAGTTCCCTTTCAATTCTATGATTCTGTACTTTCCAAGCCTGTTCATTATATGATATGTCGGACTTCACAGTTACTGGAATTCAGTGACTAGAAGATATATTTGGATGCAATTCAGGACCTTTGATTTTTATGCACAGTATTGCAGAATCAATGGCAAAATCATAGTAAAATATTTGTGGCATGTGGCCCAATTCTTAGGGCCCATCCCTACTTAACCGGAGATCGACTCTCTGGAGATTGATCTCCCGGGGTTTGATTTAGTGGGTCTAGTAAGGACCCACTAAATCAACTGCTGATGGCACCCCCATCAACCCCGGTAGTCCACCAGGTCACAAGGATTAAGGGAAGTCAATGGGAGAGTTTCTCCCATTGACCTCCCACATTGGGGACTCTGCAGAAATTCAGCGTACGGTACGTTGAGTCCAGCTACTTTATTCACATAGCTAGAGTTGCATTTCTTAGGTTGACTTTTTCCCCTAGTATAGACCTGGCCTTAGTACTGAATAAATGTTTCAGCATGGTACTAGGGGGCTTTTCTATGCTGATAGATGTGCTATCTTTTGGAGGAGGTATAGATCCAAAGTTCTGACTTCTTGAGGTGGTGAAATACCATTTGTCATGGTAATTTTTTACAAAAATCATAGAGCATTCATAGTAAGTTTAATAAAAATTCATGAGCATAAGAGGAAATAGAGTGTAAAGTCATGGGGGCAGGGACACAGAGGGAACGTGGATTCTGGGCACAACCCCATGCACCAGGTCACCACACCACTACTCAGATTTGGCCTAGCCACTCCCACCATGAGAGAGGAGCATCTGGGCCAAATCTGAGTGGAGCTGTGAACCCATGTGCCAGAACATAACGGCAGCAGGGATCTGGGCCCAATCCTGTGGCATAGGAGCTGCTGCTGGGGGGAGTGAGTGCTGGAAGGGCTCACTCTCCAAACCCTTCTCTTCTCCTCGCACCCTGGAATTACCCTCTTCCATGGGGTTTTTACTGAAATCATACACAGACAGAGAAATCACGGTGTCTGTGAGTTTTCACACACCTTGAAAAATCTGCAACCTTGCCCATGGTGTAGCAGCCAAATTCTTTTACTAATATATGCAAATACATAGAAGTTAAAAATACCTTCACTTTTTATATTTATTTTTATTACAGAATTCAGCAGTAAGCCACACAAATTCAGAGGTGAAGTACGAAGTTACAACAACTTGGATTGCGCCTTCAGACATCAAGAGTATCCAATTTAGGTATATATTGTACTCAGGGCCGGATTAAGACATGCTGAGGTCCTAAGCTATGTCAAGTTTAAGAGGCCCCATAGCATTACTAAAAAAAAATGTGTATTTTCCTCACAGAAAGGACAATGAAAATAGAAGTAACAGGGTTTTATATTTGAATATATATCGATACATAGGCAAAGATGCAAGTAAAAACTTGTCATTGTTTGTATTTAGAAGCTCCTCATAATCTGAGGCCTTAATTTTATTTAGCTTGTGCATAAATCCATCACCATTTTTGCTTTGGTATTTTATTTTCATGGGACAATTCAACATGGGTTCCTTAGGTCTGCACTTTCATTCTAGTATAGTCATTCTTTACTCTCCATATATTGCCCCTGAAATAGCTTTGTCTCATTGTTTGCATAAGCTTCCCATTGTATAAATATAATAAAACCACCACTATTTTGATATAAGCTTTGTTAAAAGTAACTACTGAATATGAGGCCCGGTGCTACAAACCTCTAATCATACATAATTCCATGCAGGTCCAGAGCATTACTAGTGAACCCTGGTTCAGAAAGCAATTTTTACCCTTTAGGTCCCCATTCCTTATGTTGTGAGAAACTATATGCATGTGAGAAGTCCCATATATGAAAAAGGCTCAGACCTTAATATGACACCTATAAAAACAAATCCGTGTTAGTCTGTAATTTAAGAAACAATGAATAGTCCTGTGGCACCTTAGAAACTAACACAAATATATAGAATCATGAGCTTCCAATGAAATGGGTTTTACCCGTGAAAAGCTCATGATTCTATATATTTCTCTAATGTGCCACAGGACTGCTCGTTGTTGTTTGACTGATGAAAACATTTGCTTTTTTTTTTTAGTAAAATCATTTCTTTAATATAGAGGAAGGAAAAATAATAATTAGAGGTGGAAATCTTTCAAGACTAATTTTAAACACCACTGCTGGTTTGGTTTTGTCTGTTTAATCCTGGCATTTTCATAAGCTCTTCTCAGCAACTTTTTTTCATGCCTTTTTTGTGAAAATGATCCTAAGGCACATACTGATTGAGTGAAGAAATCTTCTAAAGCCAAATTGATGCCATGTTTTTTGTAACTTTAATTAGTGTGGCATATTGATTAACAACAACAAAAAATAACATCTGGGATAACAATATGTATGCCAAGTGTTAGTCAAAATTAATTTGAAACAACTGAGATATTAAATTTCTAAATTCTAAAGCGTATGATAGAAAAGTCAAATCGGTAGCTTCCTTAAGTCCTTGCACATACAAAGAGGAGCAAAAAGACACACAAATGAAGTAAATCTTTTGCTGTATGGTCATCTAGTCTCTCTGGTCCCTTCAAAACCAGGCTTCAATCATAGGTTGAAACTATGTGAATGTGAAAGTCTGCAAAGGCCTCTCCAAACCTGATGGATATGTCAGTGGATATCCACAAAGGAGTCTGTGCTTCTCCAAGAAGGCTTCATTCCTCTTCTGTACCTTCTAAAGTTCTGTTTTGTTGATCCTTAAAATGATGCTTGACATTATTATAGGAATCACAAAATACAAATGAGTCTAAGATTAATTACATAGCCATCAATTTTTTTTCTTGCACTTTTTCTTGAAAGTTGCAGCAGAAATTCATACTGAAAATCATACATTTTCAAATAACTCTGACAAGAGTGAGTTTTATCAGTCAAAAGAAATCTTGTGACTTTATTTCAGAATATACTGAAATATAATTGGCTAGTGAATGTAAATCACACTGATTTTATTTTCCCTTCAGAGCAACAGTTGTCAAGGATTCAGAGAACTTCTGGACTGGAGTTCACAGCAAAAGTGTCACTCCTAAACTTTCTCGGTCAGCCAAAGTCACAGAAAGAAGGAATAGGAAGAAGGTATGTTTTCAGTATATCTATCCCTAAGTAGTATAAATAAATGCGGAAGTCCCCGACAATGGCCCCCATCTGAGGTGTTTCAAGTTGGGCACCCATAAACTAAGTCAGACAAAATCAGTGTTTGCTTTGGGAAAATGTGACCCTACATACTTAATCCTCACAATACCCTGAGTTAGTTAACAGTAAAATATTATTATCCTATCTGATAGCAAGGAAACTGAGATGCAAAATCTAGTCATTCTAGCCAATGAATGCCATACAAGGAAAGGAAGAGGGGTTAAATTGTAGAGTCAGGTGATGCAAGGGGCATAAGGCACATCATAACCCCAGCTCGAAGGGATTAGGTGACTACAGTGGGGCATTCTTAGAAATGAAAGTGTAAGTATCCAGTTAAGTTTTATTTTCAAAGCCCTCCTCATAGTAAACATTCTCCTAGTGCAGGGAGATGAGGTGAAGGAAGACTAAACCATGGGACCAGAGCTTCCACGCTGTAAATCACCATTGTCCCACTGAGCTCAATCAAGCAATGTTGGTTTGCATCAGATAATGATCTAACCAAGAGTGAACATCTTTCTCTGGTCCTTCGTCTCAACACCAAATAGAAGTTTCTTCCCAGGAAAAGGATAATACTTTTACTGGCTTCTTCTGTTTTCTTTATAGGGTTCACGGATTTTGATAGAGATGGACTGTACCAAAGTAAGACTATTTCTCTACAATTTGCCACAGTATCTTTTACTATTTACATGCATTGTGTTCATTGTATGTTTTGTGGGAGCATTTAAAAAAGGATATCACTGTGTGCATAAATATTTTTCTCATGAATGTTCAATGTGACTTTCACAGGAAATCTTAATAAGACAGATTGACTTCTAAAGTACGGGCATTAATTTGAAGCTTTAGTTATCCCAACTTTAGAATTCCCATCCTTTATACTCCTCATCCAGCAAGTTCTGGTTCATTCATTCTACTGATGCTATAGTGAGACATGGACAATACTATTTAAACCCTTTCACCAAAAGTTGACATTAGCTAGGGTTTATACTCAAATCTGAATGCATCATAATTCAATTTGTTTTTATTTTCAGAGGCTACGGCTAGACTTTGGGAAGAGATATCCTGAAAAAACTCTGCCACATCCAGGGAACACATTTGCTCTTCCGCTTTTTTTTGCAGAAAAGCAAACGCACTCTTTCGGAAGCTTCTGTATTCCTTGTTCCACGAGGAAGAAGGGAGCTTTCAAAAGAGGGATTTTTTCTGAAATTTGGCCCAGTCTAGATGGGCTAAATTTCAGAAAAGCCTCTTCTGACAAAAGTATCAGAAAAAGATACGCAAAATGCGCTCCACATTTTGCGTATCTTTTTCCAATAGATCCTCACAGTCTGGCCATACCCAGAGAGACACCCTAACAATTCTCATATCAGGCCATTACATAGAGGAGGGTGAGAGAATAGAAACAAACTCTTCTGGTTCTTCACTCAAATCAACCATGTAAAAAAGACTGGGTTTTTTTCCTGAAACAATATGAGCCCTTTAAGAAGAAGTAACTGAATTCTGCTTTTTCTTACAGAAAGGAGGAACTTACTCAACCAGTGGTGGATGCATCCTGGTAAATATTTCTTCTCCAGAGAGCACTAATTCACTGTTGCCATTCACAAATAACAAGAATTGCTTACTTAGAGTTTGTCTCTTTTAGATTTGAACTGTTGCAGCAGAAGAAATAATTACTCCCCCCCTCCCATTCATCAGAACTTTTAAGAATGTTTCTACTTGTGATAGCTTTGACAGTGTGATGTGGTGGTTGCCTCACACTGAAAAACAAGAGGTTAAAACAACCCTTGGAGAAGGCTGAGGGAGGCCCCAATCAGAAAGAGGCTGAAGGCAACCAATCAGAGCCAAGCTAGCTCTATAAAAAGGGTTGCTGGGCAGATAGCTTAGTCTCTCCTCCAGGCTTGAGAGAGACTGACTGGCTGCTTAAAAGGATATTACCATGGACAGAACAGTTCTGGGAGAGGCAAGAGAACCAGCAGGGCTCTGACCTAACTCCTGGGCCTAGGCCCTGACAAAGGGGGCCCAAAGGGATACTAGGGCTGCATAGTTGTAGCCAGTGGAGAACTAGGCAGTAGGTCCATCCCCCTTGCCAGTGATGAGAGTGGACCATTCAGACTGCAATTTGCCCCTCAAGGAACAGGCGAGACTAGAGACTGAAGTGGGTCACTAAGGTGAGTGATGGGGTTCATAGAATACTAGAACTGGAAGGGACCTCAAGAGATCATCACGTCCAGTCCCCTGTCCTCACAGCAGGACCAAGCATCTGGTATAGCATTACCAGTTCCCCAGAGGGGAGGAACCCTGGAATGGACACTACCCGAGGCGGAAGCGCAAGGGAAAGGACACTACAGTTTGGGAAGGATGCAAGCTCCAGCATAGTGGAGGCAAAAGAGGTAGATAATCGTGGATGACAGGCCACCTCAGAAGAGCACACTTGTGCTGGAATGAGCTAATTCTTTGATATCCAGCAGGAAGTGCCACGAGAGCAATGGCATTACAGGTCATCACAGAAGCTGACCTACATTCTGTAGTATAGCCAATTTCTTGCTCAGTTCCATTTGATAATTTGCCTGGGAGTGAATAATCCATCAAAACTTCTAGATGTCTATTTTTCATTCCTGCTATATCCTGTAAATGTTTCTTTCTAAAGTCAGCTCACCTTAAGGCTTTCTGCTGCCAGCATACTTTCCTTATCAGGCTTTATCATTCCACCAATATCACATATCTTACATATTCTGAAACTTTCCTTTCAGTATATTATAAACTTTGTGTGAAATTGAACAAAATATGTTGGTAATAGATCAATGAACATGTCTTTTGTTTTGCTTTTCTTGATCCCAGCAACTATAGTAAGCTCTCTGTAGTAAACTTTTGAATAGTATAGGTCGGTAGAATGAAATGACCAAAAATGTCTCCTGTTCTATTTCATTCCACAAAGTAGTTTTCCCTGCCCCTCCGAATTCGTAGATTATATAGAATTAGTCCTCTACAAAATTAATAAGTAATTTCTTATTTCTTTACAGATTCCTGGTTCCTCTCAGGTCGGTTCTGTTGTTCAGGTAATTGCCCAAACACCACCCTATTTATAATTTTGCCCCAGTGTAGCTCTTCATATAGTGGCATATTTAAATTATAGAGATAGAGATTGAGACTGCTGTTACTCAACACTGTGCTAAAACATGTCTTTGTCAGAAAGCTCAGGGATTCTAGTTACCGACTCACAAATGGATGGTTAATGTAGGTGAACTTGTTGTTACATTTTAGACCTTATCCATCCATAGCCTCTCAACAAATATGGCCATCTCTGTTTATCAACCCAGCATAAAGCTGATACTGTCAAAAAATAGTAAATAAATCTTTATTTCCTTATGTGTAGTGTTAATGCTATCTGGAATTATTAACAATGATTCTATGTATCTAATTTGCTCTTTTATCCCTTTAGTAGCTACCTATTTTTTATTCAGTTTATACAATAAAAGGAGAATTTTAAGTTTTTAGCCATTTTCATTTTCTTCTTCTCATTCATTTAAAAATGTTACGAAATTTGCCTAACGTCCTTTGCATTCACTTAATTTAATAATATTTGCAACACCATCTCCAGTGCACAATGTATGATCCCTTTAATGCAGGACTCTTAAATAGCTGTGTACTGTCATTTTGCTTTTGAACATGAACATTCAGAAGAATTTACCAGCTCAAGCTCATTTCTAGTGCTGAGCATTAGACACAAGTCTGAAACTTTAGCTGATATAATTTAGCATCGTTCCATTGATATAAATGGAACAATCCCAATATAACCCCACTGAAGATCAATATGTACATTTAAGTGTGTTTATATGGAATGGGGAAGTTAAGCTTTCTGTAGTAAACTTTTGAATAGTATAGGTTGGTGCAATGAAATGACCAAAAAATGTTCCCTGTTCTATTTTGTTCTACTAGGTAGTTCTTTTTTCCCCCAGAAGCAGTATATTATATAGAACTAGTCTTCTACAAAATATATACGTATTTTTTATTTGTTTACAGATTGGATCCTCTGGTTCCTCCAAGACCAGTTCTATTGGTCAGGTAATTACCCTAATACTACTCTATTTATAATTTTGCCCCAGTGTAGCTCTTCATATAGTGGAGTATTTAAATTATAGAGATAGAGATTGAGACTGCTGTTACTCAACACTGTGCTAAAACATGTCTCTGTCAGAAAGCTCGGGGATTCCAGTTACTGACTCACAAATGGGTGGTAATTGCAGGCTAACTTGTTGTTGCACTTAAACCTCATCCATCCATAGCCCCACAACAAATATGGCCACCTCTGCTTTATCAACCCAACATTAAGCTGATACTGTCAACAAAACAATAAATAAACCCCTGTTTCCTTATTTGTAATGTTCATAACTATCTGCCATTATAAAAATGAAATTATTCTATAAATCTAATTTGCTCTTTCACTCCTTACCTAGCTACTAATTTTTTATTCAGCTTGTACAGTAAAAGGAGAATTTGCAGTTTCTCTTTTGTTTTTAGCCATTTTCACTTTCTCCTTCTCATTCATTTAAAAAAATGTTACAAAACTTGCCTAACATCCTAGAAATTCACTAAATTCAATAATATTTGCAACACCGTCTCCAGTGCACAATGCATGACCCTTTAATGCAGGACTGCTTTTGATTTCATTGTCTATTCTATCAGCCCTTTTAAACTCTGAGGCTACGTCTACACTACAAGGTTTTTGTGCAAAAACCTTCTTGCACAAGAAGCCTGTAGTGTAGACGTAGCCTGAGTGTAGTTATATCTGTGTTATTATTAAACAATTTACTGTAAATTAGCATATATAATCAGAGGGTTATACATGTTTTTACAAATCCTGCCCCCCTCGCGGGTTATACATGTCTGTGGGGTATACACATTTATTTTTACTCAAGTGGTGTCTGGGGGCAAGTGCGGCTCCCACCACGCCCCACAGGCCAGCCAGGGTGCCTGCACTGCACTCTCTGCTCCCTCGCTCGGAGGAGGGTGGGTTGTGCCTTGCTGCGGCTGCACAGTGCATGGGGGCGAGTGCAGCTCCTTTCCCGCAGGCCGGCCAGTGTGCCTGCGCTATGCTTTCTGTTCCCCCCGCTGGCAGCTGGTATATGCAATCTCCGTGAATTAGCGTATAGAACCCATGGGTTACATTCATCCGTGGGTTATCTAAGACTTTTTCTACACAATCAGGAAAAGCCACAGGTTATACACAAGTGCGGGTTATATACGATAATTCACGGTACATCTTTTTAATTCAGGTTGATTTTTGTCACAATTATATTTGCACTTAATTTCCTTCCTAATAGATACAACCTTTTTAAACCCACAGGGTCAAATTCATCTTTATTTTATCTCTATTGGCTTGAACTGATAAAAACTATGGTTATATTTAGTGTATTTATTAGTGAGTTATTTTGGAACACTTTTCACTCATACCCTATACCCAAACATTGTTGATTCCAGTTATACCCAGGTATTGTGACACTTTCTGAATCAGTATTTCTTAAGCAACACTTTTACATAGCAAATACTGCTTTCCTAC
This sequence comes from Pelodiscus sinensis, assembly GCF_052426305.1. NCBI lineage: Eukaryota > Metazoa > Chordata > Testudines > Trionychidae > Pelodiscus > Pelodiscus sinensis. Next base: position 41,021,944 of record NC_143060.1, read on the forward strand.
ATCTTCAGTTTCAAGTAATAATTATTCTATTTTCTCTTTCTTTTCACCATGTGTCTGGACAGGGGTTTGGACTGGAATGTTTTATTTATATGGATTTTTTCCTGGATTTTGCTTACGCTTAGGAACTCTTTCTGATTCCTGAAGGAGAGGTGTTAAATTACTACAGCCTTCGACAGCTCACTTTCATTAGACTTTCTCTTTTCCATACTATGTGGACCTGACCCAAAACTCACTGAAGTCAATGAGTGATTTTCCAGTGACCTCACTGGGGTTTGGATTAGGCTCCATATAACTTGTTCAGGTAAAATATCCCTGCAAGTTGTTTGGGGGGAGGAGTCATTTCTGATGATTCAGGTAAAGAGAATTCTTTTATCATTACAGGCAGTCCCCGGGTTACGTACAAGATAGGGACTGTAGGTTTGTTCTTAAGTTGAATCTGTATGTAAGTCGGAACTGGCGTCCAGATTCAGCCGCTGCTGAAACTGACCACCAGTTCTGACTTACATACAGATTCAACTTAAGAACCCCAAGTCAGCTGCTGCTGAAACTGATCAGCAGCTTATTCCAGGAAGCCCGGGGCAGAGCAACTGTGCCTCAGACTTCGTGTAGTCAGCGCTGGTCAGTTTCAGCAACGGCTGACTTGGGGACGTCTGGGGCAGAGCAGCTGGGGTGCTGCTGGGTTGCTCCAGTAGCACCGCTCCTCGGTGCTACTGGACCAACCCAGCAGCACCCCAGCTGCTCTGCCCCAGGAGTCCTGATTCAGCCACTGCTGAAACTGACCAGCAGCGGCTGATCAGGACGCCTGGGGCAGAGCACTTGGGGTGCTGCTGGGTTGGTCCAGTAGTGCCCAGAGCGGCGCTGCGGGACCAACCGGCAGCGCCCCAGCTGCTCTGCCCCAGGGTCCACAACAAAAGCCTGGTCTGCTGGGGGGGGCGCACTAGCTGCGCCCCCCCCCAGCAGACCAGGGACACAGGGAGCAAAGCGGCAGCGGGGGGTGCCTCGCCTCTTAGGCTTTGCTGTGGCCGGACCGCTTTGCTCCCGGTGCCCCTGGTTTGCTGTAGATGGTCCCCAGCAGACCAGGGGCACCGGGAGCAAACCCGCAGCCGCAGTGGGGTCCCCGCGCTTCTGAGGCTTTGCTCTGGAGACGGTCTCCAGCAGACCAGAGGCACCGCGAGCAAACCCGCAGCAGCGGCGGGTTCCCGCGCTTCTGAGGCTTTGCTCTGGCAAAGCCTCAGAAGCGCAGGAACCCGCCGCTGCTGTGGGTTTGCTCCCGATGCCCCTGGTCTGCTGGAGACGGTCCCCAGCAGACCGGGGCACCGGGAGCAGCTTTTCTCGCCCCGTAGCTCGAGGTGGCTGATCGCTGCCTGTGAGCTCCGGGGCGAGAAAGCCCCGTTCGTAAGTGCGGATCCGACATAAGTCGGATCCGCGTAAGTCAGGGACTGCCTGTATATTAAGCCCTTCTAGTATGGAACAATAGATTAAAAGCAGACAAAACAGAATATGAAACTTCTCTTACCCTTCACCTTACAACACAGGAAATTGCAGGAAGATTATTTTTCTAAAATGGTGTGGTATTCTAACAAGTCCTTCCACAAAGAAATTACTGTTATCTTTATAGGGGATACAAGGTTCCTCACTGGATTGCAATAGTTGTATGAGCTATTTCTCAAAAGTATTTTAGTTGGTTTATTTATTTACATAGTTGATCTGCATTCCGCTTACTGCAAGGGCCTCTCCACAAGTGCTGCTTTTGGCTGCTTCTGCCCCTATCTTCTAAAATCTCAAATTGAAGGAGGGAAATTCTCCTGAGGTGAAGGGCAGGAGAATGGATGGAGACATAATGGAAAGTGGAACCTGTTCTTGTCTTTTACATCACTAGAGAAGTAAACAAAGGTAATTCTCTGGTCCTAAATCAATAGCTTAGTTGCAAGCCTTGTTACAAGGAAATCAATTATTTCTAGTTTCTTAAATATTTATTTCCTTACAGGACAACACGCAATTTAGCCCTTTTATTCTAGTTTGTAGAGGGTTTCACCTCAATGCAATTTTTAATAATTCTCAGGTAGAATTAGTTCTCTACTTCCATTGTGAGGCGATTGATGAAGAGCTATATGCCAAAGGGTAAGGTTGTCTGGCTATTGAGAAGATGTCTGAGTTTATCCTACTGAAATTGAATTGTTCCAGTCAATCTCATTTTTGGATTAGCTATCATCTTTGGAAAATCATGGAAGACAGGAGAGATTCCAGAAGATTGGGAAAAGGCCAATATAGTGCCTATCTATAAAAAGGGAAATTAAAACAACTCCGGAAACTACAGACCAGTCAGTTTAACTTCTGTGCCAGGAAAGATAATGGAGCAAGTAATTAAGGAATTCATCTGCAAACACTTGGAAGATAATAAGGTTACCAGCCAGCATGGATTTGTAAAGAACAAATCATGTTAAACCAATCTGATAGCTTTCTTTGATAGGATAACAAGTCTTGTGGTTAAGGGAGAAGCAGTAGACCTGGTATACCTAGACTTTAGTAAGGCATTTGATATGGTCTTGCATGATAGTCTTATCAATAAACTAGGCAAATACAACTTAAATGGGGCTACTATAAGGTGGGTGCATAACTGGCTGGATAACCATTCCCAGAGAGTAGTTATTAATGGTTCACAATCCTGCTGGAAAGAAGTAACAAGTGGGGTTCGGTAGGGTCCGTTTTGGGACCAGTTCTGTTCAATATCTTCATCAACGATCTAGATATCATCATAGAGAATACGCTTATTCAGTTTTCAAATGATACCAAGCTTGGAGGGGTTGCAACTGCTTTGGAGGACAGAGTCATAATTCAAAATGATCTGGACAAATTGGAGTAATGGTCTGAGGTAAACAGGATGAAGTTTAATAAGGACAAATGCAAAGTGCTCCACTTAGGAAGGAACAATCAGTTTCACACATACAGAATGGGAAGTGTTTATCTAGGAAGGAGTACGGCAGAAAAGGATCTAGGGGTTATTGTGGACCACAAACTAAGTATGAGTCAACAGTGTGATGCTGTTGCAAAAAAAGCCAACATGATTCTAGGATGCATTAACAGGTGTGTTGTGAGCAAGACACAAGAAGTCATTCTTCCGCTCTACTCTGTGCTGAGTAGGCCTCAGCTGGAGTATTGTGTCCCAATTTGGGCACATTTCAAGAATTATATGGAGAAATTGGAGAAGGTTCAGAGAAGAGCAACAAGAATGATTAAAGGTCTAGAGAACATGACTTATATAGGAAGACTGAAAGAAATGGGCTTGTTTAGTTTGGAAAAGAGAAGATTGAGAGGGGACATGATAGCGGTTTTCAGGTATCTAAAAGGGTGTCACAAGGAGGAGAGAGAAAACTTGTTATTCCTGGCCTCTGAGGATAGAACAAGAAGCAATGGGCTTAAACTGCAGCAAGGGAAGTTTAAGTTGGACATTAGGAAAAAGTTCCTGTTAGGGTGATTAAACACTGGAATAAATTGCCCAGAGAGGTTGTGGAATCTCCATCTCGGGAGATATTTAAGAGTAGGTTAGATAAATGTCTATCAGGGATAGTCTAGACAGTACTGAGTCCTACCATTAGGGCAGGGGACTGGACTCGATGACCTCTCACGGTCCCTTCCAGTCCTAGTATTCTATGATTCTATAATCTCATCATATGGGGTTTCACAGTTACTGACTCAAACTCTATGATTACATCTGCATGTATGTATTCCCAGTCTCCACATATGGCTGGATGGAGACAACATATATGGTGCTGAAAATTGTAGGTTTCTTTTCCCATGTTTTATAAAGGATAGAAATAACTGACATTTTCTTTCTGTCTGTCTTTCTGTCTTTCAGGTTGGAGTCATTTATGCAGGAGGTAAAACAAGTGGATGTGCCCCAGTAAGCAATTTTTCCATCTTCAATTAATTTTGTCCCGGTGTGACTATTTTAACTATAGATTGAACCTCTATAGTCCAGACTTATGTTATCCGGCAACATCTGTGTCTTGGCATCCCCATAGGCACTTCAGGGCTGGAGCATTCATAGGGAAAAGCAAGGCTCCAAGCTCAGCAACTTCTCCCTCACCTTCCCAAAGCTTCCAGAGTGCTCAGTAGCTCATTTGTGGCACGCTTAGGAAGGGAGGAAGGGAGAGAAGCAGGGGTGGGGGAGAAAAGGCAGGGCGGCTGCAGAGCCCTGCAATCAGGGGGCCAGGAGCGCAGCCCTGCAGTCACAGGGCTCAGTATGCTGTACAATGGTGCTGTACAATGCTTAGTTATCAGTTACATTAGTGTTAACATGGGAGCTCTTGTTTTACAGCAGAAGTAATATAGAAAAGCTAAGAGATGATTTGACAATGTTCTCCAGTAATATGACTCAACTAATCAGAGAGCAAGGATGCCGTACAGTTCACAGACTTACAACTTCCATAAACTGTGCCAGTTGCTGTATTCTGATTTGCAACAGACCACAGAATTCAGCAGCAGTAACTCTACAATAAATATGGCTACTTCCTTTTTATATTCCTTTTTGTATCAAAGGGACACTGTCAGGTTAAAAATCGTAGGTAAATGCAATTATCCAATAAGGCACAAAACACACTTAATTCCCGCTGCAGTCTTTTCAGAGCATCTCACAGGAGAACATCTGAAACATTCCTATCATGAGAGGCTGGAGTAAATAAAATACATTTGTGTATGAAATTTGGATACATCGAAGACAAAATAAAATTTAGTAATCAGTATTTCCCTTTTCTTTAAAAAAACAGCCTTGCTTGTGTATGTTTGTTAATATTAAAAGACTTTAAAATATGCACTATTTTTCACCATTCATGATGGTTCTAGACATTTTGTGTTTTGTTCACTTATATTTCTAGTCAGAGTGAGCTATTGGAGTTACATGAACCAACAAAATACTACAATATTTGACTGTGTAATGAGCCTCAACAAACCCCATACAGAATATAATCAGAACGAGGAAGAGAGTCTTTCCTGTTGACAAGCAAGCAGTTATAGAGGAAGGTGCACACACTGCAATCAATAGAGGAAACTATAACTGCTATAAAGGGGAGAGTACAGACAAGACAGAGAAGGCAGAAAACCCTGGGACACCAAAGAAGCAATCTACATGAGGCTGCCTCCATGAACACAGCCAAGAGAGTGAAACAGACTGCTAAACTTAATTAAAGGTGCAGGTCCAAGAGCTGACCTGACTGAGAGCAAGCTAAGAGTAGTCAGTTAGGAGAAGAAGAGGGCCCTTGAAAGACCACACCAGGAGACAGTGGCAAGCTGCAGATATAATGTGGGAGCTTTTTTTAAATCTAATTTAAATTATTTTTCTATTAAATAATCTATTTACAAAATCTGTCAGAAACATTTCTGTTAATACCAGCATGTTAGTTTATTTCGGACCAGAATGTGCCTAGCCCTCTTGTGGAGGTACAGTGCAGAACTAGGAGGGAGGGAGAAGGGGGAACATAATCTCTTGCATTTCCCAGACATGAGGATCAGTCAGAGTTGAGGTTCTTTGTACTTGTGCCTAGTGATTAAAATAATAACAAAATAACTGTTTTCTGTTTCCTCTGCAGGGCAGGGATGGAGTATACAGCAAATATGGCTGTAAAGATGTAAGTAGTCATATGCCTCTGTATTTGATGTTTTCTTACAAAATGCTACTCAATAACTCAACACTTTATTGCAAGTTGTAGTAGATCCATTATAGTTGTTGTGCTGCAGAATTATATTACTTTGGATGAAGATGAGGCAGGAGCTAGAGGATGTGTGAGGTTAGTTAGCATTATTCTGAAACAAAATTATCTCAGCTGAGCAAGCACAAAGATGTGGTATGGTTACTGACTTAGAAGGATATTCTAATTGTCAATAGTCACTGTGTAACCTCCTGATTCGTTAGTGGTCTGGTATGTCAACACCAGTGTTCTCACCGAGCCCTGAGCCTCGGCCTGGGTGAGGCTGATTAATCACCTGTGATGCCATGTGCCTTAGAGGGAACACTGGTCAAAAACATATTTCTAAATAAGAAAGGCAACCATAGTTTTTAGTTTCTATACCCTTTTCCATAGTCTTCATAACTATTCCCTACCTTCATCTGAGATGATGCTCTTTGTATTATTCCTAATCACATACCGTCTGTTTTTAGGATTCTTCTTTTAAATATTGTCATCCATCCCAAATTGTGCAGTATGTCACACACCCTGCACCATTGATTCCTTCTTTTCTTGGTAGAGTTCCCTTTGCATGGCTCAATAACCAGTCCCATAATATGAGTTGATTCTTTTAGCAATGCTTTTTTATGTTTGTATTAATCTAGAGCACTTGCGTACTATCAACTTCCCTTTTTTCCACTTTTCTTATAATTATATTGAAATGACATTTTCTGTTTTTATTTTGAATACCATTGAAACAAGCAGAATATTTTCATCAGAAAGATGGCACTTTCTCTGATGCCTACTGAGAACTAAAGCCCTGATTTAGTAATGCATTGTTTATAATGGGACTACTTCCACTCCAGGCTTAAAGTTTGGCATGTATTTACACTCTGTGCTGGATCATGACCTAAACAGATGAATGGAGACTTTCATTTCAAAAGAACACCATCCATAAAACTTACACATGATGTAATGTAATTGAATGTTGGAAGGATATGATCTCAGTAACCTAGGAGTAAATCCAGAGTAGTTTGACTGAAGTCAGAGGAATTACTCTGAATTTCTTCAGATGTAACTGAATATTTGTACATTAATATTTATATCTTCCCCTGTCCTCTGCTTCACCAAATAGAACTCTGCATAGGTTTCCCTTTCAAAAAAAGATATTCTATTGCAATGTCATTTTACAAAGAAATAACTGGTGCGTGGTTTGTTTACAGAATACTATTTCTCAGAACACTGGCCTTTCCTATGGTCAGGTAAGCACACATTCTTTACTGTATTTAGAGCTTCCACTTGCTATACAACTTGGTAACTAAAGAAGTAGGCCAAAATGTTGCTCTTTTGTGAGGAAATCCATGGGAGGACCTCTGAAAGGGATGTACTGACACTATTAGGTAATATCCTGATAGAGGCGGTATCTGAGCCTTTAGCTATCATCTTTGAAACATCATGAAAGTTGAGAGAGATTCCAGAAGACTGGAAAAGAGCAAATATAGTGCCCATCTATAAAAAGGGAAATAAGAACAACCCAGGAAACTATAGACCAGTCAGTTTAACTTCTGTGCCAGGGAAGATAATGGAGTAAGTAATTAAGGAATCCATTTGCAAACATCTGGAAGATAAGGTGATAGGTAACAGCTAGCATCGATTTGTAAAGAACAAATTATGTCAAACCAATCTGATAGCTTTCTTTCATAGGATATCAAGCCTTGTAGATAAGAGAGAAGCAGTAGACATGGTATATCTACACTTTAGTAAGGCATTTGACACAGTCTTGCTTGACCTTCTTATCAATTAACTACAAAAATATAACCTAGACGGGGCTAATATAAGATGGGTGCATAAGTGGCTGGATAACTGTTCTCAGAGTAGTTATTAACAGTTCACAATCATGCTGGAAGGGCATAACAAGTGGGGTTCTGCAGGGGTCTGTTTTGGGACTGGTTCTGTTCATTATCTTCATCAACGATTTTGATGATGGCAGAGAGACTACGCTTATTAAGTTTGCGGATGATAACAAGCTGGGAGGGTTGCAAGTGCTTTGTAGGATAGGGTCATAATTCAAAATGATCTGGGCAAACTGGTCTGAGGTAAACAGGATGAAGTTTAATAAGGACAAATGCAAAGTGTTCCACTTAGCAAAGAACAATCAGTTTCACACACAGAATGGGAAGTGACTGTCTAGGAAGGAGAACTGTAGAAAGATCTAGGGGTCATAGTGGACCACAAGCTAAACATGAGTCAACAGTGTGACGCTGTTGCAAGAAAAGCAAACATGACTCTGGGATGCATTATCAGGAGTGTTGTGAGCAAAACACAAGAAATCATTCTTCCTCTCTATTCTGCACTGAGTAGGCCTCAGTTGGAGTATTGTGTCCCAATTTGGGCACATTTCAAGAATTATATGGAGAAATTGGAGAGGATCCAGAGAAGAGCAAAAAAATGATTAAAGGCTTAGAGAACATGAGCTGTGAGGGAGACTGAAAGAACTGAGCTTCTTTAGTTTAGAAAAGAGGAGAATAAGGGGGGACATGATACCAGTTTACAAGTATCTAAAAGGGTGTTACAAGGAGGAGGGAGAAAAATTGTTCTCATTGGCCTCTGACAAGAAGCAATGGGCTTAAATTGCAGCAAGGGAAGTTTAGATTGGACATTAGGAAAAAGTTCCTAATAGTCAGTGTGGTTAAACACTGGAATAAATTGCCTAGGGAGGTTGTAGAATCTCCATCACTGGAGATATTTAAGAACAGGTTGGGTAGACCTCTATCAGAGATGATCTAGACTGTGCTTGGTCCTGCTGTGAGGGCAAGGGACTGGATTCGATGACCTTTTCAGGTCCCTTCCAGTTATAGGATTTTATGATGACTAGTGCAAATGATTTCAGCAGATAATGCTGCATTTATGGGGTACTGAATAGTTCCATCTGTTAGTTTCCTTCTTCCTAGTTAAAATGATGGGTTAATCATTTTTCTGCAAGTGGTCAGCAGATATTTTCTATTTGGAAACACAATATTTTCACCAGAAAGATTTTTCACTAGTTTGATGCTCAGAATAAAAAGAAGAAGTTTACATAGAGGAGTTTCTTCTGATTCTTCCATATGGAAAGGTGTATGGATGGAAAGTTCCTGGTAACCATTTTAAACTTCATAAAAACATTTCTGTTCATACAGAGAATTCCATTACTTCCATCTAGCTCTGTTCCTACAGTCTTGTATGTTCTTCTGATGTTTCTATCTCTGTTTAAGGGGATCAGAATCTAATTTTATGCTGTCACCTGCTATTTCAAACAATCATTTCACACTACTGAACATTTCAACTGGATTTGTTACTACAATGAATTGAAAGTTTCTTCTCAGCATTTAATTTGTTGTGTTATGAAACTTGCAGAAATATCTGGTATTGTGCTATAAACAATGGCAGCAATTGGGTTACATAACTTTTTTCCCTCTTGTGTTCCCAGTAGTCTGTTTCCTGTGTTATTCATTAATTATGTTATTTGTTAATTTTCATTACCAAACATTTTTCTTTCAAATGTTTCATGGTTTGGCAATCTAAGAAGACCTTATAGCTATTACTGCTTCTTATCTTATAGGTACTGAATTAAACTTGTCAAACTCTTTTCTAAGTAAATAATTGTGGGTTTTTTTATGCTTCACAGTCTGTCTCCTCGGGTAATGATATTATAAAGGTAAAACATTCATTCTCTGTTGAATTTAAAAGGCCAGATTCTCTCCTAGGTGTAAATTGGCATATCAACTTTAACTTGAATGAACCTATACTAATTTACACCAGCTGAGGCACTGGCCCAAAATTATCTTCCATATTATCTCTCAGTAACTAAATACTTGGTTTTCTAGCTGTCGGATGCATTGGGCTCATTAGTTATATTATGGAAACTTTTGTTAACAGATTGACTTCTCTGTGGATAGAGCAATATAGTTACAAAGCTGTCTATACATTTTTAGATATCCTAGAATGCTTGCTATTACTAACCATAGTTATTGTTACAAAGGGAACTATAAGATCAATAGGATGAAATTGAACTAAACTTATCTCTGGTGTGTAAGGCCAATGGAATTGACACCATGGATTAATTTGGTCCATAATATTGAACAGACAAACAATTGGAATAGGACATAAGGATGTTATGCAGGGACGGAGTCACTATTGTATGGAAATGATCACTAAACATACAGTAGGAAAACCCCTACTCAGATTTGTTGCTGGTGAAATCACTCCCTCTAAATTGACATAAATATGACTACTTCAATTTTCTATTTAGTATTAAAAGGATACTGCTAGGTTTGTAAAAATTACCTATTTTAAAAACCAAATACCATAGTCCTCCCTCTCATAAGAATTCCTCTGTATATGCGATACAATCACTTCCTGTCAGAGTAATTACTCCACTGAAAGATACAGGCAATGTTCCTTTTTTATTTCAGTCAAAACAAACTTTTCACCAGAAAAAATCATTTTATGATCAAAATAGAACATACTACTATTCAGTTTAGTTTAATTTTCAAAGGACCTGCATAATGAATCTTCCTATAGAAAGGAGTGAATGAAAGGACACAAAATGAAATATGCATCCTGTTTTGGACTTCCATCCGAAGGACCAGTGAATATGAGAGGAGACATGCAGTAGACCTTGCAGCTAGAGCTGGAGTTTAAGTTCTGAACTCCATACTCTACGCTTGGTGTTAGATTTTAAACTCCAGACCAACCCGGAACAGTTACACAATTATTTTTAGCATTGTAGCACAGCTTGAATCTGTAGGCCTGGGTGGCTTCTGAGACTCACTTCCACTTGCCTCTGGTGACTTACTGTTGGTGTTGGGCAAGTTGCTTAACTCTTGGTGCATCAACTCTCCCGTCTGTAAAATGGGGATAATAACTCTTGTCTCTTTTGTAAAATGATTTGAGATATATTAAAATGTTATAATGTGACAGTGCTAGTCATTATCATTCTCTCAGGGTATATCTAGACTACATGGTTCCGTCGACGGAGCCATGTAAACTAGTTTACCCGGCATAGGCAAAGAAGCAGGGATATAATAATTCCCGCTTCATTAAAATAAAAATGACAGCCGTGCTGTGCCGACGATCAGCTGATCCGGCACAGGGCGGTAGTCTAGACGCGGATCAGTTGGCTGGGGAAGGCTTTGCTGACCGATCCCTTATCCCTGTGAAACAAGGCAGAAGGGATCGATCGGCAAAGGCTTCCCCAGCTGACTGATCCGCATCTAGGCTACCGTGCTGTGCCGGATCAGCTGATCGTCGGCACAGCGCAACGGCCATGTTTATTTTAATGAAGCGGGGATTATTTAAATCCCCGCTTCTTTGCCTATGCCGGGTAAACTAGTTTACATGGCTCCGTCGACGGAGCCATGTAGTCTAGACATACCCTCAGACTCTTAAATAGAGAGGTTTCTTTTCATGAAACAGTATTGTATTTTAAATTACTCCTTATTATGAAGAAATAACATATTTTCTGGTTTTCTTACAGCCAAAGCCCATTCCCGAAAGCAACCCCTACCCACCTGAGGTAAGTACTCTTTCTCAGCAACTTAAAGAGTTACGAATCCAAGTGCTTCTGAATAACCACATGCTTAACTCTCAGGGTATGTCTACACTACAATGTTAGTTCGAACTAACGGACGTTAGTTCGAACTAACATTCATAGGCGCTACACTAGCGCTCCGCTAGTTCGAATTTAAATCGAACTAGCGGAGCGCTTAGTTCGAACTAGGAAAACCTCATTTTACGAGGATTAAGCCTAGTTCGAACTTACTAGTTCGAATTAAGGGCTGTGTAGCCCCTTAATTCGAACTAGTGGGAGGCTAGTCCTCCCCAGGTTTCCCTGGTGGCCACTCAGGCCAACACCAGGGAAACTCTATGCCCCCCTCCCGGCCCCGGACCCCTTAAAGGGCCACGGGCTGGCTACGGTGCCCATGTCAGGTGCAAGCCTGCCAGCACCCAGCCAGCAGACCCTGCACCTGGCACGGCACAGAGCCACCCACCCGATGTCCCCCAGCCCACCCCCTCTTCCTGGGACCAGGCTGGCGGCTCCCGGAAGCTTGCCCGGGACCGCAAGAGGCGGGCACCTTCCTGGGCTAGTGCAGACATCGTGGACCTTGTCCACGATCTCCGCACTAGGCACAGGAAAGTGGCCGTCTAGGGCCGGAGAGCTGCCAGCCTGGCCACCCAGGAGCAGGTGTGCATGAAAATCAAGGGGGTCCACTGAGACCCCCGACCCTGAGCCCTGAGCTTACAATGGCCGTCCTGGGTCAGACCAAAGGTCCATCTAGCCCAGTAGCCTGTCTGCCAACAGCGGCCAACCCTAGGGACCCTGGAGGGGATGGACCGAAGACAGTGACCAAGCCATTTGTCTCGTGCCATCCCTCTCCAGCCTTCCACAAACTTTGGGCAGGGACACCACTCCTACCCCCTGGCTAAGACTACTCCATGGACCCAACCTCCATCACTTGATCTCACTTCCCTTTAAACTCTGTTCTAGTTGTAGCCTTCACAGCCTCCTGCAGCAAGGAGTTCCACAGGTTGACTCTTTGCTTTGTGAAGAACAACTTTCTCTTACTAGTTTGAAGCTTGCTACCCATTCCTTTCCTTTGGTGTCCTCTAGTCCTCCTTTATGGGAACTCATGAAGAACTTTTCTGTATGCACCCTCTCCACCTACCCCCGCTCCATCTCCTCTTTTCTAAGCTGAACAGTCCCAGTCTCTGTAGCCTCTCTTCATCTGGGACCTGTTCCAAACCCCTGATCATGTTAGTTGCCCTTCTCTCTTCCAGCCTTTCTCTTCCCCTCTCCCACCTCCTTTTCCCAGTCTCCCCCAGTTTTGTTCAATAAAGACAAAGTCAATGTTGGAAGAAACGTTATCTTTATTTTGTACATCAGGAAGGGGGGCTAGGGAAGAGTAAGTGGAAGGAAGTGAGGGAGGAATGGGGTATGAGCCCCCGATGGGGAGGACTGGGCTGGCTCTGCGGGCTTCTGGGGGTGGAAGCTCTCCTGCAGCCCCCCAATTGTCCCCTCTCCCCAGATGGCAGCCTGCGGCAAGTGCAGCCGGGCTGATGGCCAAGTGCTGTGATGTGCCCAGTGTGGGCACTCCGGGCACTCCAAGCCAGGACTGGTTTTCAAGTGGGGCACCCCTGAGAACTGTCTGTCCGGGGTGGGGGTCGGGTCCCTTTAAGCGCAGCCCTCGGCTAGCCTGAGACAGCATCTCCACGCTCTAAGTCCTCCTCTGATGCCCTGCCGGCACTGCTTCCGGCCATCCTTAAGCCCTGTTCAGGGTCCTCTCAATGTGGACTTGCTAGTTCGAATTAGCAAAACGTTAATTCGAACTAGTTTTTAGTTCTAGACGCGTTAGTTCGAATCAGCTTAGTTCGAATTAACTAATTCGAACTAAGTTAGTTCAAACTAACTCTGTAGTGTAGACATACCCTCAGATACAGAGGTCCAGTTGTTGGGTGGAAGCATTTGTTGAACGGGATTATATTATTGATCTAATAATTTGACATTATACGGAAATGAAATTGTCCCAGTCAGGTTACAGGCATGTTATTGCATCACAAGTATATGATTAACATCCTGTAATTGTACTGTAGTCTGATTCCCTGTTGATCCCACATGGCTACCTTGGACAAGGCCTCTTCATCTTCCTGTTTCTATTGCAGCTTTCTTCAATAAACTCACCTCAGTCTTTAGATTCCAGCTATTGTAGTTCTACTGTACTGATTCACTCTCAAATCTTAACTTCAGATTAAAATAATTTCTACCTAGAAGTGGGTGAATAAATATTTACAGTTTGTTTCAGAATGAAATGTGGCAAAATATTTTTTTTTACAATTACATCTAGTAACCTTCCTTAGTACTAAATCCTCATATTCCTCTATTCTTGCTGTAGTCAGCTGATGGAAAAGTAGACCATCTTTCACAAATGAGGGGTATTAAATATATGGGGCTATGGACACTTCACTGAGCACAAGAATTCTCTCCCCATTGCTCCACACACACATAATTTTGTGAGGTGCGAAGAGAAGACTCCAACAGACTGCAGCAGGCTTTGGATCAGACTCATTTTGATGGCCATTCAAATGAACAGAATTCTTTCACTATGGGAAAATAAGGGTATGTCTAGACTATATCCCTCTGTCGCCAGAGGGATGTAAATTAGACGTACCAACATTGCAAATGAAGCGGGGATTTAAATCTCCCGCGCTTTATTTGAATAAAAATTGCCACCGTGTTTTGCTGAGTCAGCAGTTTGTCTGCAAAAAGCGGCTGTCAAGACAGGGATTGGGCAACAAAGAAAGCCTTTGTCGGCCGATCCCTTATGCCTCTTAAAGCGAGGTTTACAGGATCGGACGACAAAGGCTTTCTTTTTCGCCTGATCCCCATCTTGAAAGCCGGTTTTTGCTGACAAACTGCTGACTCAGCAAAATGCGGTGGCCATTTTTATTCAAATGAAGTGCGGGAAATTGCAAATGAAGTGGGGATTTAAATGTCAGTATGTCTAATTTACAGCCCTCTGGCAACAGAGGGATGTAGTCTAGACATACCCTGTGTGTAATAATTTCTACTGTGTATTCAACACTGAATACACACTACTCTTTACTTTTCAAAGTAAACACACTGCTCTTTACTTTTCAAAGAATTCATACATGGTAAACCTTTCCATAATGCAGTTGGTACAGTGAAGATAGAGTTCTTTTTTCTGAAACAGTACGCTAGTTAAACAAATCCTTGCACAAAGTAATCAGATTTTTCGTTTCTTTTACAGCGCCACACATTCCCACTGGTAAGCATGAGTTTTTTTCCTTATGAATTTATAATGTCATGCTATTGTGAATGCAAATCCTATTACTCATTTCTCCATATGGAAGGATGTCCATGTTACCTGGCAAATCAGAGTGACATATCTGTATGGACATGGCATATGATTCTGGGTTGATTGCTGCTAGGAGGTGGAATGGATCTTCAGCTGAAAATTTTCATAACACTAGATAAAATGATCAAAGGACAGATACTATGCATCCATATAAGGCCCAGGCAGAGAGAGGGTTAAGGTGTATGAAGGCTTGTACCCAACCTGTCACAGCCCACATAAATGATTATTTGGACCCCTTGAAAGTTCTATACAATCAAACAGAATATAGTCTCCACAATGACATTTTCTTTGCGTGTATGGCATCTGCCACTAGAGTAGTGGAATAACAGGAAGGAAAACTGAATCTTATGTAATTTTTTTTATACCACAAGCATTGCATGGTTTCTGTTCTTGAAACAGAGTATTTGAACAGTCCGTCATCAAAAAGTAATTGACTTCTGGGTTCTTTACAGAGTGGGGACAGAATCCCGAGCAGCAATATTGATGTAAGTAACATATTAGTGACTTTGCCATTGACTTTATCTGCAGCAGGAACAGCATTTTGAAACTGATTCCCCAATATTTTATCCATTGTTTAATTCCATTTTAGGCTTCCTAGAAGTTTTTAGATTTATTATTTTGTGCTGAAAAATTATCTGAATATTCCCTAAATGATGGGCCCCAAAATCATTCTTTATCCATATTTCTATGTGTGATAAGCAAAGGCAAATAAGTGTATTGCACTCAGCAGAGGCCATAGTCACTTTCTCTTTGGAAACATTACACAAAACTAGAGTTATCTTGCTGAAAGACTGTTTCCCCTTACTTAGAACCCTCTCATTAAAACTCCCTATAGATGTTCTTTGTACAGACAGCATACTCTTTTCCAGCTGATAACTAGTTTCTGGTTTCTTTTAAAGGGTTCATAAAAAACCCAGTCCTATGGCTGAGGAAACCTCTCCCTGCAGTTTTGCTTCAGTGCACTGCTCTAACTAAATGTGTGCTTAGCTTTGATTATGGCTAATAGTCATGGTTGTTGGAGCCTTGCTTTTAAAGAATTAAATGAATGTGATTAAAAATTGAGAACTGTGTGTGAGATTCTTCATCTAGCTCATCAGTTTGGGATTCTCATGTCATGTAGAGCCAATATTGCAAGAGCACATCACCTTCTCGTGTACATAGAATGATGCAGTATGTTACTTGCCCCGTAAGGCCAGCATTCCAGGTGTTGGAAGGAGAGGGGTCGTGCCCAGAGCACTATTGTGCTCTATCAGTTGCCAGCTGTGGAATAGTCCCTTGGGGAGAGTCAGGTGTTGTCTACACTAGAGCTGACACAAATCCTTGCACAAAATAATCAGATTTCTGGTTTCTTTTACAGAACCACAAAATCCCACTGGTAATCATGGGTTGTTTTGTATATTTCTAATTTCATGCTATTATGAATGTAAATCCTGTGCCTCGTTTCTCTCACATGGAAGGATGTCCATGGTACCTGGAGAACCAGAGTGACATATCTGTTTGGACGTGGCATAGGATTCTGGGTGGATTGTTGTCAGGAGGTGGAATGGAGCTTCACCTGAATTTTCATTACACTAGATAAAATGATCAAAAGACAGATACTACATGTCCATATAAGGCCCAGGCAGAGAGGGTGAGGGTGTATGAAGGCTCCTGTGATAGAAGAGGTAGGACTCACCCTTTTTTTCCCACAGTTCACTGACAAATTTGTTCCTATTCTATAGCAGTACATCATCTGGTCTTAGCAAGAGGATAGCCCACCTTACTGGGAGAAATGTATGAAAATGTCTAGTGTGGATCTGGCACAGTGGAGTCATCACCTTCTAGTTTTTGCCTCTCGTATATAGACAAATAAAAATAGGTATCTATTGAGCAAGCCATATAATGTTTGATGTACAGACACACTTACAAGGAATAAATGGTTTTTCAACAAGGTTGTTTACTTCACATAGGAGTGATATTGTTGGCCAGGTAACCACCTTATAAATAAGCAGAGCCCTTTGACTGAAAATGTGACATTTCTCAAAATGAAAATTGTCTACATACTTAGTTTATTTTAATTTTTGGAGGAACCCCACCCGCACTACACAAATCCATACAGGATGAACGAAAGGAAGCAAATATGGAACCTTTCAACTCTTCCAAGTAATTTACATGTTTCTTTGTCTGAAACAAAGATGTATTAAAACAATCCTGATGACTAGGTTTCTGGTTTCTTTACAGGTTGTGAAAAAAGTCAATCCTTGTGATCAAGTGAGTACACTTGCTTCTCCTTGTTCCCCCTCCCACCCACCAAATACTTGTATTTTTACCTAACTTGCCTCTTAGTCCAACTCACACCAAAGCATTTATTGACTACTTCCATTAATTGTTGTGTGGCAACTTTTGTTGAAAGTTAGCATTATTATGGCTAAAGTAATAGAGAGCTCTTCAGGATGGCGGTGGCTCCTTTCATGATAAGTGGGGGGGGGTCTTCTTTTTTACAAAGTAATAATTATATCCTGGACTGAGTAAATTCTAAGGTTGACAACCAAGGCATATAGAAGGAAAACAATTGCGTAACCAGAGGTGGAGTTTACTAGCTACTATATAACTTATTACCAAATTGAAAGATTGTTTTATTATTATTTATTATACTAGCATTTTGAATTTGTTTTAAGTTTCAATTAAATAGAAGAGAAAACATTAAAACTGCTGAGAAACAATAGTTTAAAAATTCATTTCCTACTTCATGCTCATATTTATTTTTATTTTTCTCACTGAGGGCAGTAAGGCATTTCTCCATAGTATAACTCTAATATATGTGTTTGCATTGTGCTGCAAGACTGAATTGGAGTGCTTAACATACTGGAATGTTCTCACTATTTTAAAAAAATGGAGACAAGAGTGTAGTTGGTCCCGTAGGGAGAAGACTATTATCCAAATGTTGGCTAGGTCTCCTGAGGACTGACTTCAGAGCAGGAAGCTTTTTACATGGAAACCTTATGTTCCCACGGGGAAATGTTTAAAAGCACATGGAGTATTTTGACACTCTTTTCTTATTGAAAGTCATTGGCACCTGAGTGTTGTTTTTGTCTTTTTAAAAAAAGATTGCCCCCAAGTCCTTTAGGCACACGGGTTTCAAAATTTTAGCTGAAGGCACCTGTAGAAAACTAACCTGATTTTTTTTTCCAGAGGTGCTGAGCACCCACTTCTCCCATAAACATCAGTGGTCGCTAGAGATGCTCCCTACCTCTCAAAGTCATCAGTTTTATTTAGATGCCTATAGTATAGATTTGGAAGCCTATCACTGGACACACAAATTTGAAAATGGTCTTAGTGCATAGGTGCCACATTGTCATTTATACAGAACTTTCTGCAGAATTAGATCACCATAGGAAGAGCTTGGGAATTGTCTGCTAGACCCCCCCTCCACACACACACTTCTCCAGGGCTGCAAACTACCCGTAGTGGGCCTTCAGAGAGGATTGCGAGTTGGAGCCATCCCTTCTCAACAAACCAGACAGTGTCAAAATGCTCTGGTTGCAACACAATTCCCCTGGCAGTTTCTTTTAGATTGCTTTGGCTTGGCAATGCCTTTCATAGAGGCCAATATATAATCTACTAATTTGCCCCCATAATTATTCTGAGGGGCTGTGTCTAGACTGGCAAGTTTTTTCGCAAAATCATCTGCTTTTGCGGAAAAACTTGCCAGCTGTCTACATTGGCTGCTTGAATTTCCGGAAAAGCACTGATGATCTCATGTAAGATCGTCAGTGCTTTTCCGGAAATACTATGTTGCTCCCGTTCGGGCAAAAGTCTTTTTCCAAAAGACTTTTGCGCAAAAGGGCCAGTGTAGACAGCACAGTACTGTTTTCCGCAAAAAAGCCCTGATCGCGAAAATGGAGATCAGGGCTTTTTTGCGGAAAACTGCGTCTAGATTGGCCACGGACGCTTTTCCGCAAAAGGTGCTTTTGCGGAAAAGCATCCTGCCAATCTAGATGTGCTTTTCCGAAAATGCTTTTAACGGAAAAGTTTTCCGTTAAAAGCATTTTCAGAAAATCATGCCAGTGTAGACGTAGCCAGGGGGTTTTGTTGGGTTGGGAGGTTATTTATGGTTTTGATTTTTCTTGTGTTAAACTTTTCTGAAACGTCCATTTTAGAACTTTCATTTAGTCTCTGGTGATGATCAGAAGGGGCAAAATAAGGAAAAAGCAGACGCTCCCCTCACTGAGTAAATAAATGCAAATAGTTTTCTTTTCCTGAGAGATGCTGATATTCAAACATCCCATATTACACAGAAGTAATTATTGTTGGGTTTCTTTGCAGAGTTCATCCTCCTACAACATCGTGATCTGTAGACGTGTAAGTACCATCTTACCACTGGGTTTAACAATTTGTCCTGATGTGCCTCTTACAGGCTACATCTACACTGCAGCACTATTTCGGGATAGTGGAGACATCCCAAAATAACTATCCCATGTCTTTGCAGCAAGCCCATTATTTGAAAATATAACAGGCTCACTATTCTGATGTCTGTGTAAACTTCACTACATGAGGAGTAAGGGGCATTTCAGAATAATGGTTTATTTTGAAATTTGGCACTGTAGACTGCGCCAAATAACAGAATAAGCTATTTCAAAATTGACTCAAAATGAGCTACGCAATTTGCGTAGCTCAAATTGTGTAGCTTATTTCAAGGTATGGGTACAGTGTAGACACAGCCACAATGACCAAAAATGTAAGGCTGCATTCTGGATGGCTCTTACATAGGCCTGTTGAGAAAGGAGAGGTGTTGAACTCTGAAGGGAAAAGGGTGACCAGAATTGCAGCCCCTTCACAAAAGGGATTGACAGGATAGGAAGAGGTATAAGTTAACCATGGCTCTGCCTTCTCCATGGTGGGACATGTGTTTGATGTACACAAGAGGAGTAGCAGTTTGCAGTTCACCCACTGCACTGGAGAAGTGTGGGAAACTGTATGAGGCAGAATGTGTCTTCACTGCTCCCTGTCAATGGTGAAAAGTAAGATAGGGGCTTATTCAACATTGTTGACTCAAGCAAAACTCTCATCAGGTTAATATTCTGATTAAATACTTCAGATTCCTTTGTAATTAAATAACCTGTGTGTGTACATTTGCCTCCTGCTGGTACATTACTCTAATTTTCCTAGGAAATTCTCTTAGCTCAGACTGGCAACTGGAGGATGATCACTGAATATACACAAACCTCAAAGTTCATTAGAATTTGTCTCCTCTATGCCTCTGTATGAATCCCTTCAAGCCCACTCAGTATATTTTCTCTGGGGAGGAGATTTGATTACCATTAAGTAAACCATACTCTTTCACCACACTTTCTCAGGCGTATACGCTCAACTTTCCATACAGTAGCCTAAAGGAACAGAAGGGGTATATTCTTCTCTGCATATTCCTTCCGTCATCCAGCCAATACAAATGGGTTTATTTTCCTGAGATGGTATGACATTTAATCAAGCTTTTTTACAACAAAATTACTGATTTATGCTTTCTTTACAGATTCACTCTTCTGCCACACAGAACAACCCTGTCAATGGCCAAGTATGTACTTTTTCCTGTTCTGTAGAGTTTCTTGAGGGTTTTTTGTTTTGTTTTTGCTTTTAAAGCACAGCAAGCTTTTAAGCAGCCAAATTTTTAAAACATAAATGTGATCTATTGGTACCATTGGTGATGTGAGCTGTATTTTTTTTAACATCTACAGTAATCAAATTTACTCTTTGTGAATATTCTAGCAAATTCACGTTTGGTGAGAACCAACACAAATGGCCCAAAGTCAAATAGAGCCATTGGGTTGACTGCAATTATTTGTGTTATTGTTAAATAAGAACAGGATGCTGGGTAATACTGCCAATCAGCTCTCCATCAGTTAGCTGTGGTCATGTAATGGATAAATCCTTTTGTATTAATGTATTCCCTCAAAACACATTATAAATAGATCATTAACA
The DNA here is from genome assembly GCF_052426305.1 of Pelodiscus sinensis. Classification (NCBI taxonomy): domain Eukaryota; kingdom Metazoa; phylum Chordata; order Testudines; family Trionychidae; genus Pelodiscus; species Pelodiscus sinensis. The sequence continues at coordinate 41,042,471 of NC_143060.1, forward strand.
GCTAGGGCCTCTATGGTTTCTTGGTATTGTCTCACATTAATATTAATTTAGCCTCAACTTAGATGTGTACTCAAGTTGCTAAGGGTCATACAATTAACTTAAAAACCAACAAACCATTAATTCAGACTGTCTTCTTTTTACTCCTGGACTAACTTTTTTACTGAATAATTCTGGAACAGTTTCCATTTCCTCTTTCTTTTTCTTTCTTCTTTTTTGCCCCCTCTCCCCAATCTTCCCCAAATTTTACACAAGCACATTTAAAAAAGGAAACACATCTTTTTTCATTGCTTAGGGAAGCTGTCCTATAGTTTCCAGCCCTTTTGCAATTCTAGTCATGTTCTCCATGTTATTCAAACACCAATCATTCGTGTTTAGATTCGTTCTTAAATGTTGTACAATGATCATGTTATGTATCCCTTCACAAACAAATAACTGGCTTCTTTAGAGAAATCAGCCCTCCTTCAAAAGCCAGGTAAATAATATTTATCATTCTCCCATTTCCCCCCTGAATGTTGCTTTCTTTACCTTAGCACTCATAAGAAAAATTACTAGCTGAAGCCAGCTTCTAAAGCAGGGATGGGGAACCTTTTTTGGGTTGGGTGTCAGTGAACTACAGCAAAATCAGTCAGAGGTTAGGCACAAGTGAAAAGGAAAAAAACAACAACCCTCATTGACTTGGTTCCTGACTGAGAAGGAGAAATACGTTCCCCTCACACCAGAGCCTGGGGGGAGGGAGGGACATGCTAGTAGATTTAGTATGCTCCAGCCCTGCATGGGAATGGTACAGGGAAGAGGCTGAAGCACTACTGCGGGCTCCCCAATTCTGGGGGGAGCCGCGAGTCTCAGGGGCCGGATCCAGGTGAGCTAGGGGCAGCATCCGGCCCCAGATCTTAGGTTCCCACCCCTGTTCTAAAGGATGGCCATCGAATTGATGGGATCCTAGATACCTTATACTTCATTAAAGGTTCAGGTGCACACAACTACACAGACTCCATATGTTGACATGTATTTATGAATACAAATTAAACAAAACGCTCAGAATGCAGAAGTGCTTTGCTTAATCTAGGCATAACAACCTAATTTGCAGATATGCTGTTTGCAGCTGATTTAAAGTTGTTACCACATGAGGCAAATCACTACAGTCTTCTTCACTAGTGTCCTGAAATGATGTCAAAATCTATGGGCCAAATTCTGTGTCCTTATTTGTCTCTGTCACTTCCTTGGCTTCTTCTTCCAGTTAAACAGTATTCAAACATGCTAGTAGTACATTTTCACCAGAAGAGCAGTGATAGCTGGTAAGCTTTGGAGCAAGTGGTGTAGAGCAGAAAATAAGAAAAGTCTGGTCCCATGAATAACATACAGTACCTGCCTCTCCAGAAACCACACCAGGGAATGGCAAGCTGGTCCCTGAAACATATGTGTGGACTAGAGGGGTGTTAACTATAGAACCTTGTTGGCCCTGGTGCACTGTAGATCAGTGGTTCTCAATCTGCTTACCATTGTGGGCCACTATGCAGCTGTCTGTGTTCTGTGGACTGCATCTACAATATATATATAAAATATACTAACAGTATGGTTCGGAGGATGCCACAGCTGTGTGCTAATTTGGCCACAAGTGGCCCCCAGACCATGAGTTGAGAACTACTGCTCTAAATGGACCTAGAGCACATTAATATAGTCCTACTTGAAAGGAGGCTAAATCAGTGAGAACTAGGTACATTTTAGAACAGGAGTGGGCAATAAAATGGTAGCGGTTCACTAGGATTAGCCCTGGCAGGCTGCCACTTCTATATTTACCTGCGTCTCTACAGGTACTGGTGATTGCAGTTCCTGTTGACCATGGATCACCATTCCTAGCCAGTGAGATCCGTGGGAAGTGAGACGGACTAGGACACCATTCCCACAGCTCCCATTGGCTGGGAACAGCAATTCGTGGCCAACAGGACCTGCAAACGCTCATATTCACTTAGTTGCAGGTAAATATAGTTGTGGTGGCCTACCCAGGTCTAACCCTGGTGGACCTATTTGCTCACCCCTTTTTCACAAATCCCCAACAGGGTTTATCCTGGGTCAGTAAGATATGAATTACAGCAGTCTATAGTCACTGCAGCTTGTGGCTTGGGAAGTACTCCAAGCCCTACTGAAAATCAATGTTGGCTTCACTTTTGGTTAGACCTTAACTACAGTATGTACCAGAGGAGTGGTGGTGGAGAACATCTCGCTACTAAATATGAATTACAAACACCACAATCTGTAGAAGGCTGCTAAAGATTTATGGTGTTTGTGGTTTGTATTTAGTTGCAAATGTATATTCTCTTGCTCTCTCATATACACTCTATGGGTACGTCTACACAGAAGCATTATTTCAGAATAGCTGACCTTATTCCAAAATAACATCATGCATGTCTACACTACAAGCCTTTATTTCAAAATAATGTCGAATTGGAAGACTTCTTACTCTGTCTCCTGTAACCCTCATTTCATGAGGAGTAAGGGAAGTCAAAGGAAGAGTGTTCTTCCTTCACTTCCTGCTGTGTAGACAGCACCTAAAGCCAAGTTAAGCTATTTCGATTTAAGCTACGCAATTGATATAGCTGAAGTTGCATTGCTCAATTCAACTTTAGCCCTGCTGTGTAGATGTAGTCTATGTTTGCACTTGCATACTTAGTTGGGCAGTGTTCCCAATGCCCTCCATACACATGCTGCCATTGCATAAAAGTAACATCTGTTTCAGTGTATTTACAACTTATGGTCAGGATGGAAATGTCAGAGTACCTGGGGGCACGTCTAGATGACACTCAGAATCCGAAATAAGAAATGCAAATTCGGCTCGAATTTGCATATCTTCCTTTTTTTTCCCGGAAGAGGCTTTTCCAATATTTGGTCTGTCTACACAGGGCCAAATATCAGACAATCCCCCTCTTTCAAAAGCCCCCTGTAAACCTCCTTTTAGGAGGAATAAGGGGACTTTCAAAAGAGGGTTTTTTCTGATATTTGGCCCCGTGTAGACAGGCCAAATATTAGAAAAGCCTAATCCTGGGGAAAAAAATTGAAGAAGATATGCAAATTTGAGCCAAATTTACATATCTTCTTTCAGAAGCTGTGCGTAGTCTAGACGTGCCCTGGTGACTAAGGACCCTAATTGCCATTTTTAAGAGTTACTTAGACACTTAAGAGCCTAAATCCCATTGACTTTCAAATAGATTAAAGTTCTAAAGTAGCCTGAATCACTTTTGAAAATGGGAGCTGGGTTCCTAAGTCATTCAAGTGCTTCTGAAAATGTTAACCTGGACCCAAACCTCACTGCTGTAAATGAGTCTTTCCATTGACTTCAGTGGACATTGGATCAAGCCCTAAATGTATAAATACCTACTTCTCTCATTTAAAAGGTAAATCTTTCCATAATGTAGGATGACATGATAAAGGGAAATAAATTGGAAAACTTACTATCCTCTGATGCGTCTCTACTTCAGACAAACTTACAGGCTCTATCAGCTTCAACTATTACTTCTACAATGAAAATAAGTTGAGAATTTTTTCAACAGGGTGAATCGTCTTCCTCAGTTGTCAGTTCGGCTTGTGGACAAGTAAGTACTTTTCCTCCTCTATATGCAGAGATTTATCTTTATTTGCTAATTAGTGTTTTTATAAATTGGATTGTTCCCATTAACTAAAGTAGGAACTTTTTTGTTTCCATTATTCTGTCTGAAATTATACAATGCAAAGAGCCAGAGAGACTGACATTGGCTACTGTCCTGAACTGGAATGGCCTGGAATAATGAGAACCTGGCTATATAAGGAGGAAAAGGGAGTCAAATATGAAGTCAAAGTGCGGATAGTGAAACTAGATAAAATAATAGAGTAAATAACGAAAAAGGCAGGCTGAAACTAGAAGCTTCAGGAGGAAAGATAAGTGGTTTTGCCAGGAAATGAATAGTTTGGGTTTCTTTTTACACAGGGTACTTCATACGACAGCAATCCCTGCCACCAGGTGAGTAACCTTTTCCCATTGTTTTTAAGGTTTGCCTTAAACTGGTAGATAGTAATGGAATATGTTGTTGTAAATTTAATTTCTTTTTCTCAGAAAGTGGGACAATGCTGCACTCAGAATTATGATATTTCTCTGAAAGATCTGTGCAAATCTCATCAGGTTTCTTTATTAATATTAGATTTAGTTTTTTAAAGTACAAACATCCTTACATGACTTTAGAGAATTTGACTGTCATTAGAGTACCTATGGGTATGTCTACACTACAATGTTAGTTCGAACTAACGGACATTAGTTCGAACTAACATTCATAGCCGCTACACTAGCGCTCCGCTAGTTCGAATTTGAATCGAACTAGCGGAGCGCTTAGTTCGAACTAGGAAAACCTCATATTACAAGGATTAAGCCTAGTTCGAACTTACTAGTTCGAATTAAGGGGTGTGTAGCCCCTTAATTTGAACTAGTGGGAGGCTAGCCCTCCCCAGGTTTCCCTGGTGGCCACTCTGGCCAACACCAGGGAAACTCTATGCCCTCCTCCCGGCCCCGGACCCCTTAAAGGGGCACGGGCTGGCTACGGTGCCCGTGCCAGGTGCAAGCCTGCCAGCACCCAGCCAGCAGACCCTGCACCTGGCACGGCACAGAGCCACCCACCCGATGTCCCCCAGCCCACCCCCTCTTCCCGGGACCAGGCTGGCGGCTCCCGGGAGCTTGCCCGGGACCGCAAGAGGCGGGCACCTTCCTGGGCTAGTGCGGACATCGTGGACCTCCTCCACGATCTCCGCACTAGGCACAGGAAAGTGGCCGTCTAGGGCAGGAGAGCTTCCAGCCTGGCCACCCAGGAGCAGGTGTGCATGAAAATCAAGGGGGTCCACTGAGACCCCCGACCCTGAGCCCTGAGCTTACAATGGCCGTCCTGGGTCAGACCAAAGGTCCATCTAGCCCAGTAGCCTGTTTGCCGACAGCGGCCAACCCTAGGGACCCTGGAGGGGATGGACCGAAGACAGTGACCAAGCCATTTGTCTCGTGCCATCCCTCTCCAGCCTTCCACAAACTTTGGGCAGGGACACCACTCCTACCCCCTGGCTAAGACTACACCATGGACCCAACCTCCATGACTTGATCTCACTTCCCTTTAAACTCTGTTCTAGTTGTAGCCTTCACAGCCTCCTGCAGCAAGGAGTTCCACAGGTTAACTATTTGCTTTCTGAAGAAGAACAACTTTCTCTTACTAGTTTGAAGCCTGCTACCCATTCCTTTCCTTTGGTGTCCTCTAGTCCTTCTTTATGGGAACTCATGAAGAACTTTTCTGAATGCACCCTCTCCACCCAACCCCTGCTTTTAGAGACCTCTATCCTGTCCCTGCTCCATCTCCTCTTTTCTAAGCTGAACAGTCCCAGTCTCTGTAGCCTCTCTTCATCTGGGACCTGTTCCAAACCCCTGATCATGTTAGTTGCCCTCCCCTCTCCCAGCCTTTCTCTTCCCCTCTCCCACCTCCTTTTCCCAGTCTCCCCCAGTTTTGTTCAATAAAGACAGAGTCAATGTTGGAAGAAACGTTATCTTTATTTTGTACATCAATAAGAAGGGGAGCTAGGGAAGGGTAAGTGGAAGGAGGTGAGGGAGGAATGGGGTACGAGCCCCCGATGGGGAGGACTGGGCTGGCTCTGCGGGCTTCTGGGGGTGGAAGCTCTCCTGCAGCCCCCCGATTGCCCCCTCTCCCCAGATGGCAGCCTGCGGCAAGTGCAGCTGGGCTGATGGCCGAGTGGTGTGATGTGCCCAGTGTGGGTACTCCGGGCAATCCAAGCCAGGACTGCTTTGCAAGCGGGGCACCCCTTAGAATTGTCTGTCCGGGGTGGGGGTCGGGACCCTTTAAGCACAGCCCTCGGCTAGCCTGAGACAGCATCTCCACGCTCTAAGTCCTCCTCTGATGCCCTGCCGGCACTGCTTCCGGCCATCCTTAAGCCCTGTTCAGGGTCCACTCAATGTGGACTTGCTAGTTCGAATTAGCAAAACGCTAATTCGAACTAGTTTTTAGTTCTAGACGCGTTAGTTCGAATTAGCTTAGTTCGAATTAACTAATTCGAACTAAGTTAGTTCAAATTAACGTTGTAGTGTAGACGTACCCTCTGTGACTTAGTGCAAAATTTGAAGAGCACCTAACTTATATGGCAGCCTTTTATCTTAAATTGTAGCGCACACTCCCATACACACGTATAGGAGGAGGTGCAGGGAAGGAAGTCTATGGGGGATCCCTTCGCAGAGATCCCTCTCCCCAACACTAATGCTGCCCCTTAGTGGTAGTGAGGTTTAGTCTTCTCTGCTGGACCCAAACTCAGTTTTGTCTCTGGCCCCCAAAGGGCACCTTGTCTCTCTGTCTACACTGATTACATTGGCTACACTGAAGCCATCCCACCATTATTTTTTATATTTTGCAACACCTTTTAAGCACAAGGAGAGAGGGCCCCTTACTGTTCTGCACACTGGTGAAGCAGCATCTCCTCAGCACCAGAGATCTGAAAGACAAGTGACCAGAGAATAGAACATTGGCAAGACCAAGGCCCTGAGTTTGGAAAGGCTTGTGTCCTCTAGTGTGGAGAATACTAGCTCATAATTCCTTTGGGGCTCACCTCTGTGCTCAGCAGTAGAGTAACCCAGGCCCTCTCACTCCTCCAGGTTTTAGTCTGGAACACTGGGACTGTCATTTCAGGCATGCAGCCTGGGCAAGAGTATCACCAAGCCTGTTACTGGATCACTTCTTACCACTCAGTCTCTTTGGAGGCCCAATGGGAACCAGCTGTCAATTTACAACATGCCCTCAACTGAAAGGGGTGGAGGAGCTCAGCTCCTTCACTCATGGGCATTCTCTGCAAAGGTTACCTGCAACTCCCCCTTGAGATTTGTTCTGGGCAGCATGGGACTCCTGCTGTCTTCCCTAAGGAACTACTTTTGTAGGTCCACTCCCTTGCATTGGTCACTCCAACTGATCTGTGCTGCACCCTTTCAAGGTCCACCATCATCAAATGGAAATTTATTCCAGCGTGTCTCTTGGTACTGGAACGATTCACTGTAATTTGGATTGTATCCCTTAGCTATGGTGTGGGGATTTTTGTTGCAGGATGAAGTTGTAATTCAACTTCTAACTTTCTATGCAGCCTTTGCTACTAGAGAAAAAAGGTGGCTGATGTATATTTTAGTGGGCCAACTTCCATTGGCGGAAAACTTTTTTGAGCTTCACAGAGCTCTTCTTCATATCCAGGGAAGATAATCAGTATCGCAACTAAACACAAGATGGAACAGACTGTTAAGCATAAGAGATGAACATAAGTTGCAGGAGATCACTTAAAACAAAGTAGGCAATTAATACATGCAGTACTAGAACAAAGAAGAGTTAGTAGTTACAAATTGTTGTAACGAGCTATAAAATCAGGATCTTTGCTAGTTTCCAAACTATTATGATTTTACTATACCTATATTTCAAAACAGCTGTCGTCTCTCAATACACAGGGGCTGTGTCTAGACTGGCCAGTTTTTCCGGAAAAATCAGCCGCTTTTCTAGAAAAACTTGCCAGCTGTCTACACTGGCTGCTTGAATTTCTGCAAAAGCACTGACTTCCTACTGTAAGAAATCAGTGCTTCTTGTGGAAATACTATTCTGCTTCCGTTCAGGCAAAAGTCCCTTTTGAGCAAAGCTTTTGCGCAAAAGGTCCAGTGTAGACAGCTCAGATTTGTTTTCCACAAAAAAGCCCTGATCGCAAAAATGGCAATCGGGGCTTTTTTGCGGAAAAGCACGTCTAGATTGGCACGGATGCTTTTCTGCAAAAAGTGCTTTTGCGGAAAAGCATCCGTGCCAATCTAGACGCTCTGTTCCGAAAATGCTTTTAACGGAAAACTTTTCCGTTAAAAGCATTTCCGGAAAATCATGCCAATCTAGACGCAGCCTTGCAGTCTTTCTTTAGGGAAAAAAGCTATTTCCACCCAAGACTAAAAAATATTTGTTTTTTGTTTCCTTAGAACCTAGTAAAAACTGGAAGAAAATGCCTTTTTCTGTTCCCAGTAACCAATATTGGATGAAATCCTGAGCTCAATGAAGTCAATGGCAAATCTTTATTGACCTCACAGGGGCTTAGATTTCACCCATTCTTTGTTATACGCATTTTGGTTTCCCTATGGTTAGAAATATCATCTTGCTATCTGACTCATATATGAGCCATTGTCATTTTTGGCATTCCAAGGAATATTACTATTGTAGATCATAGTTCCTCATCAAAGATGAATGTTGAACATCTTGCAGCCTTCATCAGATCATTAATTAAAAACTACCCTCTTTGAAGCTCTCAAGTTCTTGTATGCTAATCTTTTGACTAGTCACTATATTAATGAAGTATAAAGACATGTAGTGCTCCATTTTCAATTACATCCAGAATTAAACAGAATTTTTACTGGAAAAATTAAACTTTCTGTGGCCACTGTTCAAAATTGGACATAAGTGTGGTGTGCAGCATTTAAAAAGAGATGTTTATTTCTCTCCAGTATTTACCTTTTTATTATTTTCAGTTTATACTTAAGTCACCTATCGTCAGATCCACAGTGTTCACGATTCCCTAATACTTCCTTCTCCGAAGGAAAACAACCCAATTGTATTTATTTAACAACACTGTAGTTAAGCAGTCCCTTTCACAAAGACATAATTTATGTTTTATTTATTTTAGAGGTTGGATCACTTTCCTTATAAAGCTACGGCAGTGGCCAGGGAAATAGCTCATTTTGCCTGTTGTCTTATTTTACTCCTGATGACAAACCTTAAATGGCTTTAGGAACTCTTTGCACTACCATAGCTTTTTATTGGTGACTTTAATTTCCAAGCTACAGGCCCCAGAATCTAGTTCATTGCATTTAACCAATCTCTTTGATGGCCATATAACTGGTTTCCGTTATCTTTACAGGGTTCACAAAATTCTTCAGTCAGCAGTGGCAATGCTTGTAATCAGGTGAGTATTTTTTTCTCCAGTATATCTAGATTGTTGTTCAACTTGCCTCTATGAGCACTAATTTACTCGTCGTTCTATATACTAGTTACCACCTAACTTTCACCTTCCATTCAGCTGTGAAAACTGCTAGCAAGGGTCACTTCTGTTTCTAGACACTAGCACAGTGCTGCAGTGTTTCCATTGAAAACACCAAGGGAATGTCTTTAAATCTCAATAAAAACTCCTAAAAACATTTGAATACTGGAGTTTCTAAATTATTCTGTGTGAGACAACTAGGGTTGCCAACCCTCCAGAATTGTCCTGGAATTAAAGATTTCTGACTCGTGATGAAATCTACAGCAGTTCATCCAGCAAGCTGGCAATTCTAGTGACAACACCTGTATTTTGTGATATTTAACAATGGTCAAATAAAACTTTATTTAAAAAGATTGCAGTGAAGCTATAGAGTTTATGCCAGTAAAGAATTTGTATCAGTTTTTGCTTTGTTGTCATTTTCAGTTCATTTGATAGTTTATATGAAGACTGAAGCCATTTGAAATTACATTGCTTTGTACTGACCCCCTTCAACCAGCTTGCAAGGCTGCTGCACAGTTGAAAGTTCCACATAAATAATTTTATCACCACATAGTAATTCAGTTTTTAGTAGATATATATACTCAATCCCATATACTCTGACTGGCTATTTCTCTGAGAACTCACCATCCATATGCACATGGGCCCCTCAAGCTCTTGTGTCACCCACAGGTAGCATTCATTTAAATCTACCTGTATTCATTTCCCACACCAGGGCTCTGCTCTGGGACTTTTCAGTAGGTAGAAGCCAGTATAAATATGTACAGAATCTGGCCCAGGGAATTTTACCTTTATATATGTGAATGGACTATCTTGATACTTCTGCAAGATTCTAATAGTGTTCTGGTTTCTTCACAGAGTTCATCCAATTGCACAAATGGGAAGCCTGTCTTTACCCGGGTAAGCATACTTTCTTTATCACATTTAGGGGACTTACTGTAGTATGCCTTTAAGAAAAAGAACAATTGGTTTATTTATTTGAAGAGTAATTTTACTGTCAAGAGTTAGTTTTAGAAGAAGGTCTGATCTTGTAAGGTCCTGTTCTGGGGTTTGGGGGACCCTGAGTTTCCATTCATCTTGCAGAATTGGATCAGACTGAAACTAGTCATATCAAACTGGAATAGAACTATCTCATTCAAACAGCACTCCAGAACACTGTACAGTTGATGCAGTCAATAGACATTGAAGGTGTGGACCTGGCCTTTCAATAGCCTCTAATCAGTCCATAAACAGAATTATTTACATATTTGCCTTTATATTATGTATTATACCATTTAATTTAAAGCTAAAAGGTCTATAGATATCAAAACAAATAAAAATATAGCCCAAAATAAGATATTGGGCTGGAGTGCCCATGTGAATTTTCTTGAGTTAATAGCTCATTTCATTGTCTTTTCACAGGATACATCTCATGCTCTGAGAAGAAAGAATTATAATAGACAGGTAAAGCAATATCTATCCTCTTTTATGCAGAATTTTGTCTCCAGTAAAGGTGTTGTAATGCTAGTATTTGAGTTCCTAGGTATGTTATCTACAAAAACAATATGTTGATAGGAGAGCTCTGTCCCATCAGATTAGAACAGCTACACGAGAGCTCTTACAGCAATGCAGCTGCATTGGTACAGCTGCAATGCAGTAAGCTCAGTAGAGGAGACATAGCCTAAGACAAAAGAGCAAGCAGAAAATGTCTAGCTGCCATCTAAACTAGTGAGTAGAGGCAGAGGTACAAGGTCATTAGACCTTATTCCCCTGTTTCCCTAAAATCACTCCTAGCACATAGTAGCTTTTTAGGATAAAAGCTCCAAGATGATATGCCTAGAGTGGAATTCAGAGTCTCTTATGTGCTGAATCTTGAGAACAGAGTAAATACTGTTAATGACATGGACAGCTCAAAGACAGATCAATCCAGTGAAAACAGAGCACATCCTGCTATAAGTGCATTCTAGAAAGGATATTCTGGGTGCATATGCATGGAGAACTGGAAACGGGGCAACAAGAGTGCAAGTCTAGCCTCGAAGCCAGTACGGTACTACATTTTTGGGGAAATCTTCCTGTAAAATTATGGTTCTCACAGGGAAATTATTCGTTTTGGGTTTCTTTACAGAATGAATCCTCTGTCACAAGCAGCAATAGTGCTAATGTCCCGGTACTAGCACATTCTCTGCTGTATTTCCTCCCAAGGAGTTTCAGAAATCCCCTCCACTTGTGGTACATAGCGACTAAAGTTATTTGATGGTGAACTGGTTTAGAATGTCACCTTCTGATCAGACCTAGCTCCCACAGGAGTTATCACATCTTGCTTAGACTCACCATCCTTCATACTTCCTCAGCTGACACAATTTAACCATTCAGCCTCATGAGGGGATGTTACATGGCAAATTGTCTTGATTGACCTCTAAACCTGTACTTGGTGGTTAAATGGGGTCATCTTGAAACACAGCCATTCTGGTGGAAAGGTAAATATGCACTCTCACAGTATTTGCTACCTTTTTTTTAATAAAAATTATTTGGACTTGAATAGTATCAATCAATTACTTGTCATGTGGAAGATACATTTTAGGGCTATCTTACTGTGGTGCCTCTCATGCACTACTACCCTCTGGAGACCAATATTTGGATTTGAAGGTGAAAGGAAGTAGTCTCAGCAAGCTAAGCAGAAGGATTTCAGACATGCTTCTCTGTACAAATTTGATCTTCTTGACAGTTAGCAAACTTCTTTTGGTTTCAAATGCTAATGACACTATAAACTAATCCCATATAATCAATCACACCTGACAAAAAATCCAGTCATTCAACAATGTCCTTTTCCATTAACCAGAATAGCTTTCCTGTCTCCTGGCAGGAAAAAAAATAGTGTCTGCTTTTCTGAAAATACTTGGGTTTTTGTTCTTACTGAAGGCAGACTTTTCTGCTGTGTATTGAGACCTCATAAGTTACTGTAGTTGCTCCATGTAATGGTGAAATTTTTACCTGCACAGAGGACTGGCTCAAATTAATTGTAGGTGACTTTTCCTCACAGATTTAATCACAGATATTTTTAATACATTTAAAAACTGGAAACCTGTTATTTTAAGGATTCATATATTATAAGACTGCCACTCTGGTGGACCGATGTTTTCTCCCAATATGCCATTTGCTTCTTTGAAAATGTGGATGATAGTTTGATTACATGTTTCCTTTGTTTGGAACATGCAGTGAAGTATTCCTTTAATCTAGATAAATGTCTGAGAATGTTGGTCATTCTGCTGAAATTAAATACACTAAAAATATGAACACAGATATTAAAAATCTCACTCTCTACAATACAGTTTTGATCCAGTATGCCACTTAATAACTAAAAACACATTTATTGTATATTAAGTTGATTAGTCATAGTGTGGAATTTTTATGCCTGCTGAGATTTAAAGCCATAAGGTAAAAGTAGGCACTGTCATTCTAACCAAAGTCAGGCTTCTAAATACTTTCAGCTTTGTTCAGTATAAACCTATTTATGTTCATCTTATTTAATTTTTTTTTCTCGGTAAAGGAAAATAACTACTGTTTTTGAAAATAAATTTCATTTTCTAGTCCCATTAACTCACCCTCTTTGCTATATATAGCTCACTTTAATATCCAATTAATATCATCCACTCACTAGCAAAATTTGTGTTAAAGTGCTTTGCTTAACCTAGGCATAATGACCTAATTTTGCTTCCCTACCTCACACTGAATAATGCCTCAGGCTTTGCTTTACAAAGATACTTAGGCACATAAATCTCAGTTTTTACTTTCATTGCAATCCAGAAACACCCACTAACCTTATAAATGCCTAAAATTATGACACCTAAGCTTTTTCAGCAGACATTCCCCAAATGCCTAAGTTTCTGTGTCTGGTATGCACACTATTACCTGATATAGGTATCCACATGTCTATCTTCAGTATGAGCCACACAGTAATCCACAAACTAAAGGGAAGGTAGGTGTTCAGCTACTTATCTTGTGTTCAGGGTCAATCTGCCAGTCATGCTCAGAGGCTACCTTCTGGACTGGGTCCTGTTTGAAACCTGACCAGAGGAGGTGATATCTGTGCCAACCTTATAACTGTTTGCCTAGTGGAAAGAGAGCTCAGCTGGAATATATGGGACACAGGTTCAATTCCCCTCCATTTTTGATAGCAGGGAAGAGAGCAATGGAATACAGGTCCCCCATAGGGATGTAAGTGACTAGTCGACTATCCAATAAGCATAAACTTATCGGCTAGTCAACTAGTGTAGCGACTAGTCACTTCCCCTCCTCCTCACCCCCCCCACACACACTTGCTGCCTCTATCAGAAAGTCAGCAAGGCAGGGAGCAGAAGCTGGTGCTGGGATGAACTGGCTTAAAAGCCAGTTTCTTCCAGCACCATCTCTGCAGGCAGGTAGAGGCACGGTGGGTAATGGTGCGAGCGGGGGCTGAAGTAGTCTCCACTTTCACTGCTTCTGAAGGGCTTCTGCTTTTGAAATGTACAAGAGACCCAGCAGGGGCTACTCCTAGGGTATGTCTACACAGCAGGACTAAATTCAATTGAGTAGCTAAAGTCGAAATAGCTTAATTCAGCTTTTGGTGCTGTCTACACAGCAGGAAGTGAAGGAAGAGCACTTGTCCTTCAACTTCCTTTACTACTATGAGTTGGAGTAAGTCCTCCAGCTCGACATTATTTCGAAATAAAGGCTTGTAGTGTAGATGCACACTGTTATTTCAGAATAACATCAGTTATTCTGAAATACCACTGCTCTGTAGATGCTCTCCTTTAGTCCTTTATTCCATGCAGCAGGAACATACTGCTAATTTGACTTTAGCACTGTTCAATTATACTTTGTCAAGTCCTATTACATAAAACAAATCTGGTATTTAATTTTTTCCACAGGATAGAACTTCCTTGGAAAGCACTCCACCAGGAAATCCAGTAAGCACTATCTTCAGGTTTTTTCTTCTAACATGCCATTTACCAAACTGAAAAGATGGATATTCTAAAGTCATGTAGTAATGAGGAGGGAGATTTAAGAATTACTTAAAAGTGGTTAAGCCCATGGGCCACATGTTGAGTAGCCCTGCTGTAGAATTCACTCCCTATGTAAAGTTTTGATTTAACCTGACATTTAGTAATTAGAGCCTGTAATAATTATTTGGATTAGGCCTACAAGGTATAGTGTAGAATCTGATGTAGATCTTAGATCTATTAATTCTGGCCTAAAATTTAAGAATTAATTTAGTCTCCCAGTAATAGAAATCTTTACTGAGATGAGAGGCTGATACCTGAAACAGCTGTCTTCTAACATGTCTTTTAAACACAACACGTTTCTCTAGCATTCTTCTCAGTATTTTAACATGTCACAATTAGAAGACAAAGCTCTCTCTATATATATATTCCATTCAAGAATTTGAGCTATATTCACTTTGGATTATTAATCAAAAATACTTCCATGAGGAAAAATGACTTCCATGTTTATTTAAAAACAGTATACTATATTCAGATTTCCTTTAGATTAGCATTGGGTGTTTGATAAATTAATTTACACTCCTAGGGTACCTCTACACAGCAGGGCTAAAGTCGAATTAAGCTACGCAACTTCAGCTACATCAATTGCGTAGCTGAAGTCGAAATAACTTAATTCAGCCTTTGGCGCTGTCTGTACAGCAGGAAGTGAAGAAAGAGCACTCTTCCTTGAACTTCCTTTGCTCCTTGTGAAATGAGGGTTACTATGAGTTGAAGTAAGAAGTCCTCCAGTTTGACATTATTTTGAAACACAGGCTTGTAGTGTAGATGTGCACTTTGTTATTTCAGAATAATATTAGTCATTCTGAAATACTGCTGCTGTGTAGATGTACCCCTATAGTCCTTCATTCCATACAGCAGGAACATACTGCTTATTTGACTTTAGCACTGCTCAACTGTATTTTAAGTCAAGTCCTATTACATAAAACAAATCTGGTATTTAATTTTTTCCACAGGATACAACTTCCTTGGAAAGCACTCCACCAGGAAATCCAGTAAGCACTATTTTCAGGTTTTTTCTTCTAACATGCCATTTACCAAACTGAAAAGATGGATATTCTAAAGTCATGTAGTAATGAGGAGGGAGATTTAAGAATTACTTAAAAGGGGTTAACTGTCTGAGAATACTGGACACAATATTTAAATCAAATAGCTTTAGTAGTGGAAGGATGCTGTAGAAACAATGACTCCCTATGTAAAGTTTTGATTTAATCTGACATTTATTTGGATTTATAATTATTTGGATTAGGCCTACAAGGTATAGCCCAGAATCTGATGTAGGTCTTAGATCTATTAATTCTGGCCTGAAATCTTTAAGGATTTTCAGTTTCAAGATTAAATGACAGCACACTTTTGTAATTCAGCAAACATCTTGTATTACAAGCTGGAGAGCTGACAGCCTCTGCAGGCCCCTGAGCAGGTGGGGGTGAGGTGGGGTCACAGGCAGAAGAGGTGGGACCAGGGCAGACAGCCCTCATTGCCGTCCAGAGTGCAGTGCTTCCCTGCCTCCTTGTCCTGTCACAGCCACCCAGGGCTCTGGTGGTGACTTAGGACTCCAGCCGCCACTGCTGTCACAGCTAGAAGTCCCGGCCGGAATTGCTGGGCTCTGGGGCAACTGTTCCCCTCTCACCATCAGTGAGCCTGATTACAAGAACTTTGAAGGTTTTCTGACAAACATAGAGAAGTTTTTGCCTAAATGTGGGTGAAACATGACTTTTCGTGTTTATGAAAATGGTGGCTACCCTTTGAAAATGCCTATTTTACCGTCTCATTTCTCAATAAAATCTCTAGTCTCTAGTCATTTTGAACTCCAGTCATCTTAAGAGTGTGGGTTTAAAAGGCCACTCAAGTCAACAGAAAGATTCTCGTTGAGTTCAATGGGTTTTGGATCTACTCTTACATATCTTCTGTTGGAATACTTTTCTCCTTGACGTACTTTTGATTCTCAGTAGAAGGAAATCTTACTAGAACAGGCTGATTGTAAAGAGAGAGTAGTATCATTTCCTAGCACAGTCTGACATCTGAAGGAGAGCTGATAGATTATGGGGCTCTAGGATAACTCACCTTTTATCACCTCCTCTCCTGCCCCCCAACTAGCTGGTTAGACAATTTACTTTTTATTACAACGCTTTTCATGTTAAATTTTGCGTGAAGTAGTGCTGTGGAATGAAAGGAGACACAATTGTATTTATCCACTTGTGGTCATTCATTTAATCAGAAGAAAGTACCAGTCAGGGGCAAAGCTCTTTCTGATTTCAGTCTGGTCAAGGATTGTGTCTTCTCATATAGACCTTATGGGTACATCTACACAGCAGCATTATTTTGGAGTAACTGCTGTTATTCCAAAACAACATAATGCGCATCTATACTACTAGCCTTTATTTTGAAATAATGTCAAGCTGGAGGACTTCTTACTTTGACTCATGGTAACCCTCATTTCACAAAGAGTAAGGGAAGTCAAAGGAACCGTGTTCTTCTTTCTATTTCTTGCTGTGTAGACAGCACCAAAAGCAGAATTAAGCTATTTTGACTTCAGCTATACAATTGACATAGCTGAAGTTGAGTAGTTTAATTCAACTTTAGCCCTGCTGTGTAGACATATCCTTTGTTAAAAGATTTCTTTAAGACAGAAACAGAACAAATGGCTTTTTTTAAAAAAAACAGGTGTCATCTTCCTCCAGAGATAGTCAGTCTGGTAAATGCACACTCGTTTTTACTGTCCTAAAATGTCACTTAAACAGAAAAGTTGGCTGTTTGACTGTGGTCTGGTAAACTTTTTCCCCCCTAGATTATAAAGCCCAGAAAGGATTATTCTGATCATTCAGTCTGACCCCCCAGCAATAACAGATGTTGTAAGACTAACCTGAATTCATTCTGTTTGAACTACAATGTACCTTTTATAAAAGACACCCAATCTGGATTTAAACTTTCTAGTGACTAAGCATCCACCATAACCCTTGACAAGTTGTTCCAATTTGTGCCTAATTTCCAGACTGGATTTGCCCTGCCATTGAATCTTGTTATAATGTAATTAACACACCTTCTGGGTGTGGTGTACTATCCCATCTAGTAAAATCTAGACCATTAACAAAAAGAATGAGTCTGCTTAGCTGAGAGGCATCCAGCTTTTAGCTCATGCAGTAGATGCTCATGCTCTAAGATTCAGAGATCCCAGGCTCAGTTCTGCCAGTCACCATTACAATAGGTTTGTAGACTGAAGAGCCCTATGTTATGAAATTTCTGTTCACGAGTGCTTGCATATGTACTGTAATCAAGACAACCTTTTACCTTCTCTTTTGATAAACTAAATAGGTATTGAGTTCCTTGATTCTTTCACTACAAAGCATTTTTTCTAAACATTTAATCTTTCTCATGCTTCTTCTCTGAACCATCTGAAAGTTTAACATTCTTCTTGAATTGTGGTCACCAGACCTGTAAGGTAGCTGAATGAAAGGAAACAACTGTTCTTTCATTCCGTTTAGTGAGGATATTTAGATAAAGTAGGCAAGCCTGATTCACTATTCCATTTTTGACCATGCAGCTTTATCTTCATGAGGTTACAACAGTTTCAAACCATTTTCTCAGAAGAATCAATCCCCCATACCGTAATTTAAGTCATTTAATGTGTAGCGGGGGGAAAATAACTGTTTCCAATTTTTTTTAACAGGAATCACCCTTAGATGACCAAATGGTAAGCTAGCTTTTACTGTTGTTGTTTTATTTTCTAATACTCAGCTTACATTGAAAATGTGGATGTCATTTTGATTAGGTCTGTTTGGGATCTGAGGAGTCTATCAGAGTTCCTTCAGTCCAGACCAAAAGCTGAGAACATTGGACATTATAGTGAAATAAACAGTCTCATCAAATTTGATGAGAATTCAAATATTGAATTTCAACAGTATTGCTTTGAATTAGCCTACAGCTTAGAAATGGAATACACAGTTATTTTTTAGATTAGATTTAATAATTGTAATATTTCATTATTCAGAATCCTCTGCCTTTAAAGGACCATATTTGCTTTTCAGCAGGAGGTAACTGAACACGGCATCCCACTGAAACTCACCTCCTTAAACTAAGTCTCAATTTAGTGCACAGATTCTGAGTTCTGCAGAAAAGTTCAAAAAGCTGTCACACATACTCTTCCCATACAGTACATTTTGTTTTATCTCACTACATAAATACCTTTATGTAATACCTTTATGTATGTTATGTGGTTAGTCAGTACTCAAACCACATGGTCAACATTTATTAATGAGAACAGACAAGTTGTGCAGTTCTCTGGAATTTACCATGCTTTGAAAATCACAGTGAATAAAATTGTTCTTTCACATTTATTAAATTCCTCAATGCCTGACTGTTTCTGAAAAAGGATAACATGCCTTTCTATTCTTTGTAGAACTCTGCTGCGAAACAATCCAGCCCTGGCCTTTTGCTGCTATTCAGTATTTTAAGTACCTTTGCCATCTCTTCTTCACTTGTGCACAAGTGGTTTATATGAACTTCTGAAGACATGACCGGAGCCTACAACATGTATTCTGCAATAAGATTAATTTTCTGTACAAAATTCTAGTCAAACTTGAATATATAATTTATCGGTTGTAATTGTGTATAGTTAATATGCCATTGTTTTGATTAGTTCTACCTGTTTCTGTTTACATGCTGGTTTATTTTTCAGTATTTTAGGCATCATTTGAAGAGGAGATATTGTGCCCTAACTATAGGAACGTTTACTTCTAACTGACATGATGAATACCTGATCTGAATTTGATCTAGTTGTGAATCCAAGCACTCGCAATATCTAGAACCCACATGGCTATTAACTTAGGGAAAACAATAATAGCAGATTGTCATGTGTACACGCTGAATGCTTTCACTTATTACATAAAATAAAGTTAATCACATATTTTGTACAAAAGTGTCAGGGGAGAAGAAAAGCAGCGTTAGATTAAAAGTCATTCTATTATAGTAATTAAACTAGAACTAATTGTAAATCTCACACAGCAGAAATTTCTTACTATAGTTAAACTTTTTGGATAGTCTACCTCTCTATAAAAGGACAAGGCAGGCAGACATTCTGATACTTAAGATGGAACATTGTATATCTAGACCTGTGGTTTTTCAATCTTTTCATTTGTAAACCTCTAAAAATTTTCAAATCAGAAGTATGGACTTCTTTGAAAATCTTAGACATAATCTGTGGATCACAGGTTGAAAACCACAGGTCTAGACATATCCATCTAGACACTAAGAATGTTTGAGAATTAGTCTGGCTGCTGTAACTGCTAGAATATCTGTATCAGCTCAATCAACGTGTATTAAACCTACACTGTGAGAGCTGATCTATTGGCAAATTTAATTTCAGGAGGAAATTGAGATTCACAAACTAGTGTTGCTGTGCAGCAGACATGGTCCCAGAGAAATATACAGTCTTTGCCTGACGAGTATTTCAAGGAAACAAAGTTTCACACGCATCTTTTAGCAGTGTTTTTACTTGAGCTCTATTCAGAAGTATTGCTTTTGAAAGGCTGATACACAATCAGGGAATAAACAGATTCTCCCAGAAAATGCAAATACTAGTAGTTTTAAAATGTAACCTGTTCATGCTTACTTTCAAGTAATAATCTCCTAGCAGCAGGTACCTGGTGTTTAATATATTACATCTTTATTGTAGTGTCTCTTACAGATAGGTACAATTGTCATAGCTCTAATAGAAAGGTATGTTTTAACATAGGATAGGTCTAAACTGCGTTGCTCTTTTGGAATACCTTTAAAAGCGGGCGCACTATTCTGGCGTCCCTGTAATAGTTAAGGGATTTGTCAGAATAGTGCCTTATTTTGAAATTTGGCGCTGTGTAGACAGTGCAAAATTTCAAAATAAGCTCTTTCGATTTAGATTTGGAGTAAACTATGCAATTTTCATAGCACAAATTGTGTAGCTTATTCTGACAGCAGGATGCTGTCTAGACGTACCCATAATGTCAAATGTTAACCAAGTGAACCTAAAACACTTTTACAATATTAATCAAAGACCTAGAAGTTGTATATAGTCTGAATGAGTTTTGCCTGCATAATAACTCCCAGATTTGGCCCACTGTGTATATCTTTAAAAATGGGTTAATATATATAATTAAATAATTATCTAAAATACAATATGTGGTATAGTGTTCATTTGCATAGAAACTGCATTACTTTAATAAATAAGTGTATTGGGCCCATATGATATCTTGCCACTTATAAGTTTTTATGCCTCATAAGTGACAACATTTTAAAACTGTTTTTCATATACTTGTGTGCAGTTTTGTGAGTTTTGTAACATACTGTAATTACTTGTGGGCAGGGTAGAAATACAAGGACTGATTGTAGGTGTATATAACGTGGACCCAAGAGTTGTAAATTTGGGTGAAGTGAGATTTTGAGAGAAAAATACTGCCATTTATATGGCTTTGTCTCAGAACAAAGATAAAATGGAATAGTTGGAGGTTCTGGGCAGAAGCTCAACTGTGAATCAATGAGAGAAAAACAGAGGTTTTTTAGGTAATATTGTTTCCCTTATTCTAATAAAACTTCTTCAGCTGTTAAATGTTCTGTAATTATTTACCATTGGCACAACATAGCCACTAATAGATTAGATCTGAACAGTTTCTATAGTTAGCTGTGGATTTTGGGCTGCCAATTCTAGATGGGAAAAGAAATAGAACTATTTTGGGGTAAGATGAGCATCAGGTTACAACTTTGACAACCAGAGTACATGTGTATTATGATGAAAGCTGTGGAAACCAATGGGATTTCAACTTTGCTCTATGCACTTGACAGGATTATTGTTTTTATAGCCCTTTTTAGATGCATTAAAGTGCTTTACACAACTACAGACACAAATCACTTATACATTATCATTTCATTTTTTGTGAACAGAATATCCATAATACCATACAGTAAAATTGCACAAAGCTTTCAGAGGGGGAAGTAAAGAATTTAGACTCAGCTGAAGTAAGGGGAACTAGGTGAACAAAAAGTGGCTACTCAAACTGCAACTTAGTCATGACAACAGAGTGACTTTACTTTTGCAAATAATGGCAAGTGCTGTTAAACAGGTGGTCACAGCCTTGGTTTTGTGTCATCTGAAATTCAGCATTTCATGTCCCTTAACACCATAGTAGTATATTTGCTTGGTTTTACCTAAAAGGCTTATCTACATTAGACAAAGTTTAATGTTTCAGACACACACTGAGTATCAGTTTTAATTGGCTATTTGCCATTTCTGACACTTTCCAATATCATCTAACTGTATTCTGTCAGAGAAGTGGATTATTAGACTGTCAGCATCATCAGCTGGCCCAAGGAAGGGATGCTATCACTGTTAATTCTGGCAGTGCTGAATCAATACTAGCGACACTGAGAAATCTTTCTAAAATCTCCCTTAGGCCATTTCTACATTATGGGTGCATCTACACTTACTCCCTAGTTCGAGCTAGGGATGCAAATGTAGGTGACCGAAATTGCTAATGAAGCGGGGATTTAAATATCCTGCACTTCATTAGCATGAGCTTGCCAGCACATTACTCTGCTCGACAGCTGATTCAAACCAGGAAGTGCTCTCCTGGACAGATTAGTTCGAACCAAGGGGTTTGATTCAAACTAACACATATCCAGGAGCACACTCCCTGGTTCAAATCAGCTGTTGAGCGGAGTAACACGCTGGCAACATGCTAATGAAGCAGAGGATATTTAAATCCCTGCTTCATTAGCAATTTCGGCAAGTGTAGACGTACCCATTATGAGATAAGGTTGAATTTATTAAGGTTGATTTTTAGCACCTGTTTTTTGGAAAGTCAAAAGTGCATGTCCCCAGTGTGCATGAGAGTTCTGCATAGTGCATCCCCTGTAGGGTGCCTACCATTGACTTTAACAGTGATGCACTGAGGGTACCTGTCCTACAGCCCTTGCTGCTTTTTTGCATTTTGTGTTAGTCTTCCAATGTCCAATGGGACCAAAACTGTGCAACAGGAAGTTCTGGGTACATGTTGCCAGTCTCCCATAATGCACTCATCTCTTCTCTCTGTCCCTGCTGGAAAGCAACAGCAAACAATCTTTTCACATCCTTTTTTCCCTAGTTATCTATCTATTTAGATGCCATAGCAGGATAGGGATGGACACCATTCAGCAGCAAAGTTCTATAACAAACATATCACGCCTTTTACTGAAATATGTCCAGAGCCTACCCAGGGCCTGCCGGAAGGAGGAAGAATATGAGGAGGCCATGAACAGACACTTGTATGAAACCCTTGAGTTGAGCAATTGGCAGATACCAACAGCATTCAATCATCTTGACATAGTGAAACTCTGGTTCTGGTGCCATGAGATAAGCACAGACTGGTGGGACTACATAGTTATGCAGCTATGGGATGATGACCAGTGGCTGTAAAACTTTTGCATCCATAAGACCACCTTCATGGAACTTTGTGAATTGCTTTCCCCCGCCCTTAAGCACAGCAATACCAGAATGAGACCAGCTCTGACAGTTGAGAAATGAGTGGCAATTGCCCTGGCGTAGCTTGTAACATCAGGCAGTTACAGGTCTGTTGGGAATCAACTCAGAGTGGGTAAATCTACAGTGGGGGCCGCTGTGGTGCAAGTAGCCAAAGCAATCAATTCCCATCTGCTATGAAAGGAAGTGATTCCAGGAAACATGCAGGACACAGTGTAGGGCCGTCGTCACCAACAGGTCGATCGCGAGCTACTGGTCGATCGCAAGGCCTCGACCAGTCGCTCGCCAGGCGTCCTGTCCGCCCCGCCCCCATTTCCCTCCCATCTCCCAGAAGCCCCACTACTTACCTCAAAAGAAAACGGGGGTAGTGTCGGCTTCAGAAGTCCCGCATCTTAGTGCCATTTCCGGCCATTCCAGAAGTGCACTAGCTGCTCTGCTGGGTGTACTGCGGGAGGGAGCATCGGCTCCCTGCACCACAGAGGAGGGGTGAGTCAGCCCCACGGGAGGTGCTCAGGGGGTTTCCCAGTGCGTGCAGGGGGGTTGGCCCCGGGGCAGGCGCGCGCATGTGGGGCTTCCTTGCACAGGGGGAGGGGGCAGTTGGCCCCAGGGCAGGCGCGTGTGCGTGGGGCTTCCCTGCGTGGGTGGGTCGGCCCCCTGGGCAGGCACGCACTGGTTTCCCTGGGGGGCGGGGAGAATCCTGGGAGGAGGGAGATGCGGGGGACTCTCTGCCTCCACTGGCACCCCACTCCCCAGCCCCCACTCCCCAGCTACAGAATGCTGTCCCTGCTCCCCTGTCCCCAGCTACAGAATGCTGTCCCCACTCCCCTGCTACAGAACTCTGTCCCCACTCTCCTGGCCCCAGCTACAGAACTCAGTCCCCATTCCTGTCCCCACTCCCCGAACTCTGTCCCCATTCTCCTGGCCCCAGCTACAGAACTCTGTCTCTATTCCCGTCCCTACTCCCCGAACTCTGTTCCCCACTGGCACCCTGTCCCCAGCTGCAGAATCCTGTCCTCTGCCCTCCCAACACCCTGTTCCCTCTCCCCTGCCCCCAGCCGCAGAACTCTGTCCCCACAAAATGTATAATTATAAATGCTTCATTTTAGATTTAAATAGCATGAATAAAAAAAGACCATTTATTTCATAACTATAAACACGTGATTTTAATTGTATGTATCGCATAATTTAAAAATAAACTGTTTATCAGAGTGTGTAAGGAAGGGCTGGGGATAGCAAGAGATGGACAGGAGGAGAATAGAGAGGGCGGGGCTTAAAGGAAGGGGCGGGGCGGTAGATCTTCGCCTGTTCTGAGATTTAAAAAGTGATCTTGGGTGTAAAAAGGTTGGAGACCACTGGTGTAGGGCTTTGCTATGTGGGGTTCCTGAACTTTGGTGGGGCAATAGATGAAACACAACCCCATTTTGGCACCTGACCACCCTGCCAAAGAGTACATGAACTACAAGGGATACTTCTCAATGGTGTTACAGGCATCAGTGGATCACAAGAGAAATTTTTCCAACTTCAAAAAATAGCAGCTCCTGCAGCTAGGCGTCTGCATTGGCAAAGGGGGACCGCAATGGCATGGCAGCAGGGCAGGGCCTCAGTGACCATGTGTTCAGCACCTCCCCCCTTCTCCCTATTTGCCAGGAGGAGGAGATTGGTTCCAAAGTTTAAAAAAGGTCCAGGATGTCAGTGAGATCGGATACTCCGCTCGCTTGCTGAGCATTCTCCTCCTCCTCCTACACACTGTTGCCAGAGGAGTGTCTTGGGAGGAATATCTGAACTGCGCTGGGAAACAGGTCAGATCCCCAGCTAGAATCCAATGCAGCTACTTACAGAAGCGACATGTGTGGCACTGATCCAGACTGTCCATTTGCATCCCTTGTCTTCTGGCATGACTGTCTCAGCTCCTTTATTTTCATACGGCACTGCTAGGCACTGCTATGTACCCTTTCTCCACCATGCCCTGTGTGACCTTGGCATAGCTATCAGCATTTCTTTTGCTGGTTCGTAGCACTACCTGAACTGATTCCTCTCCCCACATAGCAATGAGGTCCAGGATCCTGCACACACTATGCTAGAGCTCGTTTGTGACCCTGAGCATTTGTGGTCAGGTGTGCCCTGAGGTCTGCTCGCTGGCCAAACAAACAATGAAATTCAAATTTTCCCAGGGCTTCTCCGTCATACCTAGATGCAGCAGAGTTGAAAGTCCTGCCAGAGCAGCATAGGCATGCACACAGGGTGTGCCCAGGCACACACTAATGTCTTGGGCCAGCTAGCAGCTGCTGGAGGAAGAGGGGGATTTGTGACGGGGCTCTGCAGCCCCTCACTTTAAATTCCCTGTGGCCATCTACGGGGCACTGTGGGGCAGAGAGAGCGCACACGCGGCGTCCTCAAACACCGCGCAACAGCTGAGAGAGGAGACGCCCGGGCATGGCGTGACATCACAGCCCAAGACTTTAAAACCGTGCGGCCCAGCTCCAGAAGAAGTTAAGGCCCGACTACAGACGCCGGCCCAAGCCATTTTTGCAGCCCGGCCCCCCCCACACCCATCCCAGCAGCACCTCACGGCACCTCTTATGCACCCAGTGGCGCCCCTGCCCAGCCCGGCAGCACCGTGCAGCACCCCTGAGGCACCCCGGGCTAGGACCTGGCCGGCCTGTAGCTTGGGCCAACTCTGACCCCAGCCCCGCAAGCTGGAAGGCAGAAGCCAAAAGTAAGGTAGGAGAGGGGAGGGGAGGGGAGGGGAAAATAAGAGGAAGGGATAGGAGAGGAAGGAGCTTGTGCTGAGGGGAGGGGGTCAGGTCAGGAGAAGAAAGGGGAAGACACCAAGGGACAGGGTAGAGGAGACACAAATGCCAGGGGGTCAAGTGGAGACAATGAGGAAAAGGGCAGGAGGGGAGGTGTCAGTGGGAGGGGGGACAGGGTGATGCTGGGAGAAGAGACGGTAAGGGCATTGGGAGTTGGAAGGGGAGGGGCTGGGAGAAGGCTTGAAAGAAGGGGTGGGTATGACGAAGGCACGGATGGAGCAAGTCGTGTGAGGGCACAGGGGCATGAGGGGAATGGGGGCAGAGGGTGGTGAGGGGGTGGGCATCAGGGAAAAAGAAGGCAAAGGGGGCAGGGGCAGTGAGGGAAGGGGGAGACACCAGGAGGGTGCAGGGCTAAGGGAAGGTGCAGGTGCCAGGGGATTCTGGGGGTGAAGCAGAAGGGCAGACACCTGCAGGGGAGGGACTAGCACCAGAAGAGAGAGGCAGGGCAGGTGTGTAGAGGAAGTTGTTAGGAGAGGGGACGAGGAGGGGTAGATCACATGATCAGAGTGGGGCTACTGGAGGAGTGGGCACAAGGGGGAGAGAAGGGCTGGTAGAGGGGGGCAGGTCTTAGAAAGGCTGAGGGCAGTGAGAAGGGCAGGAGTCAGGACAACAGAGGAGGGTGAGAGGTTGAGGGGCAGCAAGAACCAAGGGAGCTGATGGAGCAAGGGGAGGCGACATGGCAGCAAAGGGAAAAGGTAGAGGTTTATGAGATATGTTATGTGTCACAGTGGCACATCCAAACAAGCCACATGAACTCAGTACTGGTGCACAACACAAAATTCATTCTGCTCATGGGAGGAAACTCTTAGAGGGAACATTTCCCCCAGCCTCTCCACCCCCACGTTAATGTCACACACATTGGGGTAATTCATTTGCAGGATAGTCGCATGAGCGGGGTTTGGTGGGGGCCAAACTAATCCCTATTGGTAGGAGGATGGTGGGAAAAGCCCTGGGGGAGGGGGTCACATGACACATTTTACTTCTGGTCATGTGTGCATCTTGCCCCAAGAGTGTTACCTCCAGAGGTGTGGCCAATGGGGGTCAGGGGCGTAGATAACAGGGGTCAGGGGTGTGGCTAATGGGGGTTAAAGTACATTTGGGTGCACACCCTAATGAAATGTGCTGTGCACGCTTATGCAGAGCAGTCACATCGGGGCACTGTGGGACACCTGCTGGAGGCCAAGAACGTTGACTTTCACAGCGCTGCATCTGCACTACCCTAGAGTTGATCATGCAAGGGTGAATTTACCATTACTTTTTGTGAAAAACAACAGCATCAAAATCGACTTTAATGGCACTTAAAGTCAGTGAGATGGCCTAGGTGGTCGAATGTGGCTAAGTTCAACCAACACTTGTAGTGTAGACCAGGTCTTAGTGTGCACACAAACTAAAAAAAAAAGTTTCATAGGGGTAGCCGAGTTAGTCTGTAACAGGAAATTGTTGTTTTTTAAGGGTATGTCCACACAGCAAAGATATTTTGAAATAACTTTCCTAACATCTATACAGCCAAACCGCTATTTTGAAAATAATTCCAAATAGTGGAGTGCGTAGTTCAAATTTGGTAAACCTCATTCTACGAGGAATAGCGCCAAATTGGAAATAGCTAATTCGAATAAGCACTGTGTAGACGCTTATTTTTAAATAAGGGGCCTCCAGCCCTTCCCAGAGTGCCCTGATGGCCACTCTGGCCAAACCAGGAAAACTCCTCTCCTCCTCCCCAGCCCCGGAGCCCTTAAAGGGGTAGAGTCTGTTTGGCCACAGGGCCTGTGCCAGCTCCAGGCCTACCAGCCCAGAGCCTGCAGGTGCTGCCCCTGACCCGGTTGCCAGCATGAGCCAGCCAGGCAGTGCCAGCCACCCCTCCACTGCTCCCCAGGAGCACTCTGGGAGCTCCCAGGAGCCTGCCAGGGGCCAGAAAAGGCGGGAGCCTTCCAGGTCCAGTGTGGCGATCATGGACCTGATTGAGGTTTGGGGGGATACCTCCAATGTCCATGATCTCTGCACTAGGCAGAGGAACGTGGCCGTCTACAGACAGATGGCTGACAACCTGGCCACCAAAGGCTACATGTGCACCCAGGAGCAAGTGCGCATGAAAATAAAGGAGCTGCGGCAGGCCTATGCCAGGACCACAGGAGGCAGATCCAACCAGAGGCAGACCCCTTCCCCTATTTTCTTGCCCTGGACCTCATCCTGGGGGGGGGGCAGACAGTCCGTGCCCCCCAGGTGGTCATCAACCCTGGGGTAGAGGGCCCTGACCAGGGCACAGAGGATGAGGAGGAGGACGACAGCCAGCAGTTGCAGGAGCCTGGAGGGAGCATAGCACTCACCCATGACCCCCGAGCCATCACAGCAGCCATGTCACCGGGGGGCGGAGGAGGGGAGAGGGAACCCAGGGATCACGCATATGGGCCTTGCTGACAATTGATCACGGAGCAACCTGTGCATGTGCCGTGACAGCCGTGCCACACAGGGGCCCTGGCCCATTTCTCACACGCATGTATGTATGAAGGTACATGACATGCTCCTGACCCTGGGGAGGGACACTGCACTCTGCCCTCCCTCCAGAAGCCCCCTCTACACAGAGGCAGGGCACATCATCCCTCCCCCGCCCCCACCTCCACCCCCACACTATGTACAGCACAGGGGCATGGGTGCAGTTCTGGGCCAGCTCACACTCCCGGGGACAGCAGGACATGATGGTGTGGAAACCTGCCG
Organism: Pelodiscus sinensis; assembly: GCF_052426305.1. Taxonomy (NCBI): domain Eukaryota; kingdom Metazoa; phylum Chordata; order Testudines; family Trionychidae; genus Pelodiscus; species Pelodiscus sinensis. The sequence continues at coordinate 41,070,538 of NC_143060.1, forward strand.
TCCTTGCCTTGCAGAGTGGGGCTGGGCTTCACCCACTGTGTCCCCAGGGATAACTGAACACTTCTCTTGTTTCTCCACAGCCGCACCAGCTGCGAGTGCAGGGAGCACCACCCCACCCGTGACATCCTCCCGCACCCAGGCCAGCAGGCTCACCTGGAACCAGGAGGAGTACCAGTGGCAGCACCTGGGGTTACTGAGAAGGCAGGTCCACAGCCAGGAGTACTGGGTGCATGAAGACCTGCAGCTGCGGCAGGAGAGCTTGTGGGAGCTGCTTGACCAGGGCCGTGCCATCCACAACCACCTGCAGACCCTGGTGCAGAGATTGCTACCTGCAGCCCCTGAGGCTGCCCCAGCTAGCGCTCCTCCTCCCACTTCTGCTCCCCTCCCGCTTCTTCCTCTCCCGCCCCCCCCCCCCATACCTGCTCCCACCTGGGGACGCTGAGGCCCCCGCACCCGCAGTGCTGGGAGACAGGTGGACCGGCAAGACCTCCAACCCTGAACTTCTCCTCCCGCTTCCACCCCTTGCCTCCCACTGCCAGCTCCCTCATTTCAGGTTTCCCCCTCCTCTCTCCCAGCCTCATTCCCCCCCCCACTCCATTTATGGTCAATAGAAAGAGTTTGTTTTTGGCAACACATGTGTTTTTATTTTACATCAGGAAGGGGGGTTATGGAGGGAAAAGCGGAAGGATGTGAGGGTGGAATAAGGCACAAAGCCCCACTGGGGCACACCAGGGAGACTTCACTCCTCCTCCGGGTGGAGGCTCTCCTGTAGGGCCTCCCAGATATGGACAGCCCCCTGATGGGCCTCCCAGCTGGCAGCCATGCAGGGCTGCGCGTAGAGGTCAGCCAAGTGGTCGGCCTCTGCCATCCAGCCTGGCAGGTAAACCTTCCCCTTCCTTTCGCACAAATTATGCAGCACAGAACACGCTGCCACATGCAGAATATTCCGCTTGAACAGGTCCAGGCGGGTGAGGAGGCATCTAAAACGGGCCTTCAACAGGCTGAACGCCCCCTCCACCATGATGCAGGCTCTGCCGAGCTTGGCATTAAAGGCCTTTCGGGAGGGGTTAAGGTGTCCCATGTAGGGTTTCATCAGCCAGGGTTGTAGGGAATAGGCCGCATCCCCCACTAGGCACACAGGCATGACCATGTCCCCGACCCTGATGTGGCGGTTGGGGAAAAAAGTCCTAGCGTGCAGCCTTTCGCACACGGAAGAGTTGCGCTAAACCCGTGCGTTGTGTGCTTTGCCGGACCAGCCCATGTTAATGTCCATGAACTGGCTCTGGTGGTCAGACACAGCCTGTAGGATTACCAAGAAGTATCCCTTCCAGTTGATGTAGAGGGAGGCCTGGTAATCCGGGGCACGGATGGGGATGTGTGTCCCATTGATTGCCCCCCCCCCCGCAGTTGGGAAAGGGGGAGGCACCAGGAGGATGCAGGGCTAAACCCCTCGATCACCGCGTCCACATCAGTGAGGTGGATGACTCTGCAGAGCAGCACTCTGTTGATGGCCTTGACCACCTGCAGAGGGATGCACAAAACCACTGAGAGTCATTGGGGTGCCAGGGTGGCTGACAGTGCTCCTTCCCCGCCACTGCCTTGCGCCCCCACTCCCAGGAGCAACTCCCTCTGCAATCCTGGCCACTGCAGGCAGTCCATAGTGCAGGTGGGACAGACCAAACCTTCCCGTGGAGGGGACTTGCACTCCCTCCCCCTCTTTTCCCTAGGGCAGCCCATCCCTTCCTCACACACCCCCTCCTGGCACAGTGGCCGGAGATTGCCATAACTGCATGCCCACTTCTCCAACGATGGATCTCCCATGCCGAACTGGTTCACCACGGATCGACAGCCATCCAGCATGGATAGCTTCCAGAGGGCAATGGCCACACACTTGTGGAGGGGAATGGCGGGCCTCATGTGCGTGTCCCATCACCGCAGAGCAGGGGCGAGCCACTCATAGAGCTCAAGGAAGGTGTCCTTCTTCATCTGAAGTTCTGGGTCCACTGTTGGTCACCCCAGTGCTCCAGGACGATGCAGTCCCACAATCGCTGCTGGTGTCCGGACGCCAGATGCAGTGGGGCATGCTGGCATCTGGACGCTGCTGCTGCTCCTCTATGGCCCCCAGAGAGTTCCAGAAGAGGGCCTTGGGGTTGGGCTGCCAGGCAATCTTCAGCAATTGATGCCAGGCTTGCAGCAAGACATCCAAAATGAGGACCAGAGTGCCCAGGGGCAGCTTTGGCTCCATGGTGCCGAGTGTTGTGGTGTCCCGAGTGAGTGCAACCGAAGGAAGCAGAGATAAAAATGCTTTGCTGTCCCTCAGCGAGGTTGGCAAGCAAGCAGGAAAGCTGAGAACTGGCTGTCCAGGAGGGTCCTTTTAAGCACAAGCCTCAGATAGCCCCAGGCAGCAGCCACACAAAGCAACTACTGACCTGATACCCTGCTGGAACTGGTTTCAGCTGGCCTTAAATGCGATTCAGCGTCCAATCAGTGTGGATGTGCTATTTCAAAATAGCAGAAAGCTATTTTGAAATGCATTTTGTGTGTAGATGTGTTATTTCAAAATATCTTATTTTAAATTAACTATTTCGAAATAAGATATTTCAAAATAACACTGTAGTGTAGACGTACCCTACATTTTCCCTTTAAAAAAGGTGTTAGCTTGAAATCTTAGGAAATCAGTCTACATGGAGTTTAACTGATGTGTGATGTTTTAGATGTATTTCTTTCAGCCTTGTTTTATTATTTCTTCATTTAAATCAGTGGTTCTCAAACTGGGGTTCACGGATGCCTTGCAGGTGAGCTGTGGCTCAAACTTAGGCCCCCCCAACCCCCTCCCTTGCCTCACAGCAGGGAGCCTTAGTTGGCATTCCCCTCACAAGGTTGGAGTGCCAGCGATGGCTTCCTGCTGGGTCGGGTGGAGCAGCCCCAAGCTTCCCTGCCAGATCTGTCTCATGGAGAAGAAACAGAGCTAGAAGCAGCTCCGCTCACTGCCAATGGGAGCAGCAGGAGGGCATGCCTGGGAAACACTATCTGGGTATGTCTACACTACAAAGTTAATTCGAACTAACAGACGTTAGTTCGAATTAACTTTGATAGGTGCTACATTAGCGCTCCGCTAGTTCGAACTTAATTCGAACTAGCGGAGCGCTTAGTTCGAACTAGGTAAACCTCATTGTACGAGGACTAAGCCTAGTTTGAACTTACTAGTTCGAATTAAGGGGTGTGTAGCCCCTTAATTCGAACTAGTGGAAGGCTAACCCTCCCCAGCTTTCCCTGGTGGCCACTCTGGCCAACACCAGGGAAACTCTACTGCCCCCCTCCCGGCCCCGGACCCCATAAAGGGGCACGGGCTGACTACGGTGCCCGTGCCAGGTGCAAGCCTGCCAGCACCCAGCCAGCAGACCCTGCACCTGGCACGGCTCGAGCCAGCCACCTGATGCCCCCCAGCCCTCCCCCTCTTCCCGGGACAAGGCTGGCGGCTCCCGGGAGCTTGCCCGAGACCGCAAGAGGCGGGCACCCGCCTGGTCTAGTGCGGACATCGTGGACCTCGTCCACGACCTCCGCACTAGGCACAGGAAAGTGGCCGTCTAGAGCAGGAGCAGGTGTGCATGAAAATCAAGGTGGTCCACTGAGACCCCCGACCCAGAGCCCTGAGCTTACAATGGCCGTCCTGGGTCAGACCAAAGGTCCATCTAGCCCAGTAGCCTGTCTGCCGACAGCAGCCAACCCTAGGGACCCTGGAGGGGATGGACCAAAGACAGTGACCAAGCCATTTGTCTCGTGCCATCCCTCTCCAGCCTTCCACAAACTTTGGGCAGGGACACCACTCCTACCCCCTGGCTAATACCACTCCATGGACCCAACCTCCATGACTTGATCTCACTTCTCTTTAAACTCTGTTCTAGTTCTAGCCTTCACAGCCTCCTGCAGCAAGGAGTTCCACAGGTTGACTCTTTGCTTTCTGAAGAACAACTTTCTGTTACTAGTTTGAAGCCTGCTACCCATTCCTTTCCTTTCGTGTCCTCTAGTCCTTCTTTATGGGAACTAATGAAGAACTTTTCTATATGCACCGTCTCCACCCAACTCCTGCTTTTAGAGACCTCTATCCTGTCCCCCCTCTGCCTCCTCTTTTCTAAACTGAAAAGTCCCAGTCTCTTTAGCCTCTCTTCATATGGGACCTGTTCCCAACTCCTGATCATTTTAGTTGCCCTTCCCTCTCCCAGCCTCTCTCTTCCCCTCTTCCACCTCCTTTTCCCAGTCTCCCCCAGTTTTGTTCAATAAAGACAGATTCCATTTTGGAAGACACGTTATCTTTATTTTGTACATCAAGAAGAGGGGCTAGGGAAGGGTAAGTGGAAGGAGGTGAGGGAGGAATGGGGCACGAGCCCCCGATGGGGAGGACTGGGCTGGCTCTGTGGGCTTCTGGGGGTGGAAGCTCTCTTGCAGCCCCCCAATTGCCTCCTCTCCCCAAATGGCAGCCTGCAGCAAGTGCAGCCGGTCTGATGGCCGAGTGCTGTGATGTGCCCAGTGTGGGCACTCAGGCATTCCAAGCCAGGACTGCTTTGCAAGAGGGGCACCCCTGAGAACTGACTGTCTGGGGTGGGGGTCGGGTCCCTTTAAGCACAGCCCTCGGCTAGCCTGAGGCAGCAGCTCCACGCTCTAAGTCCTCCTCTGATGCCCTGCCGGCACTGCTTCCGGCCATCCTTAACCCCGGTTCAGGGTCCACTTAATGTGGACATGCTAGTTCGAATTAGCAAAACGCTAATTCGAACTAGTTTTTTAGTCTGGATCCGTTAGTTCGAATTAGCTTAGTTCGAATTAGCGCTGTAGTGTAGACATACCCTCTGAGAGCAGCAGAGGTATGCGTGTGCAAAGGCAAGTAAGTGCCTCCTTTTCCCTCACACCCAGACCCTGTATCTCCACCCCAACCATGCACCCTCGCCCCACAAGCTTGCTGCTCCATCCTTCTCACTAGACAGATACCCTATGCTCAGCCTGCTCCAGCACCCTCCCTTGCTCCTGCATTCTCCCTCCTGGTCACACAGTGCAGCCTTCCTTGCTCCTGTCCCCTTCCCCTGGCCAGACACCCTACTCCCAGCCTGGTTCTGCACCTTACCTACTGCCCAGACCTTGCATCCTCACCACCTCCTGCAGCCTACTTCCTGACCAGATCCTGCACTCCCATCCCTATCCCATTCACTGGCCCTGTCCTGCACACAGAACCCAGCATTTTTGGCCCCATTCCATAGTCTTTGAGAGGGTCCACAAAATCCACTAACCACAGTACCCCAGAAAAGTTAATCTGGCCTATGGGAAGTCCTGAACCTCAGGTCTCCCTGTCCTCCCTCCTACCCCCATGAGGCTGGAGTGCCAGGGGAGTGAGGTATCTTAGTTGGGGTCCACATCAGCGAGGATAGGGAAGGTTGGAGGGGTTTTTTTTTCTTCTCACTTGTGGGCTGTGTCTAGACTGGCAAGTTTTCCGCAAAATCATCTGCTTTTGCGGAAAAACTTGCCAGCTGTCTACACTGGCAGCCTGAATTTCCGCAAAAGCACTGATGATCTCATGTAAGATTGTCAGTGCTTTTGCGGAAATACTATGCTGCTCCCGTTCGGGCAAAAGTCTTTTTCCTAAAAACTTTTGCGCAAAAGGGCCAGTGTAGACAGCAGAGGTTTGTTTTCCGCAAAAAAGCCCCGATCGCGAAAATGGCGATCAGGGCTTTTTTGCAGAAAAGCGCGTCTAGGTTGGCCACAGACGCTTTTCCGCAAAAAGTGCTTTTGCGGAAAAGCGTACTGCCAATCTAGACGTGCTTTTCCGAAAATCCTTTTAACGGAAAACTTTTCCGTTAAAAGCATTTCTGGAAAATCATGCCAGTGTAGACATAGCCGTGTAGTTTTCCCACTGAATTTTTCTGTGGTCCCCTGGCTCAAAAAAGGTTCCCCAGGCCTGCCATAAAGAAAATGTTGAAACCTTTTGTGTTGGATGTAAATTAATATTTTACTTATTTAAAATGAAGTTTAGTAAATTAACATGAGAAAATTCAACTACTTAATCTATTTAATAATTATGATTAATATTTCCTTTATTACCAGTTACATTAAAGCATTTTCCCTAACCACAGCACTAGGAAAATGACTCGGGTATAATTATGTAATTAATGGTGGGTTTCTGTCAATAGCTGGTACTTTGCAGATAGGTTTGCACTGAGTCCAGTGGGTCACAGACCAAAAAGTTTGAGAACCACAGCTTTAAATCTACCAATTTCCCTCCCCGACAACAAGTTAAAGGATGGTACTGGGTTTGCCTAAGGTGGCATGTTTGCAAGGCTGGACTGGTTTTTCCTGTTCATCATGGAATTTCAGTTCAGTAGGGTGTTTTTTTTTTTTAAAAGACTGAACTATTTGACATATTTTGAACTCTGGTATTTTGTATGCAAAAGAGCTTATTGTTAACCTTATCTACAATGCTAAGCCTTATTTCCTTGAATAACATGGACGAGGGGGTCATTTAAGCAGGGACAACTGGTGCCGCGGGTAGGGGAAGGGCGGAAGGTGCAGGGAGGATGACCCAGGGAAGCAAGGAGACATGTTGGGACACCCCATTTAGCAATTAACATTTTGGCAAGAACATAGGGTGGCGGAGCACCTCTGGAGTGCTATCATGAGTAACCTATGCATTTAAGAGTGATAGAGATTTTAGTCTGGTCTAGCTGAAGACAGAACTATGTAGCCCTTTAAAACTAACACGATGGTTTATTAGGTGATCAGCTTTTGTGGGCCAGACCCACTTCCTCAGATCACTATGTGGAAGAAAATCAGCACAACCATATATACCAAAGTGATACAATCAAAAAAATGAACACATGTGAAATTGACAAATCAAATTTTAATCAAGATTATTATAATGTTAAATGCTTGCTCCTGTAGAAAGCATACTGCATCATATCCTTCCTATGCACTGGAGGTTCCCATCCAAACAGATGGACACCACCACAAAATGGACTAGAAGAAGATTCTGCCTTAGGATGTTATTTTTTCCTTTTTCACTTCAACATTGGGGGCAATGCCAGGTCACTGTGTTTATAACAGGTTACATTTTCCCTCCCCTCACAATCTGAATTCTTCCGTATGCCCAGGGATACCCCAAACAGTGCCCTGCCTCCCAGCCATGTTCCCTCTAATCTTTTCCATCCATGTGTGCACTGAGAAACAGTGGGTGTTCTGCTAGTCATCTGGGTGGCATCTGAATGTCTTCTGAGAGGTTGCACAATGGCACAGCCTACAGGGACTACTGGCTCCATACATCCGTCTCGTCCCCCAAGAGTTACCTCATCCTGTGCCTTGTCTCCCCTACACTCTCCCCCCCCCCGGGAGTTACCCCATCCTGTGCCTTGTCTCCCCTACGCTCCCCCCCCCCGGGAGTTACCCCATCCTGTGCCTTGTCTCCCCTACGCTCCCCCCCCCCCGGGAGTTACCCCATCCTGGGCCTTGTCTCCCCTACGCTCCCCCCCCCCGGGAGTTACCCCATCCTGTGCCTTGTCTCCCCTACGCTCCCCCCCCTGGGAATTACCCCATCCTGTGCCTTGTCTCCCCTACGCTCCCCCCCCTGGGAATTACCCCATCCTGTGCCTTGTCTCCCCTACGCTCCCCCCCCCCCCCCCGGGAATTACCCCATCCTGTGCCTTGTCTCCCCTACGCTCCCCCCCCCGGGAGTTACCCCATCCTGTGCCTTGTCTCCCCTACGCTCCCCCCCCCGGGAGTTACCCCATCCTGGGCCTTGTCTCCCCTACGCTCCCCCCCCCCCCGGGAATTACCCCATCCTGGGCCTTGTCTCCCCTACGCTCCCCCCCCTGGGAATTACCCCATCCTGTGCCTTGTCTCCCCTACGCTCCCCCCCCTGGGAATTACCCCATCCTGTGCCTTGTCTCCCCTACGCTCCCCCCCCTGGGAGTTACCCCATCCTGTGCCTTGTCTCCCCTACGCTCCCCCCCCCCCTGGGAATTACCCCATCCTGTGCCTTGTCTCCCCTACGCTCCCCCCCCCCGGGAGTTACCCCATCCTGTGCCTTGTCTCCCCTACGCTCCCCCCCCCCCTGGGAGTTACCCCATCCTGGGCCTTGTCTCCCCTACGCTCCCCCCCCCGGGAGTTACCCCATCCTGTGCCTTGTCTCCCCTACGTTCCCCCCCCCCGGGAGTTACCCCATCCTGTGGCACAGCTGTGCGGGGCCTGCCCCCCAGTGGCCGCGAGGGAAGCCAGCCTGTCGGCCATAATAACCCCTGTGGCCAGGCAGGCGCTGCCCCGCTCGCCCCCCGGCGATGTGACTGCTGGGCACTGCCCTCGCCCCTCCCCCCAGCCCGTCTCCCCTCGCCGCGTTGGGCGCCCCCTTCCCGCCGCGCACTAGCCCAGGCCGGGCGGCCGCCGGGCGCGGGGGGCTCAGACCCAGCCGGGCCGGGGAACGGAGCAGGCGGGGCAGCGGCTGCAGCCGGGCCCTTGGCGGAGCGGGACCGGGGCACCCGGAAGCGCCTGCACAGCGGCTGCAGCGAGCGGGCGCCGGGGCACCCCGAGCCGGCGGCGAGGGGCTCCCAGCGCGGGAGGTGAGACGCTTCCGGGGCTCGGCGCGGTCAGGGCCAGCAGCGAGTGTTACCGGGAGTCATGGGGGGGAGCGGGGCGCGGGGCGCAGGCTGGGGTCGCCTGGGGGGGGGGGGGCGCAGGCTGGGGTCGCCTGGGGGGGGGGGGCGCAGGCTGGGGTCGCCTGGGGGGGGGGAGCGGGGCGCAGGCTGGGGTCGCCTGGGGGGGGCGGACGTGAGGGGGGAGCAGGGCGCAGGATGGGGAAGCCCCAAACACCCCCCCTCTCTGGGTGGCAGGGCCCAGGCTGGGGTAGCCCTGGGGACAGAAAGGGGGTCCTATGAGAGGCAGGGGATTGGGATAGTCGGGGGGGGGGGGGCAGAGTGGGGCGAGTGTGAGAAGTGGTGTTGGCGTAGCCCAGGAGCAGAAGACAAATGATCATTTGAGGTCAGAGAGTTGTATTGAAACAGGCAGGGTGAGGATGATGTGAGATCAGCAACCAAAAAAAAAAAAAAAAACCAAACCCACACAGATAGCAGACGTGTCTTAGTTCCCGATTATGAAATACCAGGTATCACTCCCCTGTCTTTCTAGGTTCTCTGATTTACACCAATATAAAATACACACAGATCCTTCCAATCGGGGCATAAATGAAACCACATGTAACACAGTGCGAGGTATATTTAATAAGAAATATGTTATACTGTCATAACTTTGTATGGTGCTTTTGAGATAAAGTTTACACTCTACCTCAAGCAAACTGAAAATGAAAACAACAAAGGGCACCATAGATTCAAGTGTAAACAAAAGTACTCAGAGTTGCAACATACTTTGATTGACACTCACAGTCTATTTTTTAATTGGGAATATGGCAGATCAGGATATATATTACAGCAGAGGTTCTCAACTTCTTTTCTTTCTAATCCCCCCCAAGATGCTATAAAAACTCCTCAGGCCATCTGGGCTACAATAACTTTTTCTGCATTATGCATAACATTAAAAGCCAGGGCCGGCATTATGGCATAGCAAGCTGGGCAATTGCTGTGGAGAGGGAAGCCACATATAACACCACAGGGGGCTGCACAAATAAGTTGTTCCACTTTCAACTTGAGCCTCAGGCCCTAGTAAGTCTAATATCTGTCCTGCTGCCTGGTTTATTATGGTGCCCCCCCCCCACCTGCTCATAGCCCCCTCTTCTCGCCCCACAGGAAGGGAGGTCAATGGTGGAAAGCAAAGGAAAAAGTAACTTTTGAGGAAGAATTTGGGTCAGACTGAGAACATTTTGTGTAATGAAAGAAGGATGATGTTTGAGGCAAAAGGAGCATAGTGGAAAACTCATACAACAGACCATTCAAAAGCTAAGCTTCTACTATGTTAATTCATCTGCATTGTACTAAGGTGTAATTTTATGTGTAAGTGCTGTTTTTGCTGACAAACACCTGTGCTTTTGTCTTCATTGAAACAATGAAGCTTGACTGAGGATGGCCACACTGTGAAATGGCACTCAAATAACACAGAATGGTTTTATTAGCAGTTATTTATTGTGATAACCCAGTCTTGTAACTGCATCCTCCTTATTATTTTAGCCATCAGCAGCACTCATGATTCAACCCATAATCCCTTAAAATAATCTTGAATTTAAAGCAGCACTTAATTCAAATTGGAGGGTTTTGTGCTTGGACAGGAGTTTGGATGGAGGCAGTATTTGAGTTGTATCTGGAACTACCATTGTAATGCTGACAAACCCTATATATGTGTTTATATTTGAGGTGGAGCCTGAAGCAAAACCCAGAACTCAGCACCCACAGATTTTGGGGAAATTCGGTTTAGAATCTGAATTTTGCAGCTCAGGCCTTTCTCTACAACAGGGCTGAGGAATCTTTTTTGAGTCAGGGACCACTGACACACAGGAAAATCAGTCAGGGGCTGCACAAAAGTGAAAAGCAAAAAAACAAAACAAAAAAACTCCACCCCATGCCCTCACTGACGTGACCCCAGACTGAGAAGAAGAAATACACTCCTCACATTTCCCTTACACACCAGTGCCTAAGGGAGCCCAGGCTACAGGCCAGTAGATTTTGTGTGCTCTAACCCCATGGTGGGACGGTAGAGGGGCTGGAGTACCAGTGCGGGCTCCCCAATGCTGAGGGGGAGCTCTGAGCCTTGGGAGCCAGATTCAGGCAAACTGGGTGCCATATCCGGCCTCCAAGCCTTAGGTTCCCTACACCTCCTCTACAATGATATATACATGAATACAGCATATGTACCATTTTAAAAAAAGGGAGAAATTTGATACTTCAGCAGGGGTAAGCAATAATTTTCGCATGGGGGGCATTTTGTGAAGTTTGATATATGGTCATGGGCTGGCTCCAGACTCCTCAGGTTGTGAAGTATTTTTTGTTATCAAAAATAGGGATGTTAGATACCACGTAATTGAATAGTCATGTCACTACTAACATTTTAGCAGTGACATGACTATCCCACGAGGCATAACGGGGCGGTCAACAAATGCTTTCGATGTCGACCGCGGAGCGTCCAGACTAGCGCCCTGAGCCGACAAACAGCTGATCGGCAGCCATTTTAATTTAAATGAAGTGGCGATTATTTAAATCGCCGCTTTATTTTCCTATGCTGGGTAGCCTAATCTACATGCCTCTGTCGCCAGAGCCATGTAGTCTAGACATACCCTTAGAGGGAACATTTCCCCCAGCCTCTCTGCCCCCGAGTTAATGTCACACACATAGGGTTAGTGCAATTGCAGGATACAGCCTCTCTCCAACTTACGAACCGGTTATGGACCAAGCAATTGGTCATAACTCGGTTTGTTCGTAAGTCATACCCCATAGAGTTACACGCGACCACGCTGTTTGTAAACGCGGATTGCGTTCGTAACTCGGGGTCTGCCATTTACAACAGTTTCAGTTGTAACTGCGCATGGTTGTAAGTCTACCGTTCACAACTTGGGGACCGGCTGTAGTTGCATGAGGGAAGTTTGGTGGGGGCCAAACTAATCCCTATTGGTAGGAGGGTGGTGGGAAAAGTCCTTAGAGGGGTCACATGACACCTTTTACTTCTGGTCATATGTCCATCTTTCCCTGAGAGTGTTACCTCCAGAGGCCTGGCAAATGGGAGTCAGGGGTGTGGCTAATGGGGGTCAAAGAGTAAATTTTTAAAAAATTCTTTGATGTGAAAAAGTGGGCCGTTCTCAGTCCATTTCCCGGGCCTATTTTGATTGCCAGTCTGCCCTGTCCCTGAGAGTGGGGCTGGCAGCCATTGCATTTCCACCCATCTCCCGGAAAGTCCCCTGCAACTCCGTGCTGCTGTCTCTGTGTGACAGGCAGCAGTGTGGGGAGGCAGCTGGGAGCTGGTCTGTGAGGGAAGCCAGTTTAAAAATCAACTTCTCATGCAGACTAGCTGCCTACTGCCCAGCTGCCTGCCACGCCTGAGTTTCCCGTGGACAGAGGCAGCAGCATGGAGGCAGGGGAGGCTCCCACAAAGCAGCCTCTGTCCGTAGTAGGCCCAAACTCACTGCAGACAGAGGCTGCTCCACATCCCATGGAGCAAGCTCTGTCCGCGGGGAGCTGGGGCCCACCGCGGGCAGAGGCTGCTTTCTGGGAGCCTCTCCTGCCTCCCCCCGCCCCATGCTGCTGTTTCTGATAGAAACAGCAGTGCAGTGGGGAGGGGGCAGGCAGCACTGGAGAGAGAGTGCTGGGGGGGAATGGACTTTTAAGCCAGTTCCCCCAAGCACCAGCTCCTTCCGCCCTTCCCCCCCCCACTGCCTCTGTAGGAGGCAGCAAGAGGGCAAGGCAGGCAGGTCTGCAGGAGCTGATAAGCATGGGGAGCTGGCTTGAAAACTGGCTTCCCACATGTATTGGCTCCAGCCTACCCCTCCATTACCTTCTGCACTGCTGCCTCTCTATGGGTATGTCTACACTACAGCGCTAATTCGAACTAACTTAGTTCGAATTAGTTAATTCGAACTAAGCTAATTCGAACTAACGCAGCTAGAACTAAAAACTAGTTCGAATTAGCGTTTTGGTAATTCGAACTAGTGCGTCCACATTAAGTGGACCCTGAACCGGACGGAAGCAGTGCCAGCAGTGCATCAGAGGAGGACTTAGAGCGTGGAGATGCTTTTTCAGGCTAGCCGAGGGCTGTGCTTAAAGGGACCCGACCCCCACCCTGGACAGACAGTTCTCAGGGGTGCCCCGCTTGCAAAGCAGTCCTGGCTTTGAGTGCCCACACTGGGCACGTCACAGTACTCGGCCATCAGCCCGGCTGCACTTGCCGCAGGCTGCCATCTGGGGAGAGGAGGCAATTGGGGGGCTACAGGAGAGCTTCCACCCCCAGAAGCCCGCAGAGCCAGCCCAGTCCTCCTCATCGGGGGCTCGTGCCCCATTCCTCTCTCACCTCCTTCCACTTACCCTTCCCTAGCCCCTCTTCTTGATGTACAAAATAAAGATAACGTGTCTTCCAAAATGGAATCTGTCCTTATTGAACAAAACTGGGGGAGACTGGGAAAAGGAGGTGGGAGAGGGGAAGAGAGAGGCTGGGAGAGGGGAGGGCAACTAAAATGATCAGGAGTTGGGAACAGGTCCCATATGAAGAGAGGCTAAAGAGACTGGGACTTTTCAGCTTAGAAAAGAGGAGGCAGAGGGGGGACAGGATAGAGGTCTATAAAAGCAGGAGGTGGGTGGGGACGGTGCATATAGAAAAGTTCTTCATTAGTTCCCATAAAGAAGGACTAGAGGACACCAAAGGAAAGGAATGGGTAGCAGGCTTCAAACTAGTAACAAAAAGTTGTTCTTCAGAAAGCAAAGAGTCAACCTGTGGAACTCCTTGCTGCAGGAGGCTGTGAAGGCTAGAACTGGAACAGAGTTTAAAGGGAAGTGAGATCAAGTCATGGAGGTTGGGTCCATGGAGTAGTCTTAGCCAGGGGGTAGAAGTGGTGTCCCTGCCCAAGGTTTGTGGAAGGCTGGAGAGGGATGGCACGAGACAAATGGCTTAGTCACTGTCCTCGGTCCATCCCCTCCAGGGTCCCTAGGGTTGGCCGCTGTCGGCAGACAGGCTACTGGGCTAGATGGACCTTTGGTCTGACCCAGGACGGCCATTGTAAGCTCAGGGCTCAGGGTCGGGGGTCTCAGTGGACCCCCTTGATTCTGTTGCACACCTGCTCCTGGGTGGCCAGGCTGGCAGCTATCCTGCGCAAGCCGGCCACTTTCCTGTGCCTAGTGCGGAGGTCGTGGACGAGGTCCACGATGTCCGCACTAGACCAGGCGGGTGCCCGCCTCTTGCGGTCTCGGGCAAGCTCCCGGGAGCCGCCAGCCTGGTCCTGGGAAGAGGGGGAGGGCTGGGGGTCATCGGGTGGGTGGCTCGATCCGTGCCAGGTGCAGGGTCTGCTGGCTGGGTGCTGGCAGGCTTGCACCTGGCACGGGCACCGTAGCCAGCCCGTGGCCCTTTAAGGGGTCCGGGGCCGGGAGGGGGGCAGTAGAGTTTCCCTGGTGTTGGCCAGAGTGGCCACCAGGGAAACCTGGGGAGGGCTTGCCTCCCACTAGTTCGAATTAAGAGTCTACACAGCCCTTATTTCGAACTAGCTAGTTCGAACTAGGCTTAATCCTCGTGGAATGAGGATTACCTAGTTCGAACTAAGCGCTCTGTTAATTCGAATTAAATTCGAACTAACGGAGCGCTAGTGTAGCGCCTATGAAAGTTAGTTCGAACTAACATCCGTTAGTTCGAACTAACTTTGTAGTGTAGACATACCCTATCAGAGGCAGAAGCGTGGGGATGGGGCGGGGGGCAGACAGATCTGGTGCTCATGGGGAGCCAGTTTTAAAGCCAGCTCCTCATGGGCATTAGCTCACACCGCCCCCCCTTTCTTCTGATACAGAGACAGCAAGGTGGGGGGATGTGTGTAGTTGACAAGATTAACTGATAAGCCCAGGTTTATCAGTTAATTACGTATTCATCTGCATGATGAAATCCCTAATCAGAAGGCAGTTGCAGTGCAGTAACTCTTAAACTCATAAGCATTATTGTTACTAGGTTCAACTCAGGGAGTTCCTCAATTTCTTACTGAGGAATATTGAATATTTGATCTTTTTTACCTGTCCTCTAACTTGTAAAATCCTTATTCTGGGTTCTATATTTGTGAGTAAGAAGTGAGAGAGAAGGAGCTGCAAGATTTAACCTCAGAGAACTTTAAATATCTCATATAATACTTGAAGTTCCTAATGTCTAATTGCTTACTGTTTGTATATATGCATACAAGGTCCTTTTTAAATAAAAAGATTTTCCACTTGATTTCTTTCATTGAAAGAAAATAAAGATGTGTTTTGCAACAGTGCCCAAAAGCCCACAATCGGAATTAAGTCCTCACTCTGCTAGGTTTTCTACAAATACTTAGGAAGATGCTGCCCTTGTCCCAAAGAAGCTGCAGTAATATTTTCAACTAGACGCAAGCGAGTTTATCATTGGACTCCTTGTCAGACTTCAATCTTCCACTTTGAGGTGCCAAAGTGTCAGTGACATTCTGTCCCTCACTATCCTTTAAGAGGCTTTCTAACTCTTAGCCACAGAATACTATCTGTTTAAAGCATAGCTGAAAAGAATTCCTAAAGAGAGGGAAGTTTTAGCAAATAAGTTGTCTTATGTGACTATCTTGGGGAGAAATTTTTATAAATGCATTTTCTGACACTCATGATTGTAAATGGGGGAAATGTAATATTGTGCTCGGGGAGCTTAATAGCTGTACTAGAACAAAGTGAAATCAATGTGCTCTTTGTACTGAATGAATTTTATATTCCCATCATGGAAATATTTCATTTCAGGTTTTTTAACTCCTTAGCTGGGTAGAAAATTAATGTAGATAGGGAAAGTAGAAAAGCTGTCCTGAGGAAGAAGTCGTATTGAAAACAAAGCTTTATTGAATGAGCAGATTGTTCAGTTTCTGAAGGTGGAGAGAGGAGAGAAATGTTGTTAGAGCATTTTTTATTGAATGTGAAAAATTGCTGTAGAAAGTAAGCATGGCGAGAAATTGCAATGTTGCAACCTCAGTTTCAACCTCTTAAAAGCCAGCTCCCCACAATCAGCTCCTGCAGAGCTGCCTTCCACCCACCCCACTGCCTTTGATAGAGTGGCAGCAGCACAGGGAAGGTGGGGGGGGAAGGTGGGAGCTGGTACACTTGGGAAATGACTTTCAAGCTGGCTCCCCACACATATTGACTTCTGCGGAACTACTTGTCCCCTGCACTGCTACTTCTTTGTCAGAGGCAGTGGGGAGAGATGGGAGCCAATGTTCACCTGCCTCCCTCCCCCTGGCAGGTGTAAACGTGTAACTGCTAACATTTGCAGTGGTTACACATTTATACAAATACTCAATAATTAACATCCCTATTACAAATAGAATGAGTCACAAATAGAAGAGCAAAAGAAAGAGACTGAGTTGAGATTTGAAATGGGTTGGATGGAAGAAGTTTAGCTGTGTGAAGAGTTACAGTTGAAAGTGTGCCTGACAACTATGGAGAATTAATAGGAAGGGACCTAGAG
This sequence comes from Pelodiscus sinensis, assembly GCF_052426305.1. Classification (NCBI taxonomy): domain Eukaryota; kingdom Metazoa; phylum Chordata; order Testudines; family Trionychidae; genus Pelodiscus; species Pelodiscus sinensis. The sequence goes on from NC_143060.1 coordinate 41,086,648, forward strand.
GAAATCAGTGTTAAGAGTGATTTTTTTGAGAGTGGAGCAAGTCTGTGGAGAGTTTTTAAAACAAGAAGCACAGTAATTGGGATTGTTCCAAGTGAAATTATTTACAAAACCAATTGTGACTTTATGCACGTAGTATAGAGACCAAATATGGAAAAAAATGTCATTTTTCTGACTCCTACCATTTAGCAAAGCTTGTGACATTTAGGAAGTGTTAATAGATATCTAAATTCCAGTACATAAACTAGTTCAACAATACTTTTTTGGTAGACGTTTAGTTGCTGAGAATTTCTGTGCATTCTAATTGCCATCTGTATACTGCTTCCCACTCACAGAATATTTTACTATTTTTACTAAGTCCTTAGATCTTGGCAGAAAGATTTACTGACACACACAGCTGCAAAAAAAGATTTAAGGAATAAAACCATCATAACAAAACAACATTTGTTTGTATGTTAAATGGCCCGTATTCTGCCGGTTGGTAGAACTGCATGCTACCCGGTATGTCTCCAGGTGGAGGATAGGAGGGGGCTTCTTTTCAGAGGTTTGCTGCAAAATAAGTGCGCTTTGTCATGTGAATATGCAGCCGTGGACCGGCAGCGTCAACATTATCAGGGTGTGATGAGACATTGGGTGGTATCTGATGCTCTGACTAAAAGTCACAAGTGCCCGATGACGATGTTGTGACATGGCGAGTGTAACCCGCCATTAAATAAGACTGCCCTACCCCCTCACTCTGCTGGTTGAGGGTCTGGGATATTTGGGTCCCTGGATTACTTTGGATAATCCAATTGGCGTATGAACCGTGATTGGCAGGGCTCGACAAATAATATAATCTACTTGCCCGTGGTGAGTAGATTGTAAACCGGAAGTGCCGGGTTTGGGCGATCTGCACATGCACAGATCGCCAGACAGCACAGCTGGCGAGCAGAGCTCGCCGCGGTTTGGCGAGCCCTGATGATTGGTCACTGACATCCGAGGGATAGTGACTCCTTACATCAGCCCAGGGAAGAGAACCCTGACAGAAAATTCCCCACTGCCTTGCGGGTAGGTTCAGGAGATCCAAAGGCTATGGGAATAAACCCAGACAGATAATCCACAGTGGAGACCCTAAAGCGGTTAACAGTGAGGTTTCATCCAATCTGCTTTTCTGGCATCTCCTGCAGTTACCTCAGTTCCTAACGTACTGGCTCTTGTCTTTACTTTGGATCTAACTGGGGCAACTGAGAGAGGGATAGTGCCACTTGGGCTACGCACTTTCCTCAAACACTAGCTCAGGCAATGCAGCGCGCAGGAGGAGACACTTACCCACACACAGCTATACACAGCTACTACAGTGTATACAATCAACCAACTTGCCTCCGGCTTGGTAGCTGGAATGTGTGGACAATGTGTCCTGGACTTGAACCTGATCATGAGCTTACAAACACGGATTCAATACGTAAAACAGCAGTCATAGACCAGATTGAATGTTACATAAATTGAATGTTGACATTGCTGCTCTCCAGGAGACCAGATTGGCAGATGTTGGATTAGTAAAAGAAACCAACTGCACCTTCTTCTGGAAGGGTTTGAGTTCAGAGAAACGCCATCTTTATGGAGTTGGCTTTGCTGTTTGAAACAATCTGATGAACTTTATCAATACACCCATAGCTGAATCAGAACGCGTTATATCCCTAAAGCTCAGCACCAAGTCAGGATATCTTAACATCTTAAGTACTTACACACCCACACTAACATTGTGTACTGAAGACAAGGATCACTTCTAAGATAATCGTCAGAAAGGTATCAATTCCTGTTCATCCTGTGAACAACTGTATATCTTTGATTATTTTAATGCAAGAGTGGGATGCAATCGCCAGTCTTTGGCCCATTTGCCTAGGTCATCACAGCATTGGGAAAATAAATGAAAATGGCCAAAGGCTTCTTGAATTCAGTTCTCAGAATCATCTCTCCATCACTAATACTTTTTTCAACTTAAAAGACTGCTACAAGGTCTCATGGCGCCATCCCAGATCCGGTTACTGGCATCAACTCAACCTTGTACTGGTCCAAAGAAAACATCTTAACTCCGTTAAATTTACATGTGTGTATCACAGTACAGATTGTGACACTGATCACTCATTCATTATCAGTAGAGTGAAAATTGCTCCAAAGAAACTTCATACATCAAAGGATTGCAGAAAACCAAAGGTTAGCACCCTCGGTACTGCATTGAAATGCTCTGTCTTTGTGGAAGAATTCACTTGCAAAATGGAAGACAAACCTGTCCAGCAGTCTGTTGACGGGACATGGTCCATGCTGAGTGCTGCAATATATGAATATGCCACCTCTGCCTTTGGAACACAGAAATTTTCCAACAAAGACTGAATTGATGAAAACATTGACATTCTCAGGCCTGTTCTTGAAGAAAAAAACAAAGCTTTTCTGAACAACATAAAGAATCCATCACAAAGTTCAAGAGATCAGCTCCACCATACAAGATCTGTTCTTCAGAGAGAATCCAGGCGGTGTGCAAACAAGTAATGGGCCGATCTATGTTGTGGAAATCAAAAAGCATTTGAATGGGCGACCTGGAAACCATGTATGATGGACTGAAAAAAGCACTTGGACCAAATGTTACCAGAGTTGCTCCACTGAAACATCTGTTTTTATCTGTGATTACCTATCCATTTAGATAGGTGATCACAGATAAAAACCAACAGATGTCCCAATGGGTGGAACACTACTCAAGTCTTTACTCCCATAAGCATACCATACATCCTGAACTTGATAACCTCATTCCAACTCTTCCAAAAATGTTAGAGTTAGATGTAGAGCCTCCGGTGGAAGAGCTTTCCCAAGTACGTGATGCTCTCTCCAGTGGAAAAGCACCAGGTAATGATGGGATTCCAGCTGAAGTCCTAAAGGCTAACAAGGCTGTCCTCATCCCCTTCCTCTATGAGTTACCTATAAAATGTTGGCAAGGGTCCCTCATGATATGAGGGACGCAAACATCATTACTCTCTATAAAAACAAAGGCAATAAGGGGGACTGTAACAACCTCAGAGGCATCTCTTTGCAAAGCATTACAGGTAAAGCATTTGCCCGTGTCATTTTTTTAATTGCTTGCAAAAACTCGCAGATCAAGTTTATCCAGTAACACAGTGTGGCTTCAGGGCTGGCAGGTCAACAATGGACATGATTTTTTTCTCTGACAACTACAAGAAAAATGCAAAAAGCAGGGAAAGCTGCTGTTTATAGCATTTGTGGACTTAGCAAAGGCATTTGATACAGTCAGTAGATCAGGACTGTACAAAGTGTTAACTAAGATTGGCTGTCCACCAACTCTACTGAAGCTCATAATATCTTTTCATGAAGATATGAAAGCAACAGTGTACTATGATGTATCTACATCTGAACCCTTTGTGGTGAAGAGTAGAGTCAAACAGGGATGTGTCCTTGCTCCTACCCTCTTTTGTATATTCTTCTCAGTCCTATTAAATTGTGCATTTCTAAACTCACACAGTGATGTATCAGAGGGGTAGCCTTGTTAATCTGAATCTGCAAAAGCGGCGAGGAGTCCTGTGGCACCTTATAGACTAACCGAAGTGTTGGAGCACAAGCTTTTGTGGGCAAAGACCCACTTCGTCAGATGCATATATCTGACGAAGTGGTTCTTTGCCCACGAAAGCTTGTGCTCCAACACTTCGGTTAGTCTGTAAGGTGCCACAGGACTCCTCGCCGCTCACACAGTGATGTATTTCTCCACACAAGGTTAGATGATTCTCTTTACAACCTAATATGACTCAATGCTAAAACTAAGGTCAAGAAAGTTCTCATTAGAGAACTCCTATTCGCAGATGATGCAGTGCTTGTCGCACATAATGAAGACACGCTACAGGCACTGATGGATTCTCTGTTCAGAGTTACTAAACTGTTCTCTTTCAACATAAGCGTGAAGAAAACTGTTGTTTGCTCAAGGTGTATCTCAACCACCCAAGGTCATTTTGAATGACAGTCAATTAGAGGTGGTTCAACAATTCTGTTACCTTGGGTCTACTGTCACCACAAATCTCTCCATGGACAAAGAACTGAACATCAGAATTGAGAAGGCAGCCACAACATTTGACAGACTTACGAAACGAGCATGGAACAATCCCAAACTGACATTGAAAACAAAGATACTGATATACTAAGTGTGCATATTAAGTATCTTACTTTACGGATCTGAGACATGGACTACCGTCTTTTAGCGAATATAACCCATGGGTTATATTCTTTTTTACAAACCCCGCCTCCCCCCGTGGGCTATACTCGTGTGCAGGGCATATAGGGTTTTTTTTACTCGATGGAAGAGGATCCCCTCCTCCCCACTCTTTTACTACGTTTGCTGGGGTGGGGTTAGGCTCCCAGCCCGCGACTGCAGCTGCCGCCGCACACCGGACCTGCTGCACGCTCGCTTGTTGCTCATGGACCAGCGCCTGCCCTGCCACCCCGAATCATGCCCAGGAGCAACAAGCTAGTGTGCAGTGGGTCTGGCGTGCGGCAGCTGCAGGCAGGGAAGGGCGCCCGGCTGTATCGTGCAGGAGCAATGAGCAACAAGCACCATGCCCCACTCCTGTGAGCCGTGGCCGCCTGCAGACTCCCGCCGCTGCTGCTGCCAAGCCCCGCACCTGCAACTTGCTCCAGGCTTGTTCCCTTTGTCAGCCCGGGCTGGGAGTCTCCCACTTTGCACCTCTGCTGGGGATGCCTCTGCCTTGGATCTGGAGCGTTCCTGGCTGCTGCACCCCTTGTAAGTTTCCCCTCATTGTTCAGTTGCAGGCTGGGAGCCTAACACCCCGCACCCTAAATATACCCCCGGTACAGTCTTGTATAACCCGCGGGTTATACTCGTGCGTGGGGTATACAAGATTTTTTTTTTAACTAAAATAGCAAAAACTGTGGGGTATATTAGGGTGCAGGTTATATTTGGGTGCGGGATATATTCACTAAAATACAGTACTTACTCATGCTGAGAGAAAAGACTCAGTTTCCACTTTTGCTGCCTTCGCAGAATCATGAATATTAAGTGGCAAATCAAAGTTTCAAATGTAGATGTCCTATCAAGAGCTGGCATACCCAGTCTCATAGCGATCCTTAACAATAGAAGACTCCGGTGGCTTGCCATGTGAGCAGAATGCGTGATAAATGCCTTCCCAAAGAAATCCTCTTTGGTGAACTAACAAGTGGAGCAAGGGCAAGAGGAAGGTCAAAGTTAAGATTCAAGGATATATGTAAAAACCTTATGAAAAGGTTTAACATCAATCCAAGCTCTTGGGAATCTGTCATCAGATTGCAATACCTGGCAACAATTATGACAACAGGGCACGTCATTTTTCAATAGGACTTGTGCAAGTCATGCAAAAGAACTCCGCCTCAAAAAGAAAAATTCTAAGACTCATGAAAACAGAAGTAGACTGGCATGTAGCTATTGTAATCGACTGTGCAAATCCAATATTCGATGCATAAGCCATGAAAGAAGTTGCAGATCCAGGCACAACTCATAGATTGCCACTGCTTACCACTGTCTCTCGAGATGAATGGGCGCCACACACACCCACACCCACACCCACGCCCACCCCCCAAGCTTCATATTCTGTGCATTGCACCAGTTTTAGCAAAATTCTGACAGGTTCTTTTCCCCCTCCTCGTTGCCAAAGTCTTGTTAATAACATTTCCCACTGTAATGTATTTGTCAGCTGTGGAATTGACTCATTTCATGACCCTTTTTAGTCTTCCATTATCAAGAAGCAAACACGGGAGGTATGCACAAACCCCTATAACTTGAATTAATTTACAAACTTCCAACTTACTTGTTTGCATTAGGCCAGTGTTTACTTTCTAGTAAACTCACTCTCTTTAATAACTTGTGATGAATTGCAGAACTTGAACTATAGTTAAACTTGCCTTTGCACTTACTTAGGTACTGAATCTCCAATTCTCTTCGGTCTCAATTTTTGCAGAAATGCAGGTATCTTGATTAAACATTTTCCAGTTTTCATTATTTTTCCCCTGTGGAAAAACACATTGATCATCCAATGTACTAACATTCCTCTGGAGCAGAACGTCATGTCACTCATTGCCTGTGTTCTCAAAGAGCCTCAACCACGAAAATGTCAAATGAATTTTGATTTTAGCCAACGTGAGTGCAACTTATGTTGGCCGATAATTATTACTGTGAAGGCTGAAATTTTAACAATAAAGACAATTTGACACTTGTTTATTTTAAATTTAACTTTCAGTAAAACAAAAAAGAAAAAAATAGGACTGTTACAAAACATTTGCACGGAACACTTGCCAAACACTTTTGTGAATCCGTGCAAATTAACAGGGCTCGACAATCTATGTAATCTACTCACCACAGGCGAGTAGATTACAACCTGGAAGAGCCAGGTTCGGGCGATCTGCGCATGTGCAGATCGCCAAACAGCGCGGCTGGTGAGCGGGGCTCGCCACGGCTCAGCAAGCCCTGCAAATTAATATAAACATTTACTCCAGCAGTCTATTATGGCACATGAAACTCTGTAAACACAAACTTTATAATTGCTTTCTATGCTTTGATTTGTGATCTACAGCAACTAATTAAGACCCTAATCTTGCAAACTGATACTGGTGGGTGATCTACAGCTGCATGGAGTCCCTGGGTCTGCTCACATGAAACATGTTGCAGGATCAGACTATAATGGCAGTAAATATGTCTTCATTTCTCTCTCTCTCTCTCTCTCTCTTTCTTTTTTTTTTTTTTTTTTTTTTATGAGAGTCCCTGGTTCAGTAAAAAATTCTGGAATATTTTGAAGATGCATCAGTGATTGCCGGTGTTGAGCGCTCCCTGATGTGTAGACAGAATGTTATGAAGATGTTGCCAGCATGCTTTGGTTCAACAGCTGTAATACTTCAGGACTGAATGTGAGATATGCTGACTTTATGCAGCTCATACTGCCTAAAGTCCCTAAAGATTTGATTTTCAAAAGTACAGGGTGCCTTCAATTCCCGATAAGGCCTTTGGGAGATGTAGACTCTAAAATTGTGTTTTGTTTTTGTTTTTTTTTGTTTGTTTTTTTTAATCCCAGGGCCTGACAAAATTACTGTTATAAGAATTGGAAATGGTTGATATTCAATAATAAAAGTAACCAAATTATTATATATTGTAGGAAGGCTAGAGTAAGAATATTCATTGTCTTTATAGGGCTGGTTTTGAGTATTGGTCATTTTATAACTAAGAACAAGACACTCAGATTTTTCTCATCTTATAGTGATAATAGTCTAACTTTTACAAATATTTAATATCAGCATGTGAAAATCACAATTGCATTGAAATTTGTAACAAATTCATCATTTAAATCTATAAATTGAACCTTTCTAATCTGGCACGCACACTCTGGTCTAGCAACATCCATGGTCTGGCATGATTTTAGTTAGTCAATTGTCCTCTTATCGCGGGTGTTTCCAAATTTTCTGCAATCTCATAAAATTTGTTTACAGCATCAGTCCTGGCTTTCAGTGTTCTGTGCTATTATTTTACTCTATATTACCCCTAAATGTCTTCTAAGAGACCAGCAAGCAATGGAAGTGCTGGTAATGCTGCTAAACATAAGCATTTTTTATGCTTTATCTACTTACTACTTTGTGTCAGTACAGTAAAATTATGTAACAACACTAGCACTTTGTTATGAAGAGAGCTGGTAATCTTAGGCTAGGTGTAGGCGTCTATAGGGTGTAGCAGTACAGTCATACATTATTAACAAGCATTGAAAGCACTTTTCCATTTATTTACCTCTGTGAAATAAAAATAAAAAGATACACTCACTATAATATTGACTTTCCATGATTTGGTAAATTCTCTGGTTCAGCACTGGTCAGGTCTCAAGTGTGCGGGACTAGAGAGGTTCAAACTGTCCTACTTTCATAATGCTTTTGGAACTTCAGAATACAAAATAAAGTAGCCAATATACATAGTGGCTGCGTCTAGACTGGCAAGTTTTTCCGAAAAACTTGCCAGCTGTCTACACTGGCCGCTTGAATTTCCGCAAGAACACTGACGATCTCATGTAAGATTGTCAGTGTTCTTGCGGAAATGCTATACTGCTCCCGTTTGGGCAAAAGCCCTCTTGAGAAAATGCTTTTGCGCAAGAGGGCCAGTGTAGACAACACGGTATTGTTTTGCGCAAAAAAGCCCCGATGGTGAAAATGGCGATCGGGGCTTTCTTGCGCAAAACCGCGTCTAGATTGGCACGGACGCTTTTCCGCAAAAAGTGCTTTTGCGCAAAAGCGTCCGTGCCAATCTAGACGCTCTTTTCCGCAAATGCTTTTAACGGAAAACCTGTTCCATTAAAAGCATTTGCGGAAAATCATGCCAGTCTAGACGTAGCCAGTCTGTTTTGAAGTTTTTACTTGGCTACCACCACTGTTTTGTATCTTTGCAAACTTGCTACTTCTGATTTCAGTAAGACTGTGCTGTTTTATTACTTGACTGAGAAAATATGAACAAATAGGAGTAATATGAAGTTCAATGTTGGTAACTTGGTTATTTATCAGAAAACTTCATGGTAAATCAGTTTGTTTTATTTAGGGTTATATTCATTTGTGACTTTAATTGGCTCCATTCTTCTTCCCGTGACTTATTAGCATGAGTGATTACTTGTGTTGCACTTTGACTGTTCATCTGTATGAAGATGTCATAATGCTTTCTTTTTACCTTTTCATTTGGACTCTCATTAGTTCAATATTCTCTTCTCTTTTTAATATTTCTGAAACAGTGTTTCTCAGACTGTAGAAGTCAAATTGAGAATGACCCAGCAAGAAAGAATGACCCAGCAAGAAAGAATGGGGAAGGGGGGAGGGGAAGTGCCTGCCTCCATCCATAGCTTTGAGATACATTTTCCCCAAACAATTTATCTTCTAAATTTTTCCTGAAAAAGTGAAAAATAAGTTTGCTGCAGGAGAGGCCTCCATACTTTTCCAGCCTTTCAGAAAGAAATGCTGTGAGAGCCTGCAGATCTGAGTGCAGAGGACTGGGCTGCCTAATAGACAGTGGGCCAAATGTTCTTTCCTGTGTAAAGTGTAAGTAAATAAGCTTGCTGTGGTGGTTTTCTGTGGGGATCAGGGTAGGACAGAATCTTATTCCTTCCTAAGAGATATAGTACCAGTGGAGATGCTCACATTGCTACTGCAGCAGCAGCTACAGCCTTTGTACTCTCCCTCCAGTCAAAATTAGCAAGTGATGGAATTCCTGCTCATGCCCCTGCTTTCAGTGTCCCATAAGTAGAATGGTATGGGGAGCCACCATATAGCTCCTGCTGCAGTCCATAGAACAGTGCTAAATTCTCCTTTGCAGCATTTCTGTTGCAGCATTTCTGCAGCAGGGACTCCTGCTCAGTGGAACAATGCTGGTTTTGCTGCTCTTGGCTTTTTCTGCAGTTCTGCAGAATTTAATCTTTAGGGAGCAAACTTAACGTACAGCTCATTAAAACTGGATAGAGTATCTATGAAATATTTTATGAGGCCATAATACTCAGCCATGACATTGCTGCTGAGTCCCTCCTTCTTAAAGGAAGTTAGGGTCCTTTTGAAGGGCCACTTCTGGGAAATTCTATGGAGGAAATTTCTAGCCACTTCCAGCTCCAGCAGAGGAGGCTGAGAGATTACTAAGACCAATGCAGTGTATGGTAAAGAAAGAAAGATATTTTAACACTTGATAAAATCCTAGTGTAGATAATGTGTTTTATAATGCTACCATGTTAATAGGTCGAGATAAACCCTGGTAGAAATTTGGTTTTCCACAACCCAGCTAATGTATTAAAACTGCAAATTGCCTTGGGTATGTTAGGATGTTTACACAGGTTTAAAACCACACCTGTTTTCTCTCATGACAAATTCCTAGCTACTTTAACATCTTATAGATTGCTGAGCACTCTGGCAGCAGCCTAGCAACTCACCTATGCATAAGATTGACTATTCAGTTGTTCAAAGTTCAGTACCTGTTTGCATTTCCCTGGATCTGAGCCCAAGTTTGCAGTGAGTTGTACAAACGGATATATGATCCTTCTGGGAAAGAAAAAAAAAAAAGACTCCAATAAAAGCAAGTAAACTTACTAAGAAGTTGCAAAGTTGAATGGGTGGATGATTTACTGAAATATGTAAGTTTAACTCTTACACAATTCCTGACATGTGACTTAATATCTGATATACCAGCCTACAGCTCGGTGTGATTATTGTGCATGAACCTGTTTTGCTGAACACCGATGAGGCCACTTCTCATCATTTGTAAAACTCTGTGGCTTCTTAAAGGATTTATGAAATGAAAATATGATATATTATTGGTGCTGATTTTTGAGGCACTTTATCCTGTTGAAAACTCTTTTTGGAGAGGGGGGGAGAACTGGTTGAAGAAAAAACCCTCAAGGATTTGTAACCAATTTTAGGGAGGCAAATTTAAATAATGTTACCATCTTAAAACTTCTGCTGTCCAGAATCATGGAAAATAATGAAGAGGAGGATGTACTACAAAATGACATTACTACTGTATGTATTTTTCATGTTTATGTAGTGTGTTTGTTTTGTTTTAATGGAAAATCTTTTGTGGTGGTGTTTATTGGTGCTGAATATTAACTTTACAATCATCATGGCTAAACCATTAGTGCTATTTTAAAATTAGTTCATCAAATATGTTTCAGTAAATGGAAAGTCAGTATTTACTGATGCTATAACACATTTTAATTATATCAGAGCACTGTTCAAAACTGCATCTGTAGGGATGACATATATTTCAATATTGCTTTGCTAGTTCATGATCAAAGTATTCTGCAAAGTCTTTATTCCAATGTATATGTATTTATTTCACAGGAATTTGGTTCAGATGCATTTTGAATTGTGAGTTTTAAAAGTTGTGGAAAAAACTTATTCGTGTATGTATTTTAGGAGAGAAACATATTCTGTTTAACCATCTAATGGTGATTGTATAGCCAGATTTTCAAGACTCCTCCTTAAAGAAAGTATAGGTGGATAGGACAGAAGGCAGGTGGAATTGTTTGGTGTGAATGAAAATTAGAATTGGTAAAACTCCCATATTAATATTCAAGATCACCATCTTCCAGAAAAAGAACAAAGAAGAAAATACGATGGTTTGGAATGCATTCATTAATCCCATATAATACTACTGGGTTTCAGCCCTAAGAATACAAATAGTGAATTCTGCAATTGGAACACTTTCCATGGAATTTAAAGTAGATGTGTATTCTACATGAATTTGTATGGGAAGCATTCATAGCTAATAACTGAGAGTAGAAGAAGATGATGAGATATAACTGTAGTGTACTTAAGCAATTTAATAGAATGTGGACACCTATAAAAATAAAACAGGGAAATATTAGGTCTCTTCTATACTGGGAAAATTATCTCCTCTGTTTCACTACCATTGTAGCTTTATTATGCCGGCAACAGTGAAGTCAATAGCTTAGACAGGAATTGGATGTTTGTCTACTTAGCTTCCACCATAGCTACCACAAGTGGAAAGTTATCCAAGTTTTCTTTGTGTAAAAGGCTTAAGAAGAATGAGCTTATCTCACAAATTCAAATGTTGCCTCTCATTCCATTCTAGGTGTCAAAAACCCCAACTGCAGAAATCTTTTCCTTAACATCTTCTCTTAAATAGTTATGCATTTTCAGTACAAAATCTCCAGTGATTTGAAAATATAAAAATGTTGGTGAAGTATAATTTGATATTAAATTCAATTTTATGTAAAGAGATATTGTAATTATCATTCATTTTCACATTTAATTCAATAACTCAGTTTTTGCATTTATCTAAAACTGCTAAAAAAATGTTCCCTGCTTTACCAGATTGCCACAGCATTAAGGTCAGACTTCCTGCAAAGTACATAGATTGGGGTGGGCAAAAGTCCCTCTACGGGCCGGATCCAGCCCACCAAGTAGTTTTATCCAGCCCGTGGATGCCCTGCCACTCCCCCACCCAATCAGGGCCTGGGGACGGAGCAATGCGTTAAGTCTCGTCCCCCAGCAGCAGCAGCATGCGGTTGACTCTAAGTGCCACGCACCCCTTGCAGGGTCGGGACAGGGAGCAAGAGACTTCCTGTGCTTCTCCCACTCCTAGGCCCTGATTGACCTGGGGGCGGGGGGAGCGTGCAAAGTCTCCTCCTGCTGCCAGGGGCATAGGCAACTAGAAGGAACCACCAGAGCTTCAGAACAGCTGGTGATTCTCTTGGGGAGGAGGGGGAAGGCAGGGGCAAAGACTTCACATTCAGGATCTGTGGGCGGGGAAGCATTGGATTTGTCCTGGCCCAGCCCCTGCTGCCAAGGCCCTGCCCCTTCCAGGGTGGACCAGGGCCACTTCAAAAATTTCTGAAGTGGCCCCTGGTCTCACATTATTGCCCATCCCTGACATAGATTATATTGCCTAATTCTGGTTAATGACCAACTAATTATCTTGTATTGCCTTTTCTCCAGCAGGTGTTCTACTTGATTTACTCCAGTAAATAGCATATTGAGTATCCATGGGCTTTTACAAAAATGTGTGCAACCACATACTTCATGCTGCAAATAATCTTACTGTCCAGAGAACAGGAATGCAGCTAATGTCAATCTGTAACCATTCAGCCACAGATCTTGTCAAATTTGTGTTGTTTCCTTAAGTACCCATAGTTTATAGCCTCTTTTACATACTAACCTGGAGAAAATCTAGCTAAACACTGAGACACATATAAAACAAAAATATATTATACAGATTTGTGAAATAACTACAGTTTCATAAAATATATTTTGAGATAGAACTTCAGTAACTGAAAAATAGCTTTAATTTCAGATGCACATTTTTAAACATACATGCACATTTTCTACATGTTCCCCTTTACACAAGATGCCTGATACTTGAAAGTCAAGATTTCTGTATCACCTGTGTGTGCATGCACATGCGTTAGGCATTGCATATATCAGCTACACAAACATAAAAATGTGGACCATGATGTCTTGACTTGGCGTGACTTGACTTTAAATAGCTTTGTTTGGTTTACTTGGAGTAAATGTATGCTCATCATGGACTTCCCTTTTATTTGTTCATCTTTTTTAAAGTATTATGATTTTGATTCATTATACAAATAGTGAATTCTGCAATTGGAACACTTTCCATGGAATTTAAAGTAGATGTGTATTCTACATGAATTTGTATGGGAAGCATTCATAGCTAATAACTGAGAGTAGAAGAAGATGATGAGGTATAACTGTAGTGTACTTAATAAAAGTATATTGACTTGGATTTCCTTATTAAGACCAAGCATTATGGTAGTTTCCTAAAACAAGCCTTATGTTGTCCCTTGTGTCCTTCAGTAGGTACTGCTTACCTCAGATCTGATAAAGACAGTGCTTAAAGTAGTGGTTCTCAAAATGGGCTGTGGACCTACCCAGAAAAGCCATTGACAGGCTGCATACTTTGTCCATAGCCATGGAGCTTTGCAGCTCCCATTGGCTGCGGTTCGTCATTTCCAGCCTAGCTCCCCTAGGCTAAAAACGACAGATTGCTTCCAATGGAAGCTGTGTGGCTAGGGACACTTTATGTAAACAAAGCGGTGCAGGGCCATCAGCGACTTACATAGAATCATAGGACTGGAAGGGACCTCGAGAGGTCATCGAGTCCAGCCCCCTGCCCTCAAGGCAGGACCAAGCTCTGTCTACACCATCCCTGACAGATGTCTATCTAACCTGTTCTTAAATATCTCCAGAGAGAGAGATTCCACCACCTCCCTTGGCAATTTATTCCAATATTTGACCACCCTGACAGTTAGGAATTTTTTCCTAATGTCCAATCTAAACCTCCCTTGCTGCACTTTAAGCCCATTACTCCTTGTCCTGTCCTCAGAAACCAAGAGGAACAAATTTTCTCCTTCCTCATTGTGACACCCTTTTAGATATTTGAAAACCGCTATCATGTCCCCCCCTTAATCTTCTTTTTTTCCAAACTAAACAAGCCCAGTTCATGAAGCCTGGCTTCATAGGTCATGTTCTCTAAGCCTTTAATCATTCTTGTCACTCTTCTCTGTACCCTTTCCAATTTTTCCACATCTTTCTTGAAATGTGGCGCCCAGAACTGGACACAGTACTCCAGCTGAGGCCTAACTAGTGCAGAGTAGAGCGGCAGAATGACTTCACGAGTTTTGCTTACAACACACCTGTTGATACAACCTAGAATCCTATTTGCTTTTTTTGCAACAGCATCACACTGTTGACTCATATTCAACTTGTGGTCCACTATGACCCCTAGATCCCTTTCCGCCATGCTCCTTCCTAGACAGTCGCTTCCCATCTTGTATGTATGGAACTGATTGTTCCTTCCTAAGTGGAGCACTTTGCATTTCTCTTTATTAAACTTCATCCTGTTTACCTCTGACCATTTCTCTAACTTGCTAAGGTCATTTTGAATTATGTCCCTATCCTCCAAAGAAGTTGCAACCCCACCCAGTTTGGTATCATCTGCAAACTTAATAAGCGTACTCTCTATCCCAATATCTACATCATTGATGAAGATTTTGAACAGTACTGGTCCCAAAACAGACCCTTGCGGAACTCCACTTGTTATCCCTTTCTAGCAGGATTTAGCACTGTTAACAACAACTCTCTGACTACGGTTATCCAGCCAATTATGCACCCACCTTATTGTGGCCCTATCTAAGTTATATTTGCCTAGTTTATCAATAAGAATATCATGCGAGACCGTATCAAATGCCTTACTAAAGTCTAGGTATATGACATCCACCGCTTCTCCCTTATCCACAAGGCTCGTTATCCTATCAAAGAAAGCTATCAGATTAGTTTGGCATGACTTGTTCTTCACAAACCCATGCTGGCTATTCCCTATCACTTTATTACCTTCCAAGTGTTTGCATATGATTTCCTTAATTACCTGCTCCATTATCTTCCCTGGGACAGACGTTAAACTGACCGGTCTATAGTTTCCTGGGTTGTTCTTATTCCCTTTTTTATAGATGGGCACAATATTTGCCCTTTTCCAGTCTTCTGGAATCTCCCCTGTCTTCCATGATTTTTCAAAGATCAAAGCTAAAGGCTCAGATACCTCCTCTATCAGCTCCTTGAGTATCCTGGGATGCAATTCATCAGGACCTGGTGACTTGCTGACATCTAACTTTCCTAAGTGATTTTTAAATTGTTCTTTGTGTATCCTATCTTCTGAAACTTACCCTCTCTCTGCTTGTATTCACTACGTTAGGCACACCTCCAGACTTCTCAGTGAAGACCGAAACAAAGAAGTCATTGAGCATCTCCGCCATTTCCAAGTTTCCTGTTACTGCTTCTCCCTCCTCACTGAGCAGTGGGCCTACCCTGTCCTTGGTCTTCCTCTTGCTTCTAATGTATTTATAAAAGGTCTTCTTGTTTCCCTTTATGCCTGTAGCTAGTTTGATCTCATTTTGTGCCTTTGCCTTTCTAATCTTGCCCCTGCATTCCCGTGTTGCTTGCCTATATTCATCCTTTGTTATTTGTCCTAGTTTCCATTTTTTATAGGACTCCTTTTTTATTTTGAGATCATGCAAGATCTCCTTGTTAAGCCAAGCTGGTCTTTTGCCGTATTTTCTATCTTTCCTACACAGTGGAATTGTTTGCTTTTGGGCCCTTAACAACGTCCCTTTGAAATACTTCCAACTCTCCTCAGTTGTTTTTCCCTTCAGTCTTGCTTCCCATGGGACCTTACCTACAAGTTCTCTGAGCTTATCAAAATCTGCCTTCCTGAAATCCATTACCTCAATTGTGCTGGTCTCCCTTCTACCTTTCCTTAAGATCATGAACTCTATTATTTCATAATCACTGTCCCCCATACTGTCTTCCACTTTCCATGTCTTCCACATGGGCGGACCTGCGGCTCAATTTGAGAACCATTGGCTTAAAGTGATGTCAACAACCAGAAGCGTATCTATTTTAGGATTCCTAATGTTTATTCAGCTTCACTAGTGTAATCCAGGAGTGGGGAGCCCCCAACCTGTGGGCTGGACACAGTTCATCAGAGTTAGCTGTTGGTGGGCCACAAAACACTTTCCCTGGGCTACCCCCAGGCACAGGAACTCACAGCTATCAGCAGGCGTGGTTCGATGGAGGTGCCGCACCCCTGGTATAATCTATATTAGCTTCCGTGAATTTATGTACTGTAGACAGAGCATTTAGTCTTTGCCACTTGCTGATCTCTTTGCAGAGAGGGTTTTGTTTTTTCATCTTATTCAGTGTGGCCTTTCTCACGGCTACATCATTTGGCATTGTTCTACTGTTATTAGTTTGCATAGTACAGATATTTGGACAGATCAATCTTCAGCACAGGGATTCAATTATCAGCTGTAAATTGTTACTGTAAATGTAGTTAGTAATTGTACTGTGAAACATATTAAGCATGGGTTTAAGTGTTAGCAGGTTTAGAGCCTTTCAAAATATTTGAAATACTGAGAGAGTAGAAATTTGATGGACTATTGATGGACAGATTATTATTTTGTCTCTAATTGGTAAAGTAGAAGATATGTACAAATGTGTATGTACAGTGGGAGAACCTGCATTAACAGCTGTTGTAAAGATGTTGGTGAAATTATTTATTACCCAAAGCAAATATAGGAAGCATTTCATTTTAATAGACTAATCAACATATTGTTTCTGCTGTGTATCAAAGTCTTGTTTAAACTTGTTTCTTCCACCCTTGATTGGAATGAAGTATTACCTACAAAAGGAGTGAGAATAGGGAGCATTATTATTGCAGGTGTTTATGATGTAATAAGTATGATTCTTCTTAAGATTTTGGTAGCACCACCATTTGTTTTCTTGGTGCATATGGTCCCCTTGAAATGAATTTGTTCTTTATACCACTGTTTCTCTGACTGTGGGTTGGGACCCCATTTTAACAGGGTTGCCAGGACTGGCTTAGATTTGCTGGGACCTGGGGCTGAAGCCTGAGCCCTGCCACTTGTTGCTGAAGTTCTCTTTCCCTCTGTTTCCCAGATGGGGAAATGGCACTTGGGCTGACCCAGGCTTCAGTCCCCTTTCGTGGGGTCATGTACTAATTTTTGTTGTCAGAAGTGGGTGATGGTGTAATGAAGGTAGAGACTCCCTGTTTTACATCATTGTTTTCTGAATAGGGATTTGGATAGACGAACTCTGTCTTAATTGCCTTCAGTGACGGTGTTCCCTGGATATCCTTTTAATATACTAATACAGAAGAAATGTCTGATTTTAACTTCTTTTTCTTTTTATTCTGTTTCAGGAAAGTCAAAGTCAAGAAATGTCTACCAATTTAAAATACCTTTCCTTGGGAATCCTGGTCTTTCAGACCACTAGTTTAGTTTTGACTATGCGATATTCTCGGACATTGAAAGAGGAAGGACCTCGTTACTTATCCTCTACTGCAGTAGTTGTTGCTGAACTTTTGAAGATTATGGCCTGCATTTTATTGGTCTACAAAGACAGCAGTATGTTTCAAGTTTTAATCTAGAAATAGCTTTCCTATATTTTGTCAATTGCTATGTTTTGGTGACAGCTGTAAAAACAGGTGCTTGAATGCTGTGATGTTAAGGAGCTATGTGAATGCCAAGAGAGAAGAAAAGTTTGCCATTCCCACATAAAATATCTAGAAAGAAGATCTAAACCATTTCTATAGAAATGTTAACCACTGAGCAGGGAAGACCTCTCTTGGTACCTCGCACTTAAGCACACAATATAATCTTTTATAAATATAGCACAAATATATACCCAAGAGATTCCACTTGGTGGGTCATGGATGTAGGGTAAGAATGGTTGTCCTGGTAATAGGCATGCACCTTCTGTTCACCCAGAAAGCACTATTTGAGAAGAATAAGTAAGACTAGGAAAAACGGAAGGTACAGAGTTGCAGTTTTTTAAATCACAGAAATTGTAATTAAGATAGGATTTATTAATTTTTTGAATAATTCAGCTTTATTATTTTGGGCTAATGTGGACTATGGTAGCAAAGTGTCAGAGGTTTCATACCTTGGAGAATCTGTATAAAAATGTGAGGAAAGCATACAGAATTTTGAGTTTTCTGAAGGCTAAAGTTGGCACAAAAAGTTTGTAGCAATCGAAAAACAGTGTTCCATTTGTAGCTGTCCTGTTTTTTCTTTTTAATTTTTATCTCTTGTATTGTTTCTTTTGAGTAGAGTGCAATTTCCGGGCTCTGAACAGAGTGCTACATGATGAAATCCTTAATAAGCCTATGGAAACACTTAAGCTTGCTATTCCATCAGGGATTTATACTCTTCAGAATAACTTGCTGTATGTAGCACTGTCAAACCTAGATGCTGCTACTTATCAGGTATTATGTTTTTAGATTTGAACATAATTGTTCAGACAAAAATGGGTTGTATAGTATTAATTTTATTTTGTCTTTTCAGGTCACATATCAATTGAAAATTCTTACTACAGCATTATTTTCTGTGTCTATGCTAAGTAAGAAATTAGGTATATACCAGTGGCTATCATTAGTGATATTGATGACAGGAGTAGCATTTGTACAGGTAAATATTAATAGTGTGTGTCTTAAGTGATTTGGGATTTTTTTTTATTAAGGGACTCAAGTATTTGAATATAGATAATTATATTGTCCCCCTTGAATTAATAGATTCAGACACACAGTTTCAATAATTTCCAGGGTAGAGTCATAGGATAGGAGAATTTGCTGAGATGGATTACAAGGTTTTTGTCTGCTCTGAAGTTTTTGAGTTGCTAAAAACAATGAAAAAGTATCTTACAGTTATTAAGAGACTTTTCAATATGCCTCTGCCTATAGCTTAGCATCTTTTTTTGTGTAATAAACATCATGGCTACGTCTACACTGGCATGATTTTCCGGAAATGCTTTTAACGGAAAAGTTTTCCATTAAAAGCATTTTCGGAAAAGCGCGTCTAGATTGGCAGGACGCTTTTCCGCAAAAGTACTTTGGCCAATCTAGACGCACTTTTCCGCAAAAAAGCCTCGATCGCCATTTTCGCGATTGGGGCTTTTTTGCGGAAAACAGTACTGTGCTGTCTACACTGGCTCTTTTGCGCAAAAGTCTTTCGGAAAAAGACTTTTGCCCGAACGGGAGCAGCATAGTATTTCCGGAAAAGCACTGACGATCTTACATGAGATCGTCAGTGCTTTTGCGGAAATTCAAGCGGCCAGTGTAGACAGCTGGCAAGCTTTTCCGGAAAAGCGGCTGATTTTCCAGACAAACTTGCCAGTCTAGACACAGCCCATATGCATAAACACTACATATACTATTTATCCTGCAATTGATTGAAAGTGTCCATTCATAGATTATGAAATCCTGGCCCTCTTGAAGCTAGCAAGAATTTTGCTATTAATTTTAGCGACTACAGAATTTCACCCTTTATTCAGTGGAATACTAAGGAAAAATATAATGGTAGATTTAGCTGAAATTTACAAAAACATGATAACATAATACAGGTTTTTACAGTAGTACCGCAAACCTGCCTCCATTCATCAGCAATATGTGTGGACCCTTGATAGAAAATAAACTTGCATTCTATAAATGGTAAAACTTAATTTTATGAAATAATTTGTATAATTTTTTAAAATGTATACACATTGTTTTGTTTTTATACTTAGTGGCCCTCAGATTCTCAAGCAACAACTACAAAAGAGTTGTCTGCGGGATCTCAATTTGTTGGTCTTACGGCAGTCCTTATAGCCTGCTTTTCAAGTGGATTTGCTGGAGTTTATTTTGAGAAGATTTTAAAAGAAACCAAACAATCTGTCTGGATCAGAAACATCCAACTTGGTATGTCCAATTTTGGCTGTTTTAAAAAAGAAAAACTGCCTTCAGAAAGAACAGTGAACAACAGTCAGATATACATTAGATTCAGTACAATCATATTTTGTTATGCTATTACATACATGTTTAGCAAGTTTGATATCTGCTTTGCTAACAGGAATTCCAGAAGTTGCATCCTGCCCTAAACTCAGGTATTGTATTTAACTTGCTATTTCAATGTTTGTAAGTGTGTTTACTTGGATTTAAAATGGAGATTAATGGGCTCTGTAGAACAGTTGGCATGAAGCCGTAGCCAGTTGAATTTGGATTGTGAAACATTTGAAATAAAGCTACCCTGTGTGATTTATTTGAAGGATGGTGTGACTGTCTTGTGAAGTAATTAAGTAGAGTTCATGTTTGTGCAGCAATATGAATCCAATACTTTTAACAAACACTGAATTGATTTAAAAATATGGGCACTTAATATAATGTGGTTTTTATATATAATAGAACAAAATAAATGTTTTAAAGCTTTATTTTGTAAGGTAATTTAAAAACAAATATAATCCCTATAAAAAGATTGACATTTTAAAGACATGATTATTCAATTTGTTCACAGGGTTGAACTATGATCCTAGCCCTTGGTGCTAGTATCATGATTCTTCTACTTCTCTATCCTCATCCTATTACACACCCAATCTCTCTCATGCCACCCATCTCAACAGTGGTTCTGAAGACTGGCTTTTCAAGATGGAAGGAGCAATGTATTCTGAGCTGGCTTCCATTCTATTTGAAACTAGTTTCCTCATGTGGGTGGAATATAGCAATACTTCCATTCCCCTGTCTCTTATATGCTCAGAGGAGCACACCCTTCCTTCTGGTAGGCAGAGGATGGACATATCAGCTCCATGTATTGCAAGTGTGGTCTGAGTATTTTTACATTAAGTAAAATACCTCCAGCAGGATTTGAATTCTTATTTTTCCTTTGTGCTCTCCTTGTTGCAGTGAATTGAACTGAAAATATTCATAATTTGGGTAGCACATAGAGAAGAGTTTTACAAGATTTGAATATACTTTGAAAGGAATTTGAATTGAGGGAATTGTATAATTTCTTACTCTTTCAAGATAGACGGAAAATTAATGTAACTGTGTATTTACAGTTACAGAAGCTTCACATATTTGAATAGTCGTCTTAATCTATTTTCTGGTTCCTTTCTTCTTGCTTAACAGGAAACCAGGAATCACTATGCTTCTGTCTACACAGACACACACATCAGGTCTGAATACATTAGTCATGCTTGCTCTCTCTCATGCTGTCCTACAGATTTGATCTCACCCACCATTTCCATGGCACAGCATTTGCATGGAGGGTGAGGAACTTGTACTAAAACTTAGGTTTTTAGATGTGGACCACAATCACAATCCAAGTTATTTACCTGAACTGAGCCAAGTCTAAAACGTCACTAAAACTGTGCTGTCGTTTGCACTATTAGGATCTAACAGCAGTGCACACATGTAAAATGATTGCAAAATAAATATTCATAACTATGTTGAAAAGTGATGATTCTTTGATAAATTGTTCTTCAGATTTTCTTCTACAGTATAGAAAGGAATCTACAAAAACAGATAGGCTATCAGTTGGATGTTGTGTCTGGTCCCCTGCTAGCGTTACTTGGTGCATGAGAACAATTACGTTCTTAAAACAGTGTTTTAAAGTGACTGTATGGGATAATGATAAGTACATTGAACTATGATTTTAAATTTGAAGTTTATAATAGTGAAATGTATTCCATCTTTTTTAACATTTTTAGTCTTTTTAACTTAAGCTGATACAGTAGTTTGAGTAATGACTGTTTCATGTTAAATGTTTAGAAAGTTTTAAGTTTTCTATTCAGAAATTAAAGGAGTAGTAATCACCATTTATTTTTAAAATATTTTTCTAAAATTTGTATAACATGGGATCACAATCTAATAGTTATTTTTCCCCATCATTTATTTCTGTGAAGTAATGCTGTAATACTTCCAACTCCAATACAAATACAACATTCAAAACAGGAGAAATTCTATTACAAACAAATTTATGAACTAGAACTTTTTAAAAAAATAAAGAAACAAATGTTCAGTTTTATGCTCCTTAAAGATTCATTATAAGTATCAAATAATTTTTAAAATATAAAATCCTTTGAGAGCATCTTTTTAAAAATTATATCCATATATCTGATTTATCTGCAGGCTTATAGTGTAAAGCAAAATAGACCAAGAACATATCAGTCTTATCACTAAGATGATCCAAATTTTTTTTTAGAGGAAAAGCTTTTTATTTATTTATTTTATTCCTGTCAGATCCACTGGTTGTGTTTAAACATGGTTATTATATTGCAAACCAAGGCCTGATCCTGAAACTTAATTAACATGGGCAGATGCCAGTAGTCCTGCAGATCTAGTTATTAATGAGGAACACCTCCCAGTTTTTCTATTTCAAGCTTTCAAGTCTGTCTTTTCTCTTAGGATTTTTTGGTAGCATATTTGGATTGATGGGTGTGTACATTTATGATGGAGGACTTATATCAAAGAATGGATTTTTTCAAGGATATAACAAACTTACCTGGATAGTTGTTGTTCTACAGGTAATGTATCTAAACCCATATGTTTACACAAAATACACTTGGAATTTATTTCTCCATAAATGCTGTGGGAAATTTTGCTGGTGGTTCCCATTAATGCTAATAGGAATTTTGCAAGTAAACATCTTGTGTATCAGTGACAAAACTAGATCTCTAAATAAAGGAAATGGCAAATTATTAGCAATCTAAACATTGAGTTATCAAACATACAGTTCACAGTAAAAATCTATAACTATTAATTTTGAAATATTAAAGACAGATTAGTAAAGAAAAGAAAGCCTACCAGCAATTATACAGAAATTATATCATAATCATCGTTGAGACACAAATGTAGTACGCTCACTCACTAGAAATATCAAGGTGCTAATATAGTTGGTGATCTGTGATCTACAGAAGGAGTTCTGTTGTCAATTGCTGTCATCCACCATATCGACAACAATGTAAAATATACAGTACTAACATCTTTTACATAGCTAAAAACTTTTTTTAAAATGTGTGTAGTATATTGAATTAAATGTTACCACTGAAATAATCAATTACATGTCACAATTTCAGGTCACTACACCTCTATTCCCTGTCTAACCTTCAGCTCTCCTCTGATCAGAGCCTGTGTCCTACTTGTTCTCTGACCAGGATTTTTGACAGCAGCTACCTGTAGTTGCAAGCATGTCTGACCAGTGTCTACCTCCTCCTCTATGCTTTCTATTGAAGGACAAGGGTAGTGTTTTTACCAGTGGTTAGTGTTCTTACTGGTGGTTACCAATTACCACACAGCTCTATGAAAGCAGAGTACATTTAGGTTAGTGTAAAAAAACATTAAAAGAAAATTCATAAAAGAAAAACAGGATCTTAAACACTTGACTGGTAGTTATCCTGTGGAGACCCTTAATTCCAACCCTTTGACATGATGAGTCCTGCTTTATACAAAAGGTCATGTCCTTTTGTTAAATCAAAAAACAGACCTTTGAGTTGGTTTAAACTCAGCTGTCATACCCCAAAGGTGTTTGTCTCCAAGTCTCCCAAAAACAGGTGGTACCCCTCCCTTTTCAGGCAGCCCAAGCCTCAAGAAATGGGGAATATGCATAGCCAGTTTTGAGATTTCACAGTAATTATCCTTTAGTGATTCTAGAATCCACAGGAAGACTCCCACCTCACACTATGAATAGGTCCCTACCAAGTTCATGTTCCATTTTAGTCAATTTCAGTCATAGGGTTTTAAACATTATATATTTCATGATTTCAGCATTTAAATCTGAAATTGCACAGTATTATAATTATAATAGTCCTGATCCCAAAAAGAGTTGTGTGAGGTGGGGGGAGGTGTTGCTAGGTTATTGTAGGGTCTGGGGTTGCAGTACTGCTACCCTTGTTTCTGTGCTGCTGCTGCTGGAGTGCTGCCTTCAGAACTAGATGTCCAGCCAAAAGCTGCTACTCTCTGGCCACACAGGTCTGATGGCAGTGCAGAAGTAAGGGTGGCAAAATCGTGACAACACTAAAACAACCTTGAGAACACCCCCCCTCCCCCCAAAAAAAAACTTCCTTTTGGGTCAAGATCCACACTGTGAGAAATAGTGTTCTCCCTTGTGAAACCTGTATAAGTATGGAGACCAGATTTCAAAGGGGAAGGCCAAATTCCATGGTCTATGATGTGTTTTACATGATCCTGACTTAGGCAGGGTCGTACCTATGGGTTAGGAACATACTAGGGATTTCAAATTGTGATTAACTAATCAACTAGTCAATGAGATTTACATTGATTATTCGATGAGTCAATAAGGACTAGAATGGCATTCCGCCTTTGAAATGTACAAGACCCCCAGCAGAGACTCTTGTGCATTTCAAAGATTGAAACTCCACGTGGAACCCAGGGCCAGCAGGGAGTCCCCTGCTGATTCTGGGCTCCATGCACTTCTGCTTTGAAATGTACAAGAGCCCCAGCGGGGACTCTTGTACATTTCAAAGTTGGAATGCTGCTGCTGTGGTCCTGCCCCTTACCACGGAGCTGGAACTGGGGAGCACCAGCTTTTAAGATGGCTTCTCCCAGCACTACCTCCCTCCTCTCCCCCCGCCCCTTGCTGCCTCTTTCTGATAGAGGCAGCAAGTGGGAGGAAGTGACAAGTCGACTAGTATGTCAACTATCTAATAAGCTTTTGCTTATTGGATAGTCAACTAGTTGATTAGTCACTTACATCCCTAGAACATACAAATACATATAGCATGTATTGACACATAGGTCTTGGCTCATAACTCTTGCCCATCTCATCATAATGGTCTTTGAAATGTTCATGTTTTCAGGGCCTGGCTCAAACACACTGAATAACATTTCATAACTTTAAATATAATAATCTGAAGATAGGTTTCTGTTTGCCATATCTGTCATAGTACTTTTTAAAAAATTTCTAAAATATGTGTTCATCTTAAGTGAGTCTCAATCTTTTTGCAGGCACTTGGGGGCCTCGTGATTGCTGCTGTTATAAAATATGCAGACAATATTTTAAAGGGATTTGCAACATCTTTGTCAATTATATTGTCAACACTGATATCCTATTTCTGGTTGCAAGATTTTGTCCCAACCAGGTGAGTGTTGTTATCTATGCATATGTGAATATAGCAGTTGCTGAAAATGTAGGTATTTAATGAGTATTGGTGGATAATGATATATAGAAGCATGATTGAAATTACTTTAAAGGATTAGGTAGATTCCTGAATTGAAATACAAAGTTAAGGCTTGTGAACTTCATTTAATTACATGATAGATAATTAAATTTGGGTTAAGTACACTTGAACCTCCTTAATCCAACAACCTTGGAAATCAGGGTATGCCAGATTAAGGATTTTGCTGGGCCTGGGACAGTGCTGTGGAGTCTGGGCATGAGGGACATCCATGGCTCTGCAGTCCCTGCTGCCTCCAAGCACCGCCCTCACACACTGCCCCCTGCCACCATGGGAGCAGTGGAGAAGAGCCTCCAGGGAAGTGGTCAGTGTGTTGTTATTCCACCAGCTGGTAGAGAGGGGGAGCAACAGCAGCATGTGGAGCCACTTCCTCCTCTATACCACAGGTGTTTCTGGATTAGGGACTCCCAGAGTACAGAGGTTCAAGTGTATTGTAGTATAGGTGACAAAATTGTTGTATCTGACAGCCTTCCAATAGAGCCTAGGATATGATGTGGAATGTGTTTCCTGCTGCTATTTTTCTTGAAGCATAGTGCCCTGATTTAAGGCAATTATAGAGCCACAAAAAAACAAACAACATCCCACTGCACATTGTAGATTTTTGCTATCCTATTATAAGAAGCTGACACTTATTTTGCCAAGTAAAAACAAACTGAAAATGAAGTTAGAGGACTGGTATGTTAAGTTTCAGCCACAAATACATTTTAATAGTTAACTTATCAGACCCTGACAAATGGGGTTTATAATGGAAACTTGAGTAAATGAAATTCAGCCCATAAACAGGATTCAAAATTTGAGAGGTAAGCCAGTGTCTGTCTTTATTCTTTTAGGATACATCTACACTGCACCCTTACTACACACATTTTGCTACACAAATTACATTGCTTATTTTGAAGTAATTTCAAAATAGCTTATTTTGAAATTTGGCACCGTCAACACAGTGCCAAATTTTGCAATAAAGTGATATTCCAAAACGTCCCTTAACCCTCATGGAAGGTGAGTTACAGGGACATCCGAATAGCACTCCCATGATTTTGAAATCTATTTCAAAATAATGAGCTGCTTTAAAGATGCAGAATAGCTATTTTAGGATACTTCCAGTATCCCAAAATAGTTCCACAATGGAGACATAGCCTTGCTGGGTAGATGCAAAACATGCTGTATATCTCTGTAGAGAAATTTGTAGGTGGTTTCTCCATTGTCTGCAAACAATTCTCAGTGGGATAATTATGTAAAGTACATAATTGTGTATGCCTCTGAGCAAGTTAAATACTTTCTTCGTGGCACTGCAAGGTACTGCACCACTATAATTTGGGATGCACTTCCAAAATACTACATATGTTCAAAAAACTCAAATTATCAAAATTTTGCACATCTCCACGGTAATGTTTTTAAATGCATATATATTTGAAAATATTTCAAATGTTTTTCTTCTAAAAAGTTTTAAAGTCTCCCTATAGTATTTGAGTACTAGTATTTCATGAAAAGGTGTTAGTCTGTATAGCGTGTGTGTTTATGTAAACACTGTATTACAACAGTTAAGCCCTGTATACATTTAAACTGTTTCTTTGTTAACAATATCAATGTCCTTCTTGCTCCTCAGTGTTCTGATATAATTTGGCACATGGTCTATCAGAACAGGATTTAAAATAAACATAGCCTGGGTCTCTAATACAGAAAAACTTTAAAGCTGTTTGACACATTGCACGTAGAACAGGCAAAACTATGTTAAAACACTAGAGCTGCGTTTCTCAAACTGTGGGTCTCGACCCCCCAGGAGGTCGCGAGCATCCCTCTTGCCAGACTCCCTCTTTTTTCATTTTATGAGAAACAGTCACGTTCCAGGAACATCCCATCATCCAGGCACAACCAAACCCTTACCTTGCTTTAAGTTATGATAAGAGGTAAGTGCATAGCAAATTTGGTAGTCCTAGCTCTTACCATTGAGGAGGAATTCTTGAACAGACTCACAGAATATGGATGGAGAGACAGACACACAAACTCTCAAATGTATAGTAGTAGATGATTGGACAGCAAACAAATATAATTTCTGTGGTTAGTTTTGTATGCTTGTGTATTGTAGATGGGGGGGGGAATTCAGGGGATTAAAAATATGCAGCTAGATTGATTTTCCTTTGGCAGTTGCTTCATGAAGAGACAATCCTGCTTAATCTTTGGAATATTTCAGTGAAATATCATGATTTCATTGTTGATAGGTTCAGGATTCTTAGTTCCTTTCCATCTCTTCCTAGTCTTATAATTTAAGAGTAGTAGATGAATAAATTGCCAGTTCATTACAAATTGAAGGAACATGTTTCTCCCTCACTAGAAATACTGTAGAGAATGTAATTTTTCATGACTAGATAATATAAATACATTTTTACTGTCTGAAAAAAGTTACTTTTTCCCTCTCCTATTCTGTTCAGTGTTTTTTTCTTTGGAGCCATTCTTGTGATTGCAGCTACATTCCTATATGGTTATGATCCAAAACCTGCAGGAAATCCTATCAAGGCATAGCTGACTTCATTATCAGCCTCTTTCTCAAGACTGTGCATTAGGGACTTCAACAAGAATTCCATATGAAAGATTTCATTATGCACTGGACGGAAAGGATCACTACACTGAATCTAAGCATGAACATGTTACTGGTGTTGGAGAACCAAAGGGTTAAAGACAGAAAATAATGTAATGTAAAGGTGCTGAAAAAAATTAAAGGGCAAAGCCTAGTGCAAGTTGCTAATAATAACTTGAAAGGAACAAATTGTTTCCAAAAAAACTACAAATTACGAATGTTTACAGCTTGAATTTGAGATTACATCAGATGATTTTACTGTTTTGATTGCTGCAGAAATATATCCTATGCACTCTTTGCAAGAGCACATGACAATATTTGTCAGATTGTATGTTTTTGCAAATTGACTGTATTTAATGTTAGTAAATGTGTTTTAACTGTTTTGTCTATAGAGATCAAATCAAATTGAATATAATGGTTCTGCTTAGGGGTTCCTTATTAAAACTGTGAAAACTGTGATTGAAAGACATTTTCACACATATCCAAGATGTTTGTGGAAGCTGATTTAAATAAACAGACATCTGAATTCTGTTGCATAACTATGTAGTTCATATAAGGTCAAGATTCTGACTTAGATCTGTAAAAGAGAAAAATTCAGGGGTAAGGCTAGACATTCCAATCTTAACCAAAGTGCTCACTAGAATTATAAGCCATCTAGTAAGCTACTTGAACATACACCCTAGGTTCCTGCAATAATTAGATACAATAGCATTAGTGTTAAAGATGGAGTGTTTGTTTGGATAATATTCATTCCTTTATCCCAATTGATAGAAATCGACTTAGTATTACCTTAAAGTAGCTTTTATAGTTAGTTTCCTTTAGAGATGTTTTTAATTGTGATTTTTAAAAAAATTAAATGTTTTAAATTATTATCTGTAGCAGCTTGTTTTGGACCCATTATGGTATATAATGTATATACAGCAGTGTACCATATTACAAAGGTTATTTTAAATGAGTGTTAATTCATAAGAACTCCTCCAAGACTGTTTGAATACATGTATATAATGGCTTGTTTAGAGGTTTTTTAAATTTCCAGAGTCACTGAGCAAATTGAGTAAATGGGTCTTCTGGAACTATTCAGTCTAGTGCTAGAATTACATAATTAGGAAACATACTGATTATAGGAAACAAGAAAATCATGGGAAACAGTTATTGTGTAATAGATAAATATCAATGTATATTATTATTTTCTACTTAAAAATACCAAAAACAATTAGACCATGTTATGAACAAATCTCTTGCCAAATTATTTACATATACCTATTTGTTCCATTCATACTCTTCCCTTCCCCAACCTATTCCCCAAAAGATTAAAAATAAATTGTTTTCATAAGATCTTTTATAACGAGTATTAATGTGGAGTGACTTCTCATCTGAGTGTTACACTTGTGAAAGTGTAAATATGTAACAGAAATGTTACCGTCCCTTACCTGTAACATCACAGGTTGTGAATATCGAAGTATTTGATGCCACACACACATGGGCAAGCAGAAGTTAAAATTGTTGTGGTGACAGAAGAATTTAAAAAAATATTTACCAAAGTATTACAACCAGTTTTTCAAAATGTTTTAGCCCTGGTCTACAGTAGGTCCTTATTCCAAAATAGCCACCACCCAAGTTTGAATTAGTAAGCGATGCATCCATACAATCAAACCCACTATTTTGAAATAACGGGCTGTAGAATTCGTACTCTTTTCAAGAAGAGTAACACTGATTCCAAATAGTAATTTTAACATAACGGTAGTGTGGGTGCTTCAGTGCCGCTAATTCAAATTTATTGGCTGCCGGGAGACCTCCCACAACTCCCCAGAGTGCTTCCTGGGGCTCTAAGTCCAAGGTAGTGCATTCACATTAATGGAGCCTGCCTCAGACTAATTTTGAGGCTTCCTCATAGTGAAGATACTCTAGTTCAAATTTGTTATATCAGGAGTTACGTCGAATTTAGTCATTTCAAAATAGTTTCCTAGAGGATATGTGGCCTTAGTGCTAGAATATTAGACCGTGCCACAGAAAATATGTTAAAAAGCCATGGGATTTTAAACAGTGGATCTGGCCTGTGACTGCCCTGTCACTCCCTCTTCCCCAGGCCAATCAGGACCTGGGGGCACGGGAGCATGTGAAGTCTCCTCGCCCCCGCAAGATTGTGCAGCGGCTAGAAAGACACACCGACTGTTTTAAAACAGTTGGCATTTATCTCTAGGTGTCACATGCCTTTGGGGAGGGAAGCTGTGCCTGCTCCCTGTCCCCAGGCCAATTAAGGCCTGGGGGCAGGAAGCATACAAAGTCTTTCGTGTCCTGTCCCCGCCCTGCCAGGGGCACTCAGCCACTAGAGAGATACACTAGCTGTTTTTTAAAACAACCAGCATGTCTCTCTCGCTGCCACATGCTCTTGCGGGGGCGAGAAGATTTTGCACGCTCCCCTGCATCCAGTCCCTGATTGGCTTGGGAGCAGGGGGAGCATATTAAGCCTTCTCCCACTGGGCACCTAAAAGGAACCGCAAGCTGTTTTAAAACAGCTGATATTTATCTATAGGGACCAGGGGAAGGAGGAGAAAGACTTCTTGCACTCTCCCACCCCAAGCCAATCAGGGTGGGGGGAAGCACAAGAAGTCTCCTGGCCACGCCCTTTCCACCTGAGGCTCCACCCCTTCTGGGGTGGCCCCTTTTTAAAAATTATTGCCCACTCCTGTTTTTAAACTATTATAACGGAGTTGGCTAAAATCATTCTTATTTCCAGCAAATAAGAATAATGCTGTTTTTCTAGGTAATTATGTGGATTAATCCACTTTCTGTGTTCATTACTAGGGAAATAGAATAGAGGACTCCCAAAACATATGCAAGTGGTTAAACTAGAAGTACTAATCATCTCTAAGATCTATGGATAATTGTTATGCTCTCTGCTCTCCAGGTTAAGAGGAATATTATATCTTCAAGACCTATTTTACAGGTTGTCACAAACTGATTTACAAATAAGTATGGATCACTTCATTCACCACTGACATGCACTGCTGAGGTAAAGAGTAAACTATTTTATAGTGTGTAACAATGCCTACGTAACAGTTTGGGACAAGGAGTGAAGAATGCCCTATCTTCTTGAAACTACCTAAGGAATTTATTTAGTTGGAATGCAATTACCTGAATTTGAATTTGGCCAGTACAATATTGTCTATTACTTTAGGATTGCAGTAGTGATAGTTAGCAGGTGACTTCTATTGGCAACTTCACTGAGAAACTTCTTCTACTTGAAAGAAAGGCAAGGGAAAGTGTATGGGGGGAGGAAATGGAGTAAAAAATCAGTGCATTGTCAGATGATGGACAGTGATTTTTCAAAGTCTTCTGTAAGAAATCCAGACTGGCTCTTCACCCAGGATTGGACCAATATCATAACAAGCATCAGTGTATAAAGGGAAGAATAAACACACTTGACTCTGGATCTGTAAATAAAATAGATCACTGCCAGGCTTTAGAAAACATTTCTCTAATTCAGTATGGGGCAAATCCTGTTCCTGAGATGCATGGAACCAGTGTGGTTGCTGTGGAAAGGAATAGAACAGCATTTGAAGAAGCCTACACAGGTTGTGTGCATTTCATGAGTGAAGCAATGCTGTCAGAGGGCAGTGTTACATTTTCTCTCAAGAATAGTTTCAGAGCCAGGTAGGATGACATGCAACTGTGGATCCCCTGGCCATCCATTCCTGTTGAGAAAGTACAGGAGCTACAATACCATGGCCAATGCAGAGCACTCAGAAGCCTGGAAAATAGCAGTGACATAGTGTATTTAGGCATATCTCAAAGCTAATTTTTAGAACGCAAACTAGTTTTCCAGGTCTAAGAATGACTTTTCATTCTTTAGAATAGTTGATTGTTGTATATTTGGCAGCTTATGTATACTTAGTACCTAGCTTTTAATATTTATAAAATTATAGCATATTTATTTACAACAACATGAACGTGTGATTATTTGTTTTTGAAAGGCATGAGTTATGGAATTAGTATTATTTTATGTAATACTATATTTGGAAATCACCCAAAGACTACTAGAATGTGCAGCAACAGTATAGTGTCAGGCTAGCTAGGACAAAAGAAAAGCATCGTAGCTTGAAATTACTGATATATGGAATTATCCTGAAAGTGAAATAAACCTGCAACTTAGTGATGTGAAAAACACTAGTGAGGTAAAAAAGTATTTACTTCATAAATTGATATAATCTATCCAAAAGTGCCCATTACACAGAGACTCCAAGTAAATTGGCTTAAAGCTTTATTAAACTTATCTGTTGTTGATTAAATACAACATATTTGCTCTGTCACCAAGCATTTTGAAATGTATAGGTAGATGTTTGCTCTTCTAATTCTTACTTATAGAAAATAATCCGTTTGTTTTTATTTTTTGTTTCCTTTCTCTTCATGAAATGGAACTTGTGTTTTGACAGTATACTTGATTTTCAGTCACTTACATCAGTGGTTCTCAACCTAGGGTGTGCAGAGGCCTTCCAAGGGGTACATCAGGTGATCTGGGTATTTTGGCTAGTTTTACCACAGGCTACATAAAAGCACTAGCAAATTCAGAACAAATTAAAATGTCATACCATCACTTGTTCATACTAATCAGTATACTATCCACTGAAATGTACAATATTTACGGTATATTCCATGTGAAAAGTGAGAAAATAAGCAATTTTTCAGTAGTAGTTTGCTATGATATGTTTATATTTTTCTTTGATTTTTGTAAGCAAGTACTTTTCAAGTCAGGTAAAATATGGGGTTACACAAGACAAATCAGACTCCGTAAAAGGGGTGTTGTAGTCTGGAAAGGTTGAGAGCCACTGACTTAGACATCATGTGTTTGGTTTGGGGAACATGTAATTGGGGTTTTATAACTTATTTTCATGGGTATACTTCTGAAGAATGTAACTGATTTGTTTTTTTGCCCAACTTTTTCAATTGATAAATCAGTCCTGGCATTTGTTATCTATTCATGTATTACTCATTTATCAAGGCTTTTCATATTATTTTCTTATCAACCATTCATAAGATTTTTCCCTGGTTCCCTTATTTGTAAATCCCGTGTTGTAATTTTTCCCTGGTCATTTTTAGTTATCTCCAAAAGTGATCATGATTAATTTTGCTTTGTGTTACTGATATTATTTCCATTATTGCAAAAGAGGTTGTGATGATTATTTTCCTTTCCCCTAAGCCAGATGTTTTCCTGTAATAATGATAAATATAACATTATAAATCAAATTGCTTGTGTTATTTTACATTAAGTTTTCAGTAAGTATCTATTGCACTCGGTTATTGTATGCAGAACCAGGGAATGGCCCTAAACTCATGGTGTTCAACCAGTTCTGAAGAAGTAGCTACTATAGTGGATACTGCTATAGTGAACTAGCCACATTGTTCAAGCCAATGACTGGCCAAATAGCTACATGTCACTAGTGACTAGCATGTTGGATACCTTTGCTTAACTGTCCTGCCCATTTTCAATGTTATTTTTTTCTATGCTAAGTCAATCCAGAACTAAGGAATTCCACTCTTTCCAGGTGAGTAAGTACATTGTGTGTATTCATGCCTACATACATGCCTGAAAATCATAGAATCATAGAATACTAGGACTGGAAGGGACCTTCAGAGGTCATCGAGTCCATTCCCCTGCCCTCATGGCAGGACCAAATACTGTGTAGTAATCAAAAGACATTAGTGGAAAAGATATAGGGAGAAGTAAAGCACAATACAATGATTCGTAATAGATGACCTACATAGTCTCTTCTGACTCTTCCCTTTTTTTTCATCAACTTCTCTCCTGTGAATGTATGGCTCCTACTAGAATCAGCATTAGCTACAGACAAAATTCTGCTCTTGTGCAGTGCAACTCCCATTCCTCAGTGAGTGCAGCAAGTATGCAACCAAGAGCAGAATTTCACCTTCACAGTATAGAACGGTGATAATATTTTAAGGAGGTGGTGGAAAAAGCTTTGAACCGGCAACCTTCTACTGATGAGTAATTCCATTTTTCAATGGCACTATTTCTTTGCATAAGAACTACTTGCATCAATAAGAACTCTCAGGCTCATTTCCTGACTCAGCACATTTTCCTTTTGGATTTTTGTAGTTTGACTTTGTTCACTAATAAATTTTAAAATTCGTTTTTAATCTATTTATCCTAATGTAAGATAGCCATTCATACATTGTTGCAAATATCTTTGGGTTCTCCTATTATATGAGTTGTTTTAAATTGATTCTGCATATGAATATATAATCTATACAAAATTTGAACAAACTCTTGTTTCCCCCTAGCAAATATGGATGAATAAGGGTTTTGGAAACTGAGGTGATTTTTTTGTTTGTCATTGCTGTTGGCTATAAAATAGTACGCAGCTTTCCATGATCCAATATGTCAAACTGAAAAAACTCCTTACCTATAGTGGTAAATCAATTTTACTGCATTCCAGTGATTAATATGGAAACTGTCCTACAATTTTAAATCACCAACTGTAGTGAAAAAACAAGGCGTGATAGGATAAAATCATCAGGAGGGAAGTCAGAATCAGACTTGAGTTTACATTTCAAGAACAGAATTTAATATTCTTTAAACTATATTATATAAACTTATCAGGATTTGACAGTAATCATAACTGTATCCTTTGGCATACAAACCAGTGGATTTATACAATAAGGCTGTGTCTAATCTGGTAAATTATGATTTTGCAGAAAAACTTGCCAGCTGTCTACACTGGCCGCTTGAATTTCCGGAAAAGCACTGACGATCTCATGTAAAATCATCAGTGCTTTTCAGGAAAAACTATGCTGCTCCCGTTTGGGCAAAAGTCTTTTTCCGAAAGACTTTTGCGCAAAAGGGCCAGTGTAGACAGCATAGTGCTGTTTTCCGCAAAAAAGCCCCGATCGTGAAAAAGGCGATCGGGGCTTTTTTTCGGAAAACCGTGTCTAGATTGGCCATGGATGCTTTTCCGCAAAAGGTGCTTTTGCGGAAAAGCATTCTGCCAATCTAGACGCGCTTTTCCGAAAATGCTTTTAACGGAAAACTTTTCCGTTAAAAGCATTTTCGGACATTCATGCCAGTGTAGACGTAGCCTAAATGTACTTTAGACTAAGATGCAGCTGTATCTGTCAGGACCCTATTTGCATTTGTATAAGAACCATGAAAATTGGATATGGAGAAAAATGTGTGAGGTCATCAAATCCACTGTACCTGCAAATTCAGAGTCAGTCTTTTTGCAACTTCTTTTATAAAAGAACAAAGACACAATATTGAGTCATCTGGATCACCTGGCTTGATCAGTCTTCAGCTGTCGTTAAGATTGCACCGATCACACCATTCTTCTCCTACTCTTGCCTTTCTTCTCCACGTTCGTCCAAAACATTTAACAATGTCATCTTCCCATCTTCTTGGAGGCCGACCGGGTGGTCTTTTCTGTTCTCACGGGTACTGCTCAGCATTAATTGTTATGTCTGCTTTCCACGATAATATCTTTCACACCGCTGCGTTCTCTGATCATTTCATTTCGAATTCGATCCAGAAGGGAAATTCCCAACATAGCTCGCTCCATTGCCCTTTCAGCTACCAATAGTCGCTGCTCTTCTCTCTTCGTCAGGGCCCACGTTTCGCTGCCATACAACATGGCTGGCAGCACTGTTGAATTGAAGATATTTGTACGTGTGGTCTTATCGATTTTTCCTTTGAGGATGTCCTTGATGGAAATGAATGCACACCATCCTGCCCGAATCCTTTGCAATAGTTCTCTGTTTAGGTCTTGGCACACATTAACTTCTTGGCCCAAATATATATACTGTTCCACTTCTTCAATTTCTTCTCCTGTTATTGTTATTCGGGTTTTTTGTATGACGTCTGATCGCATATATTTTGTTTCGCAGTGATTCATTTTCAGACCGACCTGACTGCTTTTCTTGTCAAGTCTTCGTAGCATGCTCTGCAATTGGTTGGTGCTTTCGGCAATTAATACTATGTCATCCGTGAATCTGAGATGAGATAATCGTTCTCCATTTATGTTGACACCACTCCTCCAATTGATCTTGTTCATAACCATTTCGAAGCATGCAGTGAATAGTTTCGGTGAAATCATATCTCCTTGCTTCACGCCTTTCTCGATTGGGATACGATGGGGAGTTCCGAGGAGAGTAATACCTGTTGTACATCCAGTATTCGCTTCCTTCAACAAATTGATGTATTGTGTGTTAATGCCCTGCTCTAAGAGCGCTTTTAATATTGCATTGAACTCAGCGCTATCGAAGGCCTTTTCATAGTCGACAAAAGCAATGCAAAGCGGAAGTTTGTATTCCCTTGCTCTTTCTAGGAGCTGGCTAAGAGTAAATATATGGTCGATAATGCTGAAATTTCTTCGAAACCCTGCCTGCTCTCTCGACTGTTGTTCATCCAAGCTCTGCGAAAGTTGGTTTATCACCTTTGTAAAGAGCTTGTAAATATGAGAAAGTAGGCATATAGGGCAGTAATTCTTAAGATTTTCTCGATCGCTCTTCTTGTGCAGCAAGATGGTATTCGACTCCTTCCAGCTTGATGGTATTTTTCCTTCTTCAAGATATCGACTGAATCTTAAAGCAAGGGCCTTCCAAAGTTTTTCGCCTCCTGCAGAAATCATTTCTGACATTATTCCATCTTTTCCTGGAGCTTTTCCCTTCTTCATCTGGTATAGTGCACTTCAGATTTCGCTGACCATTATTAGGGGGACCTGTTCTTCAGTGCTGTTATGCTCAGTCTATACTGCGTCAATTCCCGCTTGCATGTCCTGAGGCTTTTCTGTGATTCAGCTGTTTTGAGGAGTTGTCCTTTCCGGACGGTCTCAAAGTCATCCTTCAGCTTTTGCCATATAAGCTTGCATAGAATGGAGTACTCGATGTTACTATCAGAGCTCCTTTTTATGTTTCTCCACTTCTCCAGCAGGCTTTTCGTTTCCTTCAAGATTCTTCCCTTTACCTTCTTCGACTTTTCAATTTCAGCTTCTTTTAAGCAACGTCTCAGCTTGTCAGCAAAAATACTATAATCCTCATCACACTTTTCTGTCTGCTCCAGTCAAACCCAGAAATTGCTTTCTTCAGCTTTGCTTCATCAAATGTCTTCAACCGCTGTTTCCTATTTGCCAACTGTAATGCCTTCTTTTCCACCGCTTTGTCGAAAATCAACTTCGCTCTAAGCAAGCGATGGTCACTGCCGATGTTGAAAGGCTGCACCACAGAGATGTCTTGGATGATGCGCCTTTTATTGACTAAATATAGTCAAATATTTCATTCTTGCTCTTCGCATTTGGTGCGATCCACGTCCACCTTTTTGCGATCTTCTTTTTATACCAGGTGTTTGCCACATACAGTTCTTTCATTTCTGCCATTGCTACTAACTTTTCTCCTCTTTAATTCCTTTTACCACTGCCATATCTCCCTATAAACTTTTTGCCAGCTTTCCCTCGTCCGACCTTTGCATTAAAGTCTCCCATTGTGACAGTGTAAGTGGACTTTTGCGCAAGGGCTCTTTCGAGCTCTCAGTAAAATTCTTCCACTTCTTCGTCTTCACTTGCACTTGTGGGGGCATAGACCTGGATGACCTTGAGGGTAGCCTTTGAATCTATCTGAAGATGAAGCACACCAATAAATGATGATATTAGCTGGTATGATCTAACTTTCAAAGACCAGTCCTTACTGATGATAAATCCGACTCCCCCAATGTTTCTAGCACCATCTCCCTTTCCAAGCCTCACATCACTTCCATCCTTCCAGTTGACTTCCAACTCCCTTCTTTCATCGGGTTTCGCAGACACAGAGGATGTCGCATCTTATCCTTTTCTTTTCCTTCATCAGATGGTTTAACGTTTCGTCCCTCGCCAGCGACCTACAAGTGTAAGTACACACAGCGAGGGTTGTCCTTTTCCATGTTGGCCTAGCACCTGACATTTTTTTTCAGCTTCTCGTCACTTAATTTCCACTCCACCACTGTAGAATGGTTCGAAAACACTCAGGGGACTAAAACCCATTTACTCGTGTTGTTTTAGCCATTGACTTCAAACCATCGCACTGGCTAGGTGTGCAGGCATGCGTACCTCCTAAAACTTAGCTAGCCTCCAACCTCTAAGGATAGGGAAAAACCGAGAGAGCAATCCCCTCCCTGGATTGGATAGTCCGGCACCTATGTAGCATGGTTAGACCTATCAGGGCATATGCCCTGCTACCATAGCTGTCAGACGGCCAGGGTCACCGCTGCACCACAATGAGGTGTTGAGGTAGGATTTTGCAGCGGATTATTGAGTGTCTCATTTTATTTTTTATTTTCTCTCCATTGTTTTTCTTCCTTGTGATAAGCTTCATGGGCCAAGGTAGAATACAGAAATCTTCAATTATTTAAATTAAAAGGGAAAATGTCTGATTGCTTAGGTTCTTAATGGACCTGTTGGTCTTCTTTTTATTTTCTCTGCATCATAAATTTTGGTAGATGACCCTAGTAAAGAATATTTTTAAGCTAAGACTTTTATCATTTGACTAAGAGCTAAATTAATGGATTTTTCCCTCTTTATCATCCTTTTTTTAATTGTGGTACAATGGGCACTATAAAAGGCTATAGTCACTTTAGGTTTCCCACAAGGAGCATATCTATTAATAGAACACTTTTTATATAGCAACTTATGCTGTATGGCTTTAACTGATTTCTGATTTAACAGCTTTACATTCCTATATATGCAGATCTAGGATTTTTCTTACTGGCCACAAGATGTCAACACTTTGTGAACAATTCCTGTTATTGAATTCTTTTTGCTGTTTTACAAACTTTTTGGAAGGTGAGGGGAGAAGAAAGGAAGACAGAGACAATATTATATACTTAAGGGTGACACACAATATGAGTAGTGACAGTATTTAAATGAGGATAATATTTATATTGTGGCATAAACATATAAAGTTCTACACAAGTGGTAAGAGATACAAAGCAGCATACCCTGGGGAATTCTGCACCACTGCACAATGTAGAATTCGCATAGATATTATGGGGAAATATAACCCCACGCCCCAGATATAAGCTGCAGAGGTGTTGGTTGCCACTAGAGGGTGCTAGACCCACAAAGCCCAGATGTCAAATAGAAGTACAGCCTCTTCCCGACTTAGGAACCGGTTACGGACCAAGCAATTGGTCATAACTCGGTTCGTTCGTAAGTCGGACCCCATTGAGTTACACGCAATCACACTGTTCGTAAGCACAGATTGCGTTTGTAACTCAGGGTCCGCCATTTACAACAGCTTTGGTCGTAACTGAACGGTCGTAAGTAGACCGTTCGCAACTCAGGGACCAGCTGTAGTGGGAGGGCAGGAGAATGGGAAGTTGGAGAGTTCTCTGCAGCTGCAGTTCCCAACATGCACTGAAGCAATGAGGGTTTACAATAAACTCCATATAGTCCTTTGACCCATCATCAGGCTGTTTCCTCCTCTGGATCCCTGGGCTTTGATGAGGGAGGAATGTGTTTCTGGGTTGGGAGTGTCCCACAGCTGGGCTTTGGGGCAAGAAGGTGTGGGTGTCTGCTGGGCTCTGGTGGACAGAGGGCAGAGAAATGAACCTAGGGCAGTGATTTTCAACCAGGGGTACACAGATCTTCCAAGGGTCACACATCAAGTCATGTAAATATTTGCCTAGTTTTAGATCAGTCTCCATAGCAAGCACTAGCGAATTCAGTACAAACTAAAAATTCATACAGGACGTGTTTATTTTCGTCTATATACTATACACTGAAATGCAAGTACAATATGTATATTCCAGTTGATTTCATATGATAAAAATGAGAAAGTAAACAATTTTTCAATAATAGTGTGCTGTGACACTTTTGTATTTTTATGCCTCATTTATAAGTAGTTTTTAAGTGAGGTATAACTTGAGGGTATGCAGGAGTAACCAAATTCCTGAAAGGAGTACAGTAATCTGGAAAGATTGAGAGCCACTGTCATAGGGGTTTCCTTAATTCTCTACTTCTGGAGGAAGGTTTTTTTGTGTCTGCATTGTTACAGATATAGTTGCTGATAGTTATTTTGAAATAAATCAACAAAATAATTGAAACTGGCATGTTATTTTGACAATTAAAATTATTCGAATTTTAAAATACTGTGCCCAGAATTTTTAATGTTTTGATTGTGAAGGTTTAATTTTTTGGTACAGAATTCCCCCAGAGTAAAAGCAAAAGTAATGAAGAAATCTGTTCAGACCAGGAGCTTCATTTTAGTCTTCATATCTATCTAGTTCCTTACACAATACTGTCCTGGTGTTATCTGAAAGCCTAACTAAATTCTGTGCGACATGTTATGTCCATGTATTACACTGATCATAAATAAGTTCTATCCCCTGTCTCAGGTTGGCATTTACATATGATGAACTCTATGGAATTTTGGCATCTATGATACAGAAATTATTACAGTGCATATTGCATATTAAGGAATAGTATGATGAAACTTTAAATTACAGGGGCTAAATAATAGATGTGACCAAAGGGAAGAATTTGTATGTAGACATTTCTAAATAAATTTTATAGATTAATAAAACCTTTCTGTGCCATTCCTGAGGTTTAGTAGGCAAGTAATTAAATAGTTTTTGAACACTTCAGCTTTAATGGTCACTTGGCATTAGCAAAAAGAAGAAGTTATTGTTGATTCAGAAATTGTTTTGATGTCTTGGATATCAGCTTTCTCTTCAAAGTGCTGGAATTTTCTCTTCAATCAACGTACAAATAATAGTTCTGATTCTTAGATTAGAGTCCAGGATTGGAGGTTGGAGCTTTGGGATTAGTTTCTAATCTTAAAATTTATGTCTACACTTGCCAGTTTTAGCCCCCAAAATCAGGTTTTTGTGCAAAAACCATGCTAACATATTCACTGGAAAGCCACATTTTGTGCTTCTCTGAGAATCTTTTTGCTGTTGCACTTACTAGGGTTGCTAACATAGTCAGACCAGACACACACCATTGCTGTAAATGGTTGATGCTTTTGGATACTCTTGATTGCTTTTACTAGTCTACTTGCTCT
Source organism: Pelodiscus sinensis (assembly GCF_052426305.1). Classification (NCBI taxonomy): domain Eukaryota; kingdom Metazoa; phylum Chordata; order Testudines; family Trionychidae; genus Pelodiscus; species Pelodiscus sinensis. The sequence goes on from NC_143060.1 coordinate 41,127,335, forward strand.
CTGGAGAATAGTGATAGAAATGTAGCTGTGCTGTCCCTCAATGCAAAGCAGGCTGGGCCACTTTTTGAAACTCGGAAGGCCTGCCTTCAGATACTATTCCCTCTTCACCTTCTTTCTAAGGACTGGTGCTGTCACTTCTCCAGGATACAAATCTGTATTGTGGAATGCTCCTGTTGCCTCCAACAACAAAACAGGAAGACGAAATGTTGTGCAGTCAGGAAAGAAGGTGAGGGCTGAGGTTGGAGTTTTCTTCCCCTTCTCACTACTGGTTGCTTCTGCTGGCTGTTGCATACAAATCTACTCCTGCCACAGCAGTGATTTGCTTTGTGTCCGGAAGCAGTGCATAGTGGTATAACTTGCATAGTGGGATGGCTACCACAGTGAGCTCCTCTCAGCTGCAATATGTAAACAGAGTATTGTATATGTAAACATAGTTTTGTCCGTTATAGAAAAGCGCTAATTTGTGTTCACATTGTTCTTCACAACCGACAAACTATCAATGGAAGTCCTGCTGTTGATTTCAATGAAAACAAGATTTCATCCATAGTTTTCAGTTAACTATTTTAGTGGGGTTACTCCAGTTTTACAGTGAGGTGCAATCAGAGTATTCTCCCTGAAATGTTTCAGTATTCTTTTCATTTGAATTGTCAGCTCAAACTACATCCCTGAATGAGATGTCTCATAAGGCCCATTAATACTAGCATAACGCCCATTAATACTAGCATAACTATTTTTAAATCATGCCTTTCCAACCCTTGCCACCATAGTTGTAGTTTAACTACACTTCCAAACCTATTATCTACATCGGTAGTCTCCAACCTTTTTACACCCAAGATCACTTTTTAAATCTCAGAACAGGCGAAGATCTACCGCCCTGCCCCTTCCTTGAAGCTCTGCCCTCTCTATTCTCCTCCTGTCCATCGCTTGCTATCCCCAGCCCTTCCTTACACACTCTGATAAACAGTTTATTTTTAAATTATGCGATACAATTAAAATCACGTGTTTATAGTTATGAAATAAATGGTCTGTTTTTTATTCATGCTATTTAAATCTAAAATGAAGCATTTATAATTATACATTTTGTGGGGACAGAGTTCTGCAGCTGGGGGCAGGGGAAAGGGAACAGGGTGCTGGGAGGGCAGAGGACAGGTTTCTGCAGCAGGGGACAGAGTGCCAGTGGGGACAGGTTTCTGCAGCTGGGGACAGGGTGCCAGTGGGGACAGAGTTCGGGGAGCGGGGATGGGAATGGAGACAGAGTTTGGGGAGTGGGCACGGGAATAGGGACAGAGTTCTGTAGCTGGGGACAGGAGAGTGGGGACCTAGTTCTGTGGCTGGGGCCAGGGGAGTGGGGAAGCATTCTGTAGTTGAGGACAGGGGAGTGGGGACAGCGTTCTGTGGCTTGGGAGTGGGGTGCCAGTGGAGGCAGACAGTCCCCTGCATCTCCCTCCTCCCAGCTTTCTTCACCTCCCCCCCCCCCCCCAGGGAAACCAGCGTGCGCCTGCCCAGAAGGCTGACCTCCCCGCGCACGCGCGCCTTCCCAGGGGGCCAACGCCCCCCCCCCCCCGCACAGGGAAGCCCCGCGCGCTCCTGTCCCGGAACCAGCATCCCCTGTGCAGGAAAGCCCCGCGCACACGCCTGCCCGCCCACCCAGGGGGCTGACTCTCCACCCCCCCTGCGCAGGGAAGCCCCCCGCGTGCTTGTCCCTGCGCCAACCCCCCCGTGCCAACGCCTGCCCCGGGGCCAACCCTCCACCCCCTCCCGCATGCCGGGAAACCCCCTGCGCCCCTCCTGCGGGGCTGACTCACCCCTCCTGTGCGGTGCAGGGGGTCAGCAGAGCAGCTAGCACACTTCTGGAATTGCCAGAAGTGGTGCTAAGCTGCGGAACTTCTGAAACCGACACTACCTCCGTTTTCTCTTGAGGTAAGTAGTGGGGTTTCTGGGGGGTGAGAGGGAAATGGAGGCGGGGTGGACAGGATGCCTGGCGAGTGACCGGTCAAGGCCTCGCAATCGACCAGTAGCTCGCGATCGACCTGTTGGTGACCACGGCCCTACACTGTGTCCTGCATGTTTCCTGGAATCACGGATCTAGATGTCCTACCTGGCTTAGACAAGGGATGGGCAAAATCCAGCCCCACTGGGTCCCTCAGGCACAGAACAGCCAGCTGCTTCCCATCAGCCCCACACCACTTTAAGTGGCTGGCTGCTCACTGTGGCTTTCTGCTCAGGAGGGGAAAGCATCATGCTGCCCTGGCTCCCCAGTGAAATCTCTTCAGCTCAGAAACCAGCCAATGGGAGCTCAGAAATGGCAGCTGAGAGATTTTGCTGGAGCAGTGTAGGGGGGAAGCAACACACAAGCCTTCCCTGCCCCCTGGAGCAGAGAGCCCTTTTAAACAGCCAGAGGCTGCAGCAGGCAATAAGCCAGCCTCAGTACTCTGCAAGGCTGCTGGCTCAGAGCCACCTAGGCAGTGGCTGGGAGATTTTTACCTACTTCTGGTACCTCAGCCCCTCCCTCCTCCAAACTCTGTGCCTCAGGTCACTACCTGAACCCTCCGCACTAAGGATGTTAGAAATAGTTTATTATAATATATGTGTAACTGCAACAATTTTTAGCAGTTTCAGGCAAGAGAGCCTCCGTGGGCTGGATCCAACCTGCCAAGCGGGTTGATCCAGCCCGCACGCAGATGCCCTGTCATCCCCCTGTCTCCAGGCCAATCGGTCTGGGGCCAGGGAGTGCTCACAAAGTCTCTCTCCTTCTCTTCCCCCCTCCCCCCACCTTGCAGCTGAATTGCTTGCAGTTGACTCTAGGCACAGTGTGCACCTTGCAGGATGAGGGCAGGGTGGGAGAAGACTGCACTCTCCCTCCCCTCCAGGCCTTGATTAACCTGGGGGTGGGGGAGCATGCAATGTCTTTTCCCCACCAGGGGCGTGTGGTGTTTAGCGTGAACCATCAGCTGAGCAGTTGGCAGTTGACTCTAAGCGCAGTATGCCCCTTGCAGGATGAGGACGGGAGGAGACTGTGTAGTCCCCTTTCCTGTAGGCCCTGATTAACCTGGGGGTGGGGTGCACAAAGTCTCCTCCCACTGCCACGGGCATGAACACCTAGCTGGAACCACCAGCTGTTCAGAACAGCTGGCAGTTCTCTCTGGTGGCAGAGGGAATGGGGCAAAGACTTCATGCATTCACCCACCCCCAGGCCAATGAGGCTACGTCTACACTGGCGCATTCTCACGCAAAAACTTTCACTGGCATGTGCCTTTGTGCAAGAGATGTGCTTTTGGGCAAGAGCATCCATGCCAATGTAGATGCTCTCTTGCACAAGAAAGCTCTGATGGCCATTTTAGCCATAGGGCTTTCTTACGCAAGAAATTCATGTTGCTTGTCTACACTGGCCTCTTCTGGAAGAGCTCTTGCGCAAGAGGGCTTATTCCTGAGCAGGAGTGTCAGAGTTCTGGCGCAAGAAGCCCTGATTTTATACATTAGAACATCAGTTTACTTGCGCAAGAACACGTGGCCAGTGTAGACAGGCAGCAAGTTTTTGCACAAGATCGCGCCAGTGTAGAGACAGCCTGAAAGTCTTTTGGTGGGGAAGCATGGAACTGTCCTGGCCCCACTCCTCCTGCCCAAGACCCTGCCCCGTCCGGGGTAGCCCAGGGCCATTTCAAAAATTTCTGAAGTGGCCACTCTTCTAAAATGATTGTCCACCTTGGGGTTACATGGTTACTCAGTGCTCCCAACCCCACTCCTGGGGTGTTCCTCACCATCCCGTGTTGCAACTGCAGTAGTGTGGGGTGGCAGTCAGCTTCCCTGTGTTCCCTTCATTTAAAACTCGGACTGGACAGCTGAGACCAAGCCAACCTGATGGTCTGAATTTTAAATGCAGAGCACATGGGGAAAGGGGTTGTTTTGATTAACCAGGACCGGTAATCAGTAACTAATCACTTATTAGTTAGCTGGCTGAGTAGCAGTTAACATCCGTTATTCTGCATCCTCCTTCCCCCTCTCCTTTAGGCTACAACTCCCTCCCAGACCTTGCACCCCCTCCTACAACCCACCAGAATCCTCTCCTTCGCCCCAGCCCCTCCCTGACCCTGCATCCTAATTCCTTGCCCAGATCATGATGCCCTCATTCACCTAACTGCCCTCAGACTCTCCTGGTCATCTACCCAAGCTCTCTTCTGCACCCAACCTCTGTCCAGAACCTGCAACCCCTCCATAGAAAAGTGCAGCCCTTGCCCACTTCCCAAAATCTTGGGAGTGGCTCCCTATCCAAAATGATTGCCCACCCCGCTCTAATGGGCATTTCAGCCCTATCTTTGTTATTCCGCTCTCCCCTTCATTGCTTTCTACCCCGATGATGGAGTCCGCTGCAAGGTCGCTCGCCAACGCAGGGCGGCCCAGCGAGACAAGCTTTCCCGCCTCGCAGAGCTCTCCGCGGGGCAGGGCGGTGAACAGCAGGAGCTGCCACGGTAAGTACAAAGTCTCCCGCCTGTTGCGCGCGCACCCGGCCCATGGCTCTTTTCCACAGCCCGCGGCCCGGCTTGAGTGACAGGTGGGGGGCACGCGGGACAAGACTCTTCAGCGCCTGAGAGCCGGGCCGCCCGGCGCCTTAGGTGCCTGACAGCCTCCGGCGGGGCGGGGCGAGGCGGCGCTGGGCGCCCCCTGCTGGCTGTGCAGCGGCAGAGGCGCGGCCGGCGCGCGCAGGGCTCCTGTTGCCCGGGGAGGGCGGCAGCGGCGCTCGGCCGGCGCAACCTTCCTCCCTGGCGGCGCGAGCAGCGCCGAGCTGGAAAAACCCCCTGCGGCTGGTGGGGGCTGGAGAGCGCTTCCCCAGCGTTCCCGCCCGGCTCTGGCCGCGGCTCGCGAGGGGGGGGCGGAGTATACGTCCCCACGTGCCCCTTCTCAGCCAATCGGGTGATCGCGTGATGTGAGGGGTGGGCGGTGTGGTTGTCCAAGATGGCGGCGGGCGGTCCTTGAGGGCGAGCGGCAGCGGCGGCGTGAGCTCGGAGGGACGCGGAGGCCCGGCTGCTGGGGAAGGGCCTGCGCCTCCCGCCTCCCCCCCCCCGGGGTTCTAGGATGGTAAAATGACCCAGGGGGGGAAGAAGAAGAAACGGGCCGTGAACCGCAGCATCATGCTGGCCAAGAAGATCATCATTAAGGACGGCGGCACGGTGAGGCGCGGGGAGCTGGGCCAGGCTTCGGCCTGCGTGGGGCGAGAGGGGGCTGGGCCTGGCTGAGGGGCGGGGGCCTGTTGAGGCCGAGGCAGGAGGCTGGGGGCGCTGGCTGGCCGGCCGGGGGAGGCAGAGGATGGGGAGGTGGGAGGCCCGGCTGATGCCGTGCGGGCTGGCCGGCTAGTCCCAGTGTGCGGGGACATCTCCGTGCACAGGGAGTCTCTGGTCTGGTCTGCAAGGGCCTTCGGGGTTGGCATTAGGGTCCGGAATGGGACCTGGCGGTATCTGCTGAGCCCTACCGACGGGACATTCAAAAAGTCTAGGAAGAGGGAAAGGAGGGGCTGGGTCATCGCCTGGGCTGCCTCCTGTGTGTGTCAGGCAGCTGCAGCTCCAGCCCCAGCTTGATGGTAAGGCCCTACTGACTGTGCTGGTGGGTTGGGAAGGGGAAAAACAGTGGGTGAAGACAGGAGTGGATGGGGTAGGCAAGGCGTGGGAAACCTTTTTCGTCGGGGGCCGCCGCATACAAGCGAGAAGCAAAAAAAAAAAAAAAAAAAAAAAAAAAAAAAAAACCAAACTCTCTGGCTAAGTCTACGCTGCAGGTGTCTTGCACAAGAACTGTTTAGCGCAAGAGTGTATCCACACTACCATGTGCTTTTGTGCAAGAGTGACCAGGGCAGTGTGGGTGCTCTCTTGTGCAAGAAAGCTTTGTTGGCCACACTGTGTTGCCCGGCCACACAGTGGTGCCCGGCCACACTGCCGCCTTGCGCACGAGGGCTTATTCCTCATTGGGAGAGGAATACCTCTTGCGCAAGAAGCCCTCTGTTCCTACACTTTACTGTAAACTTACTTGCGCAAGAATGCGCATGCAGTATAGACCCTCCACAAGTTTTTGCGCAAAAAGCCTGCAGTGTCAATGTAGCCTCACTGACGAGGCACCCAATTGAGAAGGAGAAACACACTTCCCACATTCCTCTTGCACACTAGAGCCTAGGGGAGCCCACCCTCTCAGGAACTGAACTGTCAGCTTGGGCTAGAAGTGTGTAATTGACTAATTATGCAGTCAATAGTGTGAATGAATCCCAGTTCTTACTACACCTATACTGCAGAGCCTCAGCAGGGGTAGGGCCAGGACCTGCTGGAAGCTGGGACTGAGTAGTTCTGGCTTCTGCCAGGTCCCAGACCGCTGTGCCTCTCCCTCTCCTTTCTTCCCCCGCACCTGAGAGATGGTGCTGGGGGGAATAGACTTAAACCGGCAGGTGAGGGGAGCAAGTAGTTACTCGACTAGTTGCTTACGTCCTTACCATGGGCTTCCTGTTGCTGGGGGGAGGAGGGAGGGCCCTGAGCCTCAGAGGCCAGATCCAGGCATGTCAGGGGCTGCATCCAGGCCCTGGGCCTTAGGTTTTCCACACCTGTGGAGGGGCCTTGAGGGAAGAAGTGTACCAGAGCCTGGGAGGGGAAGATGGAGTAAGGGCTGGGCTTTGGGGTAGAGATGGGCAGGGGAAGCTCCAGCAGTGTCCATTTTTTAATAATCTCAAATTGGCAACTCTAGTTGTCATAGTGAGTCCTGGCTGAAGGGCAGTATCTGAAACAGGTCAGTTTGGGAGGGAATTCTGTCCTTATTTGGCTAATAGAGACAATGGGGCATTGTTTCCTTAATCGCCCCATTTGTGAGGCTATCCTGTAGCTCAGCACCTTCAAACCAGGAATCCGAGGACTGCTGGGGGCCTGCAAGCAGGTATCGGTGTCTCCCAAAATAAAACGGAGCAGGACCACTGTTAGATTCACCGGGACGCAGGACAGAAAGCTGAGTTTCAAGTCCTGCTTCCCAGGCTGAAGCAAAAGCCTGAGCAACTTAACTTTGCAGGGCCCTTTGTGGTGTCCATTCCTGGGCAGTTGCTGAACTTGCAACCTCCCCATCTCCTCCCCCCCACCAGCCCTAGCTTTTAATCTACTAAAAATATTTGTGGTGCAGGTGTGCCATGGCATTTTTGTAGCATGTTGCAGGGGAGGAGACTCAGCAAGAAAAAGTTAGAGAAGTTATCTGTATGATGAAGCTATCCTTTAGACCCGTGATCACCAACCTGTCGATCGCGATTGGTCGATCACGAGGCCTCGACCAGTTGATCGCGAGGTGTTCCGGGCTCCCCATTTCCCTCCCACCCCCAAGAAGTCCCACTGCCTACCTCCAGTGACAGTGGAGGTAGTGGCGGCTTCCTGCTGAGTGGACGGAAGTCCTGACCTGCGCGTCACTTCCGGGGGCTCCGGAAATGTGCTGGCTGCTTCCTTGCCCCAGGTCTGTGGCGTGCTGGGAGCTTACCGGGGGTGTCCAGAGAGGCGCACACTGGGACTTCCCTTCTCTGGGGGGGGAGTTTACTCGGGAGGGAGTGCATGCTCGGGCTTCTCTTCTCTGCAGGAGGGGGGGGAGTCGGCCCCAGAGGGGGCGTGCATGGGCAATTCCCTGCTCTGAGGGAGGCGTACACTGGTCCTGTGGTCCTGGAGGAGTTGTACGATGGGGTTTCCTTCCTCTATGGGGGGGGGTCACCCCTGGAGAGGGCACGCGTGGGCTTCCCTGCCCCGCAGGAGGGGGAGTCAAGCCCAAAGGGGGGCACATGACGGGGGCTTCCCTGCTGGGTAGGAGGCGCGTGCCGGCCCCGCAGGAGGCATGTGACAGGGCTTCCCTCCTTTGCGGGGAGGGGGAGTCCTGAGAGGAGACGGCTGCAGGGCACTCTGTCCCCCAGTGGCACCCTGTCCCCTCTCCTCTGCTGTAGAACCCTGTCCCTACTGGCACCCCGTCCCGTGCCCTCCTGGCACCCTGTTCCCTCTCCCCTGCCTTCAGCCATAGAACCCTGACCCCACTAGCACCATGTCCTCTGCCCCAGCACCCACTAGCACCCTTCCCCATTACCATGTCCCCTGCTCCCACCAGCACAGTTGGGGCCACATTAATGAGGCTTGGGGGGTTTTGGAGGAGTTATTTTTTTGCATCTCACTTGTGTGGCCCCAACTGACTTTTCTGTGGGTCAGTGACCCCTGACTCAAAACAAGTTCTCCACCCTTCTCATAGATAAAGACAGTGTAGAAACTTTGACATAGTCAGGTTTCATTTTTAAATAAAATACTAACAAACCCCTAGTTGGGGCCGAGCCCCTATCTGGCCACAACATCATAACACTCCTTTCCCCCAGATGCTAAATCTGAGCCTGTCATACACTGGAACTCCTTGCCCTTAGCCCCTCTCATATCCCAACCCAAATTCCTACACCCTAATATCCACAAGCCTGTGGCTTGCTTAGTACACCAACCATCCATCTGACCCCAGCACTGCCCAGCCTGGAGCCCCCTCCCCAAGCCAGCATCCCCTTCTCCATTTCTTCCTGCATCCAGGTTTCCTCTGAGTTTGCACCTCTCACTCCTTCCCTCGCCCAAATCCCTCATTCCCACCCCAGAGCCTACACATCCTGTCTCAACCCAGTGAGGGTACAGCTTGGCTGCAGGAGGTTTTCAGGATTCCAGTGATTTCTTCTGCATCCAGGGATGCGTTTGTTCTTCCGCTTTTTTTAGTGGAAGAGCAAACATACTTTTTCGGTAATCTCTGTATTCCTTTTTCCACGAGGAGGGGCTTCCAAGATAAGGGTTTTTTCTGACATTTGGTCCAGTCTAGACAGGCCAAATGTTGGAAAAACCTCTTCCTACAGAAGAATTTGGGGAAAGAAAAAAAAAAAAAAAGCAGCAGTATAAGGGTTGCGGATAGCAAGTGATGGAGGGAGAGGAGGAGAATAGAGAGCAGCGCAGGGCTTCAAGGAAGGGGTGAGGTCTTGGGGGAAGGATGAGGTGGTAGATCTTGGCTTGTTCTATCATTTAAAAAGTGATCTTGGGTGTAAAAAGGTTGGAGACCACCGCTTTAAACTCTTCTGTTCCATGGGCTCATGCCTCTGATGTCCAGTCAGGTGAACATTTGGTCTGAGTCCTGACTTGCCTTGCTGTTTGCTTACTGCCAGAGCTGGATCTACATTGTATTCTTACAGTAGTACGTGGACTGAGCATAGGAACTTGTTCCCAAAGAATCTCTGACTTTCCTTGGGACTGACTGGCAGCCTTGTCAAATGGAAGGGGGAAAAGCTATGTTCTTTGCTGCTGCCTCATGTGGGATCAAGCATTTATTAGGGCTTAAACAGGATTTTTTGCCATTATTTCATGATAGGATTTCTTGCTGCCGTTGTCGAAGAGGATATGTATGAGGAAGAAGAGAGAAATATATGGGTCAGATTTGGAAATGCCAATTCTGATTAGACTTGTATTCAATCCAGAAAGTTAAAAATATTTGTATCCTGGAACAGAAGATTTGTAATTTCTAGTAATTTAAACCTATGTCTTTGTTTACTTTCCTGAATTTTCATTTTAACAATTGGAAACTTTCATGATTCTTGAAGTTTTATTAAAGAAAGACATTATCATAAATAGTAAAATTCTTTTAAAACTATTTAACAAGTATTTAAGAGAAAATTCTCGCATTGGAGAATATTCTCAAGAATATTCTCTAAAAGTTTATTCCTGAGAATTTAACATCACTAGTCCTGACTCACCTTGTGCGCTAAATGATATTTTAGGGAACAGGTACACTGAAAGGGCCTAGAATTTCTCTAATTTGCAGACCAATAGCAATGAGAAAAATGCATATTTAAGTTTATCAATCACTTATGAGGTTCTGAAAAATTTTAGCTGCAAAGAAATTTAGTCGTCCTTTTTTTCTACAAGAATACTTTGTCAGGGATTCAGCTGCATGATAGGATAGGCCTGTAGGTCTATTATAGTGTATGACCGTGGTTGGCAACCTACAGCCCATTGGGGCTTTATGTAAGGTTAAGTAGTGAGTAAATGACTAATCGCGTACTCCATAAATTTTGTATCAAGCACATGAATAGTTGAGAAGAGCTGGGCATGCAGGCACCCCAATCCCTACATTATTGTGTGTCTGCCTCACCTGCACTCCCTTCTCCTTCCACACCACACAGATGGTGCTGGAGGGAACCGGCTTTTAAGCTGGCTCCCCCCCCCCAGCACCAGTATCTGCTTCCCTCCTCCCCTTGCTGCCTCTGAGTGGTTGACTAGGCTTATCGGGTAGTCGACTACTCTTTTACATCCCTAGTTCTGTGTCCCACAAAATATTTTGTTTGCTGTTGCCCCCATACAGGTTTGCCAGATTCTGCTGGTTTTCATCCGTGTAGGTTTTTTCCTAATGGTATTACAAAAATGATGGGCATGTGAAGTGAGGAGTCCTAATTGCATACACTGTTAAGAGCCATGTACTCCTTTTGCATCCAATCAAAGCACTATGGTTCACTCAGCACACCCTGAAAATTGTAGGTATGCAAGTGCGGTTAACAGTGTCACCCTATCTCAGTAGTCTTGGTTATGATAATCATACAGTCCATTCACTAGCATAGGTTGCCCCTCACGGGTATATGATGAGCCCTAGTTATTTCCTCTCCATTTCTGCTACATTAGCCCGGGTTAGCTTTGTGATTGTTTTTCACATCCAGGCAAATTCACAAATCTCTTTTCAGAGATTGAGGGTTTATACCTTCTTAAACAAGGTGCAGAGGTACTTACACCATTAATTTTAGTGAGATTTTTTTTTCTGTAAGAAGATTAGAATATGGTGGCAATGTGTAGAAATACCTTTTGGAATAATAATGTGGCTTCTTGTGTACTCTTATCAGAACGCTAGTCAGACCTAATTTGGTGGTAGTGTCACAGTGTATTCTTATAACTCAGTCTTAACTAGAGATGTGAAAGTGTAATTGAGTACATGATTAACTGATGATCCTGAGCTCACTGGTTAATGTGCATGGTTACACACAGCTTAACCCCCACTGTGGTGGGGAGGGGCAGGTGGGAACCAGTGCTTGCGGAGAGGCAAAGCCCTCCCTCCGCCCATGTAACTGCTGAAAATTTCAGCCATTACACATTAACGTGAATAAACGCATTTTAACATCCCTAGCGATAATGAAATTTAAGAGGATGCTTACAGCTGTGACTGCAGTTAGGTTTCTTGTAGAACCTGTGCTCAAGATATTATTGTAGCACTATCCTCCTTTGTTCAATTTTTAAATAGCATGTAAAAAACAAGTGAAATCCAAAATATATTTGTTAAAATACTTATGTAGACTCACCAAAGGAAGGCAATAATAGTTCACATGCTCCTCTTAATTCATCTGGTTTTGTTGATCTGTTGCAGTTTGCTATATGTATAGTATTCTTTCTTCTCAGACCACTGACAAAAGAGAATTTGAGCTATGATACTTGGATATGATAGGGTGAGTTAGAACTGGAGAATTCAAATCTTTCTGGAAACTTGTGTCTAACTTATTCTGGTATGTAAACTGTAATGATAAACAAGAGGGTTCTAAGCTTCGCACATTTCAAGTCCTTGCTTTAGAATTTTTTACAATGTTGTATAAAATATTATAGTTATGGTTCACATTAGTTTATTGCCTGCTTGATCTAGAATACAAAATCATCTTTGATTAAAAAGACACCTATGTAACATGGCAGATAATTCAATGAGCGTTCCTAACCTATAGAAAACCTGTCAGTGTGTCCCAACAAAACTGACTTGCTCAGAATAATTACAAAGCATCTGCTTCTATCATGTCATATCTCTGTTACAACCTGAAGAGTCCTTAGCTATACTTTTGTCTTTAGGCTTGAATTTTTGTAGTTAACATTACAACTCTGTTGTAGAACAGCAGTCTTCAACCACTGGGCCACAGTAGCACCGGGTCTGGGGTACACTGCCCAGTGCCTTCCCTCCCACTGTGGCTGTTGGGAGAGATGTGTCCTGCCCCACCTCAGCCAACCAGCACTGGGCAGGGTCTCTTTCTGGAGGTGGGAGAGCCACACAGCCTGGCAGGGCAGCCTTAGAGTAGCTGTGACCTGGATAGCAGCATTCAGCTGGCAGCTAGGAGGCAGTGCAGGGAGGGGTGGGGCAGGCTCTGTGGGGGAGGGAAGGGGGGAAAAAGGGGCTAGTGCTGGGGGGCTCTGAGGCAGAGCGCTGGCACTGGGGGGTTCTGGGGTGGGGCTATTACTAGGGAGCTCTGATGGGTGGGCTCTAAGAGGCAGGGGGCTGAAATGAGGGGGTACTGGGGTACCCAGGGTGGGCAGCTGATACTGGTGGGGTCTGAGGGCGGAGCAAGTAGTGGAAGGGGGCTACAGGGGCAGTGCTGGCACTGGGTGGCTCTAGGGATGGGGCTAATATTAGGAACTGGCACTGGGGGCTACTCGGGGTTGGGGTGCAGTGGGGCTCTGGAAACAGGAGGCTGGCACTGGTAGGTCTGGTGGTGGGGGCTGGCACTGAAGTGTTTGGGGAGGGAAGCTGGCACCGGGGGGGTTGAGTGCAGGGGACTGGGGTCAGTGCAGGTGCTGGGGGGTAGTGGAGGGGTGGGGGGGGGGCTCTAGCAGTTAGAGCTGGCACTGGGGCACTCACGGGGTCAGGATGTGCCTTGCCCCCAGAGCTGCTGCAAACAGCTGGCATCAGCTGCAGCAGCCACCCGCCAGTTTACGTAGGACAGCTGGAGCTGACTGCTTGCATCGGTTCTAGGGGATGGGGCTTTTGGTGAACCGGTAGCATATTATTTGCAATAATATGCAAATAAAATGTTGCCAATTCACCAATAGTTTGTGAATGCGTTTGCTGGTCCATGGTTTAAAAAAGGTTGGGAACCACTGTTGTAGAAGATATACAAATGTTGCTATTTTGAAATGCATATAGTATTTTCTCCTTTAATTCACATGCATAGTATTGCAATGTTTTGTGTAGTTCATTTTTGTACTCCAGGCCTATGTGATGTATTAATCAAATCTTATCAGTGTCAAGTTTTTGCAGAGTCTTAAAATTTGTACTTGTGGTTACAAAGAAAATATTCAATCTGACTAAATGTAGTGTCTTTTTATTCAATAGACAAAAAAAGCTGACTAGCTCTGAGAAGTGAGTTTCCGATCGACTCAGTAGTCTTCTACTGCTTAAGTCTAATGATTATTTACATTTCAGCACTAATTCATGTCTGATTATTTTAGCACTGGTATCCAGTTTAGTTTGCTTATGGTTGAATGCAGTGGTAGATAAGGGAAGTTACTTTAAAAGAGCTAGGGGAAGGTAATTACAATTACAAATTCTTCAAAGCCAGTTCTTAACAGCCTACTAACAAATTCATCCACAAGTGATTGATACAGTTTTATTTATAAAATCCCATTCATAAAAATTGGTCTGCAATTCATGAGGCTATATAACATCCTGTTAAAAGGGCAATTTTATTCTTCTGCCTTACAATGGGAAGGAGGCGCAACTGTGCAGGAGCAAGTCTGATGCTGATCTGTAGTGTTGGAGGGAAGAGAGTATGTGTTGCCCATGGTATTTAGGAAGCTTGCTCTTTGAAGCTTGTACTGTAAAGGTGGGGTGGCAATGTTGCCAACTCTCCAGGATTGTCCTACAGTCTTACCATTAATTAAAGATTAATCCCTGCAATATCATGTAATGAAACCTCCATTAACTCATCCAACCAAAGTTGGTAACTCAGGCCCAGAGTGAAATGTTGGAAGAGTTCCTCAAGGGAAGGGTGGTGTATGAATTCAAGATACACTCTGCTAGAGATGTAAACTCCTTCTAATGAGTTAACTGCTTAAATGTTAACTGCATGGAGAGCCCTACAGGGTGGGAGCAGCCCTCTGTCCACAGTGGGCTGCAGTTGAGGCTGCTCACAGGTACTGGGTGACTGATTACTCATTAACATCCCTACCCTCTGTTTCCTTTACAAATTTTTGAAATCATCTCAGCTTGTCGGAAAACAAAAGTGTAGCAAAAGAATAATGAATATGCTGGACATGTGTGATAACTAGAGAAGGAAGAAGAAAATGGCAGAAGTAATCATGGTACTAAAAGTACTCTGAAGCATGTTTTCCACTAAGCGTAACAGCGCATAAAGCATTTTGGGGGGAATGGTTAAAACAAGCAGCTTTTTTTCCCCAAGTCTGTTCCTATTCAATGGGTGGCAGATGCGGTTTTCCTGTTCTAGTAGCCGTATTTCAGCCTGTTCCTATAGTTGTCACCTGATGCAAAATTGAAAAATGTTTGTTTTCCTGGCTTGCATGTATAGAAAATCTTGTAAAAATAGCTAAATTGGAAGGTGTGGCGCACATCTCAAGATGGCAGAAATTTTGCAAGAACAAGTTTTGAGCATGGCTGAATATCCATATATTTTTCTCTGCCTTTGTTTTAGTCAGTATTAACACTTAACCAAATCATTTTGGGAATCGGAGTATGTGTTGAAGAACTTCTGACCTTTTTAAAAACAAAGCAATTTGCTTGTGTAGCATTTTTATTTGCAGGTCATTCATGTTGTTCTGTTGTAAAAATACTTCTCCAGTGTTTCCTGACATGGATAGTAATGCACTGTGATGGATTGATATAGCATGTAATAAAGTACATGTGGCTAACTAGGATTTCTCTTCCCAACCCTAAATTCCTTCCACACCTAGCTTTCTATCTCCATACATTCCTTTCTCTGGAAGCCACTTTTATCTTAACATGGGAGAGCTGAGTTAGACTGAATATAGACACCAATTTGCTGCCTTCCCTGATATTTGGGGAAACTTTTTCCAATACTAGTCTCAAATTAAACTTCTGGAGGACTTTACTTTGTATTAACTTTCTTTGCTGATGTGGGTGTGTTTTAAAAAAAAACTTACTGAAATTAAGTCAAATACAAGCTTTTACCGATAGAAGCAACTGCAAACTTGGTTCCAAGCCAGTTAATCAGAATTTGAATAAGCAGGTTTTGACTTCCAGTTGTTACGTTAAATTAGTTTTGTTCCCCAGGAAAAATCTTTCACTTCCAATAGTGGAATCTTGCTAGAGGGAAATTTTTTCCTATACATGGAGTTTTTTAAATTGACATTGCAGTTGGAACACTGCTGTGTATTAAGATGCTTTCAGTCCTTCGTTATGCTTCACCATAAATGGAGCTTACTCCAGAGAGTTGCCCAGATTCCTGAAACAGCTTGTTTTGAGCCATGCTTCATTTTACAATTTCTTTCTTACAAAACCAGCATTCCAATAACTTTCTTATTAATACGCAACTTTTAAAATATTCTGCAGTAGTAATTTTTCTTGTTCTGTTTTTTGTTTTAGCCTCAAGGAATAGGTTCGCCTAGTGTCTACCATGCTGTCATAGTGATTTTTTTGGAGTTTTTTGCTTGGGGACTCTTGACAGCACCTACTTTGATGGTAAGTGATATGGTTAATGAACTTCTGTATTGCATGAAAAGAGTGGAAAAAACCTAAAATAGTCAGTTCATTGCAGTATTATCACAGCATAAAATTTGGAAATTTAAGTTAGGGTGGGAATTTAACTGGTCTGAATTAAGGATATAATAGCATAGCCGATTAACCAATAAGCAAAAGCTTATAGGTTAATGCTATAGACTACATGCATTTCCCTCCCACCCTTTGCCAGTAAATTTTTTAGCAGGCTGGCTAGAAGCCATGCTCTGTTCCAACTTGGCCTGGCTCCTGACTTACCACCACTGCAGCTTTGCATTTAAAGTATATTAGGAGCCAGGCAGCCTGGCTCATTTACAGCTTGTGCTGGTTCTGGGAGCTCTGACCCCTCCTGCCCTGGACTATAGAATAGTAGACTAACTGATGATAATTCATGAGGTTAATGGATTATTCAGTTAAAACTGATATTTAACATCCCTAGTCTGAATATCACTTAGAACATTTTGTTTTTGTTACCGAATGTGATCATGATTAAACAATCCATGTACATCAAAGCTGGGTTTATTATTAGCCACACATCACCATTTGTAATTTATACTAATTGCACACAGGTTTAAGAAGAAATACTTTAAAACATCTCAGAAGCCTCCCATTCCTGTTAAATCCTTAACTAGTATGTCTCTTTTTATACTATCTTTTCAACCTTTGATAATTAACAAGGGTGATGGCATGCAGAAATGTTCTCTTCTGTAAACGTGTTTTCACTGCTGCCTAAGTAATTATTTATGCTACAATCCGTGTTATGACACAATTCTCTGAAGTAGTGTGATACCACCACTGAAGTCTGTGGCCAGATATTCTGTCCTGATAACCTGCAGTGTAAGAAAAGGAGATGTTAAAACTTTTATTTACATGTCCTAATTGTACATGTTGTTTTATAGAGATTAAGATTAGGGTTAAACATCAGTTTTGCCCATATAGTTTTGTTGGTTTGGAATACGATGGTTTGGTTCAGGTTTTGTTGGGGCGGTGTTTGGTGTGTGTGACACATAGCTATAGTGTTGAAACTCATAGGCAAAAAGTGGTACAAGGTTTAAGAGCCAAGTACTCTTAATCTAATGCCCCTATCTTGTAATTACTTCAATCAACCTAATCCCCATTGTAGATGAATATAAGATAACCTAACTGTGTTACACAGTATGCAAAATTTGCATAGCCCTGCATAGGGCTGTAAGAGACTAGTTGACTATCCGATAAGCAGAAGATTATCAGACAGTTGACTAGCGATGTGACTAGTCACTCTCCCCCTTTACCCCCCTCCTGCTGCCTCTACCAGAGAGAGCCAGTTCCCCCCAGCACCGTCTCTGCAGGGGAGGTAGAGGCACAGCGGGAAATCACATGAGTGGGGACTGAAGCAGTCTCCGCTCACGCCACTGCTTCTGTGATTCTGCTTTTGAAATGTACAAGAACCCCAGCGTTTCGAAAGCAGAAGCCCTGCAGGGAGCATGGTCTCTCACTCCCTGTGGGGCTTCCGCTTTTGAACAGTTCAAAGGCAGAAGCTCCCATACAGACGAATCAGATATTCAATGGAAATTCCATAGACTATTTGATTAGTTAGTTAATCTGAATTTAAACTTCTTGGCCCTGTGCAATGTACACAGATTGATAAAACTTGTGTACATGAGAATGCAAAAAACTGTAGTCACACAATTTGTGCAGTGCAGTATTTATATATGTTGAGGTACCACGTTTCATGATATCGAAGTTCTCTTTTTAAGCAAAACAAGGTCTTTATGAACAGTAGTATGTATTTAGTGTGTGAACCGATTTATTACAAGTGCTGCTTGTCCAAATTTGTTTGTACTTTCCTTAAATAAGGAAACACTACAACAATAGTCTGTCTTTATTGAAGTAGGAATGATACTTCTATTAAACTTAATGAAACTTTGTCCAATTTTATGTGGTAAACAGTGGAAAAAATACACTATCTGACTTTGAAGAATATTATTTCCTAATTTTACTGGCCTGCAGCTGTAATGCTAACATTCTTGCCTATCCATTGGTGTCTTTATTTTTGGAAAGTAAGAAGTATATCATTCTACTATTTAAAAATTGTGTAGTGGTCTATATAAACGTCTTGGACAAAATATTCAACCATTGAGATTGATTGGAGAAAACTTGCTCATCTTGGCCTCTGAGGCTAGAACAAGCAGCAATGGGCTTAAACTGCAGGAAGGGAGGTTTAGGTTGGACATTAGGAAAAAGTTCCTAACTGTCAGGGTAGTCAAACACTGGAATAAATTGCCCAGGGAGGTTGTGGAATCTCCATCTCTGGAGATATTTAAGAGTAGGTTAGATAAATGTCTAGCAGGGATGGTCTAGTCAGTACTTGGTCCTGCCATGAGGGCAGGGGACTGGACTCGATGACCTCTTGAGGTCCCTTCGAGTCCTAGGATTCTATGATGTTGAATTTATTTATTTCATAGTGGGTCTTACTGCATCTGTATTCATCTTTAGTATTGGGAAATATGGATAATGCAGTGTGTAATGGACATAATTCTTTCATAGGTTTTACGTGAAACCTTCCCAAAGCATACTTTCCTTATGAATGGCCTAATCCAAGGAGTAAAGGTAGGATGAAAATTCATTGTAAATCAGCAATTGAGAGTACAACTTTAAATAAATCAATGAAGGGCATGTACATGAGTGCTAGTGATTTATCAAGTGTAATAAGCAGAGTCTTCCAAGCTGTGAATAAAATGTGAGGATAAACTTATCAAGGAGAGCTTAAATGCAGCTTTTCACTTTAATAAGGTCTTGCTTGTGCTAAAATTTTTCACTTAGGTTGATTGAGGAATGAACAGGGCAGTTGAATAGCCTAAACTCACACAATCATTTGGTGCAATAGCTTGTAAGACTCTCAGATACCTATTGCCACCCAGTCCTTTGCTCTAATTGCTAGGTCATGTCCTCAGTGTGTTGAAAAAGGTATTGTAAATACTGTACAGGCAGTCCCCGGGTTACGTACAAGATAGGGACTGTAGGTTTGTTCTTAAGTTGAATCTGTATGTAAGTCGGAACTGGCGTCCAGATTCAGCCGCTGCTAAAACTGATCAGAACCCCAGGCATCCCCAAGTCAGCTGCTGCTGAAACTGATCAGTGGCTGATTCCAGGAAGCCCGGGGCAGGGGCTTCCTGTAGTCAGCCGCTGGTCAGTTTCAGCAGCGGCTGACTTGGGGACGCCTGGGGCAGAGCAGCTGGGGTGCTGCTGGGTTGGTCCAGTAGTGCCGCCGCTCCTCGGCGCTACTGGACCAACCCAGCAGCACCCCAGCTGCTCTGCCCCAGGTGTCCTGATTCAGCCACTGCTGAAACTGATCAGCAGTGGCTGAATCAGGACTCCCGGGGTAGAGCAGCTGGGGTGCTGCCGGGTTGGTCCAGTAGCGCCAAGGAGCGGTGCTGCGGGACCAACGGGCAGCGCCCCACCTGCTCTACCACAGGACCGGGGCTTTGCTCCACGTCTCCCTGGTCTGCTGGGGGGGGGGGGGGCACTAGCTGCGTCCCCCCACAGCAGACCAGGGAGACGCTGAGCAAAGCGGCAGAGGACCCGGGCGGGACCACGGCACTGATCTGGAAGTGCAGTGATCCCGCCCGGGTCCTCCTCCGCTTTGCTCAGTGTCTCTCTGGTCTCTCCCCCCTCCGCCCCCCCAGCAGACCAGGGAGATGCAGAGCAGCTTTTCTCGCCCCGGAGTACGCGGGCCCCGTCCCGCCGCTCCTGTCGTCCGGGATGAGAAAATCCCCGTTCGTAACTGCGGATCCGACTTATAACTCGGGGACTGCCTGTATAGCATATACAAATGTAAAACACATTGTATTAAGATGTGTGTTGACTGTATGTGGATTTCATGTTTGGGGATAGTGAAATTGAAATTGCAGGTAACTGCTGGTGAGTAGAAAAGAAAGATGAAGGATACTCAAAAGAGATGCTTGTTATATGTTCCATGTAGCCAACATTTATTAATCTGCCAAACAAAATCAGTCAGCTTCTAACAGTCTTTCAACTATTGTATTTCCTTTCACTTCTTGGTTTTTATTTAAAATTTATTTTTACTTTTCAGGGCTTGTTATCGTTTCTCAGTGCTCCTCTCATAGGTGCTCTATCTGATGTTTGGGGGCGAAAGTCCTTTTTACTCTTAACAGTATTTTTCACTTGTGCACCAATTCCATTAATGAAGATCAGCCCATGGTAAATAACAATCATAGTTATAGTTGTATTATTTGTGTGTTTTTGCTGTACATAACAGCATGTAACATTTGTAATTGTACTTGTGTTCCATGTTGCAGTTAATGTACCAGATGCTATTTAATTTTGTGAGGTACCTTGCTCTGTGAGGTAGCTGCTAAAGTATTAATCCATTGCAGCGTTGGGGAAATTGAGACAAGGTGAAGAGCCTTGCTGAATGCCTCAAAGCCAGGCTTAGAATTTTGGCTTTCCAGACTGTCAGCCCTATTACATTAGCACTAGAGCCGTGGTCACAACCAGTAGATCAGGATCTACTGGTAGATCTTGGAGCCTTTTGACAAGTGATCCTGCCAGGTTTGGCCAGCACTTCATCTGCCCTTCTCAGCACAGCAGTGCTACTCCTGCCCTCTGCTTTGGAGTTGCCCCCCCACCTCTTGCTTGCTGTGCAGGGTACAGGAAGAAGGGGAAGGGGATGCTGATGTCAGGGTGCCCCTCCCTCCACCCTGTACCCCATCTCCACAGAGCAAGGGGGGTAGGGATGGAGAGAGTTTACTAGTTGCTTTGGGAGTGGAGTGGTGTAGGGCTAGGGTAGTAGTGAGCTTGCCTAAGCCCCATTGCACCACCACCCGGAAGCCACCTGTGGTAAGCAGTGCCCAGCTGTAGTCTGCATTCCGAACCCAGGTCCCAGTCCTTACCCTCCCCTGCTCCCTGCAGTGTGCTGGGACTCTGGGTCCCAGTTTAGGGTGCAGCCTGTACCTTAATAGAATGTCTATAATCATTGCATGTCTTTTGCTGGAAAGTTACAGATAATTTATTTCAGTGCCAAATATAAAATCACTAAGAACTGAAACATTTTTCGGAGCTGGTTACCTGAAGTACCCATGTGTAACATTAAAACTGATACTTTATAACTGCAGTTATCATATTAGCAGGACTCGACAAATCCTCTTATGTATTCACCCGTGGCGAATAGATTTCAGCCGGTCTCTCACATGCGCAGTGAGGGTCTCTCACATGCGCAGTGTGGGGCTGGCGAGTGGTTTTCGCCATGGTTTGTGGAGCCCTGCATATTAGAATCTAGCAAATTTTGACTACCTTGAATGTAAGTAGTCTGCTACGACTTATAAATTGAGTGTATATCCTTAGGATAATGGCAGGTTCACAATTGTGTCTCATTTGTACGGCTCCTGAAGATAAATCTAAAAATAACATAGGACAAGGTCTGAGTGGTCAACTGTTCATATTGTGTTCGAGGCTAATTCCATTTGCTAGCTAGTAAATCTAGTCTTATGGTCTCTTGGTCTCTTCATTTTGATCCCCGTTCTTGCATGATTGACTTAGAAAAGTCTGCCATCTGGGTACACAGAGCCCCAGCCTTTGACTGGTGGGTAGGGCTGATTAATCACCTGTGAAGCTGTGCTGCTGCCCAATTTAAAGGGAACACTGGTTGCAACATACTTTTTTGAATGAAATAATTGTCAGTCTGTGGACTCCAATATTAAAGGATCTGTAATAAACAATCCTAATTTAATCTACAAAGTCTTTTTTTGTAGAATATTAGGTAATTCTGTACACTCCACGCACAATGAAGTAATTAATCATATAGAGACAAATTTTTGATTACTTTATAAACACATAGAAATTACTTGTCAGGAATAAGTTATACAGGGATAGAATCCTTAATCAGTTTGAATTGTTTCAGAAGCTTGTGAATCACTGCCAGTTATGTACATCTTCATTGAGCTGTTCTTTTGATTCTGTTTTGTCCCTAGGTGGTACTTTGCTGTTATCTCTGTTTCTGGGGTTTTTGCAGTGACTTTCTCAGTGGTGTTTGCTTACGTAGCAGATATAACCCAGGAACATGAAAGAAGCATGGCCTATGGACTGGTATGTATTCCTCCGAATGTTTAAGCCTCATTAGGGTCAGCAACTAAACAATTAATGAAACTTAGTCTTAATGCTGCAAGAGACACCAAATTTGAAAAGTTTGTGTGTTTCCCATTATAAAATCTTATATAGCCAGTAATTAAAAAAAAAAAAAAAAAACTGTTCCAGATGGAAACTTGGTCCTACCATCCAGTTCTGCATCTCCTCCTGAGTGTCTTGTCATGGTAAATGGCCATTGTATAGTCTTTCTCTCCAATCTTTTCTATTTCCCCCATTCTCAGATCAGCATGAAATATGTTGGAAGGATAGTGCTATTTTTCACTTTGTGTATTCAACTTTTATTATATAATGTGAATTCTTTGCATTAAGAGCCTTAGGTATTCAGAAAATAAGCATAATTTCTTCTATCACCCCCCAAATAAAGTGTTGTACTGAATTTTTCCTCCTTATCAAACTTCTGATATCTGGTTAAACTTGACATATTTAACGCAATTACAAGGCTATACATTGCTGTCCCACTCCACTTAACCCTTTTTTTCCATTTAAAAACTTCAGGTGTCTGAAATCCATGGTTGCTGTTGCAGTGCCAGAGAATAGAATTGTACATTAGTTCAGAACTTGCCTACCTTATTAGGGGGATTTATAACTTGGCACTCTGAATACTTCAGAAACTAAGAGTGAAGTCAGAAAAAGAGTGGATAAGTTTTATCTTCCTTACTGGAAAACTTTTATTCTCATACTGACTTTTGCCTGTCTATAGGTTTCAGCAACTTTTGCAGCAAGTTTAGTTACCAGCCCAGCTATTGGTGCCTACCTTGGTCGAGTCTATGGAAACAGTTTGGTAGTGGTCCTAGCTACAGCAATAGCTTTGTTGGATATTTGCTTTATTCTTGTTGCTGTACCAGAATCCTTGCCAGAGAAGATGAGACCAGCATCCTGGGGAGCACCCATTTCTTGGGAACAGGCTGACCCCTTTGCAGTAAGCCCATTTAAATGTTTTAGTATAAAGTGGTGGCTGGATATATGCAAATTTGGCTTTGTACCACCTTTGATAGTATTTGTACCACCTTTGATAGTATTTATAACCTAATTTGGGTTTTAAAAAAATTGTTTGAAGAGTTCCTACGTTTGAGAGAGCATGCAAATTGCTCATTAGTAGGGATAATGGTATGTGCTAAAGGAAATGTTTTAACAATGTTACATGTGTTAAAGAGCATCTTCCTCTTCCAGTATTGATTTTGTACAGTTTTGTTGGTTATGGATGATGAAGAATAGATGTTTTCTGTTGCTGATCTTACAGCTCTCTCTCCTCTTTTTTTCCCCCTAGTCACTAAAGAAAGTGGGTCAAGATTCTGTAGTGCTTCTAATCTGCATAACAGTCTTTCTATCCTACCTCCCAGAGGCAGGTCAATATTCCAGCTTCTTCCTATACCTCAGACAGGTAGGAATCTGCATATGAAGAAATGTTTGATAAGGAAAACTAAATGTATACAAGTGAATATTCTTTGTACTTGGATGCATTATTTTGTAATATATGCATAGCCAATATGATTAATGGCAGATAGTGGCTTATATTTCTCATGTTTCATAATCATTTGCATTGTTCCTGGAAGTACAAATTCTACTACATTGCAGTGATTAAAACTAGGTAGGTTATTAAAAATAGATTATTAGATATCACAGTATCCAGGGGTCTATATTCTTTCAAGTTTCATGCTCAATGATGTTTTATGTTCCACACACAGATCTTTCTCTTTATTTTATGTAAGAGTAAATGTTGGTTTGACTAAGTTGTGAGATAGAATAAAATCAGGGATGTCTTCCTCTATTTCAGATTAAGCGTTTTTCTGGTTACTTCATTTAGTCTTTCCACTTGATGCCATGAGACGTGTCAATATACATTTGAAGTTTAATGATCAAACTAATCCTTCTCTAATGTAGATCATGGGATTTTCACCTGAAAGTGTTGCAGCATTTATAGCAGTTCTTGGGATTCTCTCCATTATTGCACAGGTGAATATTGATCTATAAATTTTACTCATAAAATGGGTTCAAGTGAGAGCTAAATATTGTCAGTCCCTGTAACTATAATCCAGGAATCCAATCCAGGATCTCAGGAGGTTAGAATAGAAAAGGCAAGAGATGCTTTGACCTGTGTACTTATTTTATATATGGCTTTCTTTTTTTCTATCCCTAATATCTGCCCATTTCATGAGTTTGTTTTCACATCATGGGAAATTAAAAAAAAAAAATCACCATTTTGTGGAACAGCTGTGATGCACAGAGATTGAAACTGCCTTAAGTCTGTCAGAGCTGGGAGTCAGTTAGCCATGTTAGTCTGTATCTGCAAAAATGAGTGTATGGCACTTTAAGACTAACATTTATTTGAGCATAAGCTTTTGTGGGTAAAAATCATGGTCAGATGTAATAATCCACATTATGAATTCTAGCCTAGTGCTTTAACCTTAATTTATTTCTTCCTTGGCCATGCTTCCTAACTTCAGAAGTAGATTCACTCTTATCCTAAGGCTTTGTTCGGGCTGAACAATAGCTTGTTTATGCCATAATGGCAGGTTAAATAATATATCCCAAATGCTTGGATTCATCGAGGAAAATCTAAATTGTTACAAAGCAAGAGAAAGGTAACAATCTCCATGCATCCCTATTTGATGTTTCAATCTCAATCTAGAAAATACTACATTCACAACTTTATTTTTGTCAAAACTAATGAACATTTTGTGTGTTACTGTATAACCTGAGTATTCACAACTAAAGTATTGGCATTCTTTTTCCCCATTAGACAATAGTTTTGAGTTTACTTATGCGGTCCATTGGAAATAAAAACACCATCTTATTGGGTTTGGGATTTCAGATATTACAGCTTGCATGGTATGGCTTTGGCTCGGAACCTTGGTACGTACATTTCATTTTAGTTAATGAACTGACATTTTTAAATGTTACTTCCTATTTAATAAAGAAATATTCACCCAAGTTTTCAGATATTTCTTTTTAACAAGAAAAGGTTACATCCTTTGTCTCCTTGATACTGAGGACATTAAGTCCCTCTGTCTCCAAACAGTGGGAGACTCCCATGAGTAAGGCTGTGAATCTGTCATAGATTCCATGATTTTCCAAGACCTCTGTGCCTTCAGTAGCTGGTGTGCCTGCCTGGGGGCTGCCCAAGCAGTTCAGTCAACTGGAGCAGACTCGGGCTATTTTTTCCCATCCCCTCCCTCTCCAAGCAGCAGCAGGCATCTTGGGCTGCCATAATAGGGCTACCCCTATTGCCCAGCCACTCTTCCCCAGACCATCCAAGATTTAGTCAGGGGTATATAGTGCAAGTCAGGAACAGGACACAGGCCATGGATTTTTGTTCGCTGCCTGTCACCTGTCCATGACTTTTTACTAAAAACATGCCTGACTAAAATGTAGCCTTACCTATGAGCAAGGTGAGTAATTGTTTTGTTCTTGGAGCAATCAATGAAACACTGTAAGGTGAGCCGTCCCAAACAAAGGATTTTTGGTATTATTGACCTAAACAATGTCAATTTCTTCTGCCAGTAATCTTCAAAGACCAAATATTTTTCATGAATATTTTTCAACTAAAGGAAACTGAGTACCAAACATTGAAAAATGCTTTGTCCTCTTTTCTCTAAGACAGATTGTCTTGATTTTTTTCCTTATTGCTTGCAGTAGAGTACATTGATTTGTCAAGATGTCAGCTTACATCTATTGTAGCCCTTCTCCCATGAATGCACTCTTTACATGTGCTAACACTCCAATTACCTAACAGGAAAAATGAAGTTAAAATGGCTTTTTGGATGTTCATTTCTTCTTAATTTTAAAGGCAAGTTTACAAGATATCTGATCAGTGTTTCCCAACAAGTACCAAGATGTTGCAAGGATTGAGGACTTTTCAAATCATCTCTATTTTCTAAATTCATAATAGCTGTACCAGAAATGAAATCCAGCAGTGATGATTAAGTTGTGACTCTACAGTTGTATGAGTAGAGCATGCAGTTCATTTTAAACATTGTAACAGAAGGTGTATGAAAGGTGGCAGTTCAGAATACTAACCTTGATTCTTTCTCATGCCACTTATGTTTTGCAGGATGATGTGGGCAGCAGGGGCCGTTGCAGCAATGTCTAGCATTACGTTCCCAGCAGTAAGTGCTTTAGTTTCACGAACTGCTGATGCTGATCAACAGGGTATGTTTTATAAGTCATGTTGTTGTAATTAGGAGTGTTCAAACTAGGGATATTCTGACCTCTTTAGCACTACATGTATCTATTCTGTCTTACTGGTACTCAAGTGTGATCCTCAACCTCCATGCTACTTTGAAGGATAAAACCGGCCAACGTAGTAGTATGTTAATGTAAATGAGAAACATTAGTGTAGTTTTCTCTCACTGTAGAAGTGGTAGTTCTCAAAAGTACTAAGCGGTTTTCAAATGCCTGTGCATTGTTTGGAGGTAGCTGGGCTATGCTAATCCAAAAGGTAGATGAACAATGAGCGTTCCTAGCATAGGGAATTTGAAGGTAGCATAATACTTACATCAGTACTTCTCTTTATTTAGTATATCAACCAATCATGTTTCAAGTATTCTCTCCTTCCATGCACAGATTTCCTCAGTTCAAGTGCATTGATTTATTACTGTAATGTCTAGGAGTACCAGTAATATGTCTACTTTTCTTTGAAGCATGATGCATAGATGACTGTCAGACAGCAGTATCAGATTTGATACCCTTTGGGTCAGTATCACATAGAACTTGATCTTGCCTACACCAGAACCAAGAAAAAGGGACCAGTTGGCATGATTCTCCTTTGAGCTCAGTTTTACAGTGGAATAATCCAATTAATTTTAGTGAAGTTACTCCTACTTTACATCAGTGGGGGAGCGGAGGGAAGAAGTGAATTGGGCCCCATTGCACGTTAGACAGTTGCCAAAAGGCATTTTAAAAGGTCTTCATTTATATATAGGTTTAATTTCAGGAATGCCTTTTTTAGGTGTTGTTCAAGGGATGATAACAGGAATTCGAGGACTCTGTAATGGTTTGGGACCAGCACTTTATGGCTTTATATTCTACATATTCCATGTAGAATTGGATGAACTCCCAATGACTGAAACTGAATTGGGAAGTAACATGGCCCCACGCCACCATTCACAACAGGTATTGTTGCTATTTATTTATAATGTACAAGAAATGCTGCAAGGATTTCCTAGACCATAGGAAGAGGTTGTGAGGGGAAATAATTTGGAAACTCTGGTTTATCTCTGCTAATTCAGGATTGTAGAATGTGTCACAGGATACAATGTTTTAGTCCAGCTTTAAGTGAATCAAGCAAAAGGACTGATGTGAGACTCTTCACCTAACAACATTTGCAGTTTCTTGATATTGAGCCTACTTTTTCCAGTGACTAATCAATCCCATTTCTGCTTTAGATCACCCTAAAAAGAATCCCTTATTTCTTCATGTGTATTAAACCTTTCCCTCCCCTTTGTCTTTTGACCAAGTTGTAAATCTTCTCTTGATTCTTTGTATGCACATTGGCAGGGCTCAACAAACTGCGGCAAAATCCACTCACCAGCCCCATAGTGCGTATGCGTGCGCCGCTGCCGGTGAACTCTACTTGCCATGGGCGAGTAGATACACGGATTTGTCAAGCCCTGCACATTGGTCTTAATTGCCTAATAACTTCTGTTTTTCTTTGAATTTTTCTCAGCTTGTAAATGTTTTTTTCTAGTACTAATGTGCTTAAGAATTGTATCTTAAGTCTTTATAACACATGATTTAAACTAGACATTAAAGCTGAATATGCTTTGTTGTTCTTACTTTTTTGTGGCACACTTATCAGAACCTACTACTTCCTTGTGGTACTGTCTCCTCTTTATCTGATGATGGAAAACATTTGCCTGTCTATGCTTCTGCTACAAGGAGGCAAAAATTGCCATTATGGTTAGTGTATACATACTAGCCTATGCACTTTATTCCTTGAGAGCAATTGAGTGCCAGTTCCTCCAGCCATAGCTTATTCCTTTACAAATATCTAAAACTTACTACTGTAAAATAGGTTCATGAGCCAGCTTGTGTGTTTTGATGCTGTGGTGAAGGATAAAACTTGAAGATCTTGTTCTTTCTTTATGCTTGACTTAGGTGGGGGAGAGGGGTCCTCTTTGAAGTATTAATGCTCAAATCTCATGAGTGCCTGAAGGAAGAGTAAAATCATAGAATGAAATCTTCACATTAAAGTAACTTTCTGGGTAAAATAAAAACATTGAGTTAGATCATAGTCCCTTACATATAGTTAATTTACTTTAGGACAAGAAGCAATGAGCTTAAATTGCAGCAAGAGAGGTTTAGGTTGAACATTAGGAAAAACTTCCTAACTGTCATTTGTTAAATATTGGAATAAATTGCCTAAGGAGGTTGTAGAATCTCCATCTCTGGAGATATTTAAGAGCAGGTTAGATACCTATCAGGGAGGGTCGGGACCCAAATATGGATTGCCATTAAATTTCAAAAGGGTTGCCAAGTGTCTTCCCAGTGGCTCTGCCCTCCCTCCTCCCTGTTTTTGAATTTCCTTGTATCACTAAGTCTTCCTGAATTGTCAAAATGGATCCCCATCTGGAAAAGGTTGGGAACCGCTGGTCTTAGACAGTGCTTGGTCCTGCCATGAGGGCAGGGGAATGGACTTGACCTCTCAAGGCCCCTTCCAGATCTAGCATTCTGTGTGACTTATGGTATCTAGTCTGTGAATGGTGTGCCATTGTAATGTCTACAGCAGGGTAGTCAAAGGTGAAGGAGAGAATCTGCTTTTGTCCTTTTTGGTTTAATTCAGTTTTAGCTAACTTTAAATAGCTAACACCACCTTGGCTTTGCTTGTTTCATTGTGACTGTTAGCTATGTTTGAATTAGGGGAGAATTAATGAGATAATCCTGCATTTTTTTCCATGTCTCCTGCATTTTTTAAACAGAAAAAATCTTGTGGAATCATCTTGCCACTAACCTTGCTTGTGCTCTTTAGATCAGGGTAAAACTGGCTGAACTACCCTATTTGGTCATAGTCAGCTTCACCTTGCTCTTGCTGGCAAAGGACTCACATGTTTGTGAGATTGTCCCTGCTCTCAGAAAAGCACAGGAAAAATTAGTGTGGACAGTTTTTCTTCTCTTCATAACTTGCTGTCTTGCAACAGACCTATGTAAATTGCATGGTGAAAGCTCATGCTGTTCAGTTAACTTTTTACTTCAATATTCTATACACATTACTTTGTATGTTGTGTGTGGGGTGGGCTGGTCTGGTCTTGACTGGAACAGTTTAAGTTTCTCCACTGTAGCCTAGCTTTAGTAAGAGCGACCGCATTCTTGATAAATATTTGAGCTACATGGATTTACTGGATTAGCATGTGTCAGCAGCATTCATTTTTTAACCAGTCCCCACGAGTTAACTAGCTAGAGTTGTGTGTGTTGAAATGAGCTGGGTTAAAGACAAAACTTGAGGTAAAACCTCAAGTTAACAGGACAGTGAAGCTTTAGACTTCATCTGAATGCTAAAAAAAATTTAATTACATGGCTTGGAAACTGCAGCACATCTGAGTATTTACATCTGTATTTCTGGCAAGTCAGACAATAGGCACTGACATGTTTCCTGTGATGTCAGTGAATTCTGTCATTTAAGGAGACACCCAAAGAAAAACATGAATAGATTTCTCCTCTTCAAGGTTTCTTCCCTCAACTTTCGAGAGCTTGAGTAAGGATTACTAGAGCTAGATATTGAAATAACCCACTCATTTAAAGTAATTAAATTGTAAAAATTTTAAGTACAGAGCCTGATGTCAAACTGCTAAGGGTCTGTCTATGGATTTAACTGTTCCTCTAAAAAAGTAATGTCTTGTTTTCAGAACTCCATAATTCCTGGACCTCCATTCTTGTTTGGAGCATGTTCTGTGCTGCTGGCTCTGCTTGTTGCCTTGTTTATTCCAGAACACACCAATCTAAATATACGGTCCAGCAATTGGAAAAAACACAGTGGCGGTCATGGTCATCCACACAGTCCACAGGCCCCTGGTGAGGCCAAAGAACCTTTATTGCAAGACACAAATGTATGACGACAAAATCCAGAAAAATGTTTTTATATTTGATAGGTCTTGTCTCCAGTTCTGGATATACATTCCACTTACATCAAAAATGTAATTTCTTAATGTTAAGAAATGTATCTTTCTGCATGAAATTTGTAGGAACTACAGACAGGAGCTGGACATTTTGCCAAAAATGTTACAATATAATTGCTTTTAAAAAGAACAAATTAAACACTGGTCTAATACTATTAATTATCTTATTTGAGACAAAGGAGAACATATTCAAGGTATCAGCATGTGTCCTTGTGTCCATTTCCTTAAGGTGTTGAGCTTTAATTCTCTTAATGCTAAGTCTCAGTGAGACATACTAGCATAGTTGTGGACCCATTTATTTTGTGGTAAAATTTTGGGTCAGATGATAAGCCTTAATGTAAATGCACTCAAGTAAGGAAAAAGTGAATGGGTTTCATTTTAAAATCATTGTATGGGAGGTTTTATTACATTCCTAATACAAAATCATGTGTTGAGCATGCTTGCTCAACAGGAAAAGTTGTAAGTGCATTACTCTAACTTTTTTTAATTTTTAGAGTACAAAATGGTACCAAACAGTATTTAAATTAGTGGGTCACTTGAGCCTACACAATTTTAATATAGGCACTAAAAATCTGCTTTCCTAAATGGTTTATACCACTATTTCTGATGTTTGTGTAATCGTAAGGACCTCAAAACTTGAATACACAAAATATAAGCTGATAGCCTTGAAAATGTCCATGTGCTAATAGTGGCCTTTCAGGACTGGTTAGTAACTTTTTACTTTTACAGAGCTAATGTTTAGTCCTAAATTTTCAGGACCCTAGTACTGGAGAGAGAGCTTTATACAGTTACTGATGTGAATTTCTCTAAAAATGTATATTTTTGTGTCCGGTTGTATTATTTAAAAAGGTATTCCTTTGTATAAATTGTGTATAAAGTATAGTTTAAAATGTTTTCATCTTGTGGTTATTGCTTACTGGTTTTTTAACTTTGAACATTCACCATGGTTAACTGAGAGCTGGAAAATGTGTAAATAAATAATGCATCTTTTAATAATTTTTAGTGTTGAAATCAATTCAAACCGTATGCAACATGTACATCAAAGTGTCTTGCAGCTTCTAATTAGTCTTAATATGTTGTTACTTCATGAGTTTTGGTTACATTAAATGATTAAACAAATACCAATTGTAGGTAAATTTAATATTTTATCCTCAAACTAACAGCTTATTGGTTCTACAAATTCTTCATGCAACACTCTTGCTTTCTGGAGGTATTTATATTAAATCATCAAGAAAAAGAAATGGGCTACTTTCATCCTGCTTCTGTCTTGCAGTTACTAATTCCACATTAAGGATGTTATCAGGCTAATTGTAGTTGATAGGACTGCTCTGCAAAGTGGAAGCAGGCCTACCTCCAGGAGCCACCCAGGCTGCAGCTTCACATTTTAAATGTAGTAAGGACCCTACTACAGTAGACTTCTGATAATCTGGCATTTTTGGGATTTAGGTGGTGCTGGATTATCAGGAGGTACTGGGGTGGGGGAGGGGGGGTTGCAGGAAGGTGGGGGAAGCCCTGCACTGCTGCTGAGTTTTGGGGAGGGGAGCGGGCCCCCCACCCTCCCAAGTTATCCCTGAGCAGGGGCATGTGGGGCTGGTCCTGCAGTGCTGCCCCTCACCCCCCTGTGCTGCAGCTTGCCCATGTCTGCTGCTCATCAGTTTCAGCATCAGTGAACTTGGGGAAGCAGCATGGAGCGGTTCCAGTGAGTGCTGGACAATTGGAGTTATGGTATATTCAAATTTCAAAGGCACAGTGCTCATTCTAGTCCAGCAGCTCCTGTCTAGGGGAGGCACCCAGCTCAGACACAGCACCTAGGAGACAGTGCTGGAGGGAACTGGGCTTTTAAGCTGGCTCCCCCTCAATACTGGCTCCTGTTCTTCCCCCCAACTGCCCTTGCTGCCTTAGAGGTAGTAAGGTGGAAGGGCAGGGGTGTTGCACAGCAATGAACATAAGGCCCTGTGCTGCTTCTTGTATGTTTCAAAGTGTGGCAGTGGGCACTGGGACTAATTTAGTCCCCACTGTGTCCTTAGCCCCCTCCCTGTACTGGAGGGGAGCTGGTTTCTTCTCCCCCTCTTGTTGACCTCTCTGATAGAGGCAGCAAGGTGGGGGAAGTGACTAGTTGCTTACAGGAGCATGTGGGATAGGGGTGTATTATCCCACACCCTTCCATGAAAACCTTGGCTCCTGCAAGAGGTAATATTCACTGGTTTTATTTAAAAAAAAAAAAAATTAACCCCACAGGAGTTTAAAATTTGAACTCCAGCTATTAGCAAGCCATTGCTTCTACCTTGAGTTCAAGTTAATACCACTAAATCAGATTAAGTGTGATACTCTGATCCTGTGAATGATACCGTACAAGTTACAGCTGAGCCTGTCTGTTTGAATAAGGTGTATGGCATACTTAATAGCAATAAAATCAACTTGGTGCTAGGAAGCTGTTCACTGGACAAAATTTCCTTGTTTTGTCAGTCAAGAGTAGCTGGACTGCAACTCACTTATCTGAGGAAACTTGTATGTGAATATTTGAAGAGCCTATCCTTCAGTGATCTTGCTTTATTCAGTACTAGAAGACTTACCTGGTGTTGCTTGAGTCTGTTGGGGCAGGGTGTGAACATGGACCTGGCAAGGCTTTCTATCCAAGCTGCTCTAGCTGCCAGAGGCCTTCTCACCCCCAGCCCTTGGGTGCAGTGCTGGGAAGAGGGTTTGGGCCAGGAGGGCTACCTACCATTCTGGAAGCAGACAAGATGGCTCCTGCTGGCCACTCTTGGATGGCTGCCTCCAGTGGCCACTCAGTATTGTATCTCTTAAACTTCCAGTTTTCTGGGCACAACCAAACTCTGACCTTGCTTTAAGTATAAGAGGAAGCTGCATGCTATATCTTGGTAGTCCAAGCTTACAGTTCCTGAACAGACTCAGATGCACATTTCAGATAATCTTTCTCCTAGAAAAGGGCAAACCCAATGAATACTAAATTCCAGTGTTTGACACCTTTTGGGAAGTACTGTTGCTGAAATTTACTATGGTCTTAAATCAGCCCCTGGAATAATTGTGGAGTAGTTTTATAAAATGTTACTAACCTACCACTATTTCATTTTCTGACTTTTGTACCCACCTTGCCTTGTAACATGCTAAAAGAATGTTACTATATAAATAAGGAAAAACCCTTGTCTTTAATTCAATGGTAAATGAGTTAGCACCTGATGAGCTACATACCTGAAGCAGGCTACTAATTAAAAGATGAACTGCAGTGCAAAAGAATTACCAGCAATTTTATAAGAAAATTGCCCAGCAGCTGCTGCCATGTAAAAATTAGCTTGGGTTAAGTTACTCATTTATAAGCAGCAGAGATGTGATACAAAAAGATGAGGAAAGCAAAATACTGCAGCCAGCTGACAACTGGAAAAGAGCTGTATTTTCTAGGGGGTGCTAGCAATTAATTGAAGTCATGTAATTGCATCACATTTTAGTAGCTATGACTGTTCCATGGTTCTCAAGGGAGGGGGCCAGCAGCAGTCCATGGGGGGCATGAGGGTGTCCTGGCATCCCTGTATTAAAACCCAGACTTAGAAGTATAGAAGAGGAGGGCAGGTGCTGGTGCACAAAGGAAGCCAGTTCCAGGTACCTATCAGCTCATGCAAGCTGCTTGCCCCTCTGAGACAGCAGTGCATGGCGGGGGAAGCAAGGAGGAAGGAAGCAGCTCCAGTACTAGCCTACAAGAGATGGCTTAAAAGCTAGCTCCCCACCCATTAGCTCCTGCCTCTTCCCTCTCCCCCATAGAGGTGGCTTCCCTTGTGCATGGGCTCTTGCCTACCCTCATCTTCTGTACTGCTACCTTTGATTGCAAGAAACTTCACTCTCCTCCATATATTTTCACTTAACTCTAGGACACTTTAGTTGAGCATAAATATCTTTGTTGAAACCATTTTATTAACATTTACACTTCCAAAAATTATATATACACACACACACACACACTATAAACAAATATACAAATATTACACTCCACAACATTCAATAAACACTCATGTTGACAGTAATGTACCAAGATTACAGTGATTAGCCACACAGACATGCCTATGTAAGGGAAAGACTAGATTGATACACAATTGAGAGCTAGGAGCACATAAATTGAGTCATTCTTGGAAATTGTTCAATTATATAGTCATTTTAAATTGTATCTAGTTTGAAATTAGAGTATGGTGCCTATAATCAGCAGAAAAATATTTGCTGATCAAGTCTAGGTAACTGGTTTCCTCTCCTCATTGGGACACAGTGGAAGAACAGACAGACTGTCGCATGATTCTACCAGTGAACCCAAATATTAAAGTGTACCCAAACCTAAGTACAGTTGAATTTACTTGATATGTTCTGCACAACCCCTCATCAACATAAGGCATTTTTGATAAACAGTACTAAAATAAAATTTCTAAATACTCTAATGCTTTTTACAATTACTAGACTATTGTACATGGAATCATTGCTATGGAGAGACAAAAAACCAAGGGCTGTGACAAGATGTGAAATTTTTAGTCTAACTCAATTTTGTGTTTTCACTGAAACATTTAGGATCTCCTTTTAAGCAGCTAATTAAATGTTTGACTAGTGCTCCAAAAATATAAATCTGCACTCAAATATAGTCACATATGTAAAAAAGTAGTTAAGAAACCAATTTCCAAGCTAAAGAGAAAACACACTAAATCTACATTAAATAAGTGTCCTGCAAACTTAGCTAGGGTGTGTATATTAGAAACATGAGTGGCTCTTAAGTTCTTAAATTTACAAAATGTAATATACTTCACAAGTTTAAGAATTTGGCTTGTGGCTTAGAACTTAGGCTAAATGCTCACTCTTCAGAGATCCTTTAATTCTCGCAATTCCATACAGACATGTATTCAATTACAGCTCAAGTACACTTACTCAAATTAGCTTTAGCCAGTTGGGGTACCAGAGCAGTGAAGCTGCAGCATCAGGTGCTTCAGGACAAGCCTGCCCAGAATCCTGAGTAATTACTTGAGAAGCTAGTCCACAATGAAATAGTTTCAGTGCTCTTGTTTTTTGAGCTAGCCACATTATTGCTAGATCAGGTATTTCTACTTGGACTACAAATCACGCTGTGATTGCAGTATAGGCACACGCTGACAGGAAACAGAGTTTCACAGGTGGTAGGTCAACTCAATAGATAAGCCAGTGAAAGACACTGCCCATCCTGTGAATGTTACAGAAATGTCTCCAGAGATGACAACAGCATGTATATTTAGCCATATGTGGAGTGAGGCTAGTGGATCTGCAAACAATGAAAATCCATATGACCAAAATCCTGTACAAGGAAAATACCATGCATCCCCTGGTATTAGCTGGCCTGGGGTCTGACTTGTGCTAGGATACTAGTGTAATATTAGGAGTAATTTAATTCAAAATGCTATGCAAACATGTCTCTTTCAGTATGGAAGCCAAAATCAGATTCAAACAGATGAAGGAATTACTTGGGGAAAAGAAGCTGGGCAGTTTCCTAGGTCCTACAACTCCCATTACTGAGGGTGTTAGGCATTTTCCATTACTGATGTCCTGAAGTGACAAGATATTTTCAAGGAGAAGCCCCAAGCACAACTCAGTTTCAGCATAATGATGGAACCATTAGCAACATCATTAGTTTGTGGATTTTTGGGAAGGAGAATGATTAATAGATTTTTTACACAAACTCCTCTCTGCAGGTTTTATTGCTCAATAACCATTTATAAACCTTTTTAAACGCTTTGCCTCTGTTTAGAAATGAGCATTTCTAAACAATCATTTTGTAGCATAATATTTTCATGTAACTAAATTAGTTATTTTATTTTTCTGACTGGAACTGTATCCTGAAATCAATTTAAATCAATTTGCTTTTCTTCACAAAAGCCAAAGATTAGTCAAACGTGTGCTAAAGTTAACATTTTACCAGATTACTATAACATTTTGACTTTAAAATGTCAAAGTGTGATAAGGGTCTTTAGAATCTAATTAAGAGTCTTCCAAAATCCTTGATAATTAGTTAAAAAAAGATTTCGTCTAATGATTATGTTGTTTGTAATCCAGGGAAGTAAGCAGAGGCTGCAGATGGTACTCCGGGTTTTGATGAAGTTAATGTTTTCGTTGACGTGGAGGATTTCGGATACTCTGCAAATAGGGGAAAGCAATATTAACTTCTAGGGACAGAACTAAAAACATTTTGAAATATAAATAAATCAATTCTTTCATGAAACTGCTACCATTCCTACCTGAGTTGTTAAATGTATTTTGGCTGAGACCTCGTAAAGGAATGCTGTCTTCTCGTTTCTTTAAATACTTCAATTCCAATCCCAAATTCTCACCACTAGCCAAAAGAAAATAGAATCATACTTGTAACAGGAAAACTTAATACCTGATTTTTGTTTAGCCAATTTTGTAAATTTGGTTTTCAAGGCAAAAAAGCTTCAGGACCTAAAATACACACTTTTCGCTTACATACAGCCCTTCAAAGAGGTTAAGACTGAGCAAAGCATCAGCAACCTAAAAAGTATCTATAATACTTGTACTCTTTATGCTATGGTCAATGCAAGTGCTGAAACGCTAATAATGTAGTGATTACTTCTGTCTATCTCTGCATGTGCTTCTATGCCCTTAGATACAAGGATAGCCACAATAATTCGGGTTTTTCAGTAATCTAAAATCTCAGAGGAGATTCCAAGGAAACAGGAATGGAGGGTGCTTATGGGAGCCACTTAAAGACAAAAACATAAGAACCCACAGTTACTGCCAGCTAAGTAACTTTTTTAAGCATCTGTCACATGGATTCATTCTAAATAACTGGCCAATGGCACCCCATCTGAAAAGTGGTAATGAGTAGTCTTAGCTCACTAACTAACCAATGCTTTGGCCAATTTGGCATCTGATTTCAAAGCTAAGGCCCGATGTTTAGAAACTCAATGAAATAATATAACAAGGTAGGAAGGGGTGAGACTGAAGTTCACTGACCCACCTGGATTTATGAAATGGCCACCAAAGAGTCATATGAGATTAAGGCAGTGAAGAGAGCATTAATGGTGACTGAGACCTGGGAGGATATTCAGATCCTAAGATACAGACAGATGCCTGGAAACATGTTCGGTTTAGTGTACCAATCTACCTTACCACAGAGTACAGAAAGCAATACCAGTAATACCAGCTTTAGATGCCACGCTGATTTCTGGCAGTTGTGGATGGCCTGGTGTCAAATCTCTTATTAGAGGCTGGTCTTCAGAATCTCATTCTTGCCCTCAAAAGTGCTGACAGTCTGGGACTCTGAAGTGAAATGTCCTATATATTGGAACTTGAAACCTGTTTTTCAGGGTCTGAAATGCACCTCAGGCTGGCTGCTCCACAAGTAGTAATTTTAGCCGACTGTCCCTAGATTTTTTCAGTCTCAACAAGAATGACCAGCAGCTATCACAAATGTCAGATAAGTGGCTTCTGCTTAAACAGAACAATGGGTATGTCTATTTTTGCAGGGAATTAATCCATTGCACAGTGAAGAGAGTTCAAACGTAAGTACTCTGAATCCACTATAACAGTGGTGGTAATGCAAAAGTCCAAAACAGCATGTGGGATGGATGGGGCTATTCTGCTCTTTATGCCCTCAGCTGAAGAAGGCACTAGAACAGAAGTGCCAGACAGACACAGCTCCAACTAGGCACCGTTGTTCAAAGATTCTGATTTTTGTATGCAAGATGAACATGGAATCGACATGGACAATTATTCAGTGTTAAGTTCGGGTAGACCTGCATAAAATGTTTGCATTTTATTTTATAACTTTTATAGAGAGAGTCAATATTGAAACCCTGTCTACGCAGCAAACAACTGTTTCTGTAACCAGTGTGACAATCATCCAACCCAGGAGCAGAGGGTTGCAGTGCAAGAGTGAAGGCTACAAATGGGGGCACAGATTCTGAGGTGGGGCTAGGGTTGAAGGGCTCAGGACTGGAACAGAGGGTTGGAGTGCAAGAGCTTTGGCTGGAGGTGCAGGCTCTGGGGTAGGGCTGGGACAAAGGCGTAGGGTGGAGTACAAAAGTGCGAGTGGGGTCTCTGGGGCATGGCCAGGGGACAGAGGCACCAGGACCCAGGGCTGGGCTGCAAATGGGCGGGGGGGGGGGGGGGGGGAGGGGGGAGTCCAGGCCACAGCAGGGGTACTCTGAGGCTGGGCCATGGGTGCATTTTGGCCAGGGGAGAGGTGCCTGGTTCAGGCCATGCTTCTCCCAGCCACCAGGCTAAAGGCTCGATTGGGGGTGGGGTGGCCTTGCTCCCTGCCATGTGTGGCGCTAAGTAGGCAGTGGCATAGCCATGTAGCTTATGGTGAATGTAGGTGCAAGACTCCAGTAAGTAGACTAAGTTATGTCGACTTCAGTTACGCTACTAACTTTTTCAAACTGTGTAACTTAGACTTTTCCATGTACTGTAGACCTGCCCTTAGAAAATCTGAGCATCCATATGTCAGTGATTCAGAAGATGAAAGAATTCCCAGAGGGCACAGAGTAGTGCCAGCATTACCCTTTCCAGCTCCCAACTAAGATAAAAGGTAAAGTCAGAGGAAGTTATTACAAGAACAGCTTGTAAAATTTGTTTCAGGAAAACAATTTGCCAGTCTAAGACACTGTTAACTAGCGCTGTAATTGGGATTAACCATGTTATTAGCTGGTTAAATGCAGTTAAAACACCCAGTGTAGCCAGAACTTAATGGTTTCACTTACTCAACCCACTGGGTCTACCTCTTTCATTGTATGATTTCTAAAACTACCCACTATTCTTACTCTCCAGCACCAACCTTCCATTCACTACTTTTCAGGTCACTATTATATCTATGCTATGTGCAGAGTAGCTGGCCCCATTAAGCCAATACTACCACATGACAATATCACAGCTATCATGGAACTTCCCTGAAGAACAGAAGTATCCCAATAAGGGGTCAAGTACAACCATTTTTAAAGTCATTAGAGATATCTAACAAAGTTTAGTTTTTGTAGTATATCCCCAAGAGAGTTGAATAAAAAAAAGTTAGAGTGCCTTTTTAAAGTAATGACTATGACAGTCAAGCACACTTTTTTTTTTTTTAAAGGTAGGGAAGAGAGTTGTGTGAATCTGCAAAAAGGACAATATTTTACTAGAAATGCAATATGACTCAACTTGTCAACACACAGAAGCTACTTCAAAGGATACTGACAGAGGACCACATTTTCAAAAGCAGCCTCAAAAATTACTAGTTCAGTTTGTGAGTGTAGTCTATGCATGTGCACTTGAACTTATCCAGAACGTATTCACAAATTTTGGCATAAAAATTGTTTTGAAAAATATTGCCAATCATTTTACAAAGGCTGGGGCTGAGGTCTCTGAAAATGACCTAAAAATAATTTCTATACTCACTTTTCTTTATTTGTTGAAGGACTAGTTGCAGTAGACAATCCTGGCTGAATGTCTGAATGTCTATTAGTTTTTGAAAGCTGCACATTAAATTGAACCTGCCAAGAGATCAAAGGTTTCGCACATTTTACATTTTGGATACAGATATGATTATGCACCAAGAAAATCTACAGATTGAGAACTTGTGTCAGATTATGAGCACTTCAGGACAAAACAGTTCTATGCCAAGTTTAGCAAATACTTATGAAAAAAACATAGAAAACAATTCAGGAGACAAGTCTGCAGTGTATAAATTGCATAGTAGAGGGTAATTTATTGATGCATATCAACATGGTTTTAGTATCCAAATAAACTGAAAGTAGTTGCTTCTCTAAACTATTTTTATGTTACCGTTAAATTCAAGGTTTAGGACTGTCATGACCATGAGGGTTAGCCAGCAGCCTGGGGACTAAGAGGTTAATGATGTCCCTTACCTAAGCCAAGTAGAATCAGCCAATAGGAATGCAGGTAGGAATTTCAAACTCTGACAAAGGAATTTTTGGGTTTTTCCCTCCTTTGTCCCTGGGCAGTTTCTCTCCAGCTACTGAGGGAGACAGAAGGTCTCCCTCCAAGAATAGATTTTTCACTATCTGTAAGTAGGGTAAAGTTTAGATAAACCTGTTAGGTTTTATTGTTCTATGGTTTGGGAAATGGGATCTGAGGTCTGTGCATTTTTTAAAATGGGTTTTGCTCTCCTTTGTAATTAAGTCTTGGCCCATGGTGGGGTTTCTCCCATGAGTATATTAATTTGTGACTTTTCCATCTAGTCATTATCTTGCAACAGGAATATTGTGTTGATAATAAAAGTTCTCTCTCTTTTCTTTTTATTAAACTGGCATTGGTTAATTTGTGTGTCCTGGTTTTTACTGTAGAGGTGAGATTTCCCAAGTGATCTCTCCCCTGATTTTTCTTATCGTTACCTGGGTGATGGCAGCAGATTTTATCCCCAAAATCTAGGTTTTTAAGATGGGGGTGGGGAGTTTTATACCAAAGCCTGGAAAGATAAGGTTTTGGGATATTTTGCGGGTCCCCACTTCTGCATTTATTGTGCCAGAGTGGAGAAGAAGCCTGACATGGACAGCGCAGCAGCTTACAATACACTACACTGAATCATATCAGAATGAAATCAGTTATGCCAAAGAAAAGGTGATATTTTCCCAAGAAAGCCTTTGTTCATAGTTTTAATGTCTTCAGTATTTTTCTGAAACATCAGATTTGATTGTTTTTAGTAAGATAAGCCTTTTGCTGCATGATTTGCCTCTTTAGGAGTATGGGGCCAGTTAACCCTGTTCAGTAACCTGATCCAATAAGCAGAGGACAGTTGTCCCCCATCACCACCACCACCAGGCTTTGAAGAGTTCTTTTTATTTTTTTTTAAATCATTGGGTAACATTAAGCTTTTTAAAAATGTTTAATAAATTGAAGTTTTCAAAGTTTCTGGAAATTATGAGAGACTCATGCAATTATTTGATAGCATCAGATGCTGAAACTCAAAGGCTACGTCTACACTGGCCCCTTTTCCGGAAGGGGCATGTAAATTTCATGAGTCGTAGTAGGGAAATGCGCGGGGGATTTAAATATCCCCCGCGGCATTTAAATAAAAATGTCCGCCGCTTTTTTCCGGCTTTTAAAAAAGCCGGAAAAGAGCGTCTACACTGGCCCCGATCCTCCGGAAAAAGCGCCCTTTTCCGGAGGCTCTTATTCCTACTTCAAAGGAATATTCTTATTCAAAGTAGGAATAAGAGCCTCCGGAAAAGGGCGCTTTTTCCGGAGGATCGGGGCCAGTGTAGACGCTCTTTTCCGGCTTTTTTAAAAGCCGGAAAAAAGCGGCGGACATTTTATTTAAATGCCGCGGGGGATATTTAAATCCCCCGCGCATTTCCCTACTACGACTCATGAAATTTACATGCCCCTTCCGGAAAAGGGGCCAGTGTAGACGAGCCCAAAACGTTAAAGCTTTAAAACAGGGATGGGGCAAAAGGGCCTCCACGGGCCGGATCCAGCCCGCAGAGGCTCTGCTGTTCCCCTGCCCCCCAAGCCAATTAGGACCTGGGGGCAGGGGAGCTTGCGAACCCTCCTCCCGCCATGCAGCGCTTTGAAGTGCCACGAACAGCTCACCGGGGGGGGAGGGAGAGGGGCAAGGGAGGGTGAGAGGAGAGCGAAGGAGACTTTGCGCACTCCCCTGCCCCCAGGTTCTAATTAGCCTAGGGCAGGGGAGCAAAGGAAGTTTCCTCCCATGCCAGGGGCATAGGCACCTTGTGGAAACGTGGGGTGGGGGCAAAGGCACCCCCTCACTCCCAGATCAATCATCGTCTGGGAGTGGAGTGGGGAACCCGGAAATATCTTGGCCATGCCCCTTCTGCTCAATGCCCCACCCTTTCCTGTGCAGCCCAGGGCCACTTCAAAAATTTCTGAAGTGGCCCCCGGCAAAACATTATTGCCCATCCCTGCTTTAAAACCACATACAAATATGCAAAGTAAATATTCATCAACAAATGTCTCAAACAGCCTATTTTTTATGTTGCCAATCTGCAAATTTTGATTGGCAGAAATACATTTTTGGGGGTGTGTGTGGGGGGGGTGTGTGAAATTGATGTTTATAGACATTCACTGATGAAAATTTAATCCTTCAAGTCTACTCAGAAAGCAGCAGGAAAAAGTAGAAAGAGGCTGCAAGGGCAGAAAGCTTTGCTGGACTCGCTAGGTATAGGGAGGAGGGCCAGAAGCAAAACCCAAGGAAACACCTCTTTGGCCACAAGGGCAAGGGGCTGAGATTGAATCTGGAAGAGACCAGGGACTTTTATTACGCCTAAGGTGGACAGACAATGTTTGCATTATTACTTGCTCTGAACCATTGATCTCTAGGAAGAGACTCCAAAAGTTAAGTCAGGAAATCCTCTAGTCTGAAGAACAGCAAAGCCCAACGCCTCTGAGTTATGGTATTGAACTTCAGTTTGTGATTTGAAGCACCCCTATTAGTAACAGATTACTCCATGACATGGGTCTTATTAGCCTAACAGTGTTGGATAAGTATTCCTGAGGAGCCCTGACAAGATGGAACAAAAAGGTGGGATGGTTACAGGACCATTCTATGCCATCAAGGGATACTCTGAAATAAGAATACTATGGCAACAAGCCATAGTAATTTCAATCCAAAATAGTATAGAATATATGAAGTGTTTATTCCTTATAACAGTGGTTTACAGTAAACTAAAGAAACACAACAAGATAGACAAAGGAACAAATGAAAAGGAACCTTGCTGACTTTGAGAACTTTTCACATTACTATAATCAAATA
Source organism: Pelodiscus sinensis (assembly GCF_052426305.1). Lineage (NCBI taxonomy): Eukaryota > Metazoa > Chordata > Testudines > Trionychidae > Pelodiscus > Pelodiscus sinensis. The sequence continues at coordinate 41,169,812 of NC_143060.1, forward strand.
CAAATGTGCTATTCTTGTGTATAAACTAAAAGCCAGCAGCAACTACCAGGAATTCTTGTGTTCTAGTTTTAATGCTACAACTAATTTGCTGTGTAGCTTTTGTTCAAAGAGGAATTCATGACAAGACTGAAAATACACCAAAGGAGAGTCATGAAAATTAGGGTTTATAAATTCCTTTGAAGATGTTAAGTATTATTACCATTATTATAGCCAAATTTTTGCTGAAACTTAACACAGAAGCCATAGCTCATAGCGCACAAATACAAATTGTGTTAATTTTTGGAAATATCCAATTAAGTCAAACTTCTCAAAAATATATAGATAGAAATGTGTGTGTTAAGCATAAAATAAAAGTAAATGCCTGCCTTTGGTCCCGAAACCTGGTGGTTGGTATTTTTCACAGGTGCTGTTTCTGGAAAGTTTTGGAAAGCACATACTGGAGAGATGGGGTAACTGATTCCTGAGCTAGAAAAGGGGAATCTGTTGTCAAGCTGTATGAGAGAAAAATGAAATGCATATAAGGAGCAGGAAACAGAAGTGGAAAAGTAGAAAATCAAAATCAGTGCATCCAGGGGTGGCTCATGAGCCTAGGCAAACTAGGCAGTTGCCTAGGGCGCCGCTGGCCCGATGATGACATCATGGCCATTGACGGCCGTGCAGGCACGGGCGCTGATAGCGCCTCTGCCTAGGGCTCCAGCTGCCGCAGCCAGCCTCAGGCCGCTCCTGAGTGCATCTCTAGCTCCAGCAATCTATTGTTTATTCCTTTTTTTTTTTTTTTTTTTTTTTTTTAATCTCAACTGGCACAGTTCAATGAACATTTAATTTCACTAAGCCTAGACATAAAAATTTAAAACTGACCTTTGTAGTTATAAAATATCATTACAAATTAGTATTTCTATATTACAGTGACTAACATGTAGGAAAACAAGTATTTTCCTGTACCTATATTCTTAAAAGGAATATTTGTAGAAAGTGAACGATGTAGTAAAATACTGCTTACCTTGAATAATAGGTTGAACCTCTGTGGTCTGGGACTTTGGTTTGGCAACATCTGTTTTCTGGTAGGACCACAGATGTTGCTAGACCAGAAAGCCCCAGCTGCAGAGGCTGTCAGGCCACTAGGCTGGGGGCAGGGAGCCTTGCTGGCCAGGGCACAGAGCCCCAGAGCCCCTCTGGCTGGGACAGTGGGGGGCAGGGAGAGCCCTGCTAGCCAGAGTGAGGCTGGTGGCTGGAGAGAAGCCCTGTCGTCCAGGAGCACACAGCTTTGCTGGCCAGAGTGAGGCCCTGCCTGCCAGAGCGAGGCTCACTACCGGAGAGACGCCCCACTGGCTGGAGTGAGGCCCTGCAGGCTGAGGGCACAGAGCCCATTGGAGGCCTGGAGAGGCACTCCACCAGTAGGCTGGAGCAGCAGGGCCCAGCAAGTGGGATGGGGGCAGTCACTGGCCAGAGGGGAGCCCTGGAAGAGCTGGACGCCTGACCTCCCATGGTCCGGCAAACTGTTGTTCAGGACCACTCAGGTCTCATGAATGCGGGACCAGAGAGGTCCAACCTACAGCACATTTCCTCTAGCAAACCACAAGATTTGACTAATATACTCTTGTTACAAGTGTATGTAAATCACACAAGACTCTGCAACAAACAGAAAATGTAGCAATACAAACAATTCTTTAGATTAAATGGCTACAGATCTATAATCCTTAGTTATTGAAGGGGAACAGAACAATAGAGGAGTAAAACCTGCTAGCTGAGGTAAAATGGGCACATGCTAAATAAAAGTGGAACCAAAAAACAATGAAACAAATAACCAAATAAATATTGACTGATAGATTTGAGAGCTCAATAAAAGCATTGTGCCACACATCTCAAGAGCCAGCAGGCCGGCCTACTTGAATTGGTCTCTTTAAATAAAAACATTTTGTAAGATTTTGTTTTACTCTTCACTTCTATTGTGCTCTCTAAAGTATCTTACTAGCCCTAAGTTAAAAAGCTATGTTCATGTAATAAATATCTGTAACAAGCGTTAGTAATCATTTCTAGAAGCTGAAGAATGAAGATATCTAACAGTAAGATGCACCCACAATATTTTCTTCAGTAATTTCTATTAATGTTAAAATAGTTTTCTTTTTTCATGCATTTAAAAGAAATTTTGAATCTAAAGTGCAAGAGATTCTGCATGTAGGTGTTGTGGGTTTTTTTAACCAGATTATCAGAAGCTCTCGATATTCCAGGCAGACAAAAAAATACCTATACATCCTCTTCCACCTGATAAATAACCAGTCATTATTTAAAGAGCAACACAAAATACTTTTTCACCTCTGCTTGGCAGCATCTCTAGCATGTGTTACATAGCCTAACTGCAAGGCTGAAACCCTGAGATCTGGGCAAACCCTAAGTCCCCAAGTACTACAAACTTCTTTAACTACAGCTATTTGCAAACAAGGGATGTAAGAGTTTAATCATTTAACTGATATGCTGATGCTTATTGGTTTCTGTTAATGGTTAAATTCAGCTGCCAGGATCCTGCTGGTGGCTGGAAGCCCCTGATATTGAGGCTGGTGTGGGGCCAGCTGTTGGGATTGTGCTGGCAGCAAGGCCAGTTGGCAGGACACTGGGAAAGGGGCAGAACTTGAAGTTTGGGGCAGAATCTGAGAGCCCAGCATTAGGGGGGCCCTTCCAACACCCTTCCCTCCGTAAGCCTACATCCCAGGTAAAATGTTTAGCCATGTAACCTATAGAATTTTGATCAGTTACACAGTTTTTGTATATTTTTATATCACCACTGCAAACTAACTATAACTATCAGCAACTAATCTAACTACTGATAAGCAACGACAAGGAAAGGAATGGACACCACAAAATTTCTGGTGTTGGGCATAAGTGCAGTGTGAAGAACTATTTGAGAAGCACATTCTTGACTTGTTTATAGAAGGATCTTAAGAACATGAGACATATATAGATGCATATACTTATGCATATGCATAAACCCAAACATATTACATGTGTATTGTAATAGTTTACTTTGTTTATTTAAGAGAATGAGAATTTAGGAAGTTTTTAATTATGATACTAGTGGTGGGTTTTTTTTTGTTTGTTTGTTTTTTCTTTGCATCCTTTAACAGCATTGCACTGAATAATGAGAAAAAAATAAATTATGTGGCAAAAGGAATACCAAAGCATTTCTACTAGGTACTGAGAATACTTCACTTGGTGTGTATCTATATTTCCAAAAACATACAGGAAGTACCAAGTTTTATAAATGTGGGTTTCTTACCGTATTCTGAGGTAATGGGCCAGTTCTAATACTGCCACTGATTGAATGTATAGGTGGAATGGTAGACGTTCCCAAAGTCTCTTGCTTTCTTGCCATCTGAATTTCATTCAGTTGCTTATTTAGCCATGTGATTACTATATATAAAAAGGAATAAAACTCTAATTTACAAGAATGTTGTCTTCAATCCCTTTTATTAGTACTATAAATCTAACACAAATTACAGTAGCAGTATATCAAGAATAATCTTTTATTAATGAACAAAACATAACTTAGAAGTCCCGGTCTCTTCACCCCTTCCATTCTTGAGTCTTATCTGATCTACTTCCTTCTCTCCCCAAAATGTTTCCCTTAGTTTCAGTATCAGACTCCTTGTTCTGTTCCAGTCTACTCCCTCTAGTGCAAGAACTCATGCTCTCCTCAGTGGAGCACAAACCATAATGGGAGCACAAACAATCTTTGTGTTCTTAAGTCCTTGCACTTGACATCACAGGGGCCTGCAGCAACCAGGATTGCAAGGAAGTCATGAAGGACCCCAACAGCCCTGGGCTGGAGGGATCATGCTCAGTGCTGATGGAATGTTCATTAACTATCTGCCAACTCCACAAGTCTCTACTGAGCATGTGTGAACAGACATAAAAGGTTTATAACTTGACTAATTCAGGCATTTCTCTCCCTCCACTATTCCAAGAACAACAAAAAGTACATATCCAGGACAGCCCCTTCTGTAGCCAAATTTCAAAGCATGGAGGTCTAGAGCTTTTCAATACAACAAAAACATTTTTAAATTAGGCCAAAACAATGTATTTTCCCTTAATTCCAGTCTCAAGAAAAGCTGAATCATTTCTCCTAAAATGTCAAAAAGAACCAGCTCAGGATAATTACACTCACTATGAACAGTGAAAGTTTGGAAAAGTTATAAGCAACTGAAAATAGATCTTACAATGGGAAGCACTGGGTAAGCTTAACTAGATGTGTTGCTACCAGCTCTAACTATAATGAATACAAGAGCTTGTCTAGACCAGTGGTCCCCAACCTTTTCAGGTTGGCGGGCGCCAGGGGGCGGGGACACTTGCCCGCCCGGGGGCAGGGCCCCCCCCAGCCGCATGCCCGGGGGCGGGGCCCCCTCCATAGCCACGCGCCCGGGGAAGGCGCCTCCTGGCAAGCGCCGCGCGCCCGGCGCCTCCCCCGTAAGCGCCGCGCACCCGGCGCCCCCCCCCCCGTAAGCGCTGCGTGGCCGGGGCACGCGCGGCGCCAGAGCCGGCAAGGGCACGCGCGGTGCTGCCGGGACCAGCCATGCGCCCAGGGCTGGCACCTGCCAGCCCAGATTGCTCTGCGGGCGCATGTAAAGAGCCCGGCGGGCGCCATGGCGCCCGCGGGCACCGGGTTGGGGACCACGGGTCTAGACAAATCTGTTATTTTTTTCCAGTGGTAGAAACACACACACACACACACACACACACACACACACACACACACACCCCACCCCCACCCACCCCCATCCCCCCAGCCAGTGCTATCTGAGTGCTCTCAGAGATAACGAAGACCATAGACATCTTTCAAATTTAATTATAGCCTATTAGAATTTCATAGACCAGCAACAGCATATTAATCATAACTCATAAAGGAAGGTAAGCATTTAATAATTAGGAGACTACAGAGCTGGATTTCAATTTACTGAGTTCAACATGCTTTGGATTATGCCCCAGAAAGGAGTAAGACATTTACAAACAAACTTTAAGCATCTAAGCTTTCCCACTGACTTCAATAAAACTGTTTACCTATTATAAAGTTAAGTATATTGTAGGATGCAGGATTGGAGCCTATGTTTTCAAAGCATCAATCTGTATCTTAGTTATGCAATTCTGGTTTACAATCATGCAGTCATATAGCTTAAATTTAGAATTGCAATGTAAACTCTCTCAAATTCTAAACTGTAACACAACATTCTAAGGAAAATTCTGTTTTATGCAAAGAACCACCACAAACAAGTTAGAGCTACAATACTACATGGGCTGTGAAAGGGGAAGGAAACCACAAATGTGCAGAAGTGAGCAATTTTTCTAGCTTCAAGATAGAATGCTGTTAATACAAAAACAAAGAGCCAGAGACCTAAAGAAAGAATCCTGTAAACCTACCATTTTCATTCGTTTTTAGAAGTTGTTTGCTTTCTTCCAGTTTTTGTACTGTAGTTTCTAACTGTTCTTGCAACTTGCATACCTGAAATATTTCCATACTAATTATGCCAAGCATATTCAGAAAAGATCAATAATTAATTACTGAAGAAAATAATAATGTAAATAAATATCAAGGATGTAGAACACATGATCTTAAAGCAACACTGACAGATGACTTAGACTCAAAATGAATAATAGTACAAAGGGGGCTGGAGGTGAATACATAAAGAAAAGATCCTTATTTCTCTGGCATTGATATCAATGCCAAGAAATGTCAGTTGGCATAAGGTCCATAATTATGCCTTTGAAAGTTTCTCTCAACTTTTGCCTGTTTCTACCCTTCAGAAATATGTTTCTACTCAGAGCTCTGTACACTCACTTGTATGCACTGAACATTCTGTACTCTGTAAACTCTGGCCCTATGCAAATGTAATATCCTTTCTATTTGTGTTTATAGGGGTAGCAAGATAAAGAGTTTTCATATTTGCTAACCCTAATAGTAACTGAAATCTGAAATGGCCCTGAATCCACTTCTAGGGTGAGTTGAAGTTCAGTCCAGACATGAAGTTTGCTGTTCCAAACCACATTTATTAAAATAGTGAGTTTTTTTTTGTTTGTTTGGTTTTTTTTTGGGGGGGGGGGGGGGGGTGTTGACTTTCTGGTTCTATTGCATGTTTAAAATTAACAGACCAGTGTTTTCATTCTTGAAGCTGAATAAAATATCAAAAGCAAACAAAGCATAAACAGTGGGAGAAACTTAGATTTTGTTTAAAGTATTTCATGTTTTATCTAATACAAGAAAATCTCTTTATATTTTAAAGACTTTTTAAAATTTGACAATGTCTCTTTAGTCAAAAGAATATTGATCCAAACAATTAAGTTAATTACTTTAGCTAATTTATTTGTATTGCACTTCAACAATTTGTCAAGGGTAGCACTTTTACTAAAATTTGAGAGGTTTCTTCAACTGTCTATTCCCTCTAAGCTATAATCAACCACAAAAACAACATTTGCCAGAATTCTATGTTTCAATAAAACATTTCAAACATTTCATAAATGGGTAAAATCATTTAGTTATCTAGACAGCAAATCAAGACTAATCCCGCAAACACTTAAACATGTGTGTAACATTAAACACATACCTAAGTGGTTACAGCACTAAAGCTTTAGATAATGCATATTACCTCTTGCTCTTTTACTCGCAGAGACTGTACAGTCTCCTGTAGTTCCCTCAGCTCTTTCTGTAGTTTCTCTTCTTTTTCAGCCAAGAGTTTTTCTTGCTGAATTGTTACTGTATTTTTAAATTTCAGTTTACTCATGAGCGTTTTCAAATCTCCTTGTAACTTCTTGATAATTTCATTAGCCTATTAAACAACATCAGAGTCATTTCTAAAGTAAACAATTCCTAAAACTAAATGAAGAAATCCCATAAGGATACTTTCATGTTTACACAAACCTTAAGAAGTTCAGCCGATAATGACTTTATTGTTGCTTCAAGCTTTCCTACATGAACTTGTTTCTTCTCTGTATTTTCTTCCAGGATCACCTTCAAAACAAATAAGCAAAGCTTTCCATTAGCAAGTTACATTTTTTTTAGAACCAAAGTACAAATGCTTAAATCTGGTTTAGATCAAGCTAGTTAGTTAATTTGCATTAGGAAAGGTTTACTCCTTCTGCGTATCCACTGTCGTTCAAGATGTGGTCCCTATGGATGCTGCACTTCATGGGACCGTATTATTGCTAGGGTATGCCAGATTACTTCTGCATAAGCCAGGAGAACCTCATTAATAGGTAGTGCAATTCAGACAAATGATGCTGCATGCAGACTATCTAGCAGTTTACGCTGTGATTCCTTAGCCTCCTAAAGTTTGTTTATAAATAGTCTACTATCCTTTCAGTGAAATCCTGAAACTGTTTGAAGTCATCAGCATGGGACAGTTAAGGAGTCATAAATGATTTACCTGGGAATGAAGGAAAGATGATGTTAGCAGGACCATCTTGTTTGCTTTACTCTCTTGCTCCTCAAAAGTCTCTCCCTATCAGGTAGATGAATGATGCTAGGAGCCCTAAAGACTTGTGGCAGTATGCCACCCATGTGTCCTAATATGGCAATTGAGAGAGCCCATGGGATATAGGTGGAGGCATCCATGGCTCATACCACTGGGATGGAATCTGAAATATATTCATGTCTTGAATATATTCCATCTCCCTAGCATGTATGTAAAAATACTTCTCTGATAGCGTGGAGAGGAAATCTGACCCAAAATTTAAGAAGTCAATGAGAAATCCCCAATATCATTTTCAAGTGTAATTTTTGGGGCATAGCATCCAGCTTCTGAATCAGGCCAGAACATCTGACGCCATACCCTGGACTCAGGCAAATTGAGCAACCACTTTGGTGTACACTTTTGGGGGATGTGTGACTTCCCAAAGCAATAGATGGACTGGGAGTGCCCATCACTCAACAGGATGGGCTCCCAGCATGAAAGCAAACATTTAAAACACAGAACTGGGTACACCTATTCAGCAACCTAAAGTTCCCTGCAGGGGGGAAAAAACCTGAAAAGGACAACACTCCTTACTAACAATAAAAATAATTATTTATTACTATCAGTACAACTAGCTAAGTAAAACTAAGAAAAAAATCCTAGTTGAGATACAGCCTCAGAAATGTCCAATTTGATCTTATTTTAGGCCAAAGCAGCTGAAAAGAAACTGAAGGCAGTTTGCTCCTGAAGTTCTATACAGCCACAATGCAGAGCATGAGGCAAAGTAGCATGTATGGGCCAAACAGGCACTGATCTCTAAAATCTGCAATAGAAGATGCACGATGCACATGCACAACTGAAGGGGAGCACCCATAGAGATACTACTAGCAGAACCATCACCAATCCAGTTTTCAAATAAACACAGAAAAATTTTGTCTCTCATGTCAGCAAATATCTAGTAGTAAAAGATTACCTTTACAAAATATAATATGCATTTACTGTTGGACTAGGAAGTATTTTAACTAAATAACATTTGTTAAAATGAGTCAAATATATCTTGTATTGCAGTAATCTTAATTTTTTTAAATAATAGTTGATCATCTATTTACCAGTTCTCAAAATCTGGTAATCCAAAATAACACAGTTGTGAATAGCAATCAAGCAGTGTTCTAAAGTACTTTAGAAATAGGATATATAAAAACTTAACAAAACCTTTTTTTCTTGTGTTGCATCTAATACTTCTTTTGTCCTAACAATTAGCTGGTCCTTATCTTTTATCTCTTGTTCCAAAACAGCAACTCGTGTTTGTAGTTGATTAATGTGTTTCTCTTTTTCATGGCATTCAGCATCCAGGGTAGAATTCTCCCGACGCAGTGACAATACTTCTTGCTTTGCTCTCTGGCACTCCTAGAATGTTTGGAAAAAATATTTAAAAAAAAAAAAAAACAAACAAAAACAAAAAACACTGCAATACCTTCATTTTGAATACATATATCTAACTCTTAACCAAGGATATAAATAAGACAATACAAAAGAATAGTAAAAATTAAGACTTTAGAACCTGAAGCATGGATTCCCACAACCTGAATACTTTCTGCATTTTCAATTATCATGCTCTATTATTGCAAGAGTGTACTGATTGTGTTACCCCTATTCAAATATGATTTGAAAATACTAAACATTCCATACATCTTCTATTCCAGAAAGTTTTGCTTTAAGTTCTCTAATTGTAGAGTCTCCTTTGTATCGTCTCTCTGTTAGGTCCTTGTTGGCAATCTCTAGTTCTGAGAGTCGAGTTTGTAGCTGTTGGATACTTCTCTGATGCATGCTTTCCATTTCCTTTTTTTGCTGTTCATGTTGTTGTTGGTACTGAGTCTGCAACTATAGTGAAGAAAAATTGGAAATCAAAGGAAGTGCGTCAATGAACCTAACCTTAAACTAAAAAATTACTAATGGTATATCAATAGTTGTGTTTTTCCTTCAGTTGTCCTACCTGGAGAGCTTTTTCCTTCTCATTTGTCAATTCCTGACGGTGCTTATTTGTTAGTGTTGTTGTTTGTGACGTCCATTCACTTCTCAGCTTATCTAATTCCCGGCTCTTTTCTGACAAGCTCTGTATTTGTTAAGATAGCATAAAGAATCTTGAAACCATATCATATTATACTGAACAATATTTTGCACTATATTGTGATTTTCATCCAAGAAGCTCAAAGCACTTTACAGAAAGAACTCAATCCTCATACTGCTCAGTGATATACATCTAAGCTTTACAAATAGGAAGCAGAGGGTCATCAGGCAAAAATAGCTAGAAAAAGAATAATTCCAAATCTTACACAGGCAGTCCCCGGGTTACGTACAAGATAGGGACAGTTGGTTTGTTCTTAAGTTGAATCTGTATGTAAATTGGAACTGGCGTCCAGATTCAGCCGCTGCTGAAACTGACCGCCAGTTCTGACTTACATACAGAATCAACTTAAGAACCCCAGGCGTCCCCAAGTCAGCTGCTGCTGAAACTGATCAGCAGCTGATTCCAGGAAGCCCGGGGCAGAGCAACTCTGCCTCGGGCTTCCTGTAGTCAGCGCTGGTCAGTTTCAGCAGCGGCTAAATCAGGACGCCTGGAGCAGAGCAGCTGGGGTGCTGCTGGGTTGCTCCAGTAGCGCCGCTCCTCGGCACTACTGGACCAACCCAGCAGCACCCCAGCTGCTCTGCCACAGGCGTCCGGAGAAAAGCCTAGTCTGCTGGGGGAGGGGGGGGGAGGGGGGGGGAGGGCGTACTAGCTGCGCCCCCCCCCCCCCCACCCCAGCAGACCAGGAAGACACGGGCAGCGGACCGAGACGCACCACGGTCCCGCCGCCTGGGTCCTCCGCGGCTTTGCTCCCAGTCTCCCTGGTCTGCTGGAGACCAGCAGACCAGGGAGACGGGGAGCAAAGCCTCTGAGGACGCCGGCAGCGGCACAGCCGCGGGGCGTCTGGGCTGTCCCGCTGCCGGCTTCCCCCGCGGCTTTGTAAAGCCGCGGGGAAGCCAACAGCGGAGCAGCCCAGGCGCGCCTGGGGTGCCCCGCTGCCCGAGCCCCCCCCTCGGCTTTGCAAAGCCTCGGAGAAGCTGGCAGCAGAGCAGCCCAGGCGCGCCTGGGCTGCCTCGCTGCCCCAGCCCCCCTGCGGCTTTGCAAAGCCGTGGGGGGGGGCTCGGGCAGCGGAGCACCCCAGGCGCGCCTGGACTGCTCCGCTGCTGGCTTCCCCGCGGCTTTGCAAAGCCGCGGGGGGGGGGGAGGGGGGGGCTCGGAGCAGTCCAGCGCGCCTGGGGTGCCTCGCTGCCCGAGCTCCCCCACGGCTTTGCAAAGGCGCCCCTGGGCTGCCCGAGCCCCTCCGCGGCTTTGCTCTGCGTCTTCCTGGTCTGCAGACCAGGGAGACGCAGAGAAAGCCCCAGAGTACACAGGCGGCAGGACCGCGAGGTCCCGCAGTCCGTGTACTCTGGGGCAGCCCTGTTCGTAACTGCAGGTCCGACATAAGTCGGATCCGCGTAAGTCGGGGACTGCCTACTCTGTCCTATCAAATAAGAGTGAACACATTCAATATCTATGTCATAGCCCAGTAAATACTACCTTTTCAGTAGGAAAAATGTATTTATTGACAGCATTTTTCTTTTAAATTTGCAATGGCAGGAGAGTACAGCCATTCCAATTCTATTAAAATTATACAAAACAAATTAGATAATGTATTTTTAAAATGTAATCTGTCTGACAAGCCCACAGAAGTTGGAGGGGCCAGGGGGAGGAGGAAGAACATTAAGGATTTGAGTTTAACTCAAGAGCACACAAAGTGCAGTCTGTATAGTTTTACAGTATGACTCACAGCAATCATCCTCTTTAAAAAGGAGGTGAAACCACAACATGGCCCATCATCCATCGTAAATGAAATATTAGAACAAATGTCTACAATTGTAATCCTACTTTTCTTTGATTCATACACAACACAAAGTTAAGGGTTCTGAAATGTCTTCATTGTGTGGCACACATTCTCATGTGGAGACAATCTTGTAAACTATCTATTATCTTATTTCTGACCACATAATATTCTTGTGGTAGTTTCTTACAGGGAAAAGTAAAGTGTTTTTAGTTGTCTTCGGTGTGCTTTGACCTGTCTTCTGAATAGTTCATCACACTGGCTATTTTTTTAACTTCAATCCATCTCCCTCTGCACTGCCAAAATTGGTTGTTTCTCAGAACCATGTAACCAGCCAGACCTCTATTGGCCACCAGCAGTACATGCTCCATAAGCAACAAAATTAAAAATAAATGCACAGATATAAGATTAGATCGAAAACAAGAAACGATGTTATCTTTCCAAGAGTTCTGCAAACCGGATTCTACTGTAACTCTGATTTGCAATATACCTTTACATGCAGTGTGCTATTCAAAAAATTCAGAAGACTGAACACTTATTATACAAAAGGTAGGAAGGCATAACATCATCAACTACCTGCTGTGTGCAACTCAGTTGTCTGGTAAGGTCATCTTCAGTTTTTTTAAGCTTTTGTTCCAGTAATGACTTTTCTTCCTATATATAATTGACATTTTAAATCAATACAATCTTATTTTTCAATTTAGAAACATTAGCATCCATATCCCATTATTTCTATATGTAAAGTTCAAAAAACATGTCCATTAATCTAATAAAGTCTTATCAAGATATGTATAATTCAGTATTTAGACTATTTCATGAATCCTAAAGTAAAAGCTATTTTTCACCTGTAAAAAGAATTCCATACAAATGCGGACAATTCTGAATCAAGTTTGTTTTTCAAAAAAACTCCCCAAGAAATTAGGATCTTTGCACTTTATTATTTTAAAAGGAGTTTTGTTAACACCTAGATAACGGGTTCTCATATTGGGAGTTACAAGATGATTGTGGAAGGGTCATAATCTGCAAGCTCCCATGCATGCAGGTGCTCCAGCTGCCAGCCATCCGCAGGGCTGACAGTTTGAGAACTTGAAAGCAGGATGGCCAGAGAGCAGTAGCTGCTGGCCAGGAACGCAGCTCTGAAGGCTGTACTGTCCCAAGCAACAGTGCCGGTGGCATGGTAGGATCATCACTTGGGGGAAGTGGGGGAAGCATCACAGCTTGAAATATTTCCAAAGGGCATCGCAGAAAAAAAGTTTGAGAACCCTGACCTAGAAATTAAGGGGAAATTTTTTTCTTTTACAAATAATTTATATTACAGGGGCAGTTTACATTTACATTGCACTAAGATAAGACAAAAACTATGTGTGAAGAAATTAGTAAGATGTAAACTGTAGGTTGACGAGTTTTCAAACTCTGACATCGCTGTTCATATCATAGCATTATTTAAATCTGGTATGCTACCAAATACATCAACTTCATTTTCCAATAATTTGACAGTGCTATTTTAAATAGATGTGTGCCAGTGATATTTTTATCCTTAGAGAAAGCAAGTGTATTGAATTACAATATGTACCTATATAACTATGTTCAAAGCCACAACATGAACTAATATAAAAAAAATTAAAATAAAACCCAAGTTTAAGTATTTGGAGGATAAGGGCCTAATTACGGATACTGCAAATCTACAATCTTACCTTAATACATTTCAAACAGATTGCTAAAAACTTCTTTATTTCTGCATCATTTCCTGGCAGGAATTTTAGCGAGAGATGTGTAAGATGTTTAAATGGGTTTGTCTCCACTACATTTAAAAAAGCAGGTGTGTGATCTAAAACAGATGCTGAAGAAACTAATTGGAGCAAAAACCTTAAAAACAAATGAAGAACCAGATTTAATACATAACACCTATGGTTACAAAAGCATATATAGATTCCAGACTTTTTTTCACTTTATAAAATAAATCATTAAGGCAGTTAACACACAACTGGAGCTATGGTCCAGAAGCAACCACCTGTTTGGATGCAGTTGCAGGATCAGGTTATAAATCCTTCCCAAATTAATATTATGAAAATATAAAGGAATCCAATAAGGCAACAGCATCTTGACAAATATCATATAATGCTAGCACCAAAAAAAATTCCTGTAGGCATAGTAAATAAAAAAGCCAAAGGATATGTAGTTTTTGCTTTTTCTGAGTTTTTATAAAAGTAAGTAACTCGTGTTACATTTGATATTGCACGTTACCCCACCATTCAGGTGCATGCACTTTAGGAGAACTTTGTAAAGATAAACACACTGGATAAGTGGTAACATTTTCAAAGGCATTGAAGTAAAAATTCTCATTTTCAAAAGTGACTTAGGCACTTGAAGCTTAAGTCCCATTGACTTTCCTTAGTCTTATCTTTCTTTTTGAGTATTTGGCATAGCGAGTGTGTGTTTTGTTTAAGAAATTTTTTTTACACAAAGTTAATAATGTGGTACCAAATATTATTTACCTTGGGGTATCTTTGTTTTGTTCCTGAATGCACTGTAGAAGTAGATCTATAAATCTTTGCGGAAAAGCAGAGAAATCTACCAAAAGACCCTGCTGGCATTTTAAACTACACAAAGAAAGAGGGGAAATAAATACATGTTACATTCCTACCAAATATTTTTGTTTGCTCTAAGTAAATAAATATCTTAAACTTTTAATTAGTTAATAATTAACGCCTAACATTTTGATTGTTAATCCAGAGTATAAAATAAACCTTATCAAGTAGCTAATCACAAGCACAAGAAGCATGTTTTAATTTTTAAATGTTTTTCAAGTTAGCTTTCACTCAACAAAATCATCATGTGGGAATATGTATCTTTCAAATTAAAATCTTCTGTGAGCACCCTATATTGTAGAGGGTTACATGGGTAGATGTACTCAATTAGGGCCTTACCGATGCAAACTCTGAGGCAGAAACTTTCTTTTATTGTAGCTATATTGGGGATGTAAAAATTATCCAAATAGTTAAACAGGCACAGTGAGGGGCTGCCCCGGCGTAGGCCCTACCTCAGGAAGTGGATGGTGGGGACTGCTCTGGCATTGGCCCACCCCACCTTAGCTGGTGAGGGCTGCTTTGGCTCTGCCATGGCTAGAGTCCTGCTGGCTGGGCCGCCATGGAGGGGAGCCCTCTGGTTAACTGGTTAGCATGTTAGTAAGGCATATGCTTACTGGTTAAACTTCAACATCCCTAGTGTGCAAACCTAGTATAATGAAGCAGATATGACTGATATATCGTAACTACTGAAATAAAACCCCAAATGTATTTGTATTTCTTCTTTTTATCTGCCACTACATATTGATCAGAGATTGTCATTCAGATGTTCAAACTGAAGTATTTTTCCTTAAATTATTACAATTGTATTGAGACCCAACAATGTGATGATCCAAAATACATCTTTCATTGAATGATCCAATTCTGTGAACACTTGCTCACTGAAGCAGTCCTTGCTTATGAGAGTATGCCAACTGAAATCCTTGCAAAATGTTCAGAAACACCCAGATACAAAAATAGGGGGTAGTGTGGTCTTAGTGGATACGGCACTGGACTGAAATTTAGGAAACCAGGATTCCATCATTGTCCTGAATGACTTTGGACAAGTCACTTCACCTCTCTATGCCTCAGTTTTCCTATCTATACATGGAGAGGAATGATATTAGGTCTTCCTTTGTAGACCATTAGGCAATCTATGGCAGAAAAATGCTGTAAGAGCCAAGTTCTATTATTTGATAGTCAAACAGAACTTTTAAAAATGAAATAATATCTAGCCATTCCTTATCATCATTGTTAATATGTCATAAACAGCACAATAAGTTGACAACTAACCTTTGAAAATCTTCCTCAGATATAACAAGGTTATAAAGGAAAAAAGGATCAGAATCATCTGTCAACTGGACAATTAAGTCCTAAAAAAAATGTTTAAAAATCATTTTAAACAGTATAAATTCATTAAGTTAATATATTGAGACAATACCCAAAAATGTTTTAACTTTTTATAGTAGTAAGAGACACCTCTGACCACTAATAAGAGGGACAAAACAACATCAATTACATTACATTTTAGGGCAATTCTTATTTTAAATATTACAGAAGAGAAACTACCTCCTAAAAAGGGATTGCAACCTTAAAGCAAGACCACTAATTTTTAGCAGCAAAAATTTCCAAAGCCAACATATGTTCAGACTAAATTTGACAGTTCCAAGTACAAATGATAAAAAATGGACTGCATGAAAATAGAATGGAAACCAATGGATAGTAACTACAAAGGCAAACTAGCAACTGAGGTGGAGTTTCTGTGCTGCAGCTCTTAGAAGCATAGCACAGAATTCCCAGGCTCCAGGGCTATGAGGTCATTACACCTTTTCTCTTTTGCAGACCCCTAAAAATGTTAATTGGTAGTGGAAATTTCTCTTTGGAAATTTTGAATGGAGGAGTAGATTCCTTTGGAAATCTATCATCTGTATATATAGACCAGGGGCAAAAGGGCCTCCGTGGGCTGGATCTGGCCCGCCAAGTGGGTTTATCCAGCCTGCAGACACCCTCCCACTCCCCTGCCCCCAGCCAATCAATGCCTAGGGTTAAGGGAGCGTGCAAAGTCTCCTCCCCCCACCAGCAGTGCAGCGTTTAGAGTCAACCACTAGGATTGACTTTAAGCATTGTGTACCCCTTGCAAGGCAAGGGAGGGAGCGAGAGACTGTGTGTGACCCCCTCTCCCCCAGGCCAATCAGGGTCTGTGAGCGGAGAAACATGGAAGTGCCCTAGCCTCGCCCCTTCCACCCAAGGCCCCACCCCTTCCACAGTGGCTCCCCCAGCTAAAATTATTGCCCACCCCAATATAGATGAATTCTGTTGTCAGTTTTCAGTCTTAGTCCGCAGACTAAGGATGTTAAATATAGGTTAAGTAAATAGTTGATTAACTTCATGAATTCTTATCGGTTACTCAACTATTCTTTACTCCCCAGGGCAGGCAGCCAGTGCACTCTGGCCCCACTCCCAAGGAGTCCCCTGCCACGCCGTGCTGCTGCGTCTATATCAGAGGCAGCAGCGTGGGGTACGAGGCAGGAGCTGGTCAGCGAGAGGAGCCAGTTTAAAAACCAGCTCCCCTCACAGACTGGCTGCCTGTCATCCTGTGCTGTTGCCTCTGATACAGAGGCAGCAGTACAGGGTCACAGCAGTCCCTGTTTAGAGGGAGATCTGAGCTCCCAGACCAGGTGTGAGCCAGAACCGAGACAGGCTGCCTGCCTGCCTGGCTCCTAAAACACTTTAAATGCAGAGCTGCAGAAGGGGTAGGTCCCAGACCTGGTGCAAGCCAAGAACTGATCTGGGCTACTCACCAGCCTGCTAAAACATTTATCGGCAAGAGGGGGTGGGAAATACATGTGGTCTATAGCATTAACTGATAAACAAAAGCTTATTGGTTACTCAGATATACTATACCCTTCCACAGACTCCCGGGGGTCAGCAGACCACGGGTTACAAACCACTCCTTTAAACCATTGGTTCCCAACCGTCGGGCTGTGAACCACTGGCTGCTGGGCCTCGGCACACTGCCCTAGCGCAGAGCAAGTGTCATGCTAGGACCCAGTGGCAGCAGCAGGCAAGGAAGAAGAGATCACTGGCTTAGGCCTGGCAGCAGAGAGCAACTTGAAGCCTCTGATTGCCTCTGATTGCAAGGACTTTGGGGCCAGGCTTTGGGCTGGATCCGCAAGCCTCAACAGGGACGGGGGAGTGGCACTGCCGAGCCTCCAAAGCCTGGGCTGCAGCCGGGAGGGGGAACCTCCAGCAGGGCTGGTCCCACAGCTCCCCAGGAGCCTCTCTCCCAGAGCAGCTCCCCAAGCCTCGCCAGCCCCTGCCTGGTCCAACCCCTGTCCCAGGGCGGGCAGCACTCGGGGGGCAGGTAAGAGAGACCTCCAGTCCCCAGGGCCCCCAGCCCCCAGGCTACAGGGGGAGGGTTTGGCCCTGGGCTGCTCCCAGCAGAGCTGGCTGAGATCACTGCCCAGAGGAGCCAGCTAGGGCAAATAAGGGAGGGTAGGGTCAGAGGGAACAGAGATGTGTGAGGCAGGAGAAGGATGAAGAAGGTGCTGAAAGAAGGTTAGGGGATTCAGGGAGGACTTATGAGGCAGATGGGAGCAGGGGTGCAATGGAGGGACACTGAAAAGGGAAAGAAGGGATGCAGGGAAAGGAGACTGGTGGGAGGAAAAGCAGCCTGGCTAGGGAAGGGAGGCACACAGGCAGAGATTATACAGTAGGAGAGGGGGAGATACAATGGCAGCTCTCCCACCCCATGAGGCAGGAAGGAGGGGGAGGGCAGATGTAACTGGTGGTAGCATTGCGGGCACCAGCTCCTATGCCCCTGACAAAATTTCTAAAGTTATTAAATATGCCCCCTTTCCTGTGGGTGCCCCTCAATGCGCACCTCCCTCTGCAGGCACCAGTTGCCCCGGGGGGAAGGGCTGTTGCACCCAATAGCCAGAGGGAAATTCTTTCTGAGAATTTTTATGTAAGTATTGTAGATATCTGCAAACTCTGATCTGTTATGGACTGGTAATATTCATTATTGCAAATAATGAATATGCAAATACAATGACACCAGTTCGCCAAAAGTCTGTGAATAGGTTTGCCGGTCCATGGTATAAAAAAGGTTGGGAACCACTGCTTTAAACCACCTTTTCACCCTTAATTTTGGGTTGCTCTTGTCTCCAAAATAAGTTACATGCCCCTGTCTCTAAAATACATGCTCACGTGGTCTTCCTCAATTCCTGCACTGTGGGAATTCTCCCCCAGTTGAGATCATGGCTTTTAAATTCCGTTTACATTTCTGTGGCCATTTTATACAGCATAAAGGGCTGGAAAAAGGGTGAACAAGTTATCCTGAGATCTTTAACAAATAATAATAATAAAAAAGTAAGCATGTCAAGGATGTTTAGAAGTATCAGTATGGAACCAGTCTTTCAAAGGTGTTATGATGATAGCTACATATGTTAAAAAAATATCTAGATTAGCTATCTATAAAATTATAATGTATTACATTCACCATATCAAGAAGAAGTGCTTGTTTTAATTAATTAACTAGAAAAGGGAATGGTGTGAAGTTCAGACAACACATCTTTAAAATCAACAGGTGAGAATTCTAAAGTAAGAGTCAAACAAAAATGGGTCAATGGGGGGGGCGGGAACTGTTACTAGCTATGGTTATTAGCCCTCAAACACAAAAGATCTATGAAACTGAAAACTTGAGATAAAAGACTAATAAGGCAAGGAAAAAACCTAAAGCAATGTGTCAACAAATCTGAATACTAACAGCGGATTTTAAGACCTTAACCTATTAAATGACAAATGTAGTAAAGCTTCATATTGTTCTCTCTTTACATATCAGTAAGAAGAGACTTAAAATATTTAAGGAAGAGCAAGCACCACGCACCTTTCTATGAACAGGATTAGATGTTGATTGTAGCTCAATCCTCACTCGAACATTTATCCTCCTATTTAATAAATATCCAACTGTTAGGATATGTCTACACTTCAGGATAAGGTCAAATTAAGATATGCAGCTTCAGCTAGGTTAATTGCATAGCTGAAATGGAAGTACCTTAACTTGACTTTTGGTGCTGTACACACTGCAGGAAGTTGAAGGGAGAACATTCTCCCTTCAACTTCCCTTACTCCTTGTGGAAGCAGGACTACAAGCATTGACCGTAGTGCTTCTCTCAGTTCGAATTAGCGTGTCTCCGTTACACTCACTAATTCAAACCTGGAAGATTGACAGCGGCAGTTTCAATCTTCTCTGTAGCACAGACATACCCTAAAGTACTACAGTATCAACAAATTGAGAACTTGTTCTTCAAACAATTATTTAATTGTACACTAAATGCAAATATCACATAAAAGGAACATTTATATCAAATGTCAAGAAAGCTTTCTTATCACTAAGAAATAAAAGATTGTAGAGTACTACAAGTGAAACACTGGAAATGCTGTAACTTAAATACATAGGTGGAACTGTTAGCAACAAGGCTAGTCCAATACTTCACATTATAACACCCTGTTTTAAGTTACTTATAACTTTAGCTGAAGATTCAGTCTGAAATGTCCCATGCTAGATGCCTATAAAGACTGATTTTTGCTACAGTTTCAGCAAAAATATAGCAGCTATTTTCAAATATATGGGAAAAATATATTGTTTTGCTCACATAAAAAAAATCTTACGCCAGTTGCACTGAGTGTCCATGCTTTAGAGCAAGGGCTTGAAATCTGACAGAGGTGTAGCAAAAGGTACATCCACGAAAAACTTATACGCCTCTGAAACATTTCGATATGCACTTGCTCAATTGAAACTTGTTAGAAACTGTCAGCTAAATTCTCCAACATTGCTATGCACAATGAGCTGGACTTTCCTTACAATTGCTGTAGATTCCAGTGGAACAGGCACCAGAACAGTGAGAATAAAGTCTCAGGCGTTTGCAATGCTCCCCATGCTGGAGTCCTGTCAATATGGAATAAGAAGAGTCCTCACTCATATGCAGAGGGGACTAGAACTGAATCAGGGTGGGAAATGGAAGTAATAGTCTGGAACAAGGAGATGGAAGGACTGCCAGCTTCTGAGCAAAGAGAAGCTGGACATGCTAGCTGCTTCCCGGAGCCATGAAGAGCCAGGGCAGGCAAGGAACCTGCCTTAACCCCGCTGTGTAGTCCACTGTTATTTTAGTATCCCAATCAGCAGTGCTGACCAGAGCAACCAGGATCACTTTTTGACAGTGACAAATCAGAAACCTAGCAAATCCGGAAGCTGGGAGTATGCGAGGGACAAGGAACTTGAGATTAGAGGAGGTGCTTAGTAGAGATATAACAGTGTGACTGTTTAAACAGTTAACCAATAAGCACAAGCCTATCAGTTACCTAATGGTTACACACCAGCTCCAAGCCACATTTCGAGGGAGCCAGCTGCCACCTGTGCTGCTGGCTCTGCAGTATAAAGCTTATACTGCAGAAGCCCGCAGCACAGTCCATGGGAATGGGGCAAGGAGCCACCATGTAACCACTAAGATTTTTAACAGTTAGATGGTTACATAATTAACTACTTTTTAACGTCCATAGTGCTTAGGCCAGGGGTGGGGAATCTTAGGCCCCAGGGACTGCAGGAAGCACCCCAGCTTGCCTGGGTCCAATTCCCAAGGTTCAGCCCCTCCCCGCCTTCCCCTGCTATTCGTGTCGTTCTCCTTTTCAGTCAGGGACCATGTTAGTGAGGGGTGGGTTGTGGATTTTTTTTGGGGGGGGGGTTGGTTTTTTTACGCTTCTCACTTGTGTGTGGCCCCTGAATGATTTTTCTGGGTCAGTGGCCCCACCCAAAAAAAAGGTTCCCCTCCCCTGGCTTAAGGGAATACGAATTTAGGACAAAGAGCCTGGTGGGAGATTGGCATGAGGACTCAAGGCAGGGAGACTAGGAAAAACTGGGACTGGCTAGGTATTGGGACTTGGAGAAGGATGGAAAGCCAAGGAGCTACAGCAGTGAGTTTGGGGGAAGACAGACAACTCTAGGACAGAGATAGGCTGGAGGGGACAAAGCAGAAGGATTTGTGACTAGAATATATAAGATTCCTCAGTCTCTGTATACTTCTGCTGTTAGCATATCTCTCTGAAATCTCCTGGCAAAGTGTCTCTCGTTCACCCTCTAGTAGTGGTTGTTCCCCAAACTGAATGACAACATATTACTTCTATATGTTACTACACTGTTAGCCCAAGTGAAACAAAACTAATCTGAATCTATAGTTTGTAACTCTGCTGATGAACCACATGGGTGTTTTTGTGACTCCTCATTATGAAATTACACCCAAAAATAGACACTCTCCACTGAGCCTAAGTTTCTGAAATTGGCTATATTTCACATTGATAATGTTTCCTTAAGGTTGAAACTTTACTCTGACTTTCCTAAATATCATCTGCCAAACCCATTATTTAGGAACTTATTTGCTACATTCTACAAGTCTAGTTAATGGATTTGATTCCCAGGGCATGCCTTCAGATGACATCCGGTTGGGTAGGCCTGAGAAAAAAGTTCCTGGATTTTAGGATGGAAAAAACTCTGCGGAGATGAAATTCCTCCATTCACCTCCCCATTCTAATTCACACCCCAGATACCATTGTGCAAGGAAACTGAGAAAAATTGCTAGTACTATATTATCATAACACTTCTAGGGTAGTAAGTAGTTTTTCTGGTTGGAGTGGAACAATGATCATACTAAAGTAAAGGTACAAGTTATGTATCTTGAGTGAATAGAGAGACCAGCTTGCTGAGAATCTGTCTACAACAACGAGAAGTCCTGTGGCACCTTATACAAGATCAGATTTATTGGAGCATAAGCTTTCGCAGGCAAAGACCCACTTCGTCAGATACCTGAGGAAATGGGTCTTTGCCCACGAAAGCTTATGCTCCAATAAATCTGATTGTGTATAAGGTGCCACAGGACTGCTCATTGTTTATGCAGATCAGACTAACACAGCTTCCCCGCCCATACTTGTCTACAACAATGGTTTTCAACCTGGGTTTCATGGATCCCAATGGATCTGCAGACGATATCTAAGACTTCCAAAGAGGTCCTCATCTCCATTTGAAATTCGTTAGAGATAAGCAAATGAAAAAGGTTGAAAACCCACTGATGTAGCGTGGATAAATTCAGTTGACAAGAGATCTGCTCTGGGCATCCGACTGTAAACGCCTGCAGTACCTGCAAGCGCTCAGCCCAGGCGGGGGCACCCGGGAATCCAATGCAGCAGTGCGCGGCCCCACAGCGAGCAGACGGGATCGCTGTTTTGTGTACGTGGGAGAAGCCATGGCAATCCCGGCCGCTCCCCGCGCAGCGAGCCCGCCGGGGGTGAGCGCCCGGCCCTGCGGCAGGCCAAGGATAAGTGGCAGAGACCTGAACCGCGGCGCCCGGGCTGCAGAGGAAGCGCTGGAGGCTCCCCCAGCCCTTTACGCGGACGCTGTGTGAGGAGCCACCCAGGGTACCACCGACCCTCGGCTGCTCTGGGCCCAACCCGGGGCCCCTAGAAGCCCGGGAGGCCCCGAGCAGGGTCTATTTGAGGACACCCACGTCCCCGAGATGGGGTAAGCGCTCTGCCCCGCTGCCGGGCCAGGAGAGGGCCCTGCCGGACCGAGCCCCAGCCTGCTCCGGGAGCCTCGCTGTGGCCGCGCCTGCCCTCACCTGTCCTCGCAGCCCTGGCACTTCACCTGCACCGGCACCAAGCGGCTGAACAGACTCTCCGCCGCCATCTTGCACTTTGAGTTTGGCGCTCGGCTCCCGCGGGGGCGGGGCACCAAGATGGCGGCCGAGCCGGCGGCGGCGGCGGCCGGAGGTCGCGGGGCTCCTTTGCCCGGCCGCTGCGGTTACTTCGTGGAGCGGAAGAAGCGGTTCTGCAAAATGATCCCGGCTGAGGGGAAACGCTTCTGCGGGGAGCACGGGCAGCAGGAGGTACCGGGGCGAAGGGCCCCTCACCTGTGTGCCTTCAGGAAGGGGTGGAGCGTGCCCCGCCCTCAGGCTCTTTTATAGCCTCAGTGGGCGCGCTTGGCACGTGTCCCCAGGGCGAGCGCCATAGAGACAGGCCAAGCGCGCCAGGTGTCTCCGCGGGCTGGTGAGGGGCCCAGCTTGTCTCCCAGTCCCAGGGCAGCCCGGCCTGTGACGGGGGCAGGCCAGGCCAGCGCAGTCCGGGGTCTCCGACTGGGATTGTTGCAGCGGGGGGGCCTGGCTGAGACCCTCTAACTAGCTCCTCAGTAGCGTCCCGGGGGGCGGGGCTTCCTTCTGTCTGCGCTTCGAATGACGGGTGCGTCTGGTACGGCCTTAGCCAGCCATCGCCTCACGCGCCTTCTTGACACCTCCCCACTGCTGGCCTCTGCCGACAGAGCGAGCTAGAACCTCCCCTAGTGCAGGGCTCCTCAGCCCTGGAAGCCCGGGGGCCACGCTCATCCTCGCAGCACATCGCCAGGGCCGCATCTTCAGTGGGGTCGTGCATACATACAAATATCCAGGCAAATAGCTTCTTTCACACTGACAGGCATGAATACAAAGATTAAGGCAGGACTACACAACATGCAGGCCCCATTTAAAACCGTTCCGCTGATATTAATAACATGCAATATTGACTCGATTCCCACCCATACAACAGCACTTTTCGTGAGTAATGACAGTCCAGGAATTTAACTACTACAATGCATTAGCAACAGAAGACCATTATATTGACTACATTTTTGTTTTGGCTCCCACCTGTGCGCCGCATGTTGAGCCCCGCGTAAACCAAATGGCACAGTGGGCTGCAAACAAGAGGGCTGTGAGCCGTATGTGGCCCGCCGGCCGCATGTTGAGTAGCCCTGGTAAAGAGTAATTCCTGGTGATGTATACGCTGACCATACATCCTGATTTTTTCATCACAGGTCTGAATTTAAATACTCTGTCCTGGTGCCCCATCAAGTAGTGAAATATCCCGGAAAGCCCCACTGGACATTTCACTACTTGATGGCGACACCAGCTTGCGGGAAGAAGCAACCAAGAAATGGCTCTCTGCCATTACTCCTCGTACGGCGCAGCAGCCTCCTCTCCCTGCCTCCAGCAGAGAGTGTGGGCAGCTCCATTGGAGCTTTGCCGGCAGGCAGCCAGGCTGGCTTCCAGTGGTGTGCAGCCTCTCCCTTCCCCCGCAAGACCACCTCTGCCACATAGGGTCCCAGTCAGGAGGCACTGCCTCCTCCTCCTGCAGGGTGCTTGTTAGTACAGTGGCTGCAGCTGCCAGTGGGGCTGAGTGGGTTCAAGGCAAAGCCCCACAGAGCCGCTCCTAGACCTTCATGCCTTGAAGCCCCAGCAGGAGCTGCGCAAAGCCCAGCTGACGTGCTGCACGGTGGAGTGCACTTGGGCTTGGAAGGTGCTGGGACTGGAAGTGTAAGTTGCCTGGGGTGCTATTTTTAGTACCGCAGTCCCGGTCCTTGCAGGTGGCTCCAGCAGCTTGACTCCAACTGGAGCTGTGGGGGCTTCTGAGGCCAGACCGCGGTACTAAAAATAGCACCACGACCACCACTCCAGGCCCCGCAAACTGCTTTCCATGTCGAAGGCAGAGATGAGGGAAGGGGCAGGAGGAGAACTAGGGGGAAGTGAGGGTGAGAAAGGGGCTTGTGCTGAGGTGGGGGGCAGGGCAGGAGAAGAAAGAGGCAGGCACCAAGGGGCAGGGTAGAGGAGAGAAAAATGCCAGGGTGCCAAGAGGAGACAATGAGGAAAAGGGCAGGAGGGGGGAAGGGAAGGGAAGTGGAGGTGAGAGAAGGGAGTGGACAGGGTGATACTTGGAGATGACAGGGGAGGGACAATGGCGGCGAGAGGGAAGGAATGGGTGCCAGGAGAAGAGGGGTTGAAGGGAGGGGCAGACATGAGGAAGGCAGGGGATGGAGCAAATCATGTGTGAGGGCACAGAGGGGCATGAGGGGAATTGGGGCAAAAGTAGGTGAGGGGGTGGGCACCAGGAAGAACGAGGGCAAGGAGAGCAGGGGCAGTGAGGGAGGTATTAGGAAGGTGCAGGAGTAAGTAAAGGTGCAGGTGTTAGAGAATTGTGGGGGTGAATTAGAAGGGCAGACATGTGGAGGGGAGGGACAGGCACCAGAGGAGAGAAGCAGGGCAGGTGTGTAGAGGGAGGTGTTACGAGAGGAGATGGGGAGGGGTAGCTACAGATGATCAGAGTGGGGTTAGAGGGGGGGTGGACACAGGGGGAAGAGAAGGGTTGATGCAGGGGGTCAGGAGGATAAGGAGGGGGGCAAGTTCCCAAAGGGCAGGAGCCAGACAGCAGAGGTAGGTGAGGGGTAGGGAGCAGCAGAATGAACTTGGGTAGCAGATTGGATGTGAAGAGGTTGGGAGATATGGCAGCAGAGGGGAAAAGGGAGAGGTTTATAAGATATTTATTAATAACTTGGGTGCCACAGTGGCACACATCTGAACTAGGGGTGTTAAATATCAGTTAATTGAATAGTCAAGTAACCTCGTGACATTTTATCGGTTAGTTGACTATTCTATAGTCCCCGGGGGCAGGGCCAGCAGCCACTGTATCAGAGGCACTAACATGGGGTGCCAGGCAGGAGCTGGTCCGCGAGGGGAGCCAGTATAAAAATCAGCTCTCCTTGCGGACTGGCTGCCTGTCACCCTGTGCTGGTGTTTCTGAGAAAGAGGCAGTAGCATGGGGTGGCAGCAGTCTCTCTCTATGAGGGGGGGAAGGTTGAACTCCCAGACCCAGCACAAGCCAGAACAGAGCTGGGCTGCCTGCCTGCCTGGCTCTTAATATACTTGAATTACAGAGCTGAAATGGGGGTAAGTCCTGGACCCAGTGTGAGCCAGGACTGAACCAGACTGCCTGCCTGGCTCCTAATACACTTTAAATGCAGAGCCACAGCAGGAGTAGGTCCTGGACCCATCGCAAGCCTGGACTGAGTCAGGCTTCTGGCCAGCCTGCTAACAAATTTACTGGCAGGGAGAGGGAAATGCATGTAGTCTATAGCATTAACCTATAAACTTTTGCTTGTCGGTTAAGCGACTATACTAGTACATCCCTAATGCAAACAAGAGCTCATGAATTCAATACTGGTGCACAAGACAAAATTCACTCCGCTAATAGGAGGCAAATCTTAGAGGGAACACTTCTCCCCGCCCGCCCCATGAGTTAATGTAATACAAATTGGGTTAATGCAACTGCAGGGTAGTTGCATGGAGGGTCCTGTGAAAGCCAAACCCATTCCTATTGATAGAGGATGGTGGGAGGAATTCCTAGAGGGGTCACATGACACCTACTACTTCTGGTCTTGTGTCCATCTTGCCCCTTGGAGTACTACTGCTAGTGGTGGGGGCTTCTTGTGGCAAGGGGTGTAGCTAAAGAGGTCAGGGGGCATCGCTAGTGTGTGTCTAATTTTGGTTCAGAAAATATGGTCACCATAGTGATGTATAAAGGCTTTCAGTTGCTTGGTGTTCCTTCATCCATCAGCCAGTTCAATTTCCTCATTTCTCTGACTGAAATACAGCTTATTTTTCCGTTTGACCTAATTCCAATAAATCGAGGCTAACAAGAGTTGTTATTTTTAGTCACTGACAGACATAAATCTGAAATTACTACCATAATCATGTGCTAACTAAATAAACATTTTCTTTCCAACTAGGAAGAAAATGACAGGAAAAGAATTCCATGCCCTCTTGACCCAAAACAGTAAGTGTGTTTTATATATGTTTTATGTTCATTGTTAAAATTATTACTTAGTCATTGCTCATGTCTCTTTTTCTGATTTTTAGCACAGTATATGAAGATCAATTACAAAAACATTTAAAAAAGTGTAATTCAAGAGCAAAGCCAAAGCCTGTAAGTGATATAATTTAAATTCTACTTCTCCAGATAGTCATATTTGACTAGTATAAACCAAATAGTGGCACAAAGTGGAGTGGAGGAAGGGTGAATTTGTGCATTTGTTCAAAGTTCCATAGGCTGCAAAGTCAGAGAGCCATGATCTGCCAACTTCTAAGCAGTTGTCCAGTCTGGAGTGTTACCCAGTAGGGCTCTTGCTACAGTTCAAAGGCAGAGGCGCCCTTATAGACTAATCAAATAGTTGATGGAAATCCCATCGACTATTCGATGTAGTTAATTAATCTAAATTTAACATCCCTAGTATAGCAATCAAAATGTTAAGTCAGCTCTACTTTTGTATTTATTATCCTTGAATAATATTGTTGATGGAAGCAGTCCACCCATACCCTTGTCATGAAATTGTCTAGTCTACTATGTGATAAAAGCATTGATTTCCTTGTATAGCTACATGATGTAACTGGCTTTTGCCCATAATTGAGAACTGGATTCAGAAATATATTCAGTGATCCAGATGCCAGTGTGCTGCATTATACTTCTTTCTGATGATTACTGTGCTGCCAACACATCTGTTTGACTATATAAATAGGGATGTTAAGAGGCAGGTAACTGACTGATTATGTAGTTGATGCAATTTGTATGTGCACTTTAAAAGTATTGGGAGCCGAGCGTGCAGGCAGCTTGGCTTCCACTACATTTAAAATGCAGAGCCTCAACAATCCCGGACCAGTCTGAGCCAGGCTTATTTAATCCCAGCTCATGCCAGATCCAGCAGCCTCTGCTCTCAGCCAGCCCTGGCTGCCACGAACAGAGGCTGCTCCAGCAGCAGACTTTGTTCATAGTGGCTGGGCCGGACCATGGCATAGACTGCTGCCAGAGCAACCTCTGTTTGCAATGGCCAGGGCTGGCTGCGGGCAGAGGCTGCTGCAGGGGCAGCCTGGGCCACTGAAGACAGGGACTACTTCGCCGCAGCCTGCCCTGCCCCTGTCCTCTCATCCGTCTTTGCAGTGCCAGCGGTGGGGGAACCAGCTTTTAAGCTGGCTCCCCCCCCCTTGCTGCCTCTGATACAGAGGCAGCAAAGGGCAGGGAGCAAGTAGCCAAGTCAACTACCTGATAAGTTTAGGCTTATCGACTACTCACTTACCTCCCTAAATATAAAGCATAAAATATGCTTGTATATATGAAATGGCAATAATCAAGAAGCTTAAAGAACAACTGCTTGAAAAGAGAAATTCCTTTGATTTATAGTACAAATAAGATACAAAGAAAATGCTAGCAGCTGACAGGACTCTTCCTTGCAAAAGCATTACTAGTGTAGTGCTTGCTATGGGGCTTAGTCACACTGAAATCTGTCAGGCTAGTCATGTTAGTAAGCACTGCACATACTGGAGAGTGCTTGCACAGTTGGGTCCTAAAACAATCAGAGAGATCATCTTTTCTCAGACATAGTTTCTTCATTTGTAATGATTTGACTTCTCCTAGGTGAATTTCTGTAAACACACTATGAAGCACTTTCTTTTGCTTTACATGCTGTTCTGTCTTTCTTTGGTTTTCATGCTGTGTGGTTTTTTGGTGTTTTTTTACTAAGGCCTACTTTGTTCAAGATATTAATGCAGGATTAACAGATGCAACGGAAGTACCTGAAGAACAGGTAAGTCAATTTCTCTGTTATTTTAAGGAACAAATAGATAAAATAAAAGGAGAGCCTTTATGTTTTCTGTATTTTTTTTCCAGCAGTTACCAATTTCTTCCCTATCTAAAGAAGAATTAGAGGACTTAATTAGAAAGCTGAAAAAAGCAAGTAAAGGTGAGTCTGCTTAATTTGAAAATATTTTAAATTGCTCTCGCCAGAACTGATCAATATTTCATGGCTATTTGGAATGTTAAATATCTTCTAGGATTAAAAAAGAGGAGAGATTAATAATAGTGCATATTTTTGTCACTTCACATGATCTGAAATTGAAATCTTGTAATGGTTGAAGAACTGCCTAGATGACACTGTTAGCTAGTATTTTTTCCCCATGTCAGTCTTATTTGTTCTCTTGAGTAAGAATTAATTTTGAATTAAATTTATTACTTTTGTTTATGTTCATCTGTGTGCACCATTATTGGATGATGACAGCAGAGCTCTGGGAAAAGCATTTATTAGTAAACTGTTGTTTCTGAACCATTAGAGAGCAGTCATGCTTGTGTTCAATGTTTGTCTAATCTTTTTCATCCATGTGTGGGAGAAATGTTATGTGCAGTCTTTAATAATTTTTTTCACATATTTTTATGTGTGAATGTGCACCACCATTAGAAACAGAAAACCTAGCTGTAGGCGCTCTGATAATCAGCTGGGCGGCATTTGAATCTTTCCTGAGTAATTGCATAAGCTTACAGGGACCAATGCTTATGTTGTAGGTTATTTTGTTGGTGGCAGAAGATAGGGAAATTTTCACATTTTGGATTAAAATAAAAGATCATAATTTTGAGGTGTCATCTTGTGGACCTAAACTATTTGATAGTATTTCTTTCACTTTTATTGTTTATTGTTCAGTCTATAGACAATCAAATAATCTGCATACTAAGTACTGTGTTGCAGTCATAGCAATATGCAGGTGAGAGCCAGATTAATATTAATTAGCCTTTTTAATTGAACCTATAAAGAGTGCTTTTGCATTTGATGCAGGTATAAAGCCAATTCTTAAGGATCAAATGTTGTCCCATCAGGCCTTACAAGAAGCCTTAAATGACCCTAAGAATGGAGAGTCTGCTTTCAAGCACTTGAAGCAACAGGTATGGGCATTGCTTTACTAATAGCTGTGGTTGTCTTTACTGTAGTTTTCTTATGGATTCCACTGATCCATACTATCAGTTATTTCATGTTAAGGAAGTTTTATAGTTGCAGACTGTACCCACTGCAACCAGTTTAAGTATTAGTGTACTCCTGTTTATCCAGATGGCTGGGGGGGCATTAGAATGTTTTAGATAAACTGGAATTCAAATAAACAGACATGCTATTAAGTAACGTAGGGCTACATGGAGAACACACTGTATGAATTCCCTTTATTCAAAATCCTAGTTAACTGGAATTACACTGTATCAACCACCTATTTTATCCATAAGTGCTTTGACATTGTAGATTACCCTAACCCTAACAAGCTTACCCTCTCATTCATGAGACTGCTCAGTGGTCCCCATTGCAATGCCCACGAGCGCCATGGCCCTTGCCGGGGCATTTATGTGCGCCCACCGAGTGACCAGGGCCAGCCCAAGCCATTCTTGCCCCCTGGGCCCCGAGCGTGCGGTGCATGTGTGGTGCCGGGCGCGTGGCGCGTGCGCAGCTCCGGGCACGTGGCGCATGAGCAGCCCTGCCCCCGGGTGCCTGGCAGCCCCAAAAGGTTGGGGACCACTGGACTAGATGATCCCCTCCCCTGAGAGAGGGTAAAAAGCTCTTGAGATTTGCCTTATGGTATTTTCAGGGAATTGTGCTCCTAAGTAGGAGGATTTTTATAGGGCACAGATTGAGTGGAGGGTGCAGACTTCCAACACAGGAAACCCTTGAAATTCTTGGGAAAGGGAAACCAGAGAATGACTAAGACAGAAGGGTCCATGAGAATAATAATAATTACTATCTCTTCTATATAGTGCTTCAATCACTTGATCTCAATATGCTTCATCTTTTTTAATTAATATATCCTCACAACACTCTTGTGAGATAGGGAAGTACTGTTATTCCCATTTTGTAGGTGAAGGACTGAAATGCAAAGAAGCTAAGTAACTTGCCTACTGGCAGAGCAGAAATTGAACCCTAGGTCTCTCCAGTGCTAGGTTAATGCTCTAAGCACTGCTCTCTTGGTACCCTTTTGCTCCTTTCTATAATGCATACAACTGCAATAGCTAAAGAGAAGGCTTTGTAGGAGGGGATGCTTCACGAAAGTCCAGTGGAACATCCATGTGACTTTTGCCATGATTTTTTGAGAACAATACTCCAATGTACACCTGGTTCCTAACTTTACCTCCAAAAGCCAGTGGATAAGATTCTGTGGGTGTTAGAAGAAGGAAAATAATGTCTTATTTCCCCTGCACTCTGGGTCCACAACATCTTTACCCCTGCATTAATGAAAGAGATGTTGCCATACTGCAGCATGGTTATTTAATCAATAAGAGCTATGGGAGAGGCTGGTGACTGAGAGTTAAGTTAGCATTTTTCCCACAGAAGTCATCAGAGTGTATCTTTTTCTTGGTTCATAAATAATCTTTTGAAGTTTGTAGGCTTCTATTTTAGGTTACATGGAAAAATTACATTTGCTTGGGCCAGGAAGATGTTTTATTGAGTTTGGAGCTGGACGAGGAAAGCTGTCTCACTGGGTTGATATTGCTGTACAAGATGCTGAAAATGTTCACTTTCTGCTTGTTGAAAGAGCAACTACACGATTCAAGGTGAAGATGGTCTGTTGTCGAGTTGACAAAACCTTATTTTTGGAATTGTTCTTGGTAAATGTGGCCTTTGCTCAGAAAGTCTCATTACCTTTTTTTAAAAAGGTGAAATACACACACTCTCTCTCTCTCTCTCTCTCGCTGTATGTAAAAGGCTCTGGAAAGTCTAATTGGTCCTTATTGTAGTTATAAATTATGTCAGTAACGCAGTGGGGGTACAAGATGTCTGCTGACTGATGTTGAACATGTTTGTATTCATTTGAAAGGGGCTGGTTTTGTTTTCAGAAAATTAATAACCTTAACACATTCTTGTAATTTAGTAATTTAATGCCCAACACTTCTTAATAATGTTATATCTTATTTGCACAGGTAGATGGTAAACACAGAAAAAGAGACTACATATTTGAAAGGCTTCAAGTTGATATCCAGCACTTATGTTTAAGTAAGTTGCTACTTAGCTTGTATAACAGCAGTAATAGGATGGTTGCTTAAAATGTAGATTGTATAGTGCCAGAGTGTAGGAACATTTTACACTTAGGGTAGATTAATTATATTAATGTTTAGAAGACTGTTCTCAGTGTTTTGGTAAAACAAAAGGAAAAATATGTAGCACTTTAGAGACTAACAAGATAGTTTATTAGGTGATGAGCTTTCATGGGCCAGACAGAATATGATCTGAAGAAGTGGGTCTGGCCCACGAAAGCTCATCACCTAATAAACTATCTTGTTAGTCTCTAAAGTGCTACATATTTTTCCTTTTGTTTTACCAAGATCAGACTAACACGGCTACCTCTCTATTACTACTCGATGTTTTGGTCATTTTATGTTGTACTTTTGTTTTCAGTTACTAAATGGGGATTATATATTTTCAAGATAATTTGTACAAATAGTGTTAGAAGTTACAGGACTTTATTTTGGGGGCAGAAACACCAAATACAAGGAAACCTTAACAATTTTAGGGTTAGAGGTTTTCACTCGTGTATTTTAGCTGTGCGGTATTCTGATAACAGTTATCATGACTGAGTGAGGCAAGTCTCAGATATCCTCAAAACAACACTTGGACTCTGGAATACCACATTCAAAAGAGTACTGTTAACAGTCATATTTCGACTTTATAGATAGTGGGTGGTTTATGGTGATATATAGAAATTACATTGGTTAAATGGGTAAAAGTGATTACCACATCCTAACCAATATATTCTTACACATTGGCAATATGATTCAGGTCTTGTATTTAATCTTAAATAAATATTTATCTCCATACCTTTCTTTATGTTGTGAAAACTTAACTGGATCCATCCTTTGGGCCATGGATGATTCAGGCTATGCCTAGACTACAGAGATTTGTTGGGAAAAAGGCTGTTTTTCCAACAAAACTTGAGTTATGTTCACACTATGAGTGCATTCTTTCGACAGTAAATCGAAAACAGAGGGCTTTTTGTGCAATTGGTAATCCTCATTCTACGAGTTAGAAAACTTTTTGCGAAAGAGCTCTTTCGCAAAAAGGTGTGTGTGGACAGGTAAATGGGAGTTTTTTCAGAAGAAGAGGGAAAAGGAAAAAGCACAGGTGCTCTGATGGCCATTCTGTCCATAGCAATCACTGCTTACATGCAAGATAGCAAGGCAGTCTGGACATTATCTTTCGAAACAGCGCATTGCTTTTTCGATGGGCTTTTGCCATGTGGATGCTCTCTTGCGCAAGAAGTTTTTTCAGAAGATCTCTTCCAAAAAAAGCTTCTTGCGCAAGAAGCCTGTAGTTTAGATGTAGCCTCAGTTCCCATCTGGTGTACCACAGTAGTAGAATATACTGTAGTTGTTTTGGTACTACACATTTACTTAATTCCTTATAGGTATATTTTCATAGTTAAATCATGTATGTTCAGGTCATACAAATGGTTGAATGGCATATGTAGGACAAAAGAATACAGAGAATAACATTTTATAAACAATAAGCAAGAATGTTTGCTAGTGGGTGTACAAACGGAACATGGTATGTATGTATACACTTCTTATATTTATTATCTCAGAACTGTACATTCACTTGATTTTTCTAAAAGTTACATGACAGTATTTATCCCTGGGTAGGACAAACGGTCTTATTAAAGTACAGGACTAAGAATATCAAAACCTGAAACTTATAACCAACTCTGCCACAGGCTGTCACTATGATTTTAGACTTGATGCCCAGTCCTGCTCCCAAAGATTTTAATGGAAACATGGTTTTAAGTTCTCCCTTAGTTCCCCATTTGTGAAGCATAATTGGGAGACTAGATCAACTGATGTTGGTAAACTAGAGATACAGAGTATTACTTTACCAGAGTGGAGTACATGGATATTAACTTGGCCAGCTATGTATGAACAGTGTCTTCTGGAGCACTGGGGTTTTTGTAGTATTTGACAGATTATTGATTTGCTCTCTATTAGGAAATTGTTATGGATAAATTAAGTTTTGATTGATTTATTCACGAAGGAGACATACCAAAAATTGCTTGAAGTTCTCACAGTAAGCAAGAACTACAGGTTCAACCTCTGAAAACCAGTACTCTCTGGTCTGGCAACAGCCATCATCCGACAGGACCACAAATTCTCCTGGACCTGAGAGCCCAGAGCCCAATGGTAGGAGGTCCAGCAACCCAGCTGGGTGCATCAGGACTGGAGCCCCATAAAAGTACTGGTGCCAGACCAGAGAAGCCCAGCAGCCCGCAGCAGTGCAGGGCCGGGAAACCTTGGACGCTCAAAGCAACATGGGGCCAGGAGCTGAAGAAACCTGGCTGCCTGTGGCAATGCAGAGCCAGGGGCCAGCCGGGGGCCAGAGCAGCCTGGCCTTCCACAGCAGCATGGTGAAATTGAATTCCAGCAGCCTGCACCATTGTGGCGTTGGGGGCCAAAGACCCAAGAAACCTGCAGTAGCTCAGGGCCAGAGAACCGCAGCAGCACGGGGCTAGGAGACCTGGAGAACCCCAGATGACCCTGGGAACCACGGTCCGGGGGCAGGTGGCTGGAGGGCACACAGCCCAGCTGGGGAAGGGGATAAAGGGAGTGAGAGACAGGGAGCTAGCTGGCTCTCACCAGTTGCAGCGGACACCTCCCCTGGTCCGGCAAACTCTCTCTTTCACGCCCCCAGGGAGGTTCGACTTGTATTTTCAGAGCTTTGTACTTTCCTGCTTTTGTACTAATGTACAAAGAGAAGCTTTGACTCTTACTGTACTGGGAACATCACAATGTTTGCAGACTAGAATGGAATATGTAAGAAACAACAGATATATTTCCAAGCAGCTAACAATGAATGTTTTTAAAAATTCCCTTTTACATGAAACTTATACCCTTTGCACAATTTGAAGTTGTTGAAAAGGAAGAAAAATTTACAATTTAAACATACGGTAGGTATAGTCTTTTTAGTTGTCGATAATTTTATTTTGTTTTCATCTTGGCCTTTGAAGATACGGATAATTGAAGGGTTTTAATGAAAAGGTGTTGAGTGAGGAATTTTACTTGAGTTTTCTGACTTATTGTTTGTTATGTGTGTTAGACTGATGTTACCCAGAAAATGGTGTCCAGCTCCAGTAATTCAGGTTCTGTTTCTTTCAGATAAAATACCTATTCTTGAGAAAGAAAAGCTTCCTGTGGTAGGAATTGGAAAGCATTTATGTGGTGTGGCAACAGGTATGAACTATACAAATGCATTCGTGTAAATGCAGCAACAAAGTGGAATGCCAATTCTAATCTTCTTGAATAATATGATGCTTCTAACAGTTCTTTTGCAATATCAGTTGTGTTGCAAATATTCATTGATTTTAGTTTAGAGGAACACCAGTTGAATGATGGTAAGCATAATGGAAGACAAGCAACAAGGGAGTTTATCCAGTTGGAAATAAAAGTTAATTGTTGTATATAGAA
Source organism: Pelodiscus sinensis (assembly GCF_052426305.1). NCBI lineage: Eukaryota > Metazoa > Chordata > Testudines > Trionychidae > Pelodiscus > Pelodiscus sinensis. The sequence continues at coordinate 41,204,861 of NC_143060.1, forward strand.
CAATGAAGAATAAATGTTTTATGTAGCTGTGTTCTTAAACTGATACAAATATGTTTTTCATAAGATTTCTTTCCTCTGGTCTAGACTGACACAACGATGTAGGAAAAACAACGTTCTGCAAAATGGTAACAGCATCAGCACTCATCCATTGAGCGTTTCCCCTTTTCATTGTCCGCTAGTGCCTGTAGACACAGTTCTTTTACAAATGGGGCAAACCCCTCCTGTGGATGGGTTCCCTTTCACTTGGTAGCTGTTGAGCCTTTTCTTTTTTGGTCTTGTATCAAGCTGGCACCTGCCTCTCACAAGCACTCATAGGCCAGTTCTCTTGGCTGGTCTTCAGCAGTTCAGCCCTCCTGCCAAGCAACACACACAGTCTCCCCCTCTCCCCCCCTCCAGGATATATAGTCCAAGTTCTTTTTCAGCCATGGTATGGGGCTATATTTTTAAGGCTTCTCCCTCAAGGCACTGCTTTCTTTGGACTAGGGCCCATCTTGGTACCCTCATCTGGTGTCCTTTTCAGCATCCTTCCCTGGGCTTAGTCTGCAGCCAAACCAGTAGGGCCCATGGTACCTTGGCCTGGACTAGCCAGATTCCATGCTCAGTCCCCTGTGGTTCAGCTTGCCCTCTCTGATGTTTCAGTGGTCCTATTGCTCTTCTATTCAGGTAGCCAGCATCCAGTCTTTTTGCACCCTTTTCTGGGCTCAGTTGTGTCTAATGATCTCACTGCAGCGAGATAGCCACAGTCCTGGTGTTCATCTAGTCAGTCAGTCCTCCGTTGTCAAGCTCCACACAGCAACTCAAAGCTCTAATCCGCTGCTTGCCTTTTTTCTGTCCCCTTAATGGCTGCACCAGCAACTTGTATTGGTTGCTCTTCTGCAGCTTTTCCAGGCTGGCGGACTTCTCACTGCTCTGTTCTGGGACAGAGTTATGCAGGGCCACAAAGCCTCCAGCAGGGGCGGGTCTCTAGACCTATTCTACCTCACCCCTATTATTATCTTCAATAAGATAATTTTCAACTTGTTCAAGATGTTTTCAAGCAATTTTTTTTCAGCATTACAACCTATTTATATGGGTAAAGGTATTTTGGGTATGATAGTAAATGCATGTGTAAAGAAAGTTTGTCTGTCTGTGTGTCCCCCAGTTGTGGGGACAATGTACCTCTCCCCGGCTATGCCTGCTGCAGCTGCAGCAGCCATAAGAGATGCTTCTCACCTGGCCCCATGCTGTTGTGGTGACAGGATAACCCTCGCCCTCTTTCTCCCTGGGGCAACTTGCATACTGAACCTCTCATCCACAGCCCCCGCCCAGAGCAATGATTTAAATGAAGAAAAACAAAACTTATTTGAGTTAAGACCTGAGCAATGCCATGTATATTTTCTAGTCTCCCTCCCCCACCCCCCGGTGTCTGTCTGTGTACACATATATATATAGAGAGAGACAGAGAGACTGTTAACCATGGTATCTTTTTAATGGTATTTATCATTCTAAGTACAGGTTCAACCTCCCTGGTCTGGCACCCTCAGGACCAAGGAATTTGGCATATCAGGGGAGGTCAATGCTGGCCCCTCTGCTGCTGGCTGCGGGACTCCACTGGTGGCAGAAGAGGGGCTGGCATTGAAAAGGCAGAGACAGGGGGCAGGGAAAGAAGAAGGGTGGTTGCCCTATCCCTGAATGCCGCCCTCCCCCATTTTTCTCTCAACTTCCTTGAGCTTGAAAGCTGCAAATCAGCTATTAGCAGAGCGCTGGAACCACTGGGAGGCTGGGGGAGGAGTTACTGAGCCTGGGGCTCCCAGTTTTTCCCCGGTGAGTGCTTCTGTCCTGGAGCACTCATAGATGCCGAACCACAGATGTTGCAAAGCAAGGAAAGACCAGATTATAGAGTTTAGGCCTATAAATTGATGGAGGATAAAAGTATACGATCCAACTTCTACATAAACATCCTTTCATAATAAAAAGGCCAGGAAGATGCTGAACAAGTATTCTCAAGAATATTGACCACTAGCAGGTTAGGTGATTGTGACAGGGTTCTCAGAGTAGAACCTAGAATCATGGGACCATAGTGTCACCTGCCTGGGTTCTCTCTCTGGGTTCTCTTGTATCAGCAACAAGCAGCAACACCCCTTCAGTCACTGTGATCTCTCAACCATCAGCATGTGACTCCCTACACCCAGATGTATTATGCTCTCTAAGCCCCTCATGAATCATACAGAAATGCACCAATCAGTTCAGCTCTTAGCCTTGCACCTCAATCTCCCTTACACTACTCAAGGTTCCTTTGGATAGTGAAAGCCAGTTCATAAGTTCACCACTCCAACAAGAGGGTAGTGGGCATGCAATAGCCCTTGCTTATGCTTAACCAAAAACACATTAACTACAGAAAGGTAGATTAAGTGACCAAGTAGCAGGCATAGAGATCAAAGTTGGTTATCTAGGAAATAAAAACAGAATCTAAATTCTAACTTTAACAGATTAAATGAAATTTTAAGTGAACAGTTTCTTACCCCAACAGATGTTGCAGGAAGCTTACAGTTCCTCAGTGCACATACTGCAATCCCTTCCATTCAATCTCTAGTTCAAAGTCTTTGTCTTCCAGATGATTTCCCAAGTGTTGAGATTTAGAGGGGGGGGTGAGGCCAAGTGGTGATGTCACTATCTCCCTTTTTGTACCTTCCTCCAGCTGCTAGAAAATCCACTATGTATGTGCCTTTTCTGAGAAGTCTCTGGGATATTGGATTCTTCCAGATGAACCATTAATGCCTGCCTGGCCTGTGATTGTTGATCCTTTGTCCATACTGAAAGGCCAGCTTTTGGCATCTCCTAACTTCATAATATAGTTCAGTAGTACATATATCAATACTTCATAACTTCACATAAAACGATAGTACATACAATCCAAATAAGATATCAGTGTACAACAGATCAAGACGTAAAATAACTCACAAGGCATGAATTTCACAAAACATGTCATAATTTTATTAATATTAGTGAATATGGGGTCTCCAGGGTGCTATTTTAGAGGTACAGAGTGTCTCCATGGTCTTATTCTGATTTTGTAAGTTCATTAATATTTGGTAAACTGAACTTGAAATATATAAATGTATCTCATTTTAAAGTAACTGTCAGTATTTTAGTACATTTCATCAGCTTGTTGTTTTTACAATTACTTTGTATAATGCTTTTATGCTCCCCTTATTTTTGAGGAAAGTTTCTTTCCTGTATGTCCAGTATAAATGTAGTATCCTGTTTGAAAACTTCTTAAAACATAGCCATTTGTTCACAGATCTTGCTCTGAGATGTTTGATTGAAAGTTATGCAACCCAATGTAATGAAATAAATGAAGAACCTTCTCCTAAACGTTTCAGGAGTGATAAAACAGACATAGCTTTTAACAGTTCTGCTGATAAAAGGAGTGGAAAGAATGTTACAGAAAACTGGAAGCCTGTGGCTGGAATTGTTATTGCACTCTGTTGCCATCACAGGTGTCAGTGGAAGCATTATGTTGGCCAAGAGTTCTTTAGAACAGTGGGACTTGGGCCAGTGGAATTCAATTATTTTCAGAGAATGAGTAGTTGGGCCACTTGTGGCATGCGAGAAACCATCACTGAAGCCTCTACCATTGATGCAAAGAGCAAAGACCATAGCAGTGATACAGAAGACCATGAGCAAGCACCCAACAGAATTGAATGCAGTCCTGATAGTCTGCAAGGGTAGGTGATATTTATTTTATTTTATTTATTTTTTGGTAACATGTCAAAGTCTCCAGGAAGGTAGAAATAATTGATTAGTCATTTATAGCTGAAAGACTAGCTGTCAGGATGTCTCATTTTACAGAAACATGCCCATCTGTATTTTTTACTTAAAATGAAAAACATTAACATTAAAATGACATAATAGGCTTCAAAATCTTATTCCAAAATAGTCACATTTTATCTGCACTGAAGTGCATCAGTTACAGTTTTTATAGTTTTTCTGATCTTGAACCATTTGTGTTAGACTAATTCATGTGTTTTTTTTGTTTTGGAGCTAGGCTACTTACTGTTGAAGAACGAAAGCAGATCGGCCATCTTTGTAAACTCTTGATTGACCATGGACGGATCAGATATTTACAACAAAGAGGGTACAATGCTGAATTACAGTACTATACAGATTCTACTGTTTCCTTGGAGAATGTACTCTTGACAGCTAAACCAAGTCAATGTTCAGTACTCCAACCAACTATGTAATAGGAGACAGATTTGGAATGAGCAGGATACAGAACTCTACAAAACACCTGGATTTTTTAAAAACCTTATTCACCGATCCAGTACTTTTACAAAATAAATTTAGTCTTTCTGTACCTACAAAAGCATTTTCTCTGTTCAGAAGTAGAATTTGTTTTTCTCCAATTACAAAAGCTCAATTTGGCAGGTTAATTATTTTATTCATTATTATTAGTGGTGGCAGAAGCAACAGGTGTACAGTTTTCCAGGTTTTCTGAAAGACAATAAGTTAAAATGTAAGAAATTTATATGCTTAATAACCAGTCTCCATTTTGAACATCATGAGTGTTTTTATTTTGTTTTCTATGCCTATAATTTCATTTCATGAATTCTAACTGTGAAATTGGCTGCAGAAAAACATTTAGCTGGAAATCAAATGCCGCCTCATTGTTTTAGTAATTACATTCCCATCCATAAAGCTTTTGACATGGAGAGAAATAAAAGCTAAAATTGACATGATTTTTCAAGTAAACTTCATTATTTTAGCAATTTATTTTTCAATTTTTATAATAAATGGGTTAATTTCATGAGATGAAATATTGATACCCTCTGTTGAGGAAATTTGCTGTTCACATAATAGACACAATAAAGGGACACTGACTAATGATGTGCTACTAAGATAACTCAATCCTGACCTTCATTTACAGCTTCTATAGATAATTCACTGTCCAGTCCTTATCTCTCAGCAAACAGCGCTAGTTGGTGTACTTTATCATAAGGCTGGAAGCAGAGTGAAATAGCAAATGTATTTCACTTGGATGACTGGATCTTCCTGGAAACACCTCAAATTTCCCCAAATTGGTGCTTTTCCAACTACTGGTAGAAACTCTATGGCTACGTCTTCACTGTGAGTTCTTCCTGCGGAAAATATGCTAATGAGGACTTATGCTTATGCCTCTCCAAGACAGGCATAATGATCTTGCGCAAAATCTGGCTTTTGCGCAAATAAAACCAACGTAAAAACTCCTTGCGCAAAAAGAAATGTCAGAAAATATGCTAATGAGATTGAAACTTATGCTAATGAGCCTCTCATTAGCACATTTTCTGCCAGAAGAGCTCGCGGTGAAGACATAGCCTATGGGAAAAGCATCAGTTCCTCCTGCTGCTCCCTCTTCAGTGTCCCTTATGTCATTGGTCTTCACAGCACATCCAAGAATGAAGGGGCTGTTAAGCTCCCCCCAGGCAAAGAGAGGAAAGGACCCACACTCCTCTAGCCAAAGGGTATGTGTACAGTGGTGCAGAAAGGTCTAGCTTTCAGCTTGAGGAGATATATCCATGCTAGCTGTGATTGTGCTCGTGAGCTAGAAATAGAAGTGTCACTGCAGTGAAACACATGACAGGAGAGGCTTTTCGGTCAAGTATATTATCTATGGTCTTAGACCTGATCATATTAAGGTGTACCCACATTTCTGTTTTTAGCATGCTCACTCAGCTGTCTCTCCTCAAACTGGAATTCACACCTTCAAGCTCCAGTGTAGACACCCTAATTCTTCATGATTTACCAGCATTGTCATGCTTTGTAATATTTTGTATTCATACTCTATTTATGGACAATACAAATTTCATACCTGCTCTGCTGAGTGACTCTTGAATATACATATGCATAAACTGAATACCAAATAGTTCCCGTTCCTCCTCCTCTTCAGGATTCTCACATGGGGGAAGATTTACTTGCAGCTCCAGTGGGTTGTCTCTGAAGTTGACAAATCTGGTAATTCATCAGAAAACATTACTTTGGGAAATCTTGTATCCCATAAGAGAACAACTGTTTGAAAACTAAATAGGGCTGCATTGAGCAGTGCATCAGCAAAAGAACATTTAACTAAGGGTAATTTCTCAGGATACTATCTTTCAGGTACTATCTTTACTATCATTCTGAAATGATATTGTGGTATGTTTTTGTTTTAACTGACTTAGAGAGTCTTTATCTGAACAGTATATCACTTCTTAAAATGGTTCCTATGTCACACTTGTAGTTCGTACAGTTTAACATAGAATCACTATCATGTTTAATAGTTTGTGCACACACTTGAAAATTTAGGTCTTAATACCTGTGGTCAACGCCAAAGCCAATTCAAGCAAACTTGGGATCTCAAACTGAGATGTTCTTACTATCCCTATGTTTAAATACATGTTTGTACTGCACAGTAAGATAATGTTATACATTTTTGTTATACTTTGACAACAAGATATAAAAACAGATGTTTATTCTGAAACCAGAACAATAGTTAACTTAGGCAATCTCCATTAATTTAAATCTATCTCCTGGAACTGGAAGGGATCTTAAAAGGTCATCAAGTCCAGTCCCCTGCCTTCACAGCAGGACCAAGTACCATACCTGACAAATTTTTGCCCCAAATTCCTAAATGACCTCTGCAAGGATTGAACTCACAACCCTGGGGTTAGCTCAAACCACTGAGCTATCCCTCCCTCCTCAATAGAGCTATTGCACATAACATGTTTTGTTTTTGATAATAAAATTATCTGTTGCAGAGTTTATGAATCCCTAGATATAACAACATCTACAAATAATTAGAAAACAGGAATTGCCATACTAGATCAGAGCAGATGGGTGTGTACTTGACTGGCTATCTTGAGACCTGGCTGCACTGCTGATTTATCATGGTAGTTCAAGCAGTGTTTACACAAGTACATATAGGCAAGCTTGGTATAACACCCTACATCAGGGCTACTCAACTTTGGTAGCGCTGGGGCCCACAATGTTATTCACAGCACATTCCGAGGGCCGCAACTTAAGTGTGGTTGCATATACATGCAAATACGTATGCAAATAGCTTCTTTCACACAGACATGCATGAATACAAAGATTAAGGCAAGACTACACAACACACAGGCCTCATTTAAGTCAGTTCTGCTGATATTAATAAAATGCAATATTTACCCAATTTCCACCCATACTTTTAATGAGCAATGACAGTTCAGGAATTTAACTACTAAAACCCATATCAACAAAAGACCATTATAATGACTACTTTTTTGTTTTAGCTCTCACCCACAGGCCGCATGTTGAGCCCCGCATAAACCCAAACTGCACCTCAGGCCGCAAAAAAAACAGGCCGCATGTAACCCATGGGACGCGTGTTGAGTAGCTCTTCAGGTTCAGACATGGCCTTAGTCTGGCATCCTGCCTCTGAAAATGGCTAATACCAAGTACTTAAGAGAAAGCAGCAAGAATCCTGCCTTAGTGAAAAGTAAAAGAATCTGCCCATAAGGATTCAAAAGTTTTTCCCTGTCACTTCCTGGTTAGTTTGTACTGAAGCATTAAGATTTAACTCATACATTTTTATCAAATATAAATGAATATTTTCATTATTCATATCCTAATATCCAATCCTTTTTTGAAGGGTTCTAGGTTCTTGACCACACTCATACCTTGTGGCATTGAATACCCCAAGTGAAATATACATTTTATAAAAAGTTCTCCTTTTATGTGTTTTTAGTTATTGCTTTTCAATTTTTGCCCCTGTTCTTGGGTTTATGATAGAGCCTAAAATAATGATACCCAAATATTCCACTGAAAGCCAGTGTCCACAATCCCCACAGATCAGGAAGAACCTAAACATTCCCTTAACTTTTTGGGACCCTAATCCACATTTTCAATTTATCCATTTTGTGAAATGAAATAACTCAATACCGTCACATAACTTTCTGGACCAAAGTCCTTCCTAGCATAAATTTGTAATTTCATTGAGTTCAATGGGGCTATACCACTTCACGCCAGCTGAGGATCTGGCTCCTATCTCTTCTTTATTATGCAACATTGTGCACCATATGATGGAGGGGATTCAGGTACCTGCAATATTATTGATATTTTACCTGAGATTTGTCATTTGTTGCATGCAAGCAGGAATATCCCGAAGTTTGTTGTTGGTGAGAACAAGAGTGTTCAGATTTTTCATATTACTGATGGTTTCTGGTAAATAGGTTATTTCATTCCGTTGGAGCCATAAAGTATGTAGGTTCTCCATTCTGTAGAAATAGAGGTTTCTATATTTAATCCAGCACTAGGAAATACTTGATAAATAACCATTGATTTAAAAGTTTCAGCAGGGTAGCCGTGTTAGTCTGTAATAGAAATATCTTTAAAAACAACTAATAGTCCTGCAGCACCTTAGAGACGAACAAAAATGTAGATGGTATGAACTTTCGTGGGCACAACCCACTGCTTCAGATGAACGGAGTTTAAGGGGTCCAGGTTCCCAGGTTCATTTCTAGGGTCCAGATTCTTTCTTTTTCTCTGCTATTTATTTGGAACCTGGACCTCTTAAATTTAATTCAGCTGAAGAAATGGGTTGTGCCCATGAAAGCTCATGATGCCATCTATATTTTTTGTTCATCTGTAAGGTACTACAGAACTATTCATTGGTTTTTAAAGTTTTTTCATTCATTTAAAGGACATGATTCACTTCAACAGTCATTTTTCTGATCTAAAGAATGCAGCAACTCTTTAACAGTCTGGGAGCGTGTATTCTGTGGGCAAGTTAATGACAGAAAGGTAAGGGAGATGTCATTTGATTAATTAAATTCTGTAGATTTTATCTGCACATTATTTATATTGCTTCTTAAAACTGTTCCTATGTCTGACTTGTACTTTGTAAGTTTAACTAGTGGGATGATTAAGTTTTAAGGGTGCAGATTTTGGCATCTGCATCCTTGGCTCATGTGCATGTTCAATGGTGTCACCCTATGACATGGCCAAGTTGAACATTTCTACAGCAAGATTTGATTTGACAACAGGAATGTAATCTCTTAATAATTATCAACTCAGTTGCAAGCAATTTTCCTTCTGAACAAAAAAAATAGTTCTCACAGTGAAATATTTTGCTTTGGGATATTCCAATTATTTTAATAGTATAAGTAGATGATGCCATTTAAAAATAAGCAGCACACTATTAAGTAGCTTACTTTATTTTGTTAACTTTAGAACAGAATTGGGTAATTAGATTTTCAGTGCATAGAATTAAAACTAAGAAGTATTTGGTTTTGGGGGTCTTTTTTTTTTTTTTACCTGTCAATGGTATCGGGGAGTTGCTGAAGTTTGTTGCTCCCCATGTCTAGCCATTCTAGACTTGGCATGTTCAGGAGAGCTGAAGGGATGGCAGTAAACTGGTTCATACTCAGATCTACATGGTAAAGCTTCTTTAGATCACTGAGCTAAGTAGAAAAGGGAAGGCTCATTAGTATAATTCTTTAATGCACATTTGTATTAGATGGCGCAGTAAGTGATGTTCTGTCACAGCTGCAATTTAACCATCTTGGCCACAAATCTGAAAAATTCTAAAAACACTATAACATGTTCTGGAATAGTAGAATCCATGCCAGACAAATGATTCTGGGTTGTATGAAATAAGAATGAGGGCCAGAATCTCATTTACACTATTACTCCTCTGATGTAAAGGGACTTTAGTAAAATAAGATTCTGGTCTAGCGTCTTAGAATTTATTTTAGTCAGGAAATATGCATTTGACCTCATAGAATATTGCTAACTGTGCTAGTTAAACAACAACCAGATGGATTTGGTAACTTTGGCTATTCAGTTAATATTTTATATTTATTTTAAAGCTTCCCAGTGGATTTTACAGACTGAATGTTTGGACTTGCAAGGCATTGAGCATACTCAGTCTCCAGTGAAGTCTGCGGGGATTAAAGTTACTTTAATAACTGTCAGGGTTGTGATTTTTGTAATGCAAATAAATAAATACAAGTATTTGGTTACTTTGTAGCCAAGGGACTGCTATGGAGATAATGGACCCCTTTTTATATATATTTAATCAGTTATGAGTCAGCTGAAGTAAGTGGAAAGCAAAAGTTATTACTCTGAGCTGTTCTGTGTCTGCACCACACAAACCATAATCACAAGCAGCATTCTTTGTAGGGAGACCAACAACTGAATAGGGAGTGAATGAATTATGCCTGGGCGACCAAACCCACTAACCTCCAAGCAACACACAACAACCGTTGAGAGATGTGGTGTCCTGCTGAGGCTTGGGGCTTCAGCTCTGCTGCTGCTGAAACTTGGGAGTACTGGTAGGCATGCCTCATGAGGCAGAAGCCCCTCCCTCACCACCTTGCCACTGGGCAGAAGCCCAAACTCCAGAGAATGGAGGAGAGAATTTCCATGAACCAATCTTAAAGGCTTTGTCTACACTGACTTTTTCCACAAGAGGCAATGCAAATGAAGCAAGGATTAGCCGTGGCCATTTTGCACAAAGACCCCTTTTTCCACAAGATCCTTATGCGTCTCCGCTTTGCGCAAAACGCCACAGCCACACTGCCTGTTTTTGCGCAAAACCCCCCAGCACAAAAACAGAACAAAAGAGAGTATGCAAATGAAGCATGGGAAAATGCTAATTTGCGCTTCGTTTATATTGCCTCTTGCAGAAAAAGGCATAGTATAGCAGTAACCTAACTGTAAAAGAACCACTTGTGGCTTGCAATTTGGCCACTCTGAACTATGTACTCATCCTTTACAGGTGACTTTACTAAGGTCACAGTTGAGCCAGTGAGCCAGATCCTCAGCTGGTATAAAACAGGGTAGTCCAATTAAAACTAATGGTTTGATGCCAGTTTACCCTTGCTAAGCATTTGCCATATGCTCCCCTGTAAACATAGGCAAAATTAGGCTTAATCCCTGCAAAGTTACTGATGTGGTTAATCCCATTGACTCCAATGGGACTATTCACGTAAACATAGTTTATGCACGTGTTAAATATCTGTAAAATCAAAATCTTAAAAATAAAGTGAAAACAACCCATTAAACAGGTCATGCAAGACTTTCCAGTAGAAATGCAATGACATTTTAAAGTCCAAGTTCAGTTCTTTCCTGAGAATATTTTTTGGCTAGTGAAAACATTTACTATGCACCCATAAATAAAAGTAATTGTTTTTCTCAGACCTGAAGTGGAAGGTCACAGATATCCCTGTTGACAGCCAGTTCCAGTCTTCTCAGGCTGATGCAGTTACTTAGCTCTTTGGGAACAGACTTAATTTTATTATAACTGAGAAGCAGCTCTTGGAGGTTAGGTAGCTGGCCTGCAATGGTAATAATCAAAGAGAATACACCTGAATATTTGAGTCTGAAGAATAAATTGAACTGTTTAGCTGTGATATACTGATGTTAAACTGTATTGTGTTGGCTCACCATAGTATAAGTGTTCTTGGTCTGCTTATTGAAAATAAGGTTGTAGATAATGAAAATTATGGGATTGGGTGTGGTGGCTGCTTAATCCTGATGAGTGCTCCTAGTGAGTAATACAAAAGAGTTGTTTTTGTTTTTAAATACCACTCACCAATCTCTTTTGGTAGCTTTTCAATGGCATTTCGGGATAGGTCCAGCACAATGAGATTTTGAAACCTTCCAATGAATTCAGGAATTTTCACCAAATTAGTTCTGTGAATCTGCCATTCCTGGAGGTGGTTCAGTTTGAGTAAGCAAGAAGGTAACATCTAAAAATAAAAAAATAAAATCAGAAGGAAATCCCATTTGATTATTGAATGAAAATGCGCTGTTAGTTTAGTACGATTTTGAAAACATGGATGTTTACACTAGAGAGGAAGGAAACAGTTTTGTTTTTCTGATCACTACAGCATACAACATGTAGAAATTAACTCCCATTACACCTCAGGAATAACCAGCCCTTCTCTTTTCTCCGGGGTACGTCTAGATTACATGGCTCAGTCGACGGAGTCATGTAAAATAGTTTACTAGGCATAGTCAAAGAAACGGGGATTTAAATAATCCCCGCTTCATTAAAATAAAAATGGCTGCCGCACAGTGCCGACAATCAGCTGATGCAGCACAGCGCGGCAGTCTAGACGCGGCGCGGTCGACAAGGGAAGCTTTTGTCAACTGCTCCGGTAAACTTGATGCTAAGTCTCATCAATGCAAGATCCCAGAATCAAAATAAACAAAAATGTTTGAACTCAAATGATTATTAATGTCTGCCATGTGAATTTTATAACATTTGTTCAGAACAAAAGGACAATGTTAGGTAACTGCACTATAGAATGCATGTTTATATTAACAAAAGACCTATCTATACTATCCCAAATGATACAGCATTCATAAACAATTGCTTGCTATAAAATTATTATAGAGTAGATTTAGTACATGGTAATATATTATACAGGTTTTGTGTGGAACAGAGGACCTGCAGTTTGTAGAGAATTAAGTCTGCCCCAAACTGCTGTGTAAGACACATCACCTCCCTCGACTGGTGTAGCTATGACTGTTACACTGTAAGTTGAAGTCACACCTTCACCAGGCTGTATCTGATTCAGCTCCCATCAATGCCAATGGAAAGATTCCTAATGACTTAAAAGGAAAATGACTTAAAAGAAAAAGCAGGCATCTTGTCTTCAACTTCTCATTCATGGTGGACATTGGAACTAGCAAAAAGCCAGTTCAACAAACAGCAGGGAGTGGCAGAGCCATGTCCCATGTACTGAAATCACCCTGTTCTGAGAGCTTCTCTGCCACCTTCAGAAAGAGAAGAGAAATAACCCTAAGAAATCTTTTCATTTTGTTTACAGCACATTACAACATATGTCTGTACAGTTCTGGGGCAGTAGCAAAATTAATACTTGTTGGATTAAAGACACAAGACATAAAATACCATTACGTTGTTCTGTTCATGTGAGAAGACTTTTTGGGCTGTGGGTTAGTGGTGAAATTACTTAGCATTCAACAGTATACTGTTATAGTAAGCATGTTTAATTTCAGTACAATCGGGTTTTATTTACATTCAAAGCAATAATTCATCTCTGATCATGTCTGCATAGTGCTGAGCATACTGTGGGTACTAATAGATGAAAAGTAATACTTAATTTTGTTATTCTCTAACCATGCAACCCAATTTCCTGTTAATATTACCTTCCATTCTTCTTGTTCTATCTTTAATATAACCCTTCCAGCTTCAGTGATGACTTTTTCTTTGAGCTTGGCTAAATTGACTCTTTCTTCCCATTCAAGTGTCAGTCTACAGGAGAAAGAACTCTTTTTAGTTGTGCAGCTATTAATATGAGCAACATTTACTATGCCATTTTGATTGCCTGACATAGCAAAGAGGCAACTTTTTTGGCAAGAAGCCATTATGGAGGTCAGACAAGTATTTATCTTCAGAGGATGCTAGATACACTTTGGGAGGGCAGGAAATGTAGCAGTTCATTGGCTTAGAGAATTCTAATGTTCTGGGTAACATAAAAATACTTTGAAATTCTGTGGGATTGTATTTTAAACTCTGCATAAAGTAAAATATTTTATAGAGAGAAACTAAATTTTTCCATCAAGTTTGATACTGTTTCACCACAAACAGCAGGGATGGGGGAAATAATATAAGGCACTGGCTCTCAAAGTAGTCCACGGACCACTAGTGGTCTGTGACTGTCTTGCAGGTGGGCCGCAAACTCAGAGCAGGCCCAAGTGGTTGAAGTACCAGCACTGGCTACCTGCTGGTTAGAGTGAGCCCCCAAGCCTCATAGGTCAGATCCAACTCGCGGGGGGCAGGAAGTGGCTCCAGATGCTGTTGCTCCTTTTCCCACTGGCTTGAGGAATGGCAACACAGAAAACTGCTCACCTGAAGGCTTACCCACAGCTCCCATTGGCTGGAATCCCAACCAATGGGAACAGCAGGGGGGCAGTGCCTGGAGGTGTGTGGAGCCACCTAAATGCTTCCCCCATCTCCCTGATGTCATACCCCACACTCTCACCCCCCTTACACACACACAGAGACTCTGCACCCTCAGCCCACTTCTGCACCCAACCTCCTGGCTTGATCGCCCATCCCCAGCCTGCTTTTGCATCCATTTTGTCATCAGGGTGGTTGGCTGGTGGTCTGTGGAAAGATTTGCATTGAATGGGGTAGGCTGTAGTCCAAAAAGTTTGAAAGCCACTGATACAAGGGGACTGTCCAACAAATAATTCATTATAAGGGAAATTTGTAGTCTTTCAGGGGTGAGAGAAGCACTAAATTCTTTAGTCTTTTCACTTCTACAGCCTCTAGGTGCTGTAACACAGATTATGCCTACAGGGACAGCAAGCTGGTCACAAACAAAGGAGAGTGGACTTCTTTACAACCATGTGTATGATTTGAGAGACACTGGCGATGGGGTGGGGCAGAGCAGGGAAAGACAATGGATTGGGCCATAGGTTGTGGAGCTTGCTGCCCCAAGCAGCAACTTCATCCACACCACCCATCTGTACGAAGGTAGATTGAATTCAAGTAAAGTTCTTGCCAGTCATAGGCTAAGCAGTAAAGATATCAAAATAATGGTGGCTATTAAGTAGAGACTGTTTCTAAATGGAAGGCAACAAAACATGCTATAAAAACATGACGAATGTATTTTACACTACTGCAGCTCTAAAGACACTGCTGTAATTTGATATATATTCACCAGTAGAATTAATAGGTGCACTAGTTTCTATTTACAGTTGATCTTAATTCTCTGGTTGACTTGAGTCTACAGATTCCTTTCAATAGGAATTTTGCCTAAGCAAAGATTATAGGATTGGAATCTGAACGTTCCAGAAAAGACCAACCATAATCTCCTATGTTTAGTTTCACATTTCTTCCTAACATTGTTCTTAGGAACATACCTGCCTATAGCCCTCTGTCTGAATTCCTTCTCCTTCCGTAGTTCTTCATTTATTTTCTGAATTCTCACTTCCCAAAGTGTCTTAACAGCAGAGAACGATCCAATGCATGGTGCCATTTCAGTCATGATTCTTACTCATTCCGGTGCAGTGATAGGGCTCTACTTTTGAATAGCACACTAATTGCCATCATCATCGTCATTATAATTCCTATGAGCTGGACATGCCAGAAGAAAACATCAAAGTTAAAAAATGGATACGCCTGTTTCATTAATCGGTGTGCAGAGATGATGGAACTCACACCAACTCACTCCTGTCATGTATATAGAATAGTAGATCATGTTTCCCTAGTTACTTCTTTGCATACTACAAGAAGGAGGAAATAAGAACAGAACAGCAGCCATACTGAGTCAGACAACAGGTGCAGCTAACCCAGTATCCTGTCTTCCAACAGTGGCTAATTCCAGGTGCCCCAGAGAACAGAACAGGTATCCATCAAATGATCCATTCCCTGTCCACCCATTCCCAGCTTCTGGCAAACAGAGACTAGGGACACCATTCCTGCCCATCTTCGCTAATAGCCATTGATGGACCTATCCTCCATGAACTTATCTATGGAGCCCTGTGTGGGTACAAATTTATATCCATGGATGTGGATATCAAGGATATAGATTAGTATCCACAGAAATGTGGGGGCTCCCCCAAGAATCACAGCAAAGAATAGGGATGTAATCAACTAGTCACTTCCCCCGCCCCTTGCTGTCTCTATCAGAGGCAGCAGGACCGGGGGGTGGGGGGGGGGAACTGGCTTAAAAGCACCATCTCTGTGGAAGGCAGGGGGGTAGCGGGGACTGGGCACGAGCCAGGAATCAGCTGACCACTGGCTCACGCCCAGTCCCAGGATGCTGTGCTTCTGCTTTTAAAACGTATTAAGAGCCTGCTGGCTTGTAATACATTTAAAAAGAAGTGCAGTGGTGGAGGGACCTGGCGCAAGCCAGGACAACCGATTCCTAGCTCACACCAGGTCGGCCCCTCCTCCCCCCCTCGCTGCACTTCAGCCTTTTTAAGTGTATTAAGAGCCTGCCAGCTCTTAACCCCACTGCAGTTCTGCCTTTTAAATATTATCTCTTGGGGCCAGTAGCTAACCCCACTGCAGGTCCCCCGCTTATCAACTAATCAATGGAAATTCCATCAATTAGTTGATCAGTTCATTAAACTAAATGTAACATCTCTAGCAGAGAAAGGAACAGAATGTGGAGCTGCTGCTCCTTTGTAGTATGGCTGCACCTTCCCAAGCCACTACTCCAGACCTGTCCTATTCTTTCAGCTGCCTGTATCTCCTGTCCAGAGGCATGCAGGTGAGGCTGGGGCCCACTACAGTGGGTGAGTTGGGGGGGGAGGGGCAGTACAGCCATATCAGATGATATCTGTAACCACTGGTATAAATTTAGATCCATGCAGGGCTCTATTTATCTAGTTCTTTTTTAAATCTTATAATATGCTTATCAACAGCTCCTGGCAAGGAGGTCCACAGGCTGATTGTGCATTATGTGAAAAAATACTTCCTTTTATTTATTTTTAACCTGCTTTCTATTAATTTCATTTGATGACCCCTCACTTTTAAGTTATGAAGACTAAATAACACATCCTTATGTACTTTCTTCACACCAGTTATGATTTTATAGATCTCTATCTTATCTCCCCTTAGCCATCTCTTTTCCAATCTGAAAAGTCCCAGTCTGATTAACTTCTGCTGATATGCAAGCTGTTCTATACCTCTAATAATTTTGTTGCCCTTTTCTGAAACTTTTTCAATTCCAATATTCAGTTAAGTTGAAAGGTAACAAAAATAAAAATAGCTAGAAGTTCATACATTCTACTCAGCACAGCATTAGCCTGTGGAATTCACTGCCATGAGCTATCATCGAGTCCAAGAATGCAATACAGATTGTGAGAACATCCACAGAGACATAAACCAAAATTAAAAAGTATAAGGGCTAATTTTTGTACTTCAGGGGTCAGTCAGCCTTAACTGCCTGGGGCTAGGAAGAAAGCTGCCCTGTAGGTTGGCTACTAATAATCCTGTTATAAGGCTTCTTGAACATTCTGGTACTAGCTCCCAGCAGCCAGGACCCCTGATCATTCTTGCACTTCTGTCTGGACTGATTCCTCTCAGCCACTCTTATATTGACTGGGTTTTTGTATTTTATCAGTGGATTAAAACCATGAAGTTCAGATTTGGCGCGGAACTCTCCTAAAATTTGGGGCAAGGTTAGATTGGAATTCTGCATTAGCACCTTGCTTTGCAGGGCCATGTAGTAATGCTAAGACCACACTAAAGATTGCATCTTTTTTATTATAATAAATATAATATAATATAATTAATATAATATAATGCTTTCTACTTGGTGGGAGCATACTGTCTCAGTCTGACAATGTTTTTAGAGCCAGCTAGGCAGCTTGCCCTGAAACAATAAAAGTGGAACATTGGTCTTTTCCCTACAAGCATCTTTCTTCCAATGGCCACTGCAGAATCACTTGTTTAAAGGAATTTTTCCCAGCGTGCCTTTCCTTTAGCTGGCCTTTTAAATGTAGCAGATACAAACAAGCTTATGCTCAACAATGGCTATTTGGTACCTACATGCAAAACATTTCTACATCCAAGCTGGCAAGTATTTCTGCTACATTTTCCTTTTCTGCAAAAGCGACGAGGAGTCCTGTGGCACCTTATAGACTAACTGAAGTGTAGGAGCATAAGCTTTCGTGGGCAAAGACCCACTTCGTCAGATTTTCCTTTTCTGTTGTTATTGCAGTGGTGTATGCTTTAACCAGATTGTATGTGAGCACTTACATCAAAGAAATATATACATAAGAATATAAAAAGGTAGAAAAAGTATAAAGAAATGACCACTGAAAATGGCTCCTCATTGGAAAGACAGCTGATTGGGGAATGGAGTTCCTCTGGAGCTACACTGAAGTAAAAAATGAAATTTGGCCCAATTATTTTTGCACTGCTAATTCTTAACTCTGTTTTAAGAATAGAAGCTGTTGAGGAGAAGCTAGAGGTTCTGACAGCTGGAACGCTTGATGCCCAGGAAGGTGCGAGAAATTGTTTAGTTGTGGAGCCTCCAAAAATGTCTGAGACTTTTTTGCAATGAGAATGGATGCATCTTCCTCTTCTTCCTCTCCCTCTCCATATGGGTATGAACACAGACATCTGATGTAGGTTCACAGACAACCTCCTCCCACTCTCCATCAGTTCTCTTTACCAGTAACCAACCATGCAACATGACAAAACACGTTAACTAAAGATTTTTAGTAAATGATTAGTAAATGAGATTTAAATTTTTGTTAGTAAGCTCTAGAGTTAACTTTCATCGAGACAGATCAGTTAGTTCCTGCTTTTCATAGCTATTATTTTAGGCCGTGTGGAGACTAGGAAAACAATATTCCAGCTGTTAACAATTCCAATTCCTATGCTATAAACTTATGTCAGGAACTATATTTGTTACATGTCTATGATACCTAGCATAATGAGAACCTCAAGCCCTGACTGGGGTTTGTAAGGATACTTATAATACTTTTAAAAAAAGTTTCTTTTTGGCCTCCTGTTTTAAAATTAAAATTTAATTTCTGGCACACTGTTCTGTGGCAGATTCTTCAATGAATTCTACTGAAATCATGCAATAGATAAGGACTCAGGTATAGCCTTTTGTTTTCAAACTGATATAATTATGTAATGAGACTTTTCAGACTATGAAAAGCTGAAAGTAGAACATTTTGATCCCACTGTTTACACTTTTTTCTGGTGACACAATAATATAGTAGTAATCATGATCTTCCAGCAAATCAGAAGTGCATTCCCAATTTCAGCTATAAAACAACCGCAAATTTATAGTCTTGTAACCAGAGCTCTTGCCCATGATCACCTCCCAACATTCACTTACAAACAAAAAAACATTTTAGAACTTACCTAAATTACTAGATGTATTCACAGATTTTCCCATAACTCATTGATTTCTGTGCAAGAGCAGAGAAGTTGTGAATCTTGTCTGCGTTACTAATGTCTGTCTCTGATACAGACAGTGAAATTCAATGCCAGTCCAGTTCTAATTTTAACCCATGACATTGCTAGGCATAGCAGATATCACATGGGACTGCTTTGCAAAGCCACTGTCCACTTATCACCGAATGTCTTGCCATTTTTAACACAATAAGCTGTGTAAACACAAATCAATATTTGTGACCAAAAAGATCCAGTTAATATATTTGCTATGCCAAATAATACAAATATAAACAAACTAGATTAGAGTTTAGAATAACAATTGTTTTCTTTACACTTGAAATGATTTACTGCAAATAAGTTTTTCAGAAGTATATTAAATATTTGGCGATTATGAAAAGTATTATAAAGCAAAATTAAATCTGATCATACACTATTTTTGGAAGAGAAAAGGGTTTCTTTGTACTGTTCTGATTTGTTACACATGTAGTAAATTTAAACATTTGTGAAATTCTCCAACACTCCGCTATGCAGTTCTTCTCTTCACATAGAGTCCAGGGTACCTGCTGAACTAAAATACTATTGAACCAAGAAGTATTTCACTCTCAGTGCTTCTGGATGCAGAAGGAAACATTTGAGATGGTTTTGTTTTTGTTGGTTCTTTTTTCAGAATCTTAATGTAAATATCTTTCATTACAGGCAATATTGTCCTCCATGCAGGGAAAACCTGCACAGGAAACTGAGTTTTACCTTGCAGGGTTTCCTCCAATATGATCCATTCGGGGGCCTGGATTAGAACAGGCAGAGTGTTTGGTCCTCTAAATTAATGGCTGTGGTGAAATCATAATCAATCACAGGATACACAGTTCTCTGATGACCATCTGCTTTTTCCAAGGAAGTATAGTTCTCTCAGGAGAGTTTTGCTACTCTCTGGAACTGGGGGTCTGACACACTGGGAATAAGGATGTCATTAAGTGAAGAGAAAACCAGTGTAAAACTAGTATGTCAACATCAACTCTATATTAGGCTTTACAATCCCAGTGGGAATAGAGGGATGATCCTCCTGGTCCACTCCCTTTTCAGTCAAAAATTACGCACCACAGAGCACCCGTGTGCAGGTTTCCACAGGGTCAGGAAAAAGGGGAGCTTGCATAGGAGATGCTGCTGTCCCTCCCTTCTACACTCCCACCCTACCAGTACTTGACTGGGCTCCTCTCTGCATTACAATTTCATCTGATAAATGTGAAAGGTAACCTTTTAGGGAAGTAGGATTTGTGTCTGCCCGCCTAAAAACAAAGCCACAACCTCATGGGTCTCCCAAGATGTGAGTACATCTCTGACATGGCATTTGGAAAACTCTGTCCCCACAGGGATACTGTGCCCTACGCTGGCCCAAAGGCCACCTCCTTGAATACACAATCCCAATCACAAGCATCAGTGGAATGTTCTGTGAAGTCTGACCCCTGCACTGATTTCCAATGAGTTTAAGGGAATTGTGCACCCAGTCTCCAGCTCTACCTAGCTTGCCCACCGCACAGTCTATTCTCAGTTCCAAGAGGGCTGTCTGAAGAGGGGACAGTAATCACCGATTACTGTTTGCAAGAGAATCAGTAGAACTACATGCTCTTTATGGACATTGCTCACAAGAGTGTTGTTTTTGAAGAAGTGGGTTGTGCCCCTGAAAGCCCATGATACTATATAATCTTTTCTGTTAGTCTCTAAGGGTATGTCTACACTACCACCCTAGTTCGAACTAGGGTAGTTAATGTAGGCAACCGAAGTTGCAAATGAAGCCCGGGATTTGAATTTCCCGGGCTTCATTTGCATCTTGCCGGGCGCCACCATTTTTAAAGCCCCGCTAGTTTGGACTCCATGCCCGCGGCTACACGGCACGGACTAGGTAGTTCGGATTAGGCTTCCTATTCTGAACTACCGGTACACCTCGTTCCACGAGGAGTAATGGTAGTTCGGAATAGGAAGCCTAATCTGAACTACCTAGTCCGTGCCGTGTAGCCGCGGGCACGGAGTCCGAACTAGCGGAGCTTTAAAAATGGTGGCGCCCGGCAAGATGCAAATGAAGCCCGGGAAATTCAAATCCCGGGCTTCATTTGCAACTTCGGTTGCCTACATTAACCACCCTAGTTCGAACTAGGGTGGTAGTGTAGACATACCCTAAGGTGCTATAGGAGCACTCTTTTTAAAGCTTTTTTTTAAGTTACAGACTAACACCACTACCCCTCTGAGGTTTTTGAAGACCATTTTTGTAAATGTGGATTCATGACCACTATGTCAAATTATCATCAAATGGCAATGATTTTCTGTCATTATCAACCTGGGCCTGATTAGAACTGGTTGCGTATGACAGTAAAAGGCTCCATTGATCCATTACCAATCCTTTGATCCCTGTTAGTTCCTTCAACAGCCCTTTATAAAGATACCACCTGTATTCACTTTTCAATCCTCTAATTTTTTTCTAATCCAGCCAGTGAAAACTTCTCTTAAGTACCCAGTTTCCTTCCTGATTTAATCAACTACTCAAATAATTAGAGATGATTGCAGAAAATAGACTCCCCATTTTGTCAAGGATTTGACAGAAATCTGGCTCCCTCTACTAGCAGAGTAGTTTAATTTATCTGATATTTCATGTTGTATCATTCCTTCAGCCCTTCAGTTGGGTTCTCACCAATGGTCGTCAGGTTTGTACATACATCATTTGGATTGTAGCCTGTATAGCAACACAATTGATAGGTGAGTAGCCTTTAGAGTGTGTCCTTTTGATATGTCCCAAGGGAGGTAGATTCCAAGTACCGCTGCTTTGTGATCTCTAACAAGAAGTAGAAGGTTGAGTCTCCTGTTTAGGATTGTTTGCATGGAATTCCCAAATAAAAAGATCCAAAACCACAAAGGTTGTAGTGCTGTAAGTTTTATTAATAGAAAAAAATCAGATTTAAATGTATCTTGCCTTACACTGCAGAAGCTAATGCAGAGAAAAACCATTGTGCATAGAAACATATGAGTTGCAGCTTAGAATTCTGATGTACATCATCTTTGCACAGCTTAAGAGTTCTTCCTCACCCCTTTAAGAGTTCGCACATCAGGGATAGGCTCTCTAGTCTTTGGTGTCTTGTATCTGCCTCCCTTCCTTCTCATGGTCCCTCAGTTACCCTTTTCCAGGTTACTTAGATCTACTAACCACAGGGCCTTGTCACAAAAGTATTCACACAGACATACCATCCAGAGAGGAGATGAGTCTCTTATAAAATGTCCATTTTGACTATCCCAAATTGTTTGGTCACATGATTTGTTTTTCTGTATTATTTTTGCTATTCAAAGTTGTCTGGAAAGAGAATACACACACAATAGTTTTTCTTTGCATCTTATTTGCAAACCAGTATTCATATTCTACATTGTTTTAGCCTAAAACAATATGCATGCTATTTGTCCTGGGGTTGCTAACCTGAACCATATTAACTGTCTGCCCTGCATATGAGCTTAAAGAGGATTAATCTAATTGTGATACTCGGTTTACAAATATTGATCTGTCACACCTCAGTATATGAACAAACAACACCTGTCTTGTGCAAGATGATGACAGTCTTTTAGAGCACACTTAGCTGTCAGGTTATGGTAATTATAAACAATGGTTGTAAGTAGTTATTTTTTTAGTGATGGAGTATTTAGTCATGGCATTCTTTTGCAGGCTGTTGCTTCCCAGAAGAAAAGTCTAAAAGAGTATGTAAATAATATGACATACTTTTAGCACACCAGTTTGATGTAAGGCAGTTCTACTGAGTTATTTACAAAGAAGTGTTGGATACCAGTAAATATTCTGAAACTGTGCAGGAAGTCCATTTTTTGGGATACTGTCATCTTCTACTATTACTTGACACTGAGTACCTGTGCTAAGAACTTTCTATGCATAGGAAGACCACAGGAAAAGTTAGCACCATTTAACAATAAAAAGTCCATTGGACATTTTTAAAGATAAGCATAAAGACATTTTATTTGTATACAATTTCTGCATAATTTCTTTTAGAAATATTCCTTTAGATTTGTTAAAATAAATTCCTGTTTTCAAACAGGAAAATATGTGATGTAACTTCCCTTCTATCCAGAATAAGCAGTTTAAAAGTACCACAGACATGGAGATAACTTTCGGTAATACCCAGCTGAGTGGCAGTCATTACATATTATCCAAGTCAGACACAATATACTTTCCCCACCACATTCAGAAGTTACACAATGACCTATAAAGTATGACAGCCTCCAGTAAAATAAATTACCGACCTACTTATTTTTACTGAAAAGAATGGAACAGGTTATCAATAGACTGACATGTGCTCTTGAGACCTTTTAACTACATAATATAATTATATAAGAAAAGTACTAAAGGCCATATGCTAGCATAGCTAGCTTTTATAATTATTCAGTTTAATCCCCAGAAGTGTAAGGATGTGTTATGGCATTAGTCTTCTTTATTTAAGATCTACCAGCATAGAGGCAGGGTTCTCCAAATAGGATTTCCATAAGTTAGAAAAACGGGCCATTGTAGCTCCATCAATAATTCTGTGATCAGCTGACCAGCTCACATTCATTATCTGTGCTTTAAATACTTCCCCTTTACCATTAAATCGGGGAAGAACCTAGAAATTAAAGTGAAGAAAAAAGAAAGCTGATGAAAGAGAAACAATACAAATACGATTCTAAACAATTGCTAAAGTAGATATGTTATGTTTCAATTAACATAATACAGATTTGCCCCCCAATTGTTTGCGCTGTGGGTCTTGAAACAGAATTACCAACTACTACACTTAAGCTTCAGGGAGTAGCTGAATTAGTCAGTTACAGGAAAAAAGACCAACCAATGGTCTGGTAGCACTTTATAGACTAACAAAACATGTAGATGGTATCATGAGCTTTCGTGGGCACAGCACACTTCTTCAGATGAACTCCGGTCATCTGAAGAAGTGGGCTGTGCCCACAAAAGCTCATGATACCATTTACATGTTTTGTTAGTCTATAAAGTGCTACCAGACCATTTGTTGGTTTTTTTACTACTCTTAAGCCACACTGTTGAGTTTATCATCATTCCTCCTTGACTCCAAATTATCCTGGTAGACCAGAGGTCTCAAAACTGTGGGGCACAGGGTTTAAGGTGAGACATGACCCTGAAAGGTCTGGAGACCACTGTGGGAAATAGGTGATTGAACCTTTGGTGCCAAGGTGATGCATACCTCCCAAATTTTCCCTAAAAGCTCAAAAAGGCATGTGAAATATAAGCAAAGTATTGTTCCCTAAGAAATCTATGAGTAGAGTCTATTTTATTTTTTTGTTTGTCTACAGTAATGAATTTACTTATCTGAATGCATTAAGTTCTTACATAGACTTAAATCTCCAGAGCACACAACAAAACTTAAATATCAGAAGCAATTTGTTTCAGGTCTTTCTGGTTTGAAACCCTGCAAGTATTCTTTCGGAAGTGGCCCTATTAAAAGACACCAAGAAATATCAGAATATCATCTGATCTTTTTTTCTTTTCTACCCTGGAAGTGAGTAAGTTAAATGAAAACATCATGAAATGAATATATTGGGCTTATGGTAGACAATCCTGAACCAAGGGACAAAAGATTTGTATTCATAATTTTCAAATGATATCATTTTCTATGCGTCACCTTTTAAATCTTATAAAAACATGGCATGTTTTCATTTACAAAGCTCACATGGTGTCCTTTTTCCACATCTTGTAGAAAAAATGGTTATGAGAAGAATAACGTGGTACAGAGCTTCAGAGTTATGAACACCAGATTCACAAATTGACACACCTCATTTGGAACTAGAAGCATGCAATCAATCAGGCAGCAGCAGAGACAAAACTCCCAAACAACATATACAGTGCAGTTCTGTGTTAGATGTACTAAAAAAAGGGAAAGTTTGAAATAAAGATTTGACGAGGTAAGATAAGGAATCTGTTTCTATGCTTGTTGCACATAACTTACTTACTTACTGCCCGTTACGCCAATGGCGCATAGGGCAGCAACAAAGTCCTTCCACTTTATGTTGCACATAAAGTAAGAGTTAAAAGCAGCATTTCTTTTGGCTGCATAGTAAAGTTCAAAGCTGCATTAAATCAATGTTCAGTTGTAAACTTTTGAAAGAATAATCAAAGTTTTGTTCAGACATAAACAATCTTCATTCTTGAGGTGTTCATAACTCTGAGGTCCTACTGTATAGAAGGTAGACAAACTGCAGTTTTCAGTGAACATGGTGTTACTATGCTACAATGTGCACGTACTTGTATCTTTCCAAGAGCACCAATAGCTACTTCAGGAGGTAGTATCACTGGTTTGGCATAAGTTCCACCAATCTAAAAGGGAAAGCAAGAAAACTAGCTCAAGAATATTCCTGGAGAGCAGCAGCATGTTTCTCGCATGCTGTATTGTAATATTTATTATAGAAAGCACCTTTTTCTGACAATTGTATATTTATTAGTATAACAGGCAATAGTTATTTTTAAACCAGTTTTTAGATGTAAAAACTTTTTTAACTCACTGTGCCAATATTGGAGAGAGTGAATGTTCCCCCAGTGAGGTCATTTGTTCCCAACTGGCCTGAAGAGCCCAAAGTCTGTAGGCGATTTAATTCAGAAGCAATATCAAACACACTACAGACCTGAACATTTTTCACGTTAGGGACAATCAAGCCTTGTTCTGTGTCCATGGCAACTCCAATGTTGTGAGAAGCCTACAATATATGCAGTTACAATACAGTAAGTTTCACTAACCAACCATGACTTATGCTAGTTAATGCAAAAAAAAAAAAAAAAAAAGAATTAGCGTTATTTTCTAGAAACTAAAAAGTATTAAAATATTGCTTTCAGTACTTCCACTGAGGAAGCTTTTGTTTAGAATAAACCACACACTGTGCAGATCTGAAATTTTTAAAGACAAGTCTTTTTGGTAATCTCCATACAATTCACAGTAAAGGCAACCACCAAGTTCTATTTGGGGAGTTTACATCTAGGGAACTTAGGATCCTTAGTTCATCCTTAGTTCCATTCCCTTGGAAATATCAATTCTTTATTCTGTTAACAAATGTGTGCACACAATAAAAGCTGGAGCCCATGTTGGTCTCAGCAGTGAGGCCATGAATTTAAAGGAAATAAAGCTGGAACTGCCCTTTCATTTTCTGAAGTGATTCAGAAAGAGTAGGTCTGAGAGATGGTGGAGTAAGAAAGTGCATGGGAAGCTTGCATTACTGCTACCTGTGTTATATTAATTCTGTAAATATAGGATTTCAGTCCTCAGGGTCATCAACTCAGTACCTTTCAGAAACACAAAATAAATCCACTCAAATTGTGTATTCTGCAGAACCCTGACCACAAACTCCTTATATTCTCTATGTTGCATATCAAACTTCTTGCTTTCTGTCATACCAGGAAAATCCTTTTTTCCCTGCAGACAAGTGACTTATTTAAGACACCAGAGTTGACAGAACAGTGTCACCATTGCCACAGTAACAAAATATTTCTATGCCTAAATTTTTGTGTGTTATAGGCTGGGACTACTTAGTCCCAAAAACTAGAGCAAGAGAGCAAGTTGCTAATATACTAATACAGTCTCTCAAACTTTTTAAGACCGAGGAACACCAAACAATACATTTTTTATGAGGAACACCAAGGATTTTTTGTTGAGGAAAAAAAAGGTAGGGGGGGAAAAAGGGTCGGGGGGAAAGTTATTGAGAAAAAAAGGGTCGGGGGAAAGTTACTGAGAAAAAAAAAGGTTAGCTGCCCTTCTAAGGGTGGCCATTTTGAATTCTGTTGTTCTCCGCGACACACCTCCGACTGCCCCGCGGCACACCGGTGTGCCATGGAACATGGTTTAAGAAACACTGTACTAGTGGCATGTCCTTCTTAGCAGGAAGCATAGTTAGACTGGACTATATAAATAGCATAATTTGGATTAATCTAGCACTCTCAATATATTTTGATATCAGACAGAGGAGCTGGTGTGTGGATCATTTTCCAATATAGTACTTAAGAATTGCTATGGTTTCTATTTTTTTACCTTTTATAGTCATGAAAAGTTAATTTATTTCTACTGAAAAGGGCTCTGACTATAAGATGCTTGAGGAGCATTAATTTTTGGCACAGGAGTATTTTAATAAAATTGCACAAACCTTGTATGTGATACTTTGACAGTTTTCATCCACTGAGGCATTAAGAATAGGATAATGCAATAATCCCAGAGAAGCTGCCTGTTAAATATAAAAACAACATTAACACTAAGAGCTCTCTTGATACTCTTATCACCTAATGGAAAAAGCAAAGGACAAAATGAGAGTACGTCAGGCAGCATGTAATGTCCATAATGCAAACAAATGTGTTTGTCTAGGTTAATCTAATTTCTATTTTGAAATACTCTGGAGAACCATACAAGTACCTAGGTAAGTAGAGAGAGAGGATGACTGTAAGCAAGAAGAGATCTTACTGTTTCAGAACCACAGAGTGTTTTTGTGTGTTGCTAATTGTAAAGATGAAAAGGGATAACATAAAAGGACAATTAAAGAAAACTGCTGGACTAAATGAAAAATTCAGAAGAAAAGTGTGTTTTTCCTTCCTCCACACTATTCCCTTTGCATCAATAGTCTATACCATTAGGAATCCTGTTCCAAAATGCAGCTATGACTCACCTTTATGAAGAACGGCATAAAGGAGACTTTAACTCCCCGTGCCTGTGCTACAGGTTTTAATTCTTCTCTCAATTGAACAAGCTGAGTTAAGTCAATCTCATCACAATAACCAAAGTGAGGAATCTGTAGTGCAGCAGTCATGGTCTTTACCATTGCCTTGTGAAAGCCTGAAAAATATTGAATGGCTGCTTTTTACCAATATAAACATTTTAGAAAATTTAGAGTTAGTCACTTTCTAAGATTCAGTTTTCTTTGAAAAACTATAAAACTTTCTTTCCACTTACAATTTGTGCTTGGTAGCCAAGTAACTTAAGCAGTACAAGGGCTACTAAAACAGCATTGGATATAACAGGATACTCTGAGTACCTTTCCCAGTCATGAAGATTAGTTCAGTGTAAGATCCAAAGCTTGTCTTTTTCAGCAACAGAAGTTGGTCCAATAAAAGACAGTACCTCATCTACCTTCTCTCATTGTATACAACAGGAATTTTACCATGAGCTTAAAAATATTGAAGGGGAGACTCTGTTATTAACCAATGACTCAGTAATAAATTTATGCTACCCCAAATATTTAGTATTATCCCTGTATCCTAGTATTTGCCTCCAGATCACTTCTTCAGGCTAACCATGTGCATAATGCATACAAATGTTAACCTACATCAGTCTTTTCATCCTCTGTAGCCCCATATATTATAAAACTGAAGAAAACACAAATTAATTTGCTCTTCCAGTGCATCTTGTCTGTGCCCATTTCAAATTTGACACCATCAGTTTAGGATTAAACAAAGACTGTGAATGGCTAGCCAAGTACAAAAGCCGTTTCTCCTCTCTTGGTGTTCACACCTCCACATCAGCTGCTAGAAGTGGGCCTCACCCTCCTTGACTGAATTAACCTTGTTATCTCTAGCCTTATTCTGGCCTGCATATTTATATCTGCCTCTGGAAATTTCCATTACATGTATCTGATGAAGTGGGTCTTTGCCCACGAAAGCTTATGCTCCAATACATGTTAGTCTATAAGGTGCCATAGGACTCCTTGTTGCTTTTGCAGATCCAGACTAACACAGCTAACCCTCTGATACTTATCACACAGTAGATAATTATTTAAGCACCAATAAACAAATCTACTCACTGATCCTGCCAATTAGTTACATAATGATTTCTGTAGGAACAGAGTACTTTTTGAGGAATTCCAGAGTACTCATTTCCAAAATTCTGCACAAAATGTTTTTAGATGTTCATAATGCACAGTTTAAAAAACAATTTAAGATGAACAGGAGCACGTCATAGCCCTGTTCTACTACCAGAGAACACGGTGAAACCACAGGGTGGCAGAGGAGAACACTGACAACCCTGTCTGACCACCATCTGAAAAATTAGTTCAAACTCTTTTTTTCTACAAATCACACTTACCTTTCCTGATTCTCATTGTTTCAGCACATTAGTGTGATTACAAGATGAAAGCTGTCTCTCCATCAGTGGAAATAAGAGAATCAATTTAAATTTTACCATTCACTGAATAATTACTTATCTGTGATTTTGGCTATGGAATTGCATTTATCTTTTTACCTGTCACCGCCTCAGTTTTATCTTTCCCTGCAAACACAATGGGCTTGGAAATGGGTATAGCAATTTTAGTTCCTCTGTCCTTTGGAGCAGGTGGCACAGTCTCTGGTTTTGGTAATGGTGGAATAATTTCAGGTTTTGGCGATGGAGGTAAAATAGCTCCCGTCTGCTTGGCCAAATAATTGAGAATGTCTTCTTTAAGGATGCGGTTATCTTTCCCTGTTCCAACAACTTCACTTAGTTTAATCTGAAAAATATACAACAAACTATAGAACTTTTGCTATACAGCACAAGTAACTGGATTATAAATACAAAAAATGTTACAATGCTAATAACATTCCTCAGGTTAATATCTTCTTGTGACTTGGTGTTTGAACATTTATGATCTAAACTGTCTTACATAAGAACTGTCAGTCAAATGTGACTTAACAGGAGTTTCTAAGACAGACAAATCCAAACAAAACGGTGGAAAGATGCGAAATGCAGCAAGCATCAATACTATATCTTAGCTCTGTAAGAAGATGCATCACATTGGGTAAGCGAAAACCACTTCTCAAGTTGTGTGGTGAGAGATTTATTTTCATTCAACTATGTTACAAAACTATCACTGCCACTCCTATCTTTATAGCATTGCATGACAGTTACATGCATGGAAGATTTATAATTTGAGAACTGAAATTATATTTTATTTCTA
Source organism: Pelodiscus sinensis (assembly GCF_052426305.1). Taxonomy (NCBI): domain Eukaryota; kingdom Metazoa; phylum Chordata; order Testudines; family Trionychidae; genus Pelodiscus; species Pelodiscus sinensis. The sequence continues at coordinate 41,234,682 of NC_143060.1, forward strand.
GAACTGGGCGAATAATTCACAATATACAATGTATGTGGTGAATGCAGTTCTTTTTCCTGTTTACTCATAGTTTGAAAACAATATGACTTTTACTATTTTTGTTGCTATTTGAATGTATTTGATGCATTTTATGTGTGAACACATTTCAAGTTATAGATTGGTTGAAGACTCTTCACTCAGAGTGCGTCTACACTGCACTGTTATTTTGAGATAAGTGTTATTTTGAAATAAAAATGTGAGCGTCTGTAACCCACACACCTAGTGTGGTTACTGAGTACTGCAAGTGGCACCTAGACTACTGCAACAGTTAAGATCAAGAGACCTCTATAGCATGGGCTGAGAATCAACTGGCTTTTAGCTCAGAGGGTAGAGGCTTCTCGAATCAGCTCCCAAGGTCCCAGGTTCAAATCCATCTTGGTGGTGGTTACACGTCTACATAGCAATTCCATTATTTCAAAATAAATTTGAAATAACGGACAGTTTATTCCGACTTGTGTAAACCTCATTCCATGAGGAATAATGCCTATTCCAAAATAGCTATTTTGGAATAGGGCGTGTGTGGACAAGGCACAGGGAGTTATTTTGAAATAAGGGACCTCCAGGGAATCCCACAGATGCCCTACTGGCCACTCCATCTATACTCATCAGGACTCTAAAGCTCCTTTCCCTGTAGCCCTTAAAGCTGCAGCCAGAGGCTTGTGGCAGGAAAGCTGGCCCTGACAACCTCCAGCCACACCGCAGCTGCCACAGCAATTCAGCGAGCCAGCATGGCTGACCCTTGAGCCCTCCAAGAGCCTCTCCCAGAAAGCACTCTGATGGCTCCCAGGAGCCTGCCAGGTGGCAGAAGAGGTATTGGAGTGGAGATCCTGGCCCTCACTGAGGTGTGGGGTGAGGAGGAAAACCTCCAGGATCTCCACTCCAGAAGGCGCAATACCGACATCTATGGCTGCATGGGCAATAGCCCGGTCACCAAGGGCCACATCCAGACCCAGAAGCAGGTCCAGATGAAAGTTAAAGAGCTCCAACAGGGCTACGTCGGGGCGAGGAGCGCAGCTTCTGCTCAGGGGCAGAACCACACTCCTGCCCCTATTACCAAGACGTGCACTGCATCCTTGGGGTTGGTGCAGCCCCTTCTCTACCCCTGGTGGTCAACTCAGGCTGGAGACGCCCGTTGTCATCCGCCCAGGGGCCAGAGCCGGTGAGGAGGAGGACGACCCCGACACAGCCAGCATTGCCACCTCGGTAACACTGGAGCCAGTACCCTACAGCCTGGGTGTGTCCCAGGCATCCTCTGAGGCCAGGGAGGGAACATCAGGTGAGTGACCTTAGTTTTCTCACACAGACAGGATGGAAGTGGCAGGCGGCGAGGGGCTGCAGTGCACTCCTCGCTCGGCCGTCTCTGCCTGGGGAATTACATTGCAGTCCATGCACGTGGATGCACATGCAGCAGCAGTTTGGGCCACACAGCCCAAGAGGCTGCATCTGAGCACCCCTGAGCTCTTGCTCACAGGGTCTAGAGAGGTCGGCCACACTTCAGACATCCGGGTGGGACACAGGTGGGACACCCTCCCACCACAAGCCACTGCTAGGAGGCTGGGAACAAGGACACACACACACACACACACAGATGCTGAAGTGCCACACACGGTACATGGGCATCCCTGCATGCATGAGGCAGCACCTGCTCCCGGGGACATCACTGCCAGGTGTGTCTGCTGTTCACACTCCCTCCCCTGCACCCTCACCTCTTCTGCCCCAGCGTCCAGAGATACAAGTTCTCTTCCCTTGGGATGCTACCACTGACCTGGCATGTGTGCAGCAACGAGGCAAGCCCAGCCAGCCAGCACGAGGACCCCTCCTGTCCACAGGATCCCAGTGTAGCTGGCAACTTCCCATGACTGCTTGTTTCTGGGATGCGGGGGGAAGAGGGAGGGAGCATGCTCCCCTGAGGATGTCTGGGCCTCTGTAAGAAAGGGCCTGCTGTCCAGGTAACACATGGCCTTGCTCCCGAAACATCACTTTGATCTCACCCGAGAACTGTAGGTCTCGGCTCACAGATGAGGGCAAGGCTTCAGAGACAGTGTCTCTAGGGATGACTGACGGTTTCTCTTTATTCTCCCCAGCCAGACCAGCTGTGAGAGGGGGGCAGGCAACACCACCTGAGGCAGCCGCCCAACACCAGGGGAGCTGCAGGCAATGGATAACACAGGAAGAACTGATGCAGAAGCACATCTGTGTACTCTGGGCCCTGCACAAGACCCTGGACCAGAGGATCCGGGAGGTCATGCACTGGAGGAGGGAGACCTGGACAGAGTTGCTGCAGCAGGGACGCAACATGTGAGTGATCGTGTAGGCTCTCCTTGCCCACCCAAAGCCAGCTCCTGCTGCCACTCCTGCCCCAGTCCCAGCCCCTACCCCTGCTCCTCCTCCCATGCCTGCCCCTGCTCCAGCCCCCAGCTCTTGCTTCTTCCCCAGCCTCCCCTCCTCCCGTTCCTCCTACCCCCATGTTTGCTGAGGTCCTTGCACACGAGGTGGATGAACCATCCAAGCCAGACATAACTCCCAGCCCCAGCACTGAGCCTCTTCTCCCTCCTCCTCCAGGTTCTCTCTCTGGTCCCTCCCCAGTTACTTCTACCCCAAATAAATAACCAGAGAGTTTTCTTTCAAAACCAGCTTGTTTTATTGTCTCTACAGGGGAGAGGGGTGGAGGAGGGAAGGGAGGGGTTGCTGGAGGAAAGGCAGAGAGGGGCAAGACACAGGGCTTGGGGAGGCCCTAGGGAGAGTGTCACTGGGGTCCTTGTGTGAAACTCTCCCTCAGGGCCTGTCGGATGCACACAGCCCCCTGATGGGCTTGCCGGATGGCAGCTGTGCACGGCTGCTCAAAGGCCCTTCTATCCTGGCTGGCTTCTGCCCCACACCCAGCGAGGAACACCTCCCACTTACTTTCACAGAGTAAGTGGAGCACATAACACAGGACACCACCTGGGGGATCTTCTGCTCCCCTACATCCAGTCGGGCCAGGAGGCATCAGAAACACGCCTTGAGATGCCCGAAGGCGTACTCCGCCTGAATGCAGACCCTACCCACCTGGGCATTAAAGTGGTCCTTGCTGGGTCAAGGTGTCCAATACAGGGCTTCATGAGCCATGGCATGAAAGGGTAGGCTGCATCCCCCACAAAGCACAATGGAATGTCCACGTCCCCGATCCTGACGGTGTGCTTGGGGAAGAAAGTGCCAGCCTCCAGCTTCTGGAATAGGCTGGAATTGCAGAACATGTGGGCGTTGTGCACCTTCCCCGACCATCTGATGTACATGTCAGTAAACTGCCTGCAGTGGTTGACCAGGGCCTACAGGCCATGAAAAAGTATCCCTTCAAATTAATGTAGAGAGATGCCTGGTGGTCGGGGGCCCAGATGGGGATGTAGGTGCAGCCAGTACCGCCCCCCTCGGTTGGGGAAGCCCATGGTGGCAAAGCTGGAGATTATGGGGTCCACATCGCCAAGGTGGATGACCCTGCGCAGCAGGATGGTGTTGATGGCCCTCGCCACCTGCAGAAGACGACAAACAAACAAAACAGAGAATCACAGGGATGCCAGAGCCCTTCGGAGGTCACCAAGCCCTTCCTCCCCCCTCCCCAACCACACCAGGAGCCACCCCCTATGTAGGCCACCCCCCCAGCAGAACTGTGTGAGGGTGACACTGGAGAACCGCCTGGGGATGGGGGCTTCCCAGCACTTTGCCTTTCCTTAAGGTTCTCCTTTCCAGCACTTCACCCCTCCCCCTCTTGGGACTGCAGCCCGAAAGCACCATACCTGCATGATTAGGGCCCCGACGGTCGACTTCCCCATGCTGAACTGGTTCCCGACAGATCAGTAACTGTCCAGTGTGGCAAGCTTTCAGACAGTGATGGCAACCAGCCAGGGGGATGGCAGGTCTCATCTGGGTGTCCCATCATGGGAGGGCAGGGGCAAGCCAAGCACACAGCTCCAGAAAGGTCTTCTTCCTCATGTGGAAATTCTGGAGCCACTGCTGATTGTCCTACTGCTCCATCACGAGCTGGTCCTACCAGTCAGAATAGGTGTCCAGCCACCAGAAGAGGTGGTGCACAGTAGGGTGCAGATGGAAGAGCTGCGCTCCCAGACAGAGGTTAAGGGTCTCCTCAAACAGATGGGGGTTGTGTTCCTGCAGGGCCAGGAGGGCAGCCTGCATAAACTGCTGCATAAACTGCAGCATGACAGTCAGGGGCTGTCGCGTGCCCATTGGCAGCTCCAGCTCCATAGCTGGGAGTGCTGTGGTGTCCAATAACAGGGAACAAAAGCACACAGTGAATATGCTTTGCTTTCCCTCAGAGAGGTAGGCAAGCAGGAGAAGAATCTGAGAAATGGCTGTACAGGGGGGTCCCTTTAAGCACGCGTCTCAGATAGCCTGAGGCAGCAGCTCCAGGAAGTCACTGCTGACCTGATGCCCTGCCTGAAGTGGTTCCGGGTGGCCTTAAATGCGAGCTAGCATCCAATCAGTGTGGACGCTCTATTTCGAAATAGCTACACACTATTTTGATGCACTTTTTCTATGTAGATGCGTTATTTCGAAATAAGCTATTCTGGAAAATAAATTCTGAAATAGCTTATTTGAAAATTAGCGTGCAGTGTAGACAAACCCTCAGAAGGCCAAATAATTATTATTTCAATACTTTGTTCTTATAGGAGAAATATTGTGTACAAGCAGTTCACAGCTTCAACAATGAAACACTATTCATTTGCGGTAAACAAATTATCAACAACTTTTTTCATTGTTTCCTGGCAATTCACCACCAGTCTTCAATAATACTACAGTTTTATTACCCTCCCAAATACAGTTAGACACATGTACAAGCAGTGAATATACCACAGCAGAGCCTGCTTGAGTAGGACACAAACCTACATTGTTTTCCATGGCAAGGCGACGGACTGCAGGAGTTGCCAATGTTTTGTGGCCTTTTATCTCTTGGTGGGTCTGCTCTTCATGAGACACAGCAGGTGTCTCAACAACATCCTCTTCTGAGCTTACAGCTGAAAATAATATTTAAAAAGTGCTTTAACTTTACTACATTGTTTAAAGTGATTTCCTCGAAGATGCTAAACTTGCAATATGTCAAGATTAAAACAGAGATACGGTTTTGGATGTATGTGCATGTATACAGATAAAGCCCTGCACAGATAAAAAATTGGTAGCTGAATCTGCAAAAATAATCCGCAGATATCCACATCCAAGGATTTGGATACCCCAGACATAAAGCAGATATCTACAAATTTGCAGAGTTCTAGGTACAATATTTGTATCTGCATTCACACTTGTATCTGCAAAAATGAGTTGCAGCTATCTACATCCATATCTGTGGAAATGGATAAATAGAGCTATAAAGCAGATAACCATGGATTTGCAGCGCTCGCTTTCTCTATAAAATTGTAATTGTTAGTCTGGTGCAAACTTCAGCATCACCTCTCAATAAGGTAATGAAGTAATCAGGAGGGGAGGGGCCATCTCCCCCTCACCAGAAGAGACTTGTTTCAAACACCCTGCCACTCTAAGTACCTCTGTCAGCCGTAGGAAGAAATCTGCATAGCTTGAAATCTTGTTTCTCTCACCAAAAGACGTTGCTTCCTCCCACCCAAAATTAATTCACTCACACTGTAGTCTCTTTGAACTGACATGGCCTCTACATTGCAGTTACCTGGCCATTGTCCAGCTCAGCAGTAAACAAGGAATCATCAAAACAAACGAAAACAGCTTGAAATTGAAAAGAAACCAGTTTTCACAAATTAAGAAAGGAGAGTGTTTTCTTCACTTTGAATATCTGTAGTTAATGAAGACATGCTTTTTAAAATAGAGATTGTACTGAAGATCATCCTGTATTGAGGCTGTTCATGAATGCTGGATGGGTGGACTGTGCGTTGGGAAACTGTTTAAGGAAACTGGTAAATTCTTATTAGAAAAGGGATTTTGTCTGATATGAAAGTGAAAAGCTTGAGGTTGTGTCTTTTGTTTGTTTTCTGTGTAATGTATATGTTTGCTGTTCCTTATTATTCCATTGTTGAATCAATGTTTTTTCTGTTGAACAAACTTTGTTTCTTTTCAGCCCAAGCAGGTGACTGGTATGCAAACTGTGTAAAATACGTATGCTATATATAACAAGCTAACTAGATGAATGGTTTCAGGGCTTCTGGGTGATGAACCAGAGGAAGAATTCAGAATTTGGGCAAGATTCTTATACTCTTATTTTAAAAAACATCCCAGTGCCTCTGACTGTCAGTAGGACTTAAGACTAGTAAGTCATTTAGGTTCTTAAAAATACTTCACCCTTACAAATACAATATAATTATTCAACAAGACTTCACGTAGAAACCTAATATAACCAATACTTATGATACATCTATACAGCACTAACTCAAAATAAGATACGCAATTAAAGCTACACAAATTGTGTATCTTATTTTGATATTATTTAGAAATAGCTTATTTTGTCATTTGGCGCTGTCTACACAATGCCAAATTTTGAAATAAAGCGCTATTCTGAAACGTCCATTACGTTATGAGCCTGAAATAACGGGTTTGCTGTAAAGACGCGAGATAGCTATTTCGGGATACTCTGGTGGAGTGTAGATGTACCCTTAGTTTTATTCTCCTCCCCACAAACAATAGCTAGATTGGTACCAAACACAAAGATATTATGAAAAACTGGAACATTAATTTAATTTTACTGAGTTCATAAAAAAACTGTTTCCATTACCTTACTGAAGGCTTCTTTTTTAGAATCCTGCTACCCAAAGAAATATAATCATTCCTCTGTTTTTAAAAAATAAGCTAGTACAGAGACATATTTAATAGCCAAATTAAGAGAAAAACTTAAGGCCCTCCCAAAGATCAGACACAGAGTAGAAAGAAAATCATTCATTTCGCTTGAACCAACACAAATCTATATTTTTGCCCCTAAGAAAATATCAGTCAATGTCAGTCAGTTATTTATAGACTGAGGACAAACAAATACATCTTCCTCTTCAAATTTATAAAAAAAAAAAAAAATCCATATGAAAGTTTAAATATTGAGTCTTATTCAATAAATATTACACAACCACACAAAGCCTAAAAAAGCTACATAAGCAGAATATACAGAGGTAAACATCCTATACTGAACTCCTGATTCCAGTGAAGTCAATGAAATAACTCCCACTGACTTCATAGCCCAAATCTTCAGGAGGGAATTAAGATACTTTGCTAAGTACCAAAACTTCCAACTCTATTTCTTAGGCTAGATATGTACCTGTACATGAGTGCAAAACTACCAGTAAATTATTGCAGTATTATGGCTGATTTTAAAAGCACAAACCAGGTGCAATTCAAAATTTTGATTCCCCGAGCAATTCATTAATTCCCCTTGTACAGATACAAAACTGTTGAGTTACTGTATAGGATAAAAAAATTTCATGCCTCTGTGTACAATGTGGCTGTTAAAGTTTTTGTGGGAACTGTGATATTGAATTATCTCTACCACCACAAATGTTGAGTTTTTTTTCCTATTTTTTAATAAGAATGAAGAGAATGTTAATAATATTGAAATGCATGCATCACCATTCTACTTTGAGTAGTTTCTTATATACAGACGTTACATTTTATAGATTTTTATTAAATTCATTTTCTGCAAAAAATTTAATCTTAATCTTGACCTCTGAATACCTGAATGGTTTTGACATCAAAAAATAAATTAATATTGAAGAGAAAAGTGTTTACAATACCTTTCAAGACATCGGTTTCTATGTCCACTAATGGTTTTCCAACATATGCAATTTCATCTAGATTATAATGGAGTTTTCTAATGATGCCATCGTAACGACTAGTGATAGTGACAGAAGCTTTATCACTTTGTACTTCACAGATGCTATCAAACTGAGACACACTATCACCTTCTTTTACATACCTATTGGGGTACATAACACACAATGAGAGTAAAATCATACTGGCTTAAATTATTGTTTTAAAATACTCAATTATGAACAACAGTATAATGTATTGCGTTGTTTAAAATGTGAATGTATTCTATTGTATACCCCTTGCCAGCCTAGAGATAGGAGAACCATCTTTAATGTGCAAAATGTTACAATGATTTTGGATTCCTTCCCACAATACATTTGTTCTATATTTTTACTACAAATATTATTGTGTTCTCTTGACAGTATACAAACTATTTCTAACTAAAAGCCTCATCATGAGACCATGACAGTGAAGCTCTGAAGTTGGAGACTCTATCTCCTATTATAAAAGAGAAGTACACCTTTCCAGCAGACATAAAGCAAAAAGCATTCCATTACTGCCTTCCCCTTAGTGCAGTGTTTCTCAAAGTGCTCTGCGAAATCACTCTGAGAAACCAATTAACTGGCTGCTCCAATGTGTATACATACCAGTGCCACGGCCCTGGAGTGCGTGGCTCCTATTGACTCTGTTTTGCCATTTGCAGCCAAGGGAAGCCGTGGAAAGTGGTGTGGGCCAGGCTGCCACTTCCCATGACTCTCCTGGGCTGTAAATAATGAAATGGAACCAAAAGGAGCCATGACTCTCAGTGGCCATTGCATCCATAAGTAAGCACACCAGAACAGCTAGTTACAGGTTTCTCAAAGTGGTTTCACAGACCACTTTGAGAAACACTGCCTCAAGTGAAGCCTCCAATTCTATTCAAACAATTTACAATTGGGTTTTTGGGAATGATTGTGGAGGGAAAATGAGAATCCTACCCACAGCCATGACTAAATAATGGTACCTCCTCCAAAAAAGTCCATGATGAGGTATCAGAGGGTAGCCGTGTTAGTCTGAATCTGCATAAACGAGAAGTCCTGTGGCGTCTTATAGACTAACAAATTTATTGGAGCATAACCTTTCATGGGCAAAGACCCACTTCATCTGATGCATCTGACAAAGTGGGTCTTTGCCCAAGAAAACTTATGCTCCAATAAATCTGTTAGTCTATAAGGGTATGTCTACACTACGCCGCTAGTTCGAACTAGCGGGGGTAATGTAGTCATCTGCAATTGCAAATGAAGCCCGGGATTTGAATTTCCCAGGCTTCATTTGCATGAAGCCGGCCGGCGCCATTTTTAAATGCCGGCTAGTTCGAACCCCGTGCACCGCATGTAGCCGCGCGGCACAGGGTTCGAACTAGCCGGCATTTAAAAATGGCACCGGCCGGCTTCATGCAAATGAAGCCCGGGAAATTCAAATCCCGGGCTTCATTTGCAATTGCGGATGACTACATTACCCCCGCTAGTTTGAACTAGCGGGGTAGTGTAGACATACCCTAAGGTGCCACAAGACTTCTCATTGTTCATGATGAGGTAGAACACCAGAGTATTAAACTCAGCTTATATAAGATATAGGTCTTCAAAATGTGGCAAACATAGTTTTAAAAAGCCTACACTGGTAACACAAAAAGCTTATTCACAATCTATTGATAATTAATGCAGACATAAAAGCATTAATTTCTAAGTGTGTTAGTAAGAAAATTAAACGTACCATTCTTTCACAGTCACCTCTGTAATTCCTTCTCCAATATCAGAGAGCTTGAATTGGACAATTTGGCCATTTGAAACTTGATACAGATAATGGAATAAAAAACAAATTAAATATTAAATTTAAAATAACAGCTAGAAAAATGTTAATGCACCAAATACACTAGAGTATGTACTACTAATTAGACACAAATTTAACACAGACTACTAACATAACACAAATGTAAAATAGGTTACTTAAATATGAAAAAACTTACTAGTAGATGTTCTGAACAATCTGTGTTGATGACTAAACTTGAATGCAGATTTGTCAAATATGCTCATATATTTTGACTTTATAAAGCGAACACTGGTACACGATCTAATATGGCGAACACAAATCTGGAGGAAAAAATCTCAAGTATTAAAAAGGTAGTGTCTTACAACTGAAACTTACTGTAATGTATATAGATTCTAAATTGGCACAGTCTATACGTGTCATATGTACTTATATAACACTTATGCAGTCAAAAGCATAAAAGCATTTTGTCTTCACTAGTGAACAAAAATCATTACAAGATTTGGCATCAGATATATACTAGATATTGTTTCTAAGCAACTGCTATATATTTTACTAAGATTACACACACACACACACACACACACCACAAATACAGCCATTTGAAATATTCATATGCAAAATGCATGCTAGAGAGAATTCTCAATGTGAGGAAAAATCTGTACATTTACCTTTGTCATTATAGCAAGAATAGATGGATCAGAGATGTTAATTAGAAAGTAATTGATCTTAGAATTGCTCTTCCATTCCCTTTTAAAATAATCTAGGATAGACACATCCCTTCAGATAGGTACTCTTTAACATCAACTTTATTAAATTAATTTATCATTTTAGGGTATCACTTGTATAATTTCTTTACATCTTAAATTATACTCAGTCCAGAAATCTAATTTAGGAATCAATACTCTAGTCTGTAAAGTTCTATAGCGGCATCATATAATCACAGAGGCAGTAATTTTGGGTAACAGCCTAAAAGCCAAGAGTGCTTCCACTGAAGTTAATGTGTATCTTATCATTAACCTCAATGGCAGTTAGATCAAGTCCTTAGAGACAGAAACAAATTTCCTACTTTAGCATGACATGTTTATTTTAATTTAATTCTGGTGTTACGTTGTCTAAAAAGGATCCAGAAAACTAACATAAATAACTTTAGATAAATTAACTTCTGAAATTTACTACAAAATATAATACTCCGCGCCCCAAACTCAGGTGCTACTATGTACCTCAAGCAGCTCAAACTGTAAAATTTAGACATTATCTTCTTAGAGGATCCAGAAAACAGGATACCTGCATGGGAAAGTTTGCAATTATGTGTTTTAAGTTAACATTTTTTAGCTCATAGTTCAGACAAATAGAAAAGCATATTAACTTCCTACAGACTAGTGGTTCTCAAACTTTTCCTCTCACGCCTCCCCTTACAGGTAATAGAATATGTTGCACAACTCCTCTCCAGAGGCTATACGTGGGGGGTCAGGGTGGAGAGCAGGTACTCGGGGCTGAGCTGCAGCCAAGACTAGTTTGGAGTGGAACTGGGGGCAAAGCAGGGCTGAATGGCACTCCCCATCCTCTTGTGGGGGCTGGCCTGGCCTTTCTATGCCCCCCAATGTGACATGCCCCACAGTTGGAGGATCACTGATAAAAACAAAGCATATTAAACTTCCCCCATTGACTGGGAAAGAATTTTTTTATATTGTACCTTTCATATGAAAGGTAATACAAGAATACTGTGCAATATGGAATTAGGCACTGTTCATATATTTGTTATGCATATTAGTATATATAAATTGATCTGCTATATAAATACCTATAACCAGTGCTTTTATTGTGACAGTACTGCTCGGTACACAGTACCGGCACCTCCAGACGCAGTATCAGTACCTGCAGTCAGAGCTCAACAACTTTTCCCCTGGAGTACCGAACCCCCCCCCTTTTTTTTTAAACAAAAAAAGCACTGCCTATAACTATTTTGTTCCTTTTCAGAAACAAATATTTATATAGCACAGGCTAACTCTAACAAGATTTCAGTGTCATTTTCAGTTACCTTTTAGCTACTTGTTATTGAGAGTTTTTGTTGAGCCAGGATGAATATGTTTTTAATTCTCCCTATGAATATCCCTTCCTGACTATTTTCATGACAAAAGTTTAGCAAAATAATAGTAACAAACTATAGTAGCTCTTGTTTTATGAAAGCACTTAAAGTTTATGGAAAGTTTGATTGCATTTTAATCAAATATGAATGACCTTTCTGCTTTGATTTTAGCATTTTGAAAGGCTTCTTGGTTACAGGTTCACATCTCCATTTAAGATCACGTCTATATATATATATATATATATGATGCATCTGACGAAGTGGGTCTTTGCCCATGAAAGCTTATGCTCCAATAAATCTATTAATCTATAAGGCGCCACAGGACTTCTCGTTTTTGTAGATTCAGACTAACACAGCTACCCCTCTGATACATGGCTATATTGTTTGCTCAATAAGGCTTATTCATTCAGAACATACCACACAATTCTTATCCTCTTATAAAGCTCCTACCTGGAAAATGCCCAATATTTACCTTAATAAATGATCACAAGCAGCAGGCTCAAGCCTCTGAACTATCACTAAATCTGAAGTTTTATGAATGGTTTCCATTTGATTTTAATATTGGGTAACCACCGAAGATAGTAAATTAGTACCGTCACTGCCAAAAAAATAAACTTGTTTTGGTACCAAAGAGTGTCAGTGCAGTTTTGAGTTGACATTTGTAGGAATAATTCAAAACTACTGCAGTGTTTTAAATTAAAGCTGGTTTTGGTTTTTAATACTACACATTCTTTACTAAAAAACAAGATGATTAAGATATTAAATGAATCTTTAAATGGATTATTCAGTACATAGTCTCTTTATACAGTAAAATACTCTTTTCTTAACTGTTCAAATCCACAAACGCTGGTAATTTCAATGCAGAATATAGCAATATTTATTGTTTCATTAAACAATTTATAAATTAATTTATTTTGGCATAAAATAAGTGATTCGCCCAATTAATGCTATACTAGCTGTAGCATTTAAATAATCCAACAAATATAGGAATATTAAACAAATAATCCAATCTTTGTAGAATTGGGCCTTCGTTAGAAAGTGAGTCAAAACAAGCTTTGTAGCTAAATCCAGAAAACAATTATGAAAACAAGTGTTTGACATACAGGGTTTGTCTTTACTGTACAATGAACATGGTTTCTTGGCAACCAGTCTGAACACCAGAGTTAGTCTAGACTGAGTATGACTGTTTCCACAGTAAAGCCATACCCATGTTACTGGCCTCACTGTTTCTGCACTCATATGGGACATATCTATGGTTCTTTATGCTGAGATATTAAGACCCAGACAATTGTCGAAAAACTTGTCTGTCCTTCAAGAGGAGTTACAGGAAGGGTATTGGAAGACTACCAGTACTTAAGTGATTTTGCCTGGATCCTCACCGTATAGTGGGTTGGTTCCTGCACAAGTGAAAGCAGCATTCAGATTCTAATATATACCCAGCTAGCCTGGATATAAATTACCTTCAAACCTGGGTCACAAGTTTTTCTGTGTAGATGATATGGAGGCATGGGCTAAAATCTGGGTAAGAGCCCACATTGACTGCACAGTGAAGATGTACCCATAACTATATTTCCATCACCACTGCCATTGTCTGACAATTACAGTAAGACAACAGTCATCCCAGGCAAATGCTAAAAATATTTCCAAAATAATCTGTATGAAGAAGACTGAGGCGATCCCCATCTCACATGCACTATTGTAGCCAAATTGTTACAGCATTGGTTCTGCTTGATCCAATTTCGCTCCTAGTGTATGTCTAGACTGCATCCCTCTGTCGGCAGAGGGATGCAGATTAGGCAGGTTGACATTGCAAATGAGGCAGGGATTTATCGCAAGGAGGTTTACAGGATCTGTCGAAAAAGGCTTTCTTTCTCGACAGATCCCCCTCTGGACTGCTGCTTTTTGCGGACAAAGTGCTGAGTCAGCAAAACGCGGTGGCCATTTTTATGCAAATTAGGCACGGGATATTTAAATCCCTGCCTCATTTGCAATGTCGACCTGCCTAATCTGCATCCCTTTGCCGACAGAGGGATGCAGTCTAGACATACCCTACATTTTTAGATAGAACACAGGCGCATTGTACTTTTCTCAATCTATACAGGCAGTCCCCGACTTACGCGGATCCGACATACGTCGGATCCGCACTTACGAACGGAGCTTTCTCGCCCCGGAAGTCGGGGCGAGAAAGCCCCGTTCGTAAGCTGCTCCGGTGCCCCTGGTCTGCTGGAGACCGTCTCCAGCAGACCATGGGCACCGGGCGGGTTCCCGCGCTTCTGAGGCTTTGCCAGAGCAAAGCCTCAGAAGCGCGGGAACCACTGCTGCTGCCCCTTGAGACCTGGTGCCTGTGGTCTGCTGGGGACGGTCCCCAGCAGACCACAGGCACCCGGACTGAAGCCGCAGCCGCGGGGGGTCCCGCGCCTCTGAGGCTTTGCCAGAGCAAAGCCTCAGAGGCGCGGCACCCTGCTGCCACTGCGGCTCTGCTCCCCGTGTCCCTGGTCTGCTGGGGGGGGGGGGGGCGCAGCTAGTGTGCTCCCCCCCCCCCAGCAGACAAGGCTTTTGTTTTGGACTCTGGGGCAGAGCAGCTGGGGCGCTGCCGATTGGTCCTGCAGCGCCCGTGGGCACTACTGGACCAACCCGGCAGCACCCCAGCTGCTCTGCCCCAGGTCCTGATTCAGCCGCTGCTGGTCAGTTTCAGCAGCGGCTGAATCAGGACGTCTGGGGCAGAGCAGATGGGGTGCTGCTGGGTTGGTCCAGTAGCACCCCAGCTGCTCTGCCCCAGGCGTCCCCAAGTCAGCTTCTGCTGAAACTGACCAGCGCTGACTACAGGAAGCCCGAGGCAGAGTTGCTCTGCCCCGGGCTTCCTGGAATCAGCTGCTGATCAGTTTCAGCAGCAGCTGACTTGGGGACGCCTGGGGTTCTTAAGTTGATTCTGTATGTAAGTCAGAACTGGCGGTCAGTTTCAGCAGTGTCTGAATCTGGAGGCCAGTTCTGACTTACATACAGATTCAACTTAAGAACAAACCTAGTCCCTATCTTGTACGTAACCCGGGGACTGCCTGTAGCTGTCCAGCTGCTACTGTGAAACTAGCAGTATAGTCTGATGACATATTCCCTTAAGGCTTTGTTACCATTATGTACTCAGAGCTATCATTTAAGACCATATAAAAGGTTCAATTAGCAGAGAATGCAACTGCTCTCTTCCTATGTGGGATAGATGGAAAAGCACATTTGCTCCTATCTTTGCACTGGCTGGTAGTTGGGAAGGTACAATTCAAGATGTTGATCTGTACAAACCTGAATTAAAGTTCTGGGAACAAGTTGAAAGAGATCACCTCTTGCCTTCTATCTAGTCATGTCAATCCAATGCAAATGGATAAAAGAGCCTCTTATCTAAACAGTTTTCCTCCAATATGAAAAGCAGGTAACCCGATTAGTTCAACTAATACGACAACATGCAGAAACAAAAAGTTGCAGTGTTCAAAATGCTTTGACAATTAAAGCGTGTTGAATATTGTCTAAAAAATGGGTGATTGCAAAACAGTCTATTGAGAATGATCACAAAAATCCTTCATTACAACACATTAAATGAATCCCAAATGAGGGAAAAAGTGGTAACTCTGTGACTTGATGGAAGTGGATATAATTGTTTATAGTGGATATAACTATATAGCTGATGAGACACTGTTGGGACAAAAATAATATGCACTTCTCTCACAAAACAGGATATTCATTTTAAATGGATTTTCACCTGGAAAATATCATACTTTCATTTTTGTGAAGTTTCACACAACAGCAACCATATCATCCCACATCAACATGCTTCAATAAAAGTTATAATATAGACAACTACAAATACGGAGCATCATTTTGCAAAAACATTTTTAATTGATGAGATTACAATGTTTATTAAAAGCAGGATGCTTAAACACCTTGAACAAAAGGCTCCTTGTTCTAGATCTGGAGCTACAAACTCAATGTGGTTGTAATGCAGACATAGGGACCATATTAAAGAGATATAGAGTAAGTGTGCCTTGGTGTGGCTTGGACATACCTAAGATACAGGAATGTATTAGTACAGGAAGATAATTGACATCTGCATGGGGTAAACTAATGCAGCGAGACGGAAGAATGCAAGGGTTATCCAAAAAGGGTAAAGCTAGCTGGCTTATGAGAACGTATATTTGAAGCATGAATTTCCTTGTAGTGGTGTTTGTTTATTGAAGGGATATGAAATGGTAAGGGAATACTTATACTGGGGTATCTGGGCTGAGAGGTTATGAGGTGAGGTGGAGTCCACATGAGGATGCCTATGGTGGAGGGCTCTGGCATGGGGGCAGCAATGAGGTGTCTGGGACAAGAGCTATGGCAAGAGACAGGTCAGCACAGGGGAGTCTGTGACGTAGGCTATGGCACAGGGATGGGTCCCCCACGGGTGTCTGTCTGGGACGGGAGTCTGGGTGTCGGGGATCGGTTTGCACTGAAGTGACTAGGAATCTGGGATGTTGAGGACAGGTCTAGGGTTGCCAGATGTTTGATTTTGAACCAGGCAGTCCAGTATTTGAGCTTTCTGTTCAGGAAACAAATTGAGACAATATAAATGTCTGGTATTTTCTAAATAAGATGCAACGTGGATTGTGATGTAATGTCAAGTGTGTCTGGTATTTTTGTTGAAACCATCTGGCAACCCTGGACAGGTCTGCATGGAAGGGTCTGGGACAGGGCACTAGGGCGTCTAGGCGAGGGACTCTGCCGTGTTAGGACAGGGCAGGTCTGCACTGAGGTATCTGTGGCAGGGGCTCTGGGCTGGGGACGCGCCCGCACTGGCGCTCCGCAGAGAGGGGAACTGAGGCAGAGATCTGCAGGGTCTCTCTACCAGGGTCGCTCCCCCACCCGGGGCAGCACCTCCCCGACGGGCCCACACACCCGAGAAGGCGGAGGTGCACGCGCTGCCTGCCCCTGACAAGGCACTCCGCCCCCCTTACCAGGCGCCCCGCAGTCCGCGAGCAGCTCCTCAGCGCCCTCACAGTCGCCATCTTAATCGGGAAAGAGAGGGAGCCCCTCACGCCCCCCACACCTCCCACCTGTCAACCAATCAGAGGACAGCGTCAGACAACAGCCAATCAGAGGGTAGAGGACTAGCCCACGCCCCCCTCATTAAAGGAGCCAGTCGGTTGATGCACGGAGTGACAAGGTCTTGGGGTACCACTTTGTTTGGGCGCGCGGAGCTTTGTGACTAGGGCGTTCCCCAAAGGTTATAGTGCAGGGGCCGGGAGTCCCGGGAGACTGGCACTGCAAAACAGGGGGCGGAGGAAGGCACCATCGGCAGCTTCAAAGCGATCCCGTCTTACCCACGTGAATTCACGAAGCTTTACTAAGGTTCACCTGTGCCAGAGTCTCCATGCGTATGCTCGTACCACCACCAAAGGTGGCCCCGCCTTCCTTGGTGTCGGAAATGATTCTTTCCTATTCCTATATAGCAAAGACACAAACGACAGGCCGGGGGATGAAATGCATTACAGCCCTCAGTCTTCATCAGTGATGATTGCACTGATTGAAGCACCTGTAAGGATGCTGTCCATGCACACAGTTAACGAACTTGGGGGAAGGAGGAATGATGGGTTTTCTTTGATTTGTCAGTTATACGGGTTTTAATGACTTAACCTACAGATATAAAAATTCAGTCAGACTGAAATATGACTGTAAAATGGAATTTTCCTTTTAAATTTAATAATGAACATTAAAAGATTATCAAATAAAGTTTGCATGTCTCACTCTTCATTTTAGTTCTAACTTTGTGACATTTTATTCATATTTTTACTTAACTCAATATTCTCAGAACAGAGCCTTACAAATCTGCAGATATCTGAGGATCACTTTTGCAGATCATAGATTGGATGCAGAAACAAAATTTGTATCTGCACAGGGCTAAATCTTTCAGCTTTCACAGTAACTGAAAATACACACATGCTGTCAAAACTGTCTGTATCTACACAGTAAGGAATTGTCCACATTTAGGTTCCTAATGTGGATGCAGTTATATTGGTGTAAATGTGTTTATGACTACATAGTTTATTCCTGTAGAGGAAGGAGAATAAGCCATACCAGTAGATGAACTTTTACTCCAGTATAACTGCATTCAAGCTGCAGATTATACTAATATAACTACCGTATACATTTAAAAACATACACAACCCCAAACATAATTCACTGGGATAAAATCTGTAAGAAATATATCCCTTTATTTTATGCCCCTTTTTTGTTTTGTTTATGTTGACATATTGCACTCATCTTCTGTGCAGCTATTATAATAATATTTGGACATTACCAGTCCACACCAACTGTTTAATGATTACTTTATTGTAAAAGAAAATGCTCCTTGAAGTCCTGCAGTGTCTACAATTAAAGATCTGCAGCACTGGAAATCAAGCATTCTCTTTTTTAATATTGTAAGCAAGTACGTTGTTATCTAGACGCTTACTCTCATTAGTGGCACGCAAGCTACATTTTAGAATTCAATTCCTCCTCTGTGGTCTCGACTCCCAGAATGTAAAAACTCCTTACAGTCCATTAAAGTTCTGCTACAGAGTTCCCCTGCAGCAGAAACAAACATTCTCATGAAACATAAGCCTGCTTTCAGACAGTAAAGCACATAGCTGCTTAAAAGCTGTTAGAATATGGCCGATGATATATTCTCTGCTGCTCTTCTCCGCGCCTCTAGGAATAGGTTTTGCAGGAGGATGGAAGGGTCGGTAAGGAAGCACAGGTGAAATGTGCTGCTAACGCGGAAATGTAAACAAAGGGAAGTGATCTCAGTTCCCACTGACGGTCAGAGGTGCCAGCGTGAGAGGGAGCTTTGCGTGTCGCAGGAGAGGAGCCAAGATCTGGGCGCTATTCCTCACCCCCTCCCCCAGCTTCTCTCGCGGGAGGGACTGGAGCGGGCTGGACGCGAGGGAGAGTCGGGCCGGGTCTATCCGTTCTCCGAGCTGCAAAGCCGCAGTGGCGAGGGGGCCCGGCGCTGCAGCTGTCAGCCAGCCAGTGGCGTTTCAGCGCTGGCGTCAGCCTAGTCCGCCGCTACCTCCGGGGCCGGCTGCTGCGTCTTGACTCTCCCCAGCCACGTGTTACCGGCTCCGGCTCCAGCTCCGGCCTAGCGAGACTGTTCCGCCGCGGCCTCGCTCTGTGCAGAGCCCAGCCAACTCCCCGTCGCCTGGGCCGCGCCTTTCCGTGGAGGCGCCGCGGCTCCCTGTCGCCCATGGACGGAGACAGGGTGGAGATAGATGGCGGGGTCATGGAGGGGGTGAGTCCAAGCCCGGCCCGGCCTTCCTGATGCAGCATCCGCGCTGGGCACCTCGGGGCCGGCCCGGCCCGGCGAGGGAGCATGAATGCCGGGCTGGGCTCCGGCCTTAGCTGGCTCCCTGAGGAGATTCAGTGTGTGCTGGGGGGACGCTGGCCTGGATCCCTGGCTGGCGGGTGGAGGAGAAGGGGCTGGATTTGGACCCCTGCTGGGAAGGGAGATGGGGATTGTTAGCTTGGCTTGGGGGCCTTGTAGAGGAGGGGGATGGAGGAAGAGCCCTGGCCCAGCCATCCCTGCCCTGTGCTCCGTGGGGCTGCTGACCACCTGCCTCCTGTTCACAGGGTGGCCAGATCTTGCGAGTCTCCACGGCCTTGAGCTGCCTGCTGGGGCTTCCCTTGCGTGTGCGGAGGATCCGAGCTGGGAGGAGCCAGCCTGGCCTCAGGTAAGCTTCCCCCAGTGACCCAGAACTGAGAGATGTCTCCTTGAAACGTGTTTGGGAAAAACTGTGCGTAAAGCTCTGAGGGGTGGCAGGAAAACATCCCTTTCTGGTAGGGCTGGTCCTAACCAATGGGCAGCCCCAGGAGACTTCCTGTAGGGATGCCAGATGGCTTAAAAAAATACTGGACTAAAATTTGTCAAGCAAAAAAAAAGGGGGGTCAGGGAGGATTCAGTAGCCCGCCCCTAAGATCAGCTCTGTCAGCAGCCCCTTGAAAATGACAGCCGCTGGCAACCTCCTGCCCGCCTCTAAGGCAGCTCTGCTCTCTAGCACACCTGGCATTGGCTCAGATGCCTTCTGTGTTGTTGTGACACTAATGTAATTCCAGCTCAGATAGCAGTGGTGGCTGTGCTAGACTTAGGCAGGGCATGAGCATTTTTACTATAAATTAAAATTCTCAAATCTGGGACTCTCTGATTTGGCAACATCCGTGGTCCGGCAGCGCCATGGATGCTGCTGGACCAAAGAGCCCCAGAGGAAGCAGGAGCAACGCAGGGGCTGGGAAGCCCTGGGTGGGCCAGGCAGCATCGAGGTGGGGGGGGGCAAGCAGTATTTGGGGAGCCCTTGCCCTGGCTGGGATCCTGGTGTTAGCCAGGCCAGACAGCAGCCAGGGAACTCCTGGCCCAGCCGGGGAATCCCCAACATTAGCAGGCCCAGGTGAACAGGGATTCCCAGCCCCAGCTGGGAAACCTGTGTCTGCAGCAGAGCTGCCTGTGGTCATTCAGCGCTGGCCAGGAGTTCTGGCAAATCCCTGGTGGCAGTGGGGCTAGAGTGCCTGGGCCTAAAGTGGGCCTGGTGGAGGCAGGTGGCTGGAATCCCCAGCGGCAATGGGGCTAACCCTAGCAGCTGGGTCGGGCAGCCAGGCGCCCTGGCTAGGGAACCTCCAGGGAACACCCTGCGGCAGCAGGGCCAGCAACATCCAAGTGGTCTCCACCAGGAACCACGGGAGACCCTGGAGCAGCAGGTGGGCAGCTGAGTGGGGAGCCGTGCCGGGCTAGTGTTAGGGGGGCCAGTGGCAGGGCAGGGAGCCCCCAGGAGAAGAGCTCAGGAGTGGGGCAGCCAGCAAGGGAGCACTGACATCTCCTGGTCCAGCAAACTCCTTCATCTGGGACAGCTCATGTCCCAGGGGTGTGAGACCAGGGAGGTCCAACCTGTACCACATTGCCTAACACTACCTATATTGAGGTTTCCAGGGCCCAATACTGAAAACACCATCAGGCTCTAGCCAGATTATACTCGTATTCCTTCCTTTTCACTAGAACTACACGATTGCTCCTGCAATATTAAGAGATTTTTAGCAAAAGATCGAAGCAGATAAGGGCTTTGTGTCAGGAAAGGATACTGGACTGAACTCCTGAAACTCTGTAAAGACCTAACCTGCTTACTGTTGTACTTCATGTAAATGTATTAGCCTCAAATATATACTTTACATCACCAGTATTTTGTCATGGAAAGAGTATTTGAATTTGCATCACCGAGGAGAGCATCTGTCCCCATGACCCTCCACTTGGGTCTAGCTGCTTGATTCCCTTTCCTGTCAGGTACCCTGACAGTAACACTATATTAGAAGAACATAATATGATGATTTGCAATCTGTAATGATCAAAACTGTAAAATGTTTGGTCAATGTACAGTAAAAAATTCCATCCCTACCAAGAGAGACTAAAAACCTGTCTATAAAAATGCCCTCCAAATAGTGAGTATCTCTATCCCAAGGCATGAAGGTGTGAATGCTTTTACCTACTGTTTAAGGAGCTGATGGTGAATGACTTTTTATTTGGCTGGTGCCGAAACCATGTAGGTTTGTGTAGGACACTTGGCAATAATTTGAGAAACAAAACCTGAAACAACAAAAAGTGGTCATATTTGTTTTTTTTTTTAAATTGCCATCTAGCAGTTGTATACACCTCCAATTGTTTTTGTATTTAATTGACAGTGTCAGTTTGAAACTAGTCATATTAAATTAAAATCATTTTGATGAAGTTCACCTGCCTTGTCTTTGAGTATATTTGCACACTTCTAAAAAAGTTTTGACCTTGTTTTCCTATTTTATTTCCTTGACATTTTTTTTCAACTCTTGCTTTGTGGGCTGGTATTGCAGGCGACCTCTGATCTAAGGATGTAAATATCCCTTAAAAATGTTAACCAGTTAAATGATATCATTTTAATTGATTAACTAGGGTCTAGATAGCCTCAGGTGGGTAGGAGAGCCTCCAGCCTGTCCCAATGTGCAGCAGAGGATGCTCTAGTCCAGCCCGGCCACTGGTTAACCATTACTTGGTAAGCATCACCCGGTAAGGGTGATTCTTACTAGGTAACTGGTGAACACTTTATATCCCTACTCCGATCACCCTGTTGGGTATGTAACTCTGAGATTCTTCTTGCGTCAAGTGACCGCCTCTGATTCTATGCCAATCCTTCTCTCTGGCTCTATGTATTAAGGAACTAGAATGAAGTTCATCACATTTCTGACTGCATCTTGGCTCAAGTTTGAACATGTTCTTGCAGGGAGGGCAAGGAATTCCTGCTGCACCCACCTTTCTACGCTGTTTTGCTTCTGTGGAGGAGAAACAGGATATCCACTAATTTAAAATCCTACTCTGCTTCTTGTCTTGTTCCTATTTGATTACAGACAGCCAAGAAATTCTGTGGGAATGAGTTTGAATTTCTTCTGCATTGATTAGGGGTGAAGCTTGTAATTGTACTATTCAAAAGCTTCAGAGGGGTAGCCGGGTTAGTCTGTAACAGGAAAAACAACAAATAGTCTAGTAGCAGCTTAAAGATTAACAAAACATGTAGCTGGTACCATGAGCTTTCGTGGGCACAATCCACTTGTTCAGATGACAGCTGTATACAATAGATCGAGAAATGTGTCTGGGATGGAAGCTAGAGGCATGAAAGTGAGTGTAGGGTCGGTAGGTTTCTAGTATAGGGTGGTGGAAATTTGTCCATTATTTAATTATACTGTAGTGTCAAGGAAGTGGATTTCTTGTGTGGACTGATCCAGGCTGAGGTTGATGGTGGGGTGGAAGTTGTTGAAATCCCGGTGAAATTCTTCAAGGTTTCTTTCCTGTGGGTCCATATGATGATGTCATCAACGTAGCGTAAGTAGAGTAAGGATGTTAGAAGGCTAGAGCTGAGGAAACGTTCAAGGTTAGCCATAAAGACGTAGGCATATTGTGGTGCCATGCGGGTGCCCATGGCTGTGCCACTGACTTGAAGATACAAATTGTCTCCGAAGTAGTTGTGGGTCATCCGTCATCTGAAGAAGTGGGTTGTGCCCACAAAAGCTCATGATACCATCTACATGTTTTGTTAGTCTTTAAGGGGCTACTAGACTATTCGTTGTTTTTCAAATTGTACTATTGTTCAGTTCGTAATTGTAATGTAAAGTGCGTGAGTAGGCAATCTGATGTATGTCTTAATGTATGTCTTGACTTGAAGACCTCAACATCTGTCTGGACTAGAGATGATTCGAGATTTATGTGATGGGCAGCTGGAGGGTGGAGAAATTGGTTCAACAGAAATAACCTTCACTCCTGGGAAGATCAAAGGTGGAACCCACATAGCAAATACCAAAACAGCAGGGTATGTGTATTTTAATACCTATTGTTAACTGATGTAATAGTTAGTGTTCACTATTCTTCAGTAGTTTTCAGGTTATGGCAAAAATGACCACAAAAATTGAAAGAAATTCATGCTGAGGGGACTGCTGCTAACCTTATAGTTGTTAGCCAATATGTTTAGTAATGAAAATGTACAAGAGAAATAAACAGGAAACCTATGTTAATTTCCATCTCAAGAGTGAGTTTGGAAAACTAGATTGATCAAAGATAAAACAAAATTTGTAGGGAAAGTTCTTTATTTTTAGTCTTGTAAAGAAACAACAGTGACAAAAAGGTACTTGTTAGGATTTTGGCAGGGTAATATATGTTAGAGGAATGTAAATGTAATTTCAGTAATGATTATCTTCAGGCTCTTTGCTGTCTGTCTGACATTTTGTGGTTTAGCTGGATTTTACATCACCTTTGTGTTTTCCAATTCCATTTTAGGAGTGTGTGCCTACTAATGCAGGTAGCAATGCCCTGCGTGCTCTTTGCTGCTTCCCCTTCAGAGCTTCGTTTAAAAGGTGGGACTAATGCTGAGATGGCTCCACAGATAGACTACACAGTGATGGTATGGATCAGCTTCTTTGACTAGCTAAATCTTTCAGGTGCACAAGTAACGTATCTAGGTTCCTTTTGCTGCTTCATATCATTAATGGGAATTGTAGAGTAATCAAAGCAGTTTGTTTCTTTTTTGCTGTTTCAAGCATGAAATAAAATACAACAACCTAAGTTTTCTTTAAACCAGGGGTGGAGAACATTTTTTTATGTTGGGTGCTGCTGACCCACAGAAAAATCAGGTGGGAGCTGCATACAAGTGAAAAGTGGGGGGAAAATCCAAAACCTTCACTGACATGGCCCCGAGTGAGAAGGAGAAAAACATTCTGCACATTCCTCTCGTACAGCAGAGCTTGGAGGACCCAAGCAAGTAAATTTTGGGTCCTCCAGCCCTGCAAGAGGGGAATGGAACACCAGCGCAGGCTCCCCAGTGCTGGGGGAGGGAGCCCTGAGCCTTGGGGACCAGATCTAGGCAGGCCAGGGCCTCATTTGGCCCATAGACTTTAGGTTTCCCACCTCTGCTTTAAAAACTAAACTATCCAACTGAAGTGTGGTTAGTATAGGAATATTGTACTATTAATATTGATTTTATAGCACAAGGGTCAGCAACCTTTTCAAACTGAAGAGCCAAACTACATCAAAATTCAGAACACGTGGCAACAAAGAATGCCAATTTGCATGACTGAAAATACACAACTTAATATTATTGATAATTGACATAATGAGTAATAGCATAAATGAAACATTGTAATCACAGACTTTATTTAATGGGACTTCTGCTGCTGTATCTTTCTACACAGATCTTTGAAGTTTACATCATAACTGGTCAAATCCAGCATCATGCACACATTTAGGCTGTCTTCTGTCATTCTTATGGCAGGGGGCTGGGTTAGAGTGTATGAGGGGCTCACGGCAGCAGAATGGGGTGCATGATGGACTCAGGGCACAAGGGGTGTGTGGAGGTGCAGGAGTGTTATGGCAGGGGTTGGGATTTTTGGAGGTACAGGAGGCTGGGGATATGGGAGTAAGAAGGGGCTCAGAGCAGGGGGTTCAGGTGTATGATGGCCATAGGGTTGGTGTATGGGGGGGCAGGAGTTTTGATGCTGTGGCTAGATGGGGGCTGAGCCACAACTGGGGGCTTGTTGGCCAAGCTTCATTTTTAAACAAAGTAAAATATTATGTCCAACACAAAATGTTTCAACTTTGTCTTTATTTATGGCACAGGTGGGGAACCTTTTTTGGGTCAGGGGCCACCACTGAAAACTCAGTTGGGGACCACACAAGTGAGAAGCAAAAAAACCCTCTAAAACCCTCAACCCTCACTAGTGTGCTCCCCTCCCAATCGAAACACCTCACTCCCCTGGTGCTCCAGCCCCATA
The DNA here is from genome assembly GCF_052426305.1 of Pelodiscus sinensis. NCBI lineage: Eukaryota > Metazoa > Chordata > Testudines > Trionychidae > Pelodiscus > Pelodiscus sinensis. Next base: position 41,259,691 of record NC_143060.1, read on the forward strand.
GTGGGGGGGAGGGACAGGGAGGACTGAGGTTCAAGGCCTCAGGCCAGATTTACTCTTCTGGGGTTCCAAGGTAGTAGATTTTGTGCCTCCCCCCCAGGCTCTAGGTTGGGGCCAAAAATAAGGCATTAACTGTGTGGGGCAGGGCTGTCAGTGAATGAGATAGGCATGGGAGTACAGGATCTGTGCAGGAGGTGGGGTGTATGAGATGGGGCGAGTGTGAGGTCTCGCCAAGGGGGCAGGCTGCCTAGGTGGAGGGCAGGAGTGGGCTGGGTGCTGGCTGTTTGGCCAGGGGGCAGAGAGTTCCTGACCTGGGGGCAGAGGGCAGGAGGGATTTTGGACAGAGGACAGGGGGTATCTGGCCAGGATGCAGGGGTGTGGGAATTTTGGGCAGGGAGCAGAGGGCAAAGGGTGTCTGGACATGGGGCTGGGCGCAGGAGGCAGGCTGTCTGGCTGAGAGGGTGAGTGGGTGACACTTACTTGTTTACGTGCAGCGCAGCAAGCACCCTATAACACACCTTCCACTGCTCCTATTCCCCATCAGGAAACCTCCAGGAAGGATTGGTAGGGGAGACTGCAGGAAGTGTGTCCCAAGGCAACAAATTACCAGTATGCGGGGAGCCATCTTTGGTTCCTGGTTTCCCCCACACCGGGGGGTGGGGGAGAGGAGGAAAATGCTGTTGCACCAAGTTATTTTTAGTGCTGTTTGTTCCCTGCATGCCAGATCTGGGAGCCTTGGGGCTTTCTCCTCTCCCTCCCCCCACTAGTGTTCCAGTCTTGCAGAGGGCATAAGGCTGCCACATCAGCGCTGGCTCCCTGCTGCAGGGAGAGTAAGGGGGGGCTGAGTTGGGGCTCCTAGAGAGCCATATTTGGCTTGCGAGCTATAGGTTGCCGACCCCTGCTAGAGAATATGCTTAAAGGCAACTGACGCCTCATATAATTCCTTGAAACATAAAGAAGTCTGCCTCTACTTGCCTATTTCTCTTCCTTTATTTTAGTTGCTGAAGATCATTTGAATTAAAACAGTCTTTCTATGCTAGAAATGCTAAGTATTAATAGGGGAGGAAGGAAGAAGGCCCATAAAAGTCTCTTACAAAATGGTATGCAGACTAAAATGTGCAGATCCTGCTCTAATTCATTTTGCCTGACACTGACCATTTTCTACAGTGTATTTTGAGATCTTCACAGTAGAAAAAATATATATATTCTTTTCTCTAAGGGTTGAGTAGGTGGGTGGGACATGTTAAACACAAAACAGTTCTCTATTTTTAAAGTATGTTTACTCCTCAGGTCCTTAAACCAATACTTGAAAAGTTCACTATGACATTTGACTGTGACATAAAAAGGAGGTAAGTTGAATGTTCTTGGCTTCTGAAATACTATGTGCCAGTGGCCTGTTTGTAAGTGGAATATGATTCCTTTACATTGGGGTGCTTTGTCCAGACTGTCAGAATACACTAGACAGTTTTTTGTTTACCTCAGTGGAAGTTGTATCAGGCCTGCTAAGGCCTTGTGAAATTCAGTTTACCCACCTATGAAAAAAAGATAAGAAGATTTATCTACTCATGGTTGTCTAATCTTTGTAAATTACTTCAGAAACCTTAAATGAAAATGTTACTTAAGCATAGAGTATTATTTTAATTTCTTATAGTATTTAGTAGGGATGTTAAATTCAGATTAATTAACTAATTAAGTAGTCTATAAGGGCATCTCTGTATTTGAACTGTAGCAAGAACCCTGTCGGGTTCTTGCTACAGTTCAAAAGTGGAAGTCCCACTTCTGCTCCCCTGCTTGCTGCCTCTCCCTGATAGAAGCAGCAAGGGAGGGGGGGAAAGTGACTAGTCGATCACTAGTTAACTTTCCAATAAGCTTCTGCTTATCAGCTAGTCAACTAGTCGCTTACATCCGTAGTGTTTACCTTGCTAGCTGCATGAGATACAGTCTCTACCCCAAGAAACTTAATGTCTGCTTTTAGGCATAATTTGACACACAATTATTACAAGTAAAAAAAGCCCATTTGCTAAATAAGAATTATATCATTCATCATTTTCTGACAAAACAAAATATAATATAAAATGAACCTGAATAAATGTGAGTTAAGCTGTATAATGCTTAAATAGATTTAATATGTCCTCCGGGTTAGCTGAAAAAAAAAAGCATCAAATATAATATAAAAGCCCTATTTAGTTGCAAATCAACATTTTAACAATTGAAAAGTTTATGCACTATACAATTAAAACGTTTTATTTAAATTTTCTGCTTGCTGATTAAAATCAGTGATTTAAATTACATCAATTAAAATTAATTTACTCTGTTTGTACACATTTCTAAAAAATACATCACTTACATTTCTAAGTCACTTGACTGGTCTAAAATGGCATGGTAAAGCAATCAGATGTCCTAAATCCATTTTCAGTTTTCATACTTCTAGGAATAATTTAGTTTGCAATGTTATGGATCCCTTTTCTTTGCATTTAACCATATCTAATTGCCATTTTAATAGGGGCTACTACCCCCAAGGTGGTGGTGAAGTAATAGTTCGAATGTCACCAGTCAAACAGTTAAGCCCAATAAATTTAACTGAACGTGGCACTGTGACAAAGATACATGGAAGAGCATTTGTTGCCGGAGCCTTGCCCATTAAAGTGAGTGGCCGTAATATTTCGTGGTATAAAGGTCTATAATTGTATATAATAAATACTATACTACTATTTGTATATTATGCAGTCTTTATAAGTTATGTACATTTATTGGTATTTTTTTTCTGTAGTTCTTCATCTTGTAAACCCAGGCATCCAACTGTACCGAGCTTTCAAGGAGAGGAAAATTATAACAAATACAAATTTAGGGAATTCTAAAATGTTACTTGTTCTTGTTCTTATTAAGTTATGGTAAGACCCAAAATGGGAAGAGAAAAACATTGTCCAAGTTGTAAACATTCAGAAGCTTTGGCAGATATTCATGATTGGATGCCTTTCTAAAAGATAGGCTTGAGCATGACCAGAAGTAATGAATTTGATGCAGAGTTCTTTTGTTGAAGATGTCTAGCCTGTATTATACAAGCGGTCAGGCTACATGAACCTAATGACCTTTCTGATCTTAAAATCTGTGAACATATGAAAAAGTGTTTGGAAAGCTTATAGCACAGAGGTAGGTACAGTTTCTGTCCTAAAGTGCTTGTAAACTGGGACACAAGATAGGTCTCTGCTTCATAAAATTGTGATTTTTAAGATCAGATCTCTCAAGATTTTTCAGGGCTAGAAAGAAAATACCTTATAGCATAGGGGAAAATTCTGAATTTCTATTGCTATGGAAGCCCCATATACAGCTTTAAAATCTGTCATTGGTCTGGGACTGAATATTACCTAAACTTTGAGCCAAAATTGCACACTGAGAGAAATGAGAAGAGGTTAGATATCAGGTAGATATCAGCTTGCAGAAGTTGGCAATACAGGCAGTCCCCGGGTTACATGGATCCGACTTTCATCGGCTCCCTACTTACAAACGGGGTGAGGCAACCCCGCACTAGCTGCTTCCCCCCCAGCAGACCAGGGAGACGCGAAGCTAGCGCACCCTCCCCCCAGCAGGCCAGGGAGACGTGGAGTGGCTTCTCAGCAGACACCTCAGCTTGAGAATAAAAGACTGAGGGAAGTTAGGTGTGGGAGAATAAAACTGAGCTCTGGAGAAATGTTTGGCTAGAGTTTCCCCTACAATATGTACCAGTTCCGACTTGCATACAAATTCAACTTAAGAACAAACCTACAGTCCCTATCTTGTACGTAACCCGGGGACTGCCTGTAATACAAGAGCTAAAATTAATTTTAAATGCTACTCTCCTTATGTCTTGGAAGAATGATATTCAAGTATGTGTTCATATGGTTAAGCATACAGAGGAAATGTTAGATCAGAAGTTTATTTTAACTACTATACCTGCTTCCTTTTTATTTTACCATGCCAGCTAGCAAAAGACATGGCATCGGCAGCAGTGAGATGTATCAGAAAAGAAATCAGGGATCTTTACGTTAATATTCAGCCTGTTCGAGAAGCTGATAATCAAGCCTTTGGAACTGGAAGTGGAATAATGTGAGACAAGACACAAACTTCTTTTATACTTATCTTACTGTGTTCTTAGTTGAGAATGTGATGTAGTAAACAAAAAAGCACAATATCTCTTTCCTTTTTATTAAGAATAGTTAATTAGGGCACTTTGTAATAAGCCAAAACATTTATAAATATTTTTATTTAATCATCTGCAGGAAGAGATGTGTTTAAATCTTTAGCAAAGAGTTTTTCTGTTAAGAATTTCTCAGGAATTTTAATTAAATGTATTAACAAAAACAAACTAAAACTTTATTTCTAAGTTTTTGACAAACTTTAGTACTTGACAGAGGAAGGGATTTTTAGTTTTAGGTTATCTCAGTGATTTTTTTTATCCATTCACAGACTTCTCCAGCAAAAACAGAGACCCGAACTAGTAATTATCATGTAAAAGTAGAAATATTGTATGTTTCTTTGGAATAAGTACAAGCCCGTTCCATATCATGCAGATGTAAAAGAGGGAACAAACATCTTCTTTGCAGGTCACTTTTTAAAGGAATTGAAATAGAAAAATAAAGATATTAAAGCCGCATTAAATGTATATATTTAAAGACAACACATTCATAATACGCTTACTAGTTTAGGTATAATCAAGCAGCTAATATTTACAGTGTGTGCAATGTGGGTATTTTACTATAGAGATATAATATCTGGATTCTCTAACTTTTTAAATAACCTTCCACACTGATCATACCAGCTGTTTTTGTCTTGATATCATAACTCAGTTTGCAATGGTAGCAATCAGGCATTAATCTGGAAACTGATATTATACTAAGTTTTTCTTTTTAGTATTGTTGCAGAGACTTCAACAGGGTGTCTGTTTGCTGGATCATCTCTAGGTAAAAGAGGTGAGGATTGTATGAATTATATCCATTTTTTGTGCATGTAATTTCCTAGTAAATATTACATCCATATGATCATGGTCAACAGAAATTTGCAGATTTTAGTTTTGCTTTCTAACATCTTATACTTTCATTAAAAATAGGCTACGTTTTTACATCCATGTTTGGTTCACCATGCTAGAGAAAAATCAGCATAGCTGTGAATTTATCCACTTATTTTAATAGATTGTTAGAGATCACTGATTTGGGAAAACTTCTGGATTTTTTACAGCCTACACATTCCACTCCAGTTCATCTGGTGAAGGATTTATGCTATACTACATAGAGCAGAGATTGTGTTAGAGATTTAGGAGTGAATTTGTTTTTAAGTTGCATCTTGTTTGGCTAAAGCTTCTTCTCAAAGTGTAAGGTGGCCTAGAAGTTTCCCAGTGCTTAGGGAGTCTGTATTATACTTGCTCAGATGCACTAGTGGGATGATGGATCATGGTACTCAGAGGGTGCCAGGTGACTATTTCGGACAAGAATGTGGCAATAAAGGTACAATCCAAGCCTTCTGTTTCCTGTTTTTTCACGTTGTACAATTAAAATGTTTTGGAGCTGCTTAATCCTCCTGAACTCTCTCCCTAGGTAAGAATGCTGACAGGGTTGGAATTGAAGCTGCAGAAATGCTGCTTGGAAATCTTAGGCATGGGGGAGCAGTGGATGACTATCTGCAAGACCAGGTAAGAAGCCTGCACACCGACTTCAAGGTAAAGTTAAGGCAGCAAGCACAGCAACTGGGGTTGACTGTGTATTGAATGTAATTCAAGAGAGCAAAACAAAAGTCTCAAGTCAAACAGATTGCCTTTCCACAGCAATCCACAGTTACATTTCAATAGCCACCAGAGCCATAGGTTTGGGAGACATTCAGGGGTCTCCCAAACCCAGTCATCCTGAAATCATAGGGGAGGGGCTAGTAAGCAGCCTTTTCTGGTTCCGATCTTGTAAGTGTTAGAAGACTCTATGGAGGGAACCTCGCAGCATGAGTAGAAATAGCAGCCCTGATAAGCCAAAATGAACTTGTTAGCATGGGTGGCCGGTATGCTAGGCAGGGGAAGGCTTTGCCTTCCCAAACCGCCAGCCATTTTCCCCAACACTCCTCCCCCAGTACACCTACTGTTAGCATTCAGGGGGTGGAATGTTGCTGCCCCCAGCTACTGCTCTCCTCATGCACCTGGCTGGGAGGCTGGAGCGGCCCGCTCTCCTCCTTCTCCAGTGTGCCGACCTGGGACACTGGAGCTGCGCACTGTCCACCCTCCCCCTGCTCCGGAGCCATGGAGGCGGGAGCCGTGTGCTATCTACCCTCCCTGTGTTCCATGACTGGGAGGCTTGGGCCATGTGCCTTCCTCAGTGCTCAGAGCCAGGGAGGCTTGGGCCTTGCACCTTCCTCAGTGCTTGGGGAGGTGGCTTGGATCCCACAGGGGTGGGGCCTCTCCCACCCCTACCTTCACCAACCACACATGCTTGTTAAGAAGTTTAAACAAGCTATTTAAGGTCCATGGGGAAACACATGATACCTGTCAAGCCTCCTGAGGTCCAAGGAGAGTTGTGAACTAGCCTCCTATAGCTCACTCCACACAAGAGATCGAAGGTTTGTAAGAGCAGGACTCTCTTCTTAAGTGCCTCAAGAGGTAACTAGGTGGGAGTAGCAGAGAGAATAACAGAGGGACATTCCTGCTGCACCCTGGCCTGTAGAGCTGCTGATGCACTAAATGTAATGTGACAGTCAATGTGTCAGAGTGATATTCCTAATTCAAGTCAGACCACTACACATCTGGTGGTGGATACCTCTTTGAGTGTGTCATTATTCAAAAACTTCAGTCCCAATGTTGGGCACAGCCCCAGGTATCACCTATCAATCTGATGTCAGGTGTGAATTTTGGTGTGTGTGTGTGTATTTTAGCAAAGGTGCCAGAATCAAGAGTGCAACTGTGTTACCATTATGGAATGGCTGCTGCCACTCGAATATACACTGAAGAAGTAAACCTAGTTGTTTTCAGTTCTCTTGTGTACTGCTTCGATTCTTTTATGTAATTATTAAAAAACTAATTATATTTATTTCTTCTTAAGCTGATTATTTTCATGGCATTAGCCAATGGGGTATCTAGAGTGAAAAGTGGACCAATTACACTTCATACTCAAACTGCTATACATTTTGCAGAACAGCTAACAAAGGTAAGTCTGGAGAATGGAGAAGAGCACTATCAGTGGGCCTTCATCTGCGACTTAGGTCTTCTGTACACATGGGCTTAGTGGGGAGTGAGTCAAAGCATAAGTCCACGACACACTAGCCTTCTGCGCATTAAGGTTGGGTTTGCACTACAAACTTACAGTGATACAGCTACATTGCGTGGGAGTAAGAAAAATCCCCACACCTGAGCAGTGTAGTTCTACTGACCTCATGGTCTGTGTTTACAGTGTAGTATTGACAGGGGGCTTCTCCATTTGACATAGCTGGACAGGAAGTACCATGAGGAAGGGAGAGGGATAGCTCAGTGGTTTGAGCATTGGTCTGCTAAACCCTGGGTTGTGAGCTCAGTCTTTGAGGAGGCCATTTCATTTAGGGATCTGGGCAAATCTATCAGGGATGGTACTTGATCCTGCCATGAGGGCAGGGGACTGGACTTGATGTCCTCTCAAGGTCCCTTCCAGTTCTATGAGATAGGTATATCTCCATATAAGCTACTGCCTCTCACAGAGGTGGAATACCTGTGCTGACTGGAGAAGCCTTCACTGAAATGCTACACGAGTTCCACTGCACCATTTAAGTGTAGACCTGTCCTAACTCCATGGGTGGATTTGGCTGACAGTCGACACTGTGCATTAAGTCCCTTGTTTGCCATGAACTAAATCCCTGTGTAGTCAAGTCCTTAACGTGTATACCTTTGTAGCATCACCATCTGTTGGCTTTTTCCTGGTATATGTGACATGAATTTGGTCTTGGGATATGGGCGTACAGAACACCATAGCTCATACTTATTATTGGCAAATAACCCTCAATGTAATGAGTAAAGAGCAGTGTGTTTAGAGTTCAATTTTAAATTCCTTATTTCACAACCTTAATTAAAATATTTTCAGTGGCATTAATGATGTTGTTATATACACTCATCTGTTTAATAAACACATGTTCAGGGGCTGTTAAGTTTTCTAATACTTTGTCTTCATGGTTGCAGGCCAAATTTACGGTGTCAAAATCAGAAGATGAAGATTCTACTAAAGATACCTACCTTATTGAGTGCCAAGGAATGGGGATGATAAACTCAAACTTGTAGTTTTTCTTTAAAGGAAAAAAATATACCTCTGATGTATTGCACTACATTTCAGTTGACATATTTACACTGAGGAACAGGGATTATTTATTATATATAATTGGTTTGATTCAAATTCAGAGATGATCTGGTTATTTCTTGGTATGCTGAGAACACTTCCTGTCCTGCTTTTGATTAACAGCAAAATGAGTACAGACAAGATAGTAAATGGAATCAAATGCAAGTGTTTGGGAGAGCTGAAACCACAGCTGAATACCTTTCAGAATATCATGAGTTGGTAACTGCAGTTACAACTTTTAAAGTTACTTAAATGACACAGTCATTCCTCTGAAAACATGTAGGTTTATCATAGGGGATCCTTTACATATTTGTTATGGAATAGATGAACAGAAAATAAACTATCAATCTGTGTCTCTAAAGTATTCTGTTTCTGTAGTCATTTTGCTGAAAATGATATGGAAAAATAAAGCAATTTCAGTGTGCTGTAATTGGATATTTTTGCTTCTGATCTCTCCAGCAGCTTGTGTTAAACTGAGGTCAGTTCAGTAGTTGTGAATTAAAGTTTTGCAAACTCCATCTAGAACTCCTTTTCAGTTATCCTTGAGCTAGTCCCATCAAATGGGGTCAGCTCTACAAGTCTGCTCCTTCCAAAGTGCTCTCTTGAGTGCCATATCCTGTCATACCATATGCTGACTCCCGCCGCTATGTAACGCCCCCTAGGGTTCAGGAGTGTAGGGCACTGTACTTGCCAAACCTATGCCATACCATCTATACTCTTAATACCCATGCTATCTAGAAATCTAGTGTCTGTATTCTACATGCCACTACAAAAGTAAATGTACTTTAAGACATCCCACCCTGTCTTCCTGGGCTGGCCCCCGTCTTTTTCCTACAGTTTTGATTTGTTGCACTGTCTTTCCCTGTAGGTCTCAGGACTGTGCATTATGGGACCAAACCTCGTGAGCCTGTATTCCATTTTTTTTCCATTTATGGGTGTTATTCTGAACACGTCTGTAAAATCCACATTCCTCATGTAATCTTATGGTAGCTTCCTGTCATATACTTACATTAGTTATCTCTCTACATTTGAGCCAGGCATTTATTATCCTAACTCTAATTTCCACCCACATTTCCCTGGATTCTGGAACCCAGACACTTGAAATGTGATTTTTGACATTCTCCGCCCATCTAGTTTTAAGACTAATTCTTCAGTATTCACCTTATATAATATATCCTGGTTTTGCCTTTGCTTATTCTGTGCCCATGTCTCTCTACTTAACAAATTTATCTAGTAATTTGATTGGATCTGAAATAAAATGCATACATTCTCTAAAAATGCATTTGTAATGTCCACTCATTTCTGTTTTAGGAATTTCTACTGCCACTCATCAGCACAGTACAGTATCTGAGCACTAAAATCAGACTCCTCGTGGCTAGCATATGTTGCTCCTTTTGATCAAAATATGCATTCCTTAAAACTATTTTATATACAAAAACATTGACTAACTCACTGCAGAGACAGTATAAAGTGCAACCAATAGTGACCTAGTTGAATTTAGCTACTTCTGCTGTAAGCCATTGATCTAGGTACTGCATATACAGGAACAAAAAAGTCACTGCTCCAAAAAAACTGCTGTACTAAAATGCATAAGACCGATAAAGGAGGGGATGGTATGATGTTCTCCATTTTACACTTGGGGAATTGAGACACTGTAAAAGGGCTAGATCCACAAAAGGACTCAAGTTTTACAACACCTGATACCCCACAGGAGAATCCTTAGCCTACAGTAGCTGCTCATGGTCCCTGTACGATGCATGGTGAGAGTTAAGCAGCTAAGCATGCAATTAACAGAAGCCAGCAGCTAATGGTGAGCTGACTGAGCTAGCTAGTATGGAATGCTGAGGAGAAGTATGAGGCCTACACTTCATCCCTCAAAAATACCTATGTGCCTAACTCTAGGCTGGAGGGAGACCATTTATCCCTATTCAGGATTATCAGTGTGAACCATCTCCTGGAGTTTATTCTGCAGTGCCTTCCAGTGCATGTAACTGTGTAACTACTAAAGTTATCTTTTCAAACAACTTTTTACATTCCTAATCCATGGCACATGATTTTTAAAGTTGCAACACATATGCAGTAGTTGCTTCACTGTGCCTTTTGATTGGCTTTAAAGCACTGAATTTAGGATTGAAGGATGCCCCCTGAAGCCAAGAAAGAGCTAATATGTGTCTGGTAAACAATATCTGCCTCTCTATAGAGCTCCCTTTCTCTCAGAAATCGGTCACACACAGAAAATGAACAGGATTAATTTTTTAACCCAACAGAAATAGTTCTCAAGGTTATATGAATGGCCTGGTGGTGGCAGCAGGCAACAAACCAATACTGGATTAATTGAAACCTAGTTTGACAGTTGGTATCAGGAGCACCTCTCAAACACCATTCCAGGCTCTTGTTTTTTGGGCTAGTATGGGGAAAAGCCCAGAAAATACTTACTCTCAAGTGGAGAAGCTTGAAGGGAAGCATACATGCAGCTAACATATCTTTTCACCAAAATATATGTTGCTCTAAAACAGATGTTAAACAGATCTTCATTGGGATAGTTTAACATTTGCACTACACAGGAGATTGGTATACAGAGGTGATGCATGGGGGTGCACATGGGCCCATTTCCTCCCTCCCCCCTGCTGCCCTGACCAGCAGCAGGGTTGGTGGGCCAGAGAACTGGTGGTTTGTACAGAAGTAGCAATGCGCTATTTAGGAATTATTTAGGATTACTGAGCCTGCGATCCTGCTAGTACCCTGGACTGCCTAGGCTGGGAGAAGAGGTGGGACAGGGAGGTGTTGTGCCAGAGTGGGTTGGGGGTGGAGCAAGGAGCCTGGAATGGAAGGGGTTGTCCTGGCCTTTCCCAAAGCTGGGGGGGAGGGAGAGGAGGTGTTTGACAGCTCAGTGCCAAGTTGTTTCTGTCTGCATTCCCTCTAATTCCTGCCCTCCACAAGGGTCTGCACAACATCAGCCAGGACAGGTAGGTGGAAAATGCAGTTCATGGCTCCAGATCTTGATGTTGCTAACACATTCCAAATGTTACAGAGTCACTGATCTGACTAGTGCAGTGAGATAAGGAAACTACTGGACACCAATTGGGGCTCATCTAGATTACGCAGAAGGGCCGAAAGAGGATATGCAAATTAAGTGGGAATTTGCATATTGTCTTCCGATCTTGCTTTTAAAAGTTAAAGTAGTTTGGATACGGCTTTTTCAGCAAATCCCCCTTTTTCGAAAAGCCACGTAAACCTCATTTTTTGAGGAAAAGTGGCTTTTCGAAAAAGGGGGGAGTTCACTGAAAAAGCCACGTCCAAGCTACTTTGTTTCAAAAGCTCTACTTTCAAAAGTGAGATTGGCAGATGGCGTAGTCTAGATGAACCCCTAGAATAATCGTAAAAAACATCTTGTGAAGCTAGTAGCAGAGAAAGGCTTTACATAATAGGCTATGTCTATACTATGAGTTTTTGCCAGAAGAGGCAATGTAAATGAAGCACTGAATAGCATAGTCACACTTCATTTACATAATCTCCTCTGATGCCTTTTGCGTAAGGTTTTTGCACAAAAACAGGCAGTGTGGATGTGTCTGTTTTGCACAAAAACCCCTTGCGCAAAAAGAAACAGCGGAAAATATGCTAATGTATCGCGACTTTCTGTCAATCTTCCCCAGCTATGGTTTTATTCATCTCTAGCAAAACATTTGCTTCCGAGTGATACACAACAAAAAGCTTTAAAAGCATTAAGCACATTCAATTCTCCTCCCTCGCATTCCTTAAAACACTCAGATGCATTAGGTTAAACATTTAGCTTTTCTCCCCTTTATAATTTTGAGAAACTAACTAGGGCTGAGTTCATGACTATTTTAAGAATGGGGAACCGTTGGGTACGTCTACACTGCAGCGCTATTTCAGGATACTTCCGGTATCCTGAAATAGCTATTCTGTGTCTTTGAAACAAGCCCATTATTTTGAAATATAATGGGCTTGCTATTCCAACATCCCAGTAAACCTTGTTCCACATGGATTAAAGGAAGTTTTGGAATAGTGGTTTATTTTGAAATTTGGTACTGTGAAGACAGCGTCAAATTACAAAATAAGCTGCACAATCATCAAGCACAAAGGGAGTTCCAACAGGTGAAAAAACCAGCAGGAAATATTATCTCCTATACACTTTGTCTCTCCTGAAACTCAGCCGGAAATGTTATTTTCTAAAAGGGGGTCTGACACTTTAAAAATGAGGGCTAAACACCTGAAAGGCCATTGATTGACTACACCAGAAGGAACTAAGGAAGCAGCCATTACACAGAAGTACTCAAATACTTAAATCATAACTTCCTGACTTAGAAATTGGGCCAATAAGACTAATAAGTACACATGGCACAAGAAACTTTTCTTTGATTACCACATAGTTTAAGTGATGCATTAGTTGCATTTTATTTTTATTGTTCTTGTAACCATTTCTGACTTGTATTCACTTAAAACAATAAAACAAGTTTATTAACTACAAAGATTTTGTCTAACCCAGTGTGTTTGAAGGGTTTGGGAAACTCCGTTTGGGATGACTAGAATGTTATACAAGAAAGTCTATCCTTTATTAAAAGAAATTTCTCCTGGACCATAGCCACATGTCTGGGGAAAAAGTGTACTGGAGTCACCCTTCAGTGTAATTTAAGGGAGCAAATGCCTGGGTCTGACTGGCAGGCCCAGACATAGCTAGAGTGATTTATATACTAGAGGCTGTTTGTGAGCAGTCCAGGAGTGGATGCAAAACCAGCAAAGTACTGTCAGGTCAGAGGGCAGGTATAACACATATGCTAGAGTTACTGTGGATGTATTCTGAAATTACACTGGAAATAAGGGAAATATTCACCCCCCATAGTGATTAAGAAATATTGACATTTGTTGACAGACCTTAGATAAAGGTCTTGGGGTAGTCATTATGGAGAACTGAGGATTACCACATGGCCTCTCTGTGTTTAAGTGGTCTGGTGATGCTGTATAAAGCTCTCATATCTGAAACAAGATTGCAAGCATTCTCTAGGCTGGTAAATACATTTTTGTAAGCAATGTCACCGACTTTCTGACTAGGAAAGTCTGTATGTTGTGGCATGGTAACACAAGGCTGTATGGTCAGAGATCACAAATGTGAGTTATATGAAGAATTATGTTCCACAAAGCCAAGCATGTTCAGTAAGAGGTATTGGGGCATACCTCATCATCTTCACAGAGACCCAACAACCATTGACCTCAACAGGAATTTTTGCCCAGACAGAGAGTGCAACACTGGGCCACAACAGTTAGCTTTATCAGCTCGTGCTATTCAAAATTCATTTTAAATTTAACCATTTTTACCATTGCTTAATTGATGAACCTTCCTCAAATTAATTAAGCTTCTTTCTCCTCATTCCAAACTTGCCAGGCCTCTGACCTCAAAAGGTCTTTGCAAACAATACATAGTGCTGGTGAGGAGCTATTTGAAAGAGAAATTGTTTGTGCTGGAAGATTAAGCAAACATGTCTCTTACCATCTGAAAAAGTCTCAGAGGGGGAGCCATATTAGTCTGTATCTGCAAAAACAATGAGGAGTCCTGTGGCACCTTAGAGATTCATTAGTGCATAAACTTTTGTGAGTATACCCCTGCCTCTGTAACTTCCACTCCAATTCATCTGATGAAGTGGGTTTTATGCACAAAAGCTTATGCCCCAATAAATCTCAAAGGTGCCACAGGAATACTCATTGTTTGCAATATATTATGTTAATGAGGCTAATCAAGTCATAGCATATGTGGCTCATTCATAGTTGATGTGGAGATGTGAATACCAAGAGAGGGCAAATTGCCTTTGTAGTGCATTAAGCAGTTAAGATCCTTACTCAGTACTGAATTGATTGTATTGAATTTTCAGATGAACTCCATTTTAGCTGTCTCCCTGTGTAATTGGGGTTTGAATTTTTTTGTAGAAGGATGTCTACTTTCAAATCCATTACTGAATGTCAAGAGCGGCTAGGGTGTTCCCATAAAGGTTTATTTGCATTACCTTTCCTGATGTCTAATTTGTGTTCATTTATCCTTTTGCATAGAGACTATTATTAGCTAGGAGGGGCAGGAACGATGCTCTAGTCTCTGTCAGAAGGTGGGAATGGGCGACGGGATGGACCACTTGATGATTCCCTGTTCCCTCTGAAATATATACGTGGCATTGGCTATTGTTGGAAGATAGGAAACTGATCTAGATGGACCTTTGGCCTGACCCAGTAGGGCTGTTTTTGTGTTTTTCTGTAACTTGCAGGCTCAGGCTGAATTGCAGCTCTCATCTTGCAGGGTCAGGTCTTTTAATTTAATCCTCCCCTTTCTCTAATCTTTCCAGGTACTTTTCTGATCATCTCTGCCATGCTTCCAAATTCACTTATTTTCTCTTTTCCTCTTGTTTTTCCTCCCTCCTAGACCTCTTGTGATGGGTTGGATCACAGAAATCCCCTTGGTGGTGGCCCCCTGGTGAGCTGATCAAGCTACTGATGTCTTCCTGCCTTCTAGGGCTCTCCACCTTCCTGTCCTGCTGGGCCAGAAGCTCTGGTCTCTTGCAGCCAAGACACAAAGTTGGGGTTATTGCTCCTCTGAGGAGCAACACAAATACTGAATCAGCTCAGATCGGGAGGGCTCAGCTATAAAGGCTCAACATTCGGGAACACAGCCCAAAAAAAGGACCAAAACCACAAACAAATCTGTCTTGCCCTGAGTAAAAATTTTACACGGAAAGGTCATAAGGTTAGCCCCCTTTATCAATGAAAGGGAGATATGCACAGTGGTTGCTCCCTCCTCCTCCGGGTAACAATTTTTTATACTGGGCTTGAAAGAAAACAAGAGTATTTTTATTATGTATTTTTTAAAAAGGATTTAAGTGGTTACAAATGAAAACAGACAGATCAAAGTAACTTACTAGGTTAAACAAAAGACACCAGCTAGTTCTAATTCACTAAGAAAATTATATGCAAATTCTTACCTTAAACAGCTGCTCTTATCTCAGGTAAAAAGCTTCAAGTCCAAGTTAATCTTTACTCTGGCCTGGGTCTTTTTTTAGACCTTTTTGTTACCAGGCTTCTTCACTTGCATCCTCTTAGTGTGGGCAAGGGAATTTCAGAGGACAGCTGATGACAAAGACCCAATTGCTTTCCATTCCTTAAACAGACCTTCACCCAGAGCAGGAGCCCTTTGTTTATCTTTCCCCATTCCATGGAAAAATACCAGGTTCAAGATAGAGTCGTGTACCAAGTGGCTTGGTCACATGTGTTACCAGGACCAACCACAATTTGGGCTTACAGGAAAAACAAGACTATTCACAGGCCATTGGTTTAAATACTGAGTCATTAAGTTCCTAAAATATCACTAATGACCCTCATTGGCACATTTAAACCAGATTCATAGTTCGTATTTCTAACTTCACAAATGATACATGCACAAAAATAGGATATGCAGATTAAAAGTTGTCACTTTAAAATTGATGTTACATGACATGTTTTGCATAAAGAATTTCTGAGTTATTCATAAGACAATTTTCATAAAGGGGGGGCCATAACACTCCCCTCCCTGCTCACATTTCCCCAACATTTTAATAGATGCTATACTATTTCAGCATTGCTAAAATAATGCTTTAGCTAGTTCCATCATCTATAGCTGCTTCATGCAAATCTTGGGCCCTTCAAGTCATCTGATTTCCCACTCTCTTCAACAGCTGGAAGCCCCAAAATTCAGGGTATGATTTTCACCTTAAACCCATCCTACAGCTCTGTATTATGCCAGCTGAACTGAGGGTCAGTTCTTTGGAGCAGGGCTTATGCTTGTCTAGAAGTGCAGAATTCATGTGTGTTTGTGATGGGAGTTAATGGAATGGTGGATCAAAATAGCCTAGGATATAAGACGAGGAGCTAACATGCTGTGACCCCAACTGGGCCACCTCATTTCCCTGAGGACTCCAGTTACTACCACCAGAATGCTCTGTGTGTGCACAAAAACAACTTGTTCTCCAAATCACATGACACTGAAGCAAACATGTGCAGTAAATGACCCACTACTACTTATGGATTCACCTGCAGCTGCAGGACTGTTTGAACCAGCTCTGCAAGTACCTCACAGGTGCTCAGTAAGAACTAGTCATTGTATCACAGACATGGACTATTTACATGGAGGAAGTCTTTTTTTTTTTCCTGTTTGTGATGGGTGGTGAATTAAAGAAGGGCTTGGGATCCTTTAGAAAATGTTTCAGAAATGTATTCACACCACTCAGATTGGGATGGAAATCTCATGAGATCAGTTTGGTGTAATTGCCAGGCTCCCTGGTTCTTCTGATTGTGCTGAAAGTGAGCAAGAATCATTCTCATAGAATTGCAGGATGTGCAAAAGCCACCAAGACAGAAAAAATAGCAAAACCAATCACCTGCCCAGTCTTCCCTGCCTCTCCAAAAATATCTCTTTCCCAGCACATTACTCCTACACTGTTCTATCTTATTCTCTCTCAAACAGTGCCTCAACTACCACAGGCTCTCCTCAGGGAGTTCATGCTTTTATTCCAAAAGCACCTCCCTTTGGAGAGTTTCAAAGTGATTGACATTAATACTTTTCCACCTCAGAGGCATGTGGTTTAATTAGAGGATTGAGAAGAGCAGGTAACAAGAGGGTATCAAGAGCATGCAGAAAGTGGCAGGTTCAGGAATCCAATTCTCAGTACCTTGTTATGATGCCCAAATGTCCTGGCTATTTTGGAAATATTTCTAATGTTTGAACTTTTGTTTTTACAGTTTTTTACCATTGCCCATGGTTATACCATTTAAAATATTTCATAACTATTTAATAATGAATGAACAATGATATTTCCATTTAGATGTTACCTTCCTTCTGAAAAGCCCAATGGTGCTTTATTTAGCATAGTCTTCTCATAGTAGGGGTCAACAGCCCAGTTGATGCTCTGTACAACTGAGTGTTGACAATATAAAAGGATTAAGACCAAGCAAAATAAGATAGGCCAGTTACCTATGTTAAAAATCTTAAATCCAATTGAATCCCATTATTCACCTGTTTACCAATGTTCAGTCCTATCTCTTCTTTAGCAATACGTGGCCTAATTTGGTGATTAACAGGAGAAAAACTTGGTAAAACTTTGCCTGCCATTTCTTGTTTCTCTGGACTAAGTATTTTTAGTAATTTTTAAAATAAAATTATTTAGCTTCACAATGACTCTTTTTCATCCCATAGGGATCAATAATTAAAGGATCAAGTCTTATTTTTTTCTTTATGTATAAAAAGTTGGATGGAAATAGATTTAAACCTTGAAAAGGATTTGGCTTTGTGTCCCATTACAAATTTGGGCTGAGTTAGGTCATTTGTATTATCCATACCATTTCACTCCAGCCATCAATTATGAGAAAAACTTGGTAACAAAGCAGCATTAAAATAAATTATGAATGCATTTATATTAATATAATGTCTTATTAAAAATCAAAGTCATAATGTATTAAGTGAATTGACTTCATTGGCAAGTGACAAAGTTCTAAATAGTGCAAACTTTTGCTTAAATAGTTTATAGATTCTAGTGATTAATACATTAAAAAGCTTCTCTGAGGTGATATTACAACTGAATGGAAATAGAGAAATGATTTCTCCTATTTATCTTGATAGGAATAAAGGGGAAGCATCTGGCCACTGAGCACATGCAAGAGCCAGGCCTGCCAGCAGCCGCAGACCCTTACCCAGTGGCTGCACAATGCCATGCAGTGGCAGCCAGCCGTCCCCCACCAAGTCCCCCAGCACCCATGGGCCAGCCAGGGGCCATAGATGGCGCACACCCTTGTGGACTGGTGCGGAGATCATGGACCTCATTGAGATTTGCAGGGAGGCCCCCAACGTCCATGATCTCTGCACTAGGCAGCGGAATGCAGCCGTCTACGGCTGCATAGCAGCCACCATGGAGCAGGTGCGCCTCAAGATTAAAGAGTTGTGGCAGGCGTGCAGCAGGGGCTGCCACCTGCCCCTACTTCCCCACCCTCGACCAAGTCCTGCGGGGTGGGACGGGGCGGTCTGTACCAGCCAAGGAGGCAGCGAGCCGGGAGCTGAGGACCCTGACCTGGGTGCAGCAGAGGGGCCATCACCAGCTGTCCCGGCACCAGAGTCAGCAGGGTCGTCCAGGGAGGCCATACCAAGTAAGTGCCAGCACTGTCCCCTACCCGGGGGGGGAGTCGGAGAGGGAGACCAGGGACCGTACGCGTGGGCCATGCCTCCCACAGATCACGCAGCCTTGGGCAGGTGGCTCCAGCTAGGTAACACCCAGGGGCCATGGCCCAATAGGCACAAGCATGTGTGAAGGGACCTGACACACTCCTGGCCCCGGGACGCCTTCTTCACACACACCCTCTACACAGAGGCAGGGGACATCTCCCCCCTCTCCCCCCGCCTCGGCCGCACTATACCCGGCACAGGGGCATGGGTGCGGTCTTGGGACAGCTCCCACTCCGGTGAGAGCCAGACATCCATCCCTACCATGGCCTCTGTGCAAGCCCAGTGGCTCTGACGGTGCAGGGCACGGTCATCTACACCTCGCAGGGGGCGCTGTGCATCATCCACTGTGTCCCTAGGAAGAAATGACCACTCCCCTTCTTTCTCCACAGCCGCACCAGCTGCACGTGCAGGGCGCACCACCCCGCCCGGGACATGCTTCTGCACTCTAGGGCTCCTCCGGACCACCAGCACGCGGCAGGGATACCGGGACCAGCACCTGGGGGCCCTGCAAGCCCTGCACCACACCTTCCAGGCCTGGGTGCAGAAGGACCTGCAGCTCCTCCGGGAGCAGCTTGCCCAGGACCGTGCCATATGCTCACACCTGCAGGCCCTGCTGCAGAGCGTGCTGCCCTGTGCCTCCCCAGCGCCTGCTGCCCCCCCCCAGCTACTGTTCCTCTTCCCACTCCTGCCCCGCTCCCACCACTTCCTCCTCAACCTCCTCAACCTCCACACCCTCCTCCTCATCCCCCTAGGGACACCAAGGCCCCCGCACCCACCATGCTGGGAGACATGTGGCCCGACAAGACCCCCACCCCTGAGCGCTGAGCTTCCCCTCCCCCTTCTTCCCCCTTCCATCTCCCTCCTCCCAGTTTTCTCCCACCCCTCTCCCCTCCCCTCTCCTGCCTCCTTTCCCCAGTCTCCCCAGCGTTTCGTTCCCCCTCCCCAGTTTTGTTAAATAAAGACAGTTCATGTTTATGAAAAACGTGTATCTTATTTGACATCAGGAAGGGAGGCTAGAGGGGGGTAAGTGGAAGGACGTGAAGGAGGAATGAGGACAGGGGTGGCTCTGAGGGGTGGATGCTCTCCCTCAGGGCCTCCTGGATCCTGACAGCCCCCTGATGGACCTCCCGGATGGCAGCCTGCAGCAAGTGCGGTGGGGCTGATGGCAACGACCCCATGAGATGCACCGGCATGCCCAGGGACAGGTCTGGTTCCATGTTGCAGAGTGCCGTGATGTCCCGAGTGAGGGCAAGCAGAGCACTCTGAGTCACAAATGCTTTGCTGTCCCTCAGCAAAGTAGACCAGCAAGCAGAAAAACCTGAGAACTATCTGTCCAGGATGGGGGGTACGGTCCCTTTAAGCACAGGCCTCGGGTAGCCTGAGGCAGCAGCCCCACACACTAAGTCCGATCCTGATTCCTTGCCGGCATTGGTTCTGGCCAGCCTTACCTCTGATTCGGGGTCCACTCAATGTGGATACGCTATTTCAAATTAGAAAAATGCTATTTTGAATTAGTTTGTGTCTAGATGCGTTATTTCAAATTAGCTTAATTCGAATTAACTATTTCCCTGCAGGCTCCTGGCTGCCATACTCCTCCTCTTCCCCTGTGTCAGGGGCAGGGCCCTCTGCCCTGGGGTCGATGATGACTAGGGGGGCAAGGACCGTCTGACCCCCCCAGGATGCGGTCCAGGGCCTCGAACTGCGGGCAGGCCTCAGGGTCAGCCCTTTGGTCGGAGGCCCTGGCATAGGCCTGCCATAGTTGATTTTGCTGTGCACCTGCTCCTGGCTGCGCATGTGGCCTCTGGTGGCCAGGCTGGCAGCCATGCGGCTGTAGACGGACACATTCCTGAGCCTAGTGCGGAGATCGTGGGCATTGGAGGCCTCCCCACAAATCTCAATGAGGTCCACGATCTCTGCACTAGATCAGGAAAGCGTCCACCTTTTGCGGCCATTGGCAGGCTCCTGGGAGCCACCAGCCTGGTCCTGGGGAGTGATGGAGGCCTGTGTGGCAGCGGGCTGCTGGCTCATGCTGTGCCAGGTGCACGGACTGCTGGCTGTGTGCTGGCAGGCTTGCAACTGGCACAAGCACTTTAAGGGCTCCAGGGCTCGGGGGGAGCAGATAAGTTTTCCTGGTTGTGCCCAGAGTGGCCACCAGGGCTCCCTGGGAAGGGCTGGAGGCCCCCTAATTTGAAATAAGTGTCTACACAGCACTTATTTCGAATTAGCTATTTCGAATTTGGTGTTATTCCTCATAGAATGAGGTTTACCACATTCGAAATAAGGGCTTCACTATTTCGAATCTATTTCAAAATAGCAGTTTGGCTGTGTGGACGCTATTAAAATTAAAGCAAAATAACTGCTGTTATTTTGAATTAACTTTGTAGTGTAGACAGACCCTAACAGATTTATTGGAGCATAAGCTTTCGAGGGCAAAGACCCACTTCGTCAGATGCATGTAGTGGAAATTTCAGAGGCAGGTATAAATAGAGTTCCAATCAAGAGTAAGGCTAGAGATAAAAAGGTCAATTCAATCAGGGAGGATGAAGCCCACTTCTAGCAGCTGATGTGGAAGTGTGAACACCAAGAGAGGAGAAACTGCTTTCGTAGTTGGCTAGACATTCACAATCTTTGTTTAATCCTAAACTGATGGTATCAGATTTGCAGATGAACTGTAGCTCAGCAGTTTCTCTTTGAAGTCTGTTGTTGAAGTTTTTTTGTTGCAGGATGGTACCTTTAAATCTGCTACTGTGTGTCCAGGGAGATTAAAGTGTTCTCCTACAGGTAGCCCATTGGCCAAACTGGACAATCGCTATGTAAAAGAATCAATGGACACAAATCAGGTATCAGGAATGGAAATATATAAAAACCTGTAGATTGGCACTCTCTTAACCAGGTACCGAGAGGTACACCCCTGGCGTGGGGTATGCACCCACCCCCCTTCTAAGGTCTCTTTGTCCCCATTCTGGCTCCTCAATCAGAGCGTATACAGTAACTCCCAGTCTCAATACAAAGTCCAGGCCCCTCTATCAGGGCAGATATGGCACCAGTGGCCTAGCCCCGGGAAAAACCTCTCCCAGCTGGGGGTGATTGCCCAGGGGGCGGAAAGGCGTGGTAGGGGGACCCAGGCCCTCCCTCTCCACCAGGTTCCAGCCCAGGGCCCTTTAGGCAGGGACTATTGCTCCTACCTGCTCGGCAGGCAATCCAGATGATACACATTGAGCTGTGATAGCAATCCCTTGTCCTGGGCTGCTTCCTACTGCTCTGGTACCCCGATAGTCTATCTGCCTCGGCATCTGTTCTTACCAGGGCTGGTGCTGGGGTTGTAGGTGGTCCGGTCCCTCAGGCGGGGTTGGCTGCTGGCTTTACTCCTGGAGTCCGATGCTGGCCCTCGCTCTGGCCTCAGCTGTTGCAGGAACACTGGGGTTGCTGCCTGTGCCCTTCTACCCTCCAGCTGCAGGGCTCCCTCTGCATTTATACTCTGGCTCTGCTAGGAGCAGGCCCAGCAGGGCTGGAGGGGTGGGGCTTTTTCAGCCAGCTGGGCCTGGGCTACTCCCAGCCCTTCAGTGTGGGGTCTGTACAGGGATTCTCTATTCTGGCAATATCCATGGTCTGGCACAGAGAGTCCTCGTGGAGGTCCAGCAGCAAGA
This sequence comes from Pelodiscus sinensis, assembly GCF_052426305.1. NCBI lineage: Eukaryota > Metazoa > Chordata > Testudines > Trionychidae > Pelodiscus > Pelodiscus sinensis. Next base: position 41,281,887 of record NC_143060.1, read on the forward strand.
ATCCATGCAGGGCAAGCAGAGCAGTGGGCTGCCCACTGGGCGCTGACAGTGGGGCTGCTAAGCACATGGCAGCAGGGCTGCCCAGCGGGGTTGGGAGACCTGGTGTGTGCTACACATGGTGAGGCAGGAAGCCTCAGCACGTGGTGCGCGCTGCTGCCCAGGAAGCCCCAGTGCATGGTGTCCATGGCTGCCCAGGGAGCCCCGGTGTGCAGTGTGCAGCTGCCCAGAGCCCCAGTGTGCAGCAGCCTGACGGGTCCCGAAGTCATGGCAGCAATGGCTGCCCAGCTGGGTAAACAGGGCAGTGGGGCCAGCAGGAGGTGGAGAGCTGACCAGGAGGCCAGCACTGAGTCATGGGGGCCAGAGGAAGGGGTCCAAAAATTACCTCCCCTGGTCCGGCAAAATCCCTCATCCAGGACTGATCAGGTCCCGAGGGTACCAGACTAGGGTTGTCCGACCTATATTTGAACGTGCCCTAGATGGAAGGGCGGTACATTCATCAAAGGAGGGTATGAGCAAGTCACCAGACCTTCCTCACCAATGACTCAATTCTGTACCTATTGACCTCGTTATTGCAGAATCAGGCCTCAAGAGGCTGCCATGAGATGGGACTGAAGAAGTGCTTTATTGTTTGCAGGAGTCTTCTGTATGTTTGGGTACTTCAGCTAAACCTCTGAACTCAGAAACTTTGGAGGCTTCCTCCATTGCTAGATTTAGATGGAGTTTGCTAATTTATAATTGGATGTTTCATGGAGTAGACACACTAGTTTACAGGAGGTGTATCTAAACTACATGGCTCCGTCAATGGAGCCATGTAGATTAGGCTGATCGGCAGAGGGAAATGAAGCTGTGATTTAAATAATCACAGCTTCATTTAAATTTAAATGGATGCCACGCTCTGCCGACCAGCTGATGATCAGCTGTTTGTCGGCAGATCAGGGCAGTCTGGATGCGCCGCGGTTGACAAGGAAGCCTTTGTCGACCAGCGCAGGTATGCCTCGTGAAACCAGGTTTACCTGCGCCAATCAGCAGCTGGTCGGCAAAGCGCAACAGCCATTTAAATTTAAATGAAGCCACGATTATTTAAATTGCAGCTTCATTTCTCTCTGCCGATCAGCCAATCTACATGGCTCCATCAATGGAGCCATGTAGTTTAGACACACCCCGTAAGTTTTTGCATAGTGTTTTGCTGCATCAGGCTGGGATTTTCAGTTCTTTAATGTTATTCTGTATATGGTCAATACACAGGCCATAACAATCAATCAATTTCAACTATCCCTAATATTTCCCTACCTCACTGTTGTGATGTGAGATTAATGTTTGTAAAGTGCTTTGAGAGTCTCAGAGGAAAGGTGCCAGGGTTCTCAGCCAGTAAATAATTTAAGCAGGTGCATAGTCCAATTGATTTCAATGAGCCTACATGCATGTGTAAGTGTTTTCCTGGTCAGAGGGACCGTACATCAAGAAGCTTAACAAATAAGAATATTCTTTGTGCCCAACTGATCAAGATTTTCAAGTGTTCAGTGATTTTGGAAGTTTAACTCAGATAGATAGGCATTAATTATCAAATGTGCTGAACAATCAACTCCCATCATGTTCAGTGGAGTTTGTAGCCACTTACCCAAACTGAAACTGGCCCTTGATATTTAAGATAATATTAAGAGGTCACCTAAATTCAGAAGCTGTCTCTGGAATTACTAATTGTTCTTAATACCTAGGCTGGAATAGTGCACTAAATAGCACTAAGTCTCAGGAAGTTATACATATGGTAATGCATTTAAAAACACTTAAGGGAAATGACAAATAACCTGTCAGGAATTTGGAAAATCCAGGTCATGCTCTATTTTTAGGTTATTATTTATTTGCTGAAAGAAGTTAATTGTCTCCAGTTTCCTTTGGGAAATTCTCAGTGTGTGGTGTTGTTATGCTGTCCGGAGAAGTTTATGACCCTGAATGTCCATCTCAAGGCAGACTCTTAAAAACAGATCAAACACCCTAACCTAGCGGTCTTCTGTAATAAGATTTCACCGGGCCAGTGAAAATTTGAGTACCTGGATCACTATAAAAGTATCACCATAGCATCACGGACTGGAGAATCTAAGGTCATGGTCTCCAACCTTTTTAATCATGAGATCACTTTCTGAATGTAAGTGTAATCTGGATCTACCACAAACCCAAACACCATTGCCCTACTTCCTTCCCACCCTTTCTCAGAGGCTCTGCTCCTGCTCATTCTATCCTCCCTCCCTCCGCCATCTTCCCTCACTTTTATCAAGCTGGGGGCAGAAGGCTGGGGTGTAGACTCTGATCTTGGGCTAAGGATTTGGAGTATGGGAGAGGTTCTCAGCTGAGTCTGGGGCAGGGAGTTGAGGTGCAGGAAGAAGTTCAGAGGGCAGGCTCTGGGAGGGAGTGTGGGTGCAGAGGGACTCAGGGCTAGGGCAGGAGTTTGGGGTACAGGTGAGGTTCAGGACTGGGGCTAGGGTTTGGAATGCAGGCGCCAGCTGGGCACCACTTACCACAGGTGGCTTCTGGGTGGTGGTGCAGGGGGCTAAAGCAGGCTTACCCCCATCCTTGCCCTACACCACTCCCAAAAGCAGCCAGTAAATTCTCTCCATCCCTGCCCACCCCAGCTGTGTGGAGATGGGGTACAGGATGGAGGGAGGAGCACCCTGACATCAGTACCCCTTTCCTCTTCTTCCTGTGCCCTGCACAACAAGCAAGAGGCTCCCGAGGGTGGGGGGCAGATCCAAGGCAGAAGTGAGGAGTAAAACCACAGTGCTGAGAGGGGCAGATAAAGTGCTGGCACTTGATAGGCTCCCAGCCAAACCTGTCAGAATCACCTGTCAACGGCGCCAAGATCTACCAGTAGATCTTGATCTACTGGTTAGTGACCACTGACCTAAGGGGACTCTATCTTGTCACCCAAATGGGATTTAGCAATGAATGGTCACCTACACCAAAAGTCATGCCACATTCAAGTTTCATACAGTCCAAAAAGACCTGTCATTTATGTCAAATTGTTTGGTACCCTAGATCTTAAATCAAACACAATGCCCATTGCCAGTCCTGTAGTAAACTATCTAAAGCCATGATCACCAACCGGTCGATCACAATCAACTGGTCAATCGCGAGGCCTCGCGATCCCAATTTTCCCCCCACCCCTGAGAAGCCCCACTGCTTACCTCTAGTGTCAATGGAGGTAGTGCTGGCTTCCCACGGGGTGGATGGAAGTCCTGCAGCTTCACACCACTTCCGGGGATTCCGTAAGTGTGCTGGCTGCTCCCCTCCCCCACGTCTGTGGCATGCCAGGCTCTCTGCGGGAGGGGGCATCGGCCGTGGAGGAGGAGCGCGGGGACTTCCCTGTGCTGCAGGAGGGGTGCGATGGCCCTCAAGGAGGCATACGTGGGGGTTTCCCTGTGCCATGCAGGGGGGGTCAGACCTGGAAGAGGCATGCACAGGGATTTCCCTCCTCTATGGAGGAGGGGTAGCAGGTGGAGTCCTGGGAGGAGGCTGGTGCAGGGGATTCCCTCCCCCCCCCAGCATCCTGTCTCCCTTCACCCCCCTCCCCGCATCCTGTCCCCTTTCCCTGGCTGCAGAACCCTGCCCCCACCCCAGCACTCTATCCCCAGCTCCCACTACCATGTCTCCTGCTCCCATCAGCTCAGTTGGGGCCACAATAGTGAGGCTTCGGGGTTTTGGGGGGGTTTTTTTGCATCTCCCTTGTGTGGCCCAACTGACTTTTCTGTGGGTCAGTGACCCCCTAACTCAAAATAGGTTCCCTGTCCTTCTCATAAATAAAGACAATGCAGAAACTTTGTGTGTTTAACATAGTATTTTATTTAAAAATGAAGTCTGCCAATAAACCGCCAATTGGGGCCAAGCCCTCATCTGGCCGCAGCATTATAACACTCCTGCACCCCTCCAGTCCCTAGATCTGAGCCCCTCACACACTGAAACTCCTTGCCTTGAGCCCCTCACATACCCCAACCGAAATTCCTGCATCCTCCCAGCCACAAGCCTGTGGCTTGCTTAGTACCGCAACCCTCCATCTGACTCCCCAGCCTGGAGCCCCTCCCCAAGCCAGCATCCCCTTCTCCCCCTCTTCTGAATCCAAATTTCCTCCCAGAGCTTGCACCTCTCATCCCTTCCCACACCCAAATCCCTCATTCCCACTCCAGAGCCCACACATCCTGTCTCAACCCAGTGAGAATACGGCTAGACTGCAGGAGTTTTTCCAGGATTCTAGAGATATCACGGAAAAACTCTTCCGCATCCAGGAATGTTCTTTTGCTTTTTTTAGTGGAAGAGCAAACATGCTCTTTTGGTAACCCCTATGTTCCTCATTCCATGAGGAATAAGGGGGATTCCAAAAGAAGGGTTTTTTCTGATATTTAGTCCAGTCTAGACATGCCAAATGTTGGAAAAACCTCTTCCTACAGAAGAATCGGGAAAACAAAGTGGTAGTGTAGAGTGTATAAAGGCTGGGAATAGCAAGTGATGGAGAGGAGGAGAATAGAGAGGGCGGGGCTTTAAGGAAGGGGCGGGGTCTTGCTGGAAGGGTGGGGCGGTAGATCTTTGCTTGTTCTGAGATTTAAAAAGTGATCTTGAGTGTAAATAGGTTGGAACCACTGATCTAAAGGTTTATTAGCTAAGAAAATGAAATGAGTTATTTGCAGATTAAAGCCAGCAAACATACACCCATACATGAATTGCAGTCCAAAGCCCATGAGTGACAGAATTGTAGTGACCTGTACATTCAAAGTGTCCTGCAACACAGATCCAACAGGCTGTTTGAGGAGTTCTTCATTTTGGTTTCTCTGGCCTGGTGAGAGTTCAAACAACAAAGAAATTGACATCTTTCTGTGTCTTTATTGTCTTCATTAATCTTCCTAGTCTATAGGACAAGCTTCCTTATACATAGTATTCCCAAAGTACTACTAACTAATTGTTTGTATTACAATGTTCCTTAAAGGTCCATCTGATTTTGATTGTTCTTTGGAGGGAGAGAGAGTGGGAAAACACTGTTCCCACGTTTCAAGGTTTACAGCAGACATTTTCACAGTTAGAAATGTAAGCAGGGTCTGAATCAATGCTTCCATTACAGCCAGCTGGAACAGGAAAGAAATACTGGGTGTGGTTATGTAAATATGGTTCACTCAGTTTGCTTAGGCCTGCTAGATATTCAACTGTTAGAATGGTGTTGTGCTCATTATAACCAATTTGGCTGTTGTGGAGTCACAAACTGTGTGAACCCTAAATTCAGGAATTATAAGATATGACCAGCAACGCTTGCAATTACTGGGGGAATGCAGAAAAATCAGACTGTGTTTAACTCAGTTCAAAGGAGAGAAACGGTCAGTGTAAAGAATCTCAGATGGAAGAGGCTTCCTTTGCCAAAACTCTGTGAAGTCAACTGGGGGGAGGGCAAAACTATGAATCAGCAGGCTGCATGCCCACTAGGCATAAGTTGTAAGACAGGTTCAACCTGTTTCCCCTGCACCCCCATTCTAATTATAGAACTAGAACGGACACCATAAGGAGTCTCTTTATTATTGGTCTAGACAGTATTTGGTCCTGCCATGAGGGCAGGGGACTGGACTCGATGACCTCTCCAGGTCCCTTCCAGTCCTAGTATTCTATGATTCTATGATTCTATTTTAAAATTTATTCCTGTGGATGCTAGAATTTTTGGGGCTGGACTGTGTTTTGAGCCAAGAGCTGAAATCACAGAGGGCTGAAATCAGTAGGTTTCGCCCAGAGCAAAATCTATCAAAAGGCCAGTGGGAACAGCAGGTGGCTGCCAGCAGGGCGGCCAGTGCAATAATGGCTGGCTGGCAGGCAGGGAGGGGCCAGCAGGAGCAGCAAGTGGGCGGCATTGCCACATGCTCAATGAGAGGAGACATCATGATGATGAACTCTGGGTCTGCACTGACTGGACAGAACCCTGAGTGGTGTGTTTGAAGTGGGGAGGGGGGAGCACACTGTATGAGTTGGGGGTTGAACTAAAGATCTTGAAGCATAATACGCTGCCCTGCGGACTCTGGGGATGGTATCTTGCATACAGGTTTGATTTGTTTCTGTGTGTGTTTCTGTAGATTAAAGATAGATTAACATATTAAATAGACTCTTTCTATCTCCATCTCAGTGCTTGTGAGAGGGGAAGAATTGCCAGTGGGTAGGCTGAAGTGTTCCCAGTTTACCGGATGGGGGCTCAAGCCAGTTTGGTTACATTGTTGAAAGAACCCCCTAGATACAGAAGCTAGCCCTTCTGACTGCCAACTGCTACTGGCAGATGGGTTACAGAAAGAAAAGATTTTATGTATTTCCTTATAGCAAGACATTGCAAACAAGGTGAATGCGAACAGCAACTTACAAATATTCTGTGGAGTCAAAACACTAAACAAGTTCTTATAAGAATGTAATATGATGCCTGTTTTGAGCAACACTAACATATAAATGAACTAGACTGGTCACCAGCTGTGAGTTTGCCAGTTCTTTGCAAGAACTGTCATCTGCCCTGCCAGCATCACAGACATTCAGTGGTTATTATACAGTAATATATTTTATTATGTGGTGTAATTTATAATGGTGCTAACCGACCTATTAGGTAAAGTAACATCAAAGAACTTCATTCAATGTACAGTGGTGGCCAAAAATGCTAACAATGGAAAGCTGCAAAAGGAATAGAATGGTGAATAATGAAACTGATCAGCCGCTGATTCCAGGAAGCCCAGGGCAGAGCAACTGTGCCTCGGGCTTCCTGTAGTCAGCGCTGGTCAGTTTCAGCAACGGCTGACTTGGGGACGCCTGGGGCAGAGCAGCTGGGGTGCTGCTGGGTTGCTCCAGTAGCGCCGCTCCTCAGTGCTACTGGACCAACCCAGCAGCACCCCAGCTGCTCTGCCCCAGGCGTCCTGATTCAGCCGCTGCTGAAACTGACCAGCAGCGGCTGAATCAGGACGCCCGGGCAGAGCAGCTGGGGTGCTGCCGGGTTGGTCCAGTAGTGCCCAGAGGCGCTGCGGGACCAACTGGCAGCGCCCCAGCTGCTCTGCCCCAGGGTCCACAACAAAAGCCTGGTCTGCTGGGGGGGGGGGCACACTAGCTGCGCCTCCCCCCCAGCAGACCAGGGACATGGGGAGCAAAGCCGCAGCGGCGGGGTGCCTGCCTCTGAGGCTTTGCTCTGGTGTGGAACCCGCCGCCGCTGCGGCTTTGCTCCCGGTGCCCCTGGTCTGCTGGAGACGGTCCCCAGCAGACATGGGGCACCGCAAGCAAAGCTGCAGCCGTGGCGAGTTCCCCCACATCTGAGGCTTTGCTGTGGCAAAGCCTCAGAAGCGCGGGAACCGCCGCCGCTGCGGCTTTGCTCGCGGTGCCCCTGGTCTGCTGGAGACGGTCCCCAGCAGACCAGGGGCACTGGGAGCAGCTTTTCTCGCCCCGGAGGTCGAGGTGGCTGACCGCTGCCTACGAGCTCCAGGGCGAGAAAGCACCGTTCGTAAGTGCGGATCAGACATAAGTCGGATCTGCGTAAGTCGGGGACTGCCTGTACAGTACTGGTCCCTGTATCACAAAAAGAATATTGCAGAACTAGAAAGGATTCAGAGACAAGCAATGAGAATGATGGAAGGTAGTGAATGGTGAGGGTGATGTCATGCTAGGAGTCTACTACAGGCCACCTAGCCAGGTGGAAGAGGTGGATGAGGCCTTTTTTAAACAATTAACAAAACTATCCAAAGCCCAAGATTTGGTGGTGATGGGGGACTTCAACTATCCAGACCTATGTTGGGAAACTAACACAGCAAGGCACAGGCTATCCAATAAGTTTCTGGACTGCATTGGAGACAACTTTCTGTTTCAGAAGGTTGAAAAAGCTACCAGAGGAGAAGCTGTTCTGGATTTGATTTTAACAAATAGGGAGGAACTAGTTGAGAACTTGAAAGTGGAAGACAGTATGGGGGACAGTGATCATGAAATAATAGAGTTCATGATCTTAAGGAAAGGTAGAAGGGAGACCAGCACAATTGAGGTAATGGATTTCAGGAAGGCAGATTTTGATAAGCTCAGAGAACTTGTACGTAAGGTCCCATGGGAAGCAAGACTGAAGGGAAAAACAACTGAGGACAGTTGGAAGTATTTCAAAGGGAAGTTGTTAAGGGCACACAAGCAAACAATTCTGCTGTGTAGGAAAGATATGGCAAAAGACCAGCTTGGCTTAACAAGGAGATCTTGCATGATCTCAAAATAAAAAAGGAGTCATATAAAAAATGGAAACTAGGACAAATAACAAAGGATGAATATAGGCAAGCAACACGGGAATGCAGGGGCACGATTAGAAAGGTAAAGGCACAAAATGAGATCAAACTAGCTACAGGCATAAAGGGAAACAAGAATACCTTTTATAAATACATTAAAAGCAAGAGGAAGACTAAGGACAGGGTAGGGCCACTGCTCAGTGAGGAGGGAGAAGCAGTAACAGGAAACTTGGAAATGGCGGATATGCTCAATGACTTCTTTGTTTCGGTCTTCACCGAGAAGTCTGGAGGTGTGCCTAACGTAGTGAATACAAGCAGAGAGAGGGTAAGTTTAGAAGATAGGATACACAAAGAACAAGTTAAAAATCACTTACAAAAGTTAGATGTCAGCAAGTCACCAGGTCCTGATGAAATGCATCCCAGGATACTCAAGGAGCTCATAGAGGAGGTATCTGAGCCTTTAGCTATGATCTTTGAAAAATCATGGCAGACAGGGGAGATACCAGAAGACTGGAAAAGGGCAAATATTGTGCCCATCTCTAAAAAGGGGAATAAGAACAACCCAGGAAGCTACAGACCGGTCAGTTTAACGTCTGTCCCAGGGAAGATAATGGAGCAGGTAATTAAGGAAATCATATGCAAACACTTGGAAGGTAATAAAGTGATAGGGAATAGCCAGCATGGGTTTGTGAAGAACAAGTCATGCCAAACTAATCTGATAGCTTTTTTTGATAGGCTAACAAGCCTTGTGGATAAGGGAGAAGCGGTGGATGTCATATACCTAGACTTTAGTAAGGCATTTGATACGGTCTCGCATGATATTCTTATTGATAAACTAGGCAAATATAACTTAGATAGGGCCACGATAAGGTGGGTGCATAATTGGCTGGATAACCGTAGTCAGAGAGTTGTTGTTAACGGTGCTAAATCCTGCTGGAAAGGGATAACAAGTGGAGTTCCTCAAGGGTCTGTTTTGGGACCCGTACTGTTCAATATCTTCATCAATGATGAAAGGGATCTAGTGGTCATAGTGGACCACAAGTTGAATATGAGTCAACAGTGTGATGCTGTTGCAAAAAAAGCAAATATGATTCTAGGTTGTATCAACAGGTGTATTGTAAGCAAAACTCGTGAAGTCATTCTTCCGCTCTACTCTGCACTAGTTAGGCCTCAGCTGGAGTACTGTGTCCAGTTCTGGGCGCCACATTTCAAGAAAGATGTGGAGAAATTGGAAAGGGTACAGAGAAGAGCTACAAGAATGATTAAAGGTCTGGAGAACATGACCTATGAAGCCAGGCTTCATGAACTGGGCTTGTTTAGTTTGGAAAAAAGAAGATTAAGGGGGGACATGATAGCGGTTTTCAAATATCTAAAAGGGTGTCACAAGGAGGAAGGAGAAAATTTGTTCCTCTTGGTTTCTGAGGACAGGACAAGGAGTAATGGGCTTAAAGTGAAGCAAGGGAGGTTTAGATTGGACATTAGGAAAAAATTCCTAACTGTCAGGGTGGTCAAATATTGGAATAAATTGCCAAGAGAGGTGGTGGAATCTCCCTCTCTGGAGATATTTAAGAACAGGTTAGATAGACATCTGTCAGGGATGGTGTAGACGGAGCTTGGTCCTGCCTTGAGGGAGGGGGGGCTGGACTCGATGACCTCTCGAGGTCCCTTCCAGTCCTATGATTCTATGATTCTATGAATGAGAATGATGGAAGGTAGTGAATGGTTGAGAGAAGATAGTCTGGAAGCGTCTGTTCTCCGTGTCTCATAACAAGACCAAGGGGGCATTCAATGAAATTAACAGGCAGAAAATTAGTATTAATAATAAAAATTAATAAGACAAAATTCATTGCCACAGCAAGACATTGAAGCCAAGAGCTTAATAAGAGTCATGAAAGGTCTGGCTATTTGTAAGGCTATCAAGACTATCCAGACATAATTAATGACAACACAAATTTTGGAGGCGACATTAAACCTTAGGCTTCAGGGTATGAATCAATATCTAACTTTTAGAGACCAGGATGGAGATCTAAAGAGGGGGCAGATTATCCCATATCTGCCTCCTGCAGGTTTCTTGCAGTATCTTGGAGTAGCTGCTGCAGTATCTGGCACTGGACATTGCCACCAGAAACAAGATACAGTACTTGACTAGAAGGACTTTGGATCCGATCCAATATAGCAATTGCTGTGTTCCTAACCCTACAAAGTAAGAGTCCTCCATGGAAAACTGCTTACTATGCCTTCTAGTATAGAATTCCATCCTTCCTGAAAAAAACTCCCAGAAGTATGTCAACAGAAGAGGAAAACTATTTAATGTATTCTAAGTACATTTATCCACATAAAGTCCCTGGAAGTTGCCATTATTATGCCACAAAGGAAAAAGACACCCATTTTCATGGATGTTCTTACATTCACTTCTCAATTTAGCTTCATTTTCAACTTGTTACTTGGCCAGGTAACTGGTTGCTAAGGCAAACATTGAAAAAAGCAAGGCTTTAAGGCCCCTGAGTCAGAAAAACAAATAATTGAGCACATGCATAAGCCTGCTTCCTGCTTTTGAAAATGAGATTAAAGCTCAACGTAATGAGCCTGCACTAAGAAACAAATCTAGTTACATTGCAAAAGTACTGATTATATGCTTAATATTCAATTCTTTCCACAATTAGGAGTTTTCATATAAGTCAAAGGGAGTTTGGCACAAAGAACTGAGCAATAACTCTAGAGAGATCTGTTATCAGTAGAGCTAGAAAGAAGCAGATCTGATGACTCCAAATAGTTGAACAGCATCCAACAAAATCATTGTCAAAGTTTATCATGGTTATCACTACATTTTTGAATGGGGCTGTATAAAATGGAATATGAGGTCCTCATCTTATTCTGCAAATTCACAAATACTGATTTTTATGAAAACCTATAGCATTTCATTTTCTTCTTTGACAATTGAACTCATTTCAGTCATTGTATCAATGTTCAAGATGAATTCCAAACTCTGAAATTCAGTTTTCCATTCAGGTGAAAAATCATTATTATCAGGAAAATATGAAAATCTGGATTGTCACAGTCCTTTCAATGTGAAAACCTTACTTTGTGACATAAAAATTTAAAAAAAGAAATGTAGCAGGCACGAAATCACTTCAGATGGAATTTCAATCAATCATTTTCACAATTTTGTATGAACCCATTTATAAATCATATAAATGAGAAGTGATTATAATAAAATTCTTATTTATTTGTACCAGGGTAGCATGCCAGGATCAGGGTCCCATTGTCTTAGGTTCTCAACAAACATAACAAGGAGCACCTGATTTCTCATTGACATTAATGTATGACGGTGCATAAAAAGCCCCGATGGCTAAAATGGCGATCGAGGCTTTCTTGCACAAAACCGCATCTAGACTGGCCACAGATGCTTTCGGAAATACTTTGAACGGAAAAACTTTTCCGTTCAAAGTATTTCCGCAAAATCATGCCTGTCTAGACGCAGCCATGCTGTAATGGCCGCTCATCATTAGCAAAGGGATGTGGACTTGCTGCCTTTGCTTAACCTGGCGGCCTGTGTGTAGCCTTAGCAGCATCAAGCCTTGCTTCAAATCCTGCAGCCAGGGAGCATGTCTGACCAGAGCTTCCCCAGCTCTGCCTGCCTTTCCCAGCCCTGCCTAAGTCAGGAAGCCTCTTGCTTCCCTAACATCTAGGTCCCTCCTGCTCTATAGCAGGAACAAGAGACTCTGAGTCCTTCCTCCCCTCCAGGAGCCTTTATTTATACTGCCCTCAGCTGGGCCCTAATTGGCTAATACCTGCCACAGCTGCTGGCTCCACCACCCCAGCCCTCTCCCTGGCTGGGTTTTAACCCTTAAAGGGCCAGTGTGGGGCAGATGCCCCATCACACCAAGTCTGTCTATCAGGCTCTCACCACCATAGTAAGAGAGCTTTGCCCATGACAGAGATTTTTGGGAATGGAATTCTCACTTTCCACCCAGAGGCAAGCCCCATGCATCTACAATGTCCAGTTGCATTCAGCTAACAGTGAATATGGGCTGGAGAATAGAGGGAGCAATCCTGCTCATTCCTCCTCTTCATGGATTAGTCGCCATGTATATATATATTTTTGCAATGTATATAGCGGCTGGCTATGCCTACAATCTATCCAACCTCATTCCCTCGTGGTCCATGGGGCAGGGACCTGAGAAGCCCCTAAATTAGCTTTCAGATCTAACAGAGTAAGGCTGTGTCTAGACTGTCCACTTTTTCCAGAAAAGCAGTCGCTTTTCCGGAAAAACTTGCCAGCTGTCTACACTGGCTGCTTGAATTTCCGCAAAAGCACTGACGATCTCATGTAAGATTGTCAGTGCTTTTGCGGAAATACTATGCTGCTCCTGTTCGGGCAAAAGTCTTTTTCTGAAAAACTTTTGCGCAAAAGGGCCAGTGTAGACAGCTGAGATTTGTTTTCTGCAAAAAAGCCCCGATCGCAAAAATGGCGATCGGGGCTTTTTTGCAGCAAAGCGCATCTAGATAGGTCATGGACGCTTTTCCGCAAAAAGTGCTTTTGCGGAAAAGCGTCCTGCCAATCTAGACACGCTTTTCCGAAAATTCTTTTAACGGAAAACTTTTCCATTAAAAGCATTTCTGGAAAATCATGCTAGTGTAGATGTAGCCTTCATGTCTACAGTATGTGTTATAAGAATATGTTGTAGGTATGTCATGTTTGGAATGACACCTAAATCATTTCTACTTGCAAATAAAACTTCATATAACGGAAATCAAGTAACTTGTGCATTGTCTCTGCTGCAGTAATAGACCCATAGGCTTGACTGGTATACAGTATTAGCAGAGGAATCTTCCATCACATTCTTCAGATTCTATTTTTTTAATTCAAACACAAAACCTGGGGGAAACGGTTTGTGCCAAGGCCACCCTGTTTTCTCTGACAATCTAGGAGTACGTTGGGCGACCACAAACAGAATCTAATTGCCTTCCCCACCCATGTGTGCTTATCAGCACCAAAACCTCCATTATGAGCAGAAACCAAAAAAAAAAAAATCTAACAACAACATGGCAGTGGGCTGGTACTTTGTGCATGTGTAGAGCATGGCGCCTTCCTATCCTTAATCCTAGAACATATATACAAAACCCGCATTGTCTCTGCAAAGCCATGTGTTGTGCACAGTTCAGATAAGAGTGCCTCAATATCTTGTTCATGAGGTTGAAACACATTTTACTGCCTCACTTTCCTGTCCAAGTATTTTGCTAGAGTGTGAGTAGCTAAATAGTCCTTCATTACAACCGAACTATGTACAAACCACAAGAAAACAATAACAGCTAAAGTGTTACGCTATTTTTAAATATAATCCATCCTCACCCCTAAAAGGAGTCTCAAGCTATTGTTCCCTCCAGTAGGTTATTGCCCCAGATGAGGATATTGCATTACATCAGATGTGGTCTGCAGTACTCAACAGAAATGGGCTCAAGCTAAGTAGCTGAGCAGGACAGCAGATTACATAACATATATGGACCCTCAAATTTGGAGATATTTGGACTGGCCTTTCCTTGGCACAGCAGGAATGAAATAGGCAAACCTGTCTTTGGTTCCAGTATGGCTTTGCTGTGTGAGTGGGGTGGGCAGAGGTCAAGGCACACTGGCACCTGCACCTCTATGCATCACAGATCCCAGTTTCAAAAAAGCTTTTTCCGAAAGAGAGCGTCTACACCTCAAAACTGATCTGCTTTTTTGAAAGAAAGCATTCAGACTGCGTGGACACTCTCTCTAAAGGAAGCCTTGGTTGCTATTCAGCTGCCTCTTCTTTCTAAAAAAGTCCCTGTTCTGTGTCCACACATGCCTTTTTTCAAAAGAGCTCTTTCTAAAAAGGTGTTCTTCCTCATAATTTGAAATGTCAAAAAAAACCTGCCTTCTTTTGAATTAATTTCGAAAGAATGTGATTGCAGTGTGGATGCAGGAGAAGTTTTTTTTCAAAAAGCGGGCAGTTTTTTCAAAAAAACAATGTAGTCTAGACATACCCTTAATGGCAGAAGTTAACGGCAGGATAGAGACAGTTCCTGCTGCAATGCAAAAGTTAGGTTCTCTACACACACAGAACAAAGTGCAGTGGAATATGAAGGACTGCTTCCTCTAGTAGGCTGAAGTAGCCTCTGTTGAGAGGCTCTATGGTCCGTTTGGCAGGACTCTGTGTGGCTCACACAGCTTCCGTTAGCAAAGTGTCTGGCTACTCCCCATAGTAATGAACCAAACACTTCTGGGTACTGAAATAGCTCCATTTTACAGATGAAGAGTGAGTCACACTGGAAGTCTATTGTAGAACTATGAACTGAAGGCAGAGTTCAAGTCCTGTTCTGGTGCATTTATCACAAGATCCCCTTATTGCATAGAGGACGAGTCAGGGATGTAACTGTTGCACCGCTTTATACCCTACGGCTAAGTCTAGACTGGCATGATTTTCCGCAAATGCTTTTTACGGAAAAGTTTTCCATTAAAAGCATTTTCAGAACAGAGCATCTAGATTGGCACGGATGCTTTTCCGCAAAAACACTTTTTGCGGAAAAGTGTCCATGGCCAATCTAGATGTGCTTTTCCGCAAAAAAGCCCTGATCGCCATTTTCGCGATCAGGGCTTTTTTGCGGAAAACAAATCTCAGCTGTCTCCACTGGCCCTTTTGTGCAATAGTTTTGCACAAAAGGGACTTTTGCCCGAACGGGAGCAGCATAGTATTTCCGCAAAAAGCACTGATTTCTTATAGTAGGAAGTCAGTGCTTTTGCAGAAATTCAAGCAGCCAGTGTAGACAGCTGGCAAGTTTTTCCGGAAAAGCGGCTGATTTTCCAGAAAAACTGGCCAGTCTAGACACAGCCTACAAGAATTTAACAGACACTGGGTTTTACAGGTGCCTCGAACCTTATGTCTGGATTGGGAATAAAAGTTCCTTCATCTTACTGTGGGCATAATTTCTGCAAGTGACCTAGGCTCTCACTTAAAATGAAGATAACATGGCTCTGAGAATTCACAATATTTTGCTTTAACACAGTTAAATCCAGTAGCTAGGTCATTGTGGTTTATGTGTTTCTCTCTCTTCTTCAACAAGTCATTGATACAACTTTAACTATTCCAATGCAGGACCACAGATTAGATCGACTGTATTTGGCAGTTAGTGGTGTTCTCAGAAGTGGTTATTTACATTCAGATATGGCTTGTGTTTGTCTCACAATGAATAAATCCATTTCAGGTCACATCACCCTGGAGTTCAAATGGTTATAGGAGGCTAGTGCCCCTGCCCAGCATGCTGCTGTTGTTGCTATCAATATCACAGAAGTTATACCCACATTTTTGAGCTCACAATGAACTGAGGGCACAAATGCTAGCACTTAAAGGTAAATCTTCACCACAGCTGGGAGTCAGCTTCTGGCAGAGCTAGAGCTAATGTGCTAAACAAACATAATTGTGTAGATGCTGTAGCTCTAGGAAACTCTGGCTGGCCACCTGAGCACAGACCCAGGGTGCTGAGTAAACTGGGGACTCCAAGCTACCATCAAGCAGCAACAATTACACATATTTTTAGAATAGTGATAGAAATGTAGCTGTGTTAGTCTGGGGTAGCTGAAGCAAAATGCAGGACAATGTAGCACTTTAAAGACTAACAAGATGGTTTATTAGATGATGAGCTTTCGTGGGCCAGACCCAAGCTGGCCAAGTTCATGCTCTACTTGGAGTAGGATCCTTGCTCCAAGCTACAGTGAAGTTAGACTAAGTGGCTAAGTACCTCCTTTGCACCTGCAAAAGTGAATGCTTATGTTATAAGCATAATATTTTATGCTGCCACAATAGCTTAACCTTCGACGCTCTGTGAAGTCATTTGTAGAAATCCCATGTACCCAAAGATTTAGGTCCTCCCTGGCTGAGTACACCAAGCTCCAAATGGTCAAGGAGCTTGAAATCACATTGTGCGTCTGAAATCACCTTGTGCCTTTTAAATGTATTTCATACTTGTGAACTCATTGATACTGAAATGTGTACACATGAGTTTGTTTCTTGCAGATTCTTTTGAATTATGGAATACTCTGTTTTTTCCCCCAAAAAGCATTACTAAGGAGGATGGGGAATTCATTATAATAAACATCAATGTGATAGGTAAATCAGGGGTTTCGGTATAAATTCTCCCTTTCCGAGTAGAAGGGAGAAAACTGGTGTGAAGTGTTAGGGGGCAAATTAAACTCTTAAAGGCCCAGACAGGCCCAAACTACTAAGAAGATAACCTGGGCAGTCTTTTTACTCCCCTGGATCTGCATTCCAGATCCTGAATCCTGCTTTAACACATGATTTCTAGACTAGGGAAAAAATCTCTCTCTCTTCAGGACTGGCAGAAGAAACACGTTAGATGTGTTTTACGATAGATTAACAGGATGGGATCGCTTCACTTATTCTCCTGCCGAAATATCTAGTACCCAGGAACTATATACTGCTTTGTGATAAATAACCCATAATACTTACTAGGTCCAATGCTGCTGCTGCTTTTTTTTGGGGGGGGGGGGAGCGTTGGGGAGAGGGGGAGGACAGAGAAGGTGCCATCTATAGGTATGTGCACATTAACTCTGTCCTGCCTGTTTTCCCTTATACAGCAATCTGTGCCCAGAATTCCATTGTTGCCACAAATTCCATACACAAAATAGAAAAGCACACATTCCATACCAGATAGAAAACAATTATACTTTCAGCATATCAATACACCACTTAATTTCAGAGTTTTGACCATTTTGCTGTTCAAAGAAATAAAAATTAACACTTGAGAATAGAACAAACATACATTTTGCATTTTACTATTGCACTGGCATCAGCTGGGAATTTTAACTGAATAAAATATTTATATGAAGAGAAATACTGTATCAAGAATAGAAACTTAACGTAAAGATGTTAAAGAATTATACCTATGAAGAGTCTAATACATTCTGTGTCAATGCAATAATAGTTGAAGATGTATATTGGAACCTTATTACCATTTATGATTAACAGCAATAACCCAAGTAGATTTATCTTAGTGTGAATGTCTATAAAGCATATCTATTTACAGTTAATTTCTGAATAATGGACCTGATTCCATTCACAGTGGAGTCAATAGAAACATGGCTATTTATTATAAAGTGACAACACCCTAAATAAATACCATACCATTGCTACAACACTTGATTTTACCTTAAGCCCAAACACAGACTCTCTGAATAAAATATGTAAATGTTACATGCTTTTGAGAAGCTTTGGTATGTTGATTAAACAAAAGTTAAAGTTTTAAATTTGTGAGAATGAATTAGAAATGTAAAACTAAAAGTCTCTTCTCAGTTTTGTTGAAGCCAATGGAGATATGCTGCCATAAATAAGAGGAGGACCCAGACGGGAAAGCACCACTCACAAATATTATTTTCACAAATTATATTTAAAATGCTCACTATTAAATAAGGAAGAAAGTATAATCAGTTCAAAAAGTATTATCTCTCAAGAAATCCCCACATTTCTATGTACAGCTGTAATAGGATATTCGAATTTGTTTATAATACATATGTACAGCAAATGATATACTATCTACAAACCTAGATCTTCCAAAAACTCTT
This sequence comes from Pelodiscus sinensis, assembly GCF_052426305.1. NCBI lineage: Eukaryota > Metazoa > Chordata > Testudines > Trionychidae > Pelodiscus > Pelodiscus sinensis. The sequence continues at coordinate 41,299,728 of NC_143060.1, forward strand.
CTAGTTGAACATGCTTCAAGATGGAAGTGATTCACCTGTTTTAAGGCAGTGTCTTATTTTTGCCTTGAACGTAAAGGCTGTAGTACTTATCACAGTACAGATCATTTTCAAGTTTTTCACATGACAGTGTTACAGAAAGTCACTTTCTTCATTCTATGACCTAATATTTCATGCAAGTTCATCATGTGATTAAACGCATGGTTTTGGTGCATTCACAATGCTGTAGGATCCATTTATCTTTGCTTTCCTTGACACGTAAACCAATATTGAAAGTGCAGGCACTGCCATTGCTGATAGACAAGAGAGCACAACAATCACAGGAATAATATAATCTTTTTTTTTCACTATTGCTGCAAAAAAAGAAGGGGCGGAAGAGACAGAAAAAGGTGATTAAAAACTGACACACGGAGATGTATTCACATCACTGTAAAGACAATGGTACTATTAAGGCATTTTCTTCTCTTCTACCTCTGAGTATATTAAATAACCTCTGTGAATTCTTTAATTGGATTACTTTCCCTTCTTACTGCATCACACTTAAGGTCTTGTTGACATGTACAAAGCCCTCTGTAATCTTGGGACATCCACATCTGATCCCATTTCTTCACAGTGCTCCTTCCTACCCTTCTTCTAATCTCTTCATCTTTCTCTTGCCATATTCGTCTGACTTCCCCTACTCTGCGTTCACACTTTTTATAAGACAGTTCTCTGTGCCCAGTGGTGTTGATAAAACCAAGATTGACATAGAGGAGCTCTAGTTTTCTTGAGCTCCACTTATACTCACTAATTCAGGAGGTCTTAAAGTGCCTCCCCGTACTGTATTTCATGATGTTCTCCCCTGGAGCTCCAAAATACACACAAACATGTGTGTGACATACTGTGGGGCACTGGAGCAGCTGTTCCACGTGGATCTGAAAGAACTCTCTCTAATCTTAACAGCTCTCAATCAGTAAATTGATTTTATTGTGGTTATAGTTACTCATATTTCTGAGTGGAGCAGTGCCCCAGCTACTGCAGTTAGACAGCTCCGATTGACTTCAACTGGAACTCTCTCTCGGTTCTCATCTGCAGTGCGTTCTTCATCCTCTTTCAAATCCCTGTTTTAAACCCACTTCTTCTCTTCCATAAACACCCTCCCTAATCAACTTAATCATTGTTCAGTCTCTTGGTCTTGGGTTTGTTAATCTTAGTGGCTTTGGGCTTGCTTTGCATAGTACATAATACAGAGTGCTATACGCTGACTTCTTCAAGGAGGACCAAGAGGAATTGTTCCTCCAGCAGACAGACTGCCACCAGCAGCTCCCCACCACACAGCAGGACACGCCTGTATCTCCTTTGTGCTTCTCTGTGTGCCAATCTCGTGCTACAGACAGGTGCAGAGAGGGTGAGAAGGCAAGCATTGCCCCACTTCATCTCCCTTGAGCCACTGTGATACTTTAGGGTAGTAGAGCTAATAGTGTCACTGTTGTATAGGTGCCTATTACATTACTGATTTTCACTAGTGAATTGTTTGGTTAGGTTTTTTACTACTAACCATGGTCTAACTATGTGCGGGTGAACAGTACATTAACTGACCCAACACGAGCCTTTCATTCATTAGAAGGTAACAATACAAGAAAGTTCAAAGCAAGGTATATGCGTACCTATGACAACGGTATCAATCACGTCAGTGTTATTTCCAGCCTCATTGTCAATAGCAATCAGGTATGTGCTTGTGTAATTTTCAGTGTCACTATAAAGTGTAGATGAGCCATTCTGTGATGAAAGGATCGTTGTGTTGCTTGACTGGACTTTTGGCAGGCTAATTTGTGGAAGTGGATTACTAGAAGTTGTACTCATAATAGTGGCGTTTTCCCCTTCATCAACATTGTCTGATGGATATATTAACTCTGCAGTATTTTGGGAAGGAATTAAAAAGAAAGAAAATGTAGAATAAGATTCAAATGCAAATGTAGAGACTTAAAATCTATAGCAGGTTGCCATGGCCTTAATTCAGTTGAATTATTGATCATAAGCTTTTCTTTAGAATCTATTTCATCACTAAGCTAATGGTAGTCTCTCTAGTCTTCACACAGCACTGCTGAGAGGAAGGACTATTGGAGGGCACTGAGAGAATTAACTGATGTAATTGCAGAGTCATTGGCTATTTTCGTTGAAAAGTCATGGTGATCAGAGGAGGTCTTGGATGACTGGAAAAAGGGAAATGAGGTGCCCATCCTTAAACAAGGGAGGGAGGAGGATCCAGGAGGATCCACTGTTCATCTTCACCACAGTCCCTGGAATAATCTTGGAGCAACTCCTCAAGAAATCCATTTTAAAGCACTTGTAGAAGAGGAAGATGAACAGGAACATAAACAAGGATTCTTCAAGGGCAAGACATGCCTGACCAACTTGATTGCCTTTTATGATTAGATAAGTGACTCTGTGATATGGGGAAGGCCATGGACATGAAATACTTTAACAGAGCTTTTGATATGATCTCCCACAGTATTTTGCCAGCAAGTTTAGTTTGTATGAATGGGGCCATAAGGTGGATAGAAAGCTGGCTAAATTGCTGGGCTCAATATCCAGTTGGAAGCCGATATCAAGTAGAGTGCTCTAAGGGTTGGTCCTGGGCCAGTTTTGTTCAACATCTTCATTAATGATCTGGATGATGGGATAGAATGCACCCAAAGCAAATTGGCAGATAACTGTAACCTGGAGGGAGAGCAGATATGCTGGGGGGAAGGGAGAGGGTCCAGAGCGAATTAGACAATTTGAAGGATTGGCCCAAAGGAAATCTTATGAGTCTCACAACGGCAGATCCAGAGTCTTCCACTTAAGGTGGAAGAAAACCTTGCATTGCTACAGGCTGGGGACCAACTGGCTAAGAGGCCATTCTGCAGAAAATAAGCTGAAGTCTTCATTCTACAGGCACACCAAGGAAAAAGATAATGTCTAAAAAAGCATGTTTGCCCAGATTGCAGACACATGACTTTTCTCTGAGAAAATCATTGGGATTCCACAATCTGAAATTCTGTTTTGAGGGACTCTAGTACAAGGCACAGTTAAAATATTTTTGAGAACAATTGTTTTCTGATGTTTGCATCTTTGGGTGTGTCTAAACTACATGGCTCCATCGATGGAGCCATGTAGATTAGGCTGATCGGCAAAGGGAAATGAAGCCACGATTTAAATAATCGCGGCTTCATTTAAATTTAAATGGCTGCCGCGCTGAGCCAACAAACAGCTAATCAGCTGTTTGTCGGCTCAGCGCGCTAGTCTGGACACTCCCACACCGACCTGAAAGCCCTTTATCGACCTCCCCATTATGCCTCGTTGGATGAGGTTTACTGGGGAGGTCAATAAAGGGCTTTCATGTCGGCGCGGGAGCGTTCAGACTAGCTCGCTGAGTCGACAAACAGCTGATCAGCTGTTTGTTGGCTCAGCGCGGCAGTCATGTCAATTTAAATGAAGCCGCGATTATTTAAACCGCGTAGATTTACCGGCAGATCTCAGGGGCTCTAAGAGTAGCTCTTGAGCCCTCTCTGAGCTGCACACCTGCGCAGTACATTTACATTAGATTTCCTCATGTAATGTAGGCGGGGCTTCAAGGAAGGGGCGGGGCAGTAGATCTTCGCCTCTTCTGAGACTTAAAAAGTGATCTTGGGTGTAAAAAGGTTGGAGACCACTGGTTTAGACATACCCTTTCTGGAGAACAGTTCTCACTTTTGCTCTGTTCCTTCCAGTTATATACAACAAGATGCTGGCTAACTCACTACATGACACACACAATATTAAAATCTTAGGGAATGACAAAGAATAACAGCACAGTCTAGAATCTGAAGAACTAAAAACAGCCATTTAGTTTTAGTGCAGCAGCTCAGGCCTTGTGAGCTCGAGTCTGTCCACTCAGGCTTTCTGCAGGCTCCACCGGCTGTGTCGATGCACCTGATGGGGCTCCCGTGACTCAGATCTTTGCATAAGCTATATGCACTGGGGTCTTTTTACACTTATTGACTGAGGGCCATTTTTGACCTCACGGAATTCAAGGAAAAAATTCTCAGACTTTAGCCAGAGCAAGATTAGCAGAGCCCTGCACAAATACAATATTTGTATCCGCATCTGCATGTGCATCCACAAAAAAGAGAAACAGATATCCGCATCTACATCTGCAGATGCAGACACCTGCTCCTATAAAGTGTATCTTTATCGATTTGCAGGGCTGTAAAGATTAGCCCTAACATGGAGAAGCAAGGTTTACAGTGTTATCAGTCTGTACTCACCTTGAACGATTAATTCCACAGTTTTTTTCTCTCTTCCAAACTGGTTCACTCCTACACACTCATAAAGCCCCCAGTCATCAGCCTTGACATTATTTATAGTTAAAGTTGCATCTTTAGAAAGAAACTGTGACTTTCCGTTGGTCAATTGCTTAGCCCAGGAGATCTCTGGAGATGGATTACCATTGCTACTGCATGTCATTGTCACCGCTTCCCCTTCTTTCACTGAGTTGGAGGGGGTGACAGAGACCGTCGTGTTTCTTGGTCCATCTAAAACAAAAGGATGCATAGTCAGTTATTAATAACGTGAGCAATGATAGGTGCTAGATTGTCAGCCCTGGACACTGAAATCCTCTATTTATCCTTTAATCAAATATTGCACAGATAGCTTCTGAGCTTCCATGCAAGGCCATCTTAGCCAGTGTGCTTCAGTCCTGACCATGAGCGTCTGCTTATATGGATGGGAGGACAAGTTCAGTGTCAGTCCCCGATCAGTCCTTGCTGTGAGACAGCCACCCCTCTGAGGGCTCAATGGGGACTAGCCCTTATGCACTGCACATCAGGACAACTCCCCTCTCCTGTTGTACGGCCCCCACAAGTCCACTCAGCCCCAGCTCCAGCACTCAGGGGACTGCAGTGGATGTCACTGTATTACTCCCCCCAGGAAGCAACTCACCAAAAAGTAATTAGGCAAAAGCATGGCTCTGTTTGGCACTTCATGCTGCCCAGCCACACAGGGAGGGAGGAATACACTGTACCCAAATTATGGCACCCCTTCCAGGTCCCTCTGGAATTCCAAGGGGGCATTCTGTCTTAGAGACAATGGGCTGCTCCAGGTCTCCCTTTACTATGGGCTGTTCCTAACAGGTGCATGTCATTTCTTCACCTTGGATTTGTTCTGAGGAGTATAGACAGCATGGAAGTAAACGACGAGCAGTTCACTGAAAGAACTATCCTATTGGGTCATAGGCAATGCATGTGACACTTACATTCCACACTTAATGCTGCTGCCATTTTGCTTTCCCCCAGTGCATTCTTTGCTTCACATTCATAGGTGCCTGCGTGGAGGAACGTCACACTTGGTATATGGACAATTCCATGCTCGCTATAAAGCACAGTGTCTTCACTGTCTGATTTTCTTCTTAAGACAATCCTGGCAGCCGGGTTGCTTTCAACTGAACACAGAATGGTAACATTATCTCCTTCTTCAACAGCTGTGGAGGGCTGTATGGAGAACTCAGTAATTCTTGGTGCCGCTGCAGAAAAAAAAGGAAAGACTTTCTGTTAAAGGAGAAATAGTTAGCAAAGTAGTAGTGGGTAGTAAGAGTGTTGATGAGGCCCATTTGTTTTGGCTTCCTGATCTGGATCGAGGCCGTTAGAGACTACCTGTAGGAACAATAATGCTAATAACAAATTATACCATTGTATATAGTAGGCAGCACTACCAATCCAAAGAGAATCTGCCCTATGGGCAAGATCAGGCTCGAGTAAATTGAAAATGCAAAATAAAATGACCAAGTTGCATCTTTTGGGGTGTCTGTAATTAACAACTTGGAAGCTCTGATTAACATCATTTTTATACATATGAAGTATAACATGAGGAGCTTTTTTTTTAAAAAAAAGAAAACCTCTAATTGTGTACCCAGAATTAACTGTGGGCTGAAATATTAAATTTGGAGATTTAACCTCCTGGATTTGTGGATACTAGTAGAAGTTAGAGTTCAGTATATTTGATTTGTGCCAGCAGACAAAGTGGCAGATCCCTACATTGTCACATTTGTGCCTGCTGTCACTTACAAAGACTAACATTGATCCTGCAAAGAGTTCCATGAGGATGCAGGGGCCTCTCCACAGGATACTCACTACAGGAGTGGGGCCTCAGGGGCTAGAATGACAGCCCTTTGGAGCTTTGGCCAGGAATTGTACTATCTATGGAATTGAACTGGAATTTGAGTTTTGCTAAAGGCAGGACTTACAGGACTGGACCTATAACAACAACATTATGTAATACAATTACAATAAAGCAAAGGATAAATTAATTAAAAGGCATAGGTGCAGGTGAAAGGATGAGTTTTCAGATGAGATTTCAAAGAGGTAGTCAATGAAGCAGACATCAGAGGACACCTCAGAACATAAGATACCTATAATTCAGCCTGTTTTAAGCTTTGCTGGAGGAAATGGTCTCTAAGAGAGAGATTGCAAAAAGAACATTTGACACAAAGTGTATTTAAATGTCAGGTAAGTCAGCAGATTTCATAAGGTAATGGCATGGCACAGTGGTTGGCTGCATGCATAAACCACCTGGAAACGTCATTAGTGGGCAGATTTTGGGAGCAACACAGGGCTCCTGGGCAATGTCCTAGACACAGCTACTTGTGCAGTGACATGCCAGTCTTAAAGGAGGTTATTGTCCTTATGTGGCTAGGTGGGTGACAACCTTAGTCACATGGAGCTAGAGAGGCTGTTAAGACCCTGTTTTGGAGGGCGTGCTTAAATGTCGTTTGGGGTAAGTCACCCAGAGGACATGAGGGAAATTTTTCCAACACTGAGCCATTAAATGGGGGAATTGTGCATGTGTTTCTGTCAACCTGAGAGTAAGGACAGAAGCAATGAAACATCAGTCATTGTAATGACAAAAAAAATATCAGTCACTCCAACGACAAACATGACTCCAATATAGCAGTGGCATATCTGAAGCTGACTCCTGCATATACAATAGTAAAAACTTCTCCGTTTCATTATTTCAGGGTCTTCAATCTCTTGTTCATTCAAGAGTTATATGTAGCTTAGCTGAAATGTTATGCTTCATCAAACCGGCCACATCAGAGTCTTGCAGGCTCATACCTTGTACAGAAATGACCACCGTTGTTCTCTCTGTTTTATTCATTGCATCATTAATGGCTTCACAGATGAAGAGCCCAGAATCACTCATCAGGGTATGTGGGATGATAAGGGTCTCATTGTCTATAATGTGCTGAACACTTGAATCTGACAGCTCTTTTCTCCAAACAATCCTAGCCGACGGATTACTTGTAGTCCTACAAGTAAGCATCAGAGTTTCCCCCTGTGTAACTGTGTTGCTTGGAGACACAGTGATGTTAGTGTTTTGTGGACCAACTGGAAGAAAACAGAAGAGAAAAGTTCAAGGAGCTAAATTAATGAGACATAATATCCATGTCTCTGAGGCTAGATGATCACAAGGAAACACTTCCGACCCTGGGAAACATATCCAAAACAGGGATGTCAATAGTACTGTGGAACAGTTTCCACAAGGAGCTCAGTGAAGAATCAACAAGAGAAACTGCTTCAAGCCAAATTCTGCCCCTTGATGTGCAGATGGATCTGCATATGGATCCAAGTGACTAAAATGGAAATCACATGAGCATTCAAGCACTTCTACTCATGTAACTATTGTGCTCTCTGATTCGGATTATGCGTGTTTTGCACCAACTAGGAAAGAAAACGAGAGTCATAGTGAGCCACAATGGGGAGGAAGACTGACGTGTGTATTTTTTCACCGTTTTCACTCAATGCAACAGTTAACTTTAATAACCCAGGGTGTTTCATGTGTAAAATGCTTACTGAAGTCAATGGTGACCCATCACATGACAGGATTACAGCACTGTGCCCAGAGAGGATACTACTTAAGGGCCATATCAAATCCTTGATCTTTTATCGTGTATTAACATGAGTGTGAGATCCAATGTGGATCAGGAGATCTATTGTTTATATGCCTAACTTTGTAGCCTTCACCCATGAATCCTAACATAAAATTTTCTATGGTTTGAAATCTCTAATATAAATATACTTACAGTTTACACTCAATCTCTGTGAAATGTGTCTTTTTTTGGGCTCAAATTCCATGTCATCAATTGGTAATTCAGCCACACAGGTAATCTCTTTCCCAATGTCTTCAAAGGTGGGGATAAAAGTCCATGTCAGACTTTTTATCTCTGTGGTTTCGGTAATTTCTTCTGCAGAAAAGTCTTTCTTTGCAAGAACAGATCCATCTTTCTCCAGCTGCATCTCCAAACGGTCAGAAGGATACACTCTGTGTACTATACAGGTGATACTGGCTTTTTCTCCGACATACAATGGTGTGCTGAACTCAATGACTGGATCGCTGGAAAAAGCTAAAAGAACACCACTAGTTACTTGGTACTAGAGATAGGTAAAAAAGACAACTTTTGGAGAGATCCTCTCTCTCTCATTGCAGTTTTAAAAATGATTAATCAGATTTATTATGAATAAGCATTGCACCAATGTCACATAGAAAGGGAATAAATCACTTACAGTAAACATCAACCTTGATGTTTTTTTCTTTTTTCACATTGTCACAAGTTGCACTGCAGACATATTCATGTTCATTCTTAAGATCAACAGGATCCATAGTCAAGACTGAGCTGCTCCTCGTATTGTTAGTTGTCCCACCTAAGGGGTTGTCAAACTGGGTTCTCCAGGAGAATTCTGGGGACTCACAGTCACGAGAATGGCAGATCAACTCAAGTTTTTTTCCAAGCTGAACAGCAACTTTGTGTTCAGGTGTAAGATGAATTTCAAAAGCATTAGCTGAAAAAGGGAGAAAAATGCAGTCACGTTGTTCTAATAGCTCATGTTCTCTTTCATTGGTAATCTGGGGTGTTATCTGAGATTATTAAAGCCTACCTCTTGTTTTGCTACTTTTAAACTGCTACTTTTCAGTTGTGAAGGGAAAATTAAACAACTAATATTTAGTACTTACATAGTTCTTTACATCTCCAAAATAAGTCTACAAAATGTTTTTTAAAACAAAAATTAAGATTTAGATGACATTGAATCTGATCTTCAACTGGTGAAAAATGTAAATCCATTGAAATCAATCGAGCTACCCTAGCTAAAATAGTTGGAATCTACTTCTATAACTTTGCAGCAGACTAATAGATCAATAAATTGTCAAGGATGGTTATAGAATCACCTTCCCTGCAGATATTAGTACTATCCTATATCTATCAGGGATGCTTCAAGGATAATAAAATCAACCCTAAAGTGACATGTAGAGATCTTTTCTAACCTAAATAATTCTCGGATTCTGCAGTGCAATAAATTTCTTAGCAAACTAAATTACAAAATGACTGCTTTACTACAGAATAGTCAGCGCTGAATTAAATTGTTGCTGGTATTTAAACAAGACATTTTAATTAAGAATGACAAATTTGTATTTACTTAAATGTAAAATCATTTGTAGTAAAGACTATTATAAAATAAAGTAAAAAAACAAATTACTTAGTAACAAAAAACAACTCACAAGTCACAAACACCAGTAAAAGCACTGTTGCTGATGGAATTATTCTTCCCATTTGTCTAAATTTTTGCAAATGCTGTACGATGAAAAAAGCAAGGAAACTCATGTCCTAGATCTCTGTTCTCTCTGAAAAATATACAGCCTGAGTCTTCAGCTCTGAAAATGACAGCTATAAGAGTTACTCAGCTATTTATAACCAATCTGACTGAGGCGGAGAGTAGGAAATCCCTGAATGGGGAAACCCAAAGTGCAGTTAGGAAAATCCCTTGTAAGCTGTGTAGATGGATTCAGTGCCCTCTGCTGCTTTCAGATACAGGACTACAATGTCTCTTTTTAAAAATAAATTCCAAAACTGAACTGGCAAAATAAATGTATCAGCGATGGAGCATATAACAACAGTTCTGAGAGGAAAGTCTTTTAAAGTCAAGGATAACAAATGATTTCATCATTGTTACTACATATTACAGGTATAATAAGCAAAATAAGGACTCGATCATGCAAGTAGATAGTCATGTGAAAGTTATTCATGTGAGCTGTTGCACTGAAGCCCATAGTTAAAGTTACACATAGGTAAAGATACTCAGTTAAAGTTACTGGAATGCATTATTTATGCATGATTGGGTTTTATGGAGACAATCCTACAAACACTCAAATAATTTTACTCAAGTGAATTGTCCCTTTGAAATCAATGAGACAACACTCCCATGAACAAAGCTACCCAAATTCCTGTGATTTTGGGCTCTGACCCATAAGGTGAAATGGCTCTAAGTCAGGTAGTGTAGGACTAGAGATGATTTAAAATCAGAATCCTGGATCCCAACACCTCAGATCCAGATCCAGTCTTCGAAGGTCAGACCATTCACCTACAGATGAGCAGAATGACTGTTGGACTGAGTCTGTTGGTTCTTCCAGGACAACAGAACAGATTCATTATTTTTAATGGTAGCTCCAGGGCAATTACCCCTAAAATGGCTTTTTTCCCTTGGATGCCAATAATTTATTTTCCCCTACATTGTCAACCAATTTCTGCAATCTTACGTTGTCTTTAAATAATGGAATCAAAACAGCTAAAAAAGGCCAGATTGTTAAACTGTAGGAGGATTAAAAACATTTTTTTCTTTTAAAAGAAGCCATTTAAATTGAAATCTTCCAGTTTTCATGCTCTGACTCATTAATAGGGAGAGTGTGAACATGTTATGGGAAGGAATGAACACAATGGTCATATTTTAAGTGTTTTCTGTCCAGTGGTTACATGAAGCCAGTTTGGAGCAAAAGATATTTTTAGGGACAAATGCTGGCTCGTAGGAACATGTCATTAGAAACAAAGTAAAGGCAGATTTTCTGATCCAATTTAAACTAGAAAAATGCCACCAATGCAAAAAATCTGTGACAGAGTTTGCAGAGTATAAAATAGATATTGCTTACTAATTTTTGTAAAGTTCCTTTTTTTTAAGTCACAGAGTATGTCCTCAATTGCCAAGTGGCAAGAAAACCAGGGCAAAAATCTAAAACATACTTTAAAAATTTCTATGGGTAATTAAATTCGGATATGTCATCATTTAACTGATAAGCTAATTGCAGTAACATATGGTCATTAGGTATTGCTATTTCATCTTTGGTCCTAATCCAGGTATCAAGTAATAATCAACATAAAATGAGAAAATATTGATAAAATAAACACAAACCTATAAACTCTAAGGCTACGTCTACACTGGCATGATTTTCCGGAAATGCTTTTAACGGAAAAGTTTTCCGTTAAAAGCATTTTCGGAAAAGCGCGTCTAGATTGGCAGGACACTCTTCCAGAAAAAGCACTTTTTCTGGAAAAGCGTCCGTGGCCAATCTAGATGCGTTTCCCGCAAAAAAGCCCTGATCGTCATTTTCGCGATCAGGGCTTTTTTGCGGAAAACACTACTGTGCTGTCTACACTGGCCCTTTTCCGGAACAGTTTTCCAGAAAAAGACTTTTTCCCGAACGGGAGCAGCATAGTTTTTCCGGAAAAACACTGATGATTTTACATTCGATCATCAGTGCTTTTGCGGAAATTCAAGCGGCCAGTGTAGACAGCTGGCAAGTTTTTCCAGAAAAGCGGATGATTTTCTGGAATAACTTGCCAGTGTAGACACAGCCTAAATATAAAAAACAGTTAGCAAAAGAAGGGACCACTGAGAAGTCCTACTTTTTGAGGCAATTAGGTTTTGTTGTTAACACATTATAATAGCAGTTTCATTTTACCCCATTCAGGTGAAAGCAGTAACATCAGATATAAAGAAAACTTCTCATGTAATGCACTCCTGCTGGTCCCTAGAGATCATAACTTTAGCAGGAGCCATTTTCCAGGTTCTCTCTTGACTGCAGCTGCCCTCTAATCTTCCCTAAAGGTAGATTCTATAATTCAAGTTAATACACCTGCTGGGGCACTAAAATGACTGTGCTCAGTCCCAGCTTATGATGAGTCTAGCAGCCCCTCTTTGTGACAACAAGTATGGGCTGCTGCGAACAGGGGCTGCTTGGAGGCAGCAGCTCCTGTCTGTAGGGGAGCCCAACTCCTTCCTGGAACCGCCCACACACAGGGGCTGCTGCCAGAGCAGCCTCCCCTATCCCTCTTCCCCCCTGCTTCTGCTGCCTCTGATAGAGGAAATGGGAGGGAGGGGCAGGCAGCACCACAGAGACGGTGCTGGGGAGAAACCACCTTTTAAGTTGACTCCTCCATCACTGGATCCTGTTCCCTGCCCACTTGCTGCTCACAGAAGCAGCAAGGTGGGGGGAACAAGTGGTCAAAACTCCGGTCAACTACCAGATAATCGACTAGTTGATTGCTCTCTATCATCCCTACCCAATACTGTATTCAATGAGAGAGTTAGCAACTATGTATATAAACATGACCAATAATAAACTCACTAACAGGAAAGGAGTAATAATGGATAGGATGCAAAAATTGCAGCCACAAAGAAACAATTTTAGAAATGTGGATGAAACCACAAATATGGCAGAGTTAAAATATACAATCCATGAATTAACAAGAGAACCATGGAAGAAGGAAGAAGCTCAGAAACCCTAATCAGAAGTGAAGACCATGGAGTTTGTTGTTATCACAAAAAAAATACTCTCAGGAAATGGAAGAAGAGAAAAGATTAGGGAGTGGAGTCCTTCCATGCTGGAACGCTCTCAAATCACAGAGCACAGAATCTGTGCAGTGTACAGGCTAGGCAGTGGTGCTTTGACTCAACCAAAAAAAACAGTTTTCGAAGTGGAAGTAAAATTCCCTATTTAGTAATATTGCTGATACAGGCTGTGTCATCACAAGAGAGGAGAGAGGTTATATGTTATCTTAGTAAAACTTCAGATATGGGCTTTGTGACCACAAGAGAGGAGGGAGGTTACATTTATTGTGACTCTGAAGTTTGGACTGTGAAGATAGTTAGAATTTAGAGTTCCAGGAAGGGCACATCCTCAAGACAGCATAAAAGTGGTAAGGCAATGGCTTTCCAACGATGGGTTGTGCCCCTATACTGGATTGTGAAATGTCACTGGGTCTTTTCTGCAGGGGGATCAGGTGACCAGTGGGAGTGCTAAGGCTGGCTACCTGCCTGGCCTAGCATTGCAGACTGTGCTACGCCCCAGAAATGGCCGGCAGCAGTCCCAGCTTCTAGGTGGGGGGGAGGGAGAGAGTGCACAGGGCTCCACACACTGCTCCTGCCCTGAGCACTAGCTCCACACTCCCACAGGCAGGGCCGGCTTTAGGCCAATTCCACCGAATCAGGCCCCGTGCCTAAGAGGGCCCCGCGCCCTATAGCCATGTCACTAACCGGTTGATCACGATCGACTGGTCAATCGCGAGGCCTCAACCAGTTGATCGTGAAGTGTTCGGACCCCCCCCCTCCAATTCCCCCCCACCCTCCAGAAGCCCCACTACCTATCTCTATCATAGTGCCGGCTTCCCACGGGGTGGATGAAAGTCCTGCCTGCAGCTTTGCGCCACTTCCGGGGGTTCCAGAAGTGTGCTGGCTGCTTCCCTCCCACAGCTCTGTGGCATGCTGGGCGTACTGTGGGAAGGGGCGTCGTCCCTGGAGGAGGAGTGCAGCGGCTTCTCTGCGCCATAGGAGGAGTGAGTCAAGTGCAGGAATTTTCCTGCACCGCGGGGGAAGGGGTCGGCTCCAGGGTTTGGGGGGTTTGGCCCTGGGGCAAACTTGCGTGGGCGTTTGGCTGCGCCACAGGAGGAGGGTTTGGCCCCGGGGCAGGTGCTCGCAGGTATCATAAATTAACTATGCTATTCGCTTGCTGTTTTAAGACTTAAGTTTATTACTGTTGCAAATATATATCTTAAAACTGATTAGGCCTATTGTCTTAATTTGATCTAATATAAAAATAAGGAAATATTTTATAAATTTTCATAAAATAAACATTGAAGAAAATCAGTTAAACAACTATCAATACATAAATTTTCCTAATATGAAAGTGAAAATCTACAATTAATATTCTTTTAGAATACGGTAACTTCTATCAATAAGGGTAAGAGATCAAGAGACATTGGTAGAAAGTGGGAGTAAGAAAAGAGCCATATACAAGGCAAAGGCAGTTAAAAACACAGGAGCAAAAGGATGCTTTAAACAAGTATTTTAGCAGACCTGATTCTACTGTTGAGCCAGAAGAGCTCAGTGAAGATGCAGATATGGTTGAAAATTATCCAGTAGAACATACGACACAGACAGAACAACGGTGAAGAAGAATTTGAAGAGCCAAATCAGTCTGAAGAAGACACTCAAGACAGTCAAGGTGAAGAGAAGACTACAAAAAGGGTTGTAACTGATGCTGAAGGTACTGAGGATCAAGAATGTTTTTCTGATAAAGATGCAAATGGTTTAGATCCAGAGCAGAAAGGCAACTTCGACTCTGCTGATCAGATAGAAATATCTGATGATTCTGCAACTTGGCCAGAATACATTAGCCAGCGTATCAGGGAGTATTTAGTAAAACAAGGGCCGCCTAAAATTATTGTAGAAGATTTCCCTAAAAATAAGATTGGGAAACACTTTTCAAAGTTTCATTGCAAAAGGAACTTTCAAATGGTGAAATTGTTGCTCGTCCATGGGCGATGTACTCAGTGTCAGCCGACAAGATCTTTTGTTATTACTGTAAGATTTTTTGCTATAATGTGACAAGTTCATTAGCATCTAATGGTTTTAATGACTGGTCTAATATTCATACAAGATTGGCCGAGCACAAAAACTCAAAAGGACATTTATAAGCTATGCTTAGTTGCTGCGACCTTCAGCAAAGGTTATCTGCTGAAAAAAACATTGACTCAATACAACAAAAACTTATCGACCAAGAAGCAAAACACTGGTATCAAGTTTGAGACTAGTCGCTGTCGTTCAGTTGCTAGCAGAACAAAACTTACCATTTCGTGGGCCTGATGAACGGCTGAGAACATCATACAATGGAAATTTTCTTGGAGTTATTGAATTACTGGGAAAGTTTTACCCAGTGATGCAGGAACATTTACAAAGAATCAAGAAGAAAGAAATACATGACCATTATTTAGGAAAAAACATTCAAAATGAACTTATTACTTTCGTAGGGAATGCTGTTAAACACGAAATAATAGCTCAAATTAAGGCTGCTAAGTATTTTGCTATGATACTCGACTGCACTTCTGATATTAGTCATCAGGAACAAATGTCATTGACAGGTATGTGGCTGATGATGTATCACCAAATATTCCGGCAGAAGTATATGAACATTTCATTAAGTTCGTAGCAGTAGAAAGCAGCACAGGTGAATATTTGTACAATATCCTTTTAAGTGAACTCAAAGACCTGGAATTGGACATTGCAAATATCCGTGGGCAGGGCTATGACAATGGCGCAAATATGAAGGGAAACATCAGGTGTACAAGCATGACTTTTAAAAACAAACCCAAGAACTTTTTTTACACATGTGCATGTCACAGCTATAATCTCATTTTGGGAGACATGACCAAAATATGTCCAGATGCGAAGAGATTCTTTGGAGCCTTGCAGCATATTTATGTCCTTTTTTCTGCATCTACTAAAAGATGGACTATTTTTAGAAAACATGTTATTGGCCTTTCTGTAAAGCCTCTTTGCGAAACACGATAGGAATGTAGAATGCAAAGCGTCAAAGCTCTGTGGTACCAAGCAGGGCAGTTTTATGATGTACTTGTAGAGGTAGCAGAAACAATTGATGATGCTCAAGTAAAAAGTGAAGCTGAATCGCTGGCTATTCAAATGTAGGATTATAAGTTTTTGGTTTCACTAGTTTTCTGTCATGATTTACTTTTTCAAGTGAATTCTGTGAGCAAAGAGCTACAGAGTGATACAATGGATATGTCTTCAGGAATTTCTTCATTCAAAAAGCTTTGTAACTGGTTAAAAACATACAGAGAGAAGGGTGCCAATGAACTTGCTAAAGATCTAGATGTGACTCCAATATTCCAGACTAAATGCTTGTGCAAACGAAAAAAACAATTTGAGTACAAGTCTGCAGACAAGCCTTTTTCTGATCCAAAAGAAGCTTACAGAGTGCAATGCTTCAATCAAGTATTAGACAAAGCTTTACAGTTACTTGAACCAAGGTTTGAACAGTTACAAAAGCATGTGAGTTTATTTGGATTTTTGTGCAAATTCAAAAATCTTCCCAAGTACACAATACGAAAATCTGCTGCAGATCTGGAATTCGCATTGACAGATGTGAAACTAGTGCAGGAAAATGAACAAGTTTCAACTGTAAAATCAGTTGACGTAAATGGCTACATGCTTTGTGAAGAACTGGAAGCATTTAAGCCAATTCTTCCGTCTGATTGTAGAACCCCCCTAAAAATGCTTCAATTTCTCACATATAATAACTGATCAACAGCATTCCCAAGTTAATTTATAGCAATTCGAATCTTACTGACTATCCCGGTAACTGTAGCCTCAGGAGAGAGGAGCTTCTCCAAGCTAAATCTAATTAAAACATATCTGTGATCAACAATGCAGGAAAACCGATTAAACAGTTTGGCAATCATGTCAATTGAATGTGAAGTAATCGAGAGCTTAGAGTTAGGCAATATACTGAAAGATTTTGCTGAACAAAAAGCAAGGAAGATAAAGTTTAAAAAACATATAGGTGAGGTGTACAATAAAGTTCCTCTTAACCAACTTGATATTTATAATATATGAGGCAATGTACGTAATATATAATTTTGTTATTATTTATATAGTCATGGAAAGTAAATAATACATGGAAGAAATGACAGGGAGGTTTTTTACGTGTTTTTTTTTTTAGTCATTCCTGCCAGGGCCCCATTGAAACTGTTCAGATCAGGCCCCGCACTTCCTAAAGCCGAGCGTGTGTAGCTTTGTATAGCGTGGGGCACAGTCGTTTATTAGCTCAGACATTTAGTCTCATTGGCCTTATGGGGGAGGGGTTCTTTCCCTCCCTTGCATGACCTGTGCAAAGCCCAGACAAAATGGCAGCACCTGCGTGCCTGGTGGAGTTGGGTGGGGGGCAGGAAGGCAGGACATGACTCTGCCCCGTAGCTGGGGATTTAAAGGGGCTGTGACTCAACAAAAAATCCTGGCTGCTGGGGCCCCATCAAAACTGTTTGAATTGGGCCCCGCACTTCCTAAAGCCAGCCCTGCCCATTGGCTAGAAACTGGTCACTGTTTGAGGGCAGCATGGTCTACAGTGCCAGGAGAGGCAGGAAGCCTGCCTTAGCACCCCTGCTGCAGCACTGACCGGGAGCCGTTCAAAGAAAGCCCCTCCTACCCGAGCTCTGCCCCTCTCCAAAGCTGGAGCCCTCTCCAATGTCTCAAAGCTCCCATCCTCAGCCCCACCCTGGAGTCCATACTCTAGTTCAATTATGTTGGGTTGCAGCATCAATTTTCTTCAACTGGGTCATGAGACAAAAAGTTTGAAAACCACTGGGGTAGGGAATGTCTGTACTCTGAGGGCTTTGCCAGCAAAAGCTACAAAGGCAGTGGGCTCTTTTGTCAAATAACACTGGAATGGGAAGGGTCAGCCTGATCCAACTGCCATTAAACTCATTGGGACACCTTTGATTGACTTTGATGGGAGCTGAGTCAAGCCCTGAGCTGCTATGATGGGTTCTGAGCCAACTCGACATCAGTAATATATTTAGCAGAGACAGCAAAGGTAACTGTACGGAAATCTGGGCAAATATGTTGCTGGTATCAGAGCAGTGCCAATTTTACATATTGTAATTAGAGGAAGTGCAAGACTCACCAGAGGCAGTGATTCCTCAATACAGGAAAATCCTGATGTCCAACTGACTTTCATAAGAGCCTGTTTGGTTCCTGTTTTAAAAAGAAAAGGTACATTATTGCTGCCACTGCCATCCCAACACAGTGCTTACCATAGGCACATTAAGTCAAGGAAGCACCATTTTTGCTTGGTGCAGGACTAGATCTCTATTAGTTGACAGTTATTAGGCATAAGCCTGAAAGGTTCAGATCCCACATGTCATCTGAATTAAAATCTGGGGTAAGGTAAAAAAGAGAGGGGGATTTACAAATTCACAATGAAGATGGGCACCACGGAAAACACTTGCAGGAATTCTGACACTCAGTAGGTAGAGTATAATGAGCCCACATGTGTTAATCATTAAAGGACTGCAGTAGTAAAGAGGTGTCTGCATATATGTGATTAAAAGATAAAGGGGCTACTAGTTAGTGCTCAGGTAAATGTAGCCTCGTTCTTGGGTTTTGTAGGACCAATAACACTTGTGTACTGCAGATGGCTTCCTTGTGTGCAGCTCTTTACATTTTTGTATGCAGCTCTTAACATTGTGTCAAAAAAATCAAGAGTTTACCTTGCATCTGGGACCACGGCTAGAGATGATATGCAGGATGGCCAAAGAAGATAAATCTAGACGTGAAAATAAGAGGGTGTCCCCCAGTGCGTAGCTCTGGCATGAGCTGCCCAAGTTGTGGCAAAAGACAATAGAGGGGATATTTAGGGAACCAGCCTGGACTTATGTAAAGAGGTGGCAGGGACTTAGAGAAGGGGAGCTATTTTAAAGAGCTGTTAATGGGCTATTTAAAGAGCAATTAAAGACCTATTTACAAGGAGTCTCTAGCATTCCTGCTGGTTTCCCTGCAGCAGTGCCCCCACACAGACAGCCCACAGCTCCCTTGTGGGCAGGTAAGATTACCTGGCCCCAGCCCCCCTCCTCTCATAGTCTCCCCCTCCAGGGGACACCAGATCAAGGGAGGATGTGAAGCTGACAAGTGCACCTGATCCAATTTTCCCCATCTTGCTTCCATGTTTCCCGTCCCCAACCTATTCCCACAGCTGTTTTCCCTTCCCTTATCTCCCATCCCCATTTATCCCCCTTCCCTCACTGCACCCCAATCCCTCCCCTCATAGTCCTGAGGTCCCTAACTTTCCCTCCCCTCCCTGCAAATGTTTGCACATGGAATCTATTATAAAAATGATTGTAGAGCTTTCTGAATATTCTGCTGTATTCAGATTACACTTCCCCCAAATACAAAACCTCTCTGGCAGAGATGAACTGTAAGAAGATACTTTTTTATTTCAGATTTCTACTCACAGTAGGGCTTGAATTCGTAGTGCCTAGGTCATGATCAGGTTAAATAGACACAACAACATTTCCATAGAGCAATAGAGTATTTACCATTTACTATTTAACACAGCTACATTTCTATCACTATTTACCATTGTGAGCAACGTAAGTGGATCTCTGTGTGTTATGTGGGCCACATTCCCACAATATATATATATATATATATATATATATAGTGGCAGGGTCAACCTCCCTCCTGAGACCCTGACCCTTGTTCCATCCACTATCCCACCTTTTGAGGGCTGCAGCAGGGCCCTCGTCTGCAGAGTTTTTATCCCTGGGCCTTCCTGGCCCTCAGCATAAAGGAGGGCAGCGGCGGATATAGGGCAGGGCGAGCGGGGCGGCTGCCCCGGGCCCCGCGCTTCAATAGGCCCTGTGCCAGCCCCGCTCGCCCTGCTGTGTATCTGCCGCTGCTTCCCTTACCTGCTGGAGCCGCCTCCACCGCTGCCTTTTGCTGCGAGTTCACAAGCGGCTTCGTTAGCCAGTGGTGCGCGAGGTGGCGGCTCGTTGCCATGGAGGCAAAGGGCGACGCCTGGCCATGGCGCCCGAGTATCCCTTTATTCCATTCTCCTGTCCCACCCAGAGAGAGGCTGGGGGTGGCGCGGTTTCTCCCCCGGGGGGAGCCCTGACCCCTTTCCCACCGCGCCCAGGGGTAGAGCGACCGACCCGCCAGGGAGACCCCATCTCCTCCCACCAGTTCCCACCTCCCCCACTCATGGGCGCAGCGCGATCAGCTCCACAGACAGCACCCCCCCCCCATACACACACACACACACACACACACACACACGTCTCTGGGATCAGGGGGAGTTGCCAGCTGCCCCCACCCAGCCAGGAGCTGTTCAAGAGGCTGAAATGGTAATTTTGGCCTGTCTGATGAGTCAGACACCCCTGCCCACTGGTCCTCCCTATGGCCCATCTGTGCGCCATCCTCCACGTAGCCACACCCTGCCTGCCCCCCAACCACTCGCTGCCTGCTCCCCAAATCCTAGCACCCACACACTGGCTGCCCCCCAAATCCCAGCACCCACCCACTGCCTGTCCCCCCCAATCCCAACAGCCACATGCTGCCTCCCCCCAACACCCAACGCTGCCTACCTCCCCCCCCAAGCCTCAACACCCACATGCCTTCTGCCCCTTCCCCAATATCAACACCCACACTCCACCTGGCCCCCGAAGGTCCAAATGCTGCCTGGCTGCAGAACACCCAACGCTGCCTGGCAAATACCAGCCATGGGCAGCCAAAGAGAATCTACTGTGAGCCAGGAGCGTTTTGTAGGTCTTTTGATTATATCGATTGAAAACGACCTGTGTAAAGAAATGGACTTTACTGACATAATTGAAGAATGTGCTGCCAAAAGAGCTAAACAGCTATAGTAGACTTAAATACAAATTAAAATGTTTAATTATTCATGCAGAATTATGTTTAAGAATGAATTACAATATAATTAAAATAAAAATTATCCAACTTAATTAAGTTTCTATCAAATTTACCCAATTCACATTTAATATGAAAAATAGCCTTCAATTTGCGCATTTGATGCCTTTTTTCTATTTTGTCTCCAAAGGGGGGCTCCACAAAACTCTCATCCGCCCCTGAAGGAGGGTGTATTGGGCTGAAGCCCTGGGCCAGTCACAGCAGACCAGGAAGCCCTCTTCTAGACCCGTAGGGGTAAGGAGCCCTCCAACACTCTTTACTCGACCCCTCACCTACCCCTGTAGCCATTAGCAGGGATGGTGGCTCCTCCACTCTGAGTCTCCTTATCACTGGGTTGTTTACTCTTCTCCATGTTCCTTCTCTCTCTGTCCTCTCTGGATTTGATCTGAGGAAGTGGGTCTTGCCCACGAAAGCTTATCACCTAATAAATCATCTTGTTAGTCTTTAAAGTGCTACATAGTCCTGTCTTTTGTGTCTGTCCTAGGGAAGGCTTTTAAAGAGGCCTTGTGGCATCCTGATTCAGCTCACCTGACTCTTAATTAATTTACAGCTGCCCGGTCTCAGCTGCCTCTTTTCCCTTGTAACAGGCCTTTTGACCTTCCCTATCACAATATATATATACATACTACCTGCATGGCCTTGAGAACATTGCATGCACTTAGGGTTGCCAGATGGTTGAAACAAAAATACCAAACACTCCCCTCCCCCAAAAAAAACACCGGGAAAAAATTGAAGGGGGAAAAAAAGGGGGGGGGGGGGAGTTGTTGAGAGAAAAAAAAAGACTCCAAGGAGTCTAACCCTAAGCCAAAAAACTTTTTTAAAATAAAACAGCATTAAAATAGCATGCCCCCTTTAAGTGCAGTGATAGGAACAGGGGAGAGATTGAGCACTAAGACCCAGGGAAAGCATTGCTTCCCCTAGGTCTTTTGGCCGGCAGCCATTTTGTGCCGGCAGCCTTCGAACCAAGTAAGCATGGGGGCTGGGGTTGGGGGGCTGTGGGTGTTGGGGCCAGAGGCAGGCTTGGGGGGAGGCCGGGTGCTGAATGTTTGCAGGGTTGTCAGGTGCCCGGCATTTTCGCCTCCTAACCGGGGAAAAATTCAGAGAATACCAGATATCTCAGGTGTCCAGTATTCTCTGAATTTTTTTACCGGTCAGGAGCCTAAAATACTGGACTGTCTGGGTGAATACTGGACACCTGGCAACCCTACATGCACAGTGTTAGAGAAAAGAAACTGCCCCCCCCAGTAAAAAAGTTTGGCCAGACCGCTCTTGCTATAGTGGGCTGCAGTACTCCTTGAGAGAAACCGGCCGCACCCTTCCTGCATACCATTGCCTCTAGAAAAAGGGAAGGTGTGAAAAGGGGAAAATAGCCTTAGACACTCCCACCCGTCACCTTGGCGTGAGAACTGCGGGGCTTACCTGGTCGCATGAAACCTGCACAGTTTCGGCCCATCCCCTGGGACACAGACCCCCCACTTGGTGACCATTGGGCCATATATGGTAATATGCAAGCGCGGGAAAGCAATGTGCAGATTTGGGGATAAATACCCATCGCACAGTTCGCTCTAGGAGGTCTTCGCAACACACGTACCACCGTGCGTGTGCCTTCTCGTATACTTCAAAGTGCTGCCGGCCTGATCAACCGACCAGCCACCTCCCCCGACTCTTGGGCGTAACCAAGGCCTTCGCAACCGAACCGATATCTGTGAAATGTTCCGTGTGCTGTGTAAGTTGGTATGTATGATTTTGATTTTTTCTTGTTGTATAAGCTTAGTGTTGTAGTTGTTTTGGGTAGCACATAGAGTTTGTAGTTATCACTGTTATTTAATTAGGGTAGCTGGATATTTTAAGATTAGAGACTATTCCCCTTGCCGTTCCCATCCTTATATCTCTGACATGTTTAACTAGAAATCATAGAATATACTAAATACTGTAAATTCATTATTAACACGGTCTATTAAAAATCTTAGAATACTATAAATTCACCACTGTCATAAATAAATATCTTTTATTTGATAAAACTGTCCACCTGGTTCTGTCCTTCCCCCCTTGGGTATGCATCATCGGACCTGTGATTCCGCGCCACACTGCTGCTATGTGCTGACTGGGCCTCAAGCAGCCTGTGATCTGCAGGTTGAGAACCACTTTTCCGGGGTCACAGATTTACTATTCTATGAATAAAGCTGGCTTTCAGCCCTCTTTGGCTCTTTCTCTGCACATGCTCACTGTAACTCTAACCCTTTAATT
Source organism: Pelodiscus sinensis (assembly GCF_052426305.1). Taxonomy (NCBI): domain Eukaryota; kingdom Metazoa; phylum Chordata; order Testudines; family Trionychidae; genus Pelodiscus; species Pelodiscus sinensis. Next base: position 41,322,566 of record NC_143060.1, read on the forward strand.
ACATGTATTTTGCATTACAAATCCTCTTCAGGTTTCAGTTTTTACTTGTCAGGTGGAACAGATTCTGTTCTGGTCTGACATGATGTAAATGTACTGGCTGGGCCTCATTTGTAAATGGTAAACAGGGCTGGCTCTAGGCACCAGCAAATCAAGCATGTGCTTGGGGCAGCACATTTCCAGGAGCAGCATTTCCAAGTAAGCAGCCACCCCTGGCAATGCCCTGCCCTGCCCCACCCCGCCGATTTTAAAGGGCCATGGGAGATACCACTACCCGCTGTGCAGCGCTGGCACCATGCGTGCCCAGAGCCTGCTGGCCACCCTCTGCCTCCTGCTGCTGCCCGGCTCTGCCGCCTACTTCGGGTCAGCCCTGCCACGGGGGGCTGGAGTGGGTTTGCAGGGGATGGCCCCGGTGCAGGAAGCACGGTCTCCCCTTTGGCCAGGGCTGTGGCGGCTACAGGGGGGCCGGGCACCGCTTGAGCCCCTGTGCCCTGGGCACAGCCACGTGGACCACAGTGGACAAGGCCCTGCAGGAACTGGAGAAGCTGAAAGTACTGGTGGAGCAACTGATTTTGAACCGACGTTTGCACCTCAACAATTCATTCGTCCTTGAAAAAAACCAAGACAGTTGTGTTATGAGGCTCATGATGATCCTAGTCTCGATCCAAAAGAAAGGTTTAAAGTTGAATGTTTCTGTTGTATTTTGCATGTATCTATAACTTCCACTGAAGAAAGATTTTATCAGTTGCATGGTCTTTGTGAAACTTTTGAATTTTTATACGATATTGGAAATATTAAAAATCAGTTTTCTAAAGAAGACCTCATAAAGCACTGCCAGGACCTACATTTAGTGCTCAGTACTGATAACGCTGCTGACCTTGATGGAGTAGAATTGTATGATGAATTAATAGCTTTATCTGAGCTAATAAGTCCTAAAAATTCTCCTCTAAATGTATTAGAATTTATAGCAAGAAATGATTTTTTCACTCCAAACATTGCTATAGCATTACTCATTCTTTTAACATTACCAGTATCAGTGGCTTCTGGTGAGCGCAGTTTCTCTAAACTGAAATTACTAAAAAATTATTTGAGATCCACCATGTCTCAAAATCGTTTGTCAGGATACGTGTTATTTTCAATTGAAAGTACCATTGCAAAAAAATTAGATTTTACTGAATTATTAAAAGGCTACGCAAGTATAAAAAACAGAAAAATTCAGTTCATATACATTTTTTTAATTTATGGGAAACTGGGCGCACCGGAAGATACTAACGTTTTTCACTACAGTGTATAGTTGAACACAAATTGTTTGTAATTGTGATTTTGTTAAAATTATATGAGTACACTAGTAGGAAACTGTTTTATTTCACTAACTACAAATTTTCTGTTTTCATTTTTTTTAAGTTTAAACAGTCAAAAAAACAAAAAAACCCATTGCAAAGTGCAAACATGTGTAAAAGCCAACAAAAAAAGGGGGAAGGGAACATCCAAAAACTTTTTGCTTGGGGTGGCAAAAAACCTAGAGCCAGTTCTGATGGTAAAAGTGGATCCTTACACTGAAGAAGAGCAATTTTATATTCAGTGCAAAAATAGAAATTGGGACAACCTCCTCCACTATTATTAGATTAGTTGTGTCAGGTGCACAATTTATAGTAGAAACCAATTTAAAAACAATGCCTCCTAAGAATATACACCTCCCCAAGGATAAGGGGGGCAAGTTAGGACAGTTAGGGTATGTCTAGACCACATGGCTCCGTCGACGGAGCCATGTAGATGGGTTTACTAGACATAGGCAAATGAAGAGGCAATTTAAATAATTGCTGCTTCATTTACATCAAAATGGCCGCTGCGCTGTGCCGATCAGCTGTTTGACAGCACAGCGGGCCAGTCTGGACGTGCCGCAGTCGACAACGAAAGCCTTTGTCGCCTGCTCCGGGTTGCCTCGTGAAATGAGGTTTACCGGAGTGGTCGACAAAGGCTTCCATTGTCGACTGCGGCGCGTCCGGACTGCCCCGCTGTGCCGTCAAACAGCTGATTGGCACAGCACGGTGGCCATTTTGATGTAAATGCTTCATTTTCCTATGTTTAGTAAACTCATCTACATGGCCCTGTCGATGGAGCCATGTAGTCTAGACATACCCTAACTGTAAGAAATGTAAGTTGCTTTCACCCCAGATAAATCTAAAGGTTCTAACCCCATTTGGAATTAATGCAGTAACAGTGGCAGGAGACCAGGAAAATGCTGGAAGGCTGTGGCACTGTAAAGAGAGCTGGAGAATCAACTTTATCTCAAAATACTTTCAACAGCCTGTTTGCAAATCTGAAGAGCAACAACCTGACACAAGATTTCAGTTCTTTATATCAATTTGCAGGATGTTTTTCTTCCAATCCTATTGCTAGCAAGTTGCATGGAGAAAAGACTTAAAGAGTTAAAATCTGGGACTGATGTGTCTTTCCACTCTTTCCAATCATTGAAATTTGCTTTACTAAAGGTTTGGAGGGGAATTTCAGATGGTTGGTGTGACTTGGAAAGGGGTTCATTTACAAACTACATAGGCATTTTATCTCTGATCTGAAAACAGCTCCTTTTCAGGGAAATGAAACTGATATGAGATTTTTTGGCCCCTAGAGAGAAACAAAGGGAAGCTGCTTCTGTACTAAATATTCAACAGTAGCTTCAGTTTATGCTTCTATAGTTTTGCTGAACAGCCACCTGATGGAGTTCAAGTGGACAATTTGCTCAAGACATTAAAAAAAATCACAGGTGACTGATTTATTTAATCAAATATTATTGTAATCTGCATGTAAAAAGGGTTAGTTAGTCTCTTTATAATTTTTGTCTTAAAATTTCAGAACTGGCCATAACTAAAGGCTTAAATCCTATTGGACAGGGACCATGAAATTATACAGCACTTCCCATGTTAACACTCTCACAATTGTATTACTATGCTCGTGACATTTGTTTTATTTAAGTCCCAGCATTTGAAGTCTATCGATTATGTGAAAAACTCTCAGGATTTTTTTTCAAAATATGTTTCTATCCTTCATGGTTGTGGAGAAATGCTTTTAAATTATAGAACCATAGAACACTAGAACTGGAAGGGACCTTGAGAGGTCATCATGTCCGGTCCTCTGCCCTCACGGCAGGACTAAGCACAGTCTAGACCAGGGGTTCCCAACTTGGGGTACACCCACACCAAGGGGGTATGAGAAGCTTGTCAAGGGGGGTTGGAGAATATTTGGTAAATAACTAGATTATCCTAACTGAAATAGTCCAAAAGTAGTAGTGTTAGTGAAAAAAAGTTGTGGATTCTCGAGTCTAGAATTTATTTCCTTTCATATTGAATAGGGGGTACAGGAAGGTTTACTAAAAGCCAAGGGGGTTTGGGGACCGAAAAAGTTTGGGAACCTCTGGTCTAGACCCTCCCCGATAGATGTTTTTCTAGCCTGCTCTTAAATATCTCCAGTGATGGAGATTCCACAACCTCCCTAGGCAATTTATTCCGGTTTTAACCACCATGACAGGAAGTTTTTCCTAATGTCCAACCTAAACCTCCCTTGCTGTACTTTAAGCCCATTGCTTCTTGTCCTAACCTCAGATGCCAAAGAGAACAATTTTTCTCCCTCCTCTTTGTGATACCGTTTTAGATAACTGAAAACCACTATCATGTCCCTTCTCAGTCTCCTTCTTTCCAAACTAAACAAGCCCAGTTCTTTCACTCTTCCCTCATAGCTCATTTTTATGAACCTTTTCAGATGTAATCCTCATCAGATGAAGTGGGTTTTACTCATGAACGTTGATGACCTAATACATTTGTTAGGCTCTAAGGCAGTGATCTCCAACCTTTTTAACCACAAGATCACTTTCTGAATTTAAGTGCAATCCAAGACCTATCTCAAAATATATATACCCTTGCCCAGGGCTGGCCTTACCATGAGGCAAACTGAGGTGTCCATCTCAGGTGCAAGACTGGGGGGCGGGGGGGAGGGAGGGTGTGCCACTAGGACCCAGAGTAGAGAAAATTGTGTCTGCTGCTGGTGCATATGTATTCTCTCTGCTCTAGATGCGCAGAGATGGTGGAGTGCTGAGCTGGAGGAAGGAGGGAACAAGAGACAATAACAGGTAGGCAAGAGAAAAGGGGGCATGGGAGCATCATTTGATCACCCCACCTCAGGTGCCAAAATATTGTGGGTCAGCCCTGCCCTTGCCCTGCCTCCTTTCTGCCCCTTCTCTGAGGCCTTGCCCCTGTTCACTCCATCTGCCTGCTCTTGCCCATCCTCACTCACTTTCATCAGGCTGGGGAAGAGGATTAGGGTGCAGGCTCTGGTCTTGGATTGAGGGATTTGGAGTGTGAGAGGGGCTCTGAGCTGCTCTTGGGGCAGGCAGTTGCAGTGGGGGAGGGGATTCTAGGTGCAAGCTCTGGGGTGGCGTTTGGGTGCAGGGATGCTCAGGGCTAGGACAACGGCTAAGGGTGTTGGAGGGAGTTCATGACTGGAGTAGGAGTGTGGGATGTGGGATCCAGCTGGGCCCTGCTTTCCTCAGGTGGCTCCTGCGTGGTGATGCAGTGGAGCTAAGGCAGGATCACCCCTGCCGTGGGCCTGGACCACTCCCGTAAGCAGCCAGCAAACTCCATCCCAAATCCTGTTGTGCCCCTCTCTGCTCAGAGGAGAAAGGATTCAGAGTGGGAGAGGGGAACCTTGACATCAGCACCCTCTTTTCCCTCCCCTGCCCTGCCCAGCAAACAGGAGGTTCCTGGGGGGAGAAGCAGCTCCAAGACAAAAGGCAGGAGAAGTGCAGCAGTGGGGGGAGGGGCAGCTGCTGGCACTTGATAGCCTCTTGAGCAAACCAGTTAGGATCACCTGTAAGAGGCGCCAAGATCTACCAGTAAATCCCGATCTACTGGTTGGTGACCACTGCTCTAAGGTAACACAGGACTGCTCATTTTTCCAGTTTCACCCTAACAGATCATAAAACAGAAGCCAAAGAAAAAGAACCCAAGATTGATTGATTGATTGATTGATTGATTGGGCTGACTCACCCATTTTCAGAAATTTGGGGTTGACTCAGGGTGAGGGGTCCAATCTGGCGAGGCTTTCTTTCTCCCCCCTCTCCCCAGCCAGCAGGGACCTTTTCTCTCCACCCTCCACCCCCAGATGCCCTGGGTGGAAGGGGACTCTTCTGTCCCCTCCAGGTCCTCCGCCAGTCAGTAGGGGCCTTTCTACCCCATCTGGCTGGGCTTTGTCCTTCCCCCTAGTTCTGCAGCCAAGGGCTGGAGAGGAAAAGGTTTGGGGTAGGGGGTTACTCACTCAGTTTGATGGCAGGCCTGATGGCAAGTCCCAGTCCCAACTGGCCACTGTCTTGTTGTGCATCTGCCCCCAGTGGTCGCTGTGCAGGCTAGCTCTCCTCTGTGCCTGCTGCTGTGAATATTGTGTCCCCATTCTCTGCCCCCTCTCTTTCCATGTTATGTAAAACAGTCCCATTCCAGGGACTTCCCATTTTCTTTATACAACCAAGCCCTGACCTTGCTTTAAGTTAGGATAAGAGGAAGCTGCCTTCCAAATTTGGTGGCCGTAGCTCTTACCATTTAGGAGGGGTTCTTGAACAAATGGACTCGCAGACACACAGATAGACTCTAAAATCCATATTTAGATGGATAAAACTCAAATCCAGCAAACCACTTAAGCATATGCATAACTTTTAGTACCTGTCCCATCTCAATGACATCATCCACTGGTGCTTCTACCCCCCCGACCTTCAGCCTTCATTGTAGCTGTGCTATTTTCTCAGACTTGTCGCCATGGGCCAGGGTGCGGATGATGTGCAACCTTTCTGCTGCCTCCCAATGCAGGGCTGTCTTCTGTCTCCACTCCCAAACCCTAATACTGCCCTTTGTATGTTTCCAGGAACGGGAAAAGTGGTACATTGTTGTTGAGTCAGCTAGACCCCTGTCACCTCCCATTTTTACTGAGATCCACACGTAGATCTAATTAAGGATAATTAGATCTCCTAGGCAACCTTAATTCTGACCCGACATACATAGGCAGGGTTCATGCATGGATCTGGAATCTAATCCTTTCTGAGGAATTATATTCCAGATTGTAAGATATCATCTATTTAAAAATTCAGAGACAGTTTATCTGGACTATTTCACTTCCTTTGCTCCCCACGGAACTTCCAAGAAGTGCGAAAGTGATGTAGATGGTTTGTGCATTATCCTCACCAGCACAACCTAGTTGTTCCACTTTCTATTCTACCAGTTCAACTAAAATACATCTGTTGGCATCCGGATTAGGGAAAAGGCACTGTAAAAACAAAAAATAAAATTTAGGTATTTGCACATATGATAAAATAGGTAATTTCTAATTAGCTTCTATTCAGACACACAGTTTATTTGGTTAAAAGGATCATGGAATATTATATACAAAATAAATAAATCCTTCTTTCACTCCCCAAAATTTCCCATTCTTTATCATATTATTCTTGGCAGAGAGTTCAGCCCATGGAAATTCCAAGTTTTAAGGTTCAAAGTGAGAAAGCAATGACTTTCATTAACAGTGCTAGATCTAAAATTGGCCTTCTGATGCATATCCTGTTTTTAACTCTACAGTGCCAGGATAGATACAACTAAGATCGAAAGTAAATTTAAAAGGGAAATTGCATCAGTTTGGACAGCTTAAATGCCTTTTTTTCCTTGGTGGAACACAAAGGAGTTTGGTTTATTTTTAAAATCAGAAATAAATTATTAGAAGAAACTGGATTTCTACCTATAATTAAGGCTGAGCTAGAAGCAAAGCTGTGGAGCAAAACATCCCCTAAATTCTGGGTGATGTCAAATGTGACACTCCAGATTCAGACCTGAATTTTGCAAATAGTCCTGGTCTTTAAATCCAAACACTGCTAAACTTTGGGGAGTTCATATCTTGATCAAAATTTTGCAACTTGAGCCTAGCTCAACATTTGCATTTTTATTTGTGAGCCTGATGTATGCAGACATGTCAAAGGCAAGTATCCTCACTGAGGACAAACCTAACTGAAACCCCCTCCCTCTCATTCTGAATCACATTTTTTGTTTTCATTACATATCATTTGGCCTTTGAATTGTGTTCATTGGACTTTGGCTGGGGGCAGATTGCAGGTTCAGAAGATGAACAAGAACAAAAATAATAAGTTATAAACAAGCTGCTTCCCTGCTAGAGCACCAGAACCCACACTCACTTTCAACTGTGCAAGGACACTGCTCTCTGAGGAACATTGGGCTCCACAAACATGAGGAAGACAACTGTTGAGAGCAGCCATTATAATAAATTACTGGTGTTACACTACAAGTCAAGCATCATATCATAGAAATAGGTGCTAAAAAATCCTGTGTTGACCTTCCCAGTTACCCTGTAGTTTTTTACATATACGTCATTTGGATTTATTAAAACCAAACAACATATGAAATACCAAACTATACAAGTATCCTACCAACTATGCACCAGATACTATGTTCTTCATTCTCTTACAATGTTCCTGCTCTGGAAAGCTGTGCTGTGTGTGTGGATAGCTAGAAGCCCCACAATGCACTCGAATAGCAGTATGCAGAGAGTCACATATATAAGTCACTAAGCATAAGGAGATGGAATAGTTAACCCTGCGTAAGTTCAGAACTTTTTAAATGGTTTGGCCCTATGTAAGCTCAGGACTTCCTAACTTGATGGAAATTGGAGAGGAGAGGTGGCTCCCTCCCCTGGTCTTTCTTCTCCCTCCTCCCCCATGAGATGAATAGGTCTATTCTTTGACCTGATGCACACTTACTTTTTTCTTTTGAGGGAATAAGCTGGAAACCCTCATCCAGGAAAAACCTACTCCAACTAGCTTCAGGCGGTAGCCAAGTTAGTCTGTACGGAAAAAAACAACCAATGGTCTGGTAGCACTTTATAGACCAGTGGTCCCCAACCTTTTCAGGTTGGCGGGCGCCAGGGGGCGTGGCCGTTCGCCCGCCGGGCGCCAGGGGGCGGGGACACTTGCCCGCCCAGGGGCGGCCCCCCCCATAGCCGCACGCCCGGGGAAGGCGCCCCCTGGCAAGCGCCGCGCGCCCGGGGCCGGCGCCCCCCCCGTAAGCACCGCGCGCCCGGGGCCGGCGCCCACCCCCCCGTAAGCGCCGCGTGCCCGGGGCTGGCGCTCCCCCCGTAAGCGCCGCGGGGCCAAGGCCGGGGCCGGGGCCGGGGCCGGGGCCAGGGCGGCGCCCCCGGGGACGGGGCCAAGGCCGGCGCCAGAGCCGGCAAGGGCACGCGCGGTGCTCCCGGGGGCGGGGCCAAGGCCGGCGCCGGAGCTGGCAAGGGTACGCGCGGCGCCCCCGGGGCAGGGACCGGCCGTGCGCCCGGGGCTGGCACCTGCCAGCCCAGATTGCTCCACGGGCACATGTAAAGAGCCCGGCAGGCGCCATGGCGCCCGCGGGCACCGAGTTGGGGACCACGGTTATAGACTAACAAAACATGTGGATGGTATCATGAGCTTTCGTGGGCATGGCCCACTTCTTCAGATGACCAGAGCTGTGCCCACGAAAGTTCATGATACCATCTACATGTTTTTTTATTCTATACAGATTGAACCTCTATAATCTGGCACCCTCGGGATCTGACCTGTGCCAAACCAGAGAATTTGCTAAACCATGGGAGGACAGTATTGTCTAGCAGCATTAATCACACTTGTGCTGCTTACTGGGCTCTTAGAAGACATAGGGGTAAATTAGAGCTAAATAACAGCACAGAACACTGAGAGTCAGGACTGATGGCTGTAAACAACCTTTATGGGACTGTGAGAAACTTGGTCACATCCATGATAAGTGGACAGCTGGCTAACTAACATCATGCCTGACCACAGTTGTCCAGAGAGTGCCAGACTAGAAAGGTTCAACCTGTATTTATTTTTGCCTCTGTCAAGTCACTCCAATGAACCAAACACCAAAGAGATGGCACCATTGCAACTGGGAGTTTATTACAGTACATTTATGCATCACAAAAATACAGGAATTTTTCTATGACCAACTTGACACTTTTTTTGCATGATCATCATGGGATTAGTTTTAAAATCAACAGAATACCATATTTTTAACTTGTCTAAATGGCTATGCATTTTTCAGTAAGAAGCATCAACCCAGCACTTTGCTTTGTTAGCACTTGAGTAGCAAGAACATACTGAATTATGAGTATGCAATAGCTAGTCTGTGAGACCCTTTGCCTACAGTTCTTATCAGGCTAACTTCATTGAGACATGAATTGTTGGGATTTATTCTCCCTTTCAAGAGAATTATCTGATCAGGCTTCAAAGCCAAGAATCCTTGTTGCTAGAGATTGGCAGTCAAACAAGAATTACTTTCATGGTTGTGTCACCCACTATCAGAGGCCATGGTACTTTTAAAGAGATAAGAAAGGTAATTTGAGAAATGTGATGCATGTGTGAAATTGCTGGTAAGCACTACTAGGCTTTGTGCTGAATTAGCTCCAAAGTGTGTTTGACTTTTAAAATCACCACAATTCTTAGCAAAGAAAGTATCTGAAAATGATTTTGCAATGTTAATTCTTAAAGAACAGATTGGTTTGAAGATCAAGTTGGTGGGACAAATTCCATTTCCACTGGCATGCTGGTAAACCCCTAATAATTCTTCTGAAGTCAACAGGGTTACTTGGGATGTGTTTAAATGACCACAGGATTTGCTCAGTTCCTTTGTGGAGATATGCTAAATGGTAACACTTGAAGCTTAGCCTCCAAAAATAGTTAAGCTTTGTTGCAACGTAAATTAACATGATCTTAAAGCTACTCATTTCTAACCAAAAAACTTAAAAAGTAACAAATAGTCTTGCAGCATCTTAGAGAATTTATAGATGGTATCATGAGCTTTCGTGGGCACAATCCACTTCTTCAGATGAATGGAGTTAAGGAGTCCAGGTTCCAAATAAATAGCAGAGAAAGAGAGGGATGGGGGGATGAAGAGAAGGAAAAAGAAGAGGAGTGGGAAGGGGGGAAAATTGTCAATTAGAGTGTCCATGCTAAATGAAGTTGATAGAGTGGGTACTCAGTGCTCTTAAGTACCCTGTGCTTGGTTTTTTATGTCATTAGGATGTGGAATGTGGCAGGCCATCCACGCAAGGTCCTTGTTGCAGGTATCAAACTTGTAAATCAAATTAAGCTCTGCAGCCACCCTTTCAAACTGGTTTTTGAAATTGTCTTTCAATAATATGGTAACTTAGAAATCCATTAATGCAGTAGTCTCCAAACTTTTTACACCCAAGATCACTTTTTAAATCTCAGAACAGGCAAAGATCTACCGCCCCGCCCCTTCCTTGAAGCCCCGCCCCTTCCTTGAAGCCCCACCCTCTCTATTCTCCTCCTGTCCATCACTTGCGATCTCCAGCCCTTACTTACACACTCTGATAAACAGTTTATTTTTAAATTATGCGATATATAAAATTAAAATCATGTGTTTATAGTTATGAAATAAATGGTCTGTTTTTTATTCATGCTATTTAAATCTAAAATGAAGCATTTATAATTATACATTTTCTGGGGACAGAGTTCTGCGGCTGGGAGCAGGGGAAAGGGAACAGGGTGCTGGGAGGGGAAAGGGAACAGGGTTCTGCAGCAGGGGACAGGGTGCCAGTGGGGACAGAGTTTGGGGAGTGGGGACAGGAATAGGGACAGAGTTCTGTAGCTGGGGACAGAGGAGTGGGGACAGAATTCTGTGGCTGGGGACAGGAGAGTGGGGAGCGGGGAGTGCGGACAGGGGGCGGTGTGCCAGTGGAGGCAGAGAGTCCCCTGCATCTGCCTCCTCCCAGGATTCCTCCCCCCCCGGGAAGCCAGCGTGTGCCTCCTCCAGGCCTGACCCCCCTCCCCCGCGGCACAGGGAAAGCCTGCGCGTGCCTGCCCCGGGGCTGACCCCCCGCACCGGGAAGCCCCACACACGTGCCTGCCCCGTGGCCGACACCCCCCCCCCCGTGCAGGGAAGCCTCATGTGCGCCTGCCCCAGGGCCGACTCCCTCCCCCCACGCAGGGAAACCCCGAGTGCGCCTCCCCCGGGGCTGACTCACCCCTCCTGTGCAGTGCAGGGAGCCGATGCTCCCGCCCGCAGTACACCCGGCAGAGCAGCTAGCGCTGCTTCCGGAATTGCCAGAAGTGGTGCTAAGCTGCGGGATTTGTGTCCATCCTGGGAAGCCAACACTACCTCCATTTTCACTTGAGGTAGATAGTGCAGCTTCTCGGGAGTGGGAGGGAAATGGGGGTGGGGCGGATAGGACGCCTCGCGATCGACTGGTCAAGGCCTTGCTATCGACTGGTTGATCGCGATCGACCTGTTGGTGACCACGGCATTAATGAGTGCCCGGGCAAGTTAAAATGTTCCTCATCAGGTTTCTGTGTATAACCTTTTTGAATATCTGATTTGTGTCCATTAATCCTTTCTCTTCGAGACTGTCCAGGTTGGCCAATATGCATGGACAAACAGACAGACAGAGACAGACAGACAGACAGACAGAAAAAAACACATAGGCTATGTCTAAACCACAAGGGTTTTGCACAAAAATGGCCGTTTTTGTGCAAAACCCTGCAAAGTGTCCTCACCTCAAGTGCGTTTTTGCACAAGAAAATCTACAGTCAATTGACAGAACAGAGGGCTTTTTGCAGTGTAGGTGTACCTCCTTCTATGAGGCATAACTCCTTTTTATGCTACAGTCATGTGTGGACGCTCCACAGTGGTTTATTGCACAAAAAGAGCAAATCTGAAAAAGCACAGATGCTCTGATGGCCATTCACAGAAGCTTTCTTGTGCAAGATCCATGCAGTGTCGATGCTCTCTTGTGCAAAAGCACAGCGCAAAAGTGATGCGCTTTGAGGTCTAGATGCGCTTTTGCACAAGAACACTTCTGCAAAAGGCTTCTTGCGCAAAAACCCTGCATTGCAGACAAAGCCCTAAAGGATCTATATCAAGCATTCATAAAACTAAAATACCCACCCGGAGAAGTGAAAAAACAGATTGACACAGCCAGATGAGTACCCACACCTCAGTTTATTCAATTAGGCCCAACAGAGAAAACCACAGAACAGCACTGGTCATCACCTACAGCCCTCAACTTAAACCTCTCAAGCACGTTATCAACAATCTACAGCCTGTCCTGAAAAATGACCCCTCACTTTCACAGGCCTCAGAGAACAGGCCAATCCTCACCTACAGACAACCCCCTAACCTCAAACAAATTCTTTCCAGCAGCCACACAACACATCTTCATCATACTCACACAGGAACCCACCCCTGCAATCAACTCCCATACCAACTCTGTCCACACATCTATACAAGTGACATAATCACAGGATCTAACCACAATACCCACCACATCTGAAGCTCATATAACTGCACATCCACCAATGTGATTTATGCCATCAAGTGCCAGCAAACCTTCTGGAGAACATTATAACTTGCCTGGGCACTCAAGAGCAAGCACGGGGTACTTCAGAGCACTTAATAGCCATTCATCGGCGTCATTTAGCATGGACACGCTAATTGACAATTCCCCCCCCCTTTTTTCCCTACTTTTTCCTTCTCTTCAGGCCCCTCCCCATCCACTCTCTTTCTCTGCTATTTATTTGGAATGTGGACTCCTTAACTCCATTCATCTGAAGAAGTGGGTTGTGTCCACAAAAGCTCATGATACCATCTACAAATTTTGTTAGTCTCTAAGGTGCTGTAAGACTATTTGTTATTTTTTAATTTTTTTCAGTTACAGACTAACACAGCTACTCCTCTGAAACTTTTCCTCTCTAACCAAACATCTAAAATATTCTTTGTACATTTAACATCTCATATGGTATGATGACTCAATATACTTATCACCAGATGGCCATTTCAAGTTCTAGCTGGCAGCCTGTTTTAATATTCATGGGCGAATTCATCTAGTTCACTGCTCAGATTTCACCCAAATTATCCCGGCTCCTCAGATACCTATTGTACTTGAATTATTATAACATGCACTTATCAGATTGAAAAAAAATAATCTTCGCGTATTTGTATTTACATTTACAGCTAACATTTGATTTTGAATTCCTATAGAAACCCTTAACACAGTTGGGAGGTCTTAGCATTTATCTGATCTGCTGTTCCCTCTCTAGTACTACTGTGAATCATGATTTCTGTTTTGGGTATCCCAAGTTGTAACTGATTACTTGGATTTCCTTCAGCACGTCAGGAGTGGCTTGTTCCGTAAATGTGCTGATTTCAGAGAAATAGAAGTGAATATTTCATCTTGGGGTCAGCATGTTGGCTGGTCACTTGAAGAAGGAGGAAGTGTACTTTTATGTAATTTTTAAACTCTGCAAATATGGCCCATTAAGTGAATTTTTAAATATTTCTGGTACCCTTTGTCTTTTGGTCTTGACCCAGAAAACACAACATCTGCATAGTTGGTTCTGTATCTATTAAACCTGGAAGGGCTAGCAACAAATATACACAGCTGCTCTGGCTGGTTTTGAAAACATTGAACACCATGAGCACCACTGGAGGTATCAAACTATATAAAAGTATATATAAAACTATATAAACTATGTATTCCTATGCATTGCTCCCTCAAAATACAGTTAGACTTTGGTGCAAAGCGCATGGATCCGAGCTTGGAACCAGAGTTTTATAATGTTCTTTGTATATTTAGCATCTCACATAGTGTGATCCCTAAGACAGGGTTGGAGAACCTTTTTTGCGTCAGTGGCCACTGACCTACAGAAAAATCACTCAGGGGCTGCACACAGTGAGAAGCAAAAAACAAATAAAATCCCTCACTGACATGGTCCCTGGCTGAGAAGGAAAAATACACTTCCCATATTCCTCTTGCACCCCAGAGCCTGGGAGGAGGGGGAGGCTAGTAGATTTTGTGTGCTCCAGCCCCATGGAGGCATAACAGGGAGGGACAGGGGTGCTGGAGCACCAGTGTGGGCTTCCCAATGATGGTGGCGGGGGAGCCCTGAGCCTTGGGGGCCAGATACAGGCAAGCCGGGGCTGCATCTGGCCCCTGGGTCTTAGGTGCCCCACCTCTGCCATAAGACCACAAGTGACAATTTCAGGTTTCATTTGGAAGCCTTCTGTTATTTTATTAACATTTATATCTATCATTTGATTTCACATTTGTATAGAGAACTTCAGTTAGATTTTTGGTAAGTTTTTAGCCTCTATCTGATTTGCTATTTTCTTTGTCACTAATGGGAATTGCAGTTCCTGTCTGTGGTTCCAATTTGCAGCTGCTGAGTGATTTGTTCCATGACTATGCTGAATTCTATGAAATAATTATAGTGATTCTGTGAAGTAAACCTATCTTAGGGTTAGTGTAAGGTTGCTACCAGTCACTTCTGAGCTAAGGGAAAATACATGTGTGTATAATTTTTTTACTCTACAAATATAGTTGATTATGGTTGTAGAACTCAGATAATTTTGAAAATATTGTTATATTTTATCAGGTATTTTGGGTCCCCTTTTAAACTGGAAATTGCTGATAATAAAATTGTGCTCAAGAAAAATACCAAGAGAAAATTTCTAAATGCAACATAGATGAGAACAGATTCATGTGTACAGCCTTCCCCTACCTTCTGTCATTGAATATGTGATACAGGATGAATGAAGGAACAGGGCACAAAAACTTATCAACTAACAATCTAAACAAGCATTTTCTTTATGTTATAGGTCATAACTACTGCTGGGTGGTTAACTGATTTTTTGGTTCAGTGGCTGTGATGGATCAGGCCGTATCTGGGCACAGCTGAGGGCGTCCGCTCAGGGTGAATTGCTCAAATCCGGGGCTCCTTACAGCCCCAGACTGGTGACCTCTCCAAACAGGCCACAAACCAGTCCCACAGAGTGCTTCAGCAGTCTGCCTGAAGCCTCACGAGCAAAACCCCTCCGACACCCTAGCAATATCCGTGCCCCAGATGGCCCTGGGCCTCATACACAGGTGGGGAGTCCTAGCACCCAATCCCACCTACCCCGAACAAGTTCTATCCTGTTCCAAGAAACCAGCCACAGATCCCTGGTCAATTTACCCTCTGGACCTTACTCACAAATCATGCTGGGCCAATCATTTAGCATCTAATATCTAAAGCATGAGAGTAAGGTTGTTAAAGAATAGTACGTTACATGCATCGAATCTCCCAGTTCTCGATGCAGGCTCTAGCAGAGATGTTACAGCTGCTGGTTTAAAAGTCCTTGTTACACATCCTAGAATCAGGATGGGTCCACAGGTCTTTCCGGCTCTTCGATCCCTGCACTGCTGCCTCTGGGATGAAGTGCTGAGCTGAGAACCAAGATGGAGACCACCACATGGCCTATTTATCCCTCCTTCCTGGTCTCCTTGGCTATAGCAGGCCACCTGGTCCACAGCTTATTCCTGTGTCCCCTGCTGGTAGCTTTTAGGTATGAGTCACCACTCATTCTTTAGGTGTGTCCTTGGCCCATTGAGTGCCATTGTCCCACAAAGCCTCACTGATTAGCATGTCCATAGGCCAGGCTCTGCCCACTGCTCAACTACATGCAGAGAAATATTCAGTATCTACACAGATTCCTAACTACACACACAGACATTATACAATCATATGACTAGTGTTCATAGGATCAGCAGACAGTAAGCTCCTATTCAATACCTCACATGGCCCCCCTTCTATACCATTTTTGGGGCCAACACCCCCACCTATGGGTGCATAAGTGATCTGGCTGCTCCCCTCAAGACCCAGTAACGTGACAGTGGCTCAGTTTGAAAAATTGAAAAAGAAATTGTTTCAGGTTGAAACAAATTGTGGTTCAACCTCAAATCAAATGTTTCATTTACATTATCAAGTTTAACTCTTTTTTCAATAAATCTAAGGTAAAATTCAAAAGAAAAAGTTGTTCTGAATGAGAAAAACAAAATGTTTTATTTTGAAAATGCGGAAAGCAAAAGTTTAAGGTTTCTTTTTTCAGATTTTCTTCTGTTCTTTTTCCCAACCAATGAACCTAAACAATTTGGTTAATTCAATATGAATTTGCAAAATGTTTTGGTCAATTTAAATCTAAATTTTTCATCCAAAAAAACTTTTGGTCAAAAAATGTCACCCAGCTGAAGAATCACAGTTTCCAAAACCAAAATGGACATTGTGATCATCTAGTCCATTTTTGAACAAGAGAATAAAGAATAATGCAATTCTGATACATTTTTTTTTTTTTTTGGCTATGAAGATTTGCAAACCTTTTCATATATACGAGGTGGTCATCTGAATACCCACATGACAATGAGCCAAATTCGGTCCTTGGGCTTTTAAAACATTTCTTCATCATGTTTGTTTTTACTGAGTGATCAGTTGTGACTGCTAATAGCACTTTATTAGCATGTGTAAAGTCTCAGAGGAAAAGACAGTGAATACCTGGAAACCCTAGCACTAATCTGCAAAAAGTCATCTGAAATTTCTAATTGAATTGATGGTTAGTAACTAAATTATATCAGTTTCCCAATACACATTTGTTGCCGTATAAGGTCATTAAAGATGAAACATAATGGAAGCCTGCTTTGCCATGTGAAAGAGCCCTTCCAGGTTTATCTTGGCTTTAATAGCTCTCCCTTGATAAAATGGAAAAAATTTAGACTACATAGAGAGCTTTGTCATGTTGGAAAGGCCATGACATTTTAAGAGGGTGGAATGAAAGATGTACTGTCACATCTAGGCTTACAACATTTAGAAGTGCTCCATAAAACAGACGAGAGGCTACGGTGGAAATGGTTAAATGATTGGGAAATATATATATATCTTAAACCCCTAAGAGGCTATGAAAATCTCAACCTTAACATGCTAAGGGCCAATATCTGCTATTCCTGCTCATGTTGAGTGACACCTTAATTTATGGGGAACTCACCAGGGTCCTCACAGGGTGAGGTAAGGATGTTAAATATTGAGTAATTTACTAGTTGAGTAGTTGATAGAATTTCCATCGACTACTCGACTAGTCAGTAGGCACTTCTGCATTCCTCCTTTGAGATGTACAAGAGCCCCCGCTAGGGTGCAGCTACACAGCAGGGCTTAACTTGAAATAAGCTATGCAAATCGCGCTATGCCAATTACTTAGCTTATTTCGAAATAGCTTCTTTCAAATATGGAAGCGTCTACACAGCACTTATTTTGAAATTGAGCACTCTTCCACCGACTTCCCTTACTCCTCGTACAATGAGGGTTACAGGAGTCAGAGTAAGAAGTCCTCTAGCTTGATAGTATTTTGACATTATTTCAAAATAACAGTCTGCTGTGTAGACGTAGACTAAGTTATTCTGAAATAACACTAGTTATTTAAAAAAATGTTGCTGTGTAGATGTATCCTAAGGCTATGTCTACATTATGAGATCTTCCTGCAAAAAAAGACGCTAATGAGGGACTCATTGGCATGAGTAGCAATCTCAATAGCACATTTTCTGCCATTTCTTTTTGTGCAAGGTGTTTTTGCACAAAAAGAAGCAGGGAAAGGGGAAAGGATCTTGTGCAAAACATGGGTTTTGCGCAAAAAAAAAAGAGTCCGCACTACTTCTTTTTGCACAAAAACCCCTTGCACAAAAAGAAACAGCAGAAAATATGCTAATGAGATCACAACTCATGCAAATGAGTCCCTCATTAGCATATTTTTTGCCAGAAGATCTCGCAGCGTAGACAAAGCCTAAGTGGCTCTGTTTAGATCTCATCCAGAACAATGTCTGAGTAGCCTGCATAAGAGTGCATAGGAGTTCTTACTTCAGCTTCCCAGCATAGACGCTCCACCGGAATCAAAATCTAGTCCAAAGGACATATGTGTGGGTCCAATTCTGCTCATTGCCAGTGACTCAGAAAACATTCCCACTGAACGAAACAGAAATTTTGCTTGAATCAGGAATTTGATATTTGGCTCAGTCCTTGTAGCACGGTTCCTGTTGTATGGAGAAAGAAAAGCAGGAAAAAATTCTGAAGAAACAAAATATAAAGTATTTTTATAGAAGCAAGAGTCCTCCTTCCCCTCTACAATTGCTCCAGATGTTTCCAGACAAATCTCACTTTTGTGGTGAGGAATGTAATTTACAGACACTCCACATGTCATGATAAATAATGCTAAAGGAAGAGATGAGAGAGGGGATATATTACAGGAAATAGACAAGCACTCTGGCTGAAAACAATCAGAATTCAAAAATAAACAAACCTGTAAGAGCAAATGTTGCTGCCATTTCAAAATTGAAGACCTGACGATGGAAAATATATCTAAAAACATTATGTCTGATATGTCAGATATGTTCTGACGATGAAGTTTTCCCCTTATTACTTGCAGATGTACCTGGTGTTGCTCAGGTGTTTAACTGAAATAATTGTTTTTTAATAAATGAAAATTATACATGCTTTCTTTCAATGACTGTATTTTAAAAAATGAAGGAAAATGAAGACTGGGGATGAGCAGGAGTAGGAGGGGACTTAGGGCAATGAGTTGGGAAGTAGGTGGGGCTCAGGGCAAGGGAAAGGGATGCAGAAATCAAGGCACATGGGAGATGCAGGACTTAGGGCAGGGACCTCTGGACGTGGGGCTGCGAGGTGGTGGTGGGGGCCTTACCAGGGTTACCTGTGGTGGTGAAGGTGGTGCTGCTCTGCTGGCAACTCCTCCCCAAGGGGCTGGAGCAGAGCTCCTCTGCCAGTAAGCCCCACACAGTAGTCCCCTCCCCTTAGCCTGGAGGCTGTCTGGGCAGGGGAGGCTTTGGGGGCTGCCACCTTCTGCAGCGGTGTCCCCTACAGCCTATGTGAGGGGGGCGAGGGTCTGGAGGCTACCCCCCTCCAAGGGCCCCCCACAGCCTACAGGCTGTCTGAAGGAGGATGCAGGCTCTGGGGGAGAGAGCTCCAGCTCTCTCCCCCATCACCTGCAGGCTGTCGGGGGAGAGAGAGGGGAGGCTCCAGGGGCTGCCCACTCCTGCAGCACCAGCCCATGGCCTGCTGACTGTCTGGGGGTGGGGAGGCTCCAAGGTCTTTCCCCTACTGCAGTGACCCCCCTCCATGTTCTGCAGGCTGTTGAGGTGGGGCTGAGGCTCTGGGGGCTGCCCTCTGTGCAGCTGGTCCCACACAGCCTACAGGCTGTTGCAGGGAGGGGGGAGGAAGATCTGGGGACTATCTCCCCATCCAATGGCCCCCACTGGCCTGCAGGCTCTCTGTGGAACGGGGGGTGAAGAGGTGTCCAGGCTCCAGGGGCTGTCCCCACTCTGGTTGTCCCTCCTCCATCAGCCCCCCTGCAGACTGGGATGATTAGATTCTGGGGGGCTGTCCCCTTCTCCAGAGGTTTCCCCCATGTCCTGCAGGCTCTCAATGTGGGGCAGGTTCAGTGGGCTACCCCCCACAATAGTGGCCCCCCAAGGCCTTCGGGCTTTCCATGAGGGGGCAGGCTCCATGTTTGGGGCAGGTGGGTTCCTTACCAGCATGCTACCAGGCAAGATGGCAGAGCCCCAGCTCTGCTGGCCATCCTCCTGGTGCTGCAGCTGGCCCCAGTGGCCACTCTCAGGCTGTATCTACACTGCACCCCTTTTCCGGAAAAGGGATGCTAATGAGACACTTCGGAATAGCAAAATCCATGGGGGATTTAAATATCCCCTGCGGCATTTGCATTTACATGGCTGCCGCTTTTTTCCGGCTTGGGGATAAGCCGGAGAAAAGCGCCAGTCTAGACGGGATTCTCTGGAAAATAAGCCCTTTTCCGGAGGATCTCTTATTCCTACTTGAATCCTACGTGAAAGTAGGAATAAGAGATCCTCCAGAAAAGGGCTTATTTTCCAGAGGATCGAATCCAGACTGGCGCTTTTCTCCGGCTTATCCCCAAGCCGGAAAAAAGCGGCAGCCATGTAAATGCAAATGCCGCAGGAGATATTTAAATCCCCCACGGATTTTGCTATTCCGAAGTCTACATTAGCATCCCTTTTCCGGAAAGGGGTGCCAATGTAGACACAGCCTACGTGTCACATCCCTCCTCTCTGTGCCCCTCCCTTTCATGTTCCTCCCCTTCCATGTTATGGGAAACAGTCCCATTCCCGGTGTAGCCTGCTAAGATATAGCATTCCTATCTTATCCCTTTCTTGATATAGTTTTATAGATGCCAGTAATGCAAGGCCTACAGGACTTAATTTATCCTGTATGAATTAGTTTTAGCAATAGTATTGTGATAAAGTACAGGGTTAAATTATATTTCTAGTTATTTTTTGAGATATGTATTGTGTAAGAATTATGAAAGACCTTTGCGGTAAAATTTACCATTAGGCCTCTGAACAGATGGGCCATGACTCAATATTGTATAAGTATAGATAAGTTCAAATCTTCAGAACCCAGCAAAACTCAAGGAAACAGATTTCCTGGTACCTATCCACAAGATTTCCCACCTTTTCCATGTTCCAAGAAACAGTACACGGAGACGTCAAGTGGTTCTCCTATACATATTCATAGCCCCCGCCCCGATATCTCTCCCAATCAGTTACAGGCACCTACAGAATTCTCAGGGTGCAAAGTCCAACTTTGATTAGGAGGTTGGACATCCTGGCTCCAGAAAGAGGATAAAGGCCTAGAAATTAAGAAAGTCGGGATTTCTGAGGCTGCGGCTGCTAAAGCCCACTCCGGAGTGTCCACTGTTTTCTCTCAAGGTCAGAGAACAAGCTCTGTTCTCTATATCTCTGTCTTGCTTCATTTATTCTGTCTAAGTCTTGCTTCTAAGTTTTCCATACTCCACTTGACACCAAGGTCCCTCAGGCAGAGGGAGGCTGGTCCTCCCAGGCTCAGTCCTTGGAAAGAAGATTCTGTGAGTTTGACATCCTGTTAGGTAATTAAATGTGTATACTTAGATAAGTCCAATTCATAACACAGATTGTTAATGTTATCCACAGAGGAGATGCAATTAATCTGAATACTCAGTGCTATATTCTTTGTTGTGTTTGCTACCTTAATACCTGTAATAATAAAACTTGTTTTAATTGCATATCCTGATTGTAAGTGTGACTTGTTCTGCACCCTCAGACCCTCCTGAGGTAGAATCGTACAGGTCTACCAGCTTGTAACCTGGGATAGAGAGGATGCATTTAGAATCTCTGATCAAATTGGCGAGCCTTACCCACCTAAATTTCACTATAGATCCTTCCCAGGTTACACTGGCACTTCCCATTTTCCTGGCATAATAAAACCCTGACCTTGGTTAAGGGAAAGGGTAAGAAGAAGCTCCCATACCAAATTTGGTGGTCCTAGTTCTTATAATTTAGGAGGAGTTCTTGAACAAACAGACTCACAAATACAGAGACACACAGACACACTATAAAATATATGGCTAAATAGATGATTAGGGATACTTGCATGTAAGCAGCCAAGATGCCTTTTTCAAGTTCTGCTGTTGCTGGCTGCCTATATATGCCCCCGATTTAGAATGAGCTGTTTATGACATCATATTCTGTCTGGCAATTGATGTATTATAATGAAAACATAGTAGCTTTGATTTAGAGCAAAAGTGGACCTTGAAGAGCCATCAAGAAAAAACCAAAAGATGCCTTGTGCCCAGAAATGAAATTCATCTCCCACTATAGTATTAAGAGGATTAGTTCAAAGTACAGGTTGAAAGTCTCTTAACCGGGATTCTCTGGTCCAGCAGCATCCATGATCTGGCACAGATGTTGCAGGATGAGAGTCCAGCTGGAGGGCCAGCAGTAAGGATCCCTGTGGGACTAGAAAGGCAGTGGGATGTCTGCAGGGAGCTGTCGGCGGGATTGGGAGACTCCATGTGTGGCTACCTTGGTGTGCGGGGATGCTCATGGAGCATGGTGTGTATGGCTGCTCGGGAAGCCCTGGCATGCATTGCTGTCCAGAGCCCTAGAGCACAGTGCACACGGCTGCCTGGAGCTCCAGCGCTGGGCTGCCTGGTAGAGTCACTGCAGTGATGGCTGACCAGCAGTTCAGCAGGGCAGCGGGGCCAGCAGGAGGTGAGAAGCTGGATGGGAGGCTACATCCAAGCCAGGGGGTCCAAAAATGATCTCCCCTGATGCAGCAAAATCTCCCATGTGGGACCAGTCAGGTCCTGAGGGTGCTGGACCAGGGAAGTCCAACCTGTACTGCCTGTTGATATGGCTTTTAAGCTACTGTGCCTAGTTTCCCAGGACTACAGAAAAGTCCAAGAAACTGTAGGATATTTTGAAATGTAAAAAAGAAATCAGCAGTGGGCATTTCTTTGGGATTTGCTTTTAGGTCTGGTTGACATTGATTTGTATTTCTTTCAGATATTTTTAATGTAATCAGATTTTTATTCTGATAGAGCAGAGATTCCAGAAGGGCTGAAGCTGGGCTCATACTAGAGAGCCA
Organism: Pelodiscus sinensis; assembly: GCF_052426305.1. Taxonomy (NCBI): domain Eukaryota; kingdom Metazoa; phylum Chordata; order Testudines; family Trionychidae; genus Pelodiscus; species Pelodiscus sinensis. The sequence goes on from NC_143060.1 coordinate 41,344,917, forward strand.
TGATTAAATAATGCAGTGACTTTGCCTGCCCATTGAATGAGTTTTGTACTGTGTACATGCTGTCTTCAAATGTACATGGCATTTTTACCAGATTTTGACACACACTGTTGCCTTACCTTATTTGTATCTAGTTTAGATTTTTATCATCATTACACACTCGACAACATTTTCCCTTCAAGGCTGGTTCTTTTTAGTCTGAAATGTTTTTTTCAGTGGCAAAGTTTAATGCAAGAAGAAATTTTCAGGCCCTAACAAGAAGAGTTTCAAGAGTACCCAAGGGACTTGAAAGTTGGTGGTATTTGTGCTTCTAAATCTGTGATGCTTTTGACTTCCTACCTACGTAGCTTATAAATATGAGTGTTCCAAACTATGCTAAATTAATCTAGAGTTCAGAGATCGCTCATCGGACACTGCAAAACCAACCCAGTTATTCACCTGAACCTGCCTCTCAAACAGAGCTGCAAAGCCACTTCTGCTGCCTCCTAATTTCGATCTTCATGCTTTTGCAAAGCAAGCTCAGCTGCCCACTAAATCTGGCTGACATACTGCTATTACTAAGTCACCTCAGAGGGCCCTGTCTCAGGCATCCAATTCTGTACTGCTGATTCTTCCACTTCAAGCTTCTGCAGTGACACATCAGCCAGCCCCCAGCCTGCACCTAGCCCTGTGCGTCTGCTGCACGGGAGTCTCAAACACCTGCTACCTACATGTCCAGCGCTGTAGCAAAGCTGCCCTTGATCCTCACCTTTGCACTTATGTAACCCTTATGTTATGTAGAGCCAGCAGCAGCCAGGGCTGGGTTCAATATCTGTGTGTTCCTCTCTATCCATCCAATACAGAACTGGCTTGATCCCACACCCAGTACCCTGGGAAATTGGCACAACACTCCGGGGTGCCTCTGAGAAGCAGTGCTCCCCTACTTGCAAGTACAGAGTCTGAGTGTGGAAAAGAAACCTTTAATAATATGGGAGGGAAGTAACATGGCATTAATTTGGGAAAACACCACAGACAGAGTTCAGAACCAAAACCATGAGTAACAGTCCCACCCCACGTAGGCTGGGCAATGTCCTTTTCCTCTCAGGTTCTTAAGACCAGCAATGTAAATGTCCCTTTCACATACCCAACCCTTCTCTGTGCCCCACTCTCAGTCGCTGCCCTCGGTCAGGGCAGACCCAGAGTTCAGAGGTGCATCCGTAGAGTTCACCTCCCATCCTGAGTAGGGGGGAGGTAAGGAGGCATCTTACTCACCCCACTGGTCTCTCGCCATCTGCTTGCTCACTACTCTCTGGCGCCGCCCTGCTGGCCATTCGTCTCACCTCTCCGTCACCCTCCTGCTGGCCGCTCATTACACCTCTCCATTGCCACTCTGCTGGCTGCTCATTGTGCTGCTGCCACTCTGCCAGCTGTTCATCATGCCACCACCACTGTGCTGACCACTTGTCACATCTTTTTGCCACTGACCCGCTCTCAGTCACCATACACTGCCTGGCTGTGATTTCTGCCCATTAGCCTCAAAAGATTCAGCCCCCAGTGATTTCAACTCTTATCACACAGGGTAGATAAAACATGACTGCAACTCAATTAGTATAAGAAAAGAGGCACCTAATAATGTCTATTTAGCTCTGTTCTTTCAACAGTGTATGTGAGGAGGGAAGGTGCTGGTCAAACTAGTACCAGCAGGGGAAGCCATATAGCCTCCAGACCAGAATAACCTTCCCTCATCCCTTACTTTAATAGGGCTCTGAAAAGTCAAGCCCCTGAATTTGCAAGATTCTTTCTGCTAACTGAGTCCTACTTCTCATGGGAATCAAACTTGTGAATGAAGTTAAGTTTCAACTCTTCTCTGTGTATTTGGCTTGTGGAATTGGACAAATCAGATATCCGAAAAAGCAACACACGAAAACCTATTGGATAACACTTTAATCTTCCTGGACACTCATTAATAGATATCCACGTCACTGTCACTGTTTTGTTTCAGACCAATTCCACAAGTCAAATACACAGAGAAGGGTTGGAACTTAACTTCATTCACAAGTTTAATTCTCACGCAAATGGTATGAATCCTGACATTGGATGGCTTGCACATTATCAACCAACCAAACAATGAAGGTGCTAATGGCTCTTGATGTCTGTGTAGAATCTGGTGTTGGTCATCTTCCTTCCCAAGTGTAAACTAATGGTTCTTACCAGCCTCTTGTAACTATTTAGACTTCAAGGTGCTACTAGACCAGTGATTTTCAACTGGTTTCAGTCCACAGATCACCTGGCCAATCAAAAAATTTTTGTGGACCACCCCCAGCACATGTAGCCCAGGATGAATGACACAGCAACGACTCTGCATGATGGAAGCAGCTACACTGACGCTCAGAGCCTCAGACGAAAGTTACTGGCAACACAAAATGGTTGTGTTATAGGTAATGCAATGGATGATGCGCCGCATGCTTGTGAACAAGGCATAAAACAGCCTAACGGAGGCACCTGCTCACGCCGTGTGACTTTGGACAATGTTCCTGTGGACCACCGAAAAAGTCACCATGGACCACCAGTTGAGAACCATAGTACTAGACTATTTGTGTTGTTTTTTAAGTCTTTCCTGTTACAGACTAACTCAGCTATGCCTCTAAAGCTTATCTACTTACTGTGGGTATGTCTACACTACAGCGCTAATTCAAATTAACTTAGTTCGAATTAGTTAATTCGAACTAAGATAATTCGAACTAACGCATCTAGAACTAAAAACTAGTTCGAATTAGCGTTTTGCTAATTCGAACTAGCGCGTCCACACTGATTGGACGCAGGGGGGCATTTAAGGGCGGCTGAAACCGGTTCTGGCAGGGCATCAGGTCAGTAGTTGCGTTGTGTGGCTGCTGTCTGAGGCTCGTGCTTAAAGGGACCCCCCCGGATAGCCGGTTCTCAGCTTTTCCTGCTTCCTTGCCAACCTCTCTGAGGGACAGCAAAGCGTTGGTCTCTGTGCCCGTCTGTGTCGGTGCTTCCCTTTGGGGACGCCGCCGCAGGTGGCAACATGGAGCCAGAGCTCGCCCTGCACCTTCTGGTGCATTTTCTGGACTTGCTGCTGCAAGCCTGCCACCAATGGCTCGAGGCTGCCTGGCACCTCCTGGTGCACGTCAGCCCCCTGCCTCTCTGCCTGGCCGCCCTGGGGGCCGTGGAGGAGCCGCGGCGATGCCCCGGCACTGGCGTGCCCTGCCGCATCTGGCGTCTGGACACCAGCACCGACTGGTGGGACCGCATCATCCTGGAGCACTGGGAAGACCGACAGTGGACCCAGAACTTCAGAATGAGGAGGGACACCTTCCTGGAGCTTTGCAAGTGGCTCGCCCCTGCCCTGCGCAGAAGGGACACTCGCATGAGGCCCGCCATCCCCCTCCAGAAGCGGGTGGCCATCGCCCTCTGGAAGCTCTCCACGCCGGACAGCTACCGATCCGTTGGGAACCAGTTCGGCGTGGGGAGATCCACCGTCGGAGCGGTGCTCATGCAAGTATGGCACTCGTCGGCCACTGCGCCGGGGAGGAGGAGGGCTGCGAGGAGGGGATGGGCCACCCCAGGGACAAAGGGGGGGCAGGAAGAGGTGAACGCGCCCCGCACCGGAGGGGTTGGTCTGTCCTGGCCGTACTACACGCCGCCAGGGGGGTTGCTTCCGGGATTGGGGCGTGGGGCACTGCCAGGGCACGAATGCTCCCAGCCACCCGGGCGCCCCACTGATTGGTGCTTTGCTGTGTCTCTCTCCGCAGGTGGTCAAGGCCATCAACCGGGTGCTACTCCACAGGGTGGTCTGCCTCGCCGACCCGGACGCCGTCATCCGGGGATTCGGCGCCCTCGGCTTCCCCAACTGCGGGGGAGCCATCGACGGGACGCACATCCCCATCCGTGCCCCGGAACACCAGGCTTCCCGGTACATCAACCGCAAGGGGTACTTCTCCGTGATCCTGCAGGCCGTGTGTGACCACCGGGGACAGTTCACAGACATTAATGTGGGCTGGTCCAGCAAAGCACACGGCGCCCGGGTGTACCACAACTCCTCCGTGTGCCAGCGGCTGCAGGACGGGACCTTTTTTCCCGACCGCCACATCAAGGTCGGGGATGTGGACATGCCCATCTGCCTGGTGGGGGATGCCGCCTACCCACTGCAGCCGTGGCTGATGAAGCCGTACACAGGGCACCTCAATCCCTCCTGCCAGGCCTTCAATGCCAGGCTGACCAGGGCCCGCATCGTGGTGGAGGGGGTCTTCGGGCGACTGAAAGCTCGCTTTCGATGCCTCCTCACCCGTCTGGACCTGGCCGAGCACAACATCCCTCCTGTGGTGGCAGCATGTTGTGTGCTCCACAATTTGTGTGAGAGAAAAGGGGAGGCTTTCCTGCCAGCCTGGATGGCTGAGGCTGACCGCATGGCTGGACACTACGGTCAGCCCCGCACTGCCGCCATCCGGGAAGCCCAGCGGGGGGCCGTCCGGATCTGGGAAGCCCTGTGGGAGAGCTTCCTGGTGGAGGAGGAGGACTGACCTCTCCCTTGCATGCCCCACTGGGGCCTTCTTCCACCCTACCCCCCTTCCCCTTTCCCCTCCCTACCTACTGTAAAATAAAGACACCTGTTTTTCAAACAAAAACGTCTGTTGATTTCACATAACTGGGGTGGGGGGAGGGAGGAATGAGGGTGGAAGAGGGGAGGGGGAAACCTGGGACAAGGGAGCAGGAAGGGGAGGGAAGGGAGGAAGGGAAAGGAAAGCTCAGGGGTGGGAGTCCGGCTGCCTCTCCCGTCTTGCCACACTGCGGGTCTGGGGGCGTCAGTGGGAATGGTTGTGGAGGGTGGGGCAGGAGGGACGGGGGGTGTGGAGGAAGCAGGAGCGGGAGCAGGAGGGGGAGCAGGGGGAGCAGGGAGAGCAGCAAGGGGAGCAGGGAGGGTAGGAGGGGGAGCAGGGAGAGCAGGAGCAGGAGCAGGAGGATTTGGGAAGCGGTTGAGCAGGCTCTGGAGGTGGCCTCGCATGGCACGGCCCTGCTCCTCCAGGGCCTCCAAACTCCTCCGGCGCAGCCTCAGGTCCTCCTGGACCCAGTGGTCCTGGAGACGGAGCTGTTGCTCCAGGAACTGGAGATGCCGCCTCTGGTACTCCTCCTGGTTCCTGACTCTCCTGCTGGCCTGGGCGGCTGCTGCAGGCGGGGTGGTGCGCCCTGCAGGCCCAGGTGCTGCGGCTGTGGTGCAACAAGAACAGCGGTCAATTACCCCAGGGGCCCAGGTGTGTGAAACCCAGCTCCCCTCTGCAAGGCCAGGGCCCCTGCAGGATCCCCAGCTGCTGCTCCGTGGTGGGCAAGGCCCAGGCGCACGGTCCCGGGGCTCCCTCTCGCCCCAGCCCCCCGTATACATAAGGGGAGCACGATGGTACTCACAGGTGGACGCCTCCCCGGCCTCGGACGACACAGGCGAGCGGCTCTGTGGGGTGTCTCGGGGGTCCCAGGTCCTGGGCAAGCTGCTGGCAGGCTCCTGACTCTTGGAGCCCTCCTCCTCCTCCTCCATCTCCTGGAGCGGTCCCTCTGCCCCGGGGTCTATCACGTCCTGGGGGGCAGGGATGGCATGAGCCCCCAGGAGGCGGTCCAGGGCGTGAAAGTGGGGGCAGGCCTCCGGGTCGGCCCCTGGCAGGCAGGCCCGGGAGTAGGACTGCCGCAGGTCCTTGTTCTTGCAGCGCACCTGCTCCCAGCTGCGCTGGTGGCCCCTGGCGGCCAAGCTGGCAGCCATGCGGCCATAGACTGCCGCGTTCCTGTGGCTAGTGCGGAGATCGTGGACATTGGAGGCTTCCCCCCAAACCTCGATGAGGTCCACGATCTCCGCACTAGACCACGCGGGCGCCCACAGCGGCCATTTTGATGTAAATAAAGCGGCGATTATTTAAATCACCGCTTCATTTTCCATTGTCTAGTAAACTCATCTACATGGCTCTGTCGACGGAGCCATGTAGTCTAGACATACCCTTACAAGCTTCCCTGGGGATCAGCATGCACCTACTGTCTTGTACCTTCACCCTGGACATAACTGAAAGTCCAGGGGAAATCTTCAGTGGATGTTAGATTTGTCTCTTCGATCCCACTCTAACTCTTCCAGATATAAAAATAAATTAACTTCTTTCATAAAATTGCAGTGGTCAATATTGATTAGTATCAATATTCATTTCTGGAGATTTATTTCTTATTTTTTTCTATACTGATGACAATGCTAATAAAACCACTTTTGCCATAATTCTCTATGGAAAATTCATTACATTTCTTTTAAAAAGGAGTGATGGGGGAAGGTTTGCTACCAAAACCTAGAGTTTTGTGTCTTCAGCAAAAAGTTTGGCAAAACCTACATTTTCCACAGAAGGCAGATACTTTATTGTTTAGTCAAAACCCACTTCTGTGTTGACAAATAAGCTCGATCATTTTTGATCAGCCTTAGAGTTTATACTTTGTCATTAATTTCCGGAGCATTAGAAATCTTGTTTAAAATGTCAGAAGTTAGTGAGCATACTCTGCTCTAGTTCCCAACTGATGGCAAAGTTTGAAAAGAAGGTCTGGGGTCAAAGAGGTTACTTTCCACTAGTCTGTATCCATGTCTCAGAAACCACTTTTTTCCTCCTGGGTGTCATCTTGATTTCTCCCATTCTGATAACAAATAAGCCCCTTTCATAGCTTCCCGCAGCTCTCCTTGGATGAAAACAGTGAACCAGAGCCAATAGAATCTGCAAGGCTCTGTGGCTACAAACCCTTTAGGTAAACAAAGTGGCATGGGCCTGCTAGAGTCTTTCCCATAGTGGGACCGTGGCCTACTTTGAGAAACAATTCACTAAGAAATTTGTTACTGTATATGTAATATCTTTACATAAAAGTTGTTCTACTAAGCACTTTCACAGATTAGATGCAGTTCCGGTCTTGGCTGAGTCCTTTCTCCCTATTCATTTTCAGTTGTTTACAGTATCTACCTTGGGTGTGAGCAGGGGTGGCTTCCCACCTTCATATAGGTTTTGCAAAAGTAGGAATCCTTTGTGTTGAGTTTAAACTTCCTCTAGGCTCTTCATGGAAAAGTACATTGTTGAAGATATAATCCAGTATCAGGTGACATGGTCACATGCATTGCAGGACCCTTCACAGCCCTTTCTAATGGTCTTATAGGAAAAGCAAATCTAGTCACAGATCATTGTTCTGAGTACTGGGTCATTAAGTTCCTTGAGTACTATGAATAGCCCTCACTTAGCAAGTCTACATTAGTAATACAGGTTATACTTCATATTCCTAACTCGATATACAAAGATGATACATGCATGTAAATGGGAAAATCATATTAGTAGATTTCAACTTTTCTAATGATACCTCACATGAAGTTTTTCACATGTTCCAGTTATGTCATTCATATTTATAAGCATATTTTCATAAAGCATAGGGAATGTCCCATCACAACATGCTCATCCAATCTACAGCAATTTAGCGCACAGGAATCCATGTAACTAGATTAGGAACGTGACAAGGAACTGATTGCTATAAAAATCAATGGTGGCCTCTCAACATATTTAGCTACACTTGAGATTTGCTCTAGGATGGGTATGTTTTTAATTCAGGAGGGTCTCTCACAAAATGAAGAAGAGATTGTATACTCAAGGGACTTAAATCTTTAGATAAGCTATGAAAGGTGGCATCGCAATAGAACTAGGAAATGTATATTTGTATAACCAATCTCACAGGGAACTTTTAACCAGAATGATGAATTGCTAAAGCATGTCTAAGAAGACACTTTTCCTTCTCTATATTTCTTACTGTTCTGCACATATGGCAGAAGATGCCAATTGGTATTTCAGTGGGATCCATTGTATTTTTTAAACATTTCTAGACTTTATCAGAAGTCTTTGGTTTCCAAGTATAACATATGTGAAACCCTTTTCAAAATCTTAATGTTGCAGAGGGCACAATGAGAAAGACAGGATATCCAAGAAAAATATACAGCAGCGGGAAGAAGTTTGTTTATGAAAGAGCAATCAAAGCCCTGACATACACAATATTCTCATTGTTTTTTCCTTTGCCATCAAATTTCCGACCCTCCTGTTATGGTTTCCTGGTTGATTTATTCTTCAGCATTGTCTATCACTAGCATATTTATGCCAGAAGGTGATTACCCTTTGGAAGGGAGACCCCTTCCCTACACGTTTCCCCAAGGACAGTAAAGAAAGAACATCAATTTGTTGTCTTGACAAAAGTTGACCACCAGTACAAAGAGATATATTAGCACTCAGGTCAGTTGTGTCTTACCCCAGTCCTATCTGGCAGAGATTTGCCTGAGGAATAGATGATTTGTTACATTAGCACAATTACAGTTCATCCCATATCCTGCCTCTGGCCATAGTCAAAAAGTGGTGCTTCAGAAGAATGTGAAGACTCTACATTAAGGACTTTGTTTACTCTGCAGTGCTACAAATTATTTCCTCACGGAGACAGATTTATGTTGCTAAGCATGAGCTCTGATTTTCTTTCCATTTCTTAGTTTACTTTGCTATTAATTTCTTCCTTCATCAGTATAAAAGGTGTGCACAATGAGAATTAATTACAATGCGTAGTAAATACAAGAGTAAGTAATTTTGCATAAAGCACTATCATTTCTTCTTTAAAAAATCTGGAAGTCTCCCAATATGGGATGAACCCTATTCATTGCTAAGAGTATCAGTAACTGAAGAGATAACTGGAAACAATATTTCATAACACCTGAATTTTATAGAGTCAATTTCATTTAAGGAATAGAATCTGAGTTTACTGGAAATGAAAGAGCAGTTTCTTTTGCAGAATTATAATCTGTGCCTTTCTTTTTCTGATAACAAATATAAATCTATGTCTGTGTTTATGTTGGCATATTCTGTACTTTGAATAGGAACTAAGTAGAGGACTTTTTGAATCAATGATTTCCAGGAAGAATTAAGGAAATAAATGAAAAAGCATAGCTCCAAACAGTACTGAGATATGTATTAGCCTAGAAGTTGAAATATCTACCAAGCAGAAACTAATGATCCTCTTCTTGGATGTTACTGGGGGCCTCGTCTGCTGTTTGTAGCCAACCCCTTCTCTGGCAGCTTTCTCAGCTAGAGAGAGTGAGAGCATGATGACATCTTTCTGTTGCCTGGCAGTAAAAACTTTTTTATATAGAGAGAGATAAATAGATTCAGATTACTTCTGTAGTCTACAGCAGTATTATTGAACCTTTAACAAGAAAAGAGCTTCTGTAATCAAATGGAGGTATAAAATAATAGCAGATTAAATGTAAAACAGTTTGTAAATTAGAGTTAATACATTAATCAAAATGGCTGAGGCCGAAATGAATCATAAAACATCAACACAGCAGATACCACTTTCATAGTCTACAAGTGCAAACAGATTGTATTCAGGTGAATGCTTATGGAATTGAGTGAGTTTTGTCATCAGACATTAATAGTCTCTGTTAGACTCTTCTGTGATTTCATTTTCCAATTACCATTTATTAAAACTCAATCTAGCCAGTCTTCTTGTCTAAGCCTATTTTTTTAATACCTAAAATGTTTCCTTCCACCAGCTGGTTGCATAAACTAAAAATTTAACTGTCTATGTTATATAACGTAGGGTATGTCTACACTACCACCCTAGTTCGAACTAGGGTGGTAGTGTAGACATACCCATAGAAATATGTATATCCACATAATTATTGTCTGAATCATATTTATGCCAAAGTAGAACCTATTTGCACAAAAGGAAAGATAATAAAAAACAGGTAAATTATTTTATTATTTTCAGCATCATCTTTTGGGGGGGGTTTGGTATTATATTAAAGTTATTTATTGCAAATTTCTACTTGAACTATTTTCATTGTAACATAAGGGACATTTTTTTTTGTGATCAAGGAAGGAAGTAAAATGTATCTGCAAAGTCAAGTTTATGAGACATTTCAATATGGTGTCGTGTGTGTATGTAAAACTGCCCAGAGCCTGGCAAAGTCTGTTGCCAGCCCTGAGACACTTTCTTCCCTAGGCTGTGTCCAGACTCAGGGTTTTTTTCGGGAAAAGTAGCCTTTTTCCGAAAAAACTTCCCCTGCGTCCAGACTCAAGCCGCGTTCTTTCGAAATTAATTCGAAAGAACGCGGCTTTTCTTTCGATGGCAGTAAACCTCAATTTACGAGGAAGAACGCCTTCTTTCGAAAGTTCCTCTTTCGAAAGAAGGCGTTCTTCAATGTAAATAGGGCTTCTTCGAAAGAGAGCATCCAGACTCACTGGATGCTTTCTTTCGAAAAAGCAAGCCGCTTTTTCGAAATTTCTCCGTGCAGTCTAGACGCTCTCTTTCGAAAGAGGCTCTTTCGAAAGATGCTTTCGAAAGAGCCTCTTTCAAAAGAGGCTTGCAGTCTAGACATAGCCCTAGAGTGTGCCTGAATTCCACTATAAAAATAAAAATAAAAAAGGAATCATTTTTGTTCTTTTGTTGAAAAAACAGCAAAATTTCTATCAAAATTAACATTTTCATTTTGGTTGAAAATGCATTCTTTCAATCTAATATTTTAATAAAAACAAAAACCCATCAGCTACAGTGCTTACTGTGACATACCTGTGCTCTTTGCTCACTTGCCAGAGATATAAAGCATCCCAAAACATCTCTGTGACAGATACATCATTATCCCAAACACTTTTTCATAAATAACAGATGCTGCAGTACACTGTATTTCCCCCTTGTAATTTTATCCTACCTAATGCATAGTGGTAGATGCTATTTTTATTTCTGTAAATGCCCACTCCTTTAAGCAAACAAACAAAACCATCAAATACTAAACCATTTGCTTTAATAATAATCCTTGGCAAAGTATTCACTGTTCCAAAATCTCTGGATGTTTTAAATTTATTTTCTAATACAGGCAGTCCCCGGGTTACGTACAAGATAGGGACTGTAGGTTTGTTCTTAAGTTGAATTTGTATGTAAGTCGGAACTGGCGTCCAGATTCAGCCACTGCTGAAACTGACCAGCAGCTGACTACAGGAAGCCGGAGGCAGAATTGCTCTGCCCTGGGCTTCCTGGAATCAGCCGCTGATCAGTTTCAACAGCGGCTGAATCTGGACGCCTGGGACAGAGCAGCTGGGGTGCTGCCGGGTAGGTCCCCGCAGCGCCGCACCTCGGCGCTACTGGACCAACCCGGCAGCACCCCAGCTGCTCTACCCCAGGTGTCCCAAAGTCAGCCGCTGCTGAAACTGATCAGCGGCTGATTCCAGGCTGATTCTGTAGTCAGCAGACCAGGGAGATGCGGAGCAAAGCCGCGGAGGACGCGGGCAGTGGGACTGCTGTGCGTCTGGCCGGTCCCGCCACCCGTGTCCTCCGGGGCGAGAAAAGCACTGTTCATAACTGCGGATCTGACATAAGTCGGATCCGCATAACTCGGGGACTGCCTGTATAGATGTTAGATGGCAATGGAAACTAGCTTCTCAGCTTCTTTTGAAAAATTAAAGGAATGGTGTTGCTATGGAATAAAGCTTCAATATTGTTAATATTGTAACAAGTGATTTTTAAATGGAAATAGCAGCACCCTAGGCAAGGGAGCAGTGCTTCTCCATTTTCTGTTCCTGTCTCTCTGATGGGGAAACACATGTGGGCAGAGGTCTGAAATAAAGGAAGTGGTGGGCATTTTAGAATTATTTTTTCTTTGTGTAGAAATCCCACTATTTGTCAGGAATGGCTGCAGAGATAATTTTTTTCTGAAGTAGCCATTGAATTTTGATTCCTTTCAGTCAATATTATGCAGACAAATTAAAGGGGATGGAGCCTTACTTTCCTGTAGATGGACTTCAGAGTCTCAAATAACTGCCAACAGAAGTAGCCTTTGCCAGAAGAAATTGTGCTAAAACAATGCATTAGGTCACTGGAATTTTCCCTCTAAGGAATTTCATACAGGGACTTTTCATACAGTTTGGGCCTCATAACTAAAGAAATAATGGGAAAAAAACCCAATTAATCTGTCAGCAAGGAAGTACGTTGAATAAAATGTCTAAGTATCTTTGAAAAATTGGAAAATCGGTGTGGGTCTGGAAACTGGTTAACTCTGTATAGTAAAGGGCTGCTAAATTGTTGGCATCCTAATTCACAAACCATGTTACTTTGAACAATGCACTAACTCATGGACTCCTAAGGGAGCCTTCCCGCTTCCTGCAGTTCTCACTCACCAGGCCATCTGGGAGGCAGCTAATAATTGGGCTCTTTCCCCTGCTCCTTGTAGTTCATTCCCTCAACCAATCTCTTGGTAGCCCTTCAGGCTACACCTGATGCCTAGTCCCAGAGTTTCAGATTAATCCCAGACAAAGCTTGATCCATCTTCCCAGACAGGTGACATGTCAGTCACCCTGTGCCAGAACATGAAAAGACCAGAATAGGAAAAAGGGAAAGCACTATTTTTTGTCATACTGATTATCATGAAAGGAAACAATGCTCCATTAAACCATAACAAGATATGCCAAAAGAGTGATCAAGTCATCCCCCAAATAATAATGTTCTAGAACTATTGCACTCTTGGAATTAATCTGAAACTCTGGGACTAGGCATCAGCTGTAGCCTGAAGAGCTACCAAGCGATCAGTTGAGGGAACAAATTGCAAGGAGCAGGGGAAGGAACCCAATTATTAGCTGCCTCTCAGATGGCCTGGTGAGTGAAAACTGCAAAACTATCCTCTTGCAGAAGACCATCTTGTTATGACAATATTGCGGCCCACGGAGATGAAGGGCCACTCATGTGACCCACTCACTAGCCTAGTTGCCCATCATGCACTAAGCAATTTCAGGCTTCCCCTGATGTGAGCCAAGTAAGTATTAAAGAAAAAAATGAAAAAAGAGAAAAAATGGCTATTGAAATTTAAAGCATGAATGTAAGTTTTTCAAAAGGCCAAGGCAGCTAAATCAGTGGGAATTAAAACCTAATTCCTTTAGGTGCCTTAGAAAATCCTTAACCAACATCCTGATTTTTGAATTTTGCAACAGGTTTTGGAGATGAAATGTGCATGAAAAGCAGTGTTTGTGCCCACTCTAGAACCAGAGGCCATGATTCTGCACTGAATTCTGTGTAGGCAGATCATTGCATTCAAGCAAAGAAGGTTGGTCATCCCCTGGCCCACCAACTTGGGGGTGGGGGAGAGAGCAGGGGAGGGAAGGAGGCAACTTACCCCGGGCCTGGCGATTCAAAAGGGCCCAGGACTCCCAGCTGCCATTGAAGCCACTATGACAGCAGCAGGAGCTAGGCGCCCTGAGCCCTTTAAATTGCCACTGGAACCCTGTGCAGCATGCATTGGGCAGTACTGAGGGCTGTCCAGGGGAGGTGTGCCCCTTCTGCCCAAGGCCCCATCCCTTCCAGGGACTAGGGGCCTGGCGAGGTTGTCGACCCCACTGGTCATCCCTGCAGAGCTCTGTGTAAAATCAGTGATTTAGATTATAAAGCTCCCATGACAGGGATCATGCAGGCTAATCTACACTATGAAGCACCATGTACATCACTGAGGTTCCGTAGTAATCATTACAATCTTTTTAAAATTGAAAAAAAACCCAGGAAATTCTTCATTAAATTACATCATTTTCTGAAGTCTTGGTTAAGCTGTTCGAAGACATCATGAAATATAAAAACCTCCTGGCACCATTAAAAGCTGCAAATATGTCTTGCTTCTCACTGAAAAAATGGAGCCCACCACCTCAGAGAGGAACCAGATTGCTGGTGTGGAGCTCTGTCCGGACCAAGAATTCCTTGCTGAGAGTCTGCTGGGGTTTTGAATGAGCACAGAGCTTCAGAGTCTTTTGAGGTTTTTCCCTGAAGGGGAGAGTTTCTGCCCATTGAAACATGACCCAGAGCTGCTGGCATTATGTGGGGCCAGTGCCAGTTTTAGGGGCATTGTGCAGCTTGTTGCCTTAGCTGGACTGACGCATACAACCTGCACCATGCCGTCTGCACTCCAGGGCTGTGTCCAGACTCAGGGGTTTTTTCGGGAAAAGTAGCCTTTTCCCGAAAAAACTTCCCCTGCGTCCAGACTCAAGCCGCGTTCTTTCGAAATAATTTCGAAAGAACGCGGCTTTTTTTTCGATGGCGGTAAACCTCGTTTCACGAGGAAGAACGCCTTCTTTCGAAAGTTCCTCTTTCGAAAGAAGGCGTTCTTCAATGTAAATAGGGCTTCCTCGAAAGAGAGCATCCAGACTCGCTGGGTGCTCTCTTTCGAAAAAGCGGATTGCTCTTTTGAAAGATCTGCCTGCAGTCTAGACGCGATCTTTCGAAAGAGGCTCTTTCGAAAGATGCTTTCGAAAGAGCATCTTTCGAAAGAAGCCTGCAGTCTAGACATAGCCCAGCTGTCGATCTTCAAGCGTGCCCATGCAAGCAGGTGTCTGAGACTTTGAAATCCAGAGCATTTTACATTCTGGGGTGGAGTAAATGGTGACAGTGCAAATGCCAGTTAAGTTACACTTATTATTGTATATTTTTGTTAATTGATTTTATTCAATTGCATACTGGGGATTTAAATTAGGAGTGATATTTAATCTTAGTCTGCTAAACCCTGTTTCTTTAAATTGTTAAGTAAATGTGTGTTAATTCTGATTTAAGTATATGTGATGTATATTTAGAATAGTTATTTTTGAGTTTGAATCCATGCCACTGATTATGGATTTATTCCTGGAGGTTTCCAAAAACACCACTGAATATGTACAGGGGACAACCAAGTGGAGGTAGCACCAGATAAAAATTCCTTTAGGAGTAAGAGACTGCAGCAGAGCAGTGGATGGAGGATTTTCACCTATCTGGAATCACTCCTGGAATATGCAGGCCCTCCTTTAATGTCAACAGTATCAGCTGCCCAGGCACACAGGTGAGTGTTGCCTACTCTTGAGTAACCCATAGAGGAAAAAGGTGGAGGAAGGTTATAATTCTCTCTCATGGTTGTTTTTAACCACCTCAGAAAACATAGCCAGGTTCCAAGAAAGTGGATTAACAGGAAATCCCATTCAGTACCAGCCAGTCTCTTATATTTCTCAGCCTTGTCACTATATTTCTTTATTTTCTAGTCATTTAGATTACAGGAGGTAGCAGAATTATCATTAAGTCTAATCTTGTTTTTTACTTAGCATAACCCTCAGATTCTCAGACCTCAAAACCAGCTTCCAAGAAAAAATCTCAATTTAAAGATTAGCATGGACTGTGAAACTTTGAACAATAGGGGAGAGATTGCCAGTGTCCTCTCTTTCCCGGATATGCTTTTATAGTACATGAGGCAATGCAGATTTATGGGAATAACCATATTTTCAGTTTAAACCTTTTAGTTTCTTAGTACAGGCAGTCCCTGACTTACGTGGATCCGACTTATGTCAGATCCGCACTTACGAATGGGGCTTTCTCGCCCCGGAGGTCGAGGTAGCGGATTGCTACCTGCGAGCTCCGGGGCGAGAAAGCCCCGTTCGTAAGCTGCTCCGGTGCCCCTGGTCTGCTGGAGACCGTCTCCAGCAGACCAGGGGCACCGGGCGGGTTCCCGCACTTCTGAGGCTTTGCCAGAGCAAAGCCTCAGAGGCGCGGCACCCCGCTGCCACTGCGGCTCTGCTCCCCGTGTCTCTGGTCTGCTGGGGGCGGGGCGCGGCTAGTGTGCCCCCCCCCCCCCCAGCAGACCAGGCTTTTGTTTTGGACCCTGGAGCAGAGCAGCTGGGGCGCTGCCGATTGGTCCTGCAGCGCCCGCTCTGGGCACTACTGGACCAACCCGGCAGCACCCCAGCTGCTCTGCCCCAGGTCCTGATTCAGCCGCTGCTGATCAGTTTCAGCAGTGGCTGAATCAGGACGCCTGGGGCAGAGCAGATGGGGTGCTGCTGGGTTGGTCCAGTAGCGCCGAGGAGCGGTGCTACTGGAGCAACCCAGCAGCACCCCAGCTGCTCTGCCCCAGGCATCCCCAAGTCAGCTGCTGCTGAAACTGACCAGCGCTGACTACAGGAAGCCCGAGGCAGAGTTGCTCTGCCCCAGGCTTCCTGGAATCAGCGCTGATCAGTTTCAGCAGCAGCTGACTTGGGGACGCCCGGGGTTCTTAAGTTGAATCTGTATGTAAGTCAGAACTGGCGGTCAGTTTCAGCAGCGGCTGAATCTGGGCGCCAGTTCCAACTTACATACAGATTCAACTTACGAACAAACCTACAGTCCCTATCTTGTACGTAACCCGGGGACTGCCTGTATTTTCAAAGCATCTGCAACTCTCATTGCTTAGTAACGGGGCAGGACAAGAGACAATGGGGGTCTATCTACAGGATGGCAGATTTAGATTAAATTTCAGGAAAAGTCTCCTAACTGTAGGACAGCAGAACAGATACCTTGGGAAGTTGTGGAAGTTTCCTTATAGCAGGTTTTCAAAAGAGAGGTTGGCTGGCTTGAATGATTTAGACACAACAAATTCTGAATCTTAGCAGGGGACAGGCCAGATGACTTTTGTGGTGTCTTCTAACTTTATCATTCCATGATCCTTTGGGTTGAAATTTTTCATGTTGGATGCCAGCTTGAGACTCTAGGCCATGGGTCTGTTTTGCAGAAGTGTTGAACATTCATAGTTGCAATTGAAGTCAATTGGAACTATACTTAAATATACAAAGTACTATATTATGGGAAATACTCTGAAAAATAAGGCTGTGGGCATATCAAATTAGATGCTCAAAATTAGTGGATACTTTTGACTTTAAGCTCTCTTGGGCCACAACTTCCTATCTTTAAAACAGGGATAATATCTCCTGATCTCACAGAGGTGTTATGAAGCATTCAGACACTAATGCGATGAACACCACAGAAACCCCTCCCAAGGAAATTAATAAATCTATCCTCAGTGCAGTGTTGGAATAGTGTTCAATAAATAAGGCACGGGGCCACATATTGAACAATAAGGATACAACAAAATATTGAATAGCTGCTCTCAAACTTTCCATAGAAGTGTGCCCCGACCCTATCCTACCACTGCCCTAGGGGCTGCCTCAGAGATTCATGAATTTGCTAAAGGGAACCAGATCAGGGAAATTCATTGTATGATGCCTGGTGCATAACCATAGTCACTTTTGCTCACACAACAGTCCTTGGTAGACTATGATGTTGAATCATCATTCCCAGAGTAGGGCACTTTACTCCCTTAGGCCCTTTAGGGACTTTTGGAAAACCCATCCATAAGAAATAAACTGCCTGCAAATATATTGGTTTTATAAATGAATTTCAGAGATAGTTAAAACCTTTGTACTGACAACAACCTAAAGGCTACAGTAAGAAAGTTTGGATTTAGATTAGTACCCATTATTAATAACAACCTTCAATAGGGTTATTGGAAACCTGAATATCTCTTTCAATTGCTAGATCTCAAAAGCATCACAAAGTCACTACTATTAAAATATGTACATTTTTAATAGGAAGTGTAATTAACTATTGCAACACTTTACAAAGACTTATGGTGGATTCTCTATCATTAACAGTTTTTAAATCAAGACTAAATCAAGATCCAACGTTTTTCTAAAGATCTGCAGAAGTTATGGCCTGTATTATCTAGGAAGTCAGATTAGATTGGGGTGGCCAAGCAGTTAGAGACGAAGAGCCAAAACAGCTGTGGATAGAGTGAAAAGAGCCACTTATTATATATTTATTTTAATATATCTATATATAGAAAGATATAGTACACAAAAAGTAGTGATAAAAATAACATTACAGGACATTTCAGACAAAAAACAATAAAAAAGTCTCTAGTCAATTAAGAAATTCATGGCTAGTCCATAGAACTTCAGAGAACTTGACAAGCAACAAACATGAAATTAAAAAAAACAACCCTTTAAAAATACAGTAATATTCTCACACTAAAAAAAGCACCCCCACCATGTATTTTATATTTAACACTACTTCCCTATTATGTCCTGTGAGTTTCTTAAAACTAAGCTGAACTGAGAAGTAAATTAGCACAATTTGAAGTGCCTGCTTCACTCCGGCTTGTTGATTTCTGGTATGGTTTTCTCATTTTTTTTTTATTTGTTAAGATTATGGTTTTTTTTTATAGTTCTAAAAATTCAGGTCTGTCCCAGACTGCAAATATGAGAAGTTCAAAAATAATAAGGGAGAGACTCACATCTCAGAATGATTGCTTCAGCCTGGCAAACCTTTGAATTTTCTTTACAGAAACACAGTGTAAATCAGGTACATGCTGATTCTTTTTTTTTTTTTTTTTTTTTGCCCTGGAATTTAAATAGGACATATGTGTTGTCTGCCTTTTCTGCATCCACAAAGACTTTCAGTTTAAGGTGCTTCAGACTCCCTGCTCTAACCCAACCCCCTTCCCCTCCCTAGAGCCAGGCCCCCTTCCCGACCTCCCCGCTCTAACCCAATGCCCTCCCCCTCCCTTAGGCACCCCCAGCCTCCTGCCTCCTTGCTCTAACCCAATCCACCTCCCCCAGAGCCAGGCACCCCAGCTCCTCCTCACTCTAACCCAATACCTGGGTCCTGGAGCCGCCATTGCCACGTGCTTCTCTCTCTAGGCGCTGGGGTGCGTGCGCAGAGCAGCCAGCCGTGAGCAGTCCGAGCGCATGGCTCAGAACTAGCAAGAGCCACATTTCTTTAAGCAAAGAGAGGCTCAAGAGCTGCGGTTGGCCACCCCTGGATTAGATGGTCACCATGGTCCTTCTGGCTTTGGAGTCTATTAATCCTTATTTTCAGATGCAGAAAATGGGGCATAGAGAAGTCATGGTATTTGTGAAAAGTCACATAGCAAGGCTAGATGTAGAACCTAGACCTGATTTGCAGCCTGATGTCCCCGATACTCCATCCCATTTTACATTCTATGAAAAAATGTTATTTTCCTTTTAACTCTTCTCACATACTCTTTCTTTGCTGCGTTCACTAGGCCTTTTTGCTTGAGGACATTACTACTTTGTGGAAGGTGGACAGAAGTCTAACATTGTTTCTTTTAATAGATCAGTCTTCTCATCTTCTTGTGGAGTCTTCCTTGAGGGATTGCTTTTATCAGAGCTTGTTAGAATGCCTTGTCTCCTAATACCAAACACAGGTCTGGACATGAGTGGTGGGTATGCTAGGCAGGGGACGCACTGCCTTCCTACACCACCAGCCTGGTGCCACCCATACTCAGGGCAGAGAGGTTGGGGCCATGTGCCCTCCTCCTTCTATGTGCTCCGTGGTCGGGGAGACTAAGGCCGCCCACCTTCCATGTGCTCTAGAGTTGGGGAGGCTGGGGCCACACACTCTCCTCCCTCCCTGCGATGCAGAGGTGGTGGGACCTAGGCAGAAGGGTCAGGACTTGGGCTTGCCTCCCCCAGCCCTACCTTCACCCACTGCCCATGGGTCTGGGGCATTTTTTATTGTTAAAGTGTTAAATAATTGCCTCCGCCCTGGGTTTTGGGTGCGTGTGTATTGGTTTCTTTTTGTATTTATTTTTAAAAAACAAACATGCTATGACCTCCGCCAGGATAATTAGACTAAACTAAATGTTAAACATTCACATGACTTGTCAGTAGAATTGATTCATGTTAATTCAGCTCCTTTCTTAACCATTTTCAAGAGGTTTTAGAAGCATAGTTTGGCTTTGCCCAGTTTCCAGAGAACATAAACAGCTTTAGTCCACAGGGTCATAAGATAATTTCCTCTTTTCACTTTGCTTTTTGTCGGCACGTGAGCAGTTACAGCTGGTACTAAGACAATGTTTCAGTGCAGTGTGAGAGAGGGCAGTCAGCAACAAGTATAAATATTTAAAGAATGCAGCTGACTTATGAAAAGATAGCTGCAAAGTACTTTAATAGACATGTGGAAAGAAAGCCTCCCCTCTGCAAGTCTGGCACATATTTTTGTAATGATAAAAACGGTAAATGCCCCAGAGCTGTGTTTGGGAGTGCAAAAATGGGGAAATGTTTCATCATGCAAGTCAACGGACCATATTTTTCTTTTGAATATATTTCCTCATGCCTATCTAAAAGGAGGCAACAACATTGTTCAACTGACTGCATACCTCAGAGGGACCAGCCAGTACTGTATGGAGTCCACAACCAGCAGGGGCAGATGACCATTTTGCGGGGCCCCGGGCAGCATAATTCCTCGGTGCTCCCCCTTTGCCATGGCGCATGCGCGGGGCTTTCTGAAGCGCGGGGCCCAGGGCGGCTGCCCCGTTCGCCCTGCCCTATATCCGCCCCTGGCAACCAGTAAAACTACTGTTAGCTGCCACAGAGCCCAGATATTTTGTCTTGTTAAATTTCTGACACCTTTCCAAATTAGCATAATTCTGTAATAACAAATCCCTCAATTCCAGGACCGCTTTATGTCTAGCTCAGCATCACTTGGAAGGTTCGTATGTAACCATGCTATTGTTCTTTTGATAAAAAATTATTCCTGATTCTTCAGTGCATTTGGTTCCATTAATACAGCAAGAGTAGAATTAAAAATGATTTTGTTACCTGTCCCGCACCTTGACTTTATAGTAGAGCTGTTGCATATCCTGGAGCTCTATTCTTACATTTTCTTTTGTACTACATTGGTAGAAGTGTTTTCCCTCCCTCCCCCCCACATAACTGCATAGAATCCTAAAAAATATTTAAGAAGTTACCAAAATTGCAAAGCTCAATAGAAAAGAAAAAGAGTAAGATGAGAGAAGAAAAAACAAAAGTATTTGGTAAATTATAAAATTCATCATCAAATCTCAAACAAAAAAACAAAACAAAAAATAAAATCTTCTAAAGTAATTAATATTTTTACAAATCCTTTTTAACAGTTTTAGTCTTGCGTTCCACAAATGGAAGGAAGTATGGATTGATTGAATAAATAGACTGTAAGGTAGAGAGAAAGCTGGCTAGATTGTTGGGTTCAATGGGTAGTGATCAATGGCTTGATGTCTGGTTGATGGTTGGTATCAAGCAGAGTGTCTCAAGGATCAGTTTTAGGGCTGGTTTTGTTCAATATCTTTATTAATGACCTGGAGAAAGGGATGGAGTGCACCCTCAGTAAGTTTGCAGATGACACTAAGCTAAGGGGGGAGGTAGATACGTTGGAGGGCAGGGATAGGGTCCAGAGTAACTTAGACAAATTGGAGGATTGGACCAAAAGAAATCTGATGAGGTTCAACAAGGACAAGTGCAGAGTCCTGCACTTGGGATGGAAGTATCCTAGGCACTGCTACAGGCTGGGGATCAACTGGTTAAGCAGAAATTTGGCAGAAAAGGACCTGAGGATTACAGTGAATGAGAAGCTGGATATGAGTCAACCGTGTGACCTTGTAGCCAAGAAGGCTAATGGCATATTAGGGTGCATTAGGAGGAGCACTGCCAGTAGATCTAGATAAGTGATTTTTCCCCTTTATTTGGCACTGGTGAGGCCATATCTGGAGTACTGAATCCAGTTCTGGGCCCCCCCATTACAGAAAGGATGTGGATGCATTGGAGAGCATCCAGTGGAGGGCAACGAAAATAACTAGGGGGCTGGAGCAAACGACCTATGAGGAGAGGCTGAGGGATTTGGGCTTGTTTAGTCTGCAGAAGAGATGAGTGAGGGGGAATTTTGTATCAGCCTTCAACTTCCTGAAGGGAGATTTCAAAGAGGATGGAGAGAGGCTATTTTTAGAAGTGACAGGTGGCTGAACGAGGAAAAATAATCTCAAGTTGCAGTAGGGGAGGTCTAGTTTGGATATTAGGAAAAACTATTTTATAAGAAGGGTGGTGAAGCACTGGAATGGGTTACCTAGGGGTGGTGGAATCTCCATCCTTAGAGGTTTTTTAGCCCCTGTTGACAAAGCTCTGGCTGGGATGATTTAGTTAAAGTTATTCCTGCTTTGGGCAAGGGGTTGGACTCGATGATCTCCTGAGGTTTCTTCCAGCCCTATGATTCTATGAAATGAGAAAACAATCCTTAAAGCAGATCACAGTTCTGGTTCAGCTACCACTGTTTGAACTATTTACTTTTTCAAGCCTGTACAGGGCAATCATTGTCCTCACTCTAGCAAAGGACTTAAGCATATTATGATAGGGTATACAAAGCCTACATAGATGGGGTTAAGGAGTTGCTGAAGTTGTATTGATCACCACCCCTCAAAGCCATGCCAGGAATGGAGGAAGAGTTTAAAAAGAAGTGCCCCACATCAGCAAGCATCACTTGAAATAGAGCAGGCTGCTGAGCTTCCTAAAGAGGGAGCTGGTACCTAGCAGAGCTACTGCATTAATGAAAAAGTAACCCTGGGGATGAGGCCTAAAAGAGGTGGAATAGATTGCATCCTATAATTTGTGCTGGAGACCCAGTGTACCTTGTTGTAAATTGTGGTTCAAAGAGAGATCAAATATCCTGGATAGAAGCTAACAACTTTTTTTCCTTTACCTTTTTGTTTAATCACTTTTGCACACCGTGGATTATTTGTTTTACTCAAAACACTGAAAAGGGGAGACCAGACCAAAGGCTTTGGCTGGAGGACTGAGAACCTGCCATCTCTAGACAGTCATTGAATGCATCTGCTGAAATGTGAATGCACGTTTTATGTGGTATCCGAAGGGGGCACTCTGATGGAGGCAGATCCTTGACATATTTATATATTTTAATATCTAGCAATTGCTATAAAACAAAGCTTATGAAACAATCTATATAACTACACAAAACAAAGCTATAAAATAAAGTCTATAACACTACTATGTGTCAAGCTTAAAGGGAGATGGAATAGGAGTCTTGTTTCATCCATTCTTATTATCCTCTCTTCTGCTCCAATTCCACCCTCATAGGCTACACTGCAAGTTTTCTTAGCAAAAATATGCTAATGAGGGAGTCATTTGCATGAATCATGATCTTATTTGCATATTTTCTGCCGATCCGTCTCTGCACTAGAGATTTTTGAGCAAAAACAAGCAGTATGGACATTTTCTTTTTTGTGTAAAAACTCTTTTTTCCGCAAGATCCTTATGTCCCAAAAAAGGAGGTATACTGATCTTGCAGAAAAAGGGATTTTTGTGCAAAAAGAAAATGTCCACACTGCTTGTTTTTGTGCAAAAACCCCTAGCGCAAAAATGGATTGGCAGAAAATATGCAAATGAGATCAGGACTCATGCAAATGAATCCCTTGTTAGCATATTTTTTGCTGAGAAAACTCATAGTGTAGACGTAGCCATATAGGGTGAGTCTAGACTACATGGCTATATCGACGGAGTCATGTAAAGTAGTTTACTTGACATAGTCAATGAAGTGGGGATTTAAATAATTCCCACCTCATTAAAATAAAAATAGTCGCCACGCTGTGCTGACAATCACCTGATCCGGCACAGCACGGCAGTCTAAACACAGAGTGGTCAACAAGGGAAGCCTTTGTTGACCGCTCCGGTAAACCTCGTTTCACGAGGCATAAGGGAGCAGTCAACAAAAGCTTCCCTTGTCGACCACATCACTTCTAGACTACCGTGCTGTGCCGGATCAGCTGATTGTCGGCTCAGCGCGGCGGACATTTTTATTTTAGTGAAGTGGGGATTATTTTACATCTCTAGTCAGACCAAAGCTCCATCTAGCTCATTACCTGTCTTCTAACAGTGGTCAATGCCAGATGCTTCAGAGGAACTGCTTCAGGGTTCATCAAGTGATTTCTCCCTTGTTACTCATTCCAGGCTTCTGGCAAACAGAGGCAAGGGACACCATCCCTGCCCATCCTGGCTTATCCTCTACATAAAGAATTTATCTAGTTTTTTTTAAACCTTGTTCCAGCCATAACCTTCACAACATCCTCTGGAAAGAGTTCCACAGGTTGACAGTGCACTGTGTGAGAAAGTACTTCCTTTTGTTTATTTTAAGCCTGCTGCCTATTAATTTCATTTGTTGACCTTAACTCTTGTGTTATGAAATAAATAACACTTCCTTATTTACTTTCTCCATACCAGTCTTGATTTTATAGCCCTTAATCATATTCCCCTTGGCTACGACTACACAACAGGGTTTTTGCACAAAAAATACTGCTTTTGCGCAAAAACCCGTGGAGCGTCCACACCTCAAGCATGTTATAGAGCAAGTAAATTTACAGTAAATCAAAAGAACAGAGGGGTTTTTGCAGTGTAATTATTCCTCTTTCTATGAAGAATAACTCTTTTGCGCAAAAGTTCTTGAACAAAAAGGTTGTTTGGTGGGCAACAGAGGGGTTTGGTGCAAAAAGAGCCAATCAACAAAAGCACAGGTGCTCTGGTGGCTAGTCTGTGAATAGCAATCAGAGCTTTCTTTTGATAAAGCATCCATGAAGTCTGGATGCTCTCTTGCACAAAAGCACATTGCTTTTGCAAAAAGCTTCTTGTGCCAGAAGCCTGCAGTGTAGACATAGCCCTTTATCATCTCTTTTCCAAGCTGAAAAATTCCAGTCATAGTAATCTCTCCAACTGGGAACCATTCCCTACCCCTAATCACGTGTGTTATCATTCTCTGTACCTTTGCCAGACCAGATTTTTAATGGAAGATATCATGGGCTCAGCTTCAATATTTCCTTCCACACAGGTTCTGTCTCTTCAATGGGTTCATGTACAGTTTGTGGATAGAAACTCCTTCTGACCCTGAATGTACAGAATTAATTTAAGCAAAGGAAGCAGGCAGGCTATAGAAGAAACACTGAGAGACTTCCAGGGCTTTTATCAGTGTCCATGGAAATGGTTATTCTTTTAGGGAAGGAAAGGACACAGCTCCAGCATTATGGTGTTGAGGGCGAAAGACGTTGTTCTCTGTTTGTTAGTTATAATTGGTGTAAAGCTGAATTGTTATCGGCTTAAGTTCTGTACGTTCCCCTTATGGTTCCCCTTCCTGAACGAATGCATGGTGTGTGTGGGAAACGAACATGCAGTGGATGATGAACTTTTACTCACCTGAACTTGAGTGCACATGGCCCCCTGCACAGAGTGCACACAGCCCAGCAAGGACAGAGAGGAAGGCCTACAGACTCAGAAGTTGCATCCATAAAAGATCCATAAAAGATCTGTACATCGTCGATCCATAAAAGAGAGAGAGAGAGAACCCAGAAGGGGGATCACCAAGCAGGACCTCCCGAGGGCACCCTCTGCTCAGATCTCCTGGCCAGAGAACTAGATCCAGGGTAATCATGGGAAGATACCAACAGCATGAACCTAAGCATGAACTCCAGGTGCCTGGCGCTCAGCCTGTATTTCGTCAGGCTGTAAGTGTGATTGCGGATAGTGAGAGTGAGTCTCCCCTTTCTCCTCCTTTCAGAGTAGGTTAAAGCAATGAAAGCCATTTGCGCTCATTTTCTTGTGATCCCAATGCTTGTTAGTCCAAGGTTAGTTGCAAGTAAACGCATATCTCCCAGGGTTCCTTATACCCTCCCCCTTGCTTGCAACAATGGGTTTAACTCAAACAAAAGCAACAAGATAGTCTTGTACCGATACAGCTGATCAGATTTGCAATATGATTATAGTGTCTCCTTACAACTCCTGACTGAGCATGATAGAATTTAGGGCCTATCTCTACTTTAAATCTAACTTCAAGCACATTTGTTTTCTATCACTGTTTGTCCTTGTAAAATGGATGGAACAACACTTTGGGTGATAGAAATGCCCCCCAACAGAGCAAACTCCACAAGAGTCCCAGGTCTTTGCTGCAGTTGATACTGATTGGAAAGGCAGAAATAAGAAAATTCTATGTTCCTTGCATAGAGCTAGGTGAATACTGCAAGAAATTGCCATGAATATTCATTAAACATTTTAAACATACTCAGTATGTATTGAGAGCATGTTCTTGTATCACTTTCCACAAACATCCAAGTGACTTAAATGTACTGGCAAAACTTAAAGTTGACTGTTTGGGTGAAGTGAACATTGCAATACAGTTGACTATAATGGTGAATTTTCACACCAGAATCTTGATTGAGAGACAGTTGTTCTCATCCAGTCAGTGAAGAGAAACATATCGTGTGGCTTAGGTATCTATTCAAAGCAACATGAATCACACATTTCTAATATCAAGTACTAGCAAAAGATGGTTCACAACACAGTTTCAGAACAAGAATTTTAGAAAGAAGTGATTCTTCATTAATTCAGAAGAACGAACACATTCAAGAAAAATCAGTGTGTTTGTCAACACTTTGCCCCAGATTCACCATGGTACTTAACCACCTTGCTCTCATAGATTCCAATCAGGAATTAGGTGCTTACGTATCTATGGGTAAGTCTACACAGCAAAGTTATTTCAAAATAACTTTCCTAGCACCTACACAGCCAAATCGCTATTTGGAAATTAATTCGAAATAGCGGAGCACTTATTTCGAATTTGGTAAACCTCATTCTATGAGGAATAACGCTAAATTCAAAATAGCTATTTTGAAATAAGTGCTGTGTAGACAGTAATTTCAAAATAGGGGGCCTCCAGCCTTCCCAGGGTGCCCTGGTGGCCACTCTAGCCTCAACCAAGAACACTTCTTTCCGTCCCCCCATCCCTGGAGCCCTTAAAGGGGTAGACTCTGGCCACAGTGCCTGTGCCAGCTCCAAGCCTGCCGCCCCAGAGCCAGCAGTCACTGCCTCTGACCCTGTGGCCCCAAAACATGAACCAGCAAGCCACTGGCAGCCAGCCCTCCACTGCTCCCCAAGAGCAGTCTGCCAGCTCCCAGCAGCCTGCCGGGGCCTGGAGAATGTGGGTACCTTCCTGGTCCAGGGTGGAGATCAGGGACCTTCTTCAAGTTTGTGGGGGGATGCCCCCAACTTCCATGATCTCCACACCAGACGAAGGAATGCAGCCGTCTATGGCAGGATAGCTGCCAGCCTGGCCACCAAAGGCCACGTGAACCCAGGAGCAGGTTTGCATGAAAATCAAGTTGGTCCGACAACCCTGAGCCCTGAGCTTCCCCTCCCCCTTCTTTCCCTTGCTTCCCCCTTCCAGCTCCCTCCTCCCAGGTTTCCCCCTCCTCTCTCCCACCCTCTCATCTCCTCTCTCCCACCTCCTTTCCCCAGTCTCACCAGAGTTTCATTCTCTCCCCCCCCCAATTACGTTAAATAAAGAGAGTTTGTGTTCATGAAAATATGTGTATTTTATTTGACATCAGGAAGCGGGTCAGGGAGGGGTAAGTGGAAGGATGTGAGGGAGGAATGAGGCACAAGCAAGGAGGCTCTTAGTGCTCGTCAGGATGGAAGCTCTCCCACAGGGCAGATGGACCTCCCAGATGGCAGCCTGCAGGCTCATAGCAATGTGTCCAAGAGAAGCACTAGATTGCCCAGGGACAGCTCTGGCTCTATGTTGCAGAGTGCTGTGGTGTCCCAAGTGAGGGCAACCAGATCACGGAGAAACAAAATGCTTTGCTGTCCCTCATTGAGGTAGGCAAGCAAGCAGGGAAACCTGAGAACAGGCTGTCCAGGGCGTGTCCCTTTAAGCACAGACCTCAGATAGCCTCAGGCAGCAGCCCCACACAGTAAGTCCTGACTTGGTGCCCTGCTGGAACTGGTTCCGGCCAGCCTTAAATGTGATTCAGCGTCCATTCAGTGTGGACGCACCATTTCAAAATAGTAAAATGCTATTTCGAAATGCGTTTTGTGTGTAGACGCGTTATTTCAAAATAAGCTATAAGATATTTCAAAATAACACTGTAGTGTAGACGTACCCTATGAATTTGGGTCTGATCCAGCTTTGCTGAGTCTTTCCACTGAGTTCATTCGCCTTTGTGAACAATTCTTGAGCCTAGAACATAACACACATTATTTATAACTACCCATTCAGATGTTGTATTTAACAAATAAGCTACAAGATTCACTTATAATTCATTGTGTTGGTATACACTCTTCATGATAAATTCACTTACTAGAATATTCATGGAAAGTCAACACAAGAAAGCCTCTCACACTTGGGCAGCAAGTTAGCTAACAAATTTAAATGAATTTTCAAGGCTTTTTTTCCAGAATTTATCCAAATCTAAAGTGTACTGAATGTACCTGCGTTTGCTCTCTTAAATTAGCATCATCTACAACAAGAAACACAAACAAATATTATACTGGGTTTCTTGCTGTGTTTGCTAGTTTTGGGGTGGGCTGCTGTGATCCAAACTATTTGTATTTTATTTGGCATCAGCATTTCCTAGAAAAAACACATTATTTTGAACAAAAATTCTAGACCATGTATTTTAAGGGTATCAGGAATTGAGGCAGATGTGAAGGGAACATGCTGTACAAAGATATAATTACAGGAAATAGATCAGATATAACAAGGAAACCCTCACATCCCTAATAGAGAAATTGCCACCAGCCATTGTTTGTTTAAGCCATATTGTCGCCTGCCACTGTATGTCTACCTTGATTCACCTACAACATGACTCTAGACTTCTGATGTCCATAAGCAATAGTTATGACTTTAATTCAGATGAGCCACTAGCAGCTCAGATCTGTAAGAAGTTCAGCCAAAATTCAAGCTATTTAAGAATGGCTTCCTAACCCCCAAAAGTGAGCTTCCTCAATTTTTAGGAAAAAGAAGTGCTTATCTGACAAATATAAAAATAAAACATCTGTAAGTCCCTTAAGCATTGTGTTTACTGCAAAAGCATCTTCCTCCTGCTGAGATGGCATTAAATGCAGAAGTTCAGTAACTGCGCTTCCAATATCACAATTTTTCCATTTGAAGCTTTGTCAAAATATGATTGAGCATAAAGACAAAGGATGAGTTCTGCAGGCGTTACTTAGGAATCAGCAGGAATTTTGCTGGAATAAAGATTGTAGAGTTTGACCGTGGATGAAGAAATAGATTGACAAGTTTCTCTATAGTCTTAGGCTTTGTCTACACAACACAGTTTTTAGTGACACAGCTATGTTGACACAACTGTGTCACTAAAAGATGGCCAGTGGAAAAACTTTTGTCATTCGGGGAGTGGAGGAGTGTACAACAAAAGGTTTATCACTCAATTGCCAATGTAGACAAAGCCTTATATTGTTAAATTTGATTAAGATCAGTGGTTACTAAAGTGTTAACAGTTCATTATTTACTTAAGGATGAGACTCCAGATATGGCAGCATGTATTATGTGATTGGGTGATACTATTAGTTGGGTGACTGCTATACTGCAGGTAATTCCAGGTGGATACTTGTTATACATGAGCTTCAGGGCCTGCTCTAGGCACCAGCAAATCAATCATGTGCTTGGGGCGGCACATTTCCAGAGGTGGTATTTTCAGGTAAGCAGCCACCTTAGGCATTGCCCGGCCCCACCCCGCCGATTTTAAAGAGCAACGGGAGACGCCACTACCCGCTGTGCAGCGCTGGCACCATGTGCGCCCAGAGCCTGCTGGCCGCCCTCTGCCTCCTGCTGCTGCCTGGCTCCGCTGCCTACTTCAGGTCAGCCCTGCCCACAGGGGGCCAGGGCGGGTTCGCAGGGGGATGGCCCCGGTGCAGGAAGTGCAGTCTCCCTTCTGGCCAGGGCCATGATGGCTGCAGTGGGGCCAGGCACCACTGGGGCCCCTGTCCCCTGGGCATGGCCATGCAGACTGCGCTGGACAAGGGCCTGCAGGCGCTGGAGAAGCTGTAGGTACTGTATGAAATAATACAATTAATTTCTAATGGAGTGCATAATGAAATTTTATCAGATTTGAAACATGCCAAATATTACTCAATTATAGTGGATTGTATTCAAGATCTGAGCAAAACCGAGCAAATGTCAATAGTTTTATGATTTGTGCAAATTAATGAAAGTGCAGAAGTGAAAATTTGTGAACACGTTCTAGAATTTACATCAGTGAATGAAACTACTGGGAAAGCCCTCACAGATGTAATTCTACAGAGACTGGAACACTATGGAATACCTTTAGAAAATATGCACAGCCAAGGGTATGAGAACGGCTCAAACATGCGAGGACGACATGCAGGTGTACAGCAAAGAATATTGAATTTAAATAATCGAGCTTTTTTCATTCCTTGCCATGTGCATTTGCTCAATCTGGTAGTCAGGGATGTTGCCAAATCATCTAAAGATGCCGTTTCATATTTTACCACTGTACAAACAAGTTACAACTTTTTTAGTGCTTCCACACCATTGGGCAGTCTTGAAGAAGCATCTTGAACAAAAACTCACATTTAAACCTCTAAGTCAAACTAGATGGGAAAGCAGGATAGACGCTATTAGACCATTCCGATATTTATCAGGAGAGATTTATGATGCATTATTCAAAATAAGCCAGGACTTGTCGTATGATCCTTCATTTCAACATGAAGCTGAAACACTGGCTCAGAAAATGATTCAGTTTCAATTTTCATTTTGCACAGTGATTTGGCATAATATTCTAAATCAAATTAATTTGGCCAGCAAAGTTATACAGAAAATAACCATAGACATATCTGAGCCAAAGACGATTTTGAATAAAACCCTGGAATATTTAAAAAAATACCGTTCTGATGAAGGATTTGAAGAGACTGTCAAAGAAGCAACAACAATAACAGAAGATCTTGATTTTGAACCGACGTTTGCACCTCAACAATTCATTTGTTCTCGAAAAAAACAAGACAGTTGTGTTATGAGGCTCATGATGATCCTAGTCTCGATCCAAAAGAAAGGTTTAAAGTTGAATGTTTCTATTGTATTTTGGATGTAGCTATAACTTCCATTGAAGAAAGATTTGATCAATTGCATGGTCTTTGTGAAACTTTTGAATTTTATACGATATTGAAAATATTAAAAATCAGTTTTCTAAAGAAGACTTCATGAAGCACTGCCAGGACCTACATTTAGCATTCAGTAGTAATAATGCTACTGACACTGATGGAGTAGAATTGTATGATGAATTAATAGCTTTGTCTGAGCTAATAAGTCCTAAAACTTCTCCTCTAAAAGTATTAGAATTTATAGCAAGAAATGATTTTTTCACTCCAAACACTGCTATACCATTATGCATTTTTAAAATATTACTAGTATCGGTGGCTTCTGGTGAGCACAGTTTCTCAAAACGGAAATTACTAAAAAATTATTTGAGGTCCACCATGTCTCAAAATCGTTTGTCAGGACTCTCATTAATTTCAATTGAAAGTACACTATAAAAAATTAGATTTTACAGAATTATTAAAAGGCTACACAAGTATAAAAACCAGAAAAAATCAGTTCATATAAATTCTTTTAATTTTGAGATACTGGGCACACCAGAAGACACTAACATTTTTCATTACAGTATATAGTTGAACCCAAATTGTTTGTAATTGTAATTTTGTTAAAATTAAATGAGAACACTAGTAGGAAATTGTTTTATTTCACTAACTACACATTTTCTGTTTTCATTTTTTTTATTTTAAACAGTAAAAACAAAATAAAACAAAACAAAACAAAACATTGCAAAGTGCAAACATGTGTAAAAGCCAACAAAAAAAGGGGGGGGGGCAACATTTTTTTTGCTTCGGGCGGCAAAAAATGTAGAGCCAGCCTTCATGAGCTTAGGGCGGATAAACAAGGACGATGTGTTTCCAGATGGTCCTGAAAGACGCTACAATTCTTGAAATTCTTTTGAGAGTATAGGAGGATTTTTAATAGTCTTTTAAAGTCTCTTCCTAATGCCCATCAGTTAATTGCCTGCTCATGTCCAGAAGCATGAAGGTTCATATCCCTTAGAAAGCATGAATTACTGCCTTTTATATCCAAAATATGTACTCTGAACATGTTGATACCAAGTACGATAGTGGGCCTTTGATTTAATTCTATTAGCCATTCACACAGCTTTGCTAGGTACCTCTGAAGTTCCTCAAATTCTTCTCCAAATATGATTAACTTCAGTAATTTTGTATCACCTGCAATGTTTGCCATCTCACTGTTCACCTACATTCCAGAACACTAATCAATGGGCACACAAGATGAATTAATATCTCATCTTCTAGTGGATGCTTGGTTATTGGTAGCCTCACTGGAAAAAGAAAAATAGCCTACCCATTGAGGAATGGTTAAAAATATGAGAGGTTAAATATGGAAAAATTAATACACCAACTACATACTCAGCAAAATAGACAGACCATAGATAGATACTTAGCTAAAGGATTGTAATTTTTTCAGTACTCAAAGCACATTCCTCCGCAGAAAAAACAAACAAACAAACAATCCAGCACACCTGTCCATTTTTTTTAATATGCACACTTACTAGACATGCTTGATCTGTTAAATGTATATAGAGAGATTTCACTCAAATTAATAAAGTCTCTAGAAACGATGGATGTAGTAATGATGCTCAATTTTTAATATGGTAATTCCCTGTTAAATAGAAAGACCTGATGACTATATTTTTGTATAATGTCTCTAACACAAAAGCTAACCACTGCAATTATTGTTTTGTTTCTGATATTTTCATGGCAAGAATTTGAAAACTTGTTAAAACTTCTTAACTACATAGATTTTATGTAAAGAAAAGAAAAATGGAATAAATACATTAAGCACTGGTTGTAATGCAAGCTTGGAACACCTGATAGTTAACTTTTTGCCACGATGAAAAACTGATCAATTCATCCTACTCTTTGATTTCTGTCTCTAAGGTAATTTCTTGAATAAATTTAGCTTTATTTTAGTTTTCACAACAAAAGAAAATAATGTATAGTTAAGCACCTACACTTCCCAATTCACCTTTGAAATTCTGTCCCTATTTTTGCTGACATCTATTAAAGTCTGGCTTCTGAGGCCAGATAACTTTAGTGCTACTGATTACTTACTCGCCTGAAGAGTGTGATCTCCTTGTAGCACAGTGCCCTCTAGCTTTTCTCTTTAGGGTTGTTCAGCAAAATTGAACAGTTCGTGTCTTAAGAAATATTTCCCTGTGGCCAATCTTCTTAAATGGACTATGGTCACAAAGGTCTGACATATATGCCCAAAATGAAGGGTTTGATGTTTCTTCATATCATGAATAAACTACAGAAAGAGCCTAAGGAAAAGGAAACTAGTTCTTCCTTCATCATTCTGCCCAGTGTGTTGCTATGGAGACAAAGGTTTATTCTCTTTGGAGCACAGGAGCTGTCCCCTACAACGTGAAGATCTGGAGATCCAAATGGCCCCCCTTCGAACATCTTTGGGGAGACCTTGTTCCTCTGTTATAGTGCTGAACCCCAGTATTAGCTAACCCTCACTTATTAGAGACACTGCTGCTGCACTGGGACAGTACTGCCAGGTAATCTTTGCCCCCAAAAGGGCTTCTTTTAAAAGTGATCCGCGTCCCAAAAGGGGTTTCATTGAAGAGATTGAGCAAATCTTCCTACAAGGCAAGAGAAAGTGAGGACCATCATGAGCTAACAGATACCCCTCACTGCAATGCTCCTATGGGCTTTAGGGGGATCTGTCTGTATGTACCCCAGTTGCCCAGATACTTGAAAGATGGAAGCTGAACCAAACTGTCACCAAGCAAACCTACAATATCCCCCTAGAACAGTGGTCTCCAACCTTTTTACGCCCAACATCACTTTTTAAGTCTCAGAACAGGTGAAGATCTACCGCCCCACCCCTTCCTTGAAGCCCCGCCCCTTCCTTGAAGCCCCGCCCTCTCTGTTCTCCTGTCCATCACTTGCTATCCCCAGCCCTTATACACTCTGTTAAACAGTTTTATTTAAATTATGCAATATATAAAATTAAAATCACGTTTATAGTTATGAATAAATGGTCCATTTTTAATTCATGCTATTTAAAAGTCAAATGAAGCATTTACAATTATACATTTTGTTCTCTGCTGTTTTGTAAATCTAAAATCAAGTATTGATAATTATATATTTTTTCTTCCAATAACAAAGTCTCAGTGTGACACCTGTGACTGAACAGTATCTGCCAGTGTCTTGAAGTCTGGATTGTAGTCTGAGATTGCTAGTCGTATATAGTCCATCAGATGGGCATCTGTGATCCTGCGCTCAGCCTGGGAAGCTTGCTCCAGCACAGCTGGAGCTAGACGCAGCCTCCATGGGCTGAGCACAGGACAGCCGGGCTGGAGGGAAGAGAAGTGGCTGCCCGGACAGCTGGCCATGGCGCTCAGCTAGGGTGCACCAAGTTCCACGTGGGCAGGCGCAGAGGAGAAGCCTCCGATCAGCTGGAGCATGGGGCAGCCTCTTTCAGCTGAAAGCCACAGTCAGCTGGCTGGGGTGTTTCAGCCCTCCCGACCTCCCAGCTCCCACCATTCCTTGCAGCTACTCACCTGTGTTGTTGCTCGGTGAGTAGCTGCTCCTCAAATAAGGAAATCTAATGTAAATTTACTGCGCAGGCGCACAGTTCAGAGAGGGCTCAAGAGCTACTTTTAGAGCCCCTGAGATCTACCGGTAGATCGTGATCTACTGGTTGGTGACCACAGCCCCCGAATAAGCCTGCCAAAATGGGAACTCTTTTTGTGTAATGAGTTTCTACATTTTCAGCAAGAGCCTGAAATACATTTAGAACAACTGGTGGTCAACAGAAATGGTCTTTGCCTCTCATTAGTCTTTGCAACATGTCCAAGACCTGCCTATTTTTGCATGCACAACAGCAAATCCAGTCCTTTTGATGAAGCCCATTGCAAGCCTGGGCTTGTCTTACCCTCCCCCAGAAGCTCCCTAAGGCCAAAAACCAAACAATATTCATTTTATCCTCGGATTGTACTCTCTTCATTCATCTGGCTGCTCCTACTGCCATGGAGAGAAATTTCCTGCTGTATCTCATTGCAGAACAGGATCCATTCCCCACACAGTATGAATATAATTTGCCAGGTTTCAGGCCTCAATTGCCAACAGATTTAATTTGAAACTGCCAGATTTCCCTTGGATTTCTACTAGTCACTTCATGTTTTAAAGAAGAACTGCAAATCTTATCTGGGATTTTAAACATTTCCCTGCCCCAGATAAGGATGTAAAATTCCATTTAAAATGTTAACCAGTTCAACTATATATTTAAGTGATTAATCAGTCTGCCATATCATGCCGTGGCTGTGGGCCACTGAAATAGCCCCCCACCCACACTGGTCGGGGACTACTCCACCCTTCTGGGCCCACCACACTGAGCTGTTCCTGGGAAGGGTGATGTTTATCAGGTAACCAAAACTGACCATGCTATTCCAATCTTATGGCACTAGTTCTGAAATGTATCCAAGTTAATGGTCTCATAGCAAAATGAACTTCCTCATATTGCACAGAGATCACTATATACAATAGCTAAATAAATATACTAACACGTGCTCTAAAATATGCATTAAATGGGAAAATTGTTATTCTGAAAACCATAACTTCTACTGCCTCTCTGTATTTAAACCTATGCCGTCAATGTTACATTCACATACGTTTTTTGCATTTAATGTATTTCTTTTTCTATTTGCTGGTTGATAGATTTGTGAGAAAATAAGGAGAAAGGTTGCTCTTCAGGGCTGGATGAATAAGGCTGAAATATTATTACAGGTTGGATCTCCCTGGTCTGGTACCCACAAGACCTGAGCGGTCCCGAAGCAGGCAGTTTGCAGGACCAGAGAAGGTCAAGGCTCTCCTCTAAAGCTGGCCCCTCTGGGACATCAGATCCAGCCACTGGGCTCTGCTCCTGGCCAGGGCTGCACTCCTTGCTATGTCGGGCCAGCTGCCACCAGCCCTGGGTGGTGCTGCTCCCAGCCACCAGTCTGACAGGGGCTCCCAGCCACTGGACCTGCTGCTGCTGGCCAGGGCTTTGTTCATGACTCTGGCTGCCCTCACTCCCAGCCAGGCTCTCTGGTCCAGCACTATCCATGGTCCTGCTGGACCACAGATGTTGCCAGACACGAGAATGCCAGATTTCAGAAGTTCAACCTGTATGGCTCCCATATATTTGAAAGAGTTTGTGCATCTGTGTGTCTGTCTGTCCATCTGCAAATCTGTTTGTTTTAGGGATGTAAAAGAGTAGCCAAATACTGTAGTTGGCTGTCTGATAAGCCTAGGCTTATTGGGTAGTTGAGTCGACTACTCGCATTTCTCCCCACCCTTGCTGCCTCAGAGGCAGCACATGGGTGTGTGTGTGGGGGGGGGGGGGGAGAGCGGGAAGCAGGAGCTGGGGCTAGAGGTAGCTGGCTTAAAAACCAGTTCACCCCAGCACCATCTCCAGGTAGCCCTTCCTACATTTAAAAGGCAGAGCCACAGCGGGGGACCCAGTGCAAACCAGGACTGCTTCAGTCGCTGTGTCTCTGCCTTTTAAATGTAGGTGGCTGGCTCCTACTACATTTAAACTGCAGAGCCACAGTGGGGGTAGTGAGTGCCACCCCATCAACTAGTCAATTAGCTGATGATCTGCAATTTAACCTCCCTAGTTTGTTCAAGAAATCCTCCTAAATTGTAAGAGCTAGGACCACCAAATTCAGTATGCAGCTTCCTCTTATCATAACTTAAAGCAAGGTCAGGGTTTGGTTGTGCCAGGGCAATGGGATATGCCTGGAATGTGACTGTTTCTCAAATGGAAAGGGAGGGGTGTGATAGCTGGGACAGCAAGCATGGGGTAGTTTTACTCCTGAATGATCACAAGGGCAGGAAGCATGCCAACCCTGGGGAGCAGCCACTGGCCAGCAGCATGGTCAGGCTCTGTTACCCCAGCCTTCCTGGGGAGCAGCTGCCAGCCAGGCTGCATGACCTCTGCCACCCTGAGACAGCCATGGGGAGTGCAAGTGAGTGGCACCCACCTCCAATACCCTAGACCTCTGCCCTGTGCCCCTCCTCGCCCCCAAACCTGACTCCTGCACCTCCAACATCCAACCTTCTCTCCTGAGCCCCCCACATCCCCAAGACCCTGCCCTGACTCATGCACCCCCTCACATTCTCAGACTCTTGCCCCAAAGTACCCGAGCAATGCATGTGAGATATATATGTATATATATTTTATATACACACACACACATATCAGCAGATGAAAGCAACAGAATCAGAAAAAAGATTCATTTTAATGTCTTCATCTTATTGTCCTTGAGATCCAGGGGAGTGCTGCTGTCACCTTCCATAGGAATAGACTCATGCCCTGAATTAATCTCTTTTGAAAGATTCCATAGCAAATCTCCTTAATATAAAGTGCACTGTCAGGAGTCCATGGTATTATACAAGTGTAACTTAAAGAAGTATTGTCTGACCTTTATTTCCTGATACCTGTTACCTGCTCTGCATCCTGGGAACAAAGGCCTTTATCCTCTGCCACATCAGGAATCTTGGTACCTACTGTTACATCTCAGCAGTTGTTCACAAAAAGACAAAACTTAATTCAGCTAGCATAATATCTTAGGGAATGTCTAGACTACATGGCTCCATCGAAGGAGCCATGTAAACTAGTTTACTAGACATAGTCAATGAAGTGGGGATTTAAATAATTCCCGCTTCAATAAAATAAAAATGGCCACCGCGCTGTGCCGACAATCAGCTGATCCAGCAAAGCACAGCAGTCTAGACGTGGATCGGTCGACAAGGGAAGCCTTTGTCCACCGCTCCCTTATGCCCCGTGAAACGTGGTTTACAGGAGCAGTCAACAAAGGCTTTCCTTGTTGACCAACCCGCGTCTAGACTGTCGCTCTGTGCCAGATCAGCTGATTGTCAGCACAGTGCGGTGGCCATTTTTATTTTAATGAAGCGGGGATTATTTAAATCCCCACTTCATTGACTATGTCGGGTAAACTAGTTTACATGGCTCCGTCGATGGAGGCATGTAGTCTAGACATACTCTTGGGGCATAATGTTGAGCATGTTTAGAACAAGTTGTGGACCTGAGGAGTCAGGGCAGGCCGTGGCCCACCCACTTTGTATCCAGGCTCACCAGCCAGGAAGCAAGGCCGGGGCTTATTCAGTATCACCCTAGTTCTCCAGCTGGGAAGTGGTATCAGGGCTTATCCCACTCTGCTCTAGTGCTCTAGTTGGGGAGCAGAGTCAGGGCTTACCCCCCTATCCCAACTGTCCCTCTCCCTCCCCCCATTCTTGCCCACCCACCCTAAGTTGGGGTCCATCCCGATGGGCCCCTATGGCTATACACTGGCTCAGAAGTGAATTTTTATCAATTTATTTGTATTCTTCAAATCCAAAACCCAGCAGGTGGTCAGAAGTCTTTAAAAGGGACTATTCACATGCACAGTCTGGAGGGTTTGTGTTCATTTCACTTGTTCAGGAAGGAAAAGTAGTCTCAAAGGGCTGACATTTGTCATTTTCCATGTACATTCAATAACTCAGAAACAGCAGAGACAGTTTTTCCTCAAAGCTTTCAAAAAATTATTCACCTCTGGGCTGAGACAAAGCATTGACAGCTTTGCGCATTTTGTTGTATGTTCTGAGCACATGAGAACAGAAGGTTACAATGAAAGTTCTGACATTCCAACTATTCTTCTTTTGTAGGGTTTGGGTAGATAGTAACAATTACATTACTGTAACTATGATGGTTGCTACAGAGTAGCAGGTATAACATAAGAAAATCTGAGCACAAAATAACATAGATAATAATCCAAGAAACAAAAGAAAATCATCTGTCTCTCTAGTCAGCTCACCGGCATCCTGCAATGTTGAGTTTTAGTGTCACTCTCCTGTTTCTATTAATAACACATGACAGTTATCACATATCACAAAGCGCCAAAAAAAGATCTGCTGCTGCAGAATTTTGCAGGGAAAGCTTTCATATCCTCACCATATACGGTACTCATATAGCTGTTCAGACTGTATATTATATCAGCTGATATTATGTCAGCTCTATTATCCTCCGTGTATCACAGAAACTGCTACACCACCTGGCCTTAAATTGGTACAAAACATCTGGGTGCTTCCGAGTGCTGTCAACAGCCTTTTAATCTTCTGCAAGAATCAACACAATGGAAGAAGGCCCCATTAAGCAATACCCAACCTGTACCATTACATGGTAGTATTTCTGCCTACCCACTGTCACATTTCATCAATCACTGCTCTCTGCGGGAATGCAATAACACAGATTGGAAAATACCCATTTACAGGTAGGTAGGGGAGGTGTCAGAGTGGAGGAAAGAGAGGGCAGTTTTGCTCATGGGAGGAGTTAGCAGATGTGTTTTGCTCTGTCTACTATATACAACCCAGTCCAGTTCATAAACAGAAGATGCTCACTGGCTACGGCAATGCATAATAATTATTTGCAGCTGCTACCGGTTGATTATGAGAGTCCCTCCCACAGTACAAGGGGAGAAACTTGTTCAAAGAGTCACCTCAAACGTGCCCAGTACCTAATTAAAATATGTAAACCTTGGCAGACAACCAGTGGGGCCTGACTAGTATTTCAGTTCCTGCAAGACCTTCTCCTTCCTATCATGCTTTTACAAATTATGTATTACTAGCAGATTTCCCAGGGCATTGCTCAGGTCCTTAACCCAATTTCTTTTCAAACAAAAAGAAAATGTACATGCTTTATTTAAATGATTGTATTTTTTAAAAATACAGTGTTATTTTTATGAAGTTAATTTTTATTTCAGATTTCTTAAAAGAAGGGATTGTTAAAATTTTTCCATTTAATTGTTTTAGTAATTTTTAAAAAAATGAGAATTCCATCAAACATATTTTTTCTTCATTCCTATAAACTCTTATCATTCACTATGTTTTAATGAAAAAGAGCTATACTCAGTTTGGTTTCCAATAACAATTTCCTCTAGATTTCATATATTAAGCATTGATTTAGCAGAGCCAAAAATAGAGCACTGCTCCAAATTTCTCTGTTTTGCATAATTTCTTTTAGGTGTATTGAGAAGCTATCCTGTTGCAGGTTCATCTTGTTTTTCTGGCTCATCTTGGTTCAGTCTCTTTAGGCGTTTTCTCAGTTATGTCAGTTTTGAGGGCTGTACTTGATTTGATGATTCTGTCTCTTTTCTGTTTGTTTTTATGAGATGCCATTCCAGGCACATCCCATTTTCCTGGCACAACCAAACCCTTAGGCTATGTCTACACTCATGGCTTCTTGCGTGAGAAATATGCAAATGAGGCTAAGAGTGGCATATTGCTGAGCCTCATTTGCATACCTAATGAGCCACCATTTTGCAGAAGAGGCTCTTGCGCCAGAAGGAGCTGTCTACACTGCCCCATCTTGCACAATGCCGTTATTCCTGAAAATAATTGGCAGTGTAGGCAGCTCCTTCTGGTGCAAGAGCCTCTTCTGCAAAAATGGTACTCATTAGGTATGCAAATGAGGCTCGGCGATATGCCACGCTTAGCCTCATTTGCATATTTCTTACGCAAGAAGCTGCGAGTGTAGACATAGCCTTACAGTGCTTTACGTTATGATAAGAGGAAGCTGTACGCTGAATTTGGTGGTCCTAACTCTTACTGTTTAGGAAGAGTTCTTGATCAAACAGACAAACTTTCTAAAATATATAGTAGATTAACCATACAACACAAAACTAAAGCAGGCAATTTACAGAAGCCAACACACCGACATGGAAGGGCTCCTAGACAGACCAGACAAAAAGATGCAACAGAAATCAAAGCGATGAACTGTGATGTCCACTCTGAATGGAGAGGAAAGTTTACAGGAGCATGAAGAGGTATTTTAAGGAAAGATGGGAAGGAGAGGGATGAAACATGATGTCCAAGGAGAGGAAGGGGAGTTCCAGTAAGAGAGCTGCAGAGAAGACGGCCCAGAGAAAAGAGTGGGAGAAGGAAATAAAGGGGTTATCTGATTCTATGGCTGAGGTGGAGCAGAAGAAGAGCATGGTGTGAACTGTCATCATGCTGCTAGATAAATTCTGGCTCCCACCAACATTATTTCTCATTAATACATTATTAAATTCACAGTTTTACTGCTTTAAGAGTGGCATTCGGGCTCCACCTCATAATGACCTTCAAAAAAGATCAGGATTAAGGATTACTGAGTTTCTTCCTTTGTGACAATTGAATTGATACTGCAGACCTGCTCTATAATGAGTGGGTCCTATGGCAGGTAGGGACCTTAAGATTGCCAGAAGCCAAGTGTGAGCAGGCACTTTTCCAAAGCTGCTCCACAAAACACAGATCTGGGGTTTGGCTTCATTTACAAAAAAGCAAAAAATAATAAAACGGCAGAACTTTCTTCAGCTGTTCCTAGAGATTTTCCCTCGGGAACCACTCAGCTGACACACCAGATTCTCCTTTCCCTGGAGAAACATTCCCACCCCCTCCATATCCAAATGGGGAAATAAGTCACCTTCCTCACTGAGTCACCAGAACCCGCTTAACTATTTCCTGGACTAATGAACACTTTCTAGCAATGGGAAGCAAACATTGCCAGTCAGTTACACTGACTCCTCATAAAACAAAGTGGTCTCAGTGCATCCATTTGCCACTATTTCAAAGGCTGCATTTTCTTACTGTATCTGTTAACCCCTGTAAGAGGGTGTGTCCACTTTTACAGGATGTTCCTTGGTACCATAAAAACACCTATGTTGGTAATTCATCCTTTCACGCTGACAGTAATGCCATTCATGGTTCTTATCCCCTAGTATTTTTTCTGTAAGAGCTGTTTGTATTTCTCATTCCGCCTAAGGAAAACAGAATTTTTTCTTTATGATGAAGAATAAGGCCTTGTGTACACAAGGAGTTCAGGTTGAACTTAACCACAATTTTCTAAACAGTGAGTCCACCCCACCAAGCCCATTCCATCAACTTCAAGGACTGTTAAAGTTGACTTCAGTCCTCTTGCTTTTCACAAGGAATAATGATGCATTTGACCTTCAATGGTCAACTTTAGGGTAGTGCAGATGCAGCACTAGGAAAGTTACACATATTCAAGAACACATATTCCTGCGCATCCAGAAATATAATCTATGCTATCATGTGCCGAAAGTGTCCGTCTGCTATGTACATTGGACAAACATCTCAGACACTTCGCCAAAGGATTAATGCCCACAAAACAGATATCAGACAAGATCACAAAGAGAAAACAGTTTCTTGCCATTTTAACCAGAAAGGACACTCTCTCAATGACTTAACCACCTGCATTCTGCTACAAAGACCTTTTACATCTGCACTTGAAAGGGAATCCTCTGAACTGTCATTCATGTTAAAATTCAACACTTTCCAAAAAGGACGCAACAAACATTTGAACTATCTCACCCATTACCAAGACAGTTTCCCCAATTATCACCTGTAATACCATTAACTCACAAACATCCCACTCTCCCTACCTCTAATATCATCAATTCACAGACACTTATCTTCCTTCCTTCCCCCCCCCCCGCATCCCCCTCCTGTTCTGCAATGTGATTTGTCCTTTTCATATTTGTTCATTTTTTTTAATTGTATCCTTTGGTATATATGGTTGTGACTATTTTCTTCCACTATTTGATCTGAGGAAGTGGGTCTGGCCCATGAAAGCTCATCATCTAATAAACCATCTTGTTAGTCTTTAAAGTGCTACATTGTCCTGCATTTTGCTTCTAGGAAAGTTGACATTCTTAGCCTCCGGAAGGTGTCCCACAGTGCCCCAACGTGACCACTCTGGCTAAGACTTTCAACTCTACTGCTCTCCAGGTGGACAAGAAAAGCCCCAGGAAATTTTGAATTTCTTTTCCTGTGTGGTCAGGGTGGTAAGCAGACCTCAGAGTAGGCAACACATCTCAGCAGCACACCTGCCCATCAGGGTTCCCTGTAAAGTGCATGGGCATACACCAAGAATTTCATTCCCGACCACGACCTCAGCAGAGCAGTACAGCTGCAGCCTCTGCTTCTT
Source organism: Pelodiscus sinensis (assembly GCF_052426305.1). Taxonomy (NCBI): domain Eukaryota; kingdom Metazoa; phylum Chordata; order Testudines; family Trionychidae; genus Pelodiscus; species Pelodiscus sinensis. The sequence continues at coordinate 41,387,475 of NC_143060.1, forward strand.
CCAGGTGTGGGGCTGCATGGGGGGTGACTGCCCACCCCAGGAGCAGCTGGGCAACCACCACGCAGCCTGAGTGGCGGCTGCCAGAACTTGAGCCTGGGCCGCGGTAAAAATAGAACTGTAGCCTGGCTCTAGTCATGGCATATGGGGCAGCCGCCCACCACGTGGCCCAGCCCCTGGAAGCAGCTGGGGCAATGGCTGCATGATGGCTGCTGGAGCTGGGATTGAGGTACTAAAAATAGCACTTTGGCCCCAGTGTGAGTCCGGCTCACAGGGTGTGCTGCCTGTGTGGTGAGACAGGAGCTGGGCCATGGTGCAGCTGCTCCTGGGCTGGGGCCACAGTACTAAAAATAGCACTGTGGCCTTGGCTCCAACCCCAGCACACAGGGCAGCTGTCCACCATGCTGCCCCACCCAGCAGGTGCAGGTGTCAGGAAGGCAGAAGGTGAGGGAAAGGGCAGAGGGATAACTAAGAGGAAGATGGGGGTGAGGAGAGGAAGGGGCTTGTGCTGAGGGGAGAGGAGGGGCCAGAGCAGGAGAAGAAAAGGGAAGGCACCGAGGGGAAAGATGGAGGAGACAAATGTCAGTGGGCCAAGAGGAGACAGTGAGGGGAAAGGGCAGGATGAGTGGGGATGGGGGGGAATGGGAATGTGTCAGTGGGGGTTGGTGAGGAGAGGGGACAGGGCGATGCTGGAAGAGGAAGAGGAAAGGGGAGGAGTGGGTGCCAGGAGAAGAGGGGTTGAAAGAAGGGGTGGGCATGAGGAAGGCAGGGGTTGGAGCAAGTAATGTGTGAGGGCACAGAGGGGTGTGAGGAGAACTGAGGCAGAGGGTGGTGAGAAGGATGGCAGATGTTGGGAGGGTAGGAGTAGTGAGGGAAGGGGGAGGCACCAGGAGGGTGCAGGGGGTAAGGGAAGGTGCAGGTGCCAGGTGAATTGTGGTGCGTGAAGCAGAAGAGCAGACATGGGGAGGGGAGAGGGGATGGGCAACAGATCAGAGGAGAGCGGCAGGGCAGGTGGGTAAAGAGAGGTGTTAGGAGAGGATAGGGGAGCTACAGGAGGGATGGGCACGGGGTGGGGAGGGAAGGGCAGGTGCAGGTCAAGTCCCAGGAGGGCTGAGGGCAGCAAGAAGGGCAGGAGCCAGGACATCAGAGGAGGGTGAGGACTGGGCGGGGGGAGGGAGGGGCAGCAGCAGGCACCAGGGATGCAGATGGGGTGAGGAGAGGGTGGGAGATATGTCAGCAGAGGGGAAAAGGGAGAGGTTTATAATCTGGGTGCCACAGTGGCACATGTCCAAACAAGTGCACATGGCTTCAATATTGGTGCACAAGACAAAACTCACTCTGCCCACAGATGGAAAATCTTAAGGGAACACTGCTGCCATAAATTGCCAGGGGTGCAAAGAGCTCCAGCCTGGAGCACGCAGGAGATCCTGGGCCTCACTGCTGTGTGTGGGGAGAGGAATCAGTTCAGGCAGAGCTATGAAGCAGAGAAAGAAACACTGGTATCTATGCCCAGATCACACAGGGCAAGGGGGAGAAAGGATACGCCAGGTATACCCAGCAGTGCCACGTGAGAATGAAGGTGCTCAGGCAGGTGTATTAGAAGACGAAGGAGGCAAATGGATGGTCTGGGTCATCACCACAGACAAGCTGCTTCTATGAGCCACTGCATGGGAATCTAGTGGGGGACCAAACTAGTTTCCCAGTCCAGTCCATGGATTCCTCCCATCGCACTGCTCGGGCAGCCTTGGGCCGCAGCGTGGAGGACAGTGTGGATGAGGAAGAGGAGAAGGAGAATGGTCAGCAGGCAAGAAGAGCATCCAATCTTACTGACAGCCAGGACCTTTTTATAACTCTGGAGACAATCCCCTCCTCCCAGGACATCTCGTTGCTGGGCCCTCATGACAGGTGACTTCTGCTGAGTTTACATTTTTAATCATGCTAAGGCAATTAGGTATCTTCTGTGGTAGCCACTCTGTCTACTCAGCGGGGGCTCCCCAAAACCATTTGTTAAAGTGTCAGGAGACATCTGCATAAAGCTCTCATAGTGGTACCCTTTCATCCTCCTCACAAGATTTCTGGGGAAGCTGCCTTATTCCGTCCACATGCTGGTGGGACACCTTCCCACGCCAATCCAGAAGTAAATGGCCTGGCATCATTGCAGCACAAAGCACATCTGCATAAGGTCCAAGTTTCTGGCCACATTCAGCACAGGCTCCTAATTAATCTGTGATTTGGAGAAGTCTGAAATCGTGCCAGGCCACCTGGATGAAGCGGGGGAAGCTATTAACTGATACCACAGCAGTACACCTCCATTTGCTCATCCCCAATAAGCCATTGTCTGAGACCCTGTCCTGCTGCCATGCCCAGACACTCTCCCGCTTCCACCCACAGCTCCTTGGTATCCTCACGAGCCCCTGCCCTTCTGCCACACACAGACCCCTTCCTTCTCCCACTCAGATGGCTCCTCTGGGAAGGGAAGGTTGCACTCTCCCAACACACAGGAGGTGCTGAACACATGGTCACTTCATGAGCCCCTGCGCTGTCCTGCCACCACGCCCAGACACTCTCCTGCCTCTAGGCTTCTGTGGGAAGGGAAAGTTGCATTCTACCAGCAAAGGCGGGGGTGCTAAAAACACGGGCACCATGTGAGCCCCCGTCCTGCTCTGCTGCCACATGATTGCGCCTCCCCCTTTACAAATGCAGATGCTTGCCTAGCTGTGGGAGCTGCTATTTGTAGGCACTGTGACACAACTGCTTTCAAAGCAGAAGCAAAAGCGCAAGCCCCGACCTGTCCCTTACCATGCCTGCCACCAAACCGAGCCTAGCTGCTCCCTTCAAATCTCTTTGTGGTGTACCTGCTGCATAGTGGGTGCTTTAAAGCATAACTGTGCCCTACTACATAACACATCTCTATTGTCTTGGATGGATCCTCCTTTATGCTAAGAGATTGGGTGTCTTTCCTGTGAAGTCCGCCCTTCACTTTTCATTACAGCGGGTGCAACATTGAGCCTGCTGCACGATCCTCTGGGTCTGGCTCCTCCCGCTGTTTAGCTACCACCTATCTGAAAACATAGTAGGGATGACATAGTCCATGAGCAAATGCAGTGCAGCTAGATGCACGGGTTCCCCCTCTGGCCCATGCTGACCCGCATTCTACCAGGGGCTCTAGAATGCACGGGGAAGGGTAGAAGTCAAGAGGAGCCTCATACTCAACTGCCAGGGATATGTCCTGGAACAAAAGGCTGTCCTTCTCACACCTGTCTGATTGCTGAACAGGGAAATTGTAATACCCCACTTTCCCTTTGCTCTCCTCCCCTGCCCCAAAGCGCCCACCTTGAACTCCTTTTCTGCCCCTGCTACCTTGTGTTCCCTAAATAAGAACACATGACTTCTCAACAGTATCTTTATTGCTTGTGTTGCATGGGGAGCGGGGGGGGGGGGGGGGGAGAGTTTACAAGAGGTACAGGCCAGCACACTTATTGGAGGGGGCACCTCATTAGCAATAGACCTGACTCTCATATTACTGTCTGGCCATTCACAAAGCTATTTTTCTAAACCTCTCTGATATGTAGTGCCCTTCGATGTGCTCTCCTTATTGCCCTGGTGTCTGGCTACTCATAATTAGTGGCTAAGCACTCTGCCTCAGCCCCCCACAACTTGGCACAAAACTTTCCCCCTTAATTTCACAGATATTATGGAGCGCACAGCAACAACAATGGGAGTGTTGCTTTTTCTGAGGTCTAACTTAGTCAATAAACTGCAAACCCGTCCCTTTAAATGCCCCAAAGCACATTTTACCAGCATTCTGCACTTGCTCAGCCTGTAGCTGAACTGCTCCTTACTGTGGTCCAGGCTGCCTGTGTGAGGCTTCATAAGCCATGGGAGCAAGGGGTAGGCTGGTTCTCCAAGAATCACTATTGGCATTTCAAAGCCTCCAGCAGTAATTTTCCGGGCTGGGAAGACATTTCCATCTTGCAAGTTTTCTGAAGAGACTGGAGCTCTGAAAAATGTGCGCGTCATGTACCTTTCCCAGGCATCCTGCATTGATGGCTGTGGAATAGCTCTGGTGATCCACCAGCACCTGCAATACCATCAAGAAGTACCCCTGCCAGTTTATACACTCTGTGGCGAGGTGGTCAGGTGCCAAGAAGGGATGTGTGTACCACCTCTCTCTCCACCACAGTGAAGGAACCCCATCACTATATCCTGCAGATTTGCCCAGATTTTCCCAGGCAATCAGTACCCTTCTGCTACCCTTCATAGCAGAAGGGTATTGATTGCCTTGGCTACTTGGATCACAGCAATCCCCATTATAGATTTCCCCACCCCAAATAGATTTCCAATTGACCAGTAGCTGTCTGGCATTGCAAGCTTCCAGAGGAAATGCCACTCACTTCTCAACTGTCGGAATGGGTCTCATTCTGTTACTGCTGCGCTTCAAGGTGAGGAAAAGCCATTCGCAAACTTCCATGAAAGTGACCGTATGGTGCCATGGGACAAGCACAGATGGGTGGGATTGTATAGTTATGCCGGTATGGGGCCCTCAGCAGTGACTGCATGAGGCCTACACTTAGACTTTTTCTAAAGAAGTCCCTTCTAAAAAAACAGGGAAGGCCTCAAGGCTGTGGATGATGGCTCCACCTCATAAAGTTATAGGCTTCAAGGAATCCTAGGAGCTCTGCTTTTATTTTTGGCTCTCTTTCAGCCATACTTGCATCATAAAGCAGTGAAAATAAGCCCAAGAAAAAGAGTTTTGTTCTCTCAGAGCTCTGTAGGCACCGATCATCCCCTCTCCCTGAGGGAACACAGTTCTCAAAGGCTAACTGCCATAGTTTAGCAGTTTTTTCATGTCGCTGTAGGTTGTAATCATACTGTGTAGTATGGGGCATGCAGTCGACCACTCTGCAGAGACTACTCTCTGTGCTGAATCTCAAGTGGCAAAGCCAGGAATCATTACAGGGCCAGCCCTGAGGTCAGATTAATTTTTAAGAAAAAAATGTGTCTCTGTTTCCATGCCGTCTCATCCCAGGCATAGCCTGCGTATCTGAGTGGCATCTCCATCTGTACTGTGGTGCTTGGATAAGAAACCTCCTATGGAGCTGCCCCACAGGGCTGCCCCAATACTACCTCCATAGCCCTACTGCATCCCTTTGTCAGGAGCAGGAGAAAAAAACCCAGAAGAACCCCCAACTAGCATTGCCTCCCACCCCATTCCTACATTGCACTGAGGCGAACTGTAGGCTATGTAAGGATGTCACAGTGTATGCGCGCCCAAACCATGGGTGTGGATACCAAGGGGTGTGGACGCCTTCTGTTTGGCTGTTGGGCCATCTGTGACCTGTAACAGTCCATTGCCTGAGGTGTGGAGGCCTATAGGCCTGGGTCAGTAATCACAGCCCTAAAGCGCAGGATGGCAGAGCCTAATGGCTAGAGTCAATCACAGCCCTCAGTTCAGGGCAGCACAGCCTAGTGGCCAGAGTCATTGGTTTGGGGCAGTAGCCCTGGTAGAGGAGCCCAAGTCCACCCCACTCGGTCCCAACACAGGGCCCTGTTAGTGGCAGAGTGTTTTCCACCACTCACTCAGCAGGGAATCCAACCACAGCGCACTGAGGTCACTCAGGTATGAAATACCAGTCCAGCACCCTCCCTGGGTCACTTCCTACCAGATCCAGCGTAGGGATGCTCCACATGGTCTCCGGGTCCTCCGGTTCCACAGCATCAGCCATTCCCTGGGGCTCCTCTGGCGCTGGCAGCTCGATGCAATCTCCCTGGGGTAATTCTGGAGCTCCTGCAGTAGGTCCTTCTCCTCCAGCATCCAGCCCAGACTGAGCTACTCCCTTTTACGCTGCTCCAGCACTGCAAACATGCCCAGTCTGAGTGTGTGTGTGGGGGGGGTACTTCCTCTGCCCACAGGGTTTTAATCCTTCCTGTGTCAGTGTGGGATATGCATACCGCATCACAAAGGGGGTACATAATCCCTGTTCCCCTCAAATTCCTACCTATCCTTGTTTAGCAGAACTGTATTTCTGCCATTGCTAGAAGCGGCCCATACCCATACAGCAGGACTTTTAAAATTGAAAAGGAAGCATTTGATTGTCTAATCTTACCACCGGCCCTAGAATTTTACCTATTTACCCTTGTACTGAACCTGGTGCCTAATGTTTGACGAGGGAAAGTTTTCTATAAATGCCTCTAGTCTTGATGTGAACACATCAAAAAAGATCACAAATCCCACATTTCCCCGGTGGTCTGTTCCACTAGTTAATCACTCCATTAAAAAAATTGTGCATTATTTTTCACTTGAATTGGTCTGGCTTCAGCTTCTAGCCATTGTTTTTTGTTACGCCTTCATCCATTAGTTTAAAGAGCCTTTAAGAATTCTGTATTATTTTCCCTTGTGAAGGCAATTATACATAGTAATCAAGTCAACTCTCAGTTTTCCCTTCGGTGAGCTAAATAGATTGTGCTCTTTAACTTTCTCACTGTAAGGAACTTTCTTCATCTCTTGAATAATTGTTGTGACTCTTTTCTGCACCTTTTTCATTTATCTATAACTTTTTTTAAAATGTGGTCACCAGAGTAGAATGCTCTATTCTAGTACTGGTCTCACCAATGCCCCATACAGAGGTAAAATCATCTTCCTATCCCCCTGTTTATACCTACATGGATCTAGGATTTGTCTCTTAAGTTTTGTTATTGATTATGTGTATGTCAGTCTTCAAACATCCTCTCAGTACAAATAGCATCATCTAAGTCTCCAGAGCATACACAACAAATGCTTTTTCTAAGCACAGAAAACTTGCAGTAAAGTCTTTAATGATCTGGAAAAAAATAAAGAGGTGGCGTGGGAGAAAGCAGTAGAATATCCAGAATGCATGGGAAAGAAAGGAGTCAAGGAGCAAAAATAGAACCGTTTTTTACAAATTAGACAACAATGAAGAGAAAAGCCATTTGTTTCTGTCACTTGGAGATAGAACTTTTGACTTTAACTGAAGCTGCAGTAATCTACTTGCACGTTTTTGGATGAAAGGGATGGGCAAATTACATACTGTCATTTTTATTTGCAATTTTTCCTTAACAAGATGCTGCACTTGAACGGCTTTACTTGAAATGAATCTGTATGGGAACATTTTAAAAATAGCCTCAGTATGGCAGCTTGGGAGCAAAGATCACGTTGTCCTAGCAGCTACTTTAATCAAGAGGTGGCACGGGGTGTCTTGCTAGCTCCTTATACGGTTGAATGATGGCATTTAGTCTCCATGGTGTGGAAGATGGCTAGTCACATGGACATCCCCTTCAGGCTGATTCCCAGAACAACCATGGCTCTAGCCTCTGCCATCACACTGTCCTGTCACAATTATAGCCATCTCCAAAGAGCAGACTCTCTAGAGAAGGGGGTGGATTCCTTAATGGCCAAAGCAAAAATGGTGCAGCTGAATCATGGTAGGACTCTTTAGTCCATGTCCCAAAGCAGCTTTTGGGTCATGATGTATCACAAGGAAGGAGAACTTTGCCAATTCCCTACCTGCCACGTTAAATTACACATGTTGGAGGACTGACTGGCTCAGGCATCTGGAATGGTAATCAACTCTGAAAAGGCTTTCACCTGTGGGTTAGGGTTTGACTATGACACAGGCAGCTCAATAGTGAACAAAAGGCATTACCATCCACCAGCTGATGGGGTCGAGTCAGTCACGTGGTCCACAGCATAGCAGGGATGCCCAGGAGTCTGATCTACTTTCTCATCCCAGAAGTGGGGCTGCGAGTGCTAGATAATAGCAGGGCTGGCCTTTGGTCTGTCACTGGGTTTTGCTGTCCCGAACAGAAAACATTTATGGCATCATCCCACCCAGGCCAGCTAAGCAAAAATCCCAACACTGCTGAATGGCAGAGTAAGGCCAAACGCTCAGATGTTTACATCCAAAGCAGCCCACATGCTCACCTATCCTTAAGGCTGGCCCCAAACAAAAGACAGTGTTGGGGACCTCACAGTGTCATAGGCCATGGTTTATTTATGCTGTAGGAAGACAAACAGCTTGGTTCTAGGTCAAGGAACACAAGATCTTTCTGAGCAGCAATTTTACTTGGGGAAGGAGAGATCTGAAATTACAAATTATTCTGTGGAAATTTCTTTGTGCAGAACAAAGTTTGTCTTCTAATGTTATTTTCTGGTCACCTGAATCTCTAAAGACCCACCCGCAAAGATTAGCAAATCAAATGTAATTGCCTCAGAAGTTCCCAAAAGCTTTCCAACTGTGCTGTAGAATTTAATACATAGCAAAAATCTCTGGAAAAAATCCCAAACCCAGCTCTTAGGTGATATGAGTTGTGAACATGACAACATTTTTTAAAATGTAAATTAAATAAACTTGGGTTTCAAATATTGCCATATGAAAATAAACAATCATTTTCGATTTAATCTGCAGCATTGTTCCAGAAGGAAGGAAAAACAGCTGCCTCCAATTTTTCTTGTGCTTGGATGTTTAAAGCAGCACTGTGTTTGGGCTCAAACACAAGACAGCTCTCTTCCCTTGTATTTGGCTTTGGCTGGCAGATTTGTTTATTAGTTTAACACTTGCTCTTCTACTTAAGGGCCCAGTCCTGCAAGGTGCCAAGTGCCTTCAACTCCCATGGATTCAGTGGGAATTGAAGCTGCTTGGCTCTTGCAGGCTTGGGCACTAAGATGGTTTTACAATGATGGAAATAATCAACCCGTGATTAGCCAGAGTGTTCAGTTCTGGGCGGCAAAGAATTTGGCAGTGCCAAGAGCACCAGTGGGCAACAATTTTTGAAGGGGGCCACTCCAAAATTTGGTAAGTGGTCAATGGTTGCACTTTTCTATAGAGGGGCTGTGAGCCCTGGGACAGAGGTTGGGCACAGAAGGGAGCTTGGGGGTAGGGAACTGGGGTGCAGGAGAGGGTGTGGGGTCTGAGAGGGAGTTTGGGTGAAGGAGGGAGTTGTGACTTGGTGTAGAGGATTGGAGTGCAAGGTCCGGGAGGGGTACGGGTGCAGGAGAGGATTCTGGCCTGGGGGAAGGATGTAGGAGTGGGTGCAGAGTCTGGGAGAGAGTTGTGACCTGGGTCAGGGGGAAGGAGGTGCAGAGGGTTTGGGTGGTGACCTGGAACTGGTCAATGGGAGTGGAGATTGTGCTGTGCTTGGGGGCAGTGTGCAAAACCTCTGCCCCCTCCCCCTCCACAGCACAGAGAGGCACTTGGAACAGCCATATGATTTGAGTGATGTGGGTTCCTGGCAGGGCGGGCTGGGTGGGCCGCAGGGAGGATTAAAAGCTTGGCAGGCCGGATTTGGCTTGTGGGCTGTATCTTACCCACCCCTGCTCAAGAGTAACCTTTGGAAATGGCAGAGCTCCAATGAGGGGTTCCTCCTCGCTCATCCTAGCAGGAAGGATGGTGACAGGTTTGGCAGGGCGGGTGCAGCAGAGACACACTGGATCTCCTGCTTCTCCGGTGAGGGTGCTGAAAAGATGGGCATCGTGGTGGTGAAATGCAGGCATTCTGCACTTGTGTTACCTTGCTGTCCTCCTAGTCCCACTGAGTCTGCCAGGTGAGTAGTATGGCCTTGGCCAGAACAGCCCTCCCTAACAACGCAAACAGTCACACACAGAACGGTCATTAGCTAAAACACAGTCTCCCATTTCACACCGTTCTCACTCATCCTTTTCACACAGAAACCAAATGATACATTTTGGGTGGGAGAAGCAGCTTTGGGATCTCCCTCCTGTTGTCTCTTATTCCCCCCTGGAATCTGCCTGTTTAGCCTTTCAGCTGAGCACAAGATACACACCGAAGGAGAGGGGACCATTCAAGCCTAATGCAAAGCAAACCACCTGAGGTAAGGAAGCAAAGTGCACAGAGCTTTCTAAACTGGAAATGTGTAGGTTGCTGGGGCCACAGCCCCTGAAGAGGAGGCTGTCTTACCATCCCTCTCCCCTGTCTTACCATGTTGCTACTAGCCCCCTCAGCATCACTGAGCTGTTCATGTGCTTTCTCCCCTGGTCCCCACCACATTCAAATCGATGTACTTATTGCACCTTTGCTAAATTCATATTCATACATCAGCTCCCCACCTTTATTCGCAGCTCGCAGGATTTAGGCATTCAGTGGAGACCACTGGCTAACGTGGGGTTGTGGGAAGCAGTCCACTGTGTTTCTCTGCTGCAGCTCCAGCTACTGTCAGCCCTCACTGCATACGGCACAGGCGACAGCCATGTTCACATCATAACCTAGTGTCTCCACAGTGAGGCAGTACAATGGCAGTCCTTGTGGGAAGAGGGAGCTTTTTAATTTGGCAAGATTCCAAGTCCACCCTCTGAAGAAGTGCTGAGGTTGCAAGAGTGGCTACCAAAAAGCTTCACTGCCACTCTGCGTCCTAAGCGGCAGAATTTACTGCCACCCACAAATGCTAGAAAATCCATCTACTCCGATGTCTGTTATCTCCATTACTATGCACAGGCAACCAGACAGACAGCTAACTTCACAATCTCAGCTCAAAGCCATGCCAGAAAGGCCAAATAACGTCAAATACCCCTTTCCTGAAGTGGAATGAGGCGTACAGCTAGTTCGGATTAGGAAGCCTAATCTGAACTATCTAGTCCGTGCCGCGTGTAGCCGCGCGGCACGGGGTCCGAACTAGCCGGCATTTAAAAATGGCGCCGGCCGGCTTTATGCAAATGAAGCCCGGGAAATTCAAATCCTGGGCTTCATTTGCAACTCTGTATGACTACATTACCCCCCCTAGTTCGAACTAGGGGGGTAGTGTAGACATACCCTCAGAGAGTACATCAGATACAACCTTCCTAAGGAACAACTGAAGCAAGTGGTGCGGGACTATATTTTGGATCAAAAGCACATTTCTTGGCAGGTAGGGGTGCAGAGCTGAGTTATCTAAGTCTCTCCAGATCAACTCTTACATAGTCTCAGCACAACCATGTGAACCAAAAGACCCTTTTTTGATACAACAGGATTTGTCAGGTCATGGGTGGTTTAACTTGCATCTTTACCGTTGGTGCTCAAGAACAAACTCTCTTTGTTGTCTTGATGGTAGACAGACAAACTTATCCTCTCCAGACACAGCTGCTGTGATAGAGTGGTCACATCACTTACTCAATGTGTAATTCATTATTTGTGCCATCAGAAGCTATATGCCAGAATAACTAGCACAATAAAACAAATAATTGGGCATCTTATAATACTATACACACAGAGAGAACTGTAGGTTATTTTGATCAAAAAGAATTTCCCAGTGCAGAGATCAGTGTCAAAACTTGTTTTATTTAAAGAACTGTCCAAAAAAAATCTAGAGCAAATTATTTTAAAAACAGAGTTTTCTCCCTTTATATGAGAGAGTTTCCGCATGTAATTTATCCCTCTCCATCCCTGATACCTCCCATGGGAACTAAAAGGAGGATTTTGCTTTGAAAGCAAGGAAGAGAAGTGGGAGCTGACAAAAGCAGTTCCTGGATTCCTTGGATGGTAGGAGATAGTAACTAACTTCTGGATAAACATCTCCAGTGCATTGGGAATGGTGAAAATGAGCAGTGCGGTCACTTCAAAGAGACACTGTCAGGGTTCTTACATTTTATACAAAACAATTTACGAGCGGTGGTTGGATGGGTGTTTCATTTCAGTGGAACGAGCTGGGTATGTTTTAAAGGAATGACACGCCCAAGCATATTTACCAGTTATTTCAATTTGGTCAGGACTATCCTTAATTCCAAACTGAGTCCTGCAGGTGCTAACTCCTGCACCAGGCAGGCAATTTAAAAAAAAATTGCAGCAGCATTCCTAACATTAGATCATGCTGTGCAGGGAAGGCAGGCTGCAGCCTGTGGCTGAGGACTTGTCTACCTCTGTGCACTGAAGTTACTAGCAGGAGAGGCAGAAGTGAGACTATCCAGGCTACACACCAAGCATGAGGAACACCAGCTACCCATCTCCTAGTCCGCTGGCTGTGCTGACCAGCGACTGTCATCCTCCCCATTGCTGTGGTAAAAAAGAGAGGGCAGAGGGTAAAACTGGGGAGGAAGAGCAAATTGGGGGGCACAAAAAGGAGCTAAATTGAGAGGATAGGGAAAGAGAGAAACAGGATTTCAATAACAATGGAGAGAGGGACCTCCAAGAGGTGGGTGGGGAACAAAAGATGGGGAAGCCCCACAGACCTTCAGGGAAAGTGCCAGGGAGAGGGGAGAAACTAGAGGAGAGGGACAGGGCATAACATCCTCCCACATGGAGGAGTGAACCTAAGCACATTTTGGGGGCATCCTCCCAAGTGGACATGCTGAAATAACAATGTCTATTGTGGGGTAGAGGGTTTGTGGGGATGGAGGGTCCTGGGGGCTACCCCATGTTTGCATCAGTACCCCAACTTCTGGGAGCCTGTCTAGAACCTGGAGGCCCTCATTTAAATATGCCTACGGTGCACAAGCATCACCCTCTGCTGAGGTGATGTGGGCAGCCCCAGGCACTGTTGAAGAGTCTCTTCAGCAGTGTGTCTACAAGGCTGCACTTGTAACCCCAACACAGAAGCATTCTGCTGAAGCAAAAGACCGAGAGAGTGAAGCGCAACCAACGGTAAACAAGTCTAATGGCGTGATCTGCGCTCAGAGAAATGCAACAGAGAAACCAACAGCATGAGACAGGGCTTTAGAGGCATAAAAAGCTTCTCTCTCGTGTAAGCCCCCACACCGGGAAGGAAATGGGTTTGAGATACATTGTAACCTGGCTGTGTCTATGCGGCAGCGTTCAATGTCTTTCCCGTAGGGAGTGGAGGATTCTGCTGTGCAGTTCAGTGAGTCATCTCCGCTCACGCTCATCCCAAATGTGTCAGATGCTCCTTCTGGAAGGGTATGGGTACCCAAGCAGATCACTGGAGCACTAGGCTCCCCAGGCTCTCAGCTCTGCTACCCAGCCGTGGCTGCTCCTGGCAAGGCAGTGACACCGGGGGGAGGGCAGCAGCTGCTGCTGTTGCCACCACTGTGACAGCTGGGGTCTCTCCTCTGGGCAGCACTGAGCGCACAGAGCGCCTGAATTCCTCATTCTTCCAGGTATAGAGCAGCGGGTTGAATGCAGACAGGGAGCAGAATAGCAGCCAGCTGGTCACTTGCAGTGCCCGGGGCACAGAGGGCAGGAAGAAGCCCAGCAGACTCACCCAGACCATGGGCTGGGTGTCTAGGAGGAAGACGCAACACAGGAGCAGCACAGAGACACTGCTCAGGCGCCGCTGAACACGGCGTGCCGGCGGCGGGGCAGCAGGGAAGGGCAGCTGGTGCAGGAGGTGGAAGTTGAGGACGCTGACCCGTTTGACGCTGACCCGCACCCGGCGCATGATGCCCAAGTAGCAATGGAGCAGCAGCGCCGTCTGGCTGAGCACAGCCAGCGCCACCAGCAGGGCTGTGTAGCGTGAACTGCTGACCTCCTGCTGGGATGACAGCTGCCAGAGCCATTGTGTCCACAGCCCGGGCAGCAGAAGCACCAAGAGCAGGGCAACTCCCCAGGAAAGTCCAATCATCCACCCCGTGCACCTCTGCTGGTAAAGTGCATGGTAGGTGCTGGGTGCCTTGGTGATCAGCACGTACCGGTTGAGGGCCACCAGCAGGTGGGAGAGCAGGGAGACCGTGAGGCCGAGTCCAAGAAGCCCACCCCACAGCAGCTGGTATCCTGGTGAATGAACAGAAGAAGCGGTAGGTGGCAGCAGCCCCAGGACCACTTCCTGCGGCATCCAGAGGGCACAGACGCTCAGGTCAGCTATGCAGCCATTCACAATGAAGGCATTGCTGGTGGTCTGCAGCTTCTTGAAGGAGAAGACCAGGTAAATGACCATCGTGTTGGACAAGGTCCCCACAATGGCCAACAGCGAATAGATGAGAGACAAGGAGATTCTGGTCCCCGCAGATTCCTCACACAGCAGCAGCAGCGAGGAGCTTGCACTCCAGACAGAAGAGGATGAAAAGTTGGGCATCTTGTTGAATGCAGCTCAGCTTCGACTCCTGTCGGCAAATCCCATCGTGATCTGGCCAGGAGGCTGGGAAGCAGAGACACAGACCATGCAGCAGAGGACAAGCCAGAGCATTCAGCTAGCAGGATCCACAGCAGGTAACAGGCATGTTTCAGAGCATACAAGATCCGGAGCAGGCAGCTAGCAGCATCCAGAGCAGGCAGCTAGTAATGGGTGGTCCAGAGCAGGCAGGCAGCATCAGGTCCAGGGAAGCAGCTAGAAGGGATGGCTCAAAGCATGCACCAAATAAGGATGGTTCAGGGCAGGTAGCAGAAAGGATGCTCCAGCTGTGAAAATACCAAGAGAAGCAGCACTCTGCAACCAACAGCAACAAAGAGAAGCAGCAGCTGATCTGAAGCCCTGCAGCGTTTTTTCTGCACTACGGTACGCACACTGAACATCGCTCCAGGAAAATTCAGCCCTTCCTGCTCTTCATGAATTATTCAGGAGATTTCCTACTTGCAAAAGCAGAAGAAACCCAGCTTGCTCTGAAAATATTACAGTTACGCCGACTGATTTTTCTCCCTGCCTCACCAGCTCCCTGGCTCTAATAGCACCTTACATTTACACAACACCTTTCATCCTCAATAAGTGTCTCAGACTTGGATGGACTTAATTCACCTGCCTCTGAAATGCAGTCCAGCTGAGGTAGAAACTCCCATGCGAACTACTCTCTTGAACTGATTTCTTCTGATTCACACTGTTAGGAAGCATTCTGTGCGTCTATAAACCTTTATTTTTTTTTAAAAAAGTATAATTTTAGAGCAGGTTTCTAGTAGCGACATGCTCTTTAATTAACCCTCCCACTTATTATATACGACATCTTGTCAAAAGTACTTTTTGTTTGAGGGAGGTAAGTCTCAAATGCACTTAAATGTAAGTTTAGTGGTGTGGTGAGGGGCAAGGAAAGGAAGACTGGAGTACATGGAAACTCATTACCCATCCTCTGTGTTGGATATGTCATGACTTTTGACTGTGAACAATTTAGTGTAGTGAGGGGCGAGCTAGGCTAGTGAGTGGGCTATATGAGTGGCCCTTCTTCATCTCTATGGGCCTCAAGATTGCCATAACGAAGATGGTCTCCCTGGATAGGGTAGTTTTGCTAACTGCACCTGTGTACCTAGAATTTGCAGGATGTGCTAAGTGAACCAGAGCAGCACTTTGTGAGAGCCATGCACTCCTTCTGCGTCCAATCAGTGTTGTGTGTGATCAGCACCAACCTCACCTCACATACTCTGGCTTTAAGTGCATGTCACTTTAGTAATACTGCTAGGGAAAAAACGACATGGACAAAACCCAGCAGAATCTGGCAGCCCCTGTGTGTGGACAACGGTAAACAACATGTTTTGTGGGCCACACATAAAACCTTAAAGGGGCTGCAGGTTGCCCACTACTTATTTAGTGTTACAAACACTCAGGCTATGTCTAAACAATGAGCCTTTTGCGGAAGAGCAAATGTATTTTTTGAGGAAGAACGGCTCTTGCACAAAAGGTTTTTTTTTAGCAAAAAGGCACCATCTACACAGCGCTTTTTTGCGCAAAAATCTCTTGTGCAAAAGGGAAAGGAAGAGGAAATACAAATGAGAGCACGACCTTTGCATTTGCTCTTCCGCAAGAGGCTCGTATCAGACGTAGCCTCAGTCCTTACTTCCAAGAATAATCCTACTAATGGCAAATTATGAGGATTTCAGGAGCAGGAAACTGATACAAACCAGCGAAAGTTCCAGACCTGACATCACAAACTGGTGTCGATGCCACCCAATCCCCTTCGACAGGTTATCTGGAGGTTATCAGAAGTGGCATGGAGATAAAAAGGGAACAACTAGAGATTCAGTCTTTTCACCACAGTGGCACAAAGGGAATCACAACTGAATGTACTTCCACAGCTGAAGGTATCCCAGGCATGGGGAATCCAAGTGTGTGTAGAGACAACACAGCTGCTTTGCAATGGGTGTCATAAGTGATGTCAACACATAGCAGCCTACACCAACACAACGCTGCCCACACGCACATTTCCTATCACCCCCTGATGGGAAGATGAGAGAACATAGCACCTGGGGCAGATATTGTTCAAGCTGTTTAGTGCACTGCCTGATGGTACTCAGCTGCAGTGGTGGTTAGTGAATTACAAAATCCGTAGGCTGAGCAGTAGAAGCCCTCACAAAGCGCCCCCTGGCAGCATCCTTCCCAACAGCAAGGGCTCTCCAGCCCTGGAGCCCCTGCTAATCACAGCGACAGAATGGGAAAAGGTGACAGTGGACTAAAGCAACCATTTTGGACTTAATGTCTAAAAGGGTGCACTGTGCTGAGTGGAGCAACTTCCAGATTTGCGGTACCCAGCCACATCAGCATGCCTGTTTTGTCGGGAGTGTCGTACATTCACTCATCAGCAAGTAGTGGATATGCAAGAAGCCTCAACCAAAGTCCTGTGAATCTGACTCATACTTCTACTTTCCTATAAAAGTGAGAGTCAGAAGTAACTGACACAACCTCCACTTGTAGCCTGCTAAGCTATATCTTTTCCTATCCCATCCCTTTTCCTATATTTTAATAGTCATGCCAGTAATGCAAGGCCTGCAGGATCTGATTTATCCTGCATGAGTTGGCTTCAGCAGTAGTGTAGTGTGATAATTAAAGGTTAGAATTACATTCTGAAAAATTAAATATTCTTAATACCTTCTTAGAAAATTATGGAAGACCCTATGGCGAGCTCTTCAGTTGGGTCAGTACACAGATGGGTATGTGACTCAGTGTCTTGTGATAACCAAGTAAGGTCAAATCTGCATGGCCCAGCTAACTGATGTCTTGAATTAAGAAAACAGGCCTGTTGTACCTAATCACAAAGCTCCTGCTTTTTCCATGTCTGGGAATGGGTCCAAGGGAGGCATCAGATGATTTAATTAATGCATATTCAAAAGATGTCCGAATATCACCCTCCTATCAAGTATATGAACCCACAAAATCTTAGGGTTCAGAATTCTGACTATGGCCATTGTAGGTTGGGCAATGACACAAAAAGAGGGATAAAAACTGTGGGAATAAGGAAGCTGGGGGCTCGAACACAAGCTCTATCTTCTTCCTCAATCAAGTACTTCTTCCTTTCATTTCAGCTCCTTGCTTCACTTTACTTGTTCTGTCTTAAGTCTTTGCATCTAAGTTTTCCACACTCCACTTTGCACCCAAGTCCCACACGTGGAGGGAGGCTGGTCCTTCCACGCCCGGTCTTCTGGGAGATGGGGATGTGAGTATGGTATTATATTAGGTAACTGTGGGTATGTCTACCTACAAAGTTAATTCAAAATAACTGCTGTTATTTCTAATTAACTTTAAGAGCGTCTACACAGGCAAACCGCTATTTCGAAATAAATTTGAAATAGTGGAGCCCTTATTTAGAATTTGGTAAACCTCATTCTATGAGGAGTAACACCAAATTCGAAATAGCTATTTTGAATTAAGTGTTGTGTAGACACTTATTTCGAAATAGGGGGCCTCTAGCCCTTCCCAGGGAGCCCTGGTGGCCACTCTGGGCACAACCAGGAAAACTTACTCTCCTCTCCCCCAGCCCCGGAGCCATTAAAGAGGTCGACCTTGGCCACAGTGCCTGTGCCAGCTCCAAGTCTGCCAGCCTAGAGCCAGCAGTGGCCAACGGGGCCCCTGAACCAGTGGTCCCAAACCATGAGCCAGCAAGCCACTGGCAGCCAGCCCTCCACCGCTCCCCAGGAGCAGTCTGCCAGCTCCCAGGAGCCTGACGGGTGCTGGAGAAGGCGAGCACCTTCCTGGTCCAGAGTGGAGATCATGGACCTTATTCAGGTTTGGGGGGGATACCTCCAACGTCCATGATCTCCGCACTAGATTGAGGAACGTGGCCGTCTATGGCAGGGTAGCTGCCAGCCTGGCCACCAAAGGCCACATGCGAACCCAGGAGCAGGTTAGCATGAAAGTCAAGTTGGTCTGGTGAGAACCCCAACCCTGAGCTTCTCCTCCCCCTTCTTCCCCTTGCTTCCGCCTACCAGGTCCCTCCTCCCAGGTTTCCCCCTCCCCTCTTCCACCCTCTCTCTTCCCCTCTCCCACCTCCTTTTCCCAGTCTCCCCAGAGGTTCATCTCCCTCGCCCACCCAGTTTTGTTCAATAAACCCAGTTTCTATTTTTGAACATACGTGTCTTTTATTTGACATCAGGAAGGGGGGGGCTAGGGAGTGATAGGTGGAAGAACGTGAGGGAGGAATGGGGCACGAGCCCCCAGTGGGGAGGACCGGGAAATCTCTGAGGGCTCCTCAGGGTGGACGCTCTCCCTCAGGGCCTCCTGGATCCTGAAAGCCCCCCGGTGGACCTCCTGCATGGCAGCCTGCAGCAAGTGCAGCCGAGCTGATGGCAACGACCCCACGAGACCCACCGGTATGCCCAGGGGCAGCTCTGGCTCCATGTGGCTGAGTGCTGTGGTGTCCCGAATTTGGGCACTCAGGGCACTCCAAGACAGGACCGCTTTGCTGTCCCTCATCGAGGTAGACAAGCAAGCGGGGAACCCTGAGAACTGGCTGTCTGGGGTGAGGGTAGGGTCCCTTTAAGCACAGCCTTAGTCTCAGTTAGTCTCAGGCAGCAGCCCCACACACTAAGTCCTAACCTGATGCCCTGCCGGCACTGGTTCCAGCCAGCCTTAACTTCGGTTCAGGGTCTATTTCAAAATAGTTTTTGTGTATAGATGCGTTATTTCGAATTAGCTTAATTCGAATTAACTATTTCAAATTAAGTTAATTCGAAATAGTGCTGTAGTGTAGACATACCCGGCATCTGTATACTGAGATAAGCACAAATTATATAACCAGATTTTTGTTAAGGTTACCTTCACAGGTGATTCAATCAATTTATATCATCGGTACTGTATGCTTTGTTCTATTTGCCAACTTAATACCTGCCATAATAAAACTTGTTTTAATTCAGTACTATTCTCATTGTGAGTGTGGCTGCTATTGTGGACTCCCTGATCCACCTCCAGAAAATGAACCCCACAATTCTCATATATTATAACCTGGGGTACGGACGTCAAGCCCAGAACCTTCTAGTGAGATTACCCACCTAAATTCCAATATACTCTCCCCGGGGCTATGAACAAAATAACCAATGAAGCACACAATAATCCCTTTCTCCATGAAGCACACAATAATCTAACCAACAGTGATGAAACCTACCCTGGATACATAGGTTCTAGCTAGCTGTTGCCCCTTATCAAAATCTATGTCCTCAAGCAATCTCCTGGAGAAGCTAGACAAAGGCTCAAGAAGCCAATATCCTAGATCTGGCACAATCTGGCTTCATGCCAAGATGTGGGTTTTAAACCTCTTTAGATGCATAAACAGAACAAGCACGATTAGGAATAGAAAGGTTCCCCCCCCCTCTGCTTGGGGCAACCACTCGAGATGGGGTGGCGGGGGCTGAAGAGGTAAGCCCCACGCCCTGCACTTGAGCGGCGGGCGGCCCCAGTGCCACAAGGCGCAAGCAGCTTTGCCGAGTCTGCTTGGCGGCAGCCGCCTGCACAGGCGAGGGAGTTTCCCCAGCGGGCGCACCGAGGCAGGGGAGGAGGGGTCGTGGAGCACATGCACCGGCGTTTCAGGAAAGGGGAGCCAGCTTTGAAAAGGGAGGGCTCCCGCCCCGAAGGGGGGGGGAGAGCAAGGACCGAGGCCAGTGAGACGCTGGGGATCAGCAGCGCCAACCCGCACAGGCCGCACACCAGAGGGGCTGCTAGGCTCGGGGACAGAGAGGAAGCCAGGACCCCCAGCGGACAGGAGCCAGGAGGGTACGGAGGAGAGACGGCACCGACCCGCCTGGACCGCGCAGGAGCAGCCGTGCGACCTGGAGAGTGTGAGGACCGGACCAAGGACAACCCGAGGGGAGGAAGGAGCCCAAGACGGGCACAAGGAAGACCCAAGGGTTGGTGACTTGCAGCCTTGACACCCCGACCCCCCCGGTCAAACAGGGCATCAGTGATGCCTGTTCTTAGGCTCCTGGGCTGGGACCTGGAGAGAAGGAGGGTCCAGGTCCCCCTTCCCTCACTGCCATCGCCAGGGCATCCAGAGCTACTTAAAGGGGGAGAAAGGACTTACAGGCATGGAAAAAGAACAGAAGCGGTGGGCCCACCCCAGGCAGGGGATGGACTTGTAACACCACTGCTGGAATAGTGTCCATTAAGGTGCCCAGAACTCAGGAAGGATGTTGATAAATTGCAGAGGGTTCAGAGAAGAGTCTCAAGAAGGATTAAAGGACTAGAAAACACGCCATATAGTGAACATGCCATCGAGCTTGATCTATTTTGCTTAGGAAAGAAAAGATTAAGGGTTTCAGTCTATAAATATCTAAATGAGGAACACAGGTTTAACAATGGGGTTTTCAGTCTTGCAGGGACAGGTGTAACATGATCCCACTGAAGCTACACAAATTTGGACTGGAAATAAGGTGTAAATTTGTCATAGAGAGTAATTATCTATTGGAAGGTTTTGCCCAGTGTCACAGTGAAATTATCCATCACTGACAACTTTTAGATTGTACAGTTATACTCCAGAAATGCTTTTGCAGAAGTTCTCTGGCCTGTGCTTTACAGGATACCAGACTAGATGATCACAGAGGTCTTTTCTGGTTGTGGAATCTATTGATCCTTCATCACATATGACCATATCATTGCCACCAACTCATGGACATAGCTAGCTGAAGCTGAACTGGGCAGTGGAAAGCATTGTGATGAGTTTGCAGCCACAGTACACTCTCCTTTAACTGACCTGCAATCGGTCAGTTCAGCCCCTAGTTTAGGAGTGCTCTTGAATTCCTCACAGATGCTAAGTTATCACATAGCAACATCCTCAATTAACACTTTCTTCCAGCTCCAGATGGCAGAAAGACTTCATCTCATTCTGGCAGATGGCGACCTGATCTCAGTTATTCATGCCTTCACCACCTCCTGTCTGGACTACAGCACTGAGACATATCTGGGCATGAAGCCTTTTTCACTTCAGAAACTTCAACTGGTATGAAACTCTGCAGCGCATCTCACTAACTCTGCATGCTGCGAACACATCAAATATTTTGTCTTTGCTCTCTGCACTGGCTTCCCACAAGATCTCAAGTCAATGTCAAGGCTTTTATTCTTAGTTCTGAAGTGTTCAGCAGCCTAGGCCCATGGTATTTAAAGCTCCAGGACAAAGGCTGTAGGCAACATGTCACCAATGCAGCCAACAGACCTTTCCAAGAGGTTAGCCCAACATTGTGGAACAAACTCCCACAACAATCGGAGACCATTACACACCTCATCATCTTCCAGCCCAAAAGAAAGGAGCATTCTTTGGACTTTCCTTCTCCAATATTAAAGGCATACCAGCCTACGCTTACATAACTTCCAACTCATGGGTGGACGGTAACATAGGCAAGGGAAGGCACAGCCTTCTCAAACCTGCCTACGTGCCCGACCACCTAAGGCTGGGGCCACCACAAGGGAAGGCTAGGCCACGGTGTGGCAGCCTGACTCTACCCAGTCACCAAGGAAGGCAGCCCAGCTCAGCAGCATGGCAGCCTGGCTCCCCACAGCGACCGGGGAAGGCTGTGGCCATGGCGCAGCGGTCCGGATCTGCCCAGCCACCAAAGAGGGATAGGGCCACGGTGCAGCAGCCCGGCTTTGCCAGGCCACCGGGGAGGGATAGGGCTGTTACGTGGCAGCCTGGCTACCCTCAGGCCACCACAGCACATATTTAGCATATTTCAATTAACAAATAAGGTGAGTAAAAATACATTAATATTTCATTTGAACTAAAAACAAGTCAGCAAAGTCAATTTTATTTCTTTGTGGTTCCCATGTAACCCATATGTAAATGAGGAACCAGCATCTTATGATCTCCATACTTGGAGGTAATTGGTTAGAAATGATCCCCACAATTGAAAAACATTAAAAATATATTTTTAAATGTGGTAAAGCTTCTGTGAGATATCTAACCTAAAATACGACATTAACAGAACTTTATGACTGTGATTTAAGCTCATAAAAGTCTGGACATTAATGTGTATGTACAGATTGGTTTTTTGCACTGAGGAATAGCAGCTTTTCTATGACACAAACACTTCCCTTTGTGGTTGATGATACAATAAGTAGAGCCCTGCACGGATAAAATATTTGTATCTGCACCTGCAAAAATGATTGGCGGTTATCCATATTGACATCTACAGATATTTGCAAATTTGCATGGTTCTAGAAACAAAATTTGTATCCGTTTCCACATCCATATCTGCAAAAATGAGCTAGGGATATCTGCATCTGTATTTGCGGATGTGAATACACCCAGGTATAAAGCAGATATCTGCAGGGCTCTAATGACAGGTAAGTATGTACCAGGTCTGAGCTCAGTTTGCAAGTGCAGGCTACTAGTGCTTTTAGGCTCTGACCCAGCAAAGCACACTTATGCAAATACTCAATTTTAATCACATGTGCAGTCCCAGTAACTTCAAGAGGACTACTCATATTCTTAAAGTTAAGCAGTTGCTTAAGTTTTTTACTGTTTCTCTCATCTTTCCTTTCCATGGCACCTGATACAAACAAGGTGTAACCTTGTTTAAGGTTTCCACAATTTAGAGGTCATACGTTAGAAAAGTGATTTTTGCATATGAAATTCATCCCATCACGATGAACAAGAGAGGATCTTAGCGTCAATACATTGTAATTGAACGATATTTTCCAAATCATAACAGGAAATATGTCCCAATGTGTGTACTTTAATAGCCACATTTTAGAGAGCTCAAAGATATTTAGCATCATTGCAAGACTAAGACCGTTACTTCAGTTTGCACAACCAGCATGTACATGTAACTAGGGATGTTAAAAAGCATTTATTCAGTAATTATTCAGGTAACTGAAAATTTCAGCGGTTATATGCTTACACATGGGGAGGAGCCAGCTTCTATGGAGCCACCTGGAGACCCCAAGAACATAAGAATGGCCATACTGGGTCAGACCAAAGGGCCATCTAGCCCAGTAGCCTGTGTGCCAACAGTGGCCAATACCAGATGCCACAGAGGGAGGGATCACAACAGGTAATCCTCATATGATCTCTCCCGTCACCCACTTCTGGAGGAACAGAGGCTAGGGACACCATCCTTACCCATCCTGGCTAATAGCCATTGATGGACCTAACCTCCATGAATCTATCTAGCGCTTTTTTTAAAACCCTGTTAAAGTTCCAGCCTTCATCGCACCCTCTGCTGCCTCTGTATCAAAGGTACTCGAGTCCATCGCCACACAGCATGTTTTCTAGTTCCTCTAATCATCCTCTGTCTCTTCTCTGAACCTTCCTTAATTTACCAATCAATATTCTTTGTGAATAGTAGGCACCCAAACTGGGCACAGTAGTGGAGCAGCCGTCATACCAGTGCCAAATACAGAGGTGAAATAACCTTGATACTTCTGCTCGAGCGTCCCCGTTTATGCATCCCAGGTTCCTGTTAGCCCTTCTGGAGACAATGCCACACCTGCAGCTCATGTTCAGCTGATTAATCACCATGACTGGCCATGAGGTAAATTGAGTTTGAGACCCTGGTATAGAGAGAGGGGAGGAGGTGGGGGATCACACGGAACCCTGGCAGAGTGGCAAACGGGGGACCTTTGTATGGGAAAGGGGATTTCATAGAGATCTTGTTATGGGGGCAAGGGAATAGAGGCACATAGAACCCCTCCCATGGGAACTGGAGAAGTAGAATGGGGGCATACAGAGCCATGGGAGATTCTGTAGTGAGAGCACAAAGGACTTCTGGTTGGCAGTTTGGGGAATGGGAGCATACCCTGACTCCTTTTGGCTGAGGGGTTGAAGACTGCACAGCTTTCTGCGTCACTCTGCAATATCCCCAGCAAGCCAGCCTGCCTAACAGGCAAGCCCCTGTGCTCTGCTTTCCCCCTCTGAGGGCAATGACCAGTCACTATCCATTACAAGTCACTATCCATTTTTTTCTAAACAAGCACCTTTATTCTTAACATAGAAGTAGGACAAAGAAAACATTTAAAGGTTCCTATTGGCATGGTAAAAGCTTTCAAGGTTGCCTATCAGTCTTATGGGGCCCAGGCAGGCCAAAGTCTTTCCAAGTATTTTGCAAGCATGGAGGCCCTCCTTCTGTCTGTTTCCTGGACAGTCTTTCTACACTGAATGGCCCTATATGTGTTGATCTCTGAGGAATACAGTTGGAACCAGCCTATGTGAACCCCCGTTCAGAGGCTGGTACCCTTACAAAGTAGGATTCAACTTCAACACTGTGCCTTCTGCACATAGGAGGTAGACTCATAGAATCATAGAACAGTAGAACTGGAAGGGACCTTGAGAGGTCGTTGAGTCCAGCCCCCTGCTCTCATGGCAGGGCCAAGCACTTTCTAAATCAGGGGTCAGCAACCTTTCAGAAGCAGCATGCTGAGATTTAACTTATTCACTTCTATTTATGGGTCTGTGTGCCGTCGATACTTTTTAAAGTCAATAATAGTCCTACTTACAACAGATCCATTAATAAATAATGATGCAAATAATACTGTTTTAGTAACACAGGATTTTTAAAAAATCGTTAAGATCAGAGTTTTAGAGATCTGCAACACTTCAAAAAAATCTGTTAAAAGAACCTTTATCTTTCTTACTTTGGGATACACAGGCTTAGTTCTTGGCTCCATCACAGACTTCTTGAGTGAGCTCAGATAAGCTCCCAAGGGTACATCTACATTACAGCTGAAGGTGTAAATTACAGCTCAAGAAGACATACACACACTACCTTTAGCTAAGCTAGGGCACTGAGAGGAGGTCTGCACTGCAGTTAAAACTCGCTGCTCTAAGGTGTGGAGCGCACACACCTCCTGATGGCACTAGTGTCTGAGTGAAACACTGAGCTGGTTGAAATTTGTAAAGCTTTATTTTTTTCTTTGAAGGAGCAGGAAAGGACTCTTTTCTAAAACAAAACTGTCTCATCCCAAACTTCAGAGGGGTAGCCGAGTTAGTCTGTAACAGGAACAACTTAAAAAACAACGAATAGTATAGTAGCACCTTAAAGACTAACAAAACATGTAGATGGTATCATGAGCTTTCATGTGCACAATCCACTTCTTTAGATGACAGAAGTGTTGGAAGTTGTTCTTGAATCTGGACTTCCAACACTCTGTGTGTTCCAATACTCTACAGGCCATCTACATGTGTGTTCTTTTTTTGTTTTTTCATGTGTTTGTGAGTGAGGGTTTTTTTTTTTCCTCCACTTCCCCTTTGTCCTCCCCCTCCCCTTCACGGAGTGTGTGCTGTGATTGGCAGGTGGAAACTGTTGGCTTCTAATTAAAGTTTAAATTCTAGAAGCCTCTGCTGATTGGCTGAGCCTGGGTAGGAGGAGGGATTTTCAGGCACTCCAGGGCTTTATAAGGCAGTGGGCAAGTGACCAAGGAGCTTGCGAACAGGTGAGTGCTAACAGGGAGTTTAGAGAGGGAGTTGGGAAGGACGTGAGGTTCTCTTGTCTTTCTTTTTAAATCCCTTCTCCAGGACAACAGCGATGGATGGTGATAGGTCTTCTGTTGTTACCTGCACAGCGTGTGCCATGTTTGTCTTCCTCCCAGAAGAAAGAACAGATTTCATCTGCACTAAGTGCAAGCTGGTCGCCATTTTGGAAGAAAAAATTAAGAGGACTGGAGGCCCAAGTGTCGACCCTACGCTCGATCAGAGAGGATGAAGATTTCCTCAATAGAAGGCAGCGTTTAATCCTTCAAGCACGGCAGGCAGAAGAGCCAGAGAGGGCAGTACGTGACCAAGAAGAGAACTGGCAGCATGTAACTTCTAGAAGGGGAAGAAGGCCAGCACGGGAATCCCCCAATGCTAAAGAGGTAAGTAATCGCTTTCAGGCTCTCTCCACAGGCTCTGCAGTGCTGAATGCTTTGGAAGGGACCTCACAAGGAAGACACCGGAAAGGAACACCATCTACTGGAAGGCATGGGATGTGTAGTCCTAGAGATGGGGATTCCACGGCCACCACCCCAAAAGAAAACGACGGGTGGTGGTGGTCTTGGACTCCCGTCTAAGAGGGACTGAGCCATCCATCTGCCGTCCGGACCTGGAATCTCAAGAGGTGTGCTGCTTACCGGGAGCTCGTATTCAGGATGTGACTGAGAGGCTTACCAAACTGATCAAACCTTCAGATCACTACCCCTTCCTGCTTCTCCACATGGGAACTAACGATACGGCCAAGAATGACCTTGAGCGGGTTACTGGCATTATGTAGCGCTGGGAAGAAAGATCCAAGAATTCGGAGCACAAGTGGAGTTCTTGTCCATCCTCCCTGTTGAAGGGAAAGGACTGGGCAGGGATTGTCAAATTGAGAACATAAATGCGTGGTTGTGCAGGTGGTGTCGCAGAGAGAGCTTTGGTTTCTTCAACCATGGGACTCTGTTCCAGGCACAAGGATTGTTAGGAAGAGATGGGATCCAGCTAACGAAGAGAGGAAGGAGCATCTACGTGGGCAGGCTTGCAAACCTAGTGAGGAGGGCTTTAAACTAGGTTCGTCGGGGGATGGTGACCAAAACCCTGAGGGGAGTGGGAAAGTCGGATCCCGGGAAGAAATGCAGAGAGGAATGAGCAAGAAAGGAGGACCCCTGATTCGAATGGAGAGGATAGGGCAATCAACTGGTTACTTGAGGTGTTTGTACACTAATGCGAGAAGCCTGAGCAACAAACAGGAAGAACTGGAGGCCCTGGCCCAGTCCAAGAAATATGATTTAATTGGGATAACAGAGACTTAGTTGGATGACTTGCATGACTGGAGCGCTGTCATGGAAGGGTATAGACTGTTCAGGAAGAACAGGCAGGGGAGAAAAGGAGAAGGAGTTGCACTATATGTAAGAGAGCACTATGATTGCTCTGAACTCCAGTATAAAGAGGGAGAAAAACCTGTTGAGAGTCTATGGGTTAAGTTTAAAGGACCAAACAACAGCAGTGATGTTGTGGTTGTTGTCTGCTACAGGCCACCGAATCAGGTGGATGAGGTAGATGAGGCTTTCTTTGGACAACTGAGAGAAGCTTCCAGATCGCAGGCCCTAGTTCTTGTGGGGGACTTTAATCACCCTGACGTCTGTTGGGAAACCAATACGGCAGTACACAGGCAATCCAGGAAGTTTTTGGATAATGTTGGGGATAACTTCTTGACACAAGTGCTGAAGGATCTTACCAGGGGCCGTGCACAGCTTGACCTTCTGCTCACAAACAGGGAGGAACTAATAGGGGAAGTAGAGGTGGGTGACAACCTGGGAAGCAGCGATCATGAGATGGTAGATTTCAGGATCCTGACCAAAGGAAGAAAAGAGAGTAGTAAAATACACACCTTGGACTTCAAAAAAGCAGATTTTGACTCCCTGAGAGACCTGATGGGCAGAATCCCCTGGGATGCTAACATGAAGGAGTCCAGGACAGCTGGCAGTATTTTAAAGAAGCCTTATTGAAGGCACAGAAAGAAACAATCCCGATGAGTAGCAAGAGAGGCAAACATGGTAGGAGACCGGATTGGCTTACAGGGGAAATCCTTGGTGAACTTAAGCACAAAAAGGAAGCTTACAAAAAGTGGAAACTTGGACAAATGACGAGGGAGGAGTTTAAATGTATAGCTCGAGAATGCCGGGGGGTTATCAGGAAGGCGAAAGCGCAAATGGAATTGCGACTGGCTAAGGATGTGAAGGATAACAAGAAAGGTTTCTACAGGCATGTTAACAAGAAGAAGGTGATCAGAGAGAGTGTGGGGCCCCTACTGGATGAAGGAGGTAACCTAGTGACAGATGATGTGGGGAAAGCTGAAGTACTCAACGCTTTCTTTTGCCTCTGTATTCACGGACAGGGTGGGCTCCCGGACTAATGCGCTAAGTGATGCAAGATGGGATGAAGATGGACAGCCCTTGGTGGGTAAAGAACAGGTTAGGAACTATTTAGAAAAGCTAAACGTACACAAATCTGTGGGTCCGGACTTAATGCATCCGAGGGTACTGAGGGAGTTGGCAAATGTAATTGAGGAGCCTTTGGCCATTATTTTTGAAAAGTCGTGGAGGTTGGAAGAAATCCCAGATGATTGGAAAAAGGCAAATGTAGTGCCCATCTTCACAAAAGGGAAGGATGATCCAGGGAACTATAGGCCGGTCAGTCTTACCTCGGTTCCTGGAAAAATCATGGAAGGGATCCTTAAGGAATCCATTTTGAGGCACTTGGAAGAGAGGAAAGTGATTAGAAATAGTCAGCATGGATTCACAAAGGGAAAGTCGTGTCTGACCAATTTGATTAGCTTCTATGATGAGGTAACTGGCTCTGTGGATGTGAGAAATTCAGTGGATGTGATATACCTTGACTTTAGCAAGGCTTTTGATACGGTCTCCCACAATATTCTTGCCAGCAAGTTAAGGGAATGTGGATTGGATAAATGGACTGTAAGATGGATAGAAAGATAGCTAGAAGGCCGGGCCCAGCGGGTAGTGATCAACGGCTCGATGTCAGGATGGCGGTCGGTTTCTAGCGGTGTGCCCCAAGGTTCAGTTCTAGGACCGGTTTTGTTCAATATCTTTATTAATGACCTGGATAAGTGAATGGATTGCACCCTCAGCAAGTTTGCGGATGACACTACGCTAGGGGGAGAGGTAGATACGCATGGGCAGAGATACGTCCAGAGTGACTTAGACAAATTGGAGGATTGGGCCACAAGAAATCTGAGGTTCAACAACGACAAATGCAGAGTCCTGCACTTGGGACGGAAGAATCCCAAGCATAGTTACAAGCTGGAGACCAACCACTTTAGTAGTTCTGCAAAAAAGGACCTGGGGGTTACAGTGGATGAGAAGCTGGATATGAGTCAACAGTGTGCCCTTGTAGCCAAGAAGGCTAATGGCATATTAGGTTGCATTAAGAGGAGCTTTGCCAGCAGATCCAGAGATGTTATTATTCCCCTTTATTTGGCTTTGGTGAGGCTACATCTGAGCAGTGTGTCCAGTTCTGGGCTCCCCACTACAAAAAGGATGTGGACGCATTGGAGAGGGTCCAGCGGAGGGCAACCAAAATGATTAGGGGGCTGGAGCATATGACTTATGAGGAGAGGCTGAGGGAGTTGGGTCTGTTTAGTCTGCAGAAGCGAAGAGTGAGGGGGGATTTGATAGCAGCCTTCAACTTCCTGAAGGGAGGTTCCAAAGAGGATGGAGAGAGGCTGTTCTCAGTAGTGACAGATGGCAGAACAAGGAGCAATGGTCTCAAGTTGTGGTGGGAGAGGTCCAGGTTAGATATTAAGAAAAACTATTTTACTAGGAGGGTAGTGAAGCACTGGAATGGGTTACCTAGGGAAGTAGTGGAGTCTCCATCCCTAGAGGTGTTTAAGTTTCAGCTTGACAAAGCCCTGGCTGGGTTGATTTAGTTGGGATTGGTTCTGCCTAGAGCAGGGGGCTGGACTTGATGACCTTCTGAGGTCTCTTCCAGCTCTATGATTCTACATGTTTTGTTAGTCTTTAAGGTGCTACTACGCTATTTGTTGTTTTTTAAGTTCATCCCAGACTGTCGACATTGTCAAAATGGTGATTCTTGTGTGAAAAGTGTCATGCCTATTCACTAACTCAAACTTCAAATAGTAATGAGAGGTAGCCGTGTCAATTTTTCCTTTTGTTTTAGCAAAATCAGACCATGTAGCACTTCAAAGGCTAACAAGATGGTTTAATAGGTGATGAGCTTTCGTGGGCCAGACCCACTTCCTAGGGAAAGCCCTAGGAAGTGGGTCTGGCCCACGAAAGCTCATCACCTATTAAACCATCTTGTTAGTCTTTGAAGTGCTACATAGTTCAAACTTCAAAGTCTTTTATAACTAGTTAGCACCAGTTTTTGGAGGGGCTTTTGGCAAAGGAAAAATTTCACTAACTTCCTGGGAGAGGACAGAGGGGAAATAGAAAAGATGTAGGACATTTTGAAAAAGGAGAAAAATAAAAAATGGGTCCATTTGGCTTGCTTTGAAATGAAAACAAATTCATGAGTGAATACTTTGTTTTTCCTCTCTGTGAAAGTATATCACCATATTTCAGCCAGTTCTTGTAACACAGGGAAAAAAATCACGAGTTCTGCTTTTGTTGACAATTCCCATCAGAGCCTTTACCTTTGTTTTTTAGATCTAGAACAAGATAGAGGTATTTGGGTGCCTGAAGAGGCAGATACATGCCTAACTTGCTTTGCACTCCAGAAAACCCCAGATGTCTAGCTCCCATTAAAAGTCAAATGAAAAGAATGCAATTCCCATTAGGCACCTATCTGTCTCTTTAGGACTATACTTTCAAAAAAGCTTCTTTCGAAAAAGAGCATCTAGACTGCAACCTCTTCTTTCGAAAAAGTGAGCCACTTTTTCAAAAGAGAGCACCCAGGCAGTCTGGATGCTCTCTTTCGAAAAAGTCCTGTTTGCATTTAAGAACGCCTTTTTTCGAAAGAGCACTTTCGAAAAAAGGCGTTCTTCCTCGTGAAATGAGGAGTACCGCCGTCAAAAGAAAAGCTGCGTTCTTTCGATTTAATTTCGAAGAATGTGGCTGTAGTCTAGATGCAGGTGAAGTGTTTTTGACAAAAGGCTACTTTTTTCGAAAAAACTCTGCAGTCTAGACACAGCCGAGGTGTTTGTAAATCTAAGCCATTGACACCTCCTTATCTTGCTGCTCCACTTCAAGTGAAACAGCTCCTTTTAGCAGCTGCTTAACAATGGCCCGCCCCCTGAAATCATTTGAACTCCCTGCCTGCGCAGGCTGGCTGTGAGGCTCAAGCAGCAGGGCAGGCTCCCTGCTGTGGGGCAGGGGTGAGGGATAGGACTGAGCTCCAGCCCACATGCCAGTGAAAATTGGCATGGCACATGTGCTGGAGGTTGCCGACCCCTATTCTAGATCATCCCTGTAGATGTCTGCCTAACCTGCTCTTGAATATCTCCAGTGATGGAGATTCCACAATCTCCCTGGGCAATATATTCCAGTGTTTAACCACCCTGACAGTTAGGAAGTTTTTCCTAATGTCCCTTGCTGCAATTTAAGCCCATTGCTTCTTGTCCTATCCTCAGAGGCTATGGAGAACAATTTTTCTCCCTCCTCCTTGTAACACTCTTTTAGATACTTGAAAACAGCTATCATGGTTTCTCCATGCAAGGTCTCCAGCTTTGGTCAATTCTTGCCTCTAAGCTTCTCATTAGCAGCTGAGTTACTGCTCTCAATTCAGGTCTCCTCCATCTGTGTCTAGGACAACTCTTAATTCTTCCTTCTCTCTCAGGGTCTGACTCCCCTGCCTTCCCTTTAGGGCCTGGTTGTCCTTATTGAAAAGTCTGACAGGGGTGGGGAGGCCAGCATCACACTGTGATAAGAATTCAGAACAGATTCTAAAGGAGACTAGCAACCTTACTGTGCTTTATATAAACTGGCTCCAGTGGATGTCAGCTATGTCACCTGTATTAATGAAGGCATAGGCTGTATGTTTCATGTTGTTTTGAATAGGACGGGGATTGTACCACTCAAATACCACAGAGGATTTATTGCCTTGTATGTCATAGTGAATCAATTAATGCATCAAAATGGTAGCAAATGACAGATTCAAAGAAAGGGGTTGTATTTCAAATCTTAGATTTAACCTTTAACAGTTTTAGTAGTTGGCTTGAGTTTGTAGTAATTTGGTACATGCCCATTACAAGGCATCCGTTACTCAGTTGAATTCAGGGAAATAGACTTCTTACCGCACACAGGTACAACAATACTGAAAATATCTTGAGATCAGAATTCAGAGGACTCCCTTTCTGTTTCTGGCCCAGACACTTCTTTAAAGTGTAGCCTCAGGCAAGTAACATCCTCTCTGCATAAATTCCCCATGTGAAGTGGATTAATAATACAGAAAACAATTTATCTGTCACAGGAGAATTGTGCAGATTAGTTCCCTCATAACATAATACAGGTGCTAAGCATCCTTATAAAAGCAGAACTGTATTTAGATCTGTCAGTGGTCAGAAATCAGCTTGCATTAAAGGAGGACACATTTCCCTTTTTGTAACTGAGGACCTAGAAAAAGCAGTATTTTTGAAGTTTTAGTGGACACAGAGCCTGATATTGGGAAGAATAATTGACAGCAAACTAAGTGTACTATTCTGTACACATGAAGGAACAAAAGTAGTACCTTTAATAATTGTCCTTTCACAGAGGTCATTTGTTTAACCATATTACAGATTTCATTAGAGTAGTGTTCTTTTTATAATCACTATTATTACATTATTGACTGAACACAGCCTAAGGCACTCAAAGTGAAGACCTATCTGGCTGTCATTTTTACTAAAAGGAATGGTTTTCTGTACTTAGTTATTTTTGTGAAATTCAGATTCTCTCTTAAAATGCATTATATACATCAGTAGAATTATGGGCTTTTGAAAAAGCAGTTGAGTATTATATAATTAAGAGTCAACTATATTCTTGTACAGGAACTGACAAAAGCCAGAATTAAATGTGAGATAGAGAGATGAAAGAACAAAAGAGGCAGATGACTTATATAAGCATTGCATTTTTTTAATGGTTGATTAGCAGTGTGTCTACACTTCAAAATAGAACAAAATATGTATTTTTATGAAAGCAAACTATTCATAACAAAATACAATTTTATAGGAGGTAGAATTACCTTATAATTTACCTAACAATCATTTATATACAGTATATCATTATAATGTGTGCCTATATATATATATCTATATATAGATATACACACACACACACACACAAACATACGCTACCTGGTGTGTGTATATGTCACATATACACAAGGCTATTGCATGTAAATTTTATTCAGTGATTTAAATAGCTGCATTCAACAGGGTTTATGTAACTACAGGGATTTTCATTATGACTATTTCCCTTTCAAAATGCGATGTAAAATTTTTGTTTCATAATATTAAATGATCATAGCTTCATTTGCTGCCCCATTTCCTATCCCAACACCTACCTGTACTTTTACTCAGATTAGTCCACTCAACGTTAACAATGTGGACTGGATGTTTAGCCAAATACTTCCTCTTCAGCTTTCTATAACTAGTGATAAGACTTGTAGCTGACAATTCTATGTATTTTATTTCTGCATTCTGAATCAAACTAATCATCCATTTCAGAATCAAATTAGTGCACTTTTTCAAAAGAACTTTCTTTTTTGCAGATATATGTACATGTTACCACCAACACACTTTCTCCCATAAATAGAGGAGAAATAGCTTTGTTATACAGGTTGAACCTCTTCAGTCCAGCACTCTCTGGTCTGGCAACATCCATATAGTCCAGCATGATTTTAATTAGCCAGATGTCCACTTATCATTGGTGCAGCCAAGTTTCCCATAGTCCCATGTTTGTTTACAGCTACCAGTCCTGGCTCTCGGTGTTCTGTGCTGTTATTTAGCTCTAATTTACCCATAACTGTCTTCTAAGAGCCCAGTAAGCAGTGGAAGTGTTGGTAATGTTGCTTGACAATACTGACCTCTAATGATTCAGCAAATTCTCTGGTTCGGCACCAGTCAGGTCCTGAGGGTGCCGGACTAGAGAGGTTAAACCTATAGTAAAGTACTACAAACTTCATCTGCTAACATTGTTTGAAATGCTTTCACCAAGTTTTATTCCTAATTAGCTCTAAATACATCTATAAGTTCAAGGTTTTCTTTACTATTGGTGAAATAAGTTTGGTGTAATAATTAATAGTTTAACTATATGTCTTAACTAGCTAATGAGTAAAGTCAAGAGCAAATGTCTATAAAAGATATTAATTTACTTGCAAACATTAATACAAATAGTTTTCTACTTTCATGTCCAAATCTATAGTAACATTTTTTGCCACCCAGGTTACACATCTGGTCATTGTTATAAAAAGGTGTGAAACACCTCCAAATTCAATGGAATTGTTCTGCTTCTGTCGGTTTTGAATTTGGCCTTTCTTTTCATTCACGGTTTAAATGAACAGCAGAAGTTTAATTCTGAATTATGTTTCATTTTAAAACTACTACAACACAAATAATAGGGTAGACCAAATAGTTCACACATTCCGCCATGCTGAAAGTAAAGAGCTAAAACATCCCTTTAAAATAAATCATCAGAGGGAAAACATTAGCAATATACCAGAATTATTAGCTATATTATTTTTTCATTCAAAGGGAGGACAGGACAGGAATGTAGAGTTTTCTCTAATCCACAGGTAGCTATTTTAAGTTCCTTTTAAGATGACCGCATGGAACATTACCAGTTGAAAAGGAAAACCTGATAATATACTACATTCTACTGATGCTACAACTAACTTCCTAATTAAGTTATATAAAGCAGATTAGTTGCCAATATAATTAAACTGAGCTTGTAGCAGTAACAGTGGACCCATAAAATCAAAATAAAAAATGGTTTTGTTCATAAAATGGTTTCATACATTGTAGATAAACCTTAAATATATATTTAAAAATACATATTTTTGGTAGCAAAGAAGTGAAGAAACCTAAATCAAAATATATTCTAATTTTTACATAATTATATATATATATATATTCAGTTTACCAAAATATTCCTTTTCTTAATACATACATATTGTAACACTGTATACACAAATGTAATTATAAATGTATTATTGAAATCCATTAGAAATATCCTCACATCAACATTAAAATTTTTCATTGTATACAAAAATCATTGCAATTTTCATAATGTTAACTTCAGTGCATTTGCAGTAGTTTTTAAACCAGAAATCTCTGGTGCTCAAAGTTGCTCCTTGATGTCTAAGTTTTTAATGTTTTAATTTATCTAAGGATGAAGACTTCTCCTCTCAGTGAGCAATTTCTTCCCCTCAACATTGTTCCTCCATGAAGAAATGGGATTTTAAGAGCTGGGCAGCTTTCATCGAAGCAGCAAGCCTTTAGTACTGAACATGTTCAGACTGAAGGGACTGTGCAGAGGAGAAACAGAAACTGGTATTAAAATTCAGTTTCAGAGAAGTCACTTTAAACCACACACAGAATCTGTACCTTCAAATCCAGAAAATTTATTTCTATGAGAAAAAAAAGATTAATCCATAGAGGAAAACAGGAATATTCCATAGTTTGCTCTACATAGACAAAAAATAATGTATATTTTGTACTACAGTACAGCAAATTCTTGAAAATCAGGCAAATGCTCTATAAAATAGATGCATCTTTTCTAAATGCAGATTTATATTTACTAGCTTTCCTTAGTTTATGCTGAAGTGTCAGGAAACAGAATTACTTTTAAATGTTTTTACGTACCAAGAGATACTGTTTGTGAGTAACTGGTACAAAAAATTCTTTAAAGATGGAACTGGAATTGTGTTTTTATATAATTCACTACATTTCAATTCAATTATTTCTAATCCAGATATTTCTAGGAATAGTTTTTTTAAAATGAAAAGCTTATGAAATTCAAATCCAAAATACACAAGCAATATAATACCCTTAAAACTGAGCTGAACAGAAAAAAATTTGATTGCAGTTAGTGTAATTTAAATGTTTTCATTCTCTCTCAAACAATGGGAATGAAAATGCTACTAAAATATACAATGCACTCTAGAGATTTTTATTCAGATAACACAGGAAACATGTAAGATATGGGTAATTACTGTGAAAGGAAGCAAGAAAGTGGCACATAATTAAATACACTGGAACATTCCAGAGATAATTAACAAAAAGAAAAAAAACTAAAGAGAAATGAATGTGCACAGTTATTGCAAGCAGTTAACTTGGAATAGCAGATAGAAAATTAGTACAGCTAAGAGGAAAGCATGATGGCCTTTATTGGTTGGTTTATCTGTAACTGATTAACCATAATATTTAACAACTATTTTATCAGTTAGTAATGAATATAACTTTTTAATATAAAGGATTGTAAAATTCAGATTGACACAGTGTTCACTGTATTCTGTCTGTACGTCTTCCAGTAAGGATATGATCTGTATCACGGTTCTGTTAGAGCAGTAGCTATGTAATTAATGCACATCTGTAAATATTTACCAATTCTAATGAAATTGTTTTGATGAATTAAAAATAACTTTTATGTTGAAGGTTCATCACAATTCCATTAGCATATATTTAAAAAAAAATAAGTATATACAAACTATATCAAAATATACTTAGGTAGCAATGCAATAAGATTGCAGAGGACTGTTGGGAACAGAACTCAGCTTTTTCCAATGTGCACTCCAAGGAAACTAGGATTCTCAGAGATTTATCAAAAGGCTGATTAAAAATGGTTTTAAAAAATGAATAAGCACAATTAATTCATCCATAAGCTAAATTATCGTCCACAATAGAGCTAATTAAAAAATAGTTAGCCTCTCCCCAGCAACTGAATTTTTAAGAAACATTTGAGCAAACCTATATATCTGTTCAAAAACACATACTTTTATGATTGATTTTGATTATCACAGATATAACCCTAAGATATCTGGCACAGCTTGGATGTTTCTGACAGCATCTAAGTGCTTTCTTTCATCTATACAAAACCACTCTCTGTATACATTTTTGAACAGGTTTGAAGTAGCAAAGCTTTTGTAATCATAGAATACTAGAACTGGAAGGGACCTCGAGAGGTCATCCCCTGCCCCCATGGCAGGACCAAATACTGTCTAGACCATCCCTGATAGACATTTCTCTAGCCTACTCTTAAATATCTCCAGAGATGGGGATTCCACAACCTTCCTGGGCAATTTATTCCAGTGTTTAACTACCCTGACAGTTAGGAACTTTTTCCTAATGCCCAACCTAAACCGCCCTTGCTGCAGTTTAAGCCCATTGCTTCTTGTTCCATCCTCAGAGGCCAAGATGAACAAGTTTTCTCCCTCCTCCTTATGACACCCTTTTAGATACCTGAAAACGGCTATCATGTCCCCCCTCAGTCTTCTCTTTTCTAAACTAAACAAACCCAATTCTTTCATCCTTCCTTCATAGATCATGTTCTCTAGAACTTTAATCATTCTTGTTGCTCTTCTCTGGACCCTCTCCAATTTCTCCACATCTTTCTTGAAATGCGGTGCCCAGAACTGGACACAATACTCCAACTAAGGCCTAACCAGTGCAGAGTACAGCGGAAGAATGACTTCTTGTGTCTTGCTCACAACACACCTATTAATGGATCCCAGAATCACGTTTGCTTTTTTTGCAACAGCATCACACTGCTGACTCATATTCAGCTTGTGGTCCACTATAACCCCTAGATCCTTTTCTGTCGTACTCCTTCCTAGACAGTCGCTTCCCATTCTGTATGTGTGAAACTGATTGTTCCTTCTTAAGTGGAGCACTTTACATTTGTCTTTATTAAACTTCATCCTGTTTACCTCAGACCATTTCTCCAATTTGTCCAGATCATTTTGAATTATGACTCTATCCTCCAGAGCAGTCTCAACCCCTCCCAGCTTGGTATCATCTGCAAACTTAATAAGCGTACTTTCTATGCCAATATCTAAATCGTTGATGAAGATACTGAACAGAGAGACAGTCCCAAAACAGACCCCTGCGGAACTCCACTTGTTATACCTTTCCAGCAGGATTGTGAACCATTAATAACTACTCTCTGAGTACGGTTATCCAGCCAGTTATGCACCCACCTTATAGTAGCTCCATCTAAGTTGTATTTGCCTAGTTTATTGATAAGAATATCATGCGAGACCATATCAAACGCCTTACTAAAGTCTAGGTATACCACATCCACCGCTTCTCCCTTATCCACAAGACTCGTTATCCTATCAGAGAAAGCTATCAGATTGGTTTGACACGATTTATTCTTTACAAATCCATGCTGGCTGTTCCCATTCACCTTGCCACCTTCCAAATGTTTACAGATGATTTCCTTAATTACTTACTCCATTATCTTCCCTGGCACAGAAATTAAACTAACTGGTCTGTAGTTTCCTGGGTTGTTCTTATTTCCCTTTTTATAAATAGGCACTATATTTGCCTTTTTCCAGTCTTCTAGAATCTCTCCTGTCTCCCATGATTTTATAAAGTTGATAGCTAGAGGCTCAGATATAATGAATATATTCAAATTGAAGGGATTATGTCTTTATAGATGAGAGTAAACATATAAAGACAGGTACTTGTTAAAGAAAGAAAAGACAGAAAGAGGCTTTAAAATTACAAAATACTTTACTACAGGCTGCACCTCTGTAAACAGGGACACTCTTGTCCAGCAACATCCATGATCTCTCAGGACCATGGATGTTCCAGGGTCAGAGTCCTGCCGTGCTGTGTGAGACAAGAGAGCCTGGTGTGTTGAACTGGGCTCCCCTCGGGGAGCCTGGAAGCCGATTTGGGTAGCATGGCAGGACCCGCTGCAGGGCAGCCTGAAAGGACGTCCCCTAATCCGGCAAAATCCCTCATCCGGGACTAATCAGGTCCCTAGGGTGCTGAACCAGGGAGGTCCAACCTATACAGATTTTAGGACCACAATTTAAACTTAAAACCTGCCCCATGATTATTATCCCTGTTAAGAAAATCAGTAAGACAATCCATTACATTATAGAATTGATGTTGAAGGGTGTTTATTTCTTTTTTAACAACAAATACTTAATATTTCTCCTGGTCTTATCTCTAAGATATTTTTAAAAACATTCTATAATGACTGAAATGTAGTTCATATGGAATGGTAACAGTTTTTGCAGTGATCTCTTAAAAACTAAATTCAAAGTAGTGCTGCCTAACAACCGGAAATCTAAAAAATTAGTTGGACATTTTATAATGGTGGATGATACTGGAATCACAATTTAAGTAACATTTTACTTCTGAGATTTTGTTATTAGAAGCTCTGTACTTTATCAGAATGGAACATCAGGATGTGAAAGATAAAAATCCATAGCAACATATCAAAAAGATGACCAATATGCATATAGCACATGTACAGAGAGATTCAAACATTGATCCCTTATTTTGGTTTGTCTTTTAAATGCTTGTCACATATGGGATAGGAGATTCTGTCTTGTGACGTACACTGTTTTCAGCATCTCCGCCTCCTTAATCATCTCTACTTAATAGCAATAAAGGATCCTCCTCCCACTGTTCTAAATACATTTTTAAGCACAGTGAAAAACTAAATTGATTTTAAAGAATGGTAATTTCCTCTTGCATACAGTATCATTTGGCCATGATAACAAGCCATTCAGTTCTTTGTAGATTAAATCTTGCTGCCATTAACCCCAATATACTAACTATTAGAATGTTTTGGATCTTATAATACAAACCTTGTTTCTTGCTTGTAGACTGGATTTATTTTTTTGACTTCTTGAGTTTACATTTTTAGATCTGTGTACATGTGCACTGTACTTAGGACCCACCAAACTGAATTTTGTTATTACTAATTTTTACACTTTCTGAAACATACCCTGGAATTATCTGGCTTTTACAAAACTTAGAAATTATCTATTTTGAAGAAAAATAGAATTTAAAATGGGAAAAATAAAGAGTTAATAAAAAGTGTTTTTCTTACTGAACATGACTAAGTAGTAAAAGTAAATCAAGTAATAAAAATAAGCAAATTAAATTAAAAGGGATATTTTAAAAAAGGATAACTGTATGATCTCATGGGAGCTTTCTTAAAGCACCCTGGTGTAGTCTGATGCAATATGCAACTTGATATTTTATGTCTCAACATCAGAGCAGGGCTTGTCTATATATTGATTACAATGGCCTTCATGCACACTAGAAGGGGGTGTACATTTTAATTCACACCAGTGTGTTCTGTACTAATTTGCCCATGTGGATCCTGCTTGTGAGTTCTAAAAGCTCCCTACTATGCATTAACATAGTCCTGTATCAAAGAGTACTACTTTAGTGCACACTAGAGAACGTTTACCGTGCACCAGCAGGGTCCACATGAGCCAGTTAGTGCAAGACCTTCTGGTGCATATTAACATGCATAGCTCACTGGTGGATACTAAGGCACTGTGGGTACGTCTACACTGCCTGGCTATTTCAAAATAGCACGTCTACACTTCAGGGAAGCCTCAAAATTAGTCCGAAGCAGGCTTCCCTAATGTGGATGTGCTATCTCGATTTAGAGCCTGATGAGGCACTGGTGAGGAATAACTGGGGAGTCCCAGGTGGCTGGGCAAGGTCACCATTTTGGAAGAGCAGAGGGGCGGGGGAGTACCGGGATGCAGCTTGTTTTTCTTTTCAGTCCCTTGACTATTAGGGAGCAAGGGGAAAGTACTCGTATTCTGTGAATTACTCCTCTGCCCCCTCCCTTCACCAGCCAGGAGTAAGAGGCATACACATAAGCCGTGTACTTTCTCCTTGCTCCCTGACTGTCAGAGAATCAGGAAGAAAAGGAAGCCGTGTCCTAATATGCACGGCTGATGCAAACGGCACCCTTGGTGCTAGGGAAAGCCTCTACTGGCTGTGGAGCTTCTGGGCGGAGTATGGAGCTCAAAGTGGCAGTAGGGCTGCTGGGGCGAGCCCCTGGCAGCGGCAGAGCTGCTGGGCGAAGCATGGAACCCTGGGAGTCAGCGGAAGCCGCTGAAGGAAGCGTGGAGCTCTCCCAGGTGACAATAGAGCCACACGGGGAAAAGTGGAGCCCCCTATGGGGAGAGCAGAACCCCATGTGGCAGCAGGGCAGCCAGGAGGAAAAGCAGAACCCTGAAACACTGTCCTCCCCTGGTCCTGCAAATTCTCTGGTCAGGGACCAGTCAAGTCCTGAGGGTGCCAGACCAGGGAGGTTCAACCTGTACAGAGTTACAACAAAGTAACAGGTTTCATGTCACACAGAATGCAAAACAAACTTTATCCAACAAACCTAACTGCATTTGTTGGTGAGATTACAAATGTAGCTGATAAAAAAAAAACACAGTTGTAACATACTTTGACTTTTGTAAGGCATTTGACTTAGTATTGAATTAAAAATTAGCTCTCTACAATAGCAAAAAAGGATATGTCAAATGGATCAGTAACAGGCTAACAGTTCTCAAATGTAGGTACCAACGGGGAATCATCATTGAATGGGGAGGCTTCAAGTGGGGTTCCATAGGAATCAACATATTAGGTCTGATGCTATTCAACCTTTTCACCTGGAAGTAACTTTAAAATCACTGATGATCAAATTTGCAAACAACTCTAAGATTGGTGAAAAGGTTGTGGATGATAATAGGACACTAATGTAGAGCTATCTGAATTGCTTGGTAAACTAGATACATTTAAAAAGTTTTAATATAAACAATGCAAAAAGCTAAACACCTAGGAACAAGGAAGCGGGGACTGGATCACGGAAAGCAGTGACGATGAGTTAGAGGTCATAGTGGACAGGCAACTCAACATTAGCTTCCAGTGCGAAGTACCAAAAACAACTAATGCGGTCCTTGAATGCATTACAAGGGGAGTAAGGACGTAATTTTACCTCTATCTGACACTGAATAGACTGATGCTGAAAAAAATGTATAGTTCTAATATCCACATTTTACTGTACAAAGGATGTTAAAAACTTGGAGAGGGTCCAGAAAAAAACATAATACCAAGCTGAAGGTTGGAGAAAGCACCTTACCATTATAATGAGGGACTTAAAAAGCTTAATTTGTTTAGTTTATCAAAAAGAAGATTGAGAGAGGAGATGATTACAGCACATAAGAATTCCCACAAGAAAAAATACTGACACTTTAATTTAGTGGAGAAAAGCATAACAATAGCAGTGGCTGGAAGCTGAATTTCAGATGGATTTCTAATTTGAATTTGACACAGTTCTTAATGGTGAAGGTGGTTAACCCATGGAACAAACTCCCATTAATCAAAACTGGATGCCTTTCTGGAACACATGCTTCAGTCAAACACTTTATTGAAATCAATATAGGGTTACTGGGATATGCAGGAATGGCTTCTTCTGGCCTTTTCCTGCAACTGTAACACAGATGATAATTC
Organism: Pelodiscus sinensis; assembly: GCF_052426305.1. Classification (NCBI taxonomy): domain Eukaryota; kingdom Metazoa; phylum Chordata; order Testudines; family Trionychidae; genus Pelodiscus; species Pelodiscus sinensis. The sequence continues at coordinate 41,429,384 of NC_143060.1, forward strand.
ATCTGATGATGCATAAATTAAAAGAGAATCCAGCTCTCTCCCTTGTTTTGTGACTGTTTTGCAGGACTGACAAGATCACAAGGAGTGAAAAACGTATTTTAGTCAGAAAAGTAAGCCAATACAGAATAAAGAGAGACAACAAACATTTGTGGTGTAGGAAGGTGACAATTTCAGAATCCCTTTTTGACTACAACCATTCTTAAAGTTACTAGGCCATTGCACTGAAATCAGACAAACTATTGCTATTTCACAGGTGTTTTCCTTCACTGCTCCCTATTTACAGGAACAATGGAAAAAAACTCTATTCACAACTAACTAGACACTACTGAAAAGATTACAGCTTTTGCACTTAAAAAGTTCACATCGTATTTGGCTATGTACACCTCTGTTCCTTACTAGTGAATGATAATTAGAATGTGAACTATTGAAAGATTACATCATTCTAGCTGAGAGAACTCTACTGAGTCATATAGGTGTCTGATGAGAAGATAAAAAACTGAGTGTTTTAAAACAGGACAATTACATATCCTAGACAACACCTCCCCCTTCTTCTCAAAGGTTCTCTGCCTCACCAGGCAACTTCCTAGATTGCGTAAATAAACTCTCTTTAGACCCAGTCATCTGGGTCTCATGATCATATGCAGATTAAAATAAACAATTCTCTCCTCTCTACCCTGATTTCTCAGCACTTGCATGTGGAAAAAACAGCATCTCCACCTTTATCTAAGCTAGTGGTCCCCAAACGTTTTACCTCACACTTCCTCTTACCCCAGTCCACCCCTTCCCGTGGAGTCAGGAGCAGGGCCATGGCTCCAGGACGGGGGGATGTGGAAAGGGGTAAGGAGGCTGAACCTGGAGCCACTGCTGGGTGAGGGAACAGAGTCTTGGCTATAGGCCTAGGTGTGGCCAGATGGGACCCAGGTGAGGGGCCAGCAGCTGGGCCAGGTGTGGAGCTAGATAGTACTCCATCCCTGCTCCTTATGGGGGCTGGCTTGAGTCCCAGCTGTGTCTTCCCCAAACAACTGTCCCATGCTCCCCTATATGGGTGTGACTGAAGAGCTCTGATCTAAGCCAAGGCAACCCGTACTCTATTATGGCTGTTCACCTTTCTCTTTTGGGTTCTCTCAGAAAATGAAAAACAGCTGGCTGGCTGAGAGTAGTACCCTACTATCATTCTTTGGTCAGGTAGTATTCAATTACCTCTCTCAGCTATTTTATTCATCTGTGCCTAAATTTTCCTTCTGAGTTAAAGTCTTCCCCATTAAAGCCATTTTTGAACCCCAGTAATGAAACTAAAAGCTAGACTTTAACAACAGGAGTATGACACTAAACAAAAGGAATTTGTTTATAGACTACAGGCAGTCCCCGAGTTATGTGGATCTGACTTAAGTCGGATCCCTACATACGAACGGGGCTTTTCCCGCCGCGGAGGATGCGGGTGGCGGGACTGCCCAGACGCGCTGTGGTCCCGCCGCCTGCGTCCTCCGTGGCAAGAAAAGCTGCTCCACGTCTCCCTGGTCTGCTGCACCCCCCCCCCCCCCCCCAGCAGACCAGGGAGACGCGGAACAAAGCTGCGGAGGACGCGGGCGGCGGGAGCGCGGCGCCTCTCGGCGGTCCCGCCGCCCGCGTCTCCCTGGTCTGCTGGGGGGGGGGGGGGCAGCTAGTGCACCACCCCCCCCCCCCACCAGCAGAGCAGACTTTTCTTGTCGATGCCTAGGGTAGAGCAGCTGGGGCACTGCTGGGTTGGTCCCGCAGCGCCGCTCTTCGGCGCTACTGGACCAACCCGGCAGCACCCCAGCTGCTCTGCCCCAGGCATCCCCAAGTCAGCCGCTGCTGAAACTGACCAGCGGCTGACTACAGGAAGCCCGAGTCAGAGCTACTCCTGTAGTCAGCCGCTGGTCAGTTTCAGCAGCGGCTGGGGTGCTGCCGGGTTGGTCCCTGCAGCGCCGAGGTGCGGCGCTGCGGGGACCTACCCGGCAGCGCCCCAGCTGCTCTGTCCCAGGCGTCCAGATTCAGCCGCTGTTGAAACTGATCAGCGGCTGATTCCAGGAATCCCGGGGCAGAGCAGCTCTGCCTCGGGCTTCCTGTAGTCAGCCGCTGGTCAGTTTCACCAGTGGCTGAATCTGGACGCCAGTTCCGACTTACATACAAATTCAACTTAAGAACAAACCTACAGTCCCTATCTTGTACGTAACCCGGGGACTGCCTGTACACACAAAAATTATAAAATAAAACACAGTGAAGTGGCCAAATAATAAGATCAATAATCCACCAAACCACCATATAAATGGAAAGAAAACATAACCACTTGGTAAGGTACAGCAAAAGTGCACACACAAACATCCAGGATTAGTGGACTCACGACAATTGATGATCTGTTATCCAATAGATGGTAATCATTAAGGTCTCAGTATTTGAACTTCCTTAAATTCTTTTCAACTGTTCCAACCTTAACTGCAGGCTGTCCCTTAAGCAGACTAGTACTATTTTGAAGTTTAAATATTAAGACTTTGATAATTACCATCAATGGATAACATATCAAATTTCATGGTGAAGTTCTTTGAAGACATGCTGCTATGTTCTACCTAAGCTGAAATCTATGAGTAGTTTTCAAAGAAAAGCTCCAACAACGTACATTACAGTATGTCAGCCTAGAGATCAAAGAGACCTGAATCACTGTGGTATATCTAGGGTCAGAAGGAAGGCTGCCATTGCAGAATAGATTGGTAATGAAAAAAGTCATTTTTGATCACTATAAAAATTGATCTTCCATGTTCAAATTCTCATAAAATGATACCAGAGTTCAAAACACATCAACCTGCCTATAGCAAACATAATAAATGGATAAAACGGTCACTAAATAAATGAAATCTTCTTGATATTTTCATCATTCCATTAACAATACTTCAGTGTTGGCCCTCAAACAGCTATTTTATCTCTACTCCACAATCTGGAGCCAAACAGAAAAGAGAGAGAACTGAAGACCTCTGCAGTGACAGTAATACTTTACAGATCAATGACACTATGTTACATGCTCAGCTATCTAAATGGCTAAATACATACTCCTTTAACAACAATGGGGACAAAATTGACTTTGTGGGACTTCAAATGGAAAAGACACTTGTACATGTTGAGTAATTCCTCCATGAATGACTGAAAACTAGCAATCACTGCTTTCAATTTTTTTCAAATGGAAGACTGTATCTACCACAGTTGTTTGGCTTTGTATTAACAAAAAGTATTGATTAATAAAAAATAAATGGGCTGTAGTCCATAATTAAGCTGTTAAAAATATAAAAAATGGTCCTGTCCAAAATATCTCAGGGAAAAGTGTTTACACTGTACCTTGGTCTCTCCGATTGAAAAGGAAGACTATTGCAAGGTCTCCACTGAAAATGCTAGTGTTCTAATGCCAAGATTACAAATCTAGTAGATGTTGACATGGGTTTGAGAGCTGATCTCAACAATTACAGTTGTGCATGGGAAGATGTGTAGAACACAAATCACACAAAGCTAAGAACAATATCAATATCTTAAAACACAGCTGGAAACAAACAGGAATTGGGTTCTTTGGTACACTGGAAAAATTGTTCAAAGGCCAATTGGACCATACTAAATCATTGCATTCTGCATCAGCTGCAGTTTCCAAATGCCTTTCAGAGTTAAACCCAGGTACAACATGATACATTTCGAAGGCCATGAAGGAGAGTTTTTGAGGCAATGTGCACAAAAGGAAAATGGTCACAAGAAGGTTTCAATGGGCACTTATAAGCATAAAGATTATAAAAGAAGAGAAAACATTCATTGCATGCTCAAATAGTGAAATAAGTGACTTAATATTCTGAGGAAAAATTTGTTGGCTATGACTAACAAACTGTGATCTTTTAATATCTAAAATGATCTTTATTCTGAGGGTTTAAACACACCCAGTGTTTATTAACAAATAATGCATGAAAGAAACAAATCTGTTGGTCTGTAAGGTGCTACAGTACTCCTTGTTGTTAATGTACAGTGAGTTCACTACTATATCAGTGGACCTCTCTACGGGTATTTTACAGCAAGAAAGAAAAAGCATTTATATCTTTCTACTCATTCTCAAGTCTTTCCTCCCTCAAAAGTAAAACAGTGTTATAAAACCATGAAAAATAGAAGGTGGACTCTTAGGGCTGGCATACTACCTTTAACTATTGAACTCAGAGTTTGGAAATGAAGATATTTCAACGGCGACTATTTAAAAAATTGATTTTACTCATACTTATTTTCAATTCAGTGTGATATATACAAAGCAGTTTCTCTAATCCTATATTACATATAACTTTTAGAATTCCGATATATAACAAACGATTTGAAATGGAAAAAAACCCCAGATCAGGAGCTGTAATCATGATAGGTACTTTTATAAACTGTCCACTTTCATGACACCTTTCTCTGAGTCAAATTCTGGAGAGGCAAAGAGGAAGCAGCTCAAAGAACATTAGAAATAGACAAAGGTGCTATATACATTCAGGAAATTTTAAAAGGTAAGGGATTAAAAAGTTGCTTTGAAATTAAGAGATTTTTGTGATAGTTTTGGCTGAGGAAGCAAGGTAGATAAGTTTCTGTCAGATCCCTGAGAGGGCTGTTGTGGCTGTGAACTTACAGGAATTGAACGACTCAGGTATCGTGCTGGAGTAGCAGTTAACCCAGTAAAGGAGGGATGGTAGATGCTGTAGTCATCATCTGTCCCGGTGCGGAGAGAACTGGCATGACTGTTGAGGTTGGTGCCATTATTGCTGCTTCTGTTGTATAGGTTGTTGTTCAGCTCATGGTAATTTCTGACAGGCAGCTGCAAGCTGCCATTCAAATGACTGGAGATTTGGTTTACAGAAAAACCTGTCCTAGAGGATGCTGACGTCATTTTGCTCTCTGTGTCATCTGAGGCGGCATACAGGTTCCCTAGAGAATTGGCTAGCCTGGAGTTTACGGAAACGCTGAGTGGAAAACATGTGGGAAAAAATACATGCAATGTATATACATGTGAAGATTTCACACTCACACACCACATTTAAAGACATTGGGGGAAAATGACAAGGACCATTCTGACACACATAAACGGTAGCAGCACACAGCTTTATTTTCTCTTTGAAATAATGCAAATCCAAGTTCTATAAAAATTGCATCTCAAAAGTAGTAATATAAGACAAGCCAAAGTAGCCAAAAAGCTATTTAATGAATATTCACAGAGTAAAAATAAGGTGCCTTAAGTTCACTAAAGCATTTACTTGAGCTAATACAACACCTCATTTTATCTTAATGAATATTCATTATGACCAGAAGTTATGTCAAAATCCATCAACCATTGCAAGTTTCATTTAACATTCAACATTATTCAGAATAGCAGAAATATTTAAGTTATTACCTAATGGCAACAAATAGAAAGTTGATAACAGGGACATGTGGTTTCTCACATAACTGTTTTCTTGAGATGAACAGAATTTTATATGTTTTGGGAGTGTTCCCACTAATTTATATTCAATCTCAAACATGAATGACAAATGTATAAAGCAAGCACAATGGCCTACTTCATACTTTGTCATGTGACTTTACAGAAAGTGACATAACCCTCCCTTACATCACCCAGAAAGCCTCATACAGATAAAAGAATGTACCTTTTTAAATTAGATCCTAAGGATGTAGGGCTTTTGCTTATTCTCTTTGCAGAGGGTGAAACAGCTACTGACACCTTGGAGGACTTCAAAGGAGACATGGACCCTTGTATACTACTTGAACTATTCAACCTGAAAAAGTGCAAAGCTTTAATAGGGAGCAAAATTATATTACTCAAATGTGAACATCAGAAATAAAATTACTTTAAACACCTGAGCCAAGATTTTTCAGAGGTGGTTTCTAAATCTATATAGGAACTTAATTAGGAGCTCAGCAGTTCCCATTCACATCAGTTTTGAAAAATCCCAATTTAAAAAAAAAACTTGGCTCTGCTTTGCTTCTATTGATGCATTTTTGGTAATAATATCTAGACACATTAAAAAAACCAGAATGAAGATAATTATATATATTAAATGATCACAGCTTGTAAGGTTTGGTTAAAACCTTCTTCATCATGCTAAAATTTTGAAACAGCAATTGCCAATTTAAAATTGAATATCTGAAGCTTATAAAGTTCATTTCCCCCCCTAAATTCTGCTTTTCATTCTTGTTTTTAGTGCTGAGCACCACTCTTGAAATCATGTCCAAAAGTACGCAGCACCTTTCTTTTCTAGGACTGGGCTTTAAGTAATATATGTTTTAGTAATACCAAAAATATGGTGCAGTAGTACTTTTGGGCAAGTCCTAAAGCCTAGTGGCAATGCAATAGCTTCTCATTCTCATAGTTGATAAGTCAGTATGTTCGGTTGTTGAGGAAAGAAAGTGCTTTGTATTCTTAAAAGTTCCAATTGAAATAGCACGATAATAATGACTTTGGGTGGGAGCTTCTCTAAGTCCATGACAGGGAATCTCTGAGGTAGACAAAATCAAAGGAGGAGTAGTGGAGATCAACGCCCTCAAATATTATACATCTTAAAATCACAGTGGTGCTAATTGTAGCCAATATATTATTTTATTTACTAAATACTTTCCCCTAGATAGTACTATTTATGTAACTTACGGTATGTCTACACTACAAAGTTAATTCGAACTAACATACGTTAGTTCGAATTAACTTTGATAGGCGCTGCACATGCAAACCGCTAGTTCGAACTTAATTCGAACTAGCGGTGCGCTTAATTCGAACTAGGTAAACCTCATTCCATGAGGACTAACACCTAGTTCGAATTAACTAGCTCGAATTAAGGGCTGTGTAGCCACTTAATTCGAACTAGTGGGAGGCTAGCCCTCCCCAGCTTTCCCTGGTGGCCACTCTGGGCACCACCAGGGAAACTCTTCTGCCCCCCTCCCGGCCCCGGAGCCCTTAAAGGGGCACGGGCTGGCTACAGTGCCAGTGCCAGGTGCAAGCCTGCCAGCACCCAGCCAGCAGACCCTGCACCTGGCACGGCTCGAGCCAGCCACCCGCTGCCACCCAGCCCTCTGCCTCTTCCCGGGACCAGGCTGGCAGCTCCCGGGAGCCTGCCCGGGTCCGCAAGAGGCGGGCGCCCGCCTGGTCTAGTGAGACCCCCGACCCTGAGCCCTGAGCTTATAATGGCTGTACTGGGTCAGACCAAAGGTCCATCTAGCCCAGTAACCTGTCTGTCGACAGTGGCCAACACTAGGGACCCTGGAGGGGACGGACCGAAACAATGACCAAGCCATTTGTCTCATGCCATCCATCTCCAGCCTTCCACAAACTTGGGGCAGGGACACCATTTCTACCCCCTGGCTAATACCACTCCATGGACCCAACCTCCATGACTTTATCTCACTTCTCTTTAAACTCTGTTCTAGTTCTAGCCTTCACAGTCTCCTGCAGCAAGGAGTTCCACAAGTTGACTATTTGCTTTGAGAAGAAGAACTGTCTGTTATTAGTTTGAAGCCTGCTACCCATTCATTTCATTTGGTGTCCTCTAGTCCTTCTATTATGGGAACTAATGAAGAAATTTTCTTTATGCACCCTCTCCACACCACTCATGCTTTTATAGACCTCTATCCTATCCCCCCTCAGTCTCCTCTTTTCTAAGCTGAGAAGTCCCAGTCTCTTTAGCCTCTCTTCATATGGGACCTGTTCCAAACCCCTGATCATTTTAGTTGCCCTCCCCTCTCCCAGCCTCTCTCTTTCCCTCTCCCACCTCCTTTTCCCAGTCTCCCCGAGTTTTGTTCAATAAAGAGAGTTTCTATTTTTGAACACACGTGTCCTTTATTTTGTACATCAGGAAGGGGGGCTAAGGAGGGGTAAGTGGAAGGGGGTGAGGGAGGAATGGGGTACAAGCCCCCAATGGGGAAGACTGGGGTGGCTCTGCAGGCTCCTTGGGGACGAAGTTCTCCTGCAGCCCCTCGACTGACCCCCTCCCCCGGATGGCATCCTGCGGCAAGTGCAGCCGGGCTGATGGCCAAGTGCTGTGATGTGCTGAGTGTGGGCACTCAGGGCACTCCAAGCCAGGACTGCTTTGCAAGCGGGGAACCCCTGAGAACTGTCTGTCCGGGGTGGGAGTCGGGTTCCTTTAAGCACAGCCCTCGCCTAGCCTGAGATAGCAGCTCCACGCTCTAAGTCCTACTCTGATGGCCCGCCGGCACTGCTTCCGGCCATCCTTAACTTCGGTTCAGGGTTCACTCAATGTGGACATGCTAGTTCGAATTAGCAAAACGCTAATTCGAACTAGTTTTTAAGTCTGGATGCGCTAATTCAAATTAGCTTAGTTCGAATTAACCAATTCGAACTAAGTTAGTTCGAATTAGCACTGTAGTGTAGACATACCCTTAGATATCTGATGACAGGCACAATGGAAATAACAAAGTACTTGATATAATGATTTAAATTTATCTATTTATCTGTAGTACTATTTCTAATATGGTTCCATACTAACACCTCTTTTCATACTAAATTGTATTATCTTTAATGTGGGCACAAGGTTTGCAGAAATGTTTAACTATGATCCAATGTTGCTTCTAATCTTTTCCACTAATGTGCAGATTTCTTCCATCTATGCATGGAGTAAATTTTATGTGCAGCAATGCATGTGTGAATTTGCATCACTAGGAGAAACACTAACCTAGCTGTGGGTGTCTGCCAATCAGCTGGGTAGCACTGGAACTCTCCTGAGCTGCTGCACAAGTGCACAGCTTACAGAGACTACTGATCTGGTCCAAGTCACAAGTGAAATAGCTGCCTTCTAGTCTCTAAAACACATCTATCAGTTTCATAAAGCCACTATACATTTTATACGACATGCAGACTTTATTCAGGAAAGGAACCTTATAACATTAGAGTATTTTACAGGCAGTCCCCGACTTACGCGGATCCGACTTACGTCGGATCCGCACTTACGAACGGGGCTTTTCTTGTCCCGGAGCTCGCGGGCGGCGGGACCGCCCAGAGCGCAGCGGTCCCACCACCGCGTCCTCCAGGGCGAGAAAAGCTGCTCCGGGTCTCCCTGGTGTGCTGGGGGGGACTCCCCAGCACAGCAAGCAGACCCGAGCAAAGCCGCACAGGCAGCTTTGCTCCTTTGCCCCTGAGCAAAGCCGCACAGGCGGCGGGGTCCCCTGCCTCTGCGGCTTTGCTCGGGTCTCCCTGCTGTGCTGGGGGGAAACTCCCCCCCAGCACAGCAGGGAGACAGGAGCAAAGCCACAGAGGCGGCGGGACCTCTGCTCCTCCACGGCTTTGCTCGGGTCTCCCTGGTCTGCTGGAGGGGGAGGGGGCGCAGCTAGTGTGCCCCCCCCCCCCCCAGCAGACCAGGCTTTTGTTGCGGGATACCTGGGGTAGAGCAGCTGGGGTGCTGCCGCGTTGGTCCGGCGGGGACCTACCCGGCAGTGCCCCAGCTGTTCTGTTCCAGGAGTCCAGATTAAGCCGCTGTTGAAACTGATCAGCGGCTGATTCCAGGAAGCCGGGGGCAGAGCAACTCTGCCTAGGGCTTCCTGTAGTCAGCCGGCTATCGGTTTCAGCAGCGGCTGAATCTGGAGCCATTTCCGACTTACGTACAAATTCAACTTAAGAACAAACCTATAGTCTCTATCTTGTACGTAACCCGGGGTCTGTCTGTATTGCACAATTACTAGAAGATTAGCTCTGCTAATTAACCAATTTTTGCCTGTCCCTTAAATGGCCACTTAAAACAGTTTTCAGTATCATAAGCAGAAGTCTGACAAATTGCTACACACCAAACTCATGACAAGACAAAGCACTAAAATCTTAAATAGTATAGTAAATATTTAAACAAATGAAATTTAAATGAACTAAAATTTTTCTCACAAGTTTAACTAAATAAATACCTGAAAGGTTGTGATGTTGATCTGGTGTGCAATTTCATATCTTCCAGCCTACAGTAATTAAAGCAGTCATCACACAAAACATTATGAAAGCATAATTTCAATTTTTCTAATAAAGATATGAACAAAGACTATGATCTGGGCAATGTTATTATTTATGTGCTGCATACATAAACTAAGAAATGTTTCATATAAATTGTGAGATGCATCATAAAAATATATAATTTTAAAATTGTACTCTTGAAACATTGTTTTTCAACTAGATCAATCAAATCTACAATCAGCTGCCATCTCCTGTCCTACAGTACCAGCTTCATATATTAATAAGAAAATTCTGTGATAAAAAGCTGACTATCTAGGTACTTATACTCTCCTCCTCCTCATAGTATATAAACTTAAAGAACAGAAATAAAACCTCTATTCCTTTTTCACCTGTAATGGAAGCCTGCAAATGTTAAAAGATCATGTGTGTGTAAATCTGGGTGAGTTTACTATGGAAAAGTTACATGAAAGATAATGTTTGCATTTCCTTCTGGATGTTAGGAGTACTACTCATGATGTCTTCAGCTTTAAAAGACTTCTACTAGAAGTTGCACAATAAGTTTAAATAACGACTTTGGCATTAAACTTTTTTCACAGACAATGTTTTTACAGTTATATCTAAAAATAAGAACATTTTTGAGCAGAAGAGAATACTAAACATTTTTTGTTATGTGCCATTACTAAGCCACAGCAAAGCATTTTGGCTTCAACTGTTTACATTTTAAATAGCACTTGGTTTAACTGTTACCCTTAAAAGCTATCATTTAGTTATGGAAAAATATACTGCCAATTATTTTAATAGGAATGTCAACTTTTATATGTTGAGTTAAGTGTTAATTTACAATATAACAACAAATGACACTTTAGATTTTTTAGATGAAATTTTCAAAATTTTTATTTGAGCCTGATAGTACATGGTTATTTTGGTAGCAGCAAAAAGAAAGAGAAAGAAATGGAAAGGAATGTAAAAGAACAAAATATAAAATTGTCTGTATTATATCAATTCTTTCTGAGAAGACTTCTGGTATAACTAATAGAGGCTCAGGCATAGTAAAAATCTCTTTATTGCTGTACTGGTAGAGAGAATAATTCCAGCTCCACTCTTTAAAGTTTCCCCAGTTTTGCATCTCTTAGCTTTTAGAACTCCTACCATTTTTATCTTCTTTAAGTGTTCACATATGAGGAAGCAACCCTATCCACCTGCTGAAGGACAATATGTGGCATCTAGTTTGGTGCCTGCCACAACTCCCAAGGGTTCACTTTTGAGAAATATAAAATATTATCTTTCCAGTAATGAAAGGGTACTACATCCCAGTTCATAACAGGGAACAGGAAATTGAAATCCATTCTCCTATGTGTCTGCACAGAGAACTTCCATTAGACTACTCCTCTTTATCTAAAATGAATTTCTCCTTCTTGAAACATAGACACTGGTCTTTTACTTGGCTTAATTAAAATTCTGAAGGCTCATGTTAAATTGTATCAGTAAACTGTTACAGTTATGAAAGCTTTTACACCAGGAAGCAGTATCTGCCTCCCACAAATACAGTCCAACCAAACAGCAAGGATATCAGCTGCTAACATTAACCAATCTAAAAGGGTGGTTTTGTTTGATATTAGCATATGCTGCCTCTTGAGCTTTTGAAGGGCGGTGTGAACAAACTTGATAAACAAGTAAATCTGAAGAAGCTTTGAAAACAAAAGCTTAAGATTGCGCAAACAATTCTGGCAGAAAGCAGTGAACTTTATAGTTAATAACAAATCTGTATAAATTTAACGTTTATAGTGGGAAGAAAGTGAAGTTAGTATGGCGGACTAAGCACAAGACAAAGAGCTAGAAACTTGAACTCAACTATTAAATATTTATTGTTTGTATTACTATAGCATATAGGGCCCTTAACACCAGCTCAAAACCTAATGACTTCTGCAGTCTTAGGCAAGTAATTCACCCTCTCAGTTTCAGATTCCTCAGTGGAGCACCTAACTAACTCACTGTAAAGTTGGCAGTACTAATGTTTGTAAAGTAATCTAAAAATGATAAGGTCTACATATCATTACTTATAATAGGAAACAAACACACAGAGGAACATATGCTTGTCATAAAGAATTAATACACAAAGTATTTAATAATATAACAAATTGGAAGAGGGTTACCTCAGAGCACCAGTTGTAGCAGATCGAGGCTGTCTCTGACTTTTTAAGGCACGAAGTTTGTCTCCCTGTGTCATGCCATTCTTAGATTCCAATTCTGCACTGCCTTCGTTGTCATTCTAAAAGAAAGGGAAGGTGCATTCTTATAAAAATACAAAATCTTCAGAACAATCATCTTACTTCAGTGCCACAAAGATTACTTCTGCTTTGCAGAGACAACATTTTAAGTCAGATAGCGCAATTACAAACAAACTAGGGCAATACTACCTAGATGATGTGTGCATAACTGGTCGGAAAACCATCCTCACAGAGTACATACCAGTGATTTATGTCAAGCCGGAAGAGCTTATTGAGTGGGATGCTACAGGGTTCAGTTATATGCTCAACTCTGTTCAATCTCTCTATATATATACATATATTTTAGAGGTCTGTGCGTACATCTGTGGTGTGTCTGCAAGACCATTTGTTCAAGAACTCTCCTAGCTCCCAGTAAGAGCTAGGACCACCAAATTTGGTATGCACTTTCCTTTTTGCTTAATTTAAAACATCAGGGTTTGGTTGTCCGAGGAAAACCAGAAGTGCCAGGAAAGGGACTGTAGCCAGAAGGGCTGGGGCTCTGCCATCTTGCCTGTCAGCACACTGTGTAAGTAGCTTCCCTACCCCCAGCCCTCCCCCCAACCCAGACCTTGGCTGCAGCACCAGAGGAAGAGAAAAAGGGCAATCTCAGGAAAGTCTGGAGGGAGAAAAAAGGCTGCTGGTGGCCGGGGGGAGGGAGGGGGGAGAGCGGGGCTGGTGGGAGAGAAAAGACCTGTGCTGGATGGAACCCATAACTTAAGCTCCTCCTCACCCCCCCAATGCTCAATCTTGCACCCTTCAGCCTCCTGCACTGGCCCCTCACATCTCCAAGGCCCTACCCTGAATCCTATACTTCCCCCGCCACAGCAAGAGCCCTACCCTGAAGGACCCGGGGAACACCAGGTAAGTCTTTTAGTATCTTCATAAATGATTTAGATAATGGCATGGGGAGTACACTTGTATCCATTGATGTGGATATCCATGGATCATTTTTGCAAATGCAGATGTGGATACAAATTTTGTATACATGCAGGGCTCTACTTACCAAGTTTGTGGACCAAACTTGGAGGGGTTGCAAGTGTTTTGGAGGACAGGATAAAATTCAAAATTATCTGGATAAACTGGAGAAATGGTCTAAAGGATGAAATTCAATAAGGACAAATATAAAGTACTCCGCTTAGGAAGGAACAATCAGTTATACACATACAAAATGAGAAATGACTGACTAGGAAGGAGTATTGAAGAAAGGGATCTAGGGTTTATAATGAATCACAAGCTATTACTCAACAGAATACTACTGTTGCTGAAAAAAGAAAAAAGGATACATCATTCTGGGATATATTTGCAGAAATGTTGTAAGCAAGACAAGAGAAGTAATTCCTCTCTACTCTGTGCTTATTGAACCTCAACTGGAGTACTGTGAGCACTCCTTGGATTGCCACATTTCAGGAACGATGTGGACAAAAATGGAGAAAGTCCAGAGGAGAAGAAGAATAAAAATGACCAAAAGTCTAAAAATATATGGGAAGATAAAATGGGCTTGTTTAGTCTGGAACAGAGAAGAGAGAGGGGACATGACAGTTTTCAAGTACAAAAAAAATTATTACAACGAGGAGGGAGAAAAATTATTCTCCTGGGGACGGGACAAGAACCAATGGGCTTAAATTGCAGCATGGGAAGTTTAAGTCCTGTCAGGATGGTTAACCTCTGGAATAAATTGCTTAGAGAGGCTGTGGAATCTCCATTAGACATTTTTAAGAGCAGGTTAGACAAACTCTTGTCAGAAATGATCTAGACACTAGATACTTAGTCCTACCAAGAGTGCAGGGGACTGGACTAGATGACTTCCCGAGGTCCCTTCGGCCATGTCTACACTACAGAGAAGATCAAAGCTGCCGCAGTCAATCTTCTGGGATTTGAGTTAGCGGGTCTAGTGAAGACACGCTAATTTGAACTGTGAAAGTGTTCCTGTCCATGCTGGTAGTTCTGCTTCTACGAGGACTAAGAGAAGTTGAAGGAAGAGTGTGCTCCCCTCTACTTCCCGCTGTGTGAACTTCCCGAAGTATCTTAACATCAACATTCAAGTTAAGATACTTCGACTCAAGCTACACAATTAACATAGCTGAAGCTGAGTATCTTAATTCAAACTTATCCCCTAGTGCAGAATGGAGCTTCCAGTCCTACAATTCTATGATTCATTGAATCATGGCATGCTGCTATGCCTGTGCATTATCCCACTGACTTCAATGAAGCACTATGGAGGCATATATCCACAGGATACAGCCTTAATTATGTACTGAGTCACAGATCAGTGACATAAAATACTGGAAACTAAACAGGAAATATTTTGTAGTGGATATTTTAATAGCATATACAGGATTTGATCCTACCCTAACGAATTAAAGGAATTTGCCATTAACTTCAATGGGAGCAGGATATGATCGATACAGGCTGTCCCCGGGTTACGTCCAAGATTGGGACTGTAGGTTTGTTCTTAAGTTGAATTTGTATGTAAGTCGGAACTGGTACATATTGTAGGGGAAACTCTAGCCAAACATTTCTCCAGAGCTCAGTTTTATTCTCCCACACCTCACTTCCCTCAGTCCTTTATTCTCAAGCTGAGGTGTCTGCTGAGAAAAGCCGCTCTGCGTCTCCCTGGTCTTCTGGGGAGGGAGGGCTAGCTTCGCGTCTCCCTGGTCTGCTGGGGGGAAGCAGCTAGTGCGGGGTTGCCTCACCCCGTTTGTAAGTAGGGATCTGATGTAAGTCGGATCCATGTAACCCGGGGACTGCCTGTACTGAGGAATCTAATAAGCTACAGATCATCTTCCATTGATCTTTGAATTTAATTAAAAAGTAGTACAAGTTAATGTATTTCTGACTCAAGATCCTCTGTGTAGCAAAAGTTAGGTATATTTCCCACAACATTAAAAGTATGATCCAAAAAGCCCTTTAGTAAATAGCACAACAGGAAGAATAAAGAAAGCAAAAATTAAAATGCCTTAAATTACAATTCGATTAGGAAAAAAATATGAAAAATTGCACACTATAAAATGAAACAAGAAGAAAAAGTATGTCTGGTTCCAAGAGCCCAGAAAGTTTGCTCTAGGGATGTGAAAGTGTAACATTGTATGTGATCAACCTTCATGATTACACACAGACTCCCTGCACACAGAAGCTCCCAGAGAGCTGTCTACCCCTTTTCCCCCATGCCTGGGGTGGGAGAAGGCAGTTGGGAGCAGGTATGTGCAGGGAGACCACTTTTAAGTTAGTTTCCCACGTATACAGGCTCCTGGGGAAACCCCTGCCCCCCACATGTAAATTTGAGACCTCTTGGGTATTTTAGGCATGGGCAAAGATTTTTTCTGAAAACTTGTAAACAATATCTTGTGAATGCCTAATTATTCTGATACAAAGGAAAACAGGAAGAATAGTAAAGCTCAGGAATAATGTAATGACCTGAAACATCAAAAAAGGAATTCTGCAAAAAGTGGAAAATGGCAAATTGCTAAGGAGCACAAAAGAATAGCACAACATGTAGACGCAAAATAGGAACAGCTAAGACAAAATACTTTAAACATAGTAAGGAACATAAAAGGCAAGGAAAAGAGGCTCTACAAACAAATAAACTAGGATCAAGAGAAATGTGAGGGAAAGTGCAGGTCCTCTGCTTAGCTGGAAGAAGAGCTAATAACTGATTACATCAAGGCTGAGATGTTTAATGCCTATTTTGCTACACTAAAGACAGTGGACCAATGAGAAAACCTCTCCACACCTTTGCTCTGTGATCAGAATCACAAAAAGTACATGGATTCATTTACACTCCTTGCTAAGTATTTGAAAATCAGCCAGCTGGAGATGAGTACTGTGGCTACTTAAGTGATTGGGAGAGCAATTAAGTGCTACCTTGTATAAAAAAGCACTACTGGGAAAGTGTAGGTGATAGAATAATTCAGAATTATATTGAAACCAGAACAAAATCTAGGTTTCAATAGAACTGGCTGGAAAACTAAGTTGACTGAATCAATGAACTTGTCAAAGAGTCACACAAGGCATGCCAACTTCTAGTTCAGTGAGTAGTGGCCAGCTTTTGGGTTTTTTGTTTTTGTTGTTGTTTACCTACTGTCCTCTCCTCAAAATACTAAATAGCAGATAGTTACCATATTCTTTAGCCAACGTATTTACCAATGCTGCTATTCTCATTCTATCTTATCAAGATTTTAATCTTGAATTTACTTTTTGAAATAGATAACAAATAAGCTTTAAGTTTCTTTGTATTATTTATCATAAATATTCACGTGGTCCAAATATTTTTCCTCTGAATCTATAAATTCATTATAAATTATTTTTCCTTTATCATTATTGAACACCAAGAACATTCTTTTTATTATCCTCATTTAATATGTGTATTTTTAAAAGATCCATTTTCTTCTTCAATTCATATGTGATTTTAACAGTCATTATACTATGGAAAAAAAGCTTTAAAATTGGATATAGTTCATTATTAAAACTTATGAGTCCCATCCTTTTGGTGCATGATTCTACCAGTGAATGCTAACCTCCCCACTTTGTTCTAAGTTTTATGCTTTACTAAAACTCACACTGATTGAAAGGTCATCCAAACTAGAAAGAATTTTATTCACAGTTCCGTCATCAACTGATTGTTTTTTCTGTTTGGATCGGAAGACATCTCCTTGGATCCACAATGTTGCTTGCTTCCTGTTTAAATTAAACCAAAACCAATTAGTATCAACAACAAATTTACATGCAGCCAAAACTAGTGAGACACATCAAACCATCAACTGAAAACATTCTGTCTTTCATATATACTCATAAATACATCCTATAATTAATGGGTACATCTCTTCTTTGGTAATAAATAAAAAAGTAATGGCTCAGATATGAATCCCTGTATGGTTATGTGCGTCAAATATATATATTACATCTGTCTCTTTTCCTCCAAAATACTTCAGGTTTTTGTTTAAAAGAAGCTTATCTGAATCAGAAAGACAAACAATGTACTGCAGAACCCAGTCATTTTGGAACAACATGTTAAAACCACACACATACTACACTAGGGATGTAACCGAAAAGCCTCAGCTACCCGCAGATGGCCTCCCATGGAGCAGCCTCTGTCCATGGCAAGCTTGGGTCTGCCGCGGACAGAGGCTGCTCTGTGGCAGCAGCCCCTGTCCACAGAGGGTCTGATCTCTCTGTGGACAGAGGCTCAGACACCCTTCTCCCCCAGCATCGTAGGGGCTGCTACTGTGGACTAGCCTCTTTCCGCAGGGAGCTCAGACTTCTGGTTTTTAAATTGGCTCCCCTCGCAGACCAGCTCCCGCCTGCCACCCCACACTGCTGCTTCTAATTCAGAGGCAGCAGTCGGAGTAGCAGGGTGCTCCCTGGGGTTGGGGCCAGGAGTGCCCTGGCTTCTGTCCCCGCCTCAGGGGATTATTGAATAGTCGTGTCTGCTAAGATTTCATGTAGTTACACGACTATTCAATTACAATTTCTAACATCCCTAACATACACAATGATCTTGCAAACTGTATATAGATTAAACTGGAAGTTGTTTAGTACAAAAACTGTTTTTGTTGTGTGTATGCATAAATGCCTACCACAATCTGTAGCTTTTAGACTAGGGATTTAAAATTTTGATTATTTGGCTAATCAAATAGTCGATGCAATTCGCATTGACTATTCAATTAGTCAATAAGGGCACTTTTGTCTTCCCCAGGCCTATTGCTACACTTCAAAAGTGAAAGTGCTGTGGGGCCAACAGGGGAATCGAGCAGTCCCCGGCTGGTCCTATGCTCCCCGAGGTGTTTCAAAGCAGCAGTGCTGCACGGAGCCGAGGTCAGTTGGGGACTCCGAGTCTTCAGCTGACCTGAGGCTCCATGTGGCATTTCAAGGCGGCAGGGCCTCATGGACCCTGGAGTCAGCAGGGGAGTACCCAGCGGACCCCAGCCTCCACACGGCGCTGCCACTTTGAAATGCTGTATGTAGCCTGGGCCAGCTGAGGACTCCCAACAGCTGGGTTGTACGCAGCATTTCAAAGCAGCAGCGCCAAATGCAGTGGTGCCGTTTTGAAGCACACCTTTTTCTCTCCCACCCGCCGCTGCATCTTTCTGATAGAGGCAGCAAGGGTGAGGGAAGCGACTAGTCATTCACATCCCTATTATAGACACTACTGTGTTCCATTTTAGTAATAATAATGCAGAGGAGATGACAATGAGAATTTTTAGTATCACATTTCTGTTAGGAATTTTCTCCTTATTCATAACAAATAGATAACACTTCTCTCATGTGGAATTTGCAGATTGAACAACGAGGCCCATGCTTCAATTCAGGCTACCAGATGAGATTTTGCAACACTACAGCAACACCAGGATCTGAGTATTAGCATTCAACAACAACTTGAAATTATATTAACAAGAGGCAATTACATTTTTAGTCTCTCTCTAAACATTCATTTTGGTACAAATTGTGTTTTAGTCATTTACCAGACGTTCATGCTAGTTGAATGAAGATGGAAGCTATTATCAAAGAAAATGATTGGGTAAGAAATGTTTTATATTGCTGCATAGGTAATCTCCTCATTCATAACAAATGGAAAGTAGTGATACACAAAAATGTGGAGGGTTAAGTGATGGGTTAGTAAGTAAAGTACTAATTATTATAGTAGAATAAGCAAAAACCTGGGCCTCCCAATACAAGGCAAAAGCGCTGTAATTTAAAGAACTATTTGGAAACACAGTAGCATCCTCCTACCAGAGGATGCTTCTGGCAGAGGAATAGAAACCTTTGACTTTCTTCTTCAGGTAGGGCCTAGACACTTTCATGTCACAATTTTTAGAGGTTTAGGAATGCCTAGTTATGCCAAAGAAATGCTGAGGATTAGAACAAAATCATAGGAGAACTATTTCCCAGGAAATGTTTTAAGAACCACCTACCATGGGCAGAAAGATTCCTGGGAGCTGTAAGAATAATTTTTTCTTCATGATAAAAGGAGCGTGGGTTCTTGTGATGGCAACTAGAAAGGCCACACACAAGCTTTTCTAATCTGATATTATTTAATCTTGACATCATTTGGAGAGTCCAATATACCTGCATAAAGAATGCTGGTAGGGCTGTTACCTACTTTTCTCTGATGAGTCCTACAATCCTGGGGGAACTCTAGTGTAGCTCATGTGCAAAATTTCATGACGATTAAAAGCTGTATTACAGAAACATCTATAGGCTGCTTCCAGCTGTGGGCACTGTAAAAATATAACATAGAACATCCCTGCCCCAAAGTAATGATTGTTTGTCGTCATATCAGAAATTGCATTTGACAAGACCAAAAATATTTTCTAGCTGAGTTCTGTCTTGATTCCAAAATGTACCAATAAAATTAATGAAGAACTGATGTGTTACACTTTTCCTTCAACATCTGGCTGCTAACAGTGATTGGTCTATGTATGGACGGAGAAGAGGTCCTTGCTGTGAGAGGTCTGGTTCTTTGTTGCACATAGAAAGGAGATTCTTTGACTGCTTAACAAGTCCAAAACAATTGTCTTTTAGACCAATGGTGGTCTTGAAGGAGACTTCATTTCTCTAGATTTAAAGACATTAGATTCTTTTTGTCTTCCATTACCTCAGTCAAGGTCTGACTGTTATGGGGTACAGGGGCTCACCCCGCCCCGGGCAGTCCCGCCGCCCCGTTCGCTGTCTCAGTCACTCCCAGTCTTCATTAAACGGTGCCCGGTCAACCCTCCCTTCGGTCGCCCAGACGACCCCTCGAGCGAGGAGGTGAGGGGGGTCCGGGCCCACCCTCTCTCCAGACCCCAGCCCAGGGCCCTAAGGCGGGGGAGACTAACCTCACTCCCCCAACCTGGCTGATGGGGCACAGAGCCTCAACACATCAGCCCGCGGGCTCCAGTATGCACCCGCCCTGGGCTGCTTCCTCACACCCTCGCTCATCCGCTCACCAGTCGGCTTGTCCCGCTGCTTCCTCATGCCTCTCAGTCCCTTCATCCGGCGTCCTCCTCCTCGCCTCCCCTTCCCCTTCTGGCTCTGCGGGTTTTATACCTGGGGAGGGTGCCGCCCTCTCCCTTCCAGAACGCCTGCACCGGCGTTCGCCCGCGGCTCCACCCTCTCCTCCCCAGCTGTCTCCACTCACCCCCGGCGTCCTCCTTGCCGCTGGCATCAGTGGGGAATAGGCCTTGCCTGGGGGCGTTTACAGGGCCGCCCGCTCCGAGGCTGGCGGGGTGGCATTCCTCCCCCGTTGCCACCGTCTCTCCCAGCACGGGGGGCACTTCTCCCGTTGTGCTCGGGGCCGTGCCAGTCAAGCTGCCTGCCGAGCGGCATGTCCCCGCTGCCCCGCCGACCGCGTCCCTGGCGGCGGCGAGAAAAGCCACGCCGCTTCTCCCTGCCTCGCTGGGGGGTGGGTACCCTTAGTGCGGGGTTGCCTCACCCCGTCACACTGACCTTTAGTTATTCGCTGATTTTGGAATGGATTCAGGATTTAGGGCAACAAGCTAATTTTTAAGCCAGAGGAAGGCAGAGAAAACTTCCCATATGGGAAAGCTGTTCCATCAAATTCACTACAGAGTTTGATGCACCTTCTTCCAAAGCAGCTGCTAGTCTGGTTATGGTCATACAGAACACTGGACTCAATGGACCATAGTAGTCAATCTTGCATGGATATTTACTTTTTTTTTCAAACATGCAACTGATAGATCTCTCAAAATTAAGTAAAAAGATGCACAGCCTGAGATTTTGTAAATTTGTACAGTAGAGGGTGAGAGGTGGAGAAAGTGTTAGATGATTCCTTTTTTCTAAGTGAGGAATCATAACCCCAGGCTCACCTAGTCTTTCACATACACATCCCATATTGTGAAGCTTGTTTCCACAATGAGCATGTAAAGACTCAGAGTGAACCTGGATTGGCTTTTAGTATATTGTCTGTATTTACCTCACAAGAGACATTCAGCTATGTACTGGGAATGGTGCTTAACTTCGTATTGCATACAACAAGTGGTTCCATGATCTCATTAGGACTTTCTTGAGGAATATTCTGTGAAGTCCTGCTCAAGGAATGATATCAATACATATCAATAAACAGTGCTAGTAATCCTACCTGCTAGAGATAGCTGGTAAGGATGACTACTGTCAGGAATGCAATTAAGTTTTAGATTTTTGCAAATCTTTACAGTGGTGGTAAAATTATTCTTTGCAGCCAATGAGTTTGGAGCCATACCTCTTGACATATAAAAAAAATAGCCAACATGCTACTACAAGGATTTGACCAGAATGCGAAGCTGTAATCTTTCACATTGAAAACAAGAAATCTACACCTAGACAAATAAATACTTGCTAATCACCAAACGGATGGATGTTCTTTACTAAGTATAGGAAAGATTTTGATTTGAATGGCTATAGTTTAGGTTTAAAAATTTCTAAATGTCTTCCTTGCTCTTATTACCTATGGAAAGTCCTCTTTCTGAGGGTGTGATGTCTTTTCACTAGTGTGTGAATATATAGAAAATATAGGAGTATTTCAGAAGAAACATAGTACCAATCACTCAGTAAATCAGGAGCTAGTTTGAACATGAGAAAGCATTTCTCACTTACGTTTCTGTAATCCCATAGTGTAGCTGCACATGGAATGTGCTTGTACAGTAGGTACAGACTTCTTAAGGTGCTCCTTACAATCTAATGTGGAGCCAGCTCATGAAGATGGGGAGGGGCAGAGAAAGACCTCTAGCTTCTCTTCATATTCTGATCTCCTCTCCCTGTCAAGTAATGGTCCGCAGGTAGCAAACAAAAAACAAGCACAATATTTATTCCCCTACTATCTGAAATCTGAGCACTTTTCCTTGGGAGAGCCAACATTCATGGACTAAAGCTAGGAAGGCACAATACCTATTATGTTTCAGCTGAGGTAAGGCTTCACAGGAGTAACAGCTTCTCCGCATGCCCACATATCTTACAGGGTGAAGATGGGACTGATACCAAGCACACTGAAGGAACTTTACAGAGAACAGAAAAATCCCAGTTACTACTTTGCCTGGTGTGAAGGCACAGAAGAATGGGTTTAAATCCCGATATTTATTCCACTTGCTCATTAACAAAGTGAAATCATGCCTTACAAAGACTATATTTGCTTTTTATTTTGGATCTGGAACCTCTAGAGTTTGCAAGATTTATTCCCGAGATGGCTCAAAGGCTTCTCCTCTCCTTGGAAATCCTCATCTTCCTCAATGAGCCTTCCCACAGCAGAGTTGTGGTTTGGGGATGGTAAGTAGGAGGGAGACAGGAGAGGGCATGACAGTTTAACTCAAAGCACCATATGCTGGCAGAACGAAGATCAGTGTCTAGTAGTAGCAGGGCACAGTTCATCCTGTGAGGCTCCTGAAAAACCATCTTATTAGCACTTATTAGACTTGGCTCAATGAGTGCAGGACTTCTTTGCTACTGTGATGGGGGTACAGGGAGCTTGCTAAGTGGTGCTATTGCACTGGAGGAACCAAAGAGCTAGAGCATCAATGCTCCAGTGATCCTTCAGCTCAAGAGAGAGTAGGAAGGGTTAGATGCTAACATGAAGTTGCTACTGCATAATAATGAATACAAATTAAAGTTACGAAATAAAACTGAACAGCCAACTTGTTCTGTTGCCAGAGACAAAATTTTGCTGGCATGAGTTGATGGTGGAACTTAGTTGGTGGCACCTCCAGCAACAACGCTGTATTGCTTCTAAAAAGCACAGGTCAGAAAGATTACCCATTAGTGATGAATGCAGAGAGAAGCTGTGCAGCAGAAAATTAATTTACCTTTTTGTTTATATAATCTGGAAGTCTATTATAAAATGTGGTTGTAAATGGAAGGACTAATCTGCTAGCTAGGGAAGAAAATCATGCTTCAAATAACTCAGTCTCTGTTCTCTTCTTATGTCTTTATTAATAAAATGCTAAACAAACCAAAAAAAACTACCAGTTTCACCACCTATCAGGGTCTTGTCATAGCCCTTGTCTTTTGGACTTCAAAATGCTTATATCCCTTTCTTCATAGCCTTCCCTAGCCAGCCTGCTCCCTCCAGGGGTTCCGTGTCTCAAGCCTTCTGCCTGACAGGTGTAGAGAGCTCCCTTCCAGTCCCTTTCCATTCCCCAGGTGTCTGCGTACAGGGACCAAGGCTTGTAACTGTTTTTAGTGCTGCCCATTAATATTTGAAAGCAAACTTACATAGTCTAATAAAAATGATCAGACAGATCATTTGAAAGTTCAGTCCTCTTACCAATAATGTACACTGTGGCACAGAGCCCAGTAAATAGTCTCCACAAAACTACTCTCAAGTTGATTTTTTTGACACTTTACTGCTAAGAAAAGCAGTGGCAAACCGAAGCAATGCATTTTCTTCTACCTACTTCATTTTCCTCACAGAAACTAAACACCTTTTTTATTTTCAACACGAAAATCATTACCTAAGTCCCAGAGATGAGTGACCATCACAAAAGCATATGAAGAAGTGAACTGGAAACCTTTTATTCCTCATCTAACACATTCCTTTGTATAGGCTTAAAATATGAATATAACATATCTATAAAATCAGTGATAAAGATGGACTATATCAGTACAATTTAAAATAATTTCAAACAATATTACCACACATACCAAATATTTGCATATTTGCCAGCAGGTGTGAACTATTTACCTGAGGTGATATATTTCTAGATGTAGACCACAGAGTTGTATAGTATTTTGTGTAATGTGCTTAATGGATAGCATGAGAGTAAATGTTAAACAACTAACTCTCTTGCCCACCCTTCTCTGGTTAGCAGGAAGGAACTGTCTTTTAGGCCATTGGTGGAGTTGCATCAGGTAGACTGTGTCTGTTATCTGATGTCAAGGCAGAAAGAGATCAGAAGAATTCCTGCAATTTAGTATGATCACACTGTTGCTCCAAAGAATAACTAGAATATAGATGGTGGTGTAAAAGAGATATAATAAATAACTAAAGTTTTGTACTAACAAGAATTGGTATTAGAATTAGATATGCAATTATATCTCTCTGCCTATGTGAAGCAATTATGTGGGAAAGGGGGAGATGTGAAGGAGTGAATGGGTGCAAGGAATATGAGTATTTGAAGAGAGAGAGAGATAAAAACTTAAAGGTTACCTCAGTGCCCAGATGACCCAAAGGGGGAGTTAAAGACTCGGGAGCAGCAGACACTATCTAATGGGCCCTGGATAAAAGGGAGACTGGTGCAGGACAGACAGATGGCCTTGGAGTTAAAGACAAGCATCCCTAACTAAAACAGATAACACAACATGCTGACATAAAAAACAACTTCTAGATAAACAGATGTTACACAAACTGATTAGGAACTGACGGTGCACAATGCATAGAACTGAATGGAAGAAAAGTGCTGTAAAAGATGGGTGTTTTGCATGAATCTTCCGGTCTCGTCTTGTCAAGCTTAGAGCACCTGTCCGGACTGGCAGAAGCCCTGCATCAAACCACCTAGCCAGTGACTATAACATCAACAAAGTGGGTGGGTGGGTGTGTTGCACTATATGCATATGCTAGAATAATGTTACATTATCAATAAATGTGGCATTCTGTCTTATCCCTCTGAAAAAGATTTAAAGTATAACACAACTAATAAAAGTGGGAGCATAACACACAAATCTCACTATGAGCTCCTGCATACAGCTCCTGTTAGAGGGGAAAAAAAGTGACAACTTCAGCAATAAACAAAAAAAGACACTTGATTATCTGCATCAGAGAAAAGCTCCCAGTGGGAGGTCAGATAATCAGTAAATACAGCAGGATCAGACAGCTGAAAAAGTGTTCCTACACAGAGTGAGGAAAGTCAGTATCCCATGTATTTAAAGAATGATCTGAGATTACACAGCTGCTGCTGTGGTGGGAATTTTAAAAATAAAACCAGCCAATATAGGATATGGAGCTGTAGCATAAACACACTCTTTTGGTCAAAGAGGAACTCTGACATTGCTTCAATAAAAAGTAGAACAAATAACTGAAAATAAATCTGTATCTATTTATGTATATCTGGATCTATATAATATCTCTAGCTCTCTTGTTTGGAGAAGTTAACTGTCCAGATGAGAACAATGTTTTCTTCATCTATTTACAGCCCAAATCAGTAAGTACAGGCAGTCCCTGGGTTACGTACAAGATAGGGACTGTAGGTTTGTTCTTAAGTTGAATTTGTATGTAAGTTGGAACTGGTACATATTGTAGGGGAAACTCTAGCCAAACATTTCTCTAGAGCTCAGTTTTATTCTCCCACACCTCACTTCCCTCAGTCCTTTATTCTCAAGCTGAGGTGTCTGCTGAGAAAAGCTGCTCAGCATCTCCCTGGTCTGCTGGGGGGGAGGGGGGCGCTAGCTTCGCGTCTCCCTGGTCTGCTAGGGGGAAGCAGCTAATGCGGGGTTGCCTTACCCCGTTTGTAAGTAGGGATCCGATGTAAGTCGGATCCATGTAACCCAGGGACTGCCTGTAACTCTTCAGTAAATCATGAGCTGTTCCATTTACCTCTATCCTTGTTCACTCTAAACACTAACAATATTTAAAATATGAAAACTGTTACCTATTTCACTGCTTCATGGTTTAACAAAAGCAGAATCCCAAGCAGAATCTCAAAGCACTTTCCATGTTTCCTCAGGTGCCAATACTGAACTCAAATATTAAAACCATGAGCTCTGTTCTAACAATTTCTACAATTACGTTTTGTGCTGCCAAATACAAAGATTTAGGTCAGAGAAAGATTAAAAATATTAACTGTATTTATTGTGATACCCATTTTTATAACTCCCTTTTAAAACATCTCTGCATTTTCCACTAAAATTTGCAATGTGCCACACTGGACTGCTGCAGAACCCAGAGTCATGTCACACTGTGTAGATCCACTGAGTGAGTACTAATGCTCTGAGTAACAGGGTAGTTTGTGACTATATTGTATTTATATTTGTAGAAATAAATGTTAGTTTAGCACAATCTGTGACACACATGCAAAGCCCCCTTCCTATTCCATGGAAATGGCTCATCCCCAAAGGAAGCTACTAAATACATTAGGGATGTGAAGGACTAGTCAATTATCAGATAAGCCAATACTTCTTGGATAGCCGACAAGCTTGTCAACTAGTGGCTCCCCCTGCCTTTGTTGCCTCTATCAGAAAGAAGCAGGGGGAAAGAAGAAGGAGATACTTCAAAGCAGCAGCGCTGCGTGGAGCCTGGGGCCACACCCTGGGCTACACACGATGGTGCCACTTTGAAACAAATGCGGGAGCCGGGCCACAGGCTCCCACGGTGGCATTTCAAAGCTGCAGCATTGCAGGGAGCCCAAGATCAGCTGGGGAGTCCTCAGCTGATCCCAGGCTCCTTGTGGCGCTGCCGCTTTGAAGCGCTGTGGAAGTCCAATCCTAGCGTTTCAAAGGCTGGGCTCCACAGCTTTTCAAAGTGGCAGCTCCGCATGCAGCCCAGGGAGAATTTCAAAGTGGCAGTGCTGCACGCAGCCTTAAGGCTGTTGCTACACTTCAAAGGTGGAGACACCCTATTGACTAATTGAATAGCCAAAGCAAAATGTATCGACTATTTGATTAGTCAATAACCTGCAATTTAACTTCCCTAGAATACATATTAGGTTGTTGTTCCCTTTGGAGTGGAGGAAATGAGAGGAGCATCTTCAGCCCAACTAAATCAGGGCATGAGTGGAGGAAAGCAGAAAAAGTGGCTGGTGTTGGCAGCCTAGCAGGCCAAGATATTATTAATTTAATACTTTTACTGACCTCTTCAGACAACCCTCTGTCCTATTGCCAAATGAAAGCTTATTAATCAGGGGGTATATATAATTAAATTTACATAAAGCTTTTTAAATCAGACACTTAATATGTGGGTTTGTGACCCAAATCCAGGCATTAGTACCAAACTGAAGGCAACAATAACAAAGTAACTTATTTATTTTAAATCAAAATCTCAGTTTATCACAGCTCTAGCCTTTATTTGAACCTAAATAATCAAAGATGCTTTTGGCATTGCTAAGCAAAAAAAAAAAAAAAAAAAAATCACCATTTTGGCCATCGTTGTTCTATTATACTTTAGACAATTCTGAAACAAGACATATGCTTTAAGTTTTCATATTTCCATTTTATAATTATCTTGATGAAGTTAATTATTCATTAACTTATTCATTAATTTATTAAAGCTGTTTAATTTATAAACCTTTTCAGAATCACTTTCTTTATTTTTCATAACGCTGAATTCATTAGACAAAAGACTGGCAAAGTCAACTGTTATGTCATTTTCATAATGCGCTAAAAGCTTGCTATGAGAGTAGAGATGAGTTAGAAAACCAATGAAGATTTTCCTACCCTTTTACAAGGTGGCAGTTGCAAATTTTATTTTACTGATACCTGTATTTAAAATACAGCTGCAATTCTGTTAGCTTACAAGTTTCATTCTATGAATACATAAATACAGATTAACCTAACATCAAATTTTAAAATCTGCGGCATTTGATACATACAGATAATCCCTGATTTACGAACGAGTTACGTTCCAAACACTTGGTTGTAACTCAATCTGTTCGTAAGTCGGACCCCATTCATTTAAATGTGACCGTGCTGTTCATAAGTGTGGATCGCATTCGTAACTTGGGGACTGGCTGTACTTGACTCATATGTGCTTGGGTTTGTATGTTGCCTCTAAAAAACACTGGATCTGATTCTTTATTCTGTTACACCAATAATATAACAAAATTAAGTCTACTGTTTACTAGCTACCTTAGTAGCATCTTTCTATGGTGATTATTACTGCTAAATTTAAATGTTAAAGGCAGTTTATGATATGGCTGATTTTTTGTCTTACTTGACATTCAGAGCTTAAATAAACCAGTAGTTACCAAACTGTACTTCACAATGACACAAGTGGAACAATAATGTTGCAACTTTGTTGTCTCCTAAATGTCCTGAGACCAACAATATCTTTTACATTATTTCACCTTCTCTGTCTCTAATAGTGGAACAGGTATCTGTCAGTCTTCTGGCAGTAATGTTGCTTATTACAGTAACTGTAGACTAGTTAAGGACTAATTTAGTTGCTCCAGAACATTTTTTTTAAGATTAAAAAGAGCAGACACCTCTTTTGCAACTTGCACGGGTGCTTTAAGTCTTTATCAGGAATTTCCGTGGTATAAATCCAATCACAATAAAGGCTGGGAGAAGCCACCCACATTGGAAAGAGGCAAAACCAAAGAATGGTGAAAAACAGATCAGAATAAAGATGGTTAGCGATAAAGGGATACTGGTAGTAGTGGCAGTCTTCTGTTAATACTATTACAGAAGTGAATTTAATTCTTGGGAAAGACAGCTGATCATTTTAGAGAGTGAATTCCTTTATGCAAGGATAGGTATATCACAATACGAACGAAGGAAATGCAAAGTTCCTCCTGGGCTCTACCAAGAAGGCTCTATTAGCTTTAACTTGGAGGGGTCACCATTAGAAAAGGTAGTCCTATTTTTTTCCACACTAAGTTTTTTGTTAAGACAACTAGTAAAAATGAAAAAAAAAAGAGTCAACTGACCCAGAACGAATATTAATCATTAAAAGTAATTATAACACTTTCATGTGGACATCCCCATTTCTTATAATATCTGTTAAAATGTCTGCTACTGCCTATTATTACTTGGAAGTTAATAAAAAAAATCAACACCACCAAGCAAATCTAGGTGTTGAAACATCTTATTACTTGGTGATGACATTTAAACTTGTGACCTTTTACTAAAGAGGATAAATACACTAAGCCCAGTAATTTGATTTGCCACTCTGCCTATGCTATCATTTTCCAAACTGCAAAAGCAAACTTTGTTTTACTACAAATCAATATAATCTACACTCTCTCAACTGTCCACATTTTATCTATCAGTTATGATGTAACATATGAAACGAACTACTAAGAAAACACATACAATATTTGCCTCCTCACATCATCTATTGTTGCCCAATTTTCTTTTCTTTTCTTTTTTTTTAAATTTTGCTTGGTTGTAAATGCAGTTACTCATTGTTTTTCACTTCTTTAATACTCTGTTATAATAGCCAGACACTTCTGAGACCAGATGACCAATGCAACTCAGAAGAAAAACACTTTATGAATCAGAACAAAGTGAATTGTTTGAGGAAGTGGCCCAGGGAAAAACCTGCCAGATTGGAAGCAAAACAACCCCTATCTGTTGCTGCTGCCTTAGGGTCTCTGGTCCAGAACCCGGAGTAGTGGGTGAGCTCAGGTTCTCCCCAAACCTCCCCCATGCCAACACAGAGACTGACCCACGAAGGGAGACGTAAGTAGGGATGTAAGTAATTAGTCGACTACCCAATAAGCCTATGTTTACTGAGTAGTCAAGTCACAACTCAACTACTCGCTTCGGGGAGCAGGAGCCAGTGCTAGAGGGAGCTGGCTTTGGATCCCCCTAGCACCATCTCTGAAGGGGAGGGCAGTGAAAGCAGAGGCGCAGCGAGGGACCCAGCATGAGCTGGGACTGCTTCAGTCCTGGCTCATGCTGGGTCCCTGACTGCTGCGCCTCTGCTATTTAAATGTAGTAAGAGCTTCCTGGTCTTACTACATTTAAAAGGCAGAGCTGAAATAGGGGGATCCAGGCAGCTTTTACTACATTTAAAAAGCAGAGGCACAGCAGTTGGGGACCCGGTGCGAGCTGGGACTGAAGTGGTCCTGGCTCATGCTGGGTCACCCGCTGTGGCTCTGCCTTTTAAATGCAGTAAGAGTCAGGCGGCTCTTACTACATTTAAAAGCAAAAGCTGCAGCAATCCCAGAGCTGTCATGAGCCGGAATTGCTCAGTCCCAGCTTGTGTTGCCCCCAGGAGCTAACCCCACTGCGGCTCTGCAGTTTAAATGTAGTAGGAGCCGGGCTGCCTTCACGTCAAGCTCCTACTACGTTTAAACTTCAGAGCCCAGCGGGGGTAGCGCGCACCCTCCTTATTGACTAATCGAGTAGTTGATGGAAATTGCATTTCCATTAAACATTACTTACCACCCTCTAACTAGGACTATGGAGGGGTTTTCACTCTGAAACCCTGAATAGTCTGTGATGAGTATGGCTCGGTAAGCTGTAGTCCCTGCTTCTTTAAATGGAAGGAGGCTGTGGGAAGGGCTACTGCAAGCCTCTGAGGCAAATACTATCTGCCAGCAGTGAGAGACCCATTGGGCTTGGACAGAACTGCCACAACACATGATTATTAAACGAATATTCAGGGTCCAAAGTCAAGCACTCAAAAATCGGGTAATGCCAGGATTAAGGATTCTTGTGCATATGCATTAAGATACCATCTTTAAAAACTTTATCACATATTTTTCCCCACATACTTTTTGCCCCAACAGTGACACCCTTTTCAATTTCTAACCTCTCCACATCTGCCTCTCTCTCAAAAAAAAAATCTCAAAATTCAGAACAGTTTTAAATATAATAAAGGGAAATTGCCAGAGACTCCATAGATGTGTCACACTTGCTACTGATTTTATGTGAAAGGTAGTCAAAAACTAAAGTGATGAGTGGTGCCACAAAACCCTATGAGATTATATAGCTTAGATTTGGTAGATACTACAAATAGGTAAAAACAGAGTTGGTTAGAAGCAGTAGACTCCCTAGAGTAACAAAAAGTGCTATACTTACTCTTCCAAAAAGTGTTGCTGGGGTCCTATAATTGAGCCTGGCCGGCATATTCTAACCCAAGCAATGACTTCAGCATGTGTGAATCTATAATGTTTCATTATGTAACAGGCTATCAATGTTCCTGTTCTCCCCAGACCAGCTATAAAAGACAAAATCATTAAAATAACTATTTATATACAATTACATATATATATCACTTAAGTATTTTGAAATCAAAATATTCCTCCTTACCACTATCACAACTCTATATAGCAATTTCATCCATGCCACTTATGTTTCTTACAGAATTTGCTATGTTTTAGAAATAAAGCTAGGCAGATACCTAAACAAGCACCAAATTGTTGGAAGTTTGTTTTTGTAGAAGTGTTTAAGAAAACAATGAAGAAAGGTAGAATTGTGGATTTCATTATGATTTCACCAGTAAAACTTTTTAGATTATAACTTGCTTTTGCAATTTATTTCAATAATGATTTTTAAGGGAAGTTTTTATTTGTTATGATTACAAGATATGAAAATGTATCTAACATCCTATAATAAATGTTAAAAAAGCAAAATGCATTACCCGATAAAGTAAAATCTAAGTTTTAAGACTGACTAGTTTACAAGTTCTGGCCCAATTCCTGCAAACACTTCAGCATGGGTGTGAAAGCATTTAAATATTGGCAGGATTGAGATCCAAACTGACTTTCTGATCACTAAATCATGTTATTAAGTGAGCACTCATTCAATTTAAATGTTTTAAAAATTATGTTTGCAGATTGGGCAAACTGTACAGGCAGTCCCCGACTTACGCGGATCCGACTTATGTCGGATCCGCACTTACGAACGGGGCTTTTCTCGCAAAGCCACTGGACCCCCCCCAGCAGACCAGGGGGACAGGAGCAAAGCCACCCAGGCGGCGGGGGTCCCGCTGCCTGGGCGGTTTTGCTCACGGGCAAACGAGCAAAGCTGCCCAGGCGGCGGCTTTGCTCGGGTGTCCCTGGTCTGCTGGGGGGTCCAGCGGCTTTGCTGGACCCCCCCCCCAGCAGACCAGGGAGACAGGAGTAAAGCCACACGGGCGGCGGGGTCCCTCCGCCTGTGCGGCTTTGCTCGGGTCTCCCTGGTGTGCTGGGGGGGACTTCCCCCAGCACCCCAGGGAGGCAGGAGCAAAGCCGCATGGGCAGCGGGGTCCCCTCCCCCCAGCAGACCAGGCTTTTGTTGCGGGATGCCTCGGGTAGAGCAGCTGGGGTGCTGCCGGGTTGGTCCTGTGGGAACCTACCGGGCAGCGCCCCAGCTGTTCTGTCCCAGGCTACAGATTCAGCAGGTGTTGAAACTGATCATGCTGATTCCAGGAAGCTGGGGGCAGAGCAACTCTGCCTCCGGCTTCGTGTAGTCAGCTCCTGGTCAGTTTCAGTGGCAGCAGCTGAATCTGGAGCCAGTTCCGACTTACATACAAATTCAACTTAAGAACAAACCTATAGTCCCTATCTTGTACGTAACCCGGGGACTGCCTGGACTAGTGTTTCTATTAGGGATGTAAAATTCCATTTAATTGGCTGTGTTCAATTGTCAATTAAAAGGATACGAGCAAGGGGATGTGAACAGGGGCTCTAATCAGCCCCTGCTTGTGGCCAGCCAGGATGCCCCGCAGGCAAAGGCTGCTCTGGCATCCTGGTCAAAGCAATCCCTGCTTGTGGGGCACCCAAGCCTGCTGCGGACACAGGCTGCTCTGGCTAGGATACTGGACCTCTCCTTTGTCTAAAATTTTAATTGGATACATAATCTATCATTTTTTAGTAATCAAATATTGATTAAGTCCCTCATGCTACAGCTAACACAAAACTTCATTCCAGGCAGAATATAAAGATTTATTATGTGCTACCCAGTACAGGTTGGACTTCCCTGATCCAGCACCCTCGGGACTGGAGTGGTCCCGGATGAGGGATTTTTCTGGACCAGGGGAGGTCATTTCATGCCCCCTGCTGCCAACCCTCCCTGCTGCCCCTGCCCTCCAGGCGTCCCAGCTTCCCTCTCACAGCCCAATTGAGCCGCGTGTCAGCTCCTGGCTCCACCCTCGGAGCCCCACTGAGCCGTGTGCTGGTTCCAGAGCCCTCACTCTCCTGCAGTGCTCCGGCACTATCTGATCGTGGAACATTCATGGTGATGCCAAACCATGAACATTGCCAGACCAGAGCACCCCAGATTTTAGAGGTGCAACCTGTATTAAGTTACGGTGCAATGTACTTGATGTTTTAATCTTTTTCAGGCTACATCAATAACTGCAAAATTGTATTTTACAATAAAAAATTATGTTCTTCAGACAAAATTTACAGTAGCAGTTCAGAAGCATGAAAAGGACTGTGTGCCTCTTAACGTCTACTGACCTATTTTCCATAAACACTAGACACAAAATAAACAAACAAAAATAAACAGCATCATCATAACACAGAATAAAAAAGAAACCCTGCATAGCACTGAGTGGCAAATAATGTAATGTATAATTCTCATGCTAGAGTAAAATAATTTAATGTGAACCCTGAAAAAGGAATACAACCTGCAGAGGACCAAAAACTCTTAAGTAAAATTATTATCAGGCAAAATGCTTTTTCCATGATTAATGAGGATTTATTCTTATTTTGAACTGCAAACTCATAAGCACTCTGTAAGGTTTTTACATACCTTTACAGTGTACAGCTATAGCACCTTCGGCATTCTCGCAGATGTTTAAGAACCGTCGCACTATACTGTCACTTGGTGTGCTTCCATCTATGAAGAACAAGTCATAATGCTCAAAGCCAGCATCTGTAAAACGTTTTCCCTCATAGATCTTTTTGTTTAGTCTTACAATCGATGTGACATTGTGCTTCCTGAAATAGGGAAAGTAGGCTTCAGGTGCATGAAGAGGATAACCTAAAATATGCAAAAAAAAGAACATCCACCCATTAGTAAATCTCTGAAAACTATCTTAACACACACAAACCAAACCTCTCTTTAAAAAAAAAAAAAAACCCAAAACAAAACAAATTAACACATTTTAAATGAAAAACATGTTATTAGTGTGCTGTTAACAATCATGTTTGACATCTTAATAAAGATAAATGTATCTATTTGCAAGAACATGTTAAGTTTGGTTAAAAATTAACAAAAAGATTTAGCCTGAGGTTTATAAAGCTATTATTCTTATAAACAAAGGCATCAGAAGATGTGAAAGCATAATGTCTCTTTGGTACTGTACAATGTCCTGTGTGTTAGAAGTTAGGTTTACAATTAATACAGTAGATTCTCTACCCCAACTCTAAAGCTAAACTTATAATGAAGGATTATCCGGTTTCAAGTGAGGCATATGTATGACGATTGTACAATTCCATATGGTGTACATGTTTACCTGTTGTGGAGAGAGAGACTGAAAACCTTAGAACAAGTGGTTATCTTCTGGAACTAAAATCTCATTCTCAACTGCAGTTATTTTTGTGAATCTCTGAATTTTACATCAACGCAATTAAGAATTACATAGTTTTAGTATGTATATGTTATAGCTTTGATTTATGTTTATTCAGCTTTGTGAGTCAAACATTGAGTCAGTCATTCAGCTAGTAGCTATTATTGTAGTGGAGTGGCTGCTCCACTTTACAGAATGAGGGGTTAAGGTAGGCTGGAAAGAACCTGTGCAGAACCCAGCCATTGAGAGATAGGCTTCTTAGGTGCCAGTGAGGAAGCAGCTTGGTGGGGCAGCCTAGATATAAGAAACTTCTCAGAAGAGCAGAAAGCAGTTGGATGCTGACCAGCGAAGGTCAAGGACTGGTTCTCACTGATGGCACAGAATTTTGGACACCGTAGTGCTGAATAGACTCAGGAGAGCAGAGTGGGGGAAGCTTCAACCCGATACCAGCTACAAAGAGCCAAGAAAGTGGTCACAGGGAAGTGGCCAGAGAACATTAAGAGGCCAGGAAGAGGAGGAGGACAGGACAAGGCTGTTGCTAGAGGATCCCTGGGTCAGAACCCAGAGTAGTTGGTGAGCCTGGAGCACTCCTGTTGCACTACCTCTTGCCACCAGGGAGCATGGTTATGGCAGTTTGCGCAGCTTGCCTCTCAGGTGAAGGGCTAGACTTTGAGATGTGGTTGGCTGCTGAGGTAGGTGCAAGTCTGAGGACTGCCGATCCCCACCAAAAGTGGGGAGAATGGACTGGTGGGCATTTTTCTGAAGAGGCTGTCACAATTCAAAGGAGCAATGCAGGCGCAGAGCCAGTAGAGGGGAGACAGGAAAGCAGAGTAATAATGCACAAGACACTGACCAGAATGTGGTGCACTCAAGTGACTGAGCCAATTCCCAGACTAACCAGCAGGAGGTTCTGCAGTGGTGAGTCCAACCTGCTATAATTATGTTATCAGAAACATTCCTAAGAAGCCACAGTAGAAAATATCCTGCTATTATGCTAGCACATTAGGTTTATCACAAATGTGTTCATTTTCGATTGGTTTTCTGTTTACTTCTCACTATTTCTGTGAATAGTAGATCTAGCCAAACTGAACTTTCAATTGTTTATTTTAGGTTAAGAGAGGGTAACTCATGTGGAGAAAATAGCATCTTTTGTTAAGAAAAGGTCAGATTTTTTTTTTTTCTTGACCTTAGTTATTTACCAATTTCGTCTATGCACTAAGCTGAACTGTGCCAAGTGGAGACAGAATTCCTCATATGGGTAGGTAAAGGTGGGGATGGAGAAAATCTACTATGTGTTTGAGAGAGTTTATCTGTTGGTGCGTCTGTGTGTTTGTTCAAGAATTCCTCCTAAACAGTAAGAGCTAGGACCACCAAATTCGGTGTGCAGGTTCCTCTTACAACTTAAACCAAGGTAGTGGTGGTTCCAGGAAAATGGGATATGTCTGGAATGGGACTGCCTCTCAAAGCCATACAGAAAAGAGACAGAATCACTAGGCAGGTGAAAGGGGCTGGCTGGGAGTGCCCTTACCCATCTGGGACTGCCCCAGCCCTGAGCCTCCCATCCTCCCAGAACCCGGTAGGAAGGACTGAAACTCCACTCCCCCGATTTGTATGGGGACATTGCTGGCTGTTCCCCTTTAATTTGCTGGCTGTTCTCCTTCATCAGGAAGCCAGGGGAAAGTACACAGTTTGCTATATTCCTCACTCTGGCAGGGAAGGCGCAGAGGGCAGACGAACCTGGATCTTTTTAAAGACAGTCTTGGAGAAGGTTCCTAGTTGGCTCTCTCACAGGCAAATATCTCAAATAAAATATTCTTTCATGTCTTTGATGTACTGTGTCTTCATTAGCAATTAAGTACCTCAGATCATCTGCATTAAAATGTGCAGAGAGGAAGGAAAGTTGCTCTCCATCAGATGAAACCTGAGAAAAATGTTATGTTCAGGGGATCTTTAAAAGAAGAGACACATTTGCTGTTTATGTTTGATTATTTTAAAAAAGTGTGACTTGTCTGAGGGTAGTAAACTAGCCCCCCTTTTCTAAGAAAGGCATAATGGAAACTAGGGTAGTTATGTGGAATTTTATTTTCCTCAGATATATCTTTAACTCTTAGAGCTAAAATAGATCTGAACCCGTCTTTTGCTTTGGAAAAGGGGAAATTTTTCTCCTGAGAAACATAGGAACATCCTCTATAACTACAGGCAGTCCCCGGGTTACATGGATCCGACTTACATCGGATCCCTACTTACAAACGGGGTGAGGCAACCCCGCATTAGCTGCTTCCCCCTAGCAGACCAGGGAGATGCGGAGCAGCTTTTCTCGGCAGACACCTCAGCTTGAGAATAAAGGACTGAGGGAAGTGAGGTGTGGGAGAATAAAACTGAGCCCTGGAGAAATGTTTGGCTAGAGTTTTCCCTACAATATGTACCAGTTCCGACTTACATACAAATTCAACTTAAGAACAAACCTACAGTCCCTATCTTGTACGTAACCTGGGGACTGCCTGTACTGCTAGAAGAGAAGACTGAACCTCCTGCTGAAGAACTGTTTTTTGATAGTGTCCATGAACAGCCTGGAGGAAATGGGATAGAGGTTGGGAAAACATATGGAAGGAACAGATGGACCTGTAGAAATTGTTTTATTGCCCCAGTCTAACCCATCAAAAATGTTTTCAGAATGGACTGCTGATCAAGAAGAATCAGCTGCCACAGAGGAGGAGTGAGGAGTTGGTTGTTTCCAATAATTTCTGCCCTTTTCTTGCAGTGGGTCCTCTTTGCCGCTGGCACATAGATTCCAAGCAACTTCAGGGCTGCTCTGGAATCCTTTTGACTATGTACCTGATTGTCCATCTTTTCTGAAAAGAGGAAGGGATCTTGAATGGCCTGTCATATTTCAGGAGGGAGATCAGTAGACTGCAGTCATGAATTCGTAAATATGGCAGACATACTGAATTGAACTGCTGAGTCTGATGACCAGTCTGATGACTCAAGCAGTTGTGGCCATCACCTAGGTCTCTTCCACCACAACACTGAAATCCTGCTTGGAATCTTCCAGTAGCCTATCTTTAAAATTCATTATGTTCTCCCAGAGAGCAGTCCTATCAACTCAGAGGAGTTTGCTGGTTAACAATTGTTAGTTACAGCCCTCTCATTGAATAAAATTTATAGTGAAACAAGTCAGTCTCTTTGGTGTGAACACTTGATGCCCTTCTCCCTCCTACCAATTGCTTCAGTAATCGAAAGTGCAAATCAGGACATGGCCATCGAAGCTAGTATGTTCACTAGATTGTAGCATTTCTTGCAAACCTCTTCCCTTGAATATCTAACACTAAAGACATAGTTCTGGTGAACCCTGCTGTCTTTCAGTGGGGGTGGTGAATCACTCACCATCTTTATAAGATCATTTGGTAGTAAAGAAGATGATGCACCAGGATACCAAAGCAAGGTTTGGCCTGATCTGTCTCCGGAGGTGGAGGAGCTGTCTGAGCAACTTCCAGTTGCATGGTATCATATCAGAAAATGTTGCCTGTGGTGCTGACCACTTCAATGCACCCCTGTTGAACTCCACTCCGCTGGGTGAAAGGAAGTCTGAGTAAAGGGAGAGACTCCATGGCAGTGTTTCTTAACCTTTTTAAGTCCGAGGAACACCAAACAATTTTTTTTATGAGGAGCACCAAGGATTTTTTGTTGAGCAAAAAGAAAAAAAAAATCGGAGGGGGAGGAGGGGACACAGTTTAAGAAACACTGCTCCATGGTGTTCAGAAAGACCTCTGACATGATATTAGGGCCCATGCTTGCACAGGTCATTGTCCCTTGAGATGTGCTCACTGCTGGGACAACTTTAAGATACATGAACCTCAAGGCTCTGATGGAGGGTATGCATCCGGCTTGTATGGGACACAGTGATCCTGCGCTTCTGAGTCATAAGAAATGACTAAGTCCTACGATAACAGTTGAACAGAACACATGTGCACAGGGGATAAGCCAAGCCTGAGGATGGCAGTACTGGGGATATTAATGGTGTTTTGCCCCTGAACTGTTCTTCCTTTTACATGCCTGAAATGTAGAATATTTCATGCTCTTACAGAGCTGGTGTAAGAATCACAGTCACTGGTATCAGCTGAAACTGCCAGGGACACCTGTTCCAAAAAGCAGAGCAATTCTCTAGTGGCTGCCTATGCCTCTGGCATTATTGGTATCAGAACCAGGTCATGAATTTGAAATTTTTTACACAGGAATGTAAGGGGTCAGCCTCGATGGACTCAGAGCAGGTCCGAGAGTTGACAAATCCCCCCTTCCCTTTTACAAATGAGGAATACTTTGGGGAATGCCTCCACTCAGTCTCTCTCCCAGTGCCTCTATAAGATCTTGGTACTGATGCTCTTTCTGAATAGGGTACCAAGTCTGGTTCTCTTTGGTACCAGAGATACATGAATGAGATGCCAAATGCCTCTAAGGCTGTGTGCTCCAGACTGAAATGTGTAGCATTTGGAGTATGCTCTGAACTGGAGGGCTCTAATGGAGGTTAGGGTGCCAACTTCATGAAGAGACATCTGGCTGCTCTCTATCTCTTAAAAAAAAAGAGTGGGACATAAATCCTTTATTTGTCTGTGATGTGGGACTCCCCCAAACATTTTAGGTAACTGGAGTACAGGTTGCTGTTTGGCATCAGCCTGGCACAACTGGCAAGATATAAACCACATAGCACGAGGCATGGCTCTGGTATCAGTACAGAGATTCAAATCTGGGCCCAAAAGGATGTAAAACTGAAGCCTATCACTACCACTAACTATATTCTAACTTAACTGACTATTAAGAGAATAAATAAATTATCTAAAACTACAATAGGAAAAGCTTGTGACAGCAAGACCAGAAGTACTCTAACAATGTTCACAGTGGTAAGAAGGAACAGAAGTGGGTTAACCGCAACTCCATATTTTTATACCTACATACAGTGGCATGTGATGGTGGAAAATGTTTGTGCCACCTCAGTGGATATTGCTAAGGGATAATGTTCCCTGACAACTGTGCATGAGGTGCACACATATCTACAGTATAATACACGTCTGCAATCACTCGAAGAACTCACCCACTTTGCAGTGAGAATGCACATTAATTTACTCAAGCAACTATAGTCCTTCATTGCATTATCACAGTATGCTTTGTATGTACAGAAGACAGACAAGATCTTCTACAATTCATTGGGAAAAAGTTAAAGAATGGCTCAGCTTACTGCAACACAAAGAATTACAAGATATACTCCCTTAAATACTGGCGACATGCAAGTGACTGCAGCAGCAGCAAGGACACAGTAACTTGGGAATGGCTTTGCTATGTGGCTGCTCAGACCTTCTAAATTGTTTAGACTTCACACAATGGTCCAGTCTTTTCAGTACTGTGGGCTTCATTCACAGCAGTGTAGCATCTCCACAGGCAAGGTACATAAACAAAATAGTGTCCTCCGTGAGATGTGACTTTGGATGTTCAGTGTATCCAAGGCAATGTGCAGAGAATGCAATTTTAATTTATAAAAGGGTGTCCATGCAGTGTGACCTTGCATGCACCATACACGTAAAGTCCTGCTGGGCTGAGGACATCAATTTTGAAGGGAAAAATGGATACTTTAGTGGCCAGACACAGTCATCCTGAGGGCTCATCTGGCACACTGGTTTCCAGCTGGATCATCCCGCCACTCCAGTATTTTACTTAAATATGTGCTTTAAAAGAACAATTTATAAGTCACATCTGTGAAAGTGTTTTGCCTACTGCAGGTAAAGGCTGTAACTAAAAAGTTAGCATTTTTCACGTACTCAATACATTCATCCATCCTTTGCAGTTTCTCTGTACAGCTAGTTGGTTTCCCTTTAAATCTGTATGCATGTTTACCATTAAACACAGAAGATGAACACGACATTAAAAATTAGAAAGTGTAACTATTAAAACCACACAGAAATTTGAGGTCAGTGTAACAAAAAAAATCTACTTGTAACCAAAGTTTTAAAAACTAATTTAGATTTCTATCTGATTCTGCCCCTTTAAGTAGCATGAATAACAATCTCTTGCCTTCTTCACTCAGGCTTCACTTTCTTGCTCTATCTAAAGATATAAAACCTACTAGTTTCCCTACCACATACAGAATCTTCAGTTGGCAATACCTGAATTTCTAATGTAAAAACAGCATTGTTAAAAATCCTTTAGGGCATTTTTTATACAACATAAAAAAAATCTCTTTGCTTCATTTCCCACTTTGTAGTTCACCTTTAATTCTACACAGAAGAGAGATCAGCTGTCAGTTTCCGAAGAAAAGTATGGTGGCACTTAAATTCTGAGCCACTTGCTAAGTGAATTCCCTACATCTCTTCTAATCATGACTGAATGAAATTAAGTCATCTGATGTAAAAAATCTATATATAGTTCTATCCAAATTGCCAAAACAAAATTAAAAAAAAACAAGAAAGCCAAAATCCCACCAACTTTCCATTCCACCTATTGGAATCAATAATTTTTAAAAAATATACTGTAACCTTTATACACTGTCTTCCCAAATATATCAAAGACTGGAAATAAAGACTAATTATACTCAGAAATAGCAGGATTATAAAAGTGAAAAATAAATACACTGTTTTGACATATGATTGACAAGAAAAACATACCATTTTCAATTTTAGTTTTTGGGTGGGGTCCACTAAACGCTAAAAATTTTCCTGGAACAATCCAGTTGAAGTCACCATTTTCTACTCGCTAATGAGCATTTTAGGAGAGAAGAAAGGAAAAACATTTTAAAATTCACTCATAGCTGTTTAAAATCTCATTTTAATACTTTTAAACTTAAACTGTATCCCTCTATAGCAATCACGTGAGCAAAACATTTCAGACATAATAATTTAGCTCAGAAAATGGGAAAAATCAGACATGCATGAAGTTAGTTTACAATATAGTAAAGGTAATCTTAGAAAAGCTTGCTTTGGAGAGATCTTCAAATGGGCAAACTTTTCTGCGCCTGATCTAAGACATTTCTGCTTAAAAGTTCAGGCTTTCCTCTGTATTTATACTTATGAAATACAACAGGTGCTGGCAAATGCCAATTGTATTTTATGCATTATTAAAGGCTATGGAAATCTGCCACATCATGAATACTGGCAAAAAAGAAATGAATAGGAAACAAAATCAAGACAAATAGGTCTTAAAATA
Organism: Pelodiscus sinensis; assembly: GCF_052426305.1. Taxonomy (NCBI): domain Eukaryota; kingdom Metazoa; phylum Chordata; order Testudines; family Trionychidae; genus Pelodiscus; species Pelodiscus sinensis. Next base: position 41,470,836 of record NC_143060.1, read on the forward strand.
ATTTAGTTTCGTCCCTTTGAAAGTTGTGATCCATGCACTGGCATAGCTCTGATGGGTCAGTAACCCCCCCCAAAATATGAATCAATAAAAGTATATTAACATTTGAAAGAGGGTTTTCTTTAAAAGAAATCACAAGATTATCTGTTCCTCTAACAAACAAAACATTTTTGTTTCTCATTTTTACACTCAAGCTTCACAAGTAATCTATAAGCCTGGAATTCTTCTATTGCTCATACAACCTGCCAAAGCTGAAAGCATCTTGCACATACATAACTGTGCTCAAAATCTCTCAGATATCTTAAAAAAATTACAGGTGGGATCATTCCTAGTTTGACAATGTAGTTGCTCTACCTGTGACATTTTATGTAATGCCACTGTATTTGTATTTTGTATGTCAATTTTTATGTAATTTACAGGCAGTCCCCGAGTTACGCGGATCCGACTAATGTCGGATCCGCAGTTACGAACGGGGCCCTTCCTCTCCCTGGTCTCCAGCAGACCAGGGAGAGGAAGCAAAGCGGGGGAACACGCGGGCAGCGGACAGGGTTGTCCACTGCCTACGTGCTCCACGGCTTGGCTCTGCTTTGCCCCCCCCCCCCCGCCTCCCTGGTCTGCAGACCAGGGGGACGGGGACGGGCAAAGCAGAGCAAAGCAGAGCCAAGCCGCGGAATGCGCGGTCAGCTGACAGCCCAGAAGCGTCTGGGCTGTCAGCTGGCCGCGTGCTCCGTGGCTTGGCTCTGCTTTGCCCCCCCCCCACCCCCAACTGGCAGCGCCCCAGCTGCTGTACCACAGGTGTCCGGAGCAAAGCCGCGGAGCACGGGGGCAGCGGGACGGCCCAGACGTGCCGTGGCTGTCCTGCTGCCCTCGGGCTCCGTGGCTTTGCTCTGCTTTGCTCCCCGTCCCCCCGGTCTGCAGACCAGGGGGACGGGGAGCAAAGCAGAGCAAAGCCACGGAGCCCGAGGGCAGCAGGACAGCCACGGCGCGTCTGGGCCGTCCCGCTGCCCCCGTGCTCCGCGGCTTTGCTCCGGACACCTGTGGTACAGCAGCTGGGGCGCTGCCAGTTGGTCCCGTAGCGCCGCTCTGGCGCTACTGGACCAACCGGGCAGCACCCCAGCTGCTCTGCCCCAGGTGTCCTGATTCAGCCACTGCTGGTCAGTTTCAGCAGCGGCTGAATCAGGACGCCTGGGGCAGAGCAGCTTGGGTGCTGCTGGGTTGGTCCAGTAGCGCCGAGGAGCGGTGGCGCTTCTGGACCAACCCAGCAGCTCCCCAGCTGCTCTGCCCCAGGCGTCCCCAAGTCAGCCGCTGCTGAAACTGACCAGTGGCTGACTACAGGAAGCCCCTGCCCCGGGCTTCCTGGAATCAGCCGCTGATCAGTTTCAGCAGCAGCTGACTTGGGGATGCCTGGAGTTCTTAAGTTGAATCTGTATGTAAGTCAGAACTGGTGTCCAGATTCAGCCGCTGTTGAAACTGATCAGTTTCAGCAGCGGCTGAATCTGGACGCCAGTTCCGACTTACATACAGATTCAACTTAAGAACAAACCTACAGTCCCTATCTTGTACGTAACCCGGGGACTGCCTGTACATACAGTAGATGCTGTATTCAGTGGTCCAGCTCTCCAATCCACATAACCTGCCACGTGAAAAAATTCTGATTATGTCCATTATGGTAGGTGATTTGTAAACTATTTGGTGGGCCACTCCATTACAACTGATTCCATGGTCTTTCCACAAGCAAAATTTATGCTGAAGTAAATAGGAATTAAGGATTGGTGGTCTGACTCAATTGGCAAAAAGCAGAAACATAAGCAAATTTATACAAATAGCTGTAACTTCGGTAGATTAACTAGAATTTTATATAAGAATGTTTTTCACTTTAGAAGGGGGGGACTAACTCAATGTTGTCAGCAGTTTTCATGAATAATGAATGCTTTGTACTTAAAAAGGGCATGATCCACACCTCGATTTTTAATCTACTTGAACAAATGTATAGCTGACACAACTGGAGATAGTTGATAAGAATCTAAGATACTACTATAAATTTAGTATTTTCAATTTTGTTCAATGAAAAGGGGAAATAATCTATAATCTGAGACCTGTGTAGGACAATGAAGGAGAATTGTTTTCTATGGCTTTTATTCTTGCATATCTGTCTATTCAAAGTTATTCTTAAAAAATTCACCAATCTAAACTAAAAGTCATCACATTTATGACCGTGTCAAAAAATACAAAAAATGTTTACATTTTAGCTTCCCATACTGGAAGTATCTGAACTGAATAAATAACAGAGTAGGTTACTTTGCGTGTATACTCAAAGTTTAAACGAGAAATAAAAATATATAAGTAAGTGAAGTTATGAGAGAGTTTGGGAGAACTGGAGAAAGGAAAACACATATACTTTTTAAATGGGCAAACCTGAGAGAATTCAAGAAAAGAAACTGAAGAGACACCCAGATTCTCATTTCTTTAAATAGATAATTAATTCGAGATACCAATGTTCCTTTAAATATCACATTCCACATTCTCATTCAAGAGTGAATTATCTCAAATGTAAACATTTAACAAATAATGGAACACTTAGTACACAGATTGCTAGTTTAAACTACTAAGTACATACTTTCCTAGAGAAACATGACCAGGCATGTGCTGTACACATTCCAAAGAACCTTCCTTTTTCAATCAACCATCTTTCAGTTTTTTTAGAACAAGTATTTTACTACAGTATACAAAGAGTAAACAGAATTTAAAAATCCAGCCTGATTACTTGTTCAACATAAACTATAGTAACTAAAACAAAAAATGCTAAGCAATGCAACATAGGCTGTTGTGGAGAACAAATTTGGTTCACTCTATGGACATGTCTAGACTACATTTTACTTTCGAAAGAAGATACGCAAATTCAGTGCGAATTTGTATATCTTCTTCCGATCGCTTTTTTGAAAGAGTTTTTTTTTTCCTGAAAAAGCAAGCAGTCTAGGAGCAGTTCTTTCTAGAACCCCCCCTTTTTTCCAAAGGAACTGTAAACCTCAATTTTTGAGGAAGAAGGTTCTTTTGAAAAAAAGGTTTTTTTTTTTTAAAAAAAGAACTGTATCTAGACTGCTTGCTTTTTCAAAAAAACTCTTTTGAAAAAGCAACTGGAAGAAGATATGCAAATTCTGCCAAATTTGCATATCTTCTTTTGAAAGTAAAACACAGTCTAGATGTGCCCTATATGTGATAGCACACAACTATACTGAAAACCCTCTTTCAAAGATTTTTAAAGCTGTGGAAACAGCTAGATGGCAAGAGGAATGGGAAAACTCAATTTGGTGTATATTGAATGTTCAATACAGAGTTTAAGGTTTGTCTATGATTTCACTCCTTGCATACTAAGAGCTCACTTGCCTTCTCAATGACCATTCTTCTTGCCTATTTCCTACAGTCTCTCATACTTTAGAGGGATCTTAATTCATATACTGTCATCTTATATCAAATAAATAAAACAGCATTTTAATGGAGTCAAAGCTTTTTTAAGGTCAGCACTGCTACAAATCTTATGATGTATTTAATATAAGCCTAAGCCACTGCACCAATATACAGGCAGTCCCTGGGTTACGTGGATCCGACTTATGTCGGATCCCTACTTACGAATGGGGCTTTTCTCGCCGTGGAGGACACGGGCGGCGGGACCGCCCAGACGCGCCGCAGTCCCGCAGCCCGCGTCCTCCGCGGCGAGAAAAGTTGCTCTGCGTCTCCCTGGTCTGCTGGGGGCGCCCCCCTGCCCAGCAGACCAGACTTTTCTCACCGCAGAGGACGCAGGTGGTGGGACCGCCAAGACGCGCCGCGGTCCCGCCGCCCGCGTCCTCCGCGGCGAGAAAAGCCGCTCCGCGTCTCCCTAGTCTGATGGGGGAGCCCCCCCAGCAGACCAGGGAGACGCGGAACAAAGCCGCAGAGGACGCAGGCGGCGGAACCGTGGCGCGTCTCGGCGGTCCCGCTGCCCACGTCTCCCTGGTCTGCTGGGGGGGGGGGGGGGGGGCAGCTAGTGTGCCCCCTCCCCCCCAGCAGACCAGGCTTTTCTCGCCACTGGTCAGTTTCAGCAGCAGCTGAATCAGGACGCCTGGGGTAGAGCAGCTGGGGGGCTGCCGTGTTGGTCCCACAGCACCGAGGTGCGGCGCTACTGGACCAACCCAGCAGCACCCCAGCTGCTCTGCCCCAGGCATCCGCAAGTCATTCGCTGCTGAAACTGACCAGCGGCTGACTACAGGAAGCCCGAGGCAGAGCTGCTCTGCCCTGGGCTTCCTGGAATCAGCCGCTGATCAGTTTCAGCAGCAGCTGACTTGGGGACACCTGGAGTAGAGCAGCTGGGGTGCTGCCGGGTTGGTCCCCGCAATGCCGAGGGTCGGCCCCAGGCGTCCCCAAGAGCAGCACCCCAGCTGCTCTACCCCAGCTGCTCTGCCCCAGGCGTCCCCAAGAGCAGCTGGGGTGTTGCTGGGTTGGTCCCGCCGCACCAAGGGTCGGCGCTACCAGACCAACCCAGCAGCACTCCAAGCTGCTCTGCCCCAGGCGTGTCCGATTCAGCCGCTGCTGGTCAGTTTCAACAGCGGCTGAATCTGGACGCCTGGGACAGAGCATCTGGGGCGCTGCCGGGTTGGTCCCCGCAGCGCCGCCGCACCTCAGTGCTGCGGGGACCAACCTGGCAGCACCCCAGCTGCTCTACCCCAGGTGTCCCCAAGTCAGCTGCTGCTGAAACTGATCAGCGGCTGATTCCAGGAAGCCCGGGGCAAAGCAGCTCTGCTTCGGGCTTCCTGTAGTCAGCCGCTGGTCAGTTTCAGCAGCGGCTGAATCGTGGATACCTGGGGTACAATATGTACCAGTTCTGACTTACATACAAATTCAACTTAAGAACAAACCTACAGTCCCTATCTGGTACGTAACCCGGGGACTGCCTGTACTTAAAAAGGGACACCAATGCCTTTCTGATAGCTACATGAATTATTTTTGAAAATACAGAGACTATGTCTATACTGTAGCCTTTTTGCACAAAACATATACAAATGAGGCTATGGCATATCTTGGGAGAAATGCAAAAATAAAATCCCAAGTCTAATACTACAGCTGATTTCTATTTAGACCTGCATTCTAATTCAAAGCATATGCCACTGTACGTGCAAATCTAACATACTTTGAGCAAAGCTAGAATTAAGAATGAAATATTAAGTATACAAACCTCATAGTGTTCATACTCATCCACATCAAATGTCTTAAAATCAAAAAATCCATGCTGAAAGGCCTAAAAACAACAACAACAACAACAAAAATAGTTTCTTACATAAGAGACTGATCATAATAGCACATTGTCAGGTCTTCGTATTTTGTAGCATATTTGAAAATCAACAAAAGCAAACCTGCCTATGTTTAAAATGTCGAAAAGCCAAAAGTGTATACTAAGAGAACCCTGAAGCTTACGTGTTTGAGAAGATTAGAAAACTCAGAACGTTAACATAAAGATGCCACTGCCACCTTCATTTTATCCCCTTATACATAAATTATTGTACAGTCACTTTTTTCTAAGGCAAAGTTACAATAAAATGTTAAGACATCATACATTACTTATTTAAAATCAGGTGATTATTCAAACATGGCTATCTATTCTGGTTTGTTGTCTGGGAAGTCCTTCTTCAAGGGAGCCTTTGATTACATTAGCAGACTCTACTTCTTCTCAAATAATAAAATTGAATATTTTTAACTACTTATTATTTTATATAGTGTTATGTATTTTATATAGTGTGTGTAAGGTGCACAATGAATGAGAACAAGATATCTTCCTTCAACATTTTTTGGAATAAATGACTTATGGAGTCTGTCTGACATACAGAGTAGAAAATGTAGTATAAGGCCAGGTCTATACAAGACCTTGTAGGTTAGCTTAAGGTAAGAGTAGGCAATAATTTTTTGACTAGGGGCCACTTCAGAAATTTTTGGAATGGCCCCTCAGGTGGAAGTGGCAGATCCTCGGATGGAAGGGGTGGGGCCAGGACGTTTCTGTGCTTCCACACTCACAGAGCCCAACTGGTCTGCGGGTTGGGGAGTGCGTGAAGTCTTTGCCCCCATCCCCCTCCAGAGAACTGCCAGCTGTTCTGAACAGCTGGAATTTCCCTCGAAGCACCCACTGCCTGGTATTGGGAGAAGACTTTGCGCGTTCCTCCCTGCTCCCAGGTGAATCAGGGCCTGGGGGCAGGGGAAGCTCGCAAAGTCTGCTCCCACCCTGCAAGGAAGCTCTGTGTCTAGAGTCACCCGCCAGCTGAGCAGCAGATTCCCCCGCCAGTCAACTGCCAGGTTTGACTCTAAGTGCCATGTGCTCCCCAGTCCCTAGGCCCTAATTGGCCTGAGGGCAAGAGAGCAGCATGACCTCTGCGGGCCAGATCAACCCACTTAGTGGGACAGATCCAGCTCACAAAGGCCCTTTTCCCCACCCCTGGCTTAGGGTATATTCCTCCAGCTACATAGAATACCTCGTTGGAACTGGCTTACATTAAGACAAGCTTGGCGCCATCTCCACTGCAGGAGACCGACAGGAACAAATGCTCCTGTCGGCCTGGCCTCCCTTACTCCTCACAACTGCAAAGAGTACAAATGCTGGCCAGAGTTGCCCTTAGTGTTCAATTTATGGGTCTATATTCAGGCCTATATGCAGGAATTTCATTGTGGGGTACTTTTTTCTGGAAATGTCGACTGCAAGGGTGTGAATGCACCCCCTAGGGGCCCCAAAGCAAGGAAATCAGCCTCAGCCTTCGCCTGGCTGGTCAGAGCATGAACAAGGGAGGGTTGGGCAGCACACTGCTCCTGCCTTCTCCTGGTTGGCTGGAGCATGCTTACTTGGAGGACCATAGTGAGGTGCTTTTGCACCTTTGCCCCCCCCCGCTTATGGGCTTGACACTACACCTGCTAAACTGAATGCCAGAATATTGATCTCCAGCTCAGTGAGTGAAGATGTGCCCTAAGGTAAGTGAAAAATGTATACATATATATTATACTTCAGAAATAATATGAGAGTACATAATTAAAGATCATACTGTTTATGCAAATGGGCAAAAGGGCTATGTTTGTGTGTGCAACCTGTATTTTGGTATTCTCTAATTCTAATTGTTAATTATGCATCTATATGTTTTCCAACTTTTTTTTGGTGGAATATATATTTTGTGAAGCACTGTAGGAGTCTTCCAATTTTGCATAAACTTTTTTTTTTTTATTCTGGGGGTATGTCTACACTTGCACCCTAGTCCTCATTTTTTGGGGAAGAGTAACGTTAGTACAAACCAAGGGGTTTGGTTTGAACTAATACGTCCCAGCACGCACTTCCTGGTTCTAATCACCTGTGATTCGAACTAGCTCACCGGCGAGATCATGGTAATGAAGCGCGGGATATTTAAATCCCCACTTCATTGACTATTTCAAAAGCCTGCATTTGCATCCATTGTTCGAACTAGGGTGCAAGTGTAGACATACCCTGGCTGATGATAATTAAGTCTATAACGTCTTGTGAATGAAGAAAGACGTGGCATTAACTGTCTTTGGGGAATAAATGAAGTAGACTTCTGCAGCATGTTAGCATATGTATTTATACCATTGAACTAGATACATCCATCTTCTGATTAATGTACATTATACAAAATGTGCTTTGGGATTAAGGAACATTTAAACTAGTTTCTGCAATAGGTGAAAAATCCATTGTGTAATTCTACAATGCCAAGCATAAACTTTTAAAGGCAGAAAAAAATAGTTTCTTCCAAATTAATAAAGCAGGCCAAGAATTTTGCTTTAGATTTAGAGGAGATTTCAATTTAAAATGTTTTTGGCTTTGCAGGTCAGTGGGTTAGAACTTCAGTAATGACCACTATCATGGAACAAACAAAAATTGTGATCCCTATCCTTGCTGATGAACACACATTCATTTAATGTGCACTATTGTACGTTCCTACAACAGCTCTTTCTAGACATCTCCCAGATCTCTCAGCGAGATTTCCTAGTGCTTGTGCCTTATTCACTGGCAGGACCTCTCAAACCAATGTAAGGAGTTCAAAAATATTCAGCTAAGAAGTTGTTGTCTTTTGGTTTATTTTAAAGAAACAATTTAGCTTCAATACCCTTGCAGAACAATTAAGATTGCATATTTCTACTGGTGACTAATATAAAAGTTAAGACAAATCCTATTCTCATCACCGAAGCAAGTGATTCTACTGATGTCAATGATGAGATAGGGCCAAATTCTGTTCATCTATCTTGTAGTATAATGTTACTAATTAAAATCTCGTAGCTGGTGTGTTTCTTAAAACCCCACCTATCAGAGTCACGTGAATAGACAAGAATCTCAGGTTGCATTTAATAACAAAACTCGTTCCCCTCAGGCTTGTAAAGTAAAGCTTAGTGTACCCTATCAGTCCAAAAACCAGAAGGTAACTCCCCATAAATATATATTTGTAATTTCCATTTTTAAGACAATTTCCTGAATTTAGGGACCCTGACAATTTTGTTTTTATTTTTAATGTTGGCATCTTGTCATATGTTTTCTAGAAAGTACTTATTTCGTCAGCTGCACCAGTCCCATTGAAAACTGTATAATGAATGCCTAATACAATACTACAAAGTACCTAGCTTTGTCTCTAAGGTACATTAGGTGGATTCAGTATACCCAGTATAGTTTCAGGCAATGTTACATGAACATCACAAGAAAGACCCAAACAGCAATGCAATTTTTGGCCAAACTGAAGTGAAGGTGGAGGAAGCAAAGAAGTACTGCTTTCAAAATCAGAACTATTTATTTTGCTGCCATCAGAAACACCACTTAGGAGACTAACAAATATACATATAAATTTTTTAAGCTAGTTTTCTTGATAAGTTTGACACAAAAATCATAAAGTGAAAATCCAATTTGAAAACCATAAATTGAAAATGAAGAAATACTCAAGACTAGTCAAATTGCTGCATGAAGGGAATGGTTCAATACAAGCAAAGCAAGTTATAGAAATTGCATTACTCTTTTTCTTTTTCAACAGTTTTGGAAAGGCTGGAAAGCTATTTCAGATCATAAAAGTCAGTGGGCCAAGAATTTTATTTAGTACGGGTTATAATGAGAATAAAACTAGTAATAAAAATTGATTAAGCATTGTTAATTTTCTCACTGTTATTCATAAGTGCTGTGATAAAGCTACTGTTTGTGAAATACCAGTTAGATGAAATTTTAATGAAATCTTAGTTTGTTTTCTCAATAAGTAAGGATACTAGTTTAAGTAATTCCTTTGTACTAATTTTTAATTTGAGCCACTAACTTGTTACAGAAACATTTCAACACAGAAGAGGTTTGGAGTATATACAAGTTTATACACATCTACTGACCTTCAGAAGTATGTAAAACTCAAGTGGTGGTTAAATAATAAATTAATAGTTTAACACTTTCTCCTACTCTCAGCATTTGAAAGAAGTCCTCACTCTTTCGAATTTTGTGGCAAGAGATGACTTTTTCTTGGCAAATTTACAAAAAAAAAAATCCATCCGATTTCAGTTTAATTTTTTAAAAGAATCATTGCAATTTACAGTAAATGTTATTACCTTTTTTATTCCCTGTAAGCAATCCAGGATTTTGAGATTGTATGTGCAGTTTCCAAATGAGGCATCCCTACAAATGTAATACAAATTAATGTTAACATGTACAGGACAAAAGTCAGTCAAGAAAAGGCATAACCATAGCAGCATTACATAGATTTATTTCAAAGTTATTCAATTCTCAACTGAAAGCTCAATCTAGTTAGCAGAAGACATCACTTACAAATATGAATATGCTAAATATCTTCCTCCAACGGTGAGTAACACAATTTCTAGTGACTAATATTAAATTATCTTTAAAAAAATCAAAATTATTTCATCTCAGCTGTAATACATTTTTGGGAAACACGAAGTACTGCTTTATGATTCGCTCTATTACATATGCAGCTGTGATTAGCAACCTCTCTCTCAAAAAAGTCTTTACTGCACCATGTGCAAAACTAGTAGCAGTCTTGGCAGAAGTCAGCAATAAACAAACGCATAAGAGAAATCGGAAATAGTCTTAATTCCTTTTTTAATCAGCCCAGATACACTAAGGAGAGAGGTGAAGATGACCATCAACTGGCATTTCTTCTGACAATTATTTCACTTAACTGCATCACTGCAGATATAATTAACAATTATCCTGACACGATGTAACTAATAAATACTCTGACATCCTTACCAACTTTGCCCCAGGGCAAAAATGTAGCTCCCCTTAGTGAATTTCATACAATCACCAAACCAGACATTAAAATATCCCTCCCCCAAAAGACAAACATATTACATTCAAATATTACAGAGAATACACACATAAAAATTGACAAGCAGAAGGGAAAACATGATTTTTTAAAACTGTTTACAGTTTCATGGAACATATACTTCATAAATGGTTTCCCATCTTAATATTTTGAGACAACTTACTTTTTGATAATTAACTCATAAACAGGAAAAAATAAAGCTTTTCAAAATGTTGTCATAGTTTATTTAACTTTTTTTCTACATACTGCCAAAACATTAATACAACATTCTAACTTGAGAATTTTCTCATTATTCATTATGTAGTACAGAGAGACCATTATGAAAGTGTAGATGTGTAGTATATGATTTGTGCATTATGAACACATAAATACATTCCTAATTTGCATATAGAATGGTCAATTTGATACATTAATTTTATATTGACAGTCCATGAAGGCAGGTGTAAGGAGTGATTTTGGTTCACTGCTTATTCTTTTAAATTTACTGTTTCTGTCTATCTGCTAGTTATCTACAGTTTTTGTATTGCTGCATGACTTAAGCACACTTAGAGACAACCCAACCCACTATCAAGAAAAAAAACCTACAAACAACACAGGCACATTCAGGCTACGGCTACACTGCCTTTTTTTGTGGAAGAGGAAGCATATTCAAATTGTTCTCATTTGCATATCTTATTCCGATTCTTTTTGCAGAAGAGGTTTTGTCGATAAAAAGCCCTGTGTAGACGGGACCATTAATCGGAAAAAAAAACCTTTTTCGCAAGTTCCTGTAAACCTTGACTTTTGAGGAATAAGGGATCTTGTGAAAAAAGGTTTTTTTCCCTACCGATGGCCCCATCTACATGCGGCTTTTTATTGGCAAAACCTCTTCTGCAAAAAGAATCAGAAGATATGGAAATGAGAACACGATTTGTATATCCTGTGCCGCAAAAAAAGGCAGTGTAGCCGTAGCCTCAGAGATAAACTCATCTCATTCCCACATTGTTGTTGTCCCATTACACCAAAGAAAGATAGAAGGCACTGGATGTGGTTTAATTAGGTGGCAACTTTATTCATCTAAAATATCTATTGTGTAAATACAGAAAAAAAGGAAGGTGGCTCCGCCTTGTATTGGACTTAGGACTTCCTGAAAACCCTTTCCACATCTCCCTTAAGGGATGCTTTCCTTTAAATCCTTTCCCAAACTCTTTTATCTAATTACCATGTCCTTTCCATAATGACATTACACTCTAAGGCTATGTCTACACTTGCGGCTTCTTGCGCAATGAATATGCAAATGAGGATAAGCGTGGAATATCGCCGAGCCTCATTTGCCTACCTAATGAGATACCATTTTTTTAAGAAGAGGCTCTTGTGCAAGAAGCAGCATCTACACTGCCCCTTCTTGCACAAGAAAAACCCTCTTACACAATGTCGTTACACCTATTACTTGACAGGAAGAACGGCATTGCGCATAAGGGTTTTTCTTGTGCAAGAAGAGGCAGTGTAGATGCTCTTTCTTGCGCAAGAGCCTCTTCTGAAAAAAATGGTGGCTCATTAGGTATGCAAATGAGGCTCGGCGATATTCCACGCTTAGCCTCATTTGCATATTACTCGCGCAAGAAGCCGTGAGTGTAGACATAGCCTAAGGGTATGTCTATACCACATAGTTCCGTCGACGGAGCCATGTAGATGAGCTTTGTAGACATAGCAAAATGAAGCGGCGATTTAAATAACTGCCGCTTCATTTGCATCAAAATGGCTGCCGTGCTGTGCCGATGAGCTGTTTGTCGGCTCAGTGCGGTAGTCTGGACGCTCCGCAGTCGACATCACAAGCCTTTGTTGACCGTCCCGGTAAACCTCATCCCACGAGGCACAACGGGACGGTCGACAAAGGCTTTTGATGTCGACTGCAGAGCATCCAGACTACCGCGCTAAGCCGACAAACAGCTCATCGGAACAGCGTGGCAGCCATTTTGATGTAAATGAAGCGGCGATTATTTAAATCACCGCTTCATTTTGCTATGTCTACAAAGCTCATCTATATGGCTCGGTCGACGGAGCCATGTAGTGTAGATATACCCTAAACCTCCTTCCGCCACCCCAAACCTACACTGGGGAAAAGTGAAAACTCACTTCTTGGACAATCTGTCAGAAAGAGATTTTTTTCTCCAGTCCCTTTGGAAAAAGTGGTGACCAGTATAATACCCATTGCAGGTCATGAAGGAAACCAGGATTTTTTCAGATTTCATGAGTGGAAACTGTAGATTCTGTCAGCCCGATCCAAGTAAAAGACAGATTATTTGGGACTGGCCAAGGTATAAATGCCCTAACTTCTGCACATCTGGAAGAAACTGGACCTTCCCTGCCCCGCAATCAGAACCTGGGGTCAAATGATTCCTTTCCTTTCCTTACTTTCGTCTTTCTCACTTCCTGCTACCAATTGCTACCCGCAAAGGGGTAACAATCCCTATTTTTCCAAGCTGCCAAAAAAGGACCCCACTGCATACAGCTGTGGTAAGCACATTCACCTAGGCTCATTCTCATAAGGGATTATAAAGGAAGTAACCATTTGCCTCGGCCATACATGCACCAGATAACTATAAATGATCAATGTAAATGTCTCAAGTCCATCATCCTTGGCTAAGTAAGACAAAAATGCAGAAGAAACATTCTGATGCTCCAGGAAAGGATTAACTGCCTGATGTGAGATAATTTGCCCTATAGATACGCTGTTCAGGAAATCTTTTATATTCTTTTCTGAATCATCTGAGGCCTTGTCTATACTTACCTGGAAGCTTGAATTGCTACATTAATTACTGGAGTCAATGTACTTTCATTCGACCTTTGGCACCATTTCCACAGAAGGGGTCAACGGGAATAAACTAATCGAGGAGTCAACAGGCACCCTCAGAATTCTATTTAGCAGCAGTGAAGACATGGTCTGATGCTAGTCTCTACTTGAGACAGAATTACTGACTAGAAAGACATTTGGTCTGTCTTATCTGATAAGTTCTATGGTCCTAATTAAGCTAAATGTGTCAGAAAATATAGAACAAAACATTTAAAGTGAGCTTTGATTTCACATAATGCTGTGTAGCTTCCCTTTTTTATCTGGCTACTATTTTAATATACACATTTTCATGTGCTTTAACAGAAGAATATGTATTCTCACTAGAAGGAAAAAAAATGGTTCATTCAAAAATTTTAAAGCTTTCAAGTTTTTCTGATAGAAGAATCAAAATATTCTCTTGGTAAGCTTAATAAAATACAGAAAATAAGGAATTCTATTACATAAAAGGAGATACAATTTTGGTTGGGGTTGAATTGCATAAGAAGCAATTTTGAGAAGATAAACACAAATGTATTTTAATATTATGTCTGAGAGAAAGAGGATGAATAGGAACACACATAGGGATATATAATGAAAAATCCCTGAATAGAGTAGCAGTAACAAAAAGTTTATTATACATGGAGAAGATAATTAAGTAGCAAAGCTAGGAGAAAAGAGCATGAAGTGTTTTTTGTAACAATAGTTGCACGAGGATAGAGTTTCATTAACTATACTGAAGCTAAAGATTCAATTTTTAAATAAATGTATAAGCAAGTATTCACTGGAATAAAATGTTTACTCACAGAATTTCTTCATCATGACAATGAAATGTTAGAGAAAAAGAGAGCACGAGAAAGCTAGGATCAAAGAGCAAAAGGGAGAGCAAAACTAGCAGCCACCATGTTTCTAATACCTGTGATTGGAGAAACACCAAGCAATCTTGTCAGAAAACAGGAACAGGAATACAGTAGTCCCATTTTTCATATGCAAGATAAGAGTAAATATAAATTGTCTGCCTTCTTAACAACCCAGACAAACAGAGGAAGCTGTGAAAAGTATGAACTAATTTCCAGAGCCCTTACCTGTTCTACAAATAGATTAAAAATCCATTAAGCTATCTCAATTAAAAACTACACATTATCTATTATTTCTATTAATCTGTATTAGAAGATGCATTTTAATATGCATAACGAGGAATAAGGCTCTGTACAGAGATAACAGGTGTCTGTTTCAATTTTTAGAGAAATAAAAAATCTGTACATTTGGAACGTGGAAATATTTTAAACCATCAATTTATTTAGACAAATTTACAAATGAAAGTTCTGATGATCTAAATCACAGGATGAAAATAATCAGCTTCCCTGAAACACGAATTTTGGATCCTAATAGGGTCAATCCATCCTTTTCCTTGGACGACTACATAGGTAAAGTGAATACCAATCAAATTCATGAGGATTTTCCAGACCCAATGTTAAAGACAGAGATCCTGAATGGTCTCATGGGCTTTAAGGATTCTATGGCAGTTTTCATTGCAAAATGAAACTCAATAATGAAACTCGGAATTTCTATCTAAAAATGTTTTATTGTTACAATTAACAAGATGACGAATGGAAAGATTACAGAAAAACAATTTTCTCTATTGTTTCAGTTAGTTTACTTAGTATATTTGACCGGATTTCTGTGAATATTTATTGCTACATGGGTCATAAACCTGGACCTTCTTACAGGAAAATCTGGAGTGATTTGAGAAATTCTATATACACTGTCAGCACCACATCCAGATCATGAAATCATTTAACTTTGTGTGAAGTGTCACAATTTCACAAAGCTTTCAATCACTCATTATATTTAAAAACAGCATTGCATACTCTTTGGCCACACTACCGAGAGGGACAAAAACTCTTCCGTACACAGTGCTCCTAAGTTCTCCATTGATATATGAAGTGCATGCCCTGGGATCCTACTCAGCACTGCCAACAGGACTATCCCAGAGATTTCTGGATTCACATGATTGAGCCAGATCTGGGAACTTTACTATATGACATCTAGTGCAGTACCCTCAACTCTGGTAACTCTGACTAGTGCAGTGGTGATCTGTAGTACAGGCAGTCCCCCGGGTTACGTGGATCCGACTTAGGTCAGATCCCTACTTACAAACGGGATGAGCCAACCCCGCACTAGCTGCGGCCCCCCCCCCCCCCCGCCCCCCGCCCCCAGCAGACCAGGGAGACGTGGAGCGGCTTTTCTCGCCGCGGAGGACATGGGCGCGGGACCGCCAAGACGCGCCGCCTGACTGAGCACAACACACGGTCCCTGCTCTGGTGGGAAACCCTCTCTCTCTGGCCCCTGGCATGCGGCTCATCAGCCCCGGCTCCCCCTGCTTCTCGCATCGTGATTTCCCCTCCTCCTCCGCCGCGGCTCTGGCCCCTTGATGTGCTCAATGTCCCTTTGAATCAGCCCCGCACACCCCCAGCGCCAGGCAGCTCCTCAATGGATACAAACACAGAACGTCTCAATGGATACATTCTCTTGCTCAGCCAATGAGGGTGCACGGAAGGGGCTGTTGTTGTGGCGACGGACCCGCTGCAACAGGTTGGGTTGATGAATTGTTAATGAGTTTTGGAGAAATGTTTGGCTAGAGTTTCCCTTACAATATGTACCAGTTCCAACTTACATACAAATTCAACTTAAGAACAAACCTACAGTCCCTATCTTGTATGTAACCGGGGACTGCCTGTAGTAGACTATGCATGTTTGTTGATTTCCATGTACTATAGTCTGTCCCTTAGCATTGCCTGTCTTATGCACTAATGTGATACCAATGCTGGTACATATTGATCTGGGGAGGTAACTTGTATACTCTCTCCCTAGTTCTGCAAGCAGGCATTTGCCAGTAACAATAGCAGCAGAGATGAAAACTAAATAGCAAGAAAGGCATATGTATAGAAAGCATATGGAAGGAGCAGCCAGGCAAGTGAACAAATGAGAAAGATAAGGGTGTTACTGAAGTAGGTGTCATGGAATTACTCCTAGGCCCACCCAAAAGACCATACTAAATATTAGCAAGCAAGTAGAAAAATATATTTAAAATATTTTAAAAGATTTGTTTTAGAGTTTCAGAGCATGCCATTTAAAGATATTTTGTCGCAATTTAACTATTAAAAAATAAGTCAATTTTAAAAACTGCAAGCTTTCAAGCATCTATTTTTCTGTTTATTTTTTTAAGCCCTGATCTAACAAACACTTAGTTTCATGCTTAAAATAAAATTAAACATGCATTCATTTTCAGACTTATGGACTTAGTTTTATTCTAGTGGACTCAGTAAAAACTAGTATTAATTACATTATACGTTAGCAAAATGTATAATTAGGGCTAGGAGCCCTGCTTTTTATTAAAAGCTTCAGGAGGTAGCTGAGTTAGTCTGTAACTGGAAAAACTTTAAAAAAAAAAGTCTAGCAGAACTTTAAAGACTAACAAAACATGTAGATGGTATCATGAGCTTTTGTGGGTACAACCCACTTTTCAAAGTGGGTTATACGCACGAAAGCTCATGATACCATCTTATGATTAAAGTTGCCTGACATTTCCCAAAAGATGACCATATTTTCAGATGCTGATAATTTTTCCAAAATTTAACTGGTCAGAAACTTTTCTTGCTGAGAGTGCCTCAGACTTTTATTTTTTGTTTGAAACTTAAGTCAAAGTGAAGCGGCCATTTTTTGAGAGAGGCTGGTTTTTTCCCCTCAGTATTAAAAAAATATTGTCAGCATCTTTTTTGGAAAGCTCTATCTCCTCCCATGGTTTGGAACAAAAACTTCAAATCTGAAAAAGGCATGCATGTATCATGGATGTGCATTTTGCCGTGCCGTGCTGAGAATCTGTCCAAATGTGGTCAACTTACAATTCTTTGAAAAACTGCTGTTTACACATGCTCAGTAGGGTTATTTGACATTTAGCAGCTAACATATTTGAGGTTGTGCCCTAAGTAAGCATGTTTGAGCCTCTCATAGCAAGACTGCATATGCAGTGTTCTCAGAGTAACTGAGCAAACTGCAGCTCAGGCCTACAAGGTCTAAATTGGACCCTCTATGTAATGGCTGCTCCATAGTAAATGAATGTGAACAGAGAAACTGAGAACAGGGAACTGCTCTCCCATGTGATCTATGTCCTTCCCTCCTTTTTGCTGGTATCCAGGCCACTGGCCATGAAACCTGGACACATCTAGTTTTATTGACTGACTAAAAAAGATACTTGGGGAAAAGGAGAGCTTCCTTTTTGTTGCACTGAGATTTGATTACAGAGAAGTGTAAGGGTCTGCTATAACATTATGCATCTTTTCAAGTTGCTTGACGTGGTACAAAGTCTCAGAGTGTTAGTCTGTATCTACAATAACAAGGAGTCCGGTGGTACCTTAAAGACTAACAGAGTTATTGAGGTGTAACCCACATACCTACTGAGCATAGTGTACTGTCTCATCTAGTGGCACTTTGACCACTTACAGAGAGAAATAATGAGTTGGCTCTATAACCTTAAGTGAGAGCCAACTCGCGTTTAGTTCCAGCTGGAGAGCAGGGATGGGCAAGATACTGCCTGGGGTCAGATCAGGCCAGCAAAGCCTTTCAATCCAACTTGCAGCACACCCCACTGGACTCATGTTCAAGGAGCAGCTCCAGAGCTCAGAATAGCTGGTTACTCCATATGCCTCTCCATTGGCGGTAGGAGGAAGCTTTGTGTGCGGTAAACCCCCTACTTCACCCAAACTTTCTCTCGCACCCTATACCTCTCCTATGCCCGTATCCCCTACCCTGAGCTAACTTCTACACCCAACCTCCATCCAGACCTCACATCCCCTTCATAGAAAAGTGCAGTCTTTGACCACTTACCAAAATATTGGAATGGCCCCTGTGTTGGGGTGGGGGCGCTCCACATTTGGGAAAACCCCTGACCATGCCGTGGGGAATAAGCAGCGGGTCTGGAGACGGCAGGTTTGGGGCCTATCGGGAGGGAGAGTGGAACATCATATATTGATAAGGCTTTTGAGTTTGAAAGCTAATTTGATATTGATTTTATTTCTTTTTTTAGTGGTAGAGCAATTCAACCCAAAAGTGTCTCATTTTCTGCACAAAAGAAAAAATTCAACTTTTGTAAAATCTATTCCTTTGAGAGGCCAGGAAAACTACAAGTAAAGTTTGAAACAGCAATTAGTTGGATAACCTTTTTTTCCTCCCTTTGTATACTGGGGGACCCATCTTTCTAAAGGTCCTCTTACCAGGTCAGTCTTAGGTCTAACATCTAGGGTTACCAGGTAGACCCCCCCCCCCCCAAAAAAAAAACTGGACACACTTGATCGTGGAAGGGGGAGGGAGGGGAGACGGGAAGCAGAGGTGTGTGTGTGTGGGGGGGGGGGGGTCAGGGCCACAAGGCTGGACAGGAGGAACCGGCCGGCAGAGAAGCACAGCTGGGGGTGTCGGGGCTGGCCGGCAGGAAGGGGGGTGGGAAGCAGAGCTGGGGGGGAGGGGAGAATGGTACAGCAGTGCTGGCCAAGGGAGATCAGGAAGAGGAACGGGCCGGCAGGAAGCAGAGCTAGGGGGCGGTGCAGGTGGGCTGGCCAAGGAAGATCAGGAGGGGAAGTGGGGGAGAACAAGCCAGCTTGGAAGGGATGGGGGGCAGTGAGCAAATTGGCCTGCCCGGAGTGGGACTGACCCGGGCACTTGTAGATCCTGGGGTGCTGCCTGTCCCACGCAGGCTCCTAGCAACGCATGAGTGAGGAGGAGGCTTCCCCTCCTCCTCACACTCAACCAACTAAGGGCTCCCCGTGGAAATCGCGGCCCCACCTCCCAGCTGGGACTCCCAGCCACTCCCTGCCGCCCACGGCAGGCTTCTGTCAGGTGCACAGCTGGAAAAAATCAGAAAATACCAGGCATTGCACATGTCCGGTATTGTCTGATTATTTTACCAGACAGAGCACAAATGCCGGACACCTAGCAACCCTAACATCACCGATGGAAAGTGGAGTGACCTGGCTGGCC
This sequence comes from Pelodiscus sinensis, assembly GCF_052426305.1. Classification (NCBI taxonomy): domain Eukaryota; kingdom Metazoa; phylum Chordata; order Testudines; family Trionychidae; genus Pelodiscus; species Pelodiscus sinensis. The sequence continues at coordinate 41,489,994 of NC_143060.1, forward strand.
AGGCAGAGCAGAGCAGGTTGAGGGTCTTTCGGTTTACTGCTGCTGAGTGTGCGGGAGGCAACGCCTGCTGTCAGTGCCAGTCCTCACTATTCCCCCCCCATCCCCACCATCACCAAGCAGCACTGATAGGTGGTTAAGGATTGAGAGAAGAAGTAGGTCAGGGGAGAGTCTAGGCTTACGGCAGAAGAGGTTTGTCTCAGTCCTATCCCAGGCTAGAGGCGGTACAGGGAGGAGTCATGGGGGGGGGGGGGGAGAGAGAGAAGAGGGAAGTCATATGGCCATTGATTGTCCTTCACTAGTTGCCCCTGGATGAGAGAATATACAATAAAATATATGGTGAGATTTTAAAATGGTGAGTCCAGTCAAATATCTGGCACTGCCTTAGTCTTTGTCTATAATTCTAAAATTAAAGTGCAGCCCTGTCAGCACTTTAATTGAAAGTGAAGCTGTGGTAGAAGCACTGGGAAAGAGCTCACTGAGCACTCTATGTAAACCACCTCCCTGAGAGAGGAGCTAACAGCACCGGGATGGGAGCCTGTTTACACTGGCACTTGACAGCACTGTAACTTGCTGAACTGGGAGGAGGGGTGGTATTTTTCATACCTTGAGCCAGAAAGTTGCAGTGCAGTAAAGCAGCAGCAAAGATTAACCTTACTTGATATTTCTGCCTTCTGTGCACAGACAAAAACAACTTTTACCATTTATGTTTTTATGAATCTCGGCTATTCCGATCATGTTACACATCTGAGCTGAGCTTGATTCTTTTCTGGTTTATGCATAAACAAAATTGTTAAATTAGTTCCAGTCTCACTATCATTAACTTTAGTAACAACCTGTAAACCAGATAATACAATCTGAGCTTTAGCTGCTGCATAAGTTTTGTTTATAAGTGCTTGCAATCTAGTTGTGTAGAGCAAACTGCACTTGTTCACTTAACTGTAGTCTATATTTTTATTGGGCCTTTCATTCTTAGGTATTCTAAAGTACTTCATATGTCATACATACAAAGTATAATTGAAATACAGTTGTACCTGGGGTGCAAGATTGACCCCAACAGTGCTAGCTAGGAAAATTAAGGAATCTCAGATAAAAATATTTTGAACAGTGAAGTCTTAAAAAGCAAGTCATTTGCTCTCCATGATGGGGCCCCGATCATGCAAATTTATGCATGTGCTTAGCTGTAAGAGTAAGTAGTAACACTGGCTTCAACAGTCTATTTAAATAGTGAAAGCGTGCATAACTATTTGCAAGCACAGAGCTTTAATGCTTGAAGTGTACAGCAGCTATTTGAATTCCAGTTTTTCCTGTATTTCATATATTCCAATTCCTTAGATTCTACATTAGGAATGAAGAAAGACTGAGATCACTTGACATTAGATCAATCAAATCATGAAATGGTAACAGAGGCATTTGCTACTTAATTCTATGAATTTATACTATATTCTGTATTTCTGTTGCTTGTCTTGTAATTTATTGGCAGCTCACCGAAAGAACTCTTCTGATCTCAAGTGGCCAACTCGTTAAATTATTGCAACCCTTGCTTTTTCTTTTAAATCATTACCAATTGCTACTTTATGCAGACTTGTATTCATTGGTTTCAAAATATTAATCTATATGTGAGGTATTAATGTGAAACTATTACTGGTATCTGCGTTGGACCTGTAAACACAGTAATACAAACATCAGAGCTCAAAGATATTTATTCAGTATGCTTTGCTCTCATAGCACATTCAATTGAACACAGGTCATCTTTCCTAAAAATAAACAACCCTTCCCCTCCATACACACACAACCAAGGACTTTTCATAATGTCTCCTAACTGCTTTTGAACAGTTTAGATGTGCTTTTTGCATTTCATTTTCCTCAGTGTTTAAGAAAAATCAAAAGACTTTCAAATGCAATTACTGTAAGCAACATTTTGCTTTTTTCTTGACTATAAGCACATGCCCATTTCTGTACAAATAATCTTGCAAAAAAGGACTTCCCCTCTGTTGTAAAGAAAATCTTAAACCCAAGGTTACAATATGAAAGTGTATAAATTAACAGGTGTGTTGTGAGCAAGACACAAGAAGTCATTCTTCTGCTCTACTCTGCGCTGGTTAGGCCTCAGTTGGAATATTGTGTCTAGTTCTGGGCACCGCATTTCAAGAAAGATGTGGTGAAATTGGAGAGGGTCCAGAGAAGAGCAACAAGAATGATTAAAGGTCTAGAGAACATGACCTATGAAGGAAGGATGAAAGAATTGGGTTTGTTTAGTTTAGAAAGTGAAGACTGAGGGGGAACATGATAGCTGTTTTCAGGTAACTAAAAGGGTGTCATAGGGAGGAGGGAGAAAACTTGTTCATCTTGGCCTCTGAGGATAGCAATGGGCTTAAACTGCAGCAAGGGAGGTTTAGATTAGATATTAGGAAAAAGTTCCTGTCAGGGTGGTCAAACACTGGAATAAATTGCCCAAGGAGGTTGTGGAATCTCCATCTCTGGAGATATTTAAGAGTAGGTTAGATAAATGTCTAAGTCCAGTGTTTCTCAACCTATTTTTGCTCATGGCCCCCTTCTGAGCCTCATTTACCTCTGTGGCCCCCCTTATAGCCACTGTTAGTTGGAAAAAAGGGTACATAATTTACCTAATGTTCCGTTTTTTCCATATGGCCCCCCCTAGAGGTAGGGCATAGCCCCTGGGGAGCCATATGGCCCACGGTTGAGAACCACTGGTCTAGTCAGTACTCGGCCCTGCCATGAGGGCAGGGGAGTGGACTCGACCTCTCAAGGTCCCTTCCAGTCCTAATATTCTATGATTCTATGAATGGTGGATAAAAAAAATCATTTAAAAAGAACAGTTTTTTCATAAAACGCTTTGAGGGGAAAAAAGTATGCAATATAGCTCAGATATTGCATGGAATAGGGAGAAATTCTAATTCTATAATAGGAAACAATATATTCATGTAATGTTTAAGAAAAGTTTTGAAAATGAATCTTATGGGGTTCCAGAGGCTTCTGTATAGATTATTTAGGTTAACTCTTTCTAGCTAACCCAATGGAACTCAGTGTTCAGCCTAGAAGATACCAGAGATGATTAATTTTGCAGTTATCAACTTGAATTAATGGCTCCAGAGATATTTTTGCTGTTAGCAAGCATGTTGTTTTAAAATAAATAATATATAGAGGTGAGAAAAAACAGACCTCAGTCCTATCATCCCTCTGTAAATGTTTATGAGAGTCAATCCCTTATTTCACTCTAAAAGGTGCAAAGTTTCAAAAACTTCAATGAATTGCTGGGGACGGAATAGATATGGCCAAGGAAAAGAAGTCAGTAGATAAATGTGAGACGGGAGGGACAGGCAATAGAAACAAAAGTGAAACTGTTTGAGCTAGGGATGTAAGCTCAAAGAAATACAAGGCCTGGTTGCCCAAATAAAACAATGCCATGAGAAGTGTTTCTTCTCAGGAGGAAGCTGCATTGAAGATGATGAAAGGAGCATGTCTAAACATGCAGGATCTTCAGGTTGGAAATTTTTTTTTTCTTACTTTTCTTAAGGACTGCCTATCTTCCTTCTGGACTAAGGTTGCCAGATAGTTTAACCAAAAATATCGAACCCAACCCTTGCCCCCCTCCCCCCCAAAAAAACAATGTGAAAAAAATAGAGAAAAAAATAGGCGAGACCAAAGTTGAGAAAAAATCCACATAGCTGGCAGCCATTTTGTTTTTCTTTCCAGCTACAAGACAAGCCTCTGCGGAACCAGGTAAGAGGCAGAGGGAGGGAGGGTGGTGTCCTGGAGGGGGGACCTGGCAGAGGGTCCAGGGTCTAGGTCCAGTTGCTGAGTGTGAGAGGGTTGCCAGGTGTTCAGTATTTTCACCTCCTGGCCGGGGGTGGGGGGGGGGGGGGGAAAGGAGGGGAGTCAGAAAATACAAGACATTTTAGGTGTCCAGTATTTTCTGAATTTTTTTTTTTAAAACACACCAGACAGGATGTGAAAATTCCAGACTGTCCGGGTCAATACCGGACACCTGGCAAACCCTATTCTGGACTTTTTTTATGCAGTTGTGATAAAAAATAGCTGAAATAGGCAGATCTTCCTTTTATAATTTCATCTTTAAATTAGTACCAAGTGTCAGTGAATGCAATACTAAATGAGCAGTATGGTAATATTAAATAACTGCACTGACTTATTTTGTTTAGGAAAATCTGTCCTCAACATACAGGATTCTGAAGAATATCCACCTTCAAGATCACCATCATTTTCTATAGTTTCAAAGTTCTGTCAATGATAGTGTTTCAGCCATATCATGTATGTCTGTGACAGGGCATCTGCCTCTCATTGGCCTAAGAAGGGTTAAATCCAGCCCTGTGAGAGGTCTGGTGCTTTGGAGCCAGGAGCTGTGGTAGATATTAGCCAATTAGGGCCCAGCTGAGGGCAGTATAAATAAAGGCTGCTGGAGGGGAGGAAAGACTCACTGTTGCTCCAGCTGTGGATCAGAAGGGACCTGGCTGCCAGGGAAGCTAGAGGCTTCTTGATACAGAGCGAGCTGGAGAAAGGCAGGTAGGGCTGAGGAGCTGTGACCAAGCAAACTCCCAGGCTGAGGCTTTCTCTCAAGGCCTGAGAGTATTAGGGCTACAAGCAGGCAGCAGATCCACACCTCCTTGCCAGTGTGGAGTGGCCATTTCAGACTGCAGTTTGCCCCGAAGCAGAGGCTAGATGATGATTGGTAGTAAGGTCACTGAGGCAAGATAGGCATAGGGAGTTGGGTGTTCTCTGGGAGAGAAGACCCGAGAGTGTGGGGGCACTGCAGCAGGGCAGTACCCAGAGGGGATGCTGAGGTCTAGGAGGGATGTGTGTCCTATCACAAAGGCTACATCTACACTGGCATGATTTTCCAGAAATGCTTTTAACAGAAAAGTTTTCTGTTAAAAGCATTTTCGGAAAAGCGCATCTAGATTGGGGGGATGCTTTTCCGCAAAAGCACTTTTTGCGGAAAAGCGCCCGTGACCACTCTAGACGTGCTTTTCCGCAAAAAAGCCCCGATCGCCATTTTCGCGATCGGGGCTTTTTTGCGGAAAACAACTCTCTGCTGCCTACACTGGCCCTTTTGCGCAAAAGTTTTTCGGAAAAAGACTTTTGTCCGAACGGGAGAAGCATAGTATTTCCGCAAAAGCACTGACAATCTTACATGAGATCAGTGCTGTTGCGGAAACTCAAGCGGCCAGTGTAGACAGCTGGCAAGTTTTTCCGCAAAAGCAGATGACTTTGTAGAAAAACTTGTCAGTCTACACACAGCCAAATTGGTGGAGGATAAAATGTAACAGCAGGCGTGACACCAGCCAAAAAGGGGTGTGCCAGGCCTGAAGAACTAATTCCCAGAGTTACCAGCAGGCAGTGCCCTGGCAGTGACTTCCATAGATTACAATGTCACACAGCCACAGTATATCACCTATAGCAAAAAGAAAAAAAATCTCCATCAAGATACAACCATAGATAAGTTTGTGATAAGAACTAGCAGATTACAAAAAGAGGTAACTGATGAAAAAATTGCCCGGTTTGTTTATGCAACAAATTCTCTTTTCCATCTGACTGAGAACCCACACTCCATTAACCTGGTTTAGTCATTAAGACCAGGATACAGGCCACCCAACAGCGTGGATGTTGCAGGCAAATTGATGGATCAAGTGTATGAAAGAAATTGAGTGTGCACTAAAAGTCTACAGGGTAAAATTGTTAACCTGAGTCTTGATTGGTGGAGTAATGTCCACAATGATCCTGTTGTATGTGCTTGTGTGACAACAGAAAGAAGGAATGTCATCTTTACAAAAACAATTGTTTCAACAGGAAATGTGCACACACACACACACACACACACACACAAGAATACTTACAAGCAGTAGCAGTAAAAGCTATAAAAGACAGTGGAAAAAAAATCAAAATGTCTATTACGCAGCTTGGTCACAGACAATGCTGAAAATGTATGCAAAATAAGAGAATGAAGAAAGTCCCAAGCTAATAATATATGGTTGCAGTGCTCATTTGATACACCTCCTAACCAAAGACTTCAGTGTTCCAGAAATAAAGGCTAATGTTGAAATTGCAAAATAAGTCCATGACAACCACTTTGCAGCAGCTACTCTGAAAAAAGTGGGACAAACCAAGCTAACTCTCCCACAAGACGTTTGAGGGAACTCTGTAATGGACTGTTTTGATCATTGTATCAAGAACTGACCTCATCTCATGACAGTTTGTAAACAAAATCATTAAAAAATTGTCACAGCAAAAGTTCTCAACATTGGACTTAAGAGAAATGTTGAACAGATGCTGAGTACTCTGAAGCCTATTTCTGTCGACTAGAACAAAATGCAGAGAAATAGCTCTTATTGCTGATGCTGTTGAAATTTGCAAGGAACTGATTAAGATCTTAAAAAGAAATATGCAATAAAATTACAAGCATTGTAAAAAAACATACGGGGGCAAGTACTATCTTCAGCTCATTTTCTTGCACATTCTTACTACTCAGTACCAATGTCAAACCTAAAGTGCTGAAGAGAAGTTGGCAAGGACATGGGCAACCAGAATTCATCCTTCCATAATACCAACCAGTGTTCCCTCTACGGCTGGGTTTCTTAAACTGTGTTCTGTGGCACACTGGTGTACTACGGAGAATAGAGTTCAAAATGACTGCCCTTAAAGAGACAAGCAACTTTTTTGGGGGGGGCTCAACAAAAATATTCTTGGTGCTCCTCAAAAAAAATTGTTTGGTGTTCCTTGGTCTTAAAAAGTTTAAGAAACACTGCTCTAAGATTAGCGCCTGTGTGGGCACACACCAAGAATCTGAGGCCCAACCACCTCGTCAACAGAACTGTGCAGTGGTTGCTCAGCTGTTCGGTGGCAGGGCCACGTGTCAGGTGGCTGGCCCGCTCTAGGAGCAGCTAGGCAGCCACCACATGGCCCTGGCCCTAGCTTCAGCCTTTCACTAAGGCTGGAGCTGTGGGCCGCATGGTAAGTGCTTGTTTCTCTGGGGTCTCCAGCCAGGGCCAGAGCTGGAGCTATGTTGTGTGTGGCCAGCAGCTGCTCCACCAGTGTCCCCAGCCAGGGCCAGAGCCGCGTTGTGGGTGGCCAGCAGCTGCTCTGAGGGCTAGGGCCACACAGAGGCACTGCTTTTATACAGCCAGGGCAGGCACCACAAACAAAAGGCTTGAGTGCTACCCCTGAGTACTGCAAGGCAAAAGGCGGGTTGCAGGCATGTATTTTAAACAAACAGAGTTACAGTAAGTAGGCACAAATTTTAAAAAAATATGCCAAGGAAAATACTCTATTCCCTCTTTATCTTGCACAAAAGAAAGTCTTCGGAGAATTTATAGTGTCACCGTGATTCATTTAACTGCAATTCAGTGTAACATTTGGCTCAACAGTTAATTTAAGCCTCTGAAAATTGCGCTTTGCTGATTTGTGCTTCAAAGCTCCCCTCTGGGAAAAGGCATGAACCCAAAAATAGACTGTCACCACATCATCCTGTGTTTGGTTGGATTCACAGCGCTTTGACAGAATTCTTACTTTTCCTTAGTGGGTCACGACACAAAACTACCTCACGTTTGGCAAGATGGCTTTCTGTCTTTTCTGAATGTCAAACTTAGTCTGCAAACTGACCTAACTTGGCTGGTCTCTGGAAAGCCCAGGCACCATTAAGGCTTCAAAATCTGTATTTCAGAGATGGGGAAACTGAAGGCATAAGTTTCAAAAGCCTATTGAGCAAGGCTTCCTAATTTTCCAAAAGATTCACATGATCTCAGAGACCTTTTGATGTTCAGAGTTATTCATATTTATATGCTATTAATTTTGCTCTCCCATATGAGTTACTTCTGTTAATTTCATTTTTTATGGGTAAACAGTCAGCTTTGACCAACTGATGCCTTGGTTTCATTAAAAATCATTGTTTGCTCTGCTAGTCCCTCAGAATCGACTCTGACATCTAATATCATTACATCACAAAGTTTATTTTTTTGTTGCAAAGCATTTTCAGAATTAATCTGCATTTGAGGATTTCAATCTCTTCTAGTTGCCATTTATATAACCAGAATGTCTTGACCCAAGATAGCATATTTATTTTGCCAGCACTGGCAAGCAGAGTTAACACTAATGAACGTTAACATCTGTGCAATTTTTGGACACATTGGCGCACCAAATTATTCATAAATTGATTGACTATGACATAACCAAAATACTATGCTACAAGTTGGGGATGCTATATAATACTTAGTCTGGCCTTGAATGGAGGGGGTTGGATTTAGATGATCTCTCGAGATCCCTCCCAATCCTACAATTCTGTGATTCTAAGTAGAGGCCACAGCCAGCATGTTGAAAATTTAATGTGGTGCAAGTATCTTAACCAGTTCAATGTCCTTGTGAAATTTGAACCACTTTGTAAGTGTTTAAGCCAGGGCTGGGGACCCTTCAGCCAACATGGTTAAACTTCAACAAAGTTTAAGTAATTGAAAATGGGGTCTTATGATTACCTGACACTTCACACTTTATAACAGGCAGTGCTACCAATCCTGCCTAACACATGCATTAGACATCCCGCACTAGAAATAACGTGTAGAGCAATTCTAACTGATCTACTAAGGAAGCTATCATGTAGATATGCAGACACATCTTGAATAGACTGAACTAATGGACTTCTTTATTCCCAAGGGAAGCTACGAGGTTACTATATTTTCCATTCTGGGTTGGATAGATGAGATTTACTAAGCGTAGTAAGGCAGAAAAAAATAATTCCAAAATGATTCTTCAGCCTTAATTTAATACTACATGAAAAGTAATTGCTTGAAGAAACTTCATGCTAGGGACATTAGATATCAAGTAATTGAATTACTGTGTAACCGCATCAAAATGTAGCAGTTACACCATTATTCGACAATCTCCAGGGGTGGGACCAGCAGCTAGTGCGCTCTCAGCCCCACTCCTGGGGAGCCCCAACACCCCATACTGCTGTCTCTGTATGAGAGCAGCAGTGTGGGGTGGCAAGTGAGAGCTGGCCCCGCGAGGTTGCGCAGACCTGCTCCCAGCTGCCGCCACATGCTTTGGTCTCTCCCCGCAGACAGAGGCTGCTCCAGCATCCTACGGAGCAGCTTCTGTCCATGGTGAGCCTGGGCTGCCATGGACAGAGACTGCTCAGTGGCATCCTCTCCTGCCCCCAACGCTGCTACCTCTTATAAAGGCAAAAGCATGGAGGGGCAGGGGAAAGCTCAGCATATGTATCTGCTTCCACCTGCCCCTGTCATTCTCCACTCTGCTGCCTCTCAATAAGAAGAGGTTAGAAGTAAATTTTGTTCTCATCTTTACAGCAGAGTCTTATAGTTTCTTGTACTTCCAAAAGTGAACACTTTAATTTGTCTCATTTTCTAACTTATCCAATTTCTCCTGGAGCAGAATTCTGTGAATCTAAATTCACATACGATTTGCTCTGGATAATTATCTGCTATCCAGCGCATAAGACAGAGTTGGCTTCTGGTCACTGAATTGCTGTCATGATTCTTATTGCCAACTTCACAGAAGCCACCCATCCCGAACACTACTCAAGATCTCAAGCTTCTGTTACATTCATCATGGGCCTTGAGGATCATCAGTTTTCAGGAAGTTTCTGTATTGAGAGCTTTATATTCAACTGGATTGGTCAGAAGGGTTTATTTTTTTGCAGAGCTTACCATTTCTGCCTCTACAGCATCAACTTGGGAACTCGGACAACAGGCTACATTCTAAGATGCTTTAGAATTTGAGCATGTGACAAGCCTCCTTTGTCAGGAGTTTCCCCACTATTTCCTAATGGCTTAGTCAAAAAGAGGAATACAAGGGGATTGCAACTTATTTTAAAATGCTTCAAAGGAGATAGTTATCCTTAGATTTAGCTTGCTCATCCTCTGAGGTTGGATATCCCACCACCTTCCTCCAAATGGATTCCCACTAAAGCCAATTTTAAAAATCCATTAAACAAACAGACTTAAAAATGTCTTAAAAATAAATGTATAATCAAAATTTGAAATCAGAATCATTTATATTAAGGCAAACTATTAAAATTTGTTGTTCAAGTTGAAAAGAAAATTCACCCATTGAATTGATGGAACTCACTGGCTAAGACTTGGCATCAGATGTTGCTAAAGTGTTAAATCATCTCTTGACAGCACCAGCCTCTTCTCAAAATAAAATGTTTTTTTCTGTTTTTGTTTATTCAAATAGTTCATTCAAAACTGAGAAGCAAACTGGGAATTCAAAAACAGATGAGCTTGCTTTCTTGTACAAAACCATAAATAAAAACAAGACATAAGACTATATGGTCTACTAGTTCAAAAAACTGGAAGGACAAAAACTGAATTGATTGTTTCTGGTTACTAATTACAAATACTTCCTTTGTTCAATGAGCCAGTTTTAAATGCAAAAAACATGTATGTTGCATATTTAGTTTTATTTAACTAAAATGTTTTAATTGTGCATTTTAACTGAATTCCAAATTACAAATACGGATAGAACAAATCACGTTATAATTTTGTATGTAAATGTCTTTTCAAACAAACGTAAAAATTAAAACTCTGAATGAATGTAAGTTAATGTATGTAATTGCTTAAATAAAGGGATGTGTATATATAGTGTATCTTGATTAGCAAACAACCCCCCCCCCCCCAAAAAAAAGCAAAACAAAATCTAACCCCATGTTTAGTGTAAAGGTTATATTCAGTGGTTGTAAGTCAAGATATTTTAACAGTTATACCAGCTGATGAAAATCATCCTCTCTTTAGGAAAGTAACTCAAGTCCTTCTTGCTTACTTAAAAATCACAATACAGTCAGACACTTAAAGTCACTATTTTAAAAAGCAAAATCAATCCACTCATATTCAAACATGCCTGGGGAAGAAATGCTCCAGTTTCTCCATTACAGAGTTTTCAAAATCTTGAAGCAAATCCTTTGATGGAGGTATTAGAGTTTATGAGAAGAGGTCAAGCTGAGGCAATTATTGGCTTTCCTCCTTTTTAAGGTCTTAACATTTTTGTCTTGTGATGAGTGGAAGAGGTCATCATTTCTGTAGGATCACCTTCTTTTGTCTGGTGCTCTATTTTGGATAGCATCTCTTCATCATTCAGTATGTAGTTAGAGAGGCAGTGAAGGGAAATACCCTTAAGAGATCATGGGAGGGTTTTTTTTGCCAGGTGGAACGCAATGAGGATTCAGAGAATTTTAAAAAATATATATATTTCTTGCTCATCAAAGTCCTCAACAGGGTAAGGAGATCTGATGTTTTTTGCCTAAGAACTGAAAAGGACTGAACTGCTCTCACAGTTGTTTCTAAGGCTTGGTCTATACCAGGGGTGGGCAGTAATCTTTACGGGGCTTCAGGCAAAAGGGAGCTGTTCCCTCTAGATGTGGCCCACCCCTGGCAGGGGAGGAGACTTCACATGATCCCCAGCTCCCAGGCCCTAATTGGCCTGGGGTGGGGAAGCATGTGAAGTATCTCCCCCACCCCCCACTCTCATCCTGCCAGGAGCACACAGCACCTAGAGAGAACCAGCAACCATTCTGAACAGCTGGAGGTTCCCTCTAGGTGCCATTCCGCCCTGGCAGCAGGAGCAGACTTCTGGTATCTCCCTCACCCCCAGGTCTTGATTGGCCTTGGGGTGGGGGAATGGCAGGGTGGATGCAGACCAGATCCAGCCCACAGACCCTATCTTGCCCACCCCAATCTTAAAACAGCAGTGGGCAAAATACAGTTCGCCCCACTGATTAGCAGTGTGCGCATACTTGAAGCCAGCAGTGTGTATTTAGCATCTCCTCTCTTGCTCCAACCTTGTTCCATCCTGTAGCCAAGCTGCTCCCAGGACCCTCCTGCTAGCTGTTAAGGGTTGGGGGGGGGGGGGGGGGAAATGAGAGGAGAGTGCTGAAGTCAGGGTGTTCCCTGTGCCTGTACCCCATCTCTGCAGAAGAGGGGTTGGAGAAAGGGACATAGAGAAGAGCTACTCCAGTATGACGTATGGTGAGTGACTGAAAGAAGTGCCTCAATGAGGCAGTGCATTGTTTTTAAAGATTTCCCTGGAAGCCAGTTCGTGCGCTCAGTCTCTCCTGCCCATAAAGCTAGTTCGCTCTCTGTCTCTCCCACCCATATATCTTATCTCTGCAGAGCAAGGGAGGGGAGACAGAGCAGGAAGGCTTTCCCGGTTGTACAGAGTGCATGGTATTTCAGAAGCTTACCTAGCAGCAGCCAACACACACTCTCCTCCTGCTCCTTATGTCCAAGGCCCTGCCCCTTCCAGGGGCCTGGAGCCAGCCAAAGATGACTTACCAAAATTCAAGGAGTGGCCCCACTGCAAAACTTATTGCCCACCCCTGTATTAAAGTCTCTGAAACAGCATCTGCATCGAGAGAGGAGGCTCCACCCAACCTGCAGACTAGAAGGAACCAGGAACCAGAAAAAATGCACTGTTTGGAACAGAGTTACTTAGACTAACTACAAACTAGTTCAGCTGCCTTTTGCACTTTCAGTCCTTTGGATTTTATGGACAAGCACTGGTGTTTGCATGTAAATGGTACGTTTCTTTATGCAAGCCATCGAGTGCCTTTTTATTATTTTATAAATAGTTGCCGCTCAGCAGGATTTTGATGCCAGCAGCTTGGCAAGCTTTGTATAATTTTTAGCAGATGTTTAAATACAAGGTGTGAACAAAACAACTCTCCAGCAATCAGTTTTACCAGTGGACTGATGCCAAGTTCTTTTAGCAGCAAAGTCATCAGCAAAAGGTTTTTCTATCTACAATGGACTTCATAAAGCCTGTTTTTAATCCAACTGTTTTAGCATTTTCCCAACCGTTTGTCCAATAGCCTAATTCAGGCAGACACCAGCAGAGGGATGGCTGTTTGTTGTTCCTTCACTGAGCAGTTGCAGGAGCTAGCACAGTCCACAGGCAGTCCTCTGGGATACCCTACGTTCAGCTCTCTCAACATGCTCCGTTTGCTTTCCCAGGCACGTATGCCTGCCCTGAAAATGCCTCCTACACTGCCATGGAATAGGCAGAGAGGTCCCATTGCATCAGGGCTATTCCCTAGGGCAGGAGATCTTTACAATGGATACAAAATACACTTCTGTAACATTAATTTAATTTGTAAGTCTTGGGCTATACATGCCCCAATGAAAGAAATGGACTGAGATGGTTTCTGCTACTTGTAAAACTCAGTGTAAGACATGGAATATTGTATTAGCAAGTTATCTTTCTAATAAGATAACTTTAAACTACAGTGTTTTAGCCTTATTTAGTGGCTGTTCAGAAGTGATTGTCTCACATGGAAATGTGTCAAACATGTCTCAATCCAAATAGACTTCTTATTTTATCTGGGCGCAAACTGTTTTCTCTAAAAGATAAAGAAGAACGTCTTGGGAAGTAATCATATGATTTTTACATAATCACACATTCACAAATTTGAAAAAGCCCTCAAGAATGTATGGTTGGCAAGTTCTGAAGTAAAAATTTCAAGAAAGTAATATTGAATTTGCAGACATACCTAAATGGAAGATATGGTGGATTAGATCCAGATAGAAGTGCTCTGTATGCTTCTTCTGGTGTTTTCTTTAAGTAAATTACCTATAAAAAAAAAGCATTACATTAGGAAATAGCCATTGGACTAGGGTGTGAAGTAGTCATAAAAAAAGTCAAATTTTAATTTGTATAATGCATTTCTTCTGATACTGAAATATAGTAATCTGTATTCGTCATCTTAATTAGCATGTAATTTATTCCTTCCCTATTATTATGTATTAGAATATATCTACGCAGAAATTAGCTTAAACAAAAGTTATAGGTGAACAGAAATATTGTTGATAAGATTACTGCAATCTAGAGGGACACAACGAAGACTCAATACATAACTATTCCTATGATTTAACCTCATCTTAGGAAAATGTTCACAAACAGATCTACACATTCAGCAGTTGGACCATTTCTTTCCCATGACTTCCCCAGCTAGGAATAAGTTATTGAACAGAATGCTCCCAACTCCACCAGAACATCTCTCAGGTCCTGAAACACTCTTAAAATGCAGTTGATATGGCTCATGACCTAGCAAATACACTCACACCCCTAGGGATAGGGGAAGTTTGGAACTTACAGACTCATAACAAGCACAAAAATAACCCAACAAAGAGAATCTAAAGGGATTAGTAAAAATGGGAGCTCTGTTAGATCTATCCACAAAGGACACTGGTCTCAAACTCCCCAGCTGGAGCAGTTGTGCAATATGGGCTGGGAAGGATGGGGACAGATGAGTGGGGAGAGAGACTGTCCATTACTAGCCTCCAAACTCTTCCCCTTCCCAACATAATCCCACCCTTCCCCCGAGGACCCTGCTTCAGTCAGGGATCACCGGGGGAGGAGTCTGGTGCCACACAGCAGCAGTGGTCACACCCTTCCCACATGTCCCACAACAGCAGAGGCCGCAGGAAAGTGGAGTGTGTGCATTCATCTAGTGCAGAGGAGGCTAACCACTGTTGCTGTGTGGTGCCAACCCCTCGCCCAGTGATCCCTAAAGCCACTGATGATGGAAAAAGGTGGAGCTTCGGGGGTGGGGAAGACAGTAATTGAGAGAGTCCTGGACCAATTCACTTTGGCCAGAGCTGGCCCACAGACAGAGTTTGAGAACCCTGATCTAGGAGATCTCCTAAATTGTTTCTTGCTATCCAGGTAGAAAGTTAAGGCCTTTCTAGTGCCCTGAGTACAGAAACAGAATTCCTGCTGAAACTGAGTTTAAAAAAATACTGGTAGATGGATAGATAAATGAAAATCCAATGTAATCTTGCGTAGGACCCTAGGATGTGGATGTAGAGACCTTAATATGAAAATGTATATATGGTAAAAGGGAGATCTGCCATCAAGGTGCCAGTCTCCCAATCCTACTGGATAATGTAGGAAGGCAGTCTTCATAGATAAATGAAGTAGGGAATAAACCAATGGCTACTTAAGTGGAAGTCTTGTGAAGTGGTCTAGCACCAGGTCGGGGTCTCAAAACGGAGTGGAGTATCTAACATGGAAGAGATTACGCAGACCCTTAATGAATCTGGACAATACTGGGGACCAAAAATGACAAATCCTTCAGTGACAAATCCTTCAGTGGGCAATAAAAAGCTAATATGGAAGCCAGGCATACTTGACTAAACTGATTACTTTTATCTACATGAAGACATTTGGGTTATCTAGGATGAAAGAAAGGGGAATTAATTTAAGTCAGAGGTAGCATGACAAAGTTCACAAACATCTTCCATTTCTGCAGGTAAGTATTACAGGTTGATTTTTTAACTGTTTAACAATAGCTAGCACCTGTTGCACCTCCATTGAGCAAGAAACCTCCATTCCTGAGAGCCATCAGATTGGAATGAAACATACAGCTCATGTTCTGAGACAAGAGAGGACGCATAGTTGGGGGCGTGATCTGTATGCTTCTTCTGGTGGACTCAAGTGGACTAAGAGCTAACGGATGTAAGCATACCAAGCTTGTCTTGGACAAATAGGCACTATGAGAAAAAACTTTTGCCTTGTCCTGTTGATCTCGTTTATCCCTGTTAAAATTAGAGGCATTGCAAGAAAGGCATGAAATAGACTCTTTTCACAGTAAAAGGAAGGCAATCTCCAGAGCGTGGTGACCCAGACTCCCGCTTGAACAGAAGATAGGACACTTCCTATTCTCATTGTTTCACCACCAATCAATTTCTGGAACTGAGCATCCAGCTCCCATTCATAGTCATACAGAAGTGACTGATGGGGGCATTGGCATGGTATTTCAGATGCCTGGAAGGTATGCTGATGAAATTTGGATATGGCTGGTTATGCACCAGTTCCAGAACTTCATGATTTCAGCAAACAAGGAGGAGGATCCTGCTCTTCCCTGCTTGCTGATGAGTGACAGACAGAACCTTTTGTCCATCAGGATTCTGTTTTGGCCTGATGAAGGGCAGCAAATGAAAGCAAGCATTTCTCATCACCTGGAGCCTCAACAGATTGATGGAGACACTGTGGATCAGCTGTGCAGTACTGCCCTTTTAAAATGCTGAAGTGCCATGGAGCCTGGGGTCTGCTGGGGACTCCCCAGCTAAGCCTGGGTTCCCTGTGGCATTTCCCCAGAACCTGGGGTGAGCTGGGGAATCTTCAGCTGATACCAGGTTCCGCTGGAATGTTGTTCAGAATCCGAGATCAGTTGGGGAGTCCTCAGCTGACTCCGGGCTCAAAGGTGCTGCCCCTTTGTAATGCCGACAGTTCCGTGGAACCCAAGGTCAGCTGGGGACTCTCCAGCTGATCCCAGGCTCCATAGTGCTGCCCCTCTGAAACACCGAGATAGTGATTGAAAGGGGTAGCTGCCACACAGCTCAGCCTGGGATAAGCTGTGTGGCGGCTGCACCACGGAGTACGGGGTCAGCTGGGAATTCCCCAGCTGATCCTGGGTTCCATGGCTTTAAAATGCACAAGAGCCCCCGTAGGGACTCTTGTACATTTCAAATCAGGCAGCCCACATGCAGCCTGGAATCAGCGGGACTTCCCGCTGGCTCCAGGCTGCACTCGGAGATCCACATTCCTCCTTTGAAATGTACAAGAGCCCCAGCAGGCACTCTTGTACATTTCAAAGGAGGAATGTGGAAGTGCCTATCGACTAGTTGAGTAGTCGATAGAAATTCAATTAACTACTTGACTAGTCAATTAACTGCAATTTAACATCCTTAGTCCCTACAGAATCATAAGTCTGTCTAAAAGAAGGTATACCCCAGTTGTCACTGAGCCCAGGGAAACCCTTATAAACTGTATTCTTTGTATTGATACTACAAAGAAATTCATGTTAGAGGGAAAGAGGTGGGCTAAAAGAAGCAAATGAGCAGTAGATTCACATCCTTGACCAACCCATGAAAACAGCTGTTTTGATGATTGTTGGATGGTCAGGGACTGTAGCTGGGCAATCTTCTTCTCTGAAACCTGTCTCTGCGGTGAGGGGTGGCTGGCTGTTCTGTAGGTGCTTAGTATGCTGACAAGTGAGTAGCATATGATCTCTGCTTAGTTTGTGACCTTCTGAACACTTCCTGCCTATAGGTGTGTAAATGCCCAAGGAACATAAGGTAGTCCTGCAGTCCTTGAAAGATTCTGATGGGCATCATCTATGGTCTCCTCAAAGATCTTGGGACCAAGTAACCAGGATGCCCTGTGCATAACTACTACTGTAGAAGTGGATCTAACCAGTAGTGTCCTTAATATCTAGGGACACTTGCAGAGCCATTTTGGCCAGCAGCTGGTCGTCTTTAAATAATTGACTAGAACTGTTCTCTGCAGTAACATGGCAGATATTTTATAAAGGCCATGAGCATGTTGTAATTCAGGGCTACTCAACTTTGGAAGCCACAGCAGCCACAATGATACTCACAGCACATGCGGAGGGTCACAACTTAAGTGTGGTTGCATATACATGCAAATATATATGCAAATAGCTTTTCACACTGAGGTGCATGAATATCAAAATTAAGGCAAGACTACACAACACACAGGCCCCATTTAAGTCAGTTCTGCTGATAATAAAATGCAGCATTTACTCAATTTCCATCCATGTCAGCTCTTTTAATGAGCAATGACAGTCCAGAAATTTAACTACTAAAACGCATATCAACAGAAGACCATTATATTGTCTCCTTTTTTGTCTTAGCTCCCACCCGTGGGCTGCGAACAGGCCGCAGGTGGCCTGCAGGCCATGTGTTGAGTAGCCTTGTTATAATTGATAAAGCTCTATTTGGCCATGACTGCCTGATAAGTTTGCGATCCAAAACTGAAGGATTCCAGATGAGTAAGACTTGGTCCCAAAAGATTCAATTGCTTGTGGTACTTGTTGTAGGAGTTAGTTCTCATAAAATATTACTTACCCCATTCATTCACAGGTGGGGAATGGGAAAATAAAAAGTCACAACCCTTGGGATGCGACATGGTATTTCTTGTTTTCTGTTTTGCATGTTGGCAATAGCAGTTGGCATCTTCCATACTGTCTTAGCCAGATAACTGGAGAGCCTCATTAATAGGCAGCACCAGGCTGGAGTATATTGCCAACTGCAAAATATCAAGGTGCTTGTGCTGAAGAGCTTTGGCCTCCTCCAGAAAGATCTGTAGAGCATCAATTACCATAATGTCTGGAATTGTCTGAAGTTGTCAGCAATAGAATAAGAGGGAAAGTACAAACACTTCAACCTAGGCCAACAATAAAATGAGAATCTTGGGATGACTCATCTGTCCCAGGCTCCAGCTCTTCAAACATTTCCTATTGCAATGAAAGGATAGAGGGGTGGATGGGAAACCGTGGTCTCCTTAAGAGATGGTACCAGTGGTCTCTGAATTGTTGCCAATAGACAACCTAAGGTTCTCAATAGGAACATTCTGGGAAGTCCACGTATGAGGTGTGGTATAGAATTTTCCTACTGAGAACCATCAGGATGGCAAGGAGCAACCAGTGAGGATGAAGGAGAGTCCAGTGCTCCTTTTGAGCAAGGACAGACATATAGGGGTTGTTCTCCTGACATGGAACATTCACTGCAACCATCCTCTTAGCCATCCCCAGTCATCTGAGCTTTATTTCCCTCATCTTTCTAGACAAGGATTTAAGGGCTAAATAAAATGAACATTTCGGAGAGGTGTCCAGAAAATGGACATCCAGGAGTGCCTATTTCTCACCAGTAGAGGCTGTCGGGGGGGGGGGGGGGCATAAACCCTGGTGAACCAGGCATACTCTGTCACAAGAGAACAAAATTTCCAGGGGGGGGGGGGGGGGGGGGGAGACAGTCTTCTCACCTAAAACTATATAATCTCTACCAATCACCCTAAGCCAACTAACTTGACAAAAAGCGAGATCATGAGAAAAATCAAGTATGCTCTAGGCAGATACATCTGAGTTCTGTCTTGGGCCAAGGGCAACAGAGAAGAAAATGAGAATGGTATGCTCACACATCCCTATATTAGGGATATAAAATCCTAATTAATCAGTTAAGCAATTAAACATTGGGTTGACCTACCAGTTAACTGACTAAAGTGGGATCTGGGTTGGGAACCACTCCAGCCCAGCTTGAGCAGCCCCCAATCCATGGGGGGGAGGGGGAGGAGGGTCCTGCTACCAGCCCCACATAGGGCTGGCTCTGCTGATTCCCAGCTACTAGCCCCCTGCCAGAGCAGCCCCAGCCTGTGGGGTGCCCAGGCATGCAGCAATTGTGTGGCACTGCCCCTCTGAAATGCTGTTGCTTACTGGGGCTCTGTGTGGCGCTGCCGCTTTGAAGTACTTCCTCTTTCTCCCCCTTTGTTGCCTCTGATAGAGGCAGCAAGGGGGAGAAGCGACTAGTTGACTGGACTAGTCCTTAACATCCTTAATTCAGTCATATCCACATTATGCAGCTCTTACCCCTCCCTTCAAGGGTGTCCCTTTATTTAAATGATACCTTTATTAACTTGGGATGGTTTAGGGCAATTCATGTAAATTGGGTTTTTTTTGGTACCAAGCCAGAGCATAAAATTATTACCACTCAAATCTCAATCCCAGAATTAATCCAGTGTTGGAATTATACACAATTATCACCTTTCACTTCTTGCCAACTTAGATGGTCTTATACTTGTACATTTTCAATAGGATCACTGACAGCTGGGGAAAAAATATAGCAATCAGGGTGTAATCCTGGCCTGAGTAAAGCCAATTAAGCACTGACAGGCTCTTTGGAATTTCAGATTTAATCCTTTGCAATAGAATCAGAAAGTTTACAGTAGAAAATGAACAGCTTGTTTATTTGAAAATACTGCTATATTACTCTGCCTAGGATAGCGTTGTTTCCATTATGTGTGAAGACTGTGTGGTGTACTACTAGATTAGCAGTATGCGTCCCCAAGCAAAAAACATATCTGACTGGTACACTCCATTTATTTGCCAACAGATTCTTCTCTAGCACATAAATAAAGTATCACAGTTACTAGGGAAGAGAGCCACTTTTCAGATGTTAAAATGTCAAAAAACTAGAGCACTTGTGCTTCAAGGGAAAGTTAACACTGTACATTCCCACAGTTGATGACTGTGTACCAAACATCACTGTTAACATACACTTATGCACAATAAAAAAGTTACAGAAAATGAATATTTTTGGATTCAAGGGCAATTATAGCAGCCAATTTATTAAGACCACATTATATAGAGTGGGTCAAAGCTACTCACTGTATTAATTACTACAGACATTTACCCATCAGCACTTAGTTGGGAGTCAGAATAATACAGAAAAGAAAAGGTGTCCATGTGTTTCTATAATACACTTCCAAGTTCATGAAGGTACTATAAAAATTCACTCTGCGATTATCTAGACAGATCAAAGAATGAATTTAAACTCCTTAAAATTAAACTTGTTTTTCAGCATGAAAATTGCACAGTGGTATAAAATGAGACTCATTATATTTCTCTATTTTAGAAGCTGTATGTTTGTTTTTTAAAAATCAAGAGTGTAATATGCATATCAAAATCTCATGAAAGGGGGACAATATTTTGTTTTACAGTCACACTCATCTAACAGACCAAGCTATTATCTGCACATCAGTGACCAGAGATTTACAGCATTAAGCAGCCCAAGGATTGTTAAACCACTAGATTATTTTTCAAAGAGAAAAATAGTATCCTGTGCACATACAAGCCCTGGCAGTGTGTTGGCAATCAGAAAGCATTAGTTAGGACTGGATAGCTTGCGGCAAGCACTCATATTAGCAGAGACTGCCAACTGTACCACATGGAAATTTTCCAAGGCCCTTCCCACTGGTACATTTAAAAATACTTAACTTGCTGCAACACTTAGGCTGTGTCTGCATTGGCGCAATCTTGCGCAAAAGCTGCAACACTTAGGCTGTGTCTACACTGGCCGCGAGTTCCTGCGCAAGAACACTGACATTCTAATGTATGAAATCAGTGCTTCTTGTGCAAGAACTATGATGCTCCCACTCAGGAATAAGCCCTCTTGCGCAACTGTTCTTGCACAAGAGGCCAGTGTGGACAGGCAACATGAATTACTTGTGCAAGAAAGCCCTATGGTTAAAATGGCCATCTTGCGCAAGAGTGTCTACAATGGCAAGGATGCTCTTGCGCAAAAACACATCTCTTGCACAAAGGCACATGCCAGTGTAGACGCTCTCTTCTGGAAGAGTTTTTCCACAAGAACTCTTTCGCAAAAAGTATAGACGTAGCCCCAGATGTTGATTTTATTTCAGCATTAAATACTGAAACAGCAATTTTAGACAGTTCCTACTCAGAGCAACAGAGCCTGGATCAAGGGCCATCTGAATGTTTCCTCCACAAGGAACACACCCTGCCCTTTATATGTCTTCAGCTCTCTCACAGGTACTCTGCAGAAGCACATGATATCCTGTCTATTCCAGATTCCTTGCCTACTCTGGATTTCTTTACATGAGCTTTGTGGTGGGAATCCAGTTTTACTCTCCATCTCTTTTAGTTCAGCATTCTTACATATTCTAAGAATGTCCTATTACCAGGAATACTTCATTTCAACACACATAGAGACCGTTCTCTACTTTTGGACCCCTGCCATGTTGTTCTGAACAAGTATTGAAGATCTACTTTTAACATCATTATATTAACAGAGGGAAAGAGGCTAGTAAGGGCAGCAAATAATCCTGTTAAAGGTACCAGGGAAAGGGAAATAAAGGATACCAGGGAGGGAGGAAGAGAAAAGGAAATAAAATACATTAACCTGTGCTAAGCGCTGCCCCACTGATGGGACTGCAGGAATTTGCAGGAAGGGGACCAAAAGAATGGTGGATAAGGTGCAAGACAGAAGGGAGGTAATT
This sequence comes from Pelodiscus sinensis, assembly GCF_052426305.1. NCBI lineage: Eukaryota > Metazoa > Chordata > Testudines > Trionychidae > Pelodiscus > Pelodiscus sinensis. The sequence goes on from NC_143060.1 coordinate 41,511,846, forward strand.
TAGAACTCTCTCTCAAAAAAAATTAGAGCCCCAAATACAGCTGGTTAAAGTACTAGTTAAAAGGGAACTTTACTAAGCTATTCTTAACCATTATATCTGGAGTAAATAAATTTTTAAGTGCTCGAATAAACCAGGTAGAAATCTGCCATCACTAAAGTTTCCAGGTCAGACTGGACCTCTGAAAACTCTAGTTCTAGTAAAAACCAGCAGGGGGAAAAAAAAGATTTTTTTCCACAAAAAAGTTTTAATAGTTGGCTTCGCCAGTTGTTAAACTATCAAGTTACCTAGTAACCAAGTTAGAACAGTTCATTCTTAAAATGATATTTATCTTGACAGTCTTAACTTTCAATGATTTCTATGGAGACCTAAGTTTTCCACAGGTCTAACTAATCTGTTTTACTGGCTTAATATTATAGTAGAAATTACAATGTATATCCTCAAGATGGCACTGAATGAAAAGTTATTGATAGTGACAAAGTAATCTAATTTTTTTTGAATATTTGTTTATTTCTGTTTACAATATTTAACTTCCCATGTTATGATACAGGTGTTGTTTTTTTTAAATCTCTGCAGCCTTATTTTCGAATTTGAGCTTTAAGGTTCAGATCTAATTCCAGTGTTGGAAATTCAATTAGCTAACGTTTTTGCAAAACAATTTCTTTTTAATTTGTTGTTAAAACAAGCAGTTTTGTGCCAAACAGTATTCACTACATCTTCCTCTAAAAAGTACTTCAAGAATATGCAGGCTTGTTTTGCAACTAAGTCTATTTGTAAAAAAAATCAATGTTATCATTTTTAAACATTTTTATAACATCCAACTTCAGATGCAAGTATTTCACACACAAAAAAGCTCTCACTAGCAAGAGCCATATCATCTATTGTTTAGAAATATTACTAGCAAAGGAACAAACATTATCTATAATGTTCAAGGACCCCTAATACTACTTTGAGTCTCACTAGATCATATGTAGTCCCTATCTATAGGATTTAAATTATTGCCAAGAGTCTGTTGGTTTACTTACACAGTCTCAATAAGTCCCCAAATATTGTTACCTCAGGGCTATGTAATTCTTAAAGTTATCCTTTCTGGTTTTATTTGGAGATAGAATTAAAGTGTACATTAAAGAAAAAAATGGCTTGAACAGGATGATTGAAGCATTCTCCTATAAAGGCTAGTTAGAACTTGAAAGGTGGTCACCTCTTGCATACTGCTTTAGTAATGAATATATGTTAAGGATGAATTGATCTCTACCCTGTGAAGAAATAAAATGAAAGATATTCAAAATGTGAATTAGATTAATCTAAGTATAAATGTTTAATTCTGCCACATTATGGCAGGGGTCTTTTTGTTATGCTTCAGAGGCTACAAGGGAACATAAACAGACCTTCAAAGTGAAAGTACAGCAGTCTTTACAGACCAAGCCCTGTAAAATGTTGGCTTCCTAAGTGAGAAGCTAGCTAAATGATACAAATACAGAAATTTTCTTCACTGCAGTAATATACTGATTTTGAGGGGATAAATGAGCAGTTACATCTTAAGAACTGCAAAGTCAATAGCAAGTACCAAGATTGTGACTAGGATAACTGCATTAATTTAAGATGGTTATGGGCAAAATATGGCCTACAAACCCACTGGATGCGGCCTGCAGATACTGCGGGCAGCCCCAAGCAGGCTCCCTGCTTGCCTCGTCCCACTCGCATGCCACTCAAACGCAGCTGAGAGGTGGTTTCACTTTAAAAACGGAGCCAGGAGAGGGGAAGGCTTTAAGAGCTGCTTCCACCCCCCAGTATAATCCCAGTGGCCGGCTTCTGGCCAATGGGAGCAGTCCATTTAAAAAAAAAAACAGGCAGCCATGAAGCCCAAGGGGCTCATAGTTATTCACAGAGCACATGGCTGCAGCCTGTGCGGGGGCAGGGCAGGCAGGAAGGCTGATTCAGGAACAGGCTACTTGGCTGGTAAGTCTCCTGGCCAAAGCCTGCCTCTAGCACCGCAGCCCCTCCCTTTCTCAACCCTCTGCCCCCCACTCCTGCCTCCCTGATCCAAAACCCAAACCCTTTGCTCCCTTCCTAAACCCATACCCCTCCCAGATCCTTCACCCCAATCCCCTGCCCCAGATCACAATCCCCTCCTGCCCTAATTTACAACCCAACCCCATGCATCCCAGTCCAATACCCCAGGTCACAACTGTCTCCTTCTCCCAAACTCCCTCCTTTATCCCAAGCTCCCTTCTGTACCCAACCTCCATCCCATACCCTGTACCTCCACCACTAATATCATGGAAGAGTGAGGTAGCCCTCGACCACTTTCCAAATTCTTGGAGTGCCGCCCTCCCCCATCAAAAAATATTGCCCACCCCGATTTAAGGTATAGCGCATGATCAGGGCTCGCCAGCCGCACTGTCTGGCGATCTGCACATGCGCACAATGCCCGAATCCGGCTCTTCCAGGTTGCAATCTACTCGCCATGGGCAAGTAGATTGCATTATTTGTCGAGCGCTGCGCATGATTTAGAGATAACGTACTATTTAGAAGAGAAAAATGGTTTAGGTGGTTCCTTGTCTCAATCTATTACTATGGCTCTAAACTAGAGTCTTTGGCCAGGACTGCTCTTGTGGTATGTCTGCTGCAGCTTGACTATCAATCTGGGTACACAGTAGTAGATTAGCCATGAGGCCGATGAGTCTGTGCCCAGGGCCCACCCACTGGGGGACCCCAGAAAAATGGGCACCCTTTGGCTCCTGGACAGAGCAGGACCTAGCAGCTCTTCTCCCTGTGCTTGGAGCTGTTCCTCAGCAGCTAGATGCTGCCTCCCGGGTCTTAATGTTGGTTTCTTCCACAAGTGAGAGTGTGGGCGAAAGGGGGGAGAAGAGAGGCAGCTGAGAAAGTGGGGAGGCACAGAAGAAAGAAGGGGATACAGGAACAGGAGTCAGGGAAGTTCCTTGAGCAGCAGCAGCAGCCCTGGCACAGAGTCAACTGCTGCAGCCATCCAGTGTCACAGTGGTCACCAGCAGTAGCTAAGGCTCCCCTCTGTTATGCCTTCCTGTCTCCTCTTCCCCCTTTCTCCTCCCATCCAGCACCAGTAGCCAAGGTACCACTGTAGGTGGGGAAAGAGTCAATGAACCAAGGAAACTGACTTCAGTGTGCAGGAATGCACACATGCTTTGTCCTCTGCAAATATAGCTGTCAAACTATAGCTATGACCCAGACTGGGGGAGCACTATTTCCCTGCTACAGCCTCGGGGCATGAAGAAGGGGTGGGACACAGAAACTTCTCTTCTCTTTCACCGATGGAAAGTGGGTGGGGGAGAATGGGAATGACCATGTGAGGAACAGGGCAGAACAGGTTGGGGCTGTAGGCAGAAGGGGTGGAGAGGGTTATCCCCATTTGCTCTGTCCCAGGGCCTCACAAAACCTTTATCTTCAACTGCCTAGTTGACTGTGCTTGGGTAACTAGCCTGAGCCACAACATCTACAGTGTAGTTAATTTTTAGCACTGGCACAAATTTGTCTACTAAGCCTGAGGCACAGGCTCCCTGCTGCAGTTTAGACTTAACCCCCCAAAGTCCCTTCTTCCTCCAGTACCACCATCAGATACTCTGACCCTGGGTTCTTGCCTTTTGGCAGTTTGGGCATTGAGAAGATTAGGATATGGTTTAAGTTTGACATTTAAGGAAAGAGAATTGGGCTAAAGTTAAAAAACCCTATCTGGGAGAGCCTGCCATTTGCTCCTGCTGCCTTTTCCCATGCAGGAAAGTCTCTTATGGGATCATAAGATTCAGATCAATATCTACTTCATAACTTTTGGAGGTGTACACCACATTCCAATCTCAAAGGTGTGCCGATGAGCAAGGTGGTGACCCAGTCTTGTGTAAGGAGTTGGGGGTGAGGTGGAGCACGGGCCTTTTCTCCCCTTCTCATTTGAAAAACTTCGCAGCTACCAACTGTGTTTTCTGTCCCCCACTCCAAACTTCATCTTCAGTTCTGTGTTCAAGGGGCTATTCCAGCGTGTCAGCAGACAAAATGGTGGAGCCCCAGCCCAGCTGGCCACTCCCTTGGTGGTACAGCTGTCCTCCAGTGGACACTCCGGAGGATAGCTATGCCCTGCAGGCTCGCTGCCCCAGTGGCCACTTTCATACTACAACCCTTCGAAGAGCAGCCCTTGCCTTTGAAGGGGACTTCCAAATGTACTGACAACCAAAACCTGACCTTGGTTTAGTTAGGAGAAGGGGAAGATGCCTATCAAATTAGGTGGCGTAGCTCTTACTGTGTAAGAGGAATTCTTAGACAGACACACAAACACACTCTAGAATACATAGATTTCAGAAATCCACCTCCTCTCTCTTTTGGAGAATAGTTTGTCCTCAGTTTGGTATTTCTCTACTGGTAAAAATCATAGTTACAATTTTGTTAATTTCCTGGAATCTGGATCAGGTCTTGAGGATGGATGCAAAGAGAAGTTTTTTACCCTGTACAGATCTTTGAGATTTTTCCCCCCCCTTATGGGTGCCCCACAGGGCCCATGAGTATCACCTGAAGCCAAGCTGAGAATTTTGAAGAACATCTCTTTCTTCCTATCCTATAAATACCTCTGTTTCCAGAGTTTGATGTTTCATGACAACCCAACCCCAATTTTTAATTTTCAGATACACAGATCCATTTTGGGGTAATGCTTGGCAATAAAATTATAAAACGCTTTTTGTACTCCGATTTCTAACAAAGCTTTTACAATTAAGAGTAATGTTTGATTAAAAAGAGTAATGTGGCAAATCTTGCAAGAGTTTGCAGTTATCAGTCACTATCATAATTAACAAAAACTTTTCATTCACAAATCAGATCCACTTACTTGCTCACATCATATGATAATACTCAATATTGGACAATTTCACAAGTCAAATCATGATTATTTGCAATTAAGGAAAGCTAGATTATAAAGGGAAAGGGTCCAAGTTGAACCACCATGAGTGCAGAAGTGTTTAAATTTAAATTTTCCATTAGTAAGGCTTTCTTCAGAATTTTGGGATAATTCCATTGATTACCTGCTCTGATTTCCTTCAAGACATGTGCTACCTGCCTGAAAAAAGGTATACGTTTGATATCTATACAAGTCTCCTTCCACTACAGGAGAACTCAACAGATTAATGTAGATAATGTTACAGAAATAATTCACTTACAAAAGATAAACACATACCACTGGAGCAAGAAATACCAATTGCTAGCAAACCTACAACTTGTCTTCTACAAAAAAGACTTAAGAACTTTTCCCATGTATTGTATAAATGGCATATTAATTCAATCAGGAGTTGTACAACTCAAGGGTAAACAGAAGAAGTCAGTTGACTTAATTGTATTTGCATTGTAAATTAAAAATATATAATAATGTGTTATTCAATTAGTTCAGCTATAGAGCACACTTTTGGATAACCCATTTAAATTACTGACTACATAAACAATTCATCTTGAAGTTAAATTTTTAGAGACCAGAATAGGCTGCTACAGAAAAAGCAACTGCAAAGTTCTAATTACACCTTGAAGAAACACTACAAAGAGCTTGATTACAGAAGATTGAATAACAGTCTCACTATTTCATTGACGTCTATGTTTCGCTGCCATGTAAAATGGTAGCTAAAGTGTCTTCTCAGAGAAGAATAGAAGTGTATATAAACAAGTGATACTTACCACATATGACCCTATTAAAAGTGCCGCATTTGCTCGTTTCCGTTGATCAAAAGTGGTATAGTGGACTATTTTCTTTCTCGATAGACTGAAAGACTGTTTAAAGAAAAAGGAGAAGGATGCATTAGCTATGTTAAATTACAATAAGTCACAAGACTTAGAGCCATTTTCAACTTGCTAATCAAAAATATTATGGAGGTGGGTGCGGTAATCTCTTACTGGAACTTCTGCTGGTGAATGGGTCCCAGAGCGTAGACTTCAGCTGTGGTACAGACATTTAGGCTCATGTTAAACAGACCACTGTGCTCACAAGGACTCAGACTGAATCAGCTGGCATGGGCCTGCCATGCATTTTTAACTAGTGTAGATGTAACTTTAGCATTAGACCTAATCTTATTTCCTGCATTGATTTTACTAATCCTCCTAAAGCCACCCAAAAGGAAACAGTTAGCAGCACAGACTACCAGATAAAAGTCACAGTGACTAAGTATTTAAAAACAGCCATATTTAGTTCACAAGGTTTTTCTTTAGAATTAAAGACCCATTCTTATTGAGACTTTATAATCATTGAAGTCTCAGAAATCTATAACTGATTTAAAACTAGAATACTGTTGGTTAAAGCACATGTAAACTAGGAATGTTAAAATGCGTTTGTTTTTGTAAACATGTAACTACTAAAAATTTCAGCAGTTACATGCTTACACAAGGGGAGAAAGGGAAGCGGAAGCAGGAGCCGGTGCTCGTAGGACTTTTGATACAGAGGCAACAGTGCAGGGGTGTGAAGGAGGGCACTCCCCTCCTTGGTAAAGGGGCAGGCAGCTATGTGTAACGTAAGGGTTAACTAATGAGCCAATACTCAGTTAACTGCATACAAAGATATATGTTCACATCCCTGATCTAAACCACAACGATACTGTGAAATTCAGCTCACTCAGTGAACGTGTTGAATAACTAAAAATATAATTCCAGTAAACTGTGCAAGCTTCAGATCACAATGCATTTTTCAGAAAGTGTAAAAATCCATGCTCATCTATTTCTGCAAATGTTTTAAGCAATATTTGTGAAGACTGAATTCAGAGGGAGCAGGTCTGACAGAAACCTCCCTCAGATTAAGCACTGAAAACTAAGGAGTGTTGCATGCTGCCACAGACTTTCCCCCCCCCCCCCCCCAAGAATTGCTGGTACAGGTTTAACCTCTCTAGTTCGGCATCCTCAGAACCAGACCAGTGCCAAATCAGAGAATATGCTGAACCACAAGAGGTCAATATTATCTAACAGCATTACTAACACTTCCACTGCTTACTGGGCTCTTAGAAGACAACAGCTCAGAACACAGAGCCAGGACTGGACTGGTGGCTGTAAAAATTTATGGGACCACAGAAAACTCCGTCACACACATAAGTGGGCAGCCCACTAACTAAAATCATCCATGGTCCAGGCTGGTTCAACCTGTAGTTTTATTGGTGCTAACCCTATTGACTTTTAGTACATACTGAAAATAAAACAAACTATAAGTTTCTATATGGGTTCATATGAAAAAATCTTCAATACAAAAAAGAATTTCTTTAAATGAAAGCCAAAAATAGTTGACAAAATATAAGAAGTTTATTGTAATATATTAATCAGTTTCTTTATTTTTGTCCTCCATAGGGATAGCCCCTTTAGCAGTGGATCTGACTGTATGTTTCGATAAGCTGGTCTTATTCACCACTCCTTACACAGGAGGATAAACAGTATGATTTAAATTAATGTGACTGTAGTACATCTAAATGGGACTATAATCCCTCAGAGTGGGGGAGGGCATCTTCATCAATTACAACAGATCATGCTTGGAGACAGACAAGCATGACCTGCTTTATATTTATTTTCAAATCCCCATCTTCTCTGGAATTCAACCAATATTAAAATCAGACTAGCCACACCAATAGCTCAAAAATATAGATATAAGCTTTTTCTTTATCACATTTGGACAAAATCAGAGAACTCTGGATGCCAATCTCTTATGCTCTAAATCGGACAAAATTACAGTAAGAGTGCCACACAAGCTATTACAATTGCATTTTATTGTCTACATCTTATAGTTTATAGCAATAGAATTATTTTTTAAAAAGGGTAAATTATTTCTATATATAAGAGTATTGTGGAATTTGCTTTTTAAAAAATTGGTTACCAATCATGTAAAAGTCTCCTCTATTTAAGCAGACATTTTAGCCATTTTTAAAAAATAGAGTGACAAGAGACTTCAGTAACACTGTATGACAGATAGTGTTCTTGGTGTACCGGGGCACAGGTGGGAGAGCAACATACCCTCAAATTCTCAGAAGTATCTCTGACATTTAAACTATTGGAACAGAATTTTGCTCCTATGTTGTTCAAAAAGAAGTGAAAGCTACCCTTTAATCTCTAGGGACCCAGATAGTGTACATTTAAAATCAATTTTTGATAAGCTTGAAGCTTTGAATATGAAATTGAAAACTTGTCTTGAACTGACATGAAAAAAATTGCAATACAGCAAATGCTGAAGGAAATTTACAAGACAAACATTTGAATTGCAAATTCCAGGAGATTCAGAAATGTAGAACAGTACCTCCATGCTATATTAAATCCTATTCATGTGGGAACAATGGCTACCATTATTGGTTGAAGTCACACTGTTTGCAAAAGCACTGCATTAGGTATCAACACTTCAGGCCCAGCATCAATTCCAGTTTCACTGCTATAGCTAAAGTTAGACAGACTAGAATTAAATGCAACAGATTATATTTAACATATTAACCCAACAGATACCAGTTCTTCAAGCTGATCCATGTGGGAACAAACCTAAAAAGCACAGACTCCTCTGAGATTTGTGGAGTGTCACAGATGTCCACTATTGAGATCAGCTCACAGCAGTGGTTCTCAAACTTTCTGGCCCACAGCACACTTGGCGTAGTGCAAACCTTTTCATGGATCATCAGCCAGCCGCTCATGATGACAAAATGCCATCACTTACCTCTAAATACCCAAATACTAACTTATTCATATTAGGCTACCGGAGCTATAACGTAAGGGTGTATATAACGGTAAGAAAGAAAACATCAAAATCAAAATACAAATTAAGTGCTTTAACTTTATCATGTTAGCTTACTAAACTTCATTTTAAATAAACTAAAACGTTAATATATGTCCAAAACAAAAGGTTTCAATTTTGTCTTTATTTAGCAGGGATAGGGAACCTTTTTTGGATCGCGAGCCACTAATCCACAGAAAGATCAGTAAGGGGTCACAAAACCCTCCCCCCACCCCCACAAAAAAAAAAAAAAAAAAGAACAAAAAACCTAACCCTCATTGACATGGCCCTCAACTGAAAATCACTCCCCTGGCACCATGGGGTGGAAAGGGGGCAAGGAGGACCAAGGTTCAGGGCTTCCCATGGGCCAGATTAACTCTTTTGGGGTTAGTGGATTGTGATCTCCCCAGGCTCTGGGGTGAGGCCAAAAATGAGAGGTTCAATACGAGGAGGGAGCTGCCAGGGAGTGGGATAGGGATGGAGGATCTGGGTGGGAGCTTGGGGCCAAAAAGGGAGGTGCAGGAGCAGGCTGGGGTGGGGGGGGGGGGGGTGAAGAGGGTCTGGAAGGGACAGAGGGTACAGGTATGAGCTGGGGATGGGGAGTCTGGCCAGGAAGGGATGGAGGGCACAGGAGAGGGCTGAAGGTGGGGGTTCTGGCCAGGAGGGAGGGTGCAAGAGTAAGGGAAGGTTCATGAAAGGATGGGGGGGCACTTAACTCACTTTGCACCCCCTACCACTCCCAAGAGTTACTCCCTCTGGCTGTGACCCCACCCAGGGAGAGGGGGAGTGGCAGCGCACGGAGCCACTTGCTCCCCTTGCAAGGCTCAGAGCTTTCTCTCCACCAAGTGGGAAACCAGTACTGGCACTCCAACCTCATGGGGATAGGGGGAGGGAGAGAAGGGAGGGCTGGAGCACCAGCTCCACGCTTCAAGGGAATCGGGGGGGGGGGGGCTGAACCTCAAGTTGGGACACACCCACAAGGTGGCGGCATATCATTAGTGGTCCATGGACTGCAGGTTTGAGAACCACTGGCTTACAGGGACAGGCCTTTAGTTATGCTATAGCACTTAGAAATAGTAATACCTACAGTTTAAAAAAATTTACATGTGGAAGGAAAAGAGTGTCGCGATGTCTTATTTTAAAGAGAGTTAGTATATGGCACTACAGAGACTACAAAAACTAGCTGAAACAATGTTCCCTCTAATCTTTTCCATCCATGTGCAGAATCAATTTTTTTATGCAGTAAGGCACATGTGAACAACCACCACCATAGAAACAAACAAATAAATCTAGCTATGGGCAATATGCTAACCCACTTAGTGGCAGCTGAATCTTTCCTGAATGGCTACACAAGTGCACAGCTTATAGGGAGCACAGGATATAAGTAAAGAACAATGTAATATGTTTAATGCAAAGAACTGAGAATATTTTCTCTGGTTTTCTAGGAAGTCATCACATAGTACTGTAGTATTTATGTATATCAAAAATATACCTTAAAGTTATTTTAGTAATTTAATTAGAGTTAACTATACACAAACCATCAGGCTTATTTATCACTATAGAAATATGTTAAGGAGGCAAAAGTCCACTTAGACAAAACATGCCAACAGTGCTATACATTTCATGGTAAACCCTGAAATACGTTATTTTTAAGTTAAAGCATGTAACAGTATGTCCTTCTGTAATATAAAAAAAATGAAAAGCAACATACTACTCTCTAGTTACAAGAAAAAAATTAACCCATTCATTTTACACAACAGAATCACCAAAAAGTTCATAATGTTCAATTATAAAGTGATCCAAGACCGAGTAAGCCTTACAAAAGAGAATGCTATAAATTTTAAAAATTCTCAGTTGTGCTGTGATTAGATTAGCATTTCATTAGAACTGTCACTGGATGTCACAAATATACTAATCAATTAATATGGCACAGCCCTCGCATTATTCAAGGTGAACATACTGCTTTGCATTTAACAGAAAGTTAGATTTATCTGAACTTCTTAGTTATAATGTAAGAAAAAGTTTAAAAACTTGTCATCTAGCATAATTTGGAGTCTGAAGCCCTAAAGCTCTGTGCAGTGTTCAAAATAAGGTTTGCAAGTAATTTGTTATAGTAGGTTTATGAAGTCAGCTTTATTTAGCAGAACAAAACAGTAATATAGCACCACATACTGTATTTGTTCTTCACTTGTTTGTTCAGGGAAGTTAATGAGTGTGCTTTTTCAATCAAGCTCCACAATATTGCAATGTTAAAGGGGGTTAAGTATTTCATTCAAGCTCAGTTTCAAATATCAAATAGGATACTATGATCTAGTATTCTTGTCTTGCTTTTGATTACTCAGAACAGCATCACATCATCTCCACAGCAATCAGAGATCAAAACAAATGGCAACAGGCTCTCTTATCAAGCGTAACCTCTCAGTGCTTTATCACCAATTTTCTCAAAAAAGATACCCTTGAGACAGTTGACTGTGCAAAAGATGGTTTTTTTTAATTACAATTAACATTTTAAAAACAAACTACTCGACACTCTCCAATCCAAACCTTAAAAAAAAAAAGCAAGCAGACTTTTCTCCCTACCATGTTCCTGCACACACACCTGAAGTACAAAGCCTCAGAAGCCATTTAACTTAAAGTACATAGAATCATAGAACCATAGAGCTGTTCCTGCAATGCCACATGAGCAGTCTGCAGTAATTGCATCAGGAGGGTCGGCATGAGGTCCAAGAGCTGGCAAGTGCTATGCAACAAGTCTGGCTCTATGGCTGGAGTACTACGGCGTCTGCAAGGGCAGCCAAAGCACGCAGTAACAAGAGTTTGCTGACCCTTGGGGAGGCAGACAAAGTTAAAGAGCCTGAAACACAGCCATAGATGGGAGCCCCTTTAAGCACAAGCCTCTGATAGCCTAAAGGCAGCAGCTACAGGAAAGAGAAGTTACTCACCCTGTGAAGTAACGATTGTTCTTCGAGATGCGCCCCGTGGGTGCTCCAATCTAGGAGTCAGGTCCCGTCCTGGCGCCGCGGCTCGGAGACTTTTCATAGCCGTGCTCCGCCGGCTCGTGCATGCGTGGTTCACCAGGATAGCGTTCGCGCCTTTCATCAGCCGCACGCGAGCCGGCAACCGTCCGTTCCTCTCATCCGCTCATCTGAAAGAGACATTAAGAAGAAAAATTTCCAGAGCGGGGAGGAAGGGCGGGTCGTGGAGCACCCACGGGGCACATCTTGAAGAACAATTGTTACTTCACAGGGTGAGTAACTTCTCTTTCTTCTTCGAGTGGCCCTGTGGGTGCTCCACTCTAGGTGATTCCGGAGCAGTACACAGAGCAGAATTAAAGCGCTCCGGAACCAAGACTATCAACACGATTTAGTACCGCTGTAGCCACGGAAAAATCTCAAGTAAACTGTTCGACTATAGCGTAGTGTTTCATAAAAATCGCATATGAAGACCATGTTGCTGCTCTACAAATGTCACGAAAGGACACTCCACTGAGGAAGGCCGTAGTAGCAGCAGCAACTGCCCTAGTTGAATGAGCTTTAGGGCGAGAGGGGAGAGACTTCCCTCGTAGCAAATGACACATGGATATACATAAAACTATGAGCTTAGAAATACGCTGAGAAGTTAAAAGGCTGTCCTTTTGAGTGACTCGCCACTGCCACCAACAAAACGGTCTGTTTTCCTAAAAACCCGTGTTCTGTCGATGTAGAACGCCAACGCCCTTCTCACGTCCAAAGTATGTAAGTGTGCTGCTTGTGTTGAGGTATGGGGTTTTGGGAAGAAGCATGGTAAGACCACTGGTTCATTTATGTGGAATTCAGAAGACACCTTCGGAATAAACGCTGGATGGGTCCTCAACGTTACTGATTCTTTCGAAAAGACTGTATAGGACGGTGAAGCCATGAAAGCTGCTCTCTCACACACACTGCGAGCTGAAGTGAGGGTTAGGAGAAAAACCAGCTTGAGCGTAAGTAAGTATAGTGTTACTGTCGCTAAGGGCTCAAAAGTGGGTCGAGTCAAAGTTTGTAGGACCAGATCCAAATTCCATGGGGGAGGGGCCTCCGCGGGGGGTGGAGATTCAAAAGCCCCTTCAGAAAACTTTTCGTAGCGGGGTGAGCAAACAAAGAAATACCGTCATCTCTATGATGGAATGCATTAATTGCTGCCAAATGCACCCGTAGCGATGCAATTGCCAAACCATTGTCGTGTAGTAGCAAGAGATAGTCCAATACACAAGGGAAGGGTGCAAAACGCGAGTCCACGTTATTGTCCGCACACCATGCTTGGAACTTTGTCCACTTAGCTGTGCAAGCAGTTCGAGTAGATTGTTTCCGACTATGCATCAACACTTGCTTGACTCGCTGGGAGCTGGATTGCTCGGAGTTGGTAAACCAGCCAGCATCCACGCAGTGAGGTGTAGGACCTCCGGTCGTGGATGACTGAGAGATCCATTATCCTGGGTCAACAGATTCGGAAGGGAAGGTAGAGGATATGGCGCTTTCACTGACATCTGGTGGAGCATTGAAAACCAAGGCTGACGAGCCCATGCTGGCGCCAGAAGGATTACTCGAGCTTTGTCTACATTGATCTTTTCGAGAACTCTGGGAATTAATACTACTGGTGGGAAAGCGTACAGTAATGACGGCCCCCAATGGAGAAGGAAGGCGTCCCCCAGCGAATGGTGTCCTATCCTGGCTCTTGAACAATAATTGGGACATTTCAAATGGAGTTCTGTTGCAAACAGATCTATCGTTGGAAACCCCCATCGAGCGAAGATACGATTCAGTACGTCCGAGCGAATCTCCCACTCATGGTCGTGTGGAAAACGCCTGCTGAGAGAATCCGCTACTAAATTGTCGGCACCCGGCAGGTAGGAAGCTGTTAGAACAGTGTTGTTGGTAATACACCAATTCCATAAACGGATGGTCTCTGCGCAAAGAGAATGGGATCGGGCACCTCCTTGCTTGTTTATATAAAACATAGCCGCCACGTTGTCTGTTAAAATCCTTGTCGTCGTATTTTGAATGTGTGACTAAAAATGCTTGCACGCGTGCCGCACCGCTCTCAACTTGAGCACACTGATGTGCAATAGCATTTCTCTTGCCGACCACCGTCCCTGGACCGTGAGATTGCCCATGTGAGCTCCCCAGCCTACGAGGGAGGTATCTGTCGTTATTTGTGTAGTAGGTTGAGGGCGATGAAATGGAACACCTGTGAGGAGATTGGTCGGGTTGATCCACCACTGTAGGGATTCCCGGACATACTGCGGCACCACTAGTGGCCTGTGGACACCGTGCTTTGACGGGATGTAAACCGTGGCTAACCAGTGCTGGAGGCAACGAAAACGTAACCTTGCGTTGCACACTATGATGGTGGCAGCAGCCATATGCCCCAACAGTTGTAGACAGACACGTGTGGGGATTGTTGGAGCGTGGACCATCATGTGCACCAATTCCTTGATTATTATAAAACGTTCCATCGGTAAATACGCGCACGCCATGGTTGAATTGAGGCGCGCACCTATGAACATGAGATTTTGGGATGGAACTAGTGTTGACTTCAAGTTTATGAGAAGGCCCAGGGTAGCAAACTCGTCTGATACTGTCCGAACCATATGACATGTTTCCATGCAGGTCGTACCCCTGAGAAGGCAATCGTCTAAGTAGGGGAATATTGTTACCCCTAGTCTGCGTAGGTGGGCCGCGATTACTGCTAACATCTTGGTGAAAACCCTGGGAGCACATGCCAGGCCGAATGGAAGAACCCTGTACTGGTAATGTTCGCTCCCCATTTGGAAACGAAGGGAACGCCTGTGTGCCACGTGAATCTCTACGTGGAAATAAGCGTCCTGCAAGTCGAGGACTGCAAACCAATCCTTTTCGTTCAATGACGGAAGAATGGTTGATAAAGTTACCATCTTGAAACGCTGCTTCCAAAGGTGCTGGTTCAGTCTTTGAAGGTCCAGGATGGGTCTCCATCCTCCTGACTTCTTTGGTGTGAGGAAATATCGGGAGTAAAAACCTTTCCCCCAAAACTGCTTGGGAACTCTATCACCCTGATGGTGAGCAAACGTTGAACTTCTTGCTCCAATAGTTTCTCATGAGAGGGGTCCCTGAAGAGGGACGGGGAGAGGGGAGTGGTAGGGGGGAAATAGAGAGAAAGGGGATGGAGAGGCCGGATTGAACTACCTCTAGCACCCATCTGTCTGAGGTGATCGTAGACCAGTGGTGGTAAAAAGAGCATAAACGATGGTGAAAAAGATGATGGGTTTCCGTATTGACTATGGACGATTGGTTTGTATCCTTGACAAGCAAGTCAAATCTGTTGCTTAGTCGACTGCTGATTACCCGAACGGTTCTGCTGTGGTCACTTGCGCTGGGGGCGCTGTCTAGGACGCTGGTTGTCGAAGGGACGTGATTGCTGTCTAGGAAAATTGAAGTCATATCTCCGTTGGTAAGGGAAATAACGCCTACGCTTGAAGGAAGGGTGTACAACCCCAGTGTACGTAAAGTGGTGAGTGAGTCTTTTCCCGAGTGGAGGACCTCATCGGTGTTTGCCGCAAAAAGTTTAAGTTTGTCAAAGGGCAGATCCTCAACCTTGCTTTGTAACTCCTTGGGCACCGCTGCTGACGAAAGCCAAGATGATCTCCTAATGGCGATACCAGTAGCAAAAGCCCAAGCTGCTGTGTCAGCCACATCCATAGCAATCTGGAGCGCAGCGCTACATGATGCGTACCCCTCCTGTACTATTGCTTTCAAGAGTGGTTTCTTGGTGTCTGGGAGATGGTGCAACAAATCTGCTAGTTTGGAGTAATTATCAAAATTATGGTTTGACAGATGGGCTGAGTAATTCGCAATGCGAAGTAAGAGTGTAGCTGAAGAATACACTTTCCTCCCAAAAATATCCAATTTTTTATTGTCCTGGTCTGAAAGGGTATTTCTGTACTGTGGCGCCTTACTCCTACGTTGCGCTGCATCTACTACCAGTGAATTGGGTTGGGGGTGATTGAATAAAAAGTCCAACCCCTTTGCTGGAACAAAATATTTTCTATCAGCTTTTTTACTTGTAGGTGTAATCTATGTTGGGGTTTGCCATATCTCGTCTGCCACTTCCATAATCGCCTCATCGATTGGCAGCACGACTTTCGCACGTTGTTGTGGGCGGAGATTCTTCAGAAGGCGATGTGCCTGTTAAGAGACATCTGCTAGCTGTATGTCCTGTGTGTCTGCCACTCGTTTGAAGAGATCCTGAAAATGTTTCAGATCATCCGGTGGGGAGACTTCAGCTGGGCAAATTGCTTCATCCGGGGAAGATGATGGGCAGTCCGCCGGGGAAGTTTCCATCTTAGGGTCCTCTGTTTCCGATAATTGACCCTCCTCTGGTTTGGATTGGTCTAACTGGATTGTTGAGCTTTTAACTGGAGAAGGTGAGCGTAATGGTTGTGATTTATGAGGCAAGTATTCTGCTAATGGTGATTGGCAGATGTGAGAAGATCCCCTATGCAATGGTGGTGAATGGTGACGCTGGAGGCGATCGTCATACGATCTATGATAGCGGTCACAGCAACGTTCAGAGCGTGACGGAGAGGGGTATCGAGAAGAACGTGCGCTATCATGCTGGATATAATAGACGCGGCATAGAGAGCGCCTCACTGATCCGTATCTCGAGAGACGGGAGGGCGACCGGGATCGTGAACGGGACTGATGTGCATCTAAATACACCGCGTCCCTATAACCGTGCCGGTTGTACATAATCCAAGGGGGGGAAAAATAGCCGTGATAGTGGCTTCGCTCTCTTGGTGAAGCAGGCGGGGAAAGAGACCTGTCCCTATGATGGGTCTTTGACAATGACTTCCTATATGTTGAAGTCTCATCCCTACCACGAAGCATAGGGGAACCAGGCACCGAGTGAAGGTGAGACGGTGCCGGAGAGGTCAGCTGCTGCTGATCTAATGTCGGTGCCAGCAGGACACCTGGTGCCAGAGTAGGGGCAGAGGAAACAGGCGCTGATCCACTGGGTGCCGTTGAAGCTGCTGAAGCCGGTGCCGGGAGGCTGATCAATTGCGGCGCCGGCACGTTTGTCAATTTCAAGGCGCATGAAACTGAAGCCGATGCCGGCTTGCTGGTCAGCTTCAGAGCCACTCCCGGTGTTGGCGCTGAAGCCGCTCTGCCTCTGGATGGTGGAGGCTCCTTATACCATCCCCCGTGAGTTGTCTGGACCCCCCAGGGGTCACTTTAGAAGCCGCTGCCGGGGTTGAAACTGCCGCAGGGAGGGAGTGTGTCGGGGACGGCTTTGACGTTTTGGAGCCTGCCGGTCCCAGAGAAGCCACTCTCCTCTTGTGCTGGGAGATTTTTGTGGCTGCTGGAGGGGTAGGGTCAGGCTGCAATGCCTTACCAAACAAACATTCTTAGTTTCATCTCCCGCTCCCTCCAGGCTCTTGAAGTTAATTTGCAGCAATGGGTGCACTTGTCAGGGACGTGAGTCTCCCCCAGGCACCTAATACAAGTGTCATGGCTGTCAGCCATTGGCATGGCTTCACGGCACGCTGAACATTTCTTAAAACCAGTTGATCCTGGCATTTTTCAGCAGAGTTACAGAAAAAAACTGATTCCTGTGTAACCCCGCTGCGGGTAGTCAATTACACGGTTTTAAAGATTTTTTTTTAAACAGGAACACAGCTAACACTAAAACTCTAACTATTTACAGGTAGATAACTACCTAAAACCATGACTAAAGAAGAGATCAGGGAGCTCCGACCTGAGGCGGTTGAGAGGAACTGACGATTGCCGGCTCATGCGCGGCTGATCAAAGGCGCGAACGCTATCCTGGTGAACCACGCATGCACGAGCCGGCAGAGCACGGCTATGAAAAGTCTCCGAGCTGCGGCGCCGGGACGGGACCCGACACCTAGAGTGGAGCACCCACGGGGCCACTTGAAGAAGAAGAGTGCTGTCCTGATGCCCTGCCCAGAGTGCTTCCAGGGGTGGGGGGAAAAGGGGGGGCCTTAAACGCAATTCAGCCCCCAATCAGTGTGGATGCGCTATTTTGAAATAGATCCATGCCTCACCCCTTTCAGATTTTGGAAGGCACTTCAGATTCTTGAACCTCAGGTTGAGTGCTATAGCTATCTTTAGAAATCTCAATGGTTTCTTTGGCCTTCTCTCAAATCTGCAGTGAAAATGTTCTTAAAATGAAGAACTTGTGATGGATCATCTGAAACTCAGACAACATGAAATATATGGCAGGATGTGGGTAATACAGAGCTGGAGACAATTCTCCTGCAAGTAGTTCAATCACAAAATTTATTTAAACCACTTTTTTTAAAACAAGTTTTCATGTAGATCACATGTCCTCAAGAATAGTGGCCAAAGCATGAAGAGTCATAAAAATGTTTAGCATACTTAGTACAGAAATACTTTACAACACTGACTACAACAGTGCCATGTGACTTCCTGCTTTCCGGTGGTATTAAAAATAAGAAGCTGGCAGCAATATCTTCCATAAACATAACCCAACTTGGTTGTCTTGGTAGGCTGAACAAGATGTAGAACTGAATGGACTTTTGAGTGAAATTATGTAACAAAAATTGATGGGAGAGAGGGTTGGGTATGTTGAGTGGGGGGCAGAGCATTGGAGCAAGGAGGAGATGGGGTGCCAGAGGCAGGTTGTGGCCAGGAGACTTACCAGCAAGCAGCCAAACCAGCCTGCCTACCTACAGAGTTAAGGCTTGCAGAGATTAACACATTTCCCAGCCAACTAGCCTGTCTACTTGCCTGTCCATGTGTTTCTGTGAATAACTAAGCCAAAGAGAGGTTTTTCTTGGCTGTCTGTTATTCAAATAACCATCTCCCATTGACTGGTTTCTGGCCAGAAATTAGCCAATGGGATTGGACTGAGGGTGGGGTGGTTCCTGAAGCTTCTTCCCTCCCCTGTAGTTTTGAAAGAAACAGAGCCCGGCAGCTACGTCTTTTCACAGTGCAGGGGAGGAAGGGGCTCTCCGGGGAAGCAGAGGAGCCTGCCTGGGGCTCCCCGCTGTCTCTGCAGGCTGTATCCAGTGGCTTGGTGGGCTGGATCTGGCCCATGGGCCATATTTTGCCTAAGCCTGCTCTGGGGAGGACAGGGGGCGAAGGGGTGATGGGTAACAGGGCAAGAGGGTGTGGCTTGGGCTGTAGGGGTCAGAGGTTAAAAGGTCAAAGGGCACAGGGTGTAGGGATGGGGGGGCAGGTCAAAGGCACTGAGGAGCAAGCGGCACTCCTCATTAGGCACGGAGGAACAAGCGGTTGGATTAGGGCTAGGTGGACCAGTAACATTTTATTTGCATATTCAATATCAGTTGAATACCAGTTCATCACCAAGTTTGTGAATGTGTTTGCCAGTCTGCAGTACAAAAAAGGTTGGGAACCACTGGTTTAAACCAAGAAGCTATTGCTTATTGGTTAACAGTCCCACTTAGCCACAACAGGCCGCAACCATCTTGTCCTTCACGTGTGCTACTTTTAAAACTCAGACAGGCAGGCTGGCCCAGTCCCCTGGTCTGAGTTGGAAATCAAGAGCATGCAGGGGAACTGTCTGACACCCCATCCAGTGTGGCAAGGGGTTCCCTGGGATTGGGGCCAGAAGTGCACTGGCTGCCATCCTCACTCGTGGGGATCATTGAATAATGTGTAACTGGTAAAAATGGTGGTGGTTACACAATAAATTAAACAATTTCTAACATCACTATGCTATCATTTTTACAGAGCAAATATTTAAAATATAAATGACTATCCCTGATAAGTGTAAGACGGTACTGGGTCCTGCTGTGAGGGCAGGGGACTGGACTCGATGACCTCTTGAGATCCCTTCCAGTTCTAGTATTCTATGATTCTAAAGTGAGCAATGTCAGTTCCTAAGGGTACAAGTTTACCAACTGTAAAAGCTGAATGCAACTAACTGAAATTGTTGATTAGCCACCAAAATGGAAGCAATCAGCCTGACAACTGCTTAAAACTCTTCAGGAAGTTTTCATAGAATAAAATGGATAATATAGAGGTTGATTCATAAGGTAATCTTAAATAATACCAAGTGCCACCAATTAACTATATTAATTCTTCCGCCTACTCAATGATTCAAAGCAGCAGGGCACCCTCTAATTTGGCTGTCAGTTCTAACTAACCTACATGACAACATACCAATAAATCAACATTCTGCAGCACCTAACTACAACCTTTCTATATCACAACCTGACTTACCAGACAATCTTTAAAAAAAAAAAGTGTCTATCCAATTGTCCACACACTTAATTAGGCGATAGTAATGTACTTCATGTTTGAGTAATCACTTTTCCACTATATTGCATAGACAGTCAATTTGAAAGGCTCAGTACAAATTTATTAAACTTTATAAAAATTAGTTTGAGACTCTCTCTAGTTGGTAAAATGTTTTCTAAGTAAAAAAATTTGAACTGGTCAAAACTTGGAAAGTTGTAGTAGATGGGAAATTTCCCCATTTCAGAGTTTGCTGTGAACCTAAAACTGTGTAAAATTTTAGTTTTAGAAGCACCAGCACATGGTGTTTCCAAAACAAAACCTGTGCCCTAGAATCCAGCAGCTGGCGGCTGAAATGGATATACTTTTGTCAATTTCAAATTATCCATCTCTGAAAAACAGCAGTGAAAATTGATAGGAAGGTCTACACCAGATCTATGGACCTAGAAGGCCAAGCTAAGATTTTCAAAACTTGCTAAGCAGGAGTCCTCCAAACAGGAAGCCTGCAAACTCCAGGGTCTTCACTGGAGTCTGCATAGCAGGGTTGCCCCGCTGCTGCAGACCCTGGAATCATCAATATCTTGCCAGGAAGTCCTGATGAGAGAACCCGTGGAAATCAGTTAAACCCGATGTGTCAACATTTTTGGTTAGACCACGTCACATTTTCTGACAAAAGCCTGTTTGTCAGAAGATTGCCAACAAAGTTTAGTGAAGATATTTGCTTTTCTTATAAGGTAACCCCATTTGTTAGGGGTTACCGTAGGGATGTAAATGGTAAACTGGTAAGCCTCATCCTTAATAATGGGAGAGGCTCACTGGTTACAGTTAACTAGTAGGGGCTGAATAGCTCCTAGCTCTCCCTGGGGATGGGGGTGCTCCAAGCCTATAGGCCTGGAACAGACCCTGTCCATGGTAGGCCTCTGCCCCCCGCTGCAGGTTTCATGCTGGCTTCCCAGGAGTGTGGCAGTCCTGCTCTCAAGAAAGTGGCTTCGCTGTGACAGCAAAGCCTCCTTCCCCAGGGGTGGGGTCATCAGCTCTTGCCAGTCCCACTCCCAAGGAGGCTTTGCTGCATACTACAGAGCTCACAGCAGAGCTGCCCTGGGAGCAGGGCTAGAGGAGGCTACTAGCCTTGTTCCCCCATGAGGCTTCACTGTAGACAAAGTATTTAAAGCTTTAAATACTCTAAAACTTTATCTGCAGAGCCCATAGCACATATTACCACTAAATTTTTTAGCTGTTACACTGACATTTTTAAACAACTTTTACATCCTTAGCGCCAACTCTTCCATTGAAAAAAATATTCATTTAAACATACATTTTCAGCCTTCAGTCTTTTAATACTAACATAGCTATAGATTACAGACAAGTATGCTAGCAATGAACTCAAGATATCAACACAACTCAAAATGATTTTGGCTTTCACCACTTTGCTTACTGTTCCACTAACTTCCTTTGGCTTATATTACATTTGCTCTTGGAGAAAGGTATACATTGTCTTCTGTGATTCAACTGCTGAATAAAAAGGTTCACTTTTCATTTCTTCATGGGTAGTATATCCATGACAAGGCAGCACAACTTCCACGTCCAAAGCTCAAGGTTAACCATGTAAATGACACTTGCATAGCAATGCTATGTATGCAATTGGTTAAAAAGAATATTCAGTACAAAAATCTAAATAGAAAGGGTTCAAACTTTACCTTTAACTTCTTATTTAGTTTGCAGCAGTATCTGTATAACATCGCCAAATTTAAAGGTCCAAAATCTGCATAGAAACTGTGGGATGGGGAAACAAATGGGGGGGGGGGGGGGGGGGGGAGAAGAGAACAAAAAAAAACATTTAGAAAAGAACTCAAGTACTTCAATGAACTTCTGCTTCTAGGCATTTAAACTGCAAGCCAGTTAGTAATTTTGCTATGTTCCATTTTAGATACAGTGTCATCAGTGTTGCTGTAGCCCTGACAGTCTCAGGATATTAGAGAAACAAAGTGTACAAAACAATACTGGACCAACTTCTGTTGGTGGTAGAGAAGTCTTCAAGCCTACATGGAGCAAAAGAAAAGCTCTTTAAAGCTTGTCTCTCCCATCAATAAAAGTTGCTCCATAAAAGATATTACCTCAACCACCTTATCTATTCAGTATATTGTGAGATTAAAATGACGTTTATTCATTATCGGGGGCCTATATATTTTAGTTGCCCAACTTATAAAATATTTTTAAAACTTGAAGAAACCCTCTGTTCGTTCCATTTAGTCTGTTCCGTTTTTATTGAGAATTGCACTGTTGAAAACAGTCACTCTCTCCCCTTCATTTTTTGGGAAATTATAGCAGCCTGTCCAAATGATAGCTGAATACAAATAAACATTCTAACACTGGGCCCATGCTACCATATGAAGAGCAACTGCTGACGACAGCACTGGAAACTGCCAAAATAGCTGTGCAGGATCAGAGAAAAGCTGGGAAAAACTGACTACCATTATGGACCCAGAACATGACTCAAAAGGCCCTTCCTCACTCTGGCACCACACACCAGGGAACAGGAGCCTGCCCAGCTCCTGAGCCGGAAAGAGAAGGTATTTCCAGGCCAGGTGACCTCCTCACCTCCAGCACCTCCCAGATCCAGTACCTGGCTCCAGCAACCCATTTCTACATCTGGGAAAACATCCCTCACACTTTCAGCTAATGTCATTAATTATGTAGTTTAAGGGGCAGTCACTGCCCTGCGGTGCTGACAATTAAGGATATAAACACCAGAGTGGGAAGTTGTAACCTTTAAAAGTATAAATTTCTATTTTAGCTTAAAAACCTGGTGTAGGAAGTTACACTCATGAAAACCTTATTTTACATTACAAGAAAAACTTAAAACTGTCTACTAGCACAACCCAAAGCTCATGATACCATCTACATGTTTTGTTAGTCTTTAAAGGTGCTACTAGACTGTTTAAGTTTTTTCTATTACAGACTAACTCTGCTACCCTTCTGAAGCTTTACATTAGTAGAACATTATTTAGGGTACAAAGTCACAGACTTTATAGTTAAGTTGCAAATTTACGGTTGCCTCGGCAACCTTAATTTTAGTCCCTTTGCTTATCTATCCTAGGTGTTGAATGGAGCTCTAAAAAAAGTGACAATGTAATTAGGGCACATGTAAAGATATAATGTTAAGGTATCCACAGCAATCCTACACTCAGCATTTCCTAAAACTTGAATGCTTCATTTTCCTTGAAAAACAATGGTCTTAACATCTTTCTTGAATGTAGCATAATTACACAGAAAAACAAAACCCTGTTAAAAAGGGACACTGAGGCCATAAAGCAGGGATCAGGGGCCACTAATAGAAAAAAATCAGTTTTAGCCACACAAGTGAGAAGAAAAACCACACCCCCTACTCACTGATATGGCCTCCAACTGAGAAGCAGAAAAGACACTCCCCTTGCACACCAGCCCCAAAGCCTAGCAGTTTGTGTGTGTCCCCCCTATCCCCTAGCTTAAAATTCAGAAAATACCAAAGTTAAAAGCATTTTCTTGCCTCCTTGTGTGTATTATGGTGCAAAGTGCATTAATTAGGCTTTTTAACTCAGTCTATTAAATCAACCTGTTAAGGCAGTATGTAATTTGCACACAAGTTATCTCCACTAGGATTATACTATGAGTTAGGTTACTGCATTAAGGAACACATACCCACTGAAGAAAAGGTGAAATTTTAAGTCAAAACCCTCCATGTGTTTTAAAGAATTTTGGCCTGAACCTGCGTGACTGAACACAAGGGGTTACAATGGAAGCCACTGTGAAACTTTTAAAGACATCACTGCTTCTAGTCCAGGGGTAGCCAACCCGTTTAACAAAGAGCCAAAACAGCAGCGGAAAAACTGCGAAGAGCCACACCAGAATTGTCAAGGAAAAAAACAACCCAGAACAGAATTGTCAAGCAAAAAACAAACAAAAAAATTTAAAAAAGTTAAAGGAGGCTGCCCCTTTAAGACAGCCGCCATCTTGGGCACCATTTTTAAAATCCCACAGCTCCAACCCAGTAAGTACAGGGAAGCTGGGGGCTGGCGGGGGAGGAGGGGAAGGAGGGATGACGATGCGGGGGGGATGAGCCAGTGGGGGTCACGCAGGAGTGGCTTCGTGAGCCACACTTCTGGGTGGGGGGGCAAGAGCCGCGGGTTGGCTATAGTTGTTATAGTCTTTTAGTGTCTTTACCATCCAGCCCAGCCAATGCTCCCTCTAGCCAGGCAAGCTGCCACCTCTTATTCAAAAGGGAGAGAAATGTGCAGTGCTAGTGATTATTAGTTTCAACATATTCCTCTGCTGAAAATATTCTGAGAGTCAGAAGAACGGAAAGAAGGGGGAACAGAGGGAAGAGAGTCTAGTTAGTACAAAGATGCTAATTTCATATCTGTTGCCCTGTTTTTTAAAAAACTGGGGGTATAAGAGGGTCACTTGTCTTCAACATTTTTGCTTCTTTTATTTAAAAAGTTCCCCCTTACTAACTTATGCGAGTTTCCTTGGCCACCCTGCTGCTGCGCTCACCCCCAGGTCCATCAAGACCTATGGACAGGGGGAGAGCACAAAGTCTCCTCCACCTGGCAGGGGCACATGGCATCAGAGGGAATTACTAGCTGTTCAAAACAGCTATAGTACAGCTGATAAGCGTGGCCACTGAAGAGATCAGCAAGTTGAGGTAACAAAACTGC
Organism: Pelodiscus sinensis; assembly: GCF_052426305.1. Taxonomy (NCBI): domain Eukaryota; kingdom Metazoa; phylum Chordata; order Testudines; family Trionychidae; genus Pelodiscus; species Pelodiscus sinensis. The sequence goes on from NC_143060.1 coordinate 41,536,502, forward strand.
AGCACTGGTGGCCTATCCAAAGATGGATATTGTGAGTTTGGGGCTTCAGTTCTTCCACACACAAAAAAAAAAAATGTTTTGGTCAATTTTTCAACTAAAAAAAGTAAGTTGAAAGTAGATGATCAGTCCTGCTTTACTATGTAAACAGTTGCTGTACTTTCTACAAAGATGTTACATTATTATAAGTACAAATATTAGATATCAAGTAACTGCACAAAATATTGTTAGTTACATGGCTATTTCATAGTCCCCGGGAGCGGGGCCAGCAGCCATTGCACTCGGCCTCACTCCCGGGGAGCCCCCTGCCATCCTGCACTGCCGCCTCTGGCTTATAGTTAACGGTATAGTTGGCTACTCCTTATAATTAGGCATAAGGAGTAGCCTATAATAAGTGTGGGACTGCCTCTCCTAAAGAATCTGCATTAGGAGAACATTCATATTATTAATAGAATTTGGAGAACCACTGACCTAGGAGAAATGGATTCAGAGTGAGACCCTAAATCATCAGTTTGAAGCGGTCTTATTTTGTTACTGCCAACCTATATTTGCTAATTTCACAGATTATCAGATAACCGTCTCCACATTGAGACCATCAACAACAACTTCGCCTATTTATAGCACCTTATGGAATCTACCTCAGCAGGTAGACTGAAAGGTTAAAAGCTTAGAAAATTCATTCTTTGGCTTCTTGATGTAGTGCGTCCATGTCACAACTGAGGCACTCTTTGAGATCAGTGGGAGCTGGGAGATTTAAAATACATAACTACAGTGTGTGGGAGAGAAGTCTTTAAGTGCAATGAATCTGGCACCCTCTCAACCTTGAAAATAATTTCCTAAACGTTTAGAAACAGAATAATCAAATAAAGTACTGAACAAGCACTTTCTAATTCAGTGAATATCTTACTGGGGTGCCAATTTTATCCCTGACAGTCCTCAGTTCAGCCTGGCTGCAGATGCACTAGCCTTCAGAAAGATTATTAAACAAATAATGTTTATTATTTATTATTATTAAACAAATAAGTGTTATAGAGTGATGCTGCTCTGAGAAAGGAATGGACAAGGTATTTACAGGAGTATTAGTCTGTAAAATGATTGTGCTCCACCATTCAGCTTCCCAAATTCTCATGAGCTACAATTATCATTGGATTTATTGAAGGAGGGTAGAAATCTTATTCCTTTTAGGCAAACTACTTTAATCAGTTTATGTAGAGAAGTTGCTGGAAGTCCAGTGGATGTGGAACTATTACCACATCAGACTGGTGGTGAGTGAAGCCACACATGGTTCACACAAGTACAGCCATCTTTGACCCAAAATTTCAAGATGATCATTCTCAAAGTAGAGCAAGTTTCCAGTCAAATCTTAACACAGCTGTGATATTTGAGAGGGGCTATAGATACTGGATCTTCTGAATACTTGTTTCAGTGTTGTGCCCTAGCTCATTGGTGTCTGGAGGACAAGCAGTAGAAGCAAAAGGTAACTATTACCTTTCATGAAAGTGTTATTGATGACTAGTGGCAATTCTCAAGTTAAGCAACAGAGCTGCAAATCCTGTGTCAGAAATTCTACATGTGTGGACATCAAACTCAAGAAAAATCATAAGAGATTAGTGGAAAAGTAGAAATATTTCAGAGAATTAACAGAGATTGGATTCTCCTTTTCACTAAAAGCTTCCTCCTGTCCAACTACCAGAAGAGGTCAAAGCTAAGATGTCCAGCTCTCCATTCATCTCTAATGTTAAAATGACCAACTAGTATTTTCAGAATAAGTTTTATATATCCCCTTGTTCCACATCTGATTTGCTAGAAAACAATCTGGCCACAGTGATCCCTGTGCTTTCCATTTTCATGCTGGATTATTCAAGGTCAGCATATTTAGGATTGAATGGGAATGGGAATGCGAATCAAGCACTCAACCTATATAAATAGAACAGTTTGCCATAGGGATGTTAAATTTAAAAATCCACTAGTCGATAAGCGGGGAGCTGCAGTGGGGTTAGCGCCCACACTGGGGCTAACCCCACTGCAACTCTGCCTTTTAAATGGGTTAAGAGCCAACAGCGGGTGGGTGGCAGGCTCTTAATACATTTAAAAAGCAGAAGGGCATCCGGGACTAGGCATGAGCCGAGAATCAGCTGATAGCGCTCACCGGGGTATTTATGTATGCCCTCCGAGTGACCAGGGCCGGCCCAAGCCAGCAGGGCCAGTTCGAGCTATTCCTGCACCCTGGACAGTGGGCGCACGACACATGCGCGGCTCTGCCCCCAGGCGTACAGTATATTTGCGGCCCCACCCTGCGGCGTGCTGCGCACCTTACAACTACAACCGGGTGTGCAGCACCTGATGGCAGCTCTAAGGGGCGCCACGCGGCTGGGCGCACGGCACCCCTTAGAGCTACCATCAGGCACCCCCCCATAGGTTGGCACCCTGGGCAGCTGCCCAGCTAGCCCCCACCTTAATCCTGCCCTCCCGCACGTGTGGTGCGTGTGCAGCCCTGCCCTGGGTGCCCGGCAGCCCCAAAAGGTTGGGGACCACTGTTATAGTGTTATAGGTTTAAAAGGGAATAAGAAAACTTGTTAACCTAAAATGGCCTTTGCTGTAATCTATCACCTGACAAGACTGATCAACTGATGTTCAATTGACCACCACATGCTGTTGAAAGGAACAAAACTGTTTTTTGTGTGAAGTGGTAGCCCTGTGTGGTATGACAAAGTTAGTCACATTTTTCATTTTGCACTATTGGTTCTACAGCCACTGAATCAGGGACTATTTAGGGCTTTCTGCACAGCTACACTTGCTGGGTAGACATTTAATGTCGTAAGTGGAAGATTTACTACTGCTCTTTCAGGAAAAAAAAACTGCTTCTTAAAAAGCATGAAGGAAGTGAAGGAAACATTTCATACCCATGCAGCTCTAGACAGTACTAAATCTAACTTTGTTACAGAACAAGCATTCAAGATACTGACTTTACTACTTCCTAACCTCAAAAACAAGGGGGTATATATTCTTGGAATCAAGCGTAAATGTTCTACGGTAATATATCATACTTTGATTAAGTTAACCTAGATCCTCTTGCTGATATGAAGTATATGGTGTACAAAATGTTCCACTGTCACATATAATTATTTCCGCGGCTGTTCACAAAGTATCTCTGGTGGCATAGTATCTGTGATGTCTTCATAGTAAGTGCAATCATCAGCAAGAATAAATTCTTGATTAAAGAATAAATTAGGAAGACAGTGAAGGATCCTTATGCCTCATTACTGCAGTACTATAATTTTTTTTTTTTTTTATAAAAAAATAAATAAAATTGAAAGAAAAACCAGAGAGCTTGCTGGACACAAGTGAAAGCCTATTGTAAGTTGATCAGTCAAGTGTAGGATGCCCAACCCAGCTCTGTTTGCTGAAAAATGAACAAGAGCCACTATTCTTCTTGAAGAAAGCCATTTACCAGTGCCTAACTCATTAACTATTATTATGTCTTCATGCCAAAGTGTCATCATTTACAAGCTGGGTTCTCGTCAGCTCTATGCCTTGGAAGGCATCAAAATTGGTATACCTTTTTACAGATGAAAGCATTCACCTCTTGAAGAAGGACAACAGTTATCTTAAATGAAACTATGTGGTTTTATAACCTTCACTAGATCAGAACCAATTTTATCTAATACTACCACAGATGGATTATTCTGTTCAGCTTTTTCCCTTTCATTTGCTGATATACAAGGCTAGCAAGAAAAAGGAATCAACTTAAAAAAAAGTCAGGTAGCACTTTAAAGACTAACAAAACATTGTAAATGGTATCATGAGCTTTTGTTGGCACAGCCCACTTCTTCAGGTAGCCAGAGTGTTGGATGTCTGGGACCAAAATAATGGATGTCCTGGACCAAAATAAATGGGGGTGGGGAGCTGGAAGAAGGGGAAAATGGGGGGCAGAAGGGGAGGAGGAGGAGAAGAAGGAGGAGAGAAAGTGGTTTTCATCAAGCTCTCATTTATGCACCATGGCATGATAGGTTCAAGTTAATGCACAACATGTTTATGTGGAACAGTTATTACAGTAGTAAGATTCAAGATAGTAGGCATTTGTGATATGATTAAATAGCTTTTAAATGCATTTCATTTGATAAAATAGACATTTGATTTGAATGTATGAGCAAGAGTACAGAGGATGGACTATAAGAAATAGTTATAGTATTAAAAGTTCTCTTTAAATTATGTGAGTGACCAGAATTTAAGATTGAACACGTAAAACGTGCATAGGAATTTTTGGGAGTCCATCTCAGTTTATTAAAATGGAATGTCTAACAACTATTCATTTTTACACCACAGACTTCTGTTTGAAGAACACGTAGCTGTATAGGTGACAGATCTTAAATATTGGAGCGATCAGATAAATACCACTAGGAAAGCAATCTTCAGCCTAACACTTTGTCTACACTACCAAGTTTGTCTCCAAATACAGTCTTTTGGTGACAACAGTGAGTGTACACATACTGCAATAGGGATGTTAAATTTTGATCAATCACAGTCAATGGAAATCCCATTGACTACTTGATTAGTTAGTCGATAAGAACTTCCACGTTCTGCCTTTGAAATGTACAAGTGTGCAGATCAAAGAATGAAACACCGTGTAAAGCCCGGGGGCCAGCAGAGAGTCCTGCTAACCCCAGGCTTCATGCGGAGTGCCAATCTGCTGGGGCTTCTGTACATTACAAAGAGGAAGAGCCACATGGAGCCTGGGATCAGCGGGGGACTCCCTGCTGGCCTGGCTCCACTGAGGCTCTTGTACATTTCCAAGTTGGCTGCACCCTGACCTCCTCCCATACAGCTGGAGGGAAACTAGCTTTTAAGCTAGCTCCCTCCAGGACCCGCCTCTCATCCCCACCTTGCTGCCTCTGGGTGTTAGAGGCAGCTGGGGGGGTGGGGCGGGGGAAGAGGAGAGAAGAAAAACTAGTTGACTAGTGTGTCGACTATCCAAAAAGCTTTTGCTTATCAGACAGTGACTAGTTGATGAGTTGCTTATATCCCTATACTACAGTGTGATTTTTGTTAAGATGACCATTCTGGTGACAAATAACCCCCCCCCCCCCCCAGACTCTCTCCATTCCCCTTTTTTGTTGAGAAAAGGCCAGTGTTTTGTCAATTTGTTTTGTCAAAAGAACTGTCTTCTGCCAGTTTTCCACAATGCCTTCCCTGATCGCTCTGCTCAATGTTTTGATCTGTGCTATGTACACACCCCTCCTTTTTCAGAACTCTGGGAAGTATCCGACAGCTGAGTGAGCTGCTCTATTTGGGAAACCAAGCAAATCATGAGAATGCTCCTGTTCTGCCCTGCACTAAAAACACAGAAGCAGACAGACTGCTGCTGCAGGAGAAGGGAACATACTGCTGCTCTGCGTTGACATTCCTTAGTCAGGAGAGTTCACAGAGCTACTCATGATGCCACTGTCAGCTGCTGAGGAGGCTGTGGAAGGGAATCCCAAGATGTGATCAACTTTGCTTTTCCACAACACTGCATGGTGGGATACTTACGCACAGTGCATTACGCACAGTGCATTGCTCACAGTCAACATGCCTCCAGTGTGGGCATGATTGTCAACAGGAAGCAAGCATGAACACCCTCTGGTGAGTTTTGTTGTGTCAATTTTTGGGTGTTGACAAAACTTGGTAGCAAAGACATAGCCTAAGTGTCTGGAGTTACTAGCTAGGAAATATCTATTGCTTTAATTGATGCACAATGGGCCTCAGAGTTTCTACAACTAAATTAAATATATAAGTTCTGGGTTCTTATAATGGTATCATAAAAGACAGGCTTATTTTCTTCTGTAAAAAAGTATCCGAGTGGTAGGTAAGAGGACACATTCATAATGTCATCAGCTGTGTGATTACTCACATCTCACCATTATTCTGAACATTCTTTTATACCTATAAAGACTCTCAAACAATTTGGGATCTCAACTGATACCTCACAGATCCTCAAAAACCTAATAAGACAGTTATTGCCACAGAAAGCTTGCAGTACTCTAAACAGAGGAAGCATTACAAGGCCACTGGTTTGCTCGATATGACACCTACAGCTATCAGGAGACTTACATTCTATTTCCAGCTTTGCTACTACCTGCTATGTTCAGACAAATACATGAATAAAACATATGGAGGATACTGTTGCTAGGCCATCATGCACTTTCCTGTGGATGACCGAAGTTCTGTAGAGGACAAAGTACTGCTGAAGCCATCCAAATTGTGTCTACTATATTTATATGAAGAATAACAAAGAGTAACAAACGTCAAGGCAAAACTCTGCATTGGTCACTTAAAGGGAGGTACGGGTTGAACCTCTTGACTAGGACTCTCTGGTCTGGCAACATCCATGCTCCGGAAGGACCACATATGTTGCTAGACTACAGCCCCAACCTCAGAGGTTGCCAGTGGCTGGGAGCTCAGAGTCTGGCTTCAGGCAGCCTGTAGGGGCAGTGGCCTAGGGGCAGGGAGTGAGCCTGTAAATGAACCCCACCAGCCCTGAAGGTGCTGCCAGCTGGAGTGGAAGAGCTTCATACCATCCAGGGCTATGCCATCTAGGGACAGGGAGCCTCGCCAATCTGAACAGAGGTGAATCCCTGAGTGAAACTCTGCCAGTGAGTCAGGGGAAGGCCACTGGTCGGGCCTATGACCAGAAGGGGGAGTCCTGGGTCAGCCCAAGGCCTGATCTTCCCTGGTCCAACAAACTCCCTCCTTTGGGACCACTCCAGTCCTGCGGTTACACCACCAGGGAAGTCCAACCTGTACACACTCCTGCACAAAGTTACTTAAAAATCTATATATTGGCTGATAATTGTCACCTAGTTTCTAAATATCCAGTCCCCTCCCCTCAGGAAGCTTTTTTTTTTTTATTAAAGATAGTCATTCTGTGCACAAAAACTAAAAACTATTTTTCATTAATCTATGAAATAACATTTTTGGGCTCTTCCTAGTGACTCAAAGAGCAATTAACAAGCTATTGCTAAAGCTATATGAAAAACAATCAATGGATGTAAGTGGACCGGAAATACTCATTTTTCCTGTAAATTTCTACTGTTTGGCAAGATAGATTACAGATGTGTTCTCTAACCTAGGGGATCTCAACTGTGTGGGCCAACATGGAAAGAGAAAGTCTTAGGTAGCTCAAACCCAAGAAATACTGTAACAGAAATAAACCCATAACTTTGAACTGCATCTGAAAGGTAAACTGAAAGGCAATAAAAATCATGGAACACAGGTATCATGTTCTAGCTCAAGAATTACAACCAAGGTCTAATTCAGGGTCAGCAACCTTTCCCAGGTGGAGTGCCAAGATTTACTCTCCAGGGAAAAGTGAAGGGGCTCTCTCTACCATGTGCCCCATGGACCACATGGGTCAGTGCACACCTTTCTGCAAACTACCAGTTGCTGATGGAACCTCACCATTTATCACATAATCATGCCCCAGCCATTCTGCTAGTTCTGCAGCTGGGGAGAACAGTTTAATTTAAATTATTGAACAGATTAAGCGTTTTAAAATGAAGTTTGATAAACTAAGTACATTGTTATTTCCAACAAAAGGTTTCAATGTTTTATTTACTGCAGGGGTGGAAAACCGTTTTTGGGTGGGTGTGGGGGGGGTCATCACTGACCCACAGAAAAAAAAAAATCAGCTGGGGACCTCATAAACGAGAAGCAAAAAACCCTCCTCCCAAAACCTCCAACCCTCAATGATGTGGCTCCCAATTGAGACACCTCATTCCTGTGGCGCTCCAGCTCTCACAGGTGAGGGGGAAGGAACGGGAGGACTCAGGTTCAGGGCTTCCCATGGGCTAGATTTACTTTTCTGGGGTTCCAAAGTTAGCCCATTTTGTGGACCCCCCTTAGGCTTTGGGGGGGAGGGGAGGGAACAAAAATGATGGATTCAATGTGTGGGACAGGGCTGCCAGCAAGTAGGACAGGGATGCAGGATCTGGGTGGTAGGTGGGGTTCATGATGGGGGTGAGAATGGCAGGGTCTGGAAGGGAGTTTGGCGGCTGAAGAGGATGTGGGTCCGAGGGGGAGTAATGCAGAAAAGGTGAGAGGGTAGAATGCAGTCAAATAGCTAGTTGGGGAGGGAGGCAAAGAACTGGGGAGTAAAGTGCAGCTTCTGCAAACTAAAATTGCATCCCACTCCACTGACATCTTCCCCATGTCCCCTTTATCCTGTCCCCACAGCCTCCTTCACCCACTTTGCACCCACAACCCTCCGTCTCCAGCACACTCACCAGCAGGACAGTAGCACAGGAACTTGCAGCCCCCCGGGAGCAGCGCTGGGGTGGGGAAAGACGTGTGGAGGAGGAGGGGCGCAGAGTTTCTTCCCTGCCAGGCCCAGCCATTTGCTTGCAGACTGAGGCTCTGGGGTTTGGACAGGTAGAGCCCAGGGCTGGCTCCAGCCTAGCTGGGCACAACAGAACACTGGGGAAGGGGCTTTGCATGCCTGCACACAGCCCATGGGGAGCAGTGCGGTGCAGCCTGGGCCTCGGTGTGCCACATGTGACCAGCCATCCAGCCCTGGCTCTGCAGAGCAGGCCCAGCCATGCTCCCACCCCGAAGCAGGAAGCAGAGCCTGTAGTCAGGAGACAGGGGTTAACCCCTCAGCTCCTGGGAGCTGTATGTCCAGGCTGAGATGGGGCAACCCCAGAGACTTGTGTGTATGCATGTGCCTCTGCCATTCCGTACCTCAGAAGGAAGCCGGACCTGTTGCTCTGGTCTGCAGCTACGTGGCCTGAGCTTCCCATTGCATGGGCTGGACACCTGCCCCATGTGCCATCGAAAATTGGATCACATGCTGCCTGTGGCGTGTGTGCTGGGGGTTGCTGACCTCTGATCTAATCTATGTTTTTAAAGGTTTGTTGGTTTAACTATAGAAGAAAACTGGAAGACTTAAGCCCCTCATACAAGCATGAGTGCTTTTGTCAACATAGTTTACTCTGGTTCAGTGGGTAAATACACTACAGCAGCAAAAGCACTTTTTGCCAATAAAACTTCATCTACATTAAGATTTTTTCTGGCAAAAAGTCACACTTAAACTTCTCTTACAGCAATGTTGGTTAACATATACCTAACCTAAATAATTGGGCCTATGCGTTGTGTACTAGGTGAAAACTCCATGTGGTTTTCTGGTCTCCTCTAGCAGACCATATTGTAGTGATTGAATATGGACAAAACTGTATCCACATCCATAAGAGGTCACGGGCATTTTCACCAAATAAGTACAGCCTTAGTGCTTTAGTTGCTATTTTAATAAAGTAACACTCCTTACCAAAATTAACTGTAGATCTAAGGGTATCTCGCAGTTGCAAGAGGACAAACGATCTCTTCAGAAGTGATACCAGTCTCACTTGTTTTTAAGGCAGGGGGAAACATCTGGCAACGTTACTTGTCTTACCAGGTTCTTTCAGCTACTTTTTCCTAATCCCAATACATACTGTCCATCCAAATGCAATAAAAAGATGACAGACCCGGATGTTATCTGTGTATGTTTAACACTGCCGTCCAAAACAGTATCTGTCCAGCTGACTTACTCCCATCAGTGTACTAGTATCTTCACCAAATCACTACTTGCACTAATGCAGCCTTGTTGCTAAAGCATTTCAAGTGTAAAAATGCACTGGCTCAGTATGACATTTTTCATAAATCCTCAGAACCTCAGTAAAGTTAAACCTGCCTGAATATGAAATTTAACTTGTTTGTTCCCCCTGACACAGAAGCACAACTCACAAAAGCAATTAATCTGCAAATAGGTGAAAACCATACAGAATTATTTTTAATGGAGCAGAAATACAAATTTATCAAGCTGTCAGTAACCCAAAAGTCTCCTTGGGGGTGACTGACCAAATGCTAACAAAAATATTCCATCAGATAAGCAACTTGCCCCCAAAAGAGCAACTTATACATGTTGCATCTTTGTATGAATGCACTGTATTAAAGGAACTTTTGCATACAAGAATTCCAAAACTAAACTGTTTAGGGTCAAAGTTAAATTTTGCTAAATACATTTGTGTAATGAATTCCCCAGATAACCAGATTAAAAGCAAATAAGCACATGAAGTTAGAATGTATTCTCCTTTAGTTTCAGGTCCCTATTCTTCATGCCTCTTCCCTTGGCCTCCAGTATCATGCCATTTTTGTGTACTACTTAAACAACTCTGAATGCCCATACTGCGATAAAGCTACAAACAGATCATACTTGATACATACAAAATATAGTCTAGTTCTCTTGAGTTTAATATTAATTTTGTATTCTATAGGCTAAGTTATAACTTCATTCAACAAAATGAGGCTATAAGCCTACCTTTGAGGAGTTCTGATCATACAAATAAAATAGATAACAGGATAACAAAACCACCTTGTTTTAATAATGTTATTGAGAAGAGCCACAATCAATTTAAAAAAGCCACACATCTAAAAGTACTTTTATCGCCAATATCTATGAATATGTTTAATCTATATTTTTCAGTTTTGTGCAGGTGCCACCACTTTATGTACAGTCAATTTCACTGCTGGCCCTAAAATATCAGTTTCTCTTGTGTATGTGGCTTTTACAGCCCACAGGACAGAAAAAAGTTAAACAAACTTTTTAAAAAAAGCCTACAAAATTATTAGTAAAAGCTACCTTTATTCCCTCCGCCCCCCATTGGGATAGATATCCAGTTTTAGGTTCCTCTTAAGAGCTGATCAAAGCTTTACTATCTCATAATCGTAAAATCACATTATACTTTTCAGAATATTGAAAATAAGGTGTTAATCACTAACAAAACAGAGAAGACAGTTGTTTCACCGGCCTTCCCAGGACACAGACTTCTATTTAAAGCTTCATTTAATAAGATTCAATTAGCCTTAAAGGGGCCTCTCTTTACAAATAAATCCTGAATAGCATGTCCATCCCACTCACTCCTTGGACAACTACAATTTAAGAAATTTTACTGCAGTCTTGCTGTTCTTTAGGGCAGCGTGTCCCAATTTTATTTCACCATGGAATGGTTTTAAACTAGAAAGAATTTTGCAGAAGCCCTATTCACAGTCTTATATATGGAGCTGAAAAAGTAGATCACAAATAAGTAAGGATAATAAAAGTGAAACAAGATCATGACAAACGCAAATAAAAATTGTTTTCAATAAAATTCATAAATGCTTAAATATTTTTTTAAATCATAAAATGTTAGTGTAATAGAATTTTCTCACTGAACCCTTATTTTCACTTAGCGGTACCCCAGGGTTCCATGCAACATCATTTGGGAAACACTGATTTAGGGGGAGAAAGCAATGTATTTCACCATTGTTGGGCTTGATTCACTACACAGGACTGAAATGAAACAAGAGGCTTAAGCAATTAACAAGAGCCTTACAGCAAGCACAATGGTAGTAAGAAACTAAGCCACTTACTTTTCATACACCAGCTCCTCATCAGTACAGAAATAGTGGGTATTTACTGTGCTTTTGGGTTTATTCCGTAAAGTAGCAAAATATAATCGATCTGAAACAAAGTTGAAGGAAACTGACGAAAGCCACACAGATGTGCTGGTTCCTTTCTCCACCTCCTCCAACCTGTACTTATTTCCCCACTCTCCCCCCAACCAGCGGGAGTAGCTCAAGGCCAGGGGATAGAAGAGCTTTCGCCATCCGCTCTCTAACCCTCGGCCTCCAAGCGGGCGGGGCATGGCTACATTTCTCCTGCGTAGAAGGAGACAACAAAGTTGGGCAGCCTGCGCTTGGCCGCACATTGCCCCCAGGCACGGGTTGGGTGGGACGAGCACGCTGCAGGGACAGCCCCCAGCGCAGCGCTCGTGGCGACAGGTACCGGCGTAGAGACCACCAGCCTGGGGAGCTGGACCCGGCAGTCCCAAGGGCAGAGCAGGACGCCGACGGCCACACAACTCTAGGCACAGGCAGGCAAGGTCCCGGGAGAAGGAGCCGCAGCCGGGCTCGTGGCGTTGGGTCCCTCGGGCTCTCACCTTTCAGGAACTCGGAAGCTCCCACCAGTAACTCGGAGGCGGACGGAGCCGGCTCCATCTTAAAGAGGGCGCGAAGCAGCTCGGAACTCATGGGACCCCGGGGCCGCTCCGGCGGGACCTGAGCCGCCTCAGCAGGCAGGGCGCCCCCAGGACATGCCGAGAGGAGCCGCCCGCCCGCGGCCGCGCTACCCAGCCTGCCGTCACCGCCCGCATGGGAGTGAGAACCGGGACCCGGGAGCTGCCAGCTCCTGCACGCACAGAGCGAGTGAGCGGGCGGGCGCCGGAGGGAACTTCGGCTCTTCCCCGCCTCCGGCAAGGAAACGCCCCGGCCGCTTAAAGGGGCAGCGCCTGGTTACCAGGCACCGACCACGGCGCTAGCAACTCGGTTACCAAGGCTTTGTTACACCGGACACAGCGCCGGGGGAGGGGGCAGACACTGGCGGCCCGGCCCGGCCGTCCCCGCCTCCTCAGAGCCCCCAGCGCTGCTCCGCCCACTGCCCCCGCCTGCGAGCCGCTCCCCTTCTCCGCCCCTTCCGAGGCGCCTTGCACCGAGCCAGCTCCGCCCCGCCCCCCTCGCAGGGTGGCGCCTCAGCGCCGGACGAGCCTCCTGCAGAGCCGAGCCGGGCGGAAGCGCCCCAGTTACACGCGGTGAGCGACCCCGCCCGGACCGCGCCTCCCAAGGCAGCCGCCCCTGAGCCTCACGTGCAGAGCCAAGTCTCCTCAGCGCCCGCTGCGGACTGACCTGTCGTGGGGTGCGCAACGCGGTGAGCCAGTGACGAGCGCCCTCCCGCGTTCGGAGCCCGGGCCGGAACGTGGTGAGCCCGCTCCCGCTGCAGGGCACCAGGCTGGCGGGCAGAGCAGGGTGAGATCTTCAGGTGGCTGCATTGGGAGCAGCTCTTCAACCTCCTCCTGGCCCTGGCTAAGGCCACCATCTACAGCACCAGAAGGCGGATGCTGGACAAGCGGCTAGTGTCACGCTCTGGGTAGCATTCCTCTGGGCAGCATCCACTGGCTCTCTAGACAGCTTCCAGGAACAGCAGGGGCTCTCTGAGGTTCTCTGCTCAGTGTCCCCTTCCAGCTCCCTCATTTTAAAGTTGAGTTGAGTCCTGGGCCCAGTGGTCTCTCCTTCAAGGATGGGAGAGAGGCACTTAGAAGTGGGCAGGCTTGCACCACCCACCTCCCAGTTTTTTCCAATAAGTCCAGGTAGACGCACTGCGGTCATGCCCCCTCAGATATACCTCTTAAGTTCCCCTACTGAATTACTTCCCCTCAGGCCTGTCTGTGAGCAAGGATCCAGGGGAGGTGGCAGACCTCTCACACTCCTCTGTGTGTCCCAGTCTTGCTGGGCTTCACTCAGCCAGTGGGTACTTGTTCCAACTTCTTAGCTTTAGCCCAGGTATAATGTTTCCATAGGAACTGCTGTATTGATGAATACCACTTTTCTGGATGGGAAACTTGGGAAGCTAGTGTCAGTCTCTGAAAGCGAGGTTGGGCATCGCAACTATTGGCAATGCTAGCTTCCTCTTACTGCACTACAAAAATTCCTAGTGCATTGGGCTAAGCTACAGCCACTCTGAGCCCATTCTTCTGGTGCCTCTAAAAGTTATCCAGTGATGTAATATTTAATACAAGCTGCTATTGTAAAGACTTGGGAAATATCTGTACTATGATAAAAGCTTTCATAACTTGTTTATACCTGGTAATAATGAAAGACTAATACTTGGTCAGTTCAGATGTCTTTTTAAGTCTTAGGCCAGCTGAGGTGAAACAGAGTTAGATACCCTTATTTTGCTTTGTTTGGTAGAAGCAGTACAGGTTGCACCTCGCTGGTTCAGCACCCTTGGGACCTGACCAGTCCTGGACGAGGGAATTTGCTGGACAAGGGGAGGTCCCCTGACACCAACCCTTCAGCCCATGCCTGGCTCCTTCGGTCCAGCTGGGCTGCCTGCTGGCCAGCCCTGGATCTGGTATGGCCCAGGCAGCAGGTGGCCTCAGTCTGCTGTGGAGTGGCACGCGGTCCCCATCAGGCTGCTTCTGCTGGGCTGCCATGGCCCCAGCCAGACTTCCCCTCCCAGGTTGCTGTGACTGCAGCCCCAGCCCCACTGCCGGACAGCAGGTGGCCCTAATCACGTGGCCTTGCTGCCAGGTGGTAGGCAGCTCGGATGGTGCCCCAGCACTGCTGCTGTGGCCCTGCTGCTACCACACTTGCCCGACTCCCAGTTGCTGGCCCTTCTGCTCCAGGGCGCTCTCATGCAGAAACAGCCGTGGTCAGGTTGGACCATGGATGTTGCCAGACCAGAGAGTTCTGGTTTAGGGAGATGCAACCTGTAGTAGCTGATGCCTAGAATAAGGGATGTGTGTGTAGATAAGTGTCCCCCCCCCCTCACAGAGTGATTATAGTTTCAAAAATAGCTGTACCTTACCTCTCCTACCACTTCATATTGATGCAATTCCTTTGCCAGCCCAAGTTTGGGTAAATCAGATTACGTAGTCTCTCTTTTCAGGCACACCACTATGCCTCAGTTTCCTCTGCAATCAGACATTTGGAAGACTCACACATTACATGCATAGAGTTCCAAAATAGGATCACTCTCTCTGTTTTAATAAAATGTTAGTTCTATTTGAATACTTGAACAGGAATCTCCCTCTCATGCACCTTATCTTTAAGGCTTACAAGCTTCACAGACCTTCAGTTAGATTTTCTTTGTTGTCCTCCCCTCATATCACCAACTGAGGGGCAGCAATGGGCAACCTAGGTCATGAGTGGGTCACATAAGTGGCCCTCCATCATCTCAGTGGACTTCAGGACAGTTGTAGTCAAGATGCTCTCCCTGGATAGGGTAGTTTTGCTAATTGCTTTTGTGTACCTAGAATTTGCAATGTGCAGATTGAACTACAGCAGCACTTTGATTGAATGCGGTGGGAGCACATGGCTCTTACAGTCATTGTGCAATCAACGTGTATCTCACTTCACATGCCTTTGTTTTACACGTGTGTCACTTTAGTAATATCAGTAGAAAAAAATGATATGGACAGAAACCAATGGAATCTGGCAACCCTGTGCATAGGCACTAACAAACAAAATGTCTCATGGTCCACACAGAACTCCAATGAGCTATGTGTCCCCCTCAGGCCACAGGTTGCCCACTGCTGCTGTAGGGGTTTTCTCTCCAGCCCTTCCACCACCTTCTGCATATCATATTTTCACTCCTTAGCTGCAGCCATATACAGTAGTTGCAAGCTATCTTTGACATGCTAGCTGGACATAACCTTAATCATGCTCCGTCCTTTCCCAAATCTTTACAAGAGGAAGATAAACTGCTACAGCTGTTGCTTCACTGGCAGGTCTGAGAAGTTATTCTCTCACCTGTAGTCTTTCTGACTTAGCAATGAGACATATCTTTCCTCCTATCAAATGATTAGTCACAAAACTTATCTGGAAACTAAAGCTGCCAGAATCCTGGGGTCTTTAAAGGTAAGTGAATCATTCCTGACAATATACAGGACTATGTAGCACTACAGCCCCCAACTTAAACCTGTCCAACACATTATCAATAAACTACAGCCTATACTGGAACAGGATACTAAACTCCAATAGGCTCTGGGAGACAGACCCATAGTCTCCTATATTCAACCACCTAACCTCAAGATGATTCTTACCAACAACCACAGGACATATCACACTAATACCAACCCTGGTACCTTCCCTTGCAACAAACCCCGTTGCCAGCTTTGTCCACATATTCACTCAGCTGATACCATTATTGGACCTAACCAAGTGAGTTATAAGATCAAGAATACATATTCCTGTGCATCCAGAAATATAATTTATGCTATCATGTGCCAAAAGTGTCCGTCTGCTATGTACATTGGACAAACGTCTCAGACACTTCGCCAAAGGATCAATGCCCACAAAACAGATATTAGACAGGATCACAAAGAAAAAACAGTTTGCCATTTCAACCAGAAAGGACATTGTCTCAGTGACTTAATTACCTGCATCCTGCTTCAAAAACTTTTTAAGACTGCACTTGAAAGAGAATCCTCTGAACTGTTATTCATGCTAAAATTTGACACTTTACACCTGAGTTTGAATAAAGCATCTAGTTATCTTACCCATTACAAAGATAGCTTCCCCAATTATCACCTCTAATATCATGAGCTCACAGACATTTACCTTCCCCCCCCCCCCCATCACCCTTCTGTTCTGAAATTTGATTTGTCCTTTTCATATGTGTTCTTTTTTAAAATTGTATCCTTTGGTATATATGGTTGTGACAATTTTCTTCCACTATTTGATCTGAGGAAGTGGGTCTGGCCCACGAAATCTCATCATCTAATAAACCATCTTGTTAGTCTTTAAAGTGGTACATAGTCCTGCATTTTGTTTCAGCTACACCAGACTAACACGGCTACATTTCTATCACTATTCCTGACAATGTTTGCCTGCCACAGATCCTCTTTTAACTACTACTAAGAACAATTTTTGCTGTTAGTGTAGATGATACTAACTCCTTTCTAGAACTGAGAAGGGCACCATAGCTTAGCTGGCTAAAGCACCTGCCTAGGAAACGAGATCCTGGGTTCCACTCCCAATGGTGCCTTGTAGGCCTTTGCTCGTATGGGGGGGGGACTCAATGACCTCCTTTCTTCCAACTCTACAATTGAGATTTGGTTCCATCAAGGCCCAATAATCTGGGCCTTGCCATAGATTATGTCAAGAATATTTTTGTAATGGTTTTATCCTTGTATTCTAACATTTAAAATATTTTCAGTGGTCCCAAGCTGACAACAACCGATGGTAACAGGTTCATTTAATGTAGGTATAGCCAGAGAATTCGGAGACTGAAAAGATCCAACAAGTCACCTAGTCCAGTCCTTGCCAATGCAGGCATGTAGCCTACCATGTATTTCCTAAAGTCTCCATTGATGACAAGACATTTTATTTTTATCATAGACTTTTATTAGCTTTGCCAGTTGAAAACAGAGGTGAAGGAAACAAAAATAGAGTATATTCAATTCAAACAGTAAAAGAAAATAAAAAGTAGACCTGTACACTTACAAAATATACCTTCAGGTTCAGATGTAAAATAGCTAGACAGACATAAAATCTATCTGAAGCTAAACCAAGAACTGTACTTAAAACATTCTTTTAAAAATATGAGTTGGTTTTCAGGCACACTTCTCTGACATAATGTACAGTAAAATCTCAGAGTTACAAACAGACCAGTCAACCACATACCTCATTTGGAATTAGAAGTACACAATTAGGCAGCAGCAGAGAAAACAAAAACAAATACTTTAGTGTTAAACTACTAAAAAAACAAGGGAAAGCAGCATTTTTCTTCTGCATAACAAAATTTCAAAGCTATATTAAAACTATGTTAAGTTGTAAACTTTTGAAAGAACAACCATAACATTTTGTTCAGTTATGAAAACATCAGAGTTATGAACAACTTCCATTCCCAAAGTGTTTGTAACTCTGAGGTTCTACTGTTTATGCAAAACACTGAAATAAGAGTAAGTTTTAAAGTCCATAGTAAGCAGCAAATATGGCACGTATCTCTTTTGGCTTCATATGTGGTAACATAAGTTATATTTCTTATTATATATGTTTTGCATATTCACTATCTTTCCTAAGTTAACCCAAGTTCCTTTCAATTGGAGCAGCACCCCAGTGACTGGGGGCAAAGTTATGATAGGAAAAAGGCAATATCAGTAATATGGTCCAGAACTCAGCAGTGGCTGCTGTTGTAGGTGAAGCTCCTAGAGTTGTTTGATACTGAGACTGTGCTTTGTTCCATGACTTTTTTAGGCTTATGCTTTGATTGGAACATTAGGAAAACTTCATGCTGAAGAACAATAGTTAGCATGCAAGCTTTGTAGAGTTTTATAACCAAATCTAATACCATGGGAAATAGATCAGTGTAGCAATTAAAAGTTTTCAGTAGGAATTTTTGAGAAACATAGAAGTCTCAAAATATACTTAACACAAATATGCCAAAATATCATTTGACTAGGTAAATATATTCTAAAGAAATAGAGTTTATGCTCTTTATATTTGTGCACCAAGGGACTGCACATTTTTTTGCAGATGCCTTTGAAGATCTGCCCCTATAATATTGACAATAGCATCATTTCAAGTATTAAGAGATTCAGGTGATTTTATGACAAGTGAACACTGCATATACTATTTTTTAAACTTGCAAAATAACTTACACTGAGGGAAAATACTGAGGGCAAAATTCAGAGATTATGTGTAAAGGAGGCCAAGCTGGAGTAATTCCACCAGAATTTAATTTATTTTATGCTGACTTGAGTTCACTGTTTGATACCTCTTATACACGCTCACATTTTAGTCTTGTGATTGGCATAATTAGGGAAACCAAACTGGGAAATCATAATGTTAGAATATTTTAAGGGCATGCTGTCATAAATATTAACCAATTTATTTAGACAGTAAGATCTTTGGAGCAAGTGCTCTGCTCGGTGCCACATTCCAGAATAGCCACTGTTAGTCTCTTTTTCTAAATTCCTTATGTCAACAGGCTTCACAAACACTCCTGAAGGCTTTCCAGTATGCTTTGCCACTAAAAAATTCATGACAATATCATCACAGTTTTGAGTTTCATCTATCAAAGCACGAACAGCATCAGGCTGCTTTTGAAAGAGTTCTAGGTATCCACTGTGGAAGAATGCTGCTCCTATGAGAATCATGGAATACTGATCCCCATTTCCAAATCCAGAGGTCTGCAGTTCAAAGCTGCCATAACTGTAAATACCTGAAGGAGTGGAAACATGCTTTCTAGGAACAAATCCCACTATTTGATCTTGAAATTGCTGTAAGAAAAATCAAGAGGGAGCAAAATAAAAGTTCTGCACTAGAGTCAAAAAGTGAATCAATACAGCAGTACAAAACCTCTTATATAAAGTATTCCTTCTGAGGCTATTAGAGTTAGAGGTGCAAATCAATTGCTATCAAAGATTCAGATAATATAATCAGCTGTATGGTTTGCTGGCCTGAACCACATGGAGATTTTGTTGCAAGTTAATACAAAATGACCTGTATAAACACTGTGCTTCATACCACATCATACATTGCCAAGTAGCATCTGGCTGAAGTTAATTTGCATTCATGTGTTTGAGATAAAAAATAAGCCTACAGATAATCTCTACACAGTAAAGAGAAATATTACCAGTGATTTCTGCTGCAGAGATTCCTGATAAAATTAAATTTTCTCTGCTGCATTTAACCAATTAGGTTTTCTGATATCTGTGACTTGGTAATTTGCTTTTTAAGCAGAGGAATGGTAAAAACATATCATTTTCTATCATTAAAATACTGTTCTTCAGCACCTCTTGCCCTTTAGAATTTAGTTGATGGTCCATGTGACAGATAATATCACCATGTCCGAGGAATACCAACAATAAGCTGATTTAATTTTTCCATTTAGTAAAATTAATATATACTCCCTTATAAATACGCTGGATGTAATATACAAACATTACCTGCCAAACAGAGAAGGCAAATGCAAGATCATAGGCACTAACCAGTGTGTCATCATCCATCATTAAAACAGCTGAAAGGAGGGGGAGACATTTTAATTGTGTAATACATGTAAAAACATTAAAATCATTAAGTGATAACCGTGAGAATATACCTGTGCTATATACAATGACAAGCTAGCTAGACAACTCTATAAACATTAGAATTAGCTTCACAGCTAAATCAACAGGTACTGGGCTGAAAAAGTATACTTACATACTAATATTAGAGTGAAAAAGAATGTTTAACTTTGAAATTGCAGCAGATGATTAATTGACCTAAACCAAACATAATGTTTAGGATGTTTTTGCTGTTATTAATCATAAACTATCACTGTAGCTTTAAAAGTTGTGTAGCATAGCTGAACAGCTGTGCAGGGGTTGGGAAAAAATACAACAGACTTTACTAATTGAAGATCAGGTTGCTGTCCTAATAGCTTTTTAATAGGGCTGTCAATTAATAGCAGTTAACTCGTGCAATTTACTCAAAATTAATCGTGATTAAAATCAATTTTGATTAATCATACTATTAAACAATAGAATACCAATTAAAATGTATTAAATATTTTCAAATACTGATTTCTGTTACAACACAGAATACAGTGTATATTGTTATTTTATTACAAATATTTGAACTGTAACATGATAAGATATAGTATTTTTCAGTTCATCTCATACACATAATATAGTATAACAACTTTATCGTGAAAGTGTAATTTACAAATCTAAGGGTTTTTATGTTACATAACTGCACTCAAACAAAACAACGTAAAACTTCAGTGCCTATAAGTCCACTTAGTCCTACTTCTTGTTCAGCCAATTGCTAAAACAAATTTGTTTACATTTATGGGAGAGAATGCTGCTGCTTATTTTTTACAATATTATCTGAAAGTGAGAACAGGTATTTGCATTAGGGATGTAAAATCCCATTTAATTAGTTAACCAGCTAAACTTTATGTTTAAATCGATAAACTGATTAAATGGGGATAGGCGGGAAGAGGGTCCATGAAGGGTTAACCATTCACATCCCCGGTTTGCATGGCACTTTTGTGGCTAGCATCACAAGTTATTTACATGCCAGATATACTAAACATTTGTATGCCCCTTCATGCTTTGACCAATGAGCTCTGTCCACTTTGTGGGATGGATTCCATGATATTCCACAGAATTATTTCTTAATATCAAGGAAACACCAAGACATAAATATTTCCATACCACTTCTCTGGAATCTAGACAAGCAAAATTAGCATATTATACACACAAAAATCCCTTCTTATTAAGTGCAGGATAAAACCCATTGCTTCAGATCCAGTGACCTGGGATCTGGGATTCCTCTGCAGCATGGGATGCAATTAACTGCAGGGATTAACTGGATCTAGCTCAAATCAGTTCCCTGACACTTCAGAAATCACAGGCATTCATTCACCTCGGTTTCTCTTGCTATCTCTAGGGATGTTGTTAGATGTCAGGTAATTGAACAGTCATGTAACCACATGAATTCTTATTGGTTGGATGACTATTTGATAGTCCTCGGGTGAGAGGCCAGCAGCCAGTGTGCTCCGGCCCCACTCCTAGGCTGTGTCCAGACTCAGGGTTTTTTTCCGAAAAAGTAGCCTTTCGACGGTGGTAAAAAGTGCTCTTTCGAAAAAAGGCGTTCTTGAATGCAAACAGGGGTTTTTCAAAAGAGAGCGTCCAGACTGCCTTTCGAAAAAGTGGCTTGCTTTTTCGAAAGTTCCGCTTGCAGTCTAGATGCTCTTTTTCGAAAGAGGCTTTTTCAAAAGTATCTTTCGAAAAAGCCTCTTTCGAAAGAGGCTTGCAGTCTAGACATAGCCCTAGGGAGCCTCCTGCCTTCCCCAGTGTAGGGTACCAGTCAGGAACTAGTCCACAAGTGGAGCCAGTTTAAAAACTAGCTCCCCATGCAGACTGGTGCATACAGCCCCATGCTGCTGCCTCTGATACAGAGGTAGGGTGGCAGCAGCCCCTGTCCACAAGGGTCCGAGCTCCCTGTGGACAGAGATTGCTTGCGGGGAATGAAGATGTCTGAAGAGGCTGCCGCAAAGCAGTCTCTGTCCACAGCAGCCCAAGCTGGACACCATGAACGCAGGCTAGTCTGGCAGCAACCCCTGTCTGTGGTGGTTGGAAGGCTAATTTATTTAGTCTAGGAATGTAATAGGGTAGTCGATTAACTGATAAGCAAAAACTTATAGGTTAATGCTATAGATTATACGCATTTCACTCCCCCCGCCACCCTGGGAGTACATTTTTTAACAGGCTGGCCAGCAGCCTGGCTCAGTCCTGGCTTGCGATGGGTCCAGGACCTAGCCCTGCTGTGGCTCTGCATTTAAAGCATATTAGGAGCTGGGCGGGCAGGCAGGCAGCCCAGCTTAGTCCTGACTCATGCGGGTCCAGGAGCTCAGACCTCCCCTGGACAAGGGCTGCTGCCACCCTGCACTGATGGCTTTGTATCAGAGGCAGCAATGCGGGGCAACAGGCAACAGGTCCACGAGGGAAGCTGGTTTTTAAACTGGCTCCCCTCATGGGCCAGCTCCCACCTGGCATCCCACACTGCTGCCTCTGATACAGAGCTAGCAGTGCAGAGTGGCAAGGAGCTTATTTGGAATGGTGCTGGAGCATACTGGCTGCTGGCCCCGCCGCAGGATATTACAGAATAGTTGACTAACCAATAAAAATTAATGAGGTTAATTGACTAGTCAATTAACCCATATTTAACATCCCTAATCTAGTCACCTTTGCCTGGAAGAAAACAACCGAGATAGCAGCCACATTTCCATGAGTACAGTGTGTGCTCTCCCTCCATTCCCTTATCCATCCAGTGTTTTTAATACAGTCTCTGGGCTGCTGTAACTTAACATCCATGTTACAGGATCTCCATGGCTACGTCTAGACTGGCATGATTTTCCGCAAATGCTTTTAACTGAAAAGTTTTCCATTAAAAGTATTTGCGGAAAAGAGCGTCTAGATTGGCACGGACGCTTTTCCGCAAAAGCACTTTTTGTGGAAAAGCGTCCGTGCCAATCTAGACGCGCTTTTCCGCAAAAAAGCCCCGATTGCCATTTTCGTGATCGGGGCTTTTTTGCGTAAAACAAATCTGAGCTGTCTTCACTGGCCCTTTTGTGCAAAAGCTTTGCGCAAAAGGACTTTTGCCCGAACAGGAGCAGCATAGTATTTCCGCAAGAAGCACTGATTTCTTACAGTAGGAAGTCAGTGCTTTTGCAGAAATTCAAGTGGCCGGTGTAGACAGTTTGCAAGTTTTTCCGGAAAAGCGGCTGATTTTCCGGAAAAACTGGCCAGTCTAGACACAGCCCATGTGTCCTGCTTACATCTTCCCTGCCACTGTTTTCTGCTAAGTTGAATTGCTCAACATCAGTTAGATTCAGAGATTTCTGGATCCACTTGGTTTGTGGGATTTTTCCCATAATGATAAAATATACAGTTGTTTTGAGTGATAGGTAAAATGGGAAGTGTCCTGAAAAGTGAAAATAACACTGTTAGCAACAATGCTACCTATAAGATTGAGGCATTTATTACCTTTTGTTTCCAGTTCATGGAAGATCTGGAGTCTGTTCCTCATGCGATTCACTGTCTGCACTTTGAAGATAACAGGTACGGGATGGGGTCCCAGGGAATTCCACATTTCCTCTGGTATCTTCTCGCCAACATTATTCCACACAACGATCACTTTATGT
Organism: Pelodiscus sinensis; assembly: GCF_052426305.1. Classification (NCBI taxonomy): domain Eukaryota; kingdom Metazoa; phylum Chordata; order Testudines; family Trionychidae; genus Pelodiscus; species Pelodiscus sinensis. The sequence goes on from NC_143060.1 coordinate 41,559,741, forward strand.
AGATGGGGGATGGCTTGATAATGATTTAAGAGCTTCAGCAATAAATCAGTTCTATTGTATGTCTGCATAACAAGAGTAAATGAATCCAAGGCAGATTGGCTCTGGGATTTTGATTCTCTTTGCAAATTGGGCATTTTGTCATCTTTAATGTTAGGAAGCAAAGCCATTAAAGCACCTGCTACAAGGAGTAGGACAAGGATCACCACAGAAGAAAAGTGAAGTAGTCGGATTCCCATAACTCTTCCTGGTAGCTTACAGATGTGATGACATCTTTGTTAATAAACATGGAAATAGGAAGAGAAAATTCATCAACCTACTTATTGGTCAATTCAATATAAAATTAACATAGACCTCATTCAGTTCATACTCAAGCAAAATTCCCCATTAAAGTCAACTGGAGTTTTGCCCGAGTAAAAAATTAATAATTCTTTACGGGGCCTCTGCATGCTCCTGCAACAGACAGCATTATTATTATTTGTATAAAAATAACTATCAAATAGTCTGAGATGCTCATTAAAAATGTTATTTGTATGATCATTCTGTGAAACATGAGATAACTCTTAGTCTGTAAAACTATTCAGGAATTTACACTTGTATGGCAGGTCCACCATGAGTTAATCTACAAGTACTGTTGCCTAAGAGATCACCCTCTGAAAAACAGCAGATGATTGAAAGAGGATCAAAGGGGCATTTTTTCCAGAAAAGTGTGCTACACAATGATGACCTAAATGAAAGATATAGGGCTGTTACCCAAGGTGAAGCAATATAGCTGCCTGAGGCAGTAGATGCATGTGTGGTAGCAAAACCAAGATATATCATCTCTATTACTATTCAAGATGTATCATGAATCCAATACAAAGTCTACTCCATAGCTCATGCATGTTAACTCTACCAGGTGGGGCTTATGCTAAGAATAGTGAGAGTAGAATCAAGGAACATCTGCTCCTCCTCCTTCCCACTTAAAACCTCACTCAAATGTCACCTCCTGCCCATTCTCACCACCTCCTCCTTGCATCACTAAACATTTATATTAAGATAGATTGCAGAGGCCAAACAAGTTTGGGGCTCATTTTGCTGGAGCTTTACAAGCTTAGTAAATGACAGTCTCTGACCCAAAGAGTCTATAAACCTAAATAATTGTATAAGTGAATTTTAATTCTAATGAAAAATCCTGGATTAACCATTCCAGAGTCCTTTGTTTATGATTTCAGTGGGTACAGCATAGTTATAAGCAAACTGTACTAACCTGTCCCAAATTTACTGGAAGAAATTAACACTAAGGGCTGTGTCTAGACTGGCAAGTTTTTCCCGCAAAAGCAGCTGCTTGCCAGCTGTCTACACTGGTCACTTGACTTTCCGCAAGAACACTGACGATCTCATGTAAGAAATCAGTGCTTCTTGCAGAAATACTATGCTGCTCCCGTTCGGGCAAAAGTCCTTTTGCACAAAAGGGCCAGTGTAGACAGCTCAGATTTGTTTTCCGCAAAAAAGCCCAGATCGTGAAAATGGCAATTGGGGCTTTTTTGCGGAAAAGTGCGTCTAGATTGGCACGGACGCATTTCTGCAAAAGTACTTTTTGCGGAAAAGCGTCCGTGCCAATCTAGACGCTCTTTTCCGCAAACGCTTTTAATGGAAAATTTTTCCGTTAAAAGCATTTGCGGAAAATCATGCCAGTTTAGACGTAGCCCTGGGATAAAGGAGTCGGAGGTCTCTATGCCTCTTCAAGGCTTGACATTTCTTCAGAGATCTCAGTGCTCAGTTTTGTCCACTTCTTTCTCCTCATCCACTGTACTGTTTCCTGACTCTGCTTACTAAATCATTAAACAGTTGTCCATTTTTATAGGAGAATGGCAGGGAAAATCAATCTTTAGAGATTCTGCCATGCAGGACAGGAGGCAGCAAGAAGTTTGGTTTATTATTATTATTGTTATTATCATAACATCTAAGAGCCCTAACCATGGTTCAGCAATCTATTGTGATGGGCTCTGTACAAACAGAGAACAAAAAAACAGTCCCTGCCTCAAAGACCTTACAATCTAAATATAAAATAAGAGACAGCTGAGAGACAGATTAGGGAGTACAAGGAAATAATGAGTAAGTATTGGCATGATAGACAGTAGTATCAGCATGCCAGCCAAACCATTGTCAAGTTATTTATAGGTATCATGACACCGGAGAGTTTTGAAGGAGAAACAATAAAGTGTGTTTGTGAAGGTGTGACAGAGTGCCTGCCCTGCACTGGCCTTTTAAGGGCAGAACTGAGGCCCAGAGCAGGGGCTGAAAGCAAAGATCCAGCTGAGGCTGTTAGGGCTAATGAGAGCCCAGCTGGGGGCTATATAAAGAAGAACAGCCCCCTAGGGGAGGGGTTGAGCTGTGAAGAGCTGGTAGTGGAAGAAGCAGGATGCTCTCAGGAGGGAGAATGGTATTGGGGTGGCCAGGCAGGGCTAGAGGAGTGCTGGCCAAGGTGCTCCCTGGCTGTAGGGCCTGGGGCTTGGAGGCTGGCAGCAACACAGCCCGGGGAAGCAGATATACACCCTGTGCTGGTGATGAGTGGCCTGTACAGACTGCAGCTTGCCCTGAGATGGGCTAGATGAAGACAGGCAGTGGCTGTGTCTAGACTGGCAAGTTTTTCCACAAAAGCACCTGCTTTTGTGGAAAAACTTGCCAGCTGTCTACACTGGCCGCTTGAATTTCCGCAAGAACACTGATGATCTCATGTAAGATTGTCAGTGTTCTTGCGGAAATACTATGTTACTCCCATTCGGGCAAAAGCCCTGTTGCACAAATGCTTTTGCGCAAGAGGACCAGTGTAGACAATGCAGTATTGTTTTGCGCAAAAAAGCCCCGATCACGAAAATGGCGATCAGGCTTTCTTGCGCAAAACTGCGTCTAGATTGGCACGGACGCTTTTCCACAAAAAGTGCTTTTGTGGAAAAGTGTCCGTGCCAATCTAGACGCTCTTTTCCGCAAATGCTTTTAACGGGAAAACTTTTCCGTTAAAAGCATTTGCGGAAAATCATGCCAGTCTAGATGTAGCCAGTGGGTCACTGAGGCATGGTGGGGAGTACCCTAACGGGAGACAGTTCCTCCCAAGTATGAGGATTAGCATGGGAGAAAGCACAAAGATGCTTATTTTGAAATTTAACAAGTGGGTGATAGAAGCTTGCATCATAGGCTGATTGGAGTCAAGGGTTAACCTCTCAGTACCAGATGAGATGATAGAGAAGATGGAGATATGTTGTAATGGACCTCAGAAGTGAAAACAAGTAATGAATATTTAGTGCAAGAGAAATGAGGGGAAACCTAATGGGGATGCAAATAGTGACAAGGTCCAAGCTAGTGGTTCCCAACCTTTTTTTATACTGAGGACCAACAAACCCATTTACAAATTTTAGGCAGACCAGCCACATTTTATCTGCATATTTGTTATGCATATAATGCCAAAAGTCCTGGCTCCTAGAGCCGCTGTAAACATCCAGCTTTAGCTCTGGCAGTTGCTACATGGTGGGCTGCTGCTGTAGCCAAAGCTGGCTGTTTGCAGGGGAACTCTGGGGGCTGAGGAAGGGGTATACCTGAGCCCCCCCAGAAGTCCCCACCCCTCCACTAGCCCCTGTAGCAGCCACTAATCCTACAGTGCCCTGCACCCAATCCCCCAGTGCCAGCCTCATGCCCTCAGGGGCCCCCAGTGACAGCCCGTCATCCCATATTCCTCAGTGCCAGCTCCTGATAGCCCCCACCAGACTCCCCAGTGTCAGCCTCCTGTTTCCGGAGCCCCACTGCATCTAACTGCTCTGAGCCCCCCCGTGCCAGCCCCCACGCCCCAATATTAACCTCATCCCCATAGTTCTCAAGTGCTAGCCCCCCTCCTCTAATAGTTCCCCCACCTGCAGAGTCCCCCAGCACTAGCTCCGCACCCCTCACCTAGCTGTGCGCTGCCTCCCAGTTGCCAGCTGAGTGCTGCTGTCTGGGTAGCAGCTGCTCTAAGGCTGCCATGCAGGGCTTCATGTGGCCTTCCTGCTATGCAAAATACTGCTCTTTTGTATCCAAGAGGAGACATCTGCCCCTGCTGGGCTCTGGTTGGCTGAAAGTTGGGGCAGGACATGCCTCTCCCATCAGCTGCAGGGAGGGTAGGCTCTGGGTGATGTACCCCAGCCCTCAGAGCCACTGTGGCCCGGCAGTTGGGAACTGCTGGGCCAAGCGATGGACTCAGAAAATAGTATTTGTAGCCTCATTCTGAAAGGCTATGAGCAGACAAGACTGCATTTGTTAAGGCCAGACAAAAGAAAGTTGCAGTAATCATTTTGTGAGATGAGAGGCTGGATGAAAGTTTTAACTGTGTAGATGGATAGGAAAGGCCATGTACAGGCAGTCCCCGACTTACGTCGGATCCGCACTTATGAACGGGGCTTTTCTCGCCCCGGAGCTCACGGGCGGCAGGTCCTCCGGGGTGAGAAAAGCTTCTCCCGGTCTCCCTGGTCTGCTGGGGGGGTCCAGCAAAGCCGCTTGTTTGCCCGGGAACTTTGCTCGTTTGCCCGGGAGCAAAGCCGCCCAAGCAGCGGAACCCTCCCCAGCAGACCAGGCTTTTGTTGCGGGACACCTCGGGTAGAGCAGCTGGGGTGCTGCCGGGTTGGTCCCAGCTGTTCTGTCCCAGGCTCCAGATTCAGCAGCTGTTGAAACTGATCAGGCTGATTCCAGGAAGCTGGGGGCAGAGCAACTCTGCCTCCGACTTCCTGTAGTCAGCCCCTGGTCAGTTTCAGTGGCAGCAGCTGAATCTGGAGCCAGTCCCGACTTACATACAAATTGAACTTAAGAACAAACCTATAGTCCCTATCTTGTACGTAACCTGGGGACTGCCTGTATTAGAGATTTTATGTAGAAAGAATTTGCAAGATTAGACATAGCCTGGATTGGAGGACCTAGAAAGAAGTCTGATCTGAAGATGATAATCAGATTATGGGTCCAAGTGAAGGTAGGATGGTGGTAGTGTTTCCAGTGAAAAAGAAAGAAGGTAGCAGAGAGGGGTTTTGGTGAGAAAAGTAAGAGCTCTCTTTTTTAGCCATGTTGAATTTGGGCTGCTGGCTGGACATCAACAAAGATGTCAGAAAGTAGCTGCATTTGTGTTTTCAGGTGAGATTACAGAGAGATAAATCGTGAAGGAAGATGAGAAGAGAGACCAAAGACCTGTGCAAATCCCCACAGAAACATGGAAGGGGAGAGAAGATGAGGATCCTCTGAAGTACATGCTGATGGAGCAATCAGAGAGGTAGGAGGTGCAATAGAGAGAGGAAAGGAAGAGGAGAGGACACAAATATGGAAGCCAAGAGAGGACAGATTTGAGGGAAAGCAATATGTGTTGAAACCATCTCAGAGGTCAAGGAGAATGAGGATGCAGTACTAGTTCTGAGAGGAAGCCATTAAAGACTTCAGTAAGAGTGGTTTCCATTGTGTGCAAGAAGTGGAAGCTTAATTGGAGAAGGTTTAGGATTTCACTGGAAAAGAGTTCCAGATAGCTACAGCAAATACTACATCAGTGATCTTAGGGAGATGGGGGTAAGATCTGGAGAAAAAAGTGGTGTCAACCAGTGAGTTGTGGGCTTATTTGTTTATTTAAGATGGGAAAGACTAAGCCATGTTTGCATTGTGAAGGGAAAGAGGGAGAGTATGTGGCTGGGTTAATTTCTTCTTATTACTAGTCTGTAACTTTTGCAGAGCTTCTCCTTCCTATATCAGGCATTGGGCTGAAGTCGGCAAGGACAACTATGACAGTGAATTCCATTATCACAGGCACACTGAGCACATTCTTGGGTATGCTACAAGAAAGCAAATAAAGCCTAGATAGGAATCACATCATCATGGGGATCTATGAACCAACCTTTGACTTGATAACAAGAACATTCAAAGGCAAAGTGTGGGATGAGTCAATTAACATAGTTTGATAAAACACAAGAAAATGTGACAAGGAATGAGCAAGTGGAAGGGAGATGTTTGACATGCCCAGTTAGCTCTTTTACATCTCTATATTCTACAATATAGTGCATTATTGGTGGTTATTTTAATATATAATTCAATTTAAAAAGAAAATCCTGTATTTCAAGGTTCTTCCATTCATTTTATGCATACACAGAAAAGCAAGCACACAACTTAGTCACATAATCAGTTTGTCACAATGCCAAATTGATGACATATCATGATCCTTCTTTTTTAAACCCCTAGAAAAATGATTGGAAATAAAATACCTGTAAACTTTATTCTAGATACAATATATGCAACCACTTAATTAATTACACAATATACTGACCAGTTTAAAAAATATTAGCATGAAACAATTTAGTAAAGTCAGACTTTGTTTGAAAAATGCACCTACCTCATTATTGTCTCATTGTTTCAGTTTATTTTGATTTATTTTAAAGAATGGTGCTGATTAGGTGAAATCAATTCTGCGTGGCAATAGATCTGTTGGAAGTGAAAGGAATTATGTGATTTTTGATCAGGCATTTGCCCTCTGCCCAACCAAGATCCTGTAACAATCATGCGTGTGTATGTATATTCATCTTTACAACTGATGAATGTATACAGTCTTTGCTACTATGAATCTGTTCCTGTATACAGTCTTTGCTACTATGAATCTGTTCAGCTAAAGAGTTTCCGTTGGTTTTCTTGATCCTAAAAAATGCATTCCTAAACCAGTGTGTTAAAAAGAAAAAAGTTTTACTTCAAGCATTTTTAACTGCTCCTTGCAATACAAGTTAGACCTCTCTGATCTAGCATCCTCGGGACCTGACTGGCCTCGAATGAGGGAGTTTGCCATACCAAGGGGAGGTCACTGCTGGGCTCCCAGCCCTGTCAGGGCTGCCAGCACCACTGCTGCCAGCCCAGTAAGGCTCCTGGCCCCTCTGCTGGCTCCTGGTCCCAGCAGGACTGCCACTCCCACCTGGCCTCACTACTGCTAGCCCTCCTCCACTGCAACCAGACCAGCAGGGCTGCCGGACACCAGTACCCCTGCTGCCTGCCCAGCTGGACTCCCAGCTGATGGGACTCTCTGATCCAGGAACATCCATGGTCCTGTTGGATCAAAGAGTCCCAGTTTAGAGAGATTCAAGCTGTATTATTTATTTGTGTTACGGTAACTCTTACAGGTCTCAAACAACACCAGGCCCCATTGTGCCGGATAGCCTTGGCAAGCTTCCTATCTAAATAAACAAGATAGTTAAAAGTGTGGAAAGAAAAACAGAGGTACAGAAAGATGAAATGACCTGCCCAAAATCAAACATCAGATCAGACATGCAGAGCTGTGAACAGAACTCAGGTAGCCTCAATCTCAGTCCAATGTTCCCTATCCACAAGATCACATTAGAGTACATTGTAGGCTACAATAATCACAGCTGGTCCAGGTGATGATTTTTCTGTTTTTCCAGCACATACTTTTCATTTTCTCTTTCTCCCATGTTTATTGGCTGATTTAGAGGTTTAAGGGGAAGCATACACGGTGATCAGTTGGTTTTACGATTTTTTCTATTTCATCTGAAGGCAGGTTAGGTGGGGTGGGATATGTCAATAAGTTTCAGGGCAAGGGAATAGACAGGATGGTAGCAAAAGCAGAAGGGCAGAGAAGAAGGATCATCTTGTACTTAAGACACTAGATTGTGGTCCAGGGGATCCAGGTTCACGTCATACTTCTGTCACAGATTTCCCACATGACAGTGGACAAATCACTTGTGCCAGTGAAAGATCTGGGGTCTCCCTGTCTGTAGGTCATTGCA